>NC_053025.1:396457631-397952418 GCF_003073215.2 Triticum urartu
TATATCTAATAGGAGTCAAATATATTTTTGGAAATATTTTTACTGCCCTTAATTAAGTACTTGCAGTGCAAACCTCAATTCAGGGGGTTTTGGAAAACTAATTTTTGAAAATACTATTTGGCCAAATAATTTTTGTAAGAAAATACTATATTGTTCTATACACATGGTATGACCATTGGGAAAAGGTTTTGGATCAAGGAGAAGGAGTATAAGAGTTGGAGGATTTATTTGATTTTTAGAGCACTTGCAAACAACAGTCAAACATTCAATCAAAGCTAAGACAAAACACTCAAAAGTTTTTGTCAAACCACATTTTATCATGATTTATTAGCTTAAGTGTTGTGGCATGAAAATCAGGGTGTGGCAGACCTACCCCCCTTACAAGAATCTCGTCCCCAAGATTCCCAGACTAGGCGCGGGAAGGAATACGGAAACTTGGATTTGGGGTAGTCTTCACATCCTCATACTACTTTCTGCTTCCGTTTGGTGCTCCATTGAACCTTGAAGTACTCAATGGCGTGGCTTCGTGTTTGTCGTCCTGCTTGATCCAGATTGCAATTGGGGTCTCTCGCGTAGGTCATATTGGGCTGGAGGTCGATGGCTCGGTGATCGATGTCCTTGTTAGTGATCGCGCTAGCTAAGAAGTCAAAAACACTTCCAGAGTTGTGTCATGTGGACACATTACGCACAGTGGGTAACTCAGGTGGTAACTCCATCTGGTAACTGTCTTCTCTTCATCTTGTGACGATCTCGGTGGGGTTTTTTAAATCTTGGAGTGAGCTTCTACTTGACATGGAAATGCTTGGTTCTTCTGAGAGGAGTGACCCGCTGGTGCACATGGTCTTCGACGCCGGAGCTTACTTCTTCACGATGGCGGTTGGTTTAGTTCTTCCCCCTTGACATGGCGGTCTTCAGATGTTCCTTAACCAACTGAACGACTCTTCTTCCGTCTTCGGGTAGACAAGTAGGTTACCAAATAATGATGACAACTATCTTGTCTAAGTACTCCATGGAGACTTGTTCACGGGGTACATAAAGTAGGCTGGGGAGTGGTGGTGATCACGGTTGAGTGTTGGTCAAGGTCTACTTGACCTACAGCCCAAGCTCATGGTCATAATCTGACCATGTGGTGGCTTGGTAGGGCTTAAGGGTTTCAAGGATTCTAGTGTGTGGGTGAACGTTTATTATCTTATCCTTAAGTACGGTTTCTGAGATGCCAATAGTCTATCTAGTCCTTCAAATAAATAACCTTATACCACCGAAAGCATCATCTCGTATAGGACAAATCGAATCATCACTCCTGTTATCCATATGCTCGTGACTCCCGAGGGGAGGTCTACCAAAATCATATATGTCTACGATCCCCAAACTCATATGTATGGCTACCCCTAAAAATCCATGGGTAGAGCATATAAGCCGCTAAGCTTGAACGTGACAATCGAAGTGCTCAGCCTATTCTTCCAAGGTCTAAGATAAAGCACCTCTATCCTAAGGAAACACGTCACATGCCACTCCAAAATCTTGTTTCCTTCCTATGAATCATCTCCAACGACCTGTTAACTACCATTAATCACTACATAATCTACAAATCCAGTGTCTATGGTGTTCCACATGATCTCCTAAAGTCCTATATTCCCAAAATACTTGAAAAGGCTATCTCTACTATAGTCAGTCCACCAATTTCCATTATCATGGTCAAGTAAACTCCAAGGTCAAGCTTATATCAACTCTGACAATTAATCCAATCTCCTAGTTTATCACCCATCGAGAAACATGGTATCGCGATCGAGATCATCGGTCTAAATCCAATTTATTCTCAACAATGTAGACTTACTCATCATCTATATTCAACTAGAATCATCTGCTTAAATCCAAATCTCATGTCCAACAAGAATTCCTACATGTTTCCCTCAAGTTATCATCGTAATGCCAACTATCTCCTATCAATACCCCTTGGCTAAGTCTAATCCTCATGCGTCCAAGAATTTCAGCTTGCGACCATAATTGTCCTACTAAATCCAATTTACTCAGGGTAATGAAAGCTATGCTGCCATATTAACATGATCCCACCGAGTTCACCTACCAACATGAAAGCCTCACAATCCACCAAATCGTCTCAGATAAATCCCTCTAGGTCACTGATATAAACTCATCAAGTCATTTGTCCTCTATTCCTATATCCTCAATTTGTGTTCCCTATGGCATCATCAGTTCTGGAGCTACCTTAGGATGATAATGTGCTTGTTCACTATACCCATTAGTTCCATAATGAACCCAGTGATAAGCAAGGACTTCTGTAGCTTAACTTGTTTTCTTGCAATTCTGTGGGTTAAGCACATGGTTAAAGATTCGAGCTGGGGTATCTTGTGAAGTCTCGAAGGGTCTAGGAATGGGTTTCTAGTCTGGAGGGTTAAACATAATTCTACGGGGTTGCACTTGGCCGTGGAGATTGTAGCAGAAGTCTTTATTGCTAGTTGGTTGCCGAGGTGGAATCCTTGGTGTAGCTTGTCTTGCTGGTCTTCAGTTGAGGAGAGAGATGAGAGGGAAAAGTAGCATAGAGGAGGGGAATGCCTAAAGGGGGTTCTATAGTGCAAGTGCAAACAAACAGGGGCTCAAAGGGCCATACACAAACAATAAAATAAGGCAGGTGATATAGCCGCATACTAGTTGCGTAGGGCAAAAGGGTGGCTGATATCAAAACACAATAAAATAAAAACAAGCAACACACAATCATGGTTCTATTTGAACCATCATATGGACTCGACTGCGCATAGGGGGGTACACGACTCATCCTACCCTAGGGGTTCTCGGACTCAGTAGTCGTTCCTTGTGCCTCATGCAGTCTTCTGAGTTTTCCTCTGGTGTTGCTACGTCTCTTGTAGTTGTTCGATGAAACGATCTGGGTTGAGCCTGAAGAGTCTTCAACAACTTCTCGCCTTTTGAAGTGATGGGGTGCAGGTGGGTCCTCATAGCAGGCATTGACTCGGTCTTCTATTGTCTTCTTAATCATGACGACCCCTTTTGCCTTCTAAGGCGTTGACGGTAACAGGTAGGTAATCCCTTATGCAATGATATTAACAAGGCATAGTACAGGTCCAACATGTCGGTTACGTTGATGAAGACATCGACACCAAGAGCGGGGGATGAAGAGAACCGTTTTCCTACTCGCTATAGTGAGGCGGGCCAAATGGCGAGGTTCTCATCCACCGGTGGTTGCCGATACAACAACGGTAAGGACATGATTGCTCTATTAGCGATGTCTATCATGGTCTTGCATATCTTACACCCTGATCGTCATAGGATAAGGTTGCATCATCCTGGGGCAAATTCAAAGGTGTCACCATCCTCTGGGTCTTCATGTCCTCATTCTTCAAAGGCGTATCTTCTGTTGGCATCGTCTTGTTGTAGTGTCGCGAATCTTGGGTTCAGAAGAGGTGGGTGAGTATTTGGCAAGGTGTACCCCTTCTAGGCTATCCACGAGAATTACAAGGAATCCCGTGGTCAGGGGCTTGAGGGTGCTAGCGACCGTTTGTAATAGTTTTGAAGGGAAGATATCACTGGGGAAAGTATACCTTAGTTTTTGAAAAACTGAGAAGGGAAGAGAAGTATAGATAGTTTTGAAAACCGGTAATAGTTTTAGAAATAACTTTACCCTATCTAACGACCATGCTAACTAAGGCTTCCTACAGTCAGGATGGCTCTCATACCAGCTCTGTGGGGACCCCGACTCATAAGTCGTGATCACCGAATGCACGTGTACAGTGATCCCAGAGATCAATGCTCACTGAACACACAGAAGCTGAATAACAAGAGTCTTACATCCATACATACCGTCTTACATAAATTATGACCGTAATGGTCGAGCCTCGAGTATAACTTCGCAGCGGAAATCTTCGTTGATAACTTGGACCCATGCCATCTGCCTTAACCCTACAGGCATTCTGACTTGGAAGCGTCCTAGCTCGCATGTTCGTCACCGAAGTATTCTTCATCATATCCTGTTTTTCCTGCCTGGCCAATAAAATAACCAGTGGCAAGCCAATGAGTACTTTGAATGTACTCGCAAGCAACCCATGTTTTGGCTCAAGATACATCAATGCATGATATAGGTAATTTTTTTTGCAGAAAGCTAGTTTTGAGTGCAATGCCTTGTTCAACAACTTTTAAGACATGCATCAGGAGAATTCAAGTAACCATAAGGATGGTTATAGATATCAACATAGATAGAGTGGGCACCAAGCCAATTCAATCATGTCAAGTCCTTTGACTTAACCCAAGTAGTTCTTCCCACTTATCCAAACACATACACTGGTTTGTAAACATGTGGACATAGCCCAAGAGTGGTTACCCAACTGTCCTTGACCGTGGACACGGCTATTCGAATAGTTTTACACTCTGCAGAGGTTGCACACTTTACCCACAAGATCCGGGGAACTTCCGTGTCATCCACGACCCGCGGTACCTCAAGTACCCAGTGTAAGCACCCGATCACTATCTTTCCCTAGACGACACTAACATAGAATCCACTCGATTGGCAGTAACCCCGTGCCCAACATTTCACATCTTAAAATTGTGGAGCCTCGCTCCCATTTTCATCACATACCACAAGCACGGGGTACCAACGGTGTGTCCGGTGCCCTGTGAAGACAGCCATGGCCGCCCTACCTGGCACGACCCCGTCCCGAGAGACAGCACCAACTCTCCCCCGTCACTAGTAATGCAGGCTCCAAGCTAGTATCGGCCTAGGTAATCAATAACGCCCTTTCCCATACGAGGGTAGAGTGGTTGCGCATGTAAGGTTGGAATAATAGTCGCAACTTAAACCAATCCATTTTGAAAACAACACACACACTTGCCTTGGTACACCACTTCGTAATCAAGTGGCTACCCAACTCATCATCTCCCCCGGGCATAAGTGGCACCCGATGGGGTTTTCGAAAAGTCTTTTGAAAATACTTTGTCTCCATCACCATGCATATACTCATCCCCTTTTTGCGTAGCAACTACTTTAGCATCCTATCTACTCCCACCGGCATAACCCTCATAAGGAGGTAGGGTCATGCACAATGCAAGTATTTAACGAGGAATTAATGGAGGCAAACCATCAAAGGGGTTCCACCTCATCATGATTCCGTTGCAACAACAATATGGTGCTATATGTCATGCATAAAAAGGGTTTCATATGGTCAAAGGGCTACTTGCCTGGTTCATCAGAGTCTTGAGATCTTCAAATATCTCTGGTCCAACTCCGAGCATTTCATCTACTTCGTCAACTATCGTCGAAAGCAACCATAATAAGCAACATAATAAGGCAGGAAATAAAAGTGCTCTAAAAATATTAATTTGACTTTTCTAGGACATCTCTGGTTATATGAAAAATAACCAGAGTGGTTTCATTGGAATTGGGTAAGTGGATATTTCTAAACATTTCGATATGATGGAATCAAGGGGTTTATGGGTTTGCAAGAAGTGTATAGAAATATATTTTTGAAAAATGAGCAAAGGCACCCATTTAACAAACCATGATTTTAGAAGCATCTAGGAGTTGGTTTCACTGGATTTGGAGTTCAAATGAATATTCTATAGATTTGCAAAGTTGACAAACATGAAGAAATGGCTCATTATTTTGTGGGGTACATAAAGTATTAAGAAAAATCTTCATGACCTAAGTTATAATCTCAGGAGCATCTAGAAATTTGAATCATGGCATTTGGATCAAATTTGAGCCCTCTGTGATTTTCTAAAGTTTATCATAGAAATGGAAAATGGGATTTTATTTAATTTGTGTGAGGAAAATTGTTCTAGAAAAATGTGCATGCTGCACCAACAGGTAGATCATGATTTATGGAGTCACCAGAAATTTGAATCATTCAATTTGGAGTTATTATGAATATTTGGGATATTTTACAAATTTCTGAAAAAAAAAAGGAAAAGACAAAGGAAGTGGGGGGTTATACCTATACCGTGCACCCAGCGCAGCATAGCGCCACAGTGCACTGGGCCAGCCCAGCGGCTCGCCACGCGGACGACAGGGCGACGCCGAAGCGGATCTGCTAGAGCCGTATCCACTTAAACGGACGGGCCCACCTGCTGGGTCGCTGTCGTGCGGGCCCCAGCGGCAGGTCGTCTTCCACCTGCCCCGCGCACTCTGGACGCGAGGAGGAGCGGCTCCCGCCGGCGATTGCCGGGGCTACAGAGCGCCCCCGGCGACATTCTGCCCACCGGTGTGACCAACGCAGAGAGGCGCTTCCAGCCACAGGTCACACGCATGCCGGGGAGGACCCGGTCAAGGAGAGCGCCGTCCGTGGCAGACGTGGCCGATGGCGATGGCGGGCACAGCGCTCCAGCCGTCGGGAGGAGTAACCAGAGTGCGGGGGAGCTCCGCGGGGTAGTAGAGATGCGACTAACCCATAGGTGGGGAGGAGGGGGCCCGGACAACGAGATTTTAGGCGGTGTTCAGCGGCTTGGCTCCGGCCATGGACGAGGTTGGAGGGCACGAGATGAGGTGCGGATTGGTCCAGGGGATGCATGGGAGGGAGAGAGGGCCAAAGGAGTAGAGAGGGGGCTCAGGGGCGGCCTTAAGTAGCCGTCCCGTGGCTCATCGTGGACGCGGCGCACGGGTGGCCGCGGCAACGGCTCGGGAGGCCAGGAGAGAGGGTGAGGGGCTATCTACGGCGTCTGGGGGAGTTGAGTGGGGCGCCAGGGAGAGAGAGGAGGAGCGGGGCAAGGCTCTGGTGCTCGCACGTGCGAGGCCATGCATTGGCCGAGCTGGGCGGCTCTGGGCACGCGCCGCAGGAGGTGAGAGAGAGGGAGAGATGAGGGGGCCTGCACGGTGGCATGTTGCGGACGTCGAGGCACCTCGACTGGTGCAAGGGGGAGGCTCGAGGTGGTCGGGGGACGCGGCATCAACGGTCGCCTGGTTTGCCTCGCGCTCCAGAGTCCATCTTTGGCCAGCATCCGCGGCTTTTCCGCACGCACTCCCGCGTCCACTTGTGTCTGGAAGCTGCAGGGGAGAGTAAACAATGGGAAAGTGGCATTGGATGCTCTAGAACTTGCCAGGAGTGGGAGAGAGATGAGAAAGGGAGGGGAAAGTGGCTGTCTAGAGAGGAAAATTGGGTCTCTTCCCCCCTTAATCATTGATCCTTGGGCAGCCAAGCATGAAGGAGGTAGAGGAGGAGCAGATGAGGCTATGGGAAAAAGTTGAGCTCATGGAGATTAGTGGAAATTGCCAAAACATGCATTTTAAATTTCTGCCAAAAGGTGTTTGATGGTGTTTTGGGAAAGCAGATGATTTCCATTTGCCATGAGACTCCACAGGGTGAAATGTCACATATAATTAGGGCCTTCCACCAATTTTGAGCTCATTTGGGCAAAGTTGCCAATGCAACTTTTCTAAACCCTAGAAATTAGCAGAAATGGACTTTTCAAGATTTAGTCATGCAAATCTATTCTCCTTGATGCACCACTTAGTGTAGTGTCATAATTTGAGGCTCTGAACATGTCCACAAAAGTTGAGATCAAAAGGACACACTTGGCAATGTAGAGTTTTGGGGAACTTTTGTGAACCATAGTTATTTTGATTGATATGAAACTTTGCAAGATCATCGCAATATGAATATGTGACTTGCTAGAATTTTCCTGGATTTATTTGAAAATATTTCTTATAGAAATATTTCAAATATTTGAAATGAGCTGAAAATGGTTCTGGAGGGTTTTGTCCAATATTTTGATCATGACCATGTGTTTAAATTCATATATATGGACAATATATGTCCACTGAGCTTCCCTGATTTTTCTCAAATATTTTTGAAGCTTTAAAATAATTTTAACCTATTAAAGACCATTTCTGGCCTAAAGAAAAAGCCTTTAAATAAAACAGGAAAATAACTTTCAAAATTATATTTTTGTGGTTTCTGGGTGTCCTATATCTAATAGGACTCAAATATATTTTTGGAAATATTTTTACTGCCCTTAATTAAGTACTTGCAGTGCAAACCTCAATTCAGGGGTTTTTGGAAAACTAATTTTTGAAAATACTATTTGGCCAAATTATTTTTGTAAGAAAATACTATATTGTTCTATACACATGGTATGATCATTGGGAAAAGGTTTTGGATCAAGGAGAAGGAGTATAAGAGTATGAGGATTTATTTGATTTTTAGAGCACTTGCAAACAACAGTCAAACATTCAATCAAAGCTAAGACAAAACACTCAAAAGTTTTTGTCAAACCACATTTTATCATGATTTATTAGCTTAAGTGTTGTGGCATGAAAATCAGGGTGTGATAACTGGCCCACTCACCGCACCTTCAAACCTGACATTGGCGAAAAGTACAACGACAATACTCACCCGTCTGAGTTCCTCAGCATCTACACCATCGCGATGCAAGAGGCCGGAGCCCGCGACGATAAGGTGCTTGCGAATTACTTTCCATTGGCTCTTAAACCCAACGCCATGTCGTGGTTGATGCACTTCCCGGTAGACTCTATTTCCTCCTGGTCGGATTTGTGCCATGAGTTTCTGGGCGCCTTTACTGGAGGTCACCAAGCCCATGGCCAAGCAAGTGACCTGCATGTCATTCCCCAAAAAGGAGGCGAGAGTCTGCGCAAGTATATACAGAGGTTCAGCCGGGTACAGTACAATATCCCTGATGTTCACCCTGCCGCCATCATCAGCGTGTTCCATCAGAACGTGCGTAACCGCAAGAAGCGCGAAGAACTGGCAATGAACAAGGTGAAAGATGTGGCAGAACTCTATGTTCTTGCTGACAGATGTGCCCGAGCTGAAGAGGGAAGGAAGTACCCCGGCGAAGATGTCGGCGTGGAAACCGACTCCTCAGATGAGGATACTGTTGCCCCGGCGAAGAAAGGCCGGCGCTGCAACAGGAAGCGCAAAGGTAAAGCTGTGCTTGCCGTCGAGGGATCTGACGACGCCGGCTCCTCCAAGAAAACCAAGGCAGATGACCCCGGCAAGGAAATTGCCGAATGTGTCGCCTGCCGGGCCTTGGCGGCTGCCGAGAAGCCAGGAAACTCCGACAAGCAATACTGCAAGATCCATCGCACCAAAGGCCATGATCTCCAGAACTGCCGACAGGTTGAGCTCCTTGCTGAGAAGCAGAGGGCTGAATATGAGAGGCGGGACAAGGAGAAAGGCCAGGACGGTGCTGAGGGGTCTGGCAAGAAGCGTGATGGCTAGGCGGGCTGTCGCGGCAAAGATAAACAGCAGGAGAGGCCCGCCCGGGGCCGTGACAAAAAGCCAGAAGTCGATGATCACGAAGAAGACGATGAGTCTGGTGACCAAGAATTTCAGAAAGCTACAGAGGCCATGTGCGTCAATGGCGGCGCCTCGCTGCATACCTCTCACTGCCAGCTTAAACAGTGGGCACGTGAGGTTACAGCGGCGGAACCGTCGTTTGATGCCCAAGGGCCGCTGAAGTGGTCCAGCACACCTATCATTTTTGACACTGAGGATCACCCTGATCGCACTACTGCAGTCGGGTGCTTGCCATTGTTGGTTTCACCAACAATACACAACCTCAAGGTGACAAAGATGCTAGTCGATGGCAGGGCCGATCTGAACTTAATCTCACCTGCCGTGATCGAGAAATTGCAGATTCCTGATGAAGACCTCGAAGAGACGGGCATGTTTTAGGGGGTCAACCCGGGAAGAAGTCAACCAAAGGGAAAGGTCACGTTGCCCGTGACTTTTGGGAGTGATCTGAACTACAGGACAGAAAGGATTGTGTTCGACGTTGCCAAGATCCCCTTTCCTTACAACGCGATCCTTGGCCGCCCAGCGCTGGCCAAGTTCATGGCAGCGTCACATTACGCCTACAACACCCTGAAGATGCCGGGGCCTGTGACGATCATCACCGTCCCATCAGACAAGAAGGATGCGCTAATTTGCATTGACCAACTCTACCAACAAGCAGTTGTAGCAGCCGCCACTGCTAAGGCGCTTGCTCCTGCCACCGGAGCCCCGGGAAGGCAAAAGAAGAAGACCGGTGAGACCTCAGGCACCCACTCCGGCAAGCGCACCTCTTCAGAGTGTAGTGCTCCCATCGAGGACGTGCCAGAGAGCTCCGCTGACAAAAACAAGAAGTCCAGGGCCACACCGCCGGGAACCAAGAAGGTTTCTATCAAGGAGGACGGTACGGGAGGAGCTTTTACCATAAGCTCCACCCTTGACGACAAATAGGAAGACACGCTCGTCACCTTCCTGCAGGCGAATGTCGATGTGTTTGCATGGCAAGCATCCGACATCCCCAGCGTTCCCGGGAGGTGATTGAGCACCACCTTGCTGTCTGTCCTCATGCGCGACCCGTCAAGCAGAAGGTCAGAAAGCAAGCTTTGGAACGATAAGAGTTCATCATAGAGGAGATCCGGAAACTAGAAGCAGCGGGTTTGGTAAGAAGAGTGCTCCATCCAACGTGGTTGGCCAATCCGGTGGTAGTGCGCAAGGCAAATGGGAAGTGGAGGCTGTGTATTGATTACACAGATATTAATAAGGCTTGTCCCAAAGACCCCTTGCCGTTGCCACGCATCGACCAGATTGTTGACTCCATAGCTGGGTGTGATCTGTTGTCATTCCTCAATGCCTACTCCGTCTACCACCAGATCTTCATGACAAGGGAAGATGAAGAGAAAACGGCATTCATCACCCCATGTGGTACGTATTGCTTTATACGGATGCCTTTCGGGTTGAAGAGTGCTGGTTCAACGTTTGCAAGGGCGGTCCAGATTGGTTTTGAACCCCAGCTACATAGAAATATGGAAGCTTAAATGGATGATATAGTGGTCAAAACCAAGAACATGGCAACCCTCATATCATATTTACAAGAAACATTTGCAAACCTACGCAAGATCAATCTCAAGCTGAACCCTGAGAAGAGCGTCTTCGGCGTCCCGTCTGGCAAGCTTCTCGGGTTCTTTGTGTCACAGCATGGGATAGAGGCCAATCCGGACAAGATCAAAGCTATAGAGCAGATTGAAGCGCCCAAGCGAGTCAAGGATGTGCGTCGGCTTGCTGGTTGCGTTGCCGCCGTGAGCAGGTTCATTTCCAAGTCCTCCGAGCGCGCCCTTCCCTTTTTCAAGAGGCCCGATGGAGTGGACGCCAGAAGCCGAAGCAGCATTGCAAGATTTGAAGAGGTACCTCTCCTCCGTGCCAATACTAGTTGCGCCTAGGCCATAGGAACCATTGCTACTGTACCTGGCGCAACGAACCAGGTGGTCAGCGCCACACTAGCGGCGCAGAGAGAAATTGATGATGAGGTAATAGCAGCGACAGAGCTCGATGCCACCGATGCCGAGACGACGCAGCCAATTGAAGTGCCGCCAAAGAAGAAAATGATGCAGCACCCGGCCTACTTTGTTAGTTCCCTCCTGCAGGGGCTAGATCGAGGTACTCCGGTGTGCAGAAACTGCTCTTCGGCCTTCTTATGGCCTCGAGGAAGCTGCATCACTACTTCCAGGCGCACGAAATCACTATCGTCACTCGCCTCCCTCTGCAACGGATATTGCACAATCTAGACGCAACGGGAAGGATCGTAGAGTTGGCACTGGAACTGTCCAGCTTTGGCCTCAAGTTTGAGAGTACCTCGACGATTCAAAGCCGAGTCCTGGGGGAGTTCATTGCAGAATGGACCACAATGCCTGACGAAGAAACCCAAGAGACTGCTCTCCCCGGCAAGGAGGCAAGTTGCGACTAGATCATGTTCTTCGATGGAGCTTTCTCCTTATGGGCGCCGGGGCCGGCGTACTGCTTGTCGCGCCCACCGGAGAGCACCTCAAGTACGTAATCCAGATGCACTTCCCCAGGGAGGTGTCAACAAACAATACGGCTGAGTACGAAGGGCTGCTTGCCGGTCTTAGGATCGCGGCGGGCCTTGAAATCAAGAAACTCGTCGTCAGAGGCGACTCGCAACTTTTCGTCAAGCAAGTCAACAAGGATTACCAGAGCCCATTGATGAAGGCCTACGTCGATGAAGTGAGAAAGCTAGAAGAGCGTTTTGACGGTATACAGGCAGAATACTTTCCCCGAGCGGAGAATGATATCGCCGATTACCTATCAAAACGCGCTGCCCTCAAGCTACCTGTGGAACCAGGTACCTTTGTGCTTCAGCTAACTCAGCCATCCGTTGATCCATCAACAGAGCAGAACAAGAGGAGAAAATCAGGGCCCGACAAGTACTTTCCCGCCGAGCTCCCCGAAGCCGCCGGCAAGGATGTTGCCGGAGACGCTAAGCCCACCACGGGACGGCTAGCTCCGACAGAGCATCAAGCTCTTGCCATGGAGACAGCCGCTCCGATAGCGGAGGAAATGCCTTTAGTCCTCGCCGTCAAGCCCCAGGCTCCAACATGGGCACAACATACCGTCCGATTCCTCCAAATAGGGGAACTTCCTGAGGAGCAGGAAGAAGTGGAAAAAGTAGCCCGTCGCTCTACTATGTACCAGTTCGCCAATGACGTCCTGTACAGAAAGAGGCCGAACGGCGTGAAATTGAAGTGTATCCCTCGAGAGGAAGGACTGGGGCTGTTGGCGGAGATACATGGAGGCATATGTGGATCCCACATCGGCTCAAGGGCCCTTGCCGGCAAAGCGTTTCGGCAAGGCTTCTTCTGGCCCACCGCCCTCCAGGATGCGACGACACTAATCACCAGGTCTGAAGCGTGTCAGTTCCATTCAAAGAAGCTTCATCAGCTAGCTCAAGCCCTTCAAACCATTCCTCTCTCCTGGCCTTTCTCGGTCTGGGGGCTCGACATACTGGGCCCTTTCCCCCGTGCTGTCGGGGGCTTTGAGTACTTGTACGTTGCAATCGACAAGTTCACAAAGTGCCCAGAAGTGGAAGCAGTGAGGAAGGTCACAGCGCAGTCAGCCATCAAGTTCTTCAAAGGACTGGTGTGCCGTTTTGGTGTACCCAATAGGGTTATCACCGACAACGGCACGCAGTTCATAAGCCAGACCTTCATGAAATACATTCAAGACCTCGGCAGCAAGGTCTGTTTCGCTTCCGTTGCTCACCCACGAAGCAATGGTCAAGCTGAGAGTACTGCGAGGCCTGAGGACAAAGACCTTTGACAGACTGCACAAGAGTGGAAGGCACTGGATTGATGAATTGCTGGCGGTTCTTTGGTCAATCAGAACGACACCAAATCGAGCCACCGGCCAGACACCCTTTGCCCTGGTATACGGGGCAGAAGCAGTTCTCCCCACGGAACTCATATACGGGTCACCTCGAGTACTTGCTTATGACGAGCTTGAGCAAGAGCAATTGCGGCAAGATGACGCAACGCTCCTTGAGGAAGATCGTCTTCGGGAAGCTGTGAGAGCATCGCGCTACCAGCAAGCCTTGCGCCGCTACCATAGCCGCAAGGTTCATGCCCGTAGCTTTGAGGAAGGCGACCTTGTTCTTCGGCGCGTTCAATCGGCCAAGAATGCCAACAAGTTGACGCCAAAGTGTGAAGGCCCTTATCGGGTAATACGAGTCACCAGGCCCGGCGCAGTCCACCTGGAGACGAAGATGCCGTTCCGGTGAGTAACTCCTAGAACATTGAGCATCTTTGCAAGTTTTACCCATGAGGTGCGGCTTGCCGGGCCTCCCGGCAAGCCACCTTTTGTACGAGCCTTGCGGATGATGCATGTAACCCTTTGTACAAAGACAGGCGCAGACCCTGAGCATAAATAAATGAACCGTTGGCGCCCTAAGTTATAGCATGCATGCTAGGTCGAGTCTCGTCCTTGGTCAGGGTTGATAGTGCTTAGCGGCGACTAACCCCTAGCTTAGAGGTCGAGTGTGCGTCTCTTTGTCTTTCTTTTGTCTTCTTTGGTTCATAGGACACACAGATATCCGTGCTGAACCACTTGGGGAGAAAAAAAGAGGAACAGACCAGCATCTAGCCCCCGGCAAGCCAGTATTGCCGGGGGCTGCAAGAGCAAAGATTCACCCACAACGAACCAGGGTTGCCGGGGACTGCAGCTTTAGATAAGTTCTTCATCCCTTATCATGCATTCCATTATGGACTGAGGTATGTGAAACCTCGTTTTCCCCTAAGCTACCGTGCTCCCCTAACTCTAGGCCCTAGGGCTCGTTCCTGGGGCCAAGTTTGGTCGTAGTCGCGGCAGCGAAAGGATGAAACAAGGAGCCTGAACCCGCATCATCCCTGCCTCCGCCAAAGGCGTGAGGAAGGTCGAGCGAAGTGGGGAGACGGCAAGGCCTTTTGCCGGGCAAGGAAATGTTTATCTTGAAGATATCAAGGATTTACTCCTTGTCGTGGGTTCCACCCGCAAACAAATGACCCGGCAAACATCCCTTTTTCATTAAAAAAACATTCCACTCAGGTACAGTCCATAGGGAATGAGAAACATGAATGATGGGATTACAAGTTTTAAATTCAACAAAGGCCCGAAGGCTTACAAACTAAAAAGAGATAAGGTGCTCGTAATCCCTTTCTTGTCCCTCTCCTTAGGAGGCAGGTCAAGGAGACGAAAAGGACAAAAGGAGCGCCTAGGCGAGCTATGGGTGGCAGAACACACCAAGAGAACATCTTGGTGCCCGTCCAAAGGCTGAATGGTGATGGCGGCGCCCGAAGCAGAGCTCGAAAACGAGGCGGCAGTACGTCAGCGCGCGTCGAAGGCGTCGGTCCCTGCGTACTACGACTTGACGGCCTTGACGCCCGCCCTCTTCCTCTTCCACAGCCTCCCAACGCCAGCCGCCCAAGGAGACGACCCCGAGAAGTTCAAGGAGCCGGGGACACGGATGATGGGGTCGCCGGTGCCGCACGGAGCGGCACCCGACACCTACTCGGACCCGTCATCCTGCCACCTACTACCCTCGTCGTCGCTGCCGCTGTCCTCCTCGTCACTCCCGCCTGAGGAGTCTTCACTATCAGAAGAGCTCTCCACGCAGCACCTTGCACGGGTCCCAAAGCACCCGAAGACCTTGACGGAGAGAAGGCCACCCTCCATCAGCTTAAAATGGAGAGTGAGCCCCTCCGTCAAGCGGTGGATATGAGCAAATGTCTTCCATCCCCGACGAAGATACATCACATGGGGGGCGGGGAAGTCGACGCAGACCCGCGTGCCACTGATCCCGCAGCCCCTCATGTGCAGCCGCAACGATTCCGACGGATCCACCCGCGCAAATGGAGTCGGGAGACGAAGCCGACGGCGCGGCGGCCAGCACAGCCTGATGAAGAATTCACAAGGGTCATCCCCAACATGGCCCTCCATTGGAGGAGGAGATGCTGGCGGAGGCGAGGCCGGCGCGCCACCCCATCCTCCTCTTCCCCGAGCGCCCCGGCCTCACCCACGGCCTCGCCCCCTCCCCCATCCCCTCGCGGCTGGCTCTGCCACCGCAGGCGCAGGAGAAGGAGGGACGCATTGTCGAGCAGCAACCCTCGCCGCCACTGTTGAAGGACCGGGATTCCCTATCTCCATGAAGGATGGAAGGGAGGAGCAGAAGCTGAAGAAAGAAGAAGATGAAAGAATGAGGGACACCATCCCCCACCCTCCCGCTCTTTATAAAGGATCGGGGTTGGGGCTCGGCCGCCCTGCTCGGCCAATCAAGATACGGAAGGCGCAGGGAGCCAGGACCGACCCGCCGCCCCAACCAGCGACGGCCCGGTTTCCCGCCTCCACCGTTTGCCACCCCAGGCGCATGGGAGACACATGGCAGACGTGCAGAACCGAGGGGACGGGTGAGACGACCACTCCCCACCCCGTGATCGTGGGGAGTGGACGCCTTGAAGACCGCGCTTCAGCCCCATTCAGTAAATGGGCCGCGCCTCCATGCCTCCCTCCGTTTATGGGGAAGGCGCGAACCGCCCCTTTACTACGATGTGACGCATGCCTGCGGGAACCAACCCCATGCAAGCCGCCCACATCACACGCGCCTCCCCACGCCGCGCCACGCGCGGGAACTGTGGGAAGCGCAGCGCAGGAAGAATCTTATCGCGGTAAAAACCGCCCTGCCTGCCCGCGCACCGTTTTTGGGCCTAGCCCAACAACGCGTGGCGCTTATGTGTGGCCCAGGCCCGGGGGCTCCTGCCGGTGTACAAAAAGAGGGGTACATTTTTTGTACCCCTATAACTGTGCACGGGCAGTCTGAGCCACGGGCACCACCACACCAAGCAAGGCAAGGGAGGTGAGCCAGGGTAAGACCGAAGCTCAAGAGAACTAGAATGACGCCAAGGCCAAGACCACGAAGAGCAAAGGGGACGAAGCAGACTCCCCCGGCAAGATCCTTGCCGGGAGACAGTTTTAGCAACCCCGGCAAGACCCTTGCCGCGGCAACTCGCCCCACACCTACTGTCACACCCTGATTTTCATGCCACAACACTTAAGCTAATAAATCATGATAAAATGTGGTTTGACAAAAACTTTTGAGTGTTTTGTCTTAGCTTTGATTGAATGTTTGACTGTTGTTTGCAAGTGCTCTAAAAATCAAATAAATCCTCCAACTCTTATACTCCTTCTCCTTGATCCAAAACCTTTTCCCAATGGTCATACCATGTGTATAGAACAATATAGTATTTTCTTACAAAAATTATTTGGCCAAATAGTATTTTCAAAAATTAGTTTTCCAAATCCCCCTGAATTGAGGTTTGCACTGCAAGTACTTAATTAAGGGCAATAAAAATATTTCCAAAAATATATTTGACTCCTATTAGATATAGGACACCCAGAAACCACAAAAATTTAATTTTGAAAGTTATTTTCCTATTTTATTTAAAGGCTTTTTCTTTAGGGCAGAAATGGTCTTTAATAGGTTAAAATTATTTTAAAGATTCAAAAATATTTGATAAAAAACAGGGAATCTCAGTGGACATGTGTTGTGCATATATATGAGTTTAAACACATGATCATGATCAAAATATTGGACAAAACCCTCCAGAACCATTTCAGCTCATTTCAAATATTTGAAGTATTTCTATAAGAAATATTTTCAAATAAATCCAGGAAAATTCTAGCAAGTCACATATTCATAATGTGATGATCTTGCAAAGTTTCATATCCATCAAAATAACTATGGTTCACAAAAGTGCCCCAAAACCCTCTCTGTCCAGATCCAAGTTTGAACAACTCTACATTGCCAAGTGTGTCCTTTTGATCTCAACTTTTTTGGACATGTTCAGAGCCTCAAATGATGACACTACACTAAGTGGTGCATCAAGGAGAATAGATTTGCATGACTAAATCTTGAAAAGTCCATTTTTGCTAATTTCTAGGGTTTACAAAAGTTGCATTGGCAACTTTGCCCAAATGAGCTCAGAATTGGTGGAAGGCCCTAATTATATGTGAAATTTCACCCTGTGGAGTCTCATGGCAAATGGAAATCATCTGCTTTCCCAAAACACCATCAAACACCTTTTGGCAGAAAATTAAAATGCATGTTTTGGCAATTTCCACTAATCTCCATGAGCTCAACTTTTTCCCACAACCTCATCTGCTCCTCCTCTACCTCCTTCATGCTTGGCTGCCCAAGGATCAATGATTAAGGGGGGCAGAGACCCAATTTTCCTCTCTGGACAGCCACTTTCCCCTCCCTTTCTCATCTCTCTCCCACTCCTGGCAAGTTCCAGAGCATCCAATGCCACTTTCCCATTGTTTACTCTCCCCTGCAGCTTCTAGACACAAGTGGACGCGCGAGTGCACGCGGAAAAGCCGCGGATGCCGGCCAAAGACGTGCTCTGGAGCGCGAGGCAGAGCAGGCGACCGTTGACGCCGCGTCCCCCGACCACCTCGAGCCTCCCCCTTGCGCCAGTCGAGGTGCCTCGACGTCTGCAACACGCCACCGTGCAGGCCCCCTCGTCTCTCCCTCTCTCTCACCTCCTGCGGCGCGTGCCCAGAGCCGCCCGGCTCGGCCAATGCATGGCCTCGCACGCGCGAGCACCAGAGCCTTGCCCCGCTCCTCCTCTCTCTTCCTGGCGCCCCACTCAACTCCCATAGACGCCGTAGACAGCCCCTCAATCTCTCTCCTGGCCTCCCGAGCCGTTGCCGCGGCCACCCGTGCGCCGCGTCCATGGTGAGCCACGGGACGGCTACTTAAGGCCGCCCCCGAGCCCCCTATATACTCCTTTGGCCCTCTCTCCCTCCCGTGCATTCCCTGGACCAATACACACCTCCTCCCGTGCCCTCCAACCTCGTCCATGGCCGGAGCCGAGCCGCCGAACACCACCTAAATTCTCGTCGTCCGGGCCCCCTCCTCCCCACCTATGGGCTAGCTCGCATCTCTAATGCCCCGCGGAGCTCCCCCGCACTCCGGTTACTCCTCCCGACGGCCGGAGCACCATGCCCGCCATCGCCGTCGGCCACGTCCGCCACGGACGGCGCTCTCCTTGACCCGGTCCTCCCCGGCATGCGTGCGACTAGTGGCTGGAAGTGCCTCTCTGCGCTGGTCACGCCGGTGGGCAGAACATCGCCGGGGGCGCTCTGTAGCCCCGGCAATCTCCGGCAGGAGCCGCTCCTCCTCGCGTCCAGAGCGCGCGTGGGAGGTGGAAGACGACCTGCCGCTGGGGCCCGCACGACAGCGACCCAACAGGCGGGCCCGTCCGTTTAAGTGGATACGGTTCCAGCGGATCCGCTTCCCCCGCGCGGAAGCGTACCCCGCGAGGGCGCCTTCGGCGTCGCCCTGTCGTCCGCGTGGCCGAGCCGCTGGGCTGGCCCAGTGCGCTACGGCACTATGCTGCGCTCAGTGCGCGGTATAGTTATAACCCCCCACTTCCTTTGTCTTTTCCTTTTTCCAGAAATTTGTAAAATCTCCCAAATATTCATATTAACTCCAAATTGAATGATTCAAATTTCTGGTGACTCCATAAATCATGATCTACCTGTTGGTGCAGCATGCACATTTTTCTAGAACAATTTTCCTCACACAAATTAAATAAAATCCCATTTTCCATTTCTGTGATAAACTTTAGAAAATCACAGAGGGCTCAAATTTGATCCAAATGCCATGATTCAAATTTCTAGATGCTCCTGAGTTTATAACTTAGGCCATGAACATTTTTATTAATACTTTCTGTACCCCACAAAATAATGAGCCATTTCTTCATGTTTGTGAACTTTGCAAATCCATAGAATATTCATTTGAACTCCAAATCCAGTGAAACCAACTCCTAGATGCTTCTAAAATCATGGTTTGTTAAATGGGTGCGTTTGCTCATTTTTCAAAAATATATTTCTATACACTTCTTGCAAACCCATAAACCCCTTGATTCCATCATATCAAAATGTTTAGAAATATCCACTGACCCAATAACAATGAAACCACTATGGTTATTTTTCATATAACCAGAGATGTCCTAGAAAAGTCAAATTAATATTTTTAGAGCACATTTATTTCCTGCCTTGTTATGTTGCTTATTATGGTTGCTTTCGACGATAGTTGACTAAGTAGACGAAATGCTCGGAGTTGGACCAGAGATATTTGAAGATCTCAAGACTCTGATGAACCAGGCAAGCAGCCCTTTGACCATGTCTGTGAAACCCTTTTTATGCATGACATATAGCACCATATTGTTGTTGCAACGGAATCATGATCAGGTGGAACCCCTTTGATGGTTTGCCTCCGTTACTTCCTCGTTGATACTTGCATTGTGCATGACCCTACCTCCTTATGAGGGTTATGCCGGTGCGAGTAGATAGGATGCTAAAGTAGTTGCTACGCAAAAAGGGGACGGGTATATGCATGGTGATGGAGACAAAGTATTTTCAAAAGACTTTTCGAAAACCCCATCGGGTGCCACTTATGCCCGGGGGAGATGATGAGTTGGGTAGCCACTTGATGACGAAGTGGTGTACCAAGGCAAGTGTGTGTGTTGTTTTCAAAATGGATTGGTTTAAGTTGCGACTATTATTCCAACCTTACATGCGCAACCACTCTACCCTTGTATGGGAAAGGGCGTTATTGATTACCTAGGCCGATACTAGCTTGGAGCCTGCATTACTAGTGACGGGGGAGAGTTGGTGCTCTCTCTCGGGACGGGGTCGTGCCAGGTAGGGCGGCCATGGCTGTCCTCACAGGGCACCGGACACACCGTTGGTACCCCGTGCTTGTGGTATGTGATGAAAATGGGAGCGAGGCTCCACAATTTTAAGATGTGAAATGTTGGGCACGGGGTTACTGCCAATCGAGTGGATTCTATGTTAGTGTCGTCTAGGGAAAGATAGTGATCGGGTGCTTACCCCGGGTACTTGAGGTACCGCGGGTCGTGGATGACACGGAAGTTCCCCGGATCTTGTGGGTAAAGTGTGCAACCTCTGCAGAGTGTAAAACTATTCGAATAGCCATGTCCACGGTCAAGGACAGTTGGGTAACCGCTCTTGGGCTATGTCCACATGTTTACAAACCAGTGTATGTGTTTGGATAAGTGGGAAGAACTACTTGGGTCAAGTCAAAGGACTTGACATGATTGAATTGGGTTGGTGCCCACTCTATTTATGTTGATATCTGTAACCGTCCTTATGGTTACTTGAATTCTCCTGATGCATGTGTTACAAGTTGTTGAACATGGCATTGCGCTCAAAACTAGCTTTCTACAAAAATTTACCTATATCATGCATTGATGTATCTTGAGCCAAAACATGGGTTGCTTGCGAGTACATTCAAAGTACTCATTGGCTTGCCACTGGTTATTTTATTGGCCAGGCAGGAAAAACAGGATATGATGAAGAATACTTCGGTGATGAACATGCGAGCTAGGACGCTTCCCAGTCAGAATGCCTGTAGGGTTAAGGCAGATGGCATGGGTCCAAGTTATCGACGAAGATTTCCGCTGTGAAGTTATACTCGAGGCTCGACTATAACGGTCATAATTTATGTAAGATGGTATGTATGGATGTAAGACTCTTGTTATTCAGCTTCTGTGTGTTCAGCGAGCATTGATCTCTGGGATCACTGTACATGTGCATTCGGTGATCACGACTTATGAGTCGGGGTCCCCACACCTACGGAGCAAATCACCCTTGAGTCCACTACCCCCATAGGGCAAGGATTCGGGAGACATCCCCGTGGCGACATGCAGATCTTTGTGAAGACACTCAAGATCAGATACGCACTAAGGAGATGACAACCCTTGGTGGGATCCCAGCCGGGGAAAACCACAAGGCCCCCGGCAAGCACCTTGCCGGGGATGACAGCAGGCGCCTCGGCAAAACCCTTGCCGGGGCCCCGGCAAGGACCTTGCCAAGGACATCCGCAGGACCACTACCAGGCCCATGCCGGCTAAACCTCCACCGCCGTTCGCATGCATATGCCGACCCAACCCGCTGGGTAGGCACCTGCGTGGCGGCATGCAGATCTTCGTGAAGACCCACCACTGCGCCACCTCAGCTGCTTACCTACCTATGTGGCATCGCAGGCGTCGCTGGCCAGGGCGCGTGTCGACACAAGGAGTGGCGACGGACGAGATAGGTCTCTCCCCCGTCCCCGATAAAGCAAGGACACCTAAGCAAGACGCATTAAATCCGCCTTGTCATGTAATGCGAGGGATAACCTCGCATCACTGTACCCTTTCCACCTCCTGTGTGCCACTGTGGCAACCCCTTTTTCTATAAAAGGAGACCCGAGGCGACCAGAAGGAGGATTCGGCTTTTTGGAGCTCCTCACGCCCCATAGCTAGCTCAAGAACATAGATATACAATCCACCAAAGCAGGAGTAGGGTTTTACGCATCCTCGCGGCCCGAACCTGGAAAAACAAACCGTGTGCTATCTATTTGATCCGCTCTTCTCATGACCCCGCGCCCCGCTAACCACAGTAGGGATTCTTGTGATCCCATAGGTGTTGTTCCCACCGACAAGACCCATGCTGGATAGTTGTGCAGTGAGCTTCTGTGTTGCATCAACAAGGCGCTCGGTCTTGATCTTCATGCCTTTCTGAAAACTATTATAAGTGCTCGCGGCGCTGGCGACCAGATCCTTCTTGTTCTGAAGATCTTTGATTAGAATTTTCTCCTGAGCCCTGCTCTCTTCAAGGTTCTTCTCATGTGTCCGCACCTTTAGCATGAGATCAGCAATGGCTTCGTGAGCTTTGGAGAGATCTTGGGTCTTGGTGGATATGAAATTCTGCATCTCCGCCAAGTCATAGAGTGTCTTCTCCCTGTCGGCTTTGAGTGTTGCGATCTCCTTGCCATGAACCTCAAGATCTGCTTCCAATTTCTTGACCTTACCCTCTAGTTCATTCTTGGCGGCTTCTGCAGCTTTAGCAGCAAAAACAGCCTCCTTAAGCTTGCCGGCGTGGTCTGTAGCATGAGCTTCGAGCACTTCCTTGTGTTTCTGCGCGAAAAGCTTCTCAACTTCTTCATCCTTGCCGTGGAGCTTGGCGCCAAGTGTTTCCTCGCACTGGCAAGGTGATGGTGTCCTGGACTAGGGGGGTACTCACCCACGTCGTCTCTCGACTTGGTGGATCAGGCCGAGGACCCCCATGGCATACAAGGAAGACTCCACAAGACTTGGCGCCCAGGCCGAGGACTCTCCTATGCCCCCAGCCTCTAGTGTATTTATATAAACCCTAGCCAAGCTAGTCAATAGATGATCTCATATTCATTAGAACAATCTCGTGGTAAATACATGTACTCTGTACTACACCCCATATGAATTCAATCAAAAGTAGGACATAGGGTATTATCTCTTCGAGAGAGCCCCATCCTGGGTAAAATCACATGTCCGTGTTACCATCGCTCCAAGACGTCATGCTTAGGACCTCTACTATGAGATATGCCGGATATAGAACTGACATTGGAGCTTTCATTGAGAGCGTGCTAGGTGTCATTGCATTGTGATGGATCTTCAATACACGCCAAATCTGGTGTTATATCTATTGTTTATTCCATTTACACAGATCAATTATTTTGCAAAAGTATTGCTACAGTTCTATGCTATTTTTTCCGCAAATCAGATTTGCCTCCACATGTACAAGCTATCTAGGAGGAAGGCGTGCAGAGGTATACCGATGCCAGATGGCGATATGCATCTAGAGCAGCGGCGGCAGGAGTCATGGCAGCCGAACCCCGCACCAGCGAAGTGGAAGTCCCGGAGCGCTAGGGATGCATTTCCCCCGGATACGCAATTGGGGCCAGGCCCGTACGCTGGCTAGACGACAACGCATGGACATGCAATAAAACAAAAAACCAACCTACAATAATCTTTCCAAGGAGTTGGCGCAGTAGTACTGCCCATGCAGTGCACATGGGCTGACAAGACTTCAAAAGCTGGCAACGCATAGGCTGATCCGATTCTCTTTCTCTTTACTTTATTATTTAATTATAAGACAGTCTATGCTTTTTGCTAATCATCAGTCTTTCATGCACTTTCCACTTGCAAGTATTAGTACTATTACTAGGGCTGCCTGTGTCCACGTAATAGAAGCAACACACGGTTTTTCTTTGGATTGCTACAACGATCACCTAGAGACAAGGAGCTCCGAGTACCCACCACACGCTACCACAGATTTTTATAGACCGTTTTTACTGGCGTCGGTCTGCAATGGTCATCACCGTTACGTTTTATTTTTCTTGGCTATTTATTTAGCACATAAAATTACTACACACAGATTATTTTCTGTTGGTTCGTACTACATTATTTTTTGCAGACATATTTTTCCGACGCTTGTACATGCTATTTCGGTCTGCATCGATCTGGCCAGCCGATGTGTGCGTCAGAACCTTCTTCAAACCGACCTCCGTGTTCAGGTCGGCTGCTCCGTATATTGTTCAACCCAACGCAGTCATGATGCACTCCGCCCAGGAAGTCCCTCATCCATAATAATGTCGTTTGTTATCAGTTTTGACGTTGTCGGATGATTCGACAGGTGCAATTGTTCTAGTTATTCGCAATGTGCATATTAATGTTCTTTCAAATAGTATTTTTTGCTAGTCAACGATTCTTGGTGCTACAGGTTTTGCGCTACATTCTACATTGCGGGCATCATTTCAGGGTGATCCTGTATGCCATCATTGTCATGTGCGCGTCATGTCTGTAACTTGGGCGACCCTGTGAATCCAGATTTTGTCACCTTGTCACGCGAACGCCCCATGTCCGCATCGGCCTCGCACCAGGCCAAATCTCTTTTAATAATTTATTTTGCATAAATAAATTGTGTAAAGAATTTTTATTATATTATTATTATATATCTTGTGCTACTTTATGCGTGTAGATAACCAACCCTTACTATGCCACACTAGCCGACCAAGTTGTGGGGTCACCTCGGCACGTGTCCATGTGTCAACAACTCTCCTGCCACTCGGTTGGGTCGACCTCGATGCTCAAGACATATTCCTTTAACTATTTACTTCACTTACAGTCAGTTAAGTACAAGATTTTTTATATTAATTTTTGGCTTGCACTATCTTATGTGTGCAGGTAATCGACTTCGGGCACATCACGGAGACACCTCGGCGTGCCGACATCGTCATCCCACCTCCGTCGACCAAGTTGTATTGTCACCTTGGAGCATCACCTTGGCAGGACTGGAGGCTTCCTGATCACATCATCGATCTACTCCAAGGACTTCAGCGTCACCCTGCCAAACTACTTTGTCTCCTCAGCTAGACCGGGGCTTCGCCTCGCCACACCAGTAGTGTTGTGTTGTCACTTCGTCAAGACGAGCTCTAAGCTTGGGCTGCTTGAGACTAGCTTGGGGGCTGGGACGCCGACCCGCCGCAAGCTCAGACCACGTCATGAACACTGAGTACATTAACCAGCTAAGTCGCTTTCATGCTCAACTTTTTTCAATTTTTAATTTTTGTTCGGTTCGACCAAACATTATATTTGTGTTAAACAAAAAAGTTGTTTCACTACAAAAAAGACACATCTGTGAGATTTTGGCCCGAACGAAAACTTTCATAGTTATGACACTTCTGTGACGCTAATTGTGACAAAAACACGTATCATCATGGATGTGATGGGCTCCTACTTCTATGACAGAAAATCATGATAGAAAATGGGCTTTTCATCCTGGGCCGACTGGGGACGCCCCTGCATGACATTCTTTGGGCCATACATAACGTAAAAATTTGTGGTACAAGTGAGGGCCAGGAAAATATCGGGGAGCTCATGGTTACGATGGGTGTTCGGGGCCAAGCGATGTAATGTGGTTTGTGTGTTTCTCTCTTACGCGCGTGTGTGTGAGGTGCTCGTTATCCGAACCCTTGCAAGGCGTTTGCTTACTGAACCTGGGCGAGGGAACACGAGGGATCGATCCCACTAAGTACGGAAGGCGATTGATCCATCCCTTCGCTGCTAACTCAACATGAGTGATTCCTTTGCTGCTAGTTGAAGTCGGCCGATTCCTTCGTTGCTAACTGAATCTGATTGATCATTCTTGCTTCTCACTGAAGCCGATCAAGCCCTCGTGCGACATGTAGCCAGCCGGTGTGTTCGGTTGCCTCGGATGAACCATGCACATTGCTGGTGCACGCGCGATATAAAGGAACGAGTCGATATGTGTGGTGAGTTAATCCAGTTGGTTGGCTGTGGATGAATAGTTCTTGGTGGGGGTTAGATGAACAGGACCGTGTGGTAGTAGGCAGTTGCCGCTGGATGAACATTACCCCGAGGAGGCTGCCACACCCCAGCCGGTTGGGGGTGGATGAACTGGACCCCATGGAGGCTCTATGAACAGTAGTCGGTGGAGCCCGCTGGAGGACCCTAGTGGATGAACAGTAGCCTATGGAGTCTCGTTTTGCGGTACGCCACATCCCTCCTAATGAGAAAGACCCCATTTCGACCGTAGGCGCTCCAACAGAAGTCTGTTTCCTCCGTTTTACGGTATGACACCCCCCGATGAAGAAGATCCTGTTTCAACCCTACGCACTCGAAAGGAAGTCTGTTTCCTCCGTTTTGCGGTACGCCAGACCCCTCCCGTTGAACATGATCCTATTTCGACCATAGGTGGTAGAATAGAAGTCCATTTCCTCCGTTCTGCAATACGCCAGGCCCCATTTCAGCTGTTCCATCCAAGCCGGTTGGCTCCTGATGAACAGGACGCATTCTGTTGCCTCCGGATGAACACGATATTGTTTCTTTGTTCTGACCTAGCCGGTTGGCTACCGATGAACACGACGCCATTGCTGCCGCACATTGCCTATCCATGTACACCATCCCTTGCCGTACGTATGCGCGAGTGCGCGCTAGAGACCCCGCCCATATGTACGTACATGGCTGTATTTTTTTCCCTGTGGATGTACGTACGTGTGCACGCACTACTGCAGGATGCTGCTAACGTGACACTTTGATCAGAGACCCTTCGATGAAACTGTGTGTGATGCCATAATCGCAAAGGGTGGTGTAAAATAACGGTCAAAAAGGTGCAAAACATTTGCGATGGAGGACGCGTCAAACACGGTTTGGATTTTAGTTGCGTGTGAAATGTAGGGCACACGACTAACCCGTTCGAACTGTTTGCGATGAGGCAGAACAACAAAAGCGGGCAGCCATATCAATGTGTGTGTGATATACGGCATACAGTTCTCTCCGATGAACCATTTCCTATTAGGGAGTGCAACATAAACGGTTAGCCAGATCAAGGTGTGTGTGATATAGGGCATACGGTTCACTCGGACGAAATGTTTTCAATTAGCGAGCGCAACATAAATGGTTCAACTTAACAAGACGTGTGTGATACGTGGCAAACAGCTGACTCGGATGAACTGTTTGTGATAAGAATTTACAATACAGACGGTTAATATAGTTAGTTCGTGTGCGATTCTGTGGGTACAAAAAACTTTGAAAAATGCAAACCAGTTGCTTGCGGTGGCTAGGAGTAGCGCATACGATGCGTCTGCGAGTACTCGTGTGCGATGATTAGTAAGTTACACGTGCATTTCCTTATGTTAACACTTGTGTGATAAATAACACGTGGCACCGGATACAGTATTTGGGTTGTGTGTGTGCTCCACTTAGTCTTCCCGCGCTCTAGCGGATGCTTCCCGCGCTCCACGCGGGTGAATTGTAAAATACACGCCTATTACCTCACCGTTTTCCCACCATCAGCTAATGGCTTGGTGCTTATAACCCAGGCGGCAACGCACCGCTGCGAGACTCTGCGAAGATCTAGTCCTCACCCGTCTACCATTAGTTATTCCAAGCATGCCAGGCAATGATCAAAGCTTTGACGTCGATGCCTACATGCGTTACATCTTCGGCGAGGAGAACGAGCCGGAGCAGGTCGGGGAGCAAGAGCTTCATCGGCCGGTGCAGGCACCATGGCCCATCGGTAGCGATATCTGCGTCACAGTCCTTGGGAGCACAATCGACATATTATAGAGGAGGTGTGATGAGCAGTTTGCCATCCACCGTGCAAAAGATCCAGAGCTGCTCGGCGGCATGATCGACGACCCACCCGAAGAACCGCCATCACCAGTGCTCATCGAGAGCCTGATGCCCCGCAAGGAATGGGCAGAGGACCTCTGCGATTCAGTCAAGACAGAGGCAGCCAGCGGCTTCATCATTGCATGTGCGGCCGTGTGAACCTCGATCCCGACGATGTGGTGGCCAGGCTCGAGCGCATCCTTGGCGGAGGTGACATTCTCGACGAAGTAGAACATCACCAATGTGATATCCTGAGGATGCAGGTGATCGAAGGAATTTTCTACCAGGCCCGAGACATGGAAATGGAGCGGTTCCACGGAGTTGTCATATGCGCGATTGCTGTCAAGCTCTTCTGGAAGAGGCCATGCAGCCCCAAGAGCCTCCCATCAGCGCCAGCAGCTCCGTAGGTGGAGGCGGGTCCGGACACTCGGAGTGAACGGCCGCAAGGGTGCTATGCTGATCATGGAGTCCGAGAAGACCATTGTCGGAAGGCCGCCAGCTCAACCTTTTAGCTTATATTTTATTATAATTGTATGCATATGTAGGTCGTGAGTGTTCTGGGCCATGCCGCATTTGGCATTTTAAATTATCCTGAATATGTAAGACAATTATTAAGAATTATTAACAGTTGCCATTGTAACTTTGCCACAACGGCGAGCAGAGCGCACGCAGGGACGCCAGAGCGGAGCGCGCCGCGGCCGCCTCAACGGCGAGCAACCACGTGGTCAACCTTCTGCCATCAATAAATTTTGACCTTGTTTCTAGTCACATTGCTGATTACAACGCAATAAATAATTACAAATCTGTTCACACCTATCAAACTAATATGTGTTCATACTTAGCACTAGGCTATAAAAACTACCCACTTGAAAATTACTTCACAGTTCCTCTCCTCATCACCCACAAAAATATTTTTTTCTGTCAAGTCATTCTACCATGACAGGTAGGAGGAGTTTAGGGTGGACATATAACCAGGCAGCAAAGACCAAGGCCGCTGAAGCATTAGAGAGGTCCCGCCGCGAAGCCGCAGCCACAACATAGATGTCCCAGCGCGCCGCGGAGCCCTCAAACGAGCTCTCACGGGAACACGAGGGCTCTCACAAGCGCATTCGCGGTGTCGGCCATCCCGATGAGCCGGCGTTCCTGAAGTCCTTCGCCGGCGATGATGACATTCTCGCAGGCATCACTATGCAGCAGGAGTTCGTCGATGGCTTGATGAAGCTGCTCAAGATCAGCGATGCCTCAGTTGACAAGGCGATCGGCCTCACTCATGAATGTCAATGCGAAGCTCCTCAAGTTGGTCACCGAGAAGGAGGAGGAGGCCATCGGCTGGCAGATGCTGCATGAGCAGAGCAGTGCCTCAGAGATGATGTTGAAAGCGGTCGTCGAGGAACTGATGGGTGGCTTGAGGAAGCTCCTGATCGAGCACGAGCAGGGGGTGGAGGAATCCGTGGCTGCTTTCAAGCAAAGTCATGAGGCATTGAAGAAGGAGCTGGAGGATTTCGCCGCCCGGCGATCCATCGACGAGTAGAGACAATAGCGACCCAGATCATTGTCTACAATTTCCTTCTTCTCTTGCCCTCGTGTCTTCCGGGCTTTGCCGCATGTGGCATTTTAAATTATCCAGAATATGTAAGACAATTATTATATGCGCCATTGTAAATTTGTCGCCGTTTTATCCGTTGCCATTTTATTTGTGGTTGTATTATCTGTTGCCCTATGCGCCAATTTAAATTAGGGCGGAATACGAGTTGAAAACACAAAGAAAGCAAATGCTGCCATGAGATCACAAGCAAACACCCTCCATCCAGGTGCTTTAATTAACCCATTAATGGAGAAGTTGTGAGCGAGGCGGGCGGCGGCTGGTGCATGGACGTCAAAGAGCTCGCTTCCTGGTCAGCATGGGTGGCCTTGGTGCTCGCATGTGTCTCATCGAGCCTGTGAGGTGGACAGGATGCACGCGTCCTGTCGAGCTTGCACGGCGGACTACTCGCACGCGTCCCGTCGAGCCTACACGGCGGACTTCTCGCGCTCGTCCCGTCTAATCAAACAGTTGCACGCACGCCACCGAGTATGATTAAATTTCGACATGGTTAATATAATACAACTGTTTGTGATATTAATGTGTCAGCTTTTTGTTTCAAAAAGAACTTCATTGGTACTAATGTGTGCGCCTCTTCTCAAACTGGACGATTTTTTACCACGGCATATATGTGCCATGTCATGAAACCATGCCTAGTTTCATGTTTTTGGGGTGACTTTTTTTATTTACTAGGATTTAAAAACCGAGATTCTCATTGTTTCAGGACAACGACAAGTTTGTAATTCATTCTCATTCCTTAAACGAGACATAAACATGCACGCAATGACACATGTACGATTTCCCACCCATTTTGCTTCACTGGAGCATGTGGTTGTAGTTCAAATTTGAATTATGGACTACATTAAATGCATAGAAAACTTAGTAATTAGCAATACTCCCTCCTTTCTAGTTTATAAAGCTCATCTCAACTTTTTCATTTTTCCAATTTAGAAGGCTCATCTCCCTCTCATTTTTAGTTTCCAATGCACATTCAATCTTTTCATACAAGAATTAAAGAGGAACAATACCAATCCATGTAATGTTCCTACTCATATAGTGGTCAAACATGCATGCACTGCAATTAATCCAAATTAATGCATGAATATAATTGGGGTAGTTTTGTAAACTACGAGATAAATTCCTCCACTCACAAAATGCCTTGGTTGATGAGATTTGATATTCTGGCCTTATAAACCAGAAAAGAGGGAGTATATATACAATGGCCAAACGAACCCTAAACAGTTTCAAATTTCAGTTCGACACTCCTGTTATTCTGTGTTGCCTGTAGAAAACAAAGTTCAAGGCGAGAAGAGGCATCGATTATCGGTTCACCCACAAGAGGGGAATGTTTCACTATCGGAGCCACGAGGGTTGCGACATGCTCCGGTTTGTAAAAGGCTTGTAATATGGCTTCGCCCAAGCCACGATGGCGAGACGGTTGAATTCGTTCCCATTCATTCCATGGGACCTAAACATGCACCCCAAGGAAACATGTACGTTTTTTCTAGCCATTTTGGTGCACCGGAGCATGTATTTGTAGTTCGTATTTGAATGATGGACATTAAATGCCTAGAAAACTCAACTAATGAATAAAAAAGTTAAGCGAACCCTGAATAATTTCAAAGTTCAGCTCTAATCTAAAGTTGTTCCATGTAGCGTGTAGAAGCAAATACGAGGCCAGAAGAGGGAGTGATTATCGTTTGGCCCACAAGGGGACACATTTCCCTATCGAAACCACGTGGGTTCTTGTGACAGGCTCCGGTTTGTAATAAAGCTTGGCCCAAATTTGCAATGTTTTTACCATGGCATATATGTGCCACGACGTGACAACATGCTACCTTTGATGACTTTCTGGTGAGTTTAGGATTTATGGGGACTCAAAAACCGAGATTCGAAATGTTTGAGGACGAGCCAGGACACCGGAAGAGTTGTAATTCGTTCCCATTCCTGGCATGAGACCTAAATATGCACCCAAGGACACATGTATCATTTTTCTTTGGTGAACTGTAGCATGCATTTGTAGTTCAGATTTGAATTATGGACATTAAATGCTTAGGAAACTCAATTACTGTATAAAAAGGCCAAACAAACCCTGAATAAGTTTAAATTTTAGCACGGGTATCTTGTCCTTCCATGTTTCCCGTGGAAGAAAATGCAAGGAGAAAAGAGGTAGTGATTACGTTTCGCCGAAAGGGGAACACGTTTCCCTATCAAAACCACGAGGCTTCTTTGAGAGAAGCTCTTGTTTTTGTAAGAGGTTTGTAATAAAGTTTGGCCCAAATGGGACAATGTTTTTACCATGACATATATGTGCCATGACGTGACACCGTGCGACCTTTGATGACTTTCTTGTGAGTTTAGGATTTATGGGTACTTAAAAACCGAGATTCGAAATGTTTGTGGACGAGCCATGACACCAATACAGTTGTAATTCGTTCCCATTCCTGGCATGAGACCTAAACATGCACCCAAGGACACATGTATAATTTTTCTAGCCATTTTGGTGAACTGGAGCATGTATTTGTAGTTTAGATTTGATATGGACATTAAATGCCTAGGAAACTCAATTAGTGTATAAAAAGGCCAAACGAACCCTGAATAAGTTTAAATTTCAGCATAGATATAATGTCGTTCCATGTTGCCCGTGGAAGAAAATACAAGGTGAAAAGAGGCAGTGATTACGTTTCGCCCACAAGGGGGACACGTTTCCCTATTGGAACCACGAGGCTTCTTTGATAGAATCTCCGGTTTGTAAGAGGCTTGTAATAAAACTTGCGCCACAATGGACGAAAAAAATTGCTCAACATATAAGTGCGATGTCATGACACCATGGCAGGTTTCACGATTTTGGGCTCAGTTTTGGATTTACGGGGATTTAAAAACCGAGAGGTTGTTCTCATGAAATGTTTTCAAATAGCACACGGTTCACTCACGAAAGCCGATATTCAATGCAAACTTCATGGCAACCATATTTTAATGTTTGATAAAAATCTGAAAAAATGTGGGATGTTAAGAAGGTGATGTTTTATTGCGACACAAAATTTCAAGTTGAAAAACAATACGAGATGTGAGCTATGAAAACGACAAATTCGGCCCTGAATAGTGACATTACTATTCGGCACTATTCAACACTGATTTTGTCTTTCTCATAGCTCACATCTCGTAATGTGTTTCGACTTGAAATTTTGCGTGGCAATAAATCATCCTCTTAACATCCCGCATTTTTTGAATTTTTTTTAAACTTCAAAACATCTTTTTCTCATGGTTTTCACCGGTTTCCACCGAATGTTGGTTTCCGTATGATATCCCCCCTACTGCGCGTGCGATCTGAGTCCTGCGTTCTGACTGGCCAGAACCCAAACCCCACGGATCGTACATGAGCACCGTTGGACGCTCCCAGATCGAACGGCAACCCTGAGCCCTTTCGACAGCACATGTAGTACATGGGTAAGCACTGTGCGCATGCGTCATGTAGGTCACGCTTCCTTCTCTACTAGGTTTTCATTCAAAATACGCTACTGTTTCTCGCCACTCCTCTCATCAGTTTCCCGCCTCTTCTCCTAGATATGCATGATGTAGATGTTCATTTAATTCTTATAGTTCATCTCATCCAAAATCAATTAGTTTTATAAAAAACTATTTTAAGATTCATGGAATTGTGCATCGTAAAGGTAAAAACAAAAAGTGAAAATTCATTTAGAAAAAAAAAGTTTTGGGCAATTAAGATATGGAAGATTCTAGAGAACAAAAGAGAAGTGCTTGTGTTTTGAGGTTTGTACATTATACTTAAGTTCAACCATGGAGTCTTCTAGATTGTACATGTGGCGGAATCTCGTGGAATGTAGGTGATATCCAACGGCTAGTAGTGCTCAGATTTGCCATCTCTCTACCATCGGATTGGTTTTATCCAACGAGCAACTTTCATACTTATTCGCACACTATATAGGTGTATGGATGTATAGATATATATAGATGTGTCCCATGTGGCACCCCGGCTCAGAAAGACCGATTTACCTTGCATTGCCAGCCCAGAGACCATGTCTTCTGGCAAGACACAACATCTTGGTACAGAAAACAACCGCTTTATTGACACTAGTGGCTCAAAGTTTATATTACAACAGGTATCGAGGCTAAGCGGCACACCTGGTGCGGCTGAACAATATGTACATTATTTAGTGAACATAAAAGGGCCTCGATCATAACAACTACGCGGTAGCGGAACAACGTCGTGGCGGAACTCCATAGCACAAGGACACCAATGTGGACACGATCTAGACTCGAGCAGCATTCCTTTCCACGGGACTTTCCTAAAATCTGGCATGACACGCCAGGTCAGTACATTGAATGTACTTGCAAGCTCACAACAAGCATAAACATAATGACAAACAATATCATGATAATTACCCAATTATTACTAATGCCACAATGTAACCAACATATTGTGATCGCGCTCTTATGAGCACAGTCCCTCAGACTAGCTTACCACTATGGATACTTCGTGATCATTCCGGCGACCACAGCCATGACCAATATTTGGTCTCAAACAGTGATCCTTCCGGCGATCACAACCACGACCAACACTTGGTATCAATCGACAGGATGACTTTCCCACCATCCTCATAGTGCAAAGTTCATGAATTAGTGTGCAAGATTAATTTAAATGTTGGCCCATGGTGTGACGTACTTTCAAGGTGTCCGTAACCGTGGACTCGGTTATCGATAGATTAATACACTCTGCAGAGGTAGCGCACTGTACCCACACGACGGAACTCATGGCCTCGTACTCCCATTCGGGTGGACCAAAGGCATTCCGACGAAACCCCTCCATTGCCATGACACTCTCTTGGCCACTCTGACCCACTCCCCAACTGGGCTAGTCCTGGGTGGCCCCGTGTCGACCAAAGACACAACGACCAACATCGTGGCCAACGTCCCTCACGGGGACCGGTACGAGAAATCTCAACAATGGGCTCACAAGGTTATGTGTGCTTACCGGGCTAGGGTATGGCATGCCCATAACCTTCCCTAGTTGGAGGCACCGACCAGAGGCATGACAACGGACCGAATAAAGGCCTTCCCATACAGGCAAATGTGGCTGCACTAGGAAAAACTCGATTCAGTGGCAGCACCACTCGGTCAAAGATAAATTCAAGTTATATTATTACCAGGTTCAATTTAAAGTGAAAATAATCGGTGTCATAGTATGCCATGAAATGCAATCACTAATATATGCACCACATATTAACGGAAATGACTGAGTCAACTAAATCCACACTAAGCATAAACATCAACAACACCTCAGACTGGTATGGTTAGGATTAAACTCACATTAAACAGGATCTTTTCTAACAAATTTTACCATTTTTCTCATGCAAGAAAATAGTTCTAATAATTTACTTATATCCATAACCATATTATTTCTATCATAGCAAAGATTAATTCTAGTTTCTATAACCACTTAGTAGCTACAAACTTTTTGATAACATAAGCATGTAAACTTAAACAAACTCGAACAGAATATAAATAGCCTAATGATAATGATTTAAATGCATGGATTAAATCATTCATTCAAGTAGATAAATATCACAAATATTGGAGTGGCATCATGAAAATGTTGTTGTGGCTTGGCTTAGTGCAGATGAGGCTCACAAGCCCTCTGGTGTTCCTCAAGACAAGCTTCACTCTCTGAAAATAAATTTAAACACAAAAAGAAAATATCAAGAACCCTTCTAAAAATCACCAGAACATCTAGGCAACAGGGAAAAATCCCATTTTTGGCGAGCTGCTAGATTTCTTTGCAAAGAACACAATGCAAAAAGAATCAATTCATTTCGACTTAGGGTTGAAGAGTTATGGCAGTTTGAATCTCTCTGGATATAATTGAAATTTGAATTTAAATAAAACAGATGGGGGGGGGTGACGTCGAAGGCGTAAAGCCTCGGGGCACCACCACTCGCACCACTTCGCGCGCGTACAGAGTGGCTGACTAGCGGACCCTGCTAGTCAGGTGGGGGAAGGGGGAGAAGGAAACAGAGGAGGTTGCGGCTTCGCCGGAGCTCACGCCGACAATGAGGGCTCCTCGGCCAAAACGAGGGGGAGGGATCGAGATAGGGGATGGAGGCGCACCTGCCCAAACCCGTAGCGTAGCTAGGGGTGGTCGGACGGCCTCAGAATCGACCTCGCAAGCGGAGGCAGAGAGCAGAGGTCGCAGGAGCATAAGACGACGGGGAACAACGGCGACTCCAGGGGCTTCAACCAGGCGGAAGAGCACCACCGGAGAGTGGCGGCGGCCCGGGAAGGATTTCCCAGGACTGGGAGGGGCTGGAGCTACCGTGGCGACCCGAGAGGATTGCCAGTGATCTCGGGCTCGGGGACGGCGGCCCATGGCCTGCCCGGCCGGGCTACGGTTTCCTACGGTGTTGTGGGGTGTGTAGGAGTGGAGGATGGTGCTCGAGGAGGCTGGGGGTGGCTCCATTTATAGGCGAGCAGCGAGGGGGGATCGGGCTCCGCCGTCAACACCTGGACACGGGGCCCGGCGACGAGCGGCGTCAGTGAGAGGGGGAGAAGGCGATGCAGCTCACGCGCGGACTGTGGGCGAACCGGGAGGAGCACATGATCGAGGAGAAGGCGACGAGCACAGTGGACACCGCACTGTTACGTTGGCCGGACCATGCCCGTGCTCGCTGCGGTGAGCTCTGGCATCGGCGAGTGCAACGGGAGAGTTAAGGGGGTTTGGACGAAGATGGTGGCGAGGTTTGGCACGCTTTGGCAGTCGGGGAAGCGAGCACGCGCGAAACAGAGCGCTCGACGGCACCCAGAGGTGTCGACACGCAGGCTGGTATCGTGTACACACGTGGTCACCACGTGAACTTTGCCCTCAGGCCGGCCTACATCCAAAGTTCATGTCTAGCTTGTTGTTCGTGGTAGTTTGAAGTTTACCACACTTTGGTTTGGATTCAGACGTAGTAGAAAAGATATTACAAGCCAAGTAAGTTTCTGATCAGTAACTTTGAGAGTTTACCGATGTCAAACGGCTGGGAGTTTGGGGCTGGGTTTTGGATACTAGCAATCATCTACTAAGGTGATGATGCACAAGAAAAATCAGCCTCATTGGAGCAAGTAACATGGTAGTTGCTGTAGAAACCACCATTTCTGTCCAGAACAGAAAACTATTTTCTGTAGCAAAAATATTCCAAAAAGTGGTGCAATATTTTTGCTCAGCAAGGTGCCCTATGGTTCAAAGAATATTTGTGAATTTTCTCAGATTTTTGTGGGCAAGAAATATTGGGGTTGCTTTGGAGCACATTGATCTAGCTAGGGTTTAAGGGAAGGAAATGAATATTTTTCATTTTTCCAAATATTATTATGAGGTGAACCAGAGAGGAAATGATGCTTAGAGAGGGAGATGAGGAACTTGGGTGAAAGCCAATGGTACCCAAGTTTTTAAGTCCACATGAAAGGATTCAAAAACTCCAAATTTCAAAACCATTTCCAATGAAAATCAGGCAAATGACAGAGGGCAAAAACAAGGTTGTCACATCCCATGCTAGTAAAAATAAAGTTTGAGCGCATGCATGGGACGACCCCCCCCCCCCCCCCCCCCCCCCCGCCACCGCCTCGAAGTTGGGAAACCGACATCATAGGTATTGAACCAGGCTTGGAGTCGGGTACGGTGTTCGGTTTGTAATGTAGTTGTCGTGGCCCATCGAAGTTGTGCATTTGAGATTTAAACACATCATACACCATTGTACCCATACAAATTTTTGGGCCGCATGCAGTGAATACGGGGTCTTCTGATCGACCACATCTCCCTTGTGCAGTTTTTTGTGATGACACATATATCTGTGGGCTCCCCGAGTGTATATAAGTCATCCCTTTGACGAATAATGAGGGGTATGTGTTGGCCATGAATGGGTTCCTCCTAGTTCGTGTTAGGGCTGGTCACCGTCCAATGTCGGTCAACCAGAGCTCGAGCTCATGTGTTGTCAGGATTTCCTCCGGATGCTCGGATTGTTGGGTTCGACCTACATCAAACCCTACGTACGTATCTCGTCCTTAACTACCTTGCCTTCATGGTTGTTGTCTGTATCGAGAGGTAGGCACCACATCTAAATCGTACATTATTCTATATTGAAAACACACATCACCTCTTCCCAACGTACATCATTTTGGGCTGCATGCAAGAGGTGCTGGTTTTGTGGTCCCTCTCGTGCGATTTTTATGATGGTTCAATCTATTGGCCCAAGTGGTTTATCGACAACAACAACAGTCATTTGACCAAACAAAAGATTCATTGGTCCGTCTTATGGTAGGTTATGGCGACATGCATGTATGACCAAAGTATTGATCATTACGTGCATCCGCCCCGCTGACACGAAGTGGGAGGTGGTGGGCCAAGCATCCTAGCTAGGTACGGCATTATGTCATTATATATATCCTAGCTAGGTGGTTGTTAGGGTGCTTTCAGGTTTGCGAGGGAGGTGCCACCAAAGTTATGCAATGTGTATTAAAAGTTTTAAACATACCCAATATTCGTACATATATTTGGCCACTTCCAGGTGGTTCTTGACTTCTGGCCCCACTCATCGATCTTCAATGACGTGTCCAACCGTGGGCCCATGGGGTCAAAGTTGTGCATTGGAATTTTGAACATCAATGATCAACCTTTTCACTCATATATGTATGGGCCACATGCTGGTGTGGCTGTCTTTTGACCCTCTCTAACGTTATTTTTTGCTGCAAAGACTCTGATGACCCTCAATGGATACGGTGTATAATATCTTAACCATGTGCGATACAAGTGCGATGTGAATCACCATGACTGCGCAAGCACAAGAAAATTAAGGTGGAGGTACCGGCTCATCTGTGTGCAATGCAAGTCCGCTGAAATCACCACGACCTCGCAAGCATGAGCAAATTAAGGTGGAGGTACTGGCTCAACCTTGTGTGATGCAAGTGCGCTGAGATCACCACGACCGTGCAAGCGCGAGCAAAGGGTGGAGGTACTGGCTCAACCATGTGTGATGCAAGTGCGCTGAAATCACCACGAGCGCGCAAGCACGAGCAAAGAGTGGAGGTACTGGCTTAACCGTGTGCGATGCAAGTGCGCTGTAAAACCAACACCTGTGCAAGCTAAAGGCGAGTAAGTTTATTTGGAAATTAGGACGAACCATGTGCGATAGACCATCTAGCTATAAATATAAAAAACAAACTACCCACCTTGAGCGTTGCAAAAATCGGCGGATCCGCGCCACTTTTCATTATTATCATACACGCATATTGTTATTGGACCGTGCGCGATCTTGGGCACTCCCGCCCCGCATCAATTCCTTTACCCAAATTTTAGTAGCCGTCGTACTTCAACCATCGCCCACACTCATCCAGCACCGAACTTATAGTAAAATTCCAGTAGCCGAGGCATTTGAACCGTCGCCCTCCCTCGTCCACCACCATCTCCACCCACCATTACTAAAAAAATTAGTAGTCGCTGCATATCCTCAAACACCACCCCCTCCACAGTCCCCCACCCGCCCTCTCCCCCCTCAAACCCTAGCTTGCAGCTGGCGCCAACGCCGCTGCCAACCCCTCCCGGTCTGCCCGTTCCTCCTAGCTTAGATATTAAAGTTCAGGTTACCCAGCGATTCCCATACCGTCGCCCCACTTCCCTGAGTTTTTAGATGAGGCCTGCGGTGTCCCTCCTCGCCAGATCCACATCCCCTACTCTAGAATGTCGCAGCCTAAGCTCGACCACGTATCCCGGGGAGCCGGATGAGCATTCAGACAAGAGGTTTATCATGGCGTCTCCGGCGGACGTTGGCGAGGTGGCCGCCATTCGCCCCGACCTGTTGATCCCGGAGCAACACGTCACTTCGGAAGCCGGCGAAGACGTTGATTACGTTGCCATGCCGAAGGCTTCATCTCAGCGGGCTAGCATACTATTATATCTCGGGAAAGATGGCTACGACATCAAGCTCGTCCACACCGACGGCTTCATGTGGGCCATGTCACAGGTTAAGTGGTCCATCCCCAACCCCTCTGGTTCAACCGCCATCGGTCTCTTCAACGGCCCTGTCGCTGATCTCCTTTGCCGAGCTGTCAAGGATTTGCGAGCTTTATTCGCCATCGAGCCCATTTTGTCACTTTTGAAGGACACATTCTACGGTGGCGGCTTGGGATCCTCAATTGCCATGTCAGATCTCATCGACCATGACCATGGCCTCGAGGAGTGCACCCACGAAGGTTCTTCCAAGGTGAAACATCCCATCTATGACATCAGAGAGTGCACCATGGGTCTGTGCTCTTCCAACTGGAAGGATCCCGTCCATGAAATGTGAGGCAACATTCTATCAACAAATCTTACCTTTTCTAGCTTGCCAACCCGTACCCTTTGTTGTAGTAGCATTTTCCATGCGGTGCTTTAACTGTGCTATGTTTAATTATTTCAATTATGCAAAAATGTATTGTTCAATATGTCTATGTGATGTTTAAGTATGAATTGTCCACTTTAGTTTCATGAATGGCTATATTTGGTTCCTTACAGTGAGTAGATGCCTTGTTTATCTGTATTTGGTTGTTAGGTTGGTTGGAGTGAGCATTTTTTCAGTTATCGAGCAGATGCCTTGTTTATCTGCATTTGGTTCTTAGTTTGGTTTGCAGTGGGTATTTGTCCAGTTATCAAGCAGATGCCTTGTTTATGTGTATTTGGTTGTTAGGTTGCTTTTTTACCATTTATCTAGTTATCAAGCAGATGCCTTGTTTATCTGTATTTGGTTGTTAGGTTGCTTTTTTTAGCATTTGCAAGTTATCAAGCAGATGCCTTGTTTATCTATGTTTGGTTGTTAGGTTGCTTTTTTTAGCATTTGCAAGTTATCAAGCAGATGCCTTGTTTATCTATATTTGGTTGTTAGGTTGCTTTTTTTTAGCATTTGTCCAGTTATCAAGCAGATCCCTTGTTTATCATTATCTACTTGTTAGGTTGGTTGCAGTGTGCATTTGTCCAGTTTTTAAGCATATGCCATGTTTATCTGTATTTGCTTGTTAGGTTGGTTGCAGTGAGACTCTGTCTAGTTTTCAATGGCTATATTTGGTTGTTATACTGGTCATTTATGCCTTGTTTATTTCAGTCATTCACAATGTGTTGTTCATTATGTGCAAATTGGAACTGTGCCGCTCGACTACATCAATACCAGTTTTAACGGCTACATTTGGTTCCAGTTATTCCTGGTGTAGTTAACACATGCCCTTTATTTCAGTTTTACACATTTCTCCAGTCTGATGTTTAAGCATTACCTACGTTCTATTCATTTTCAACAATACCAGTTCGAATTGCAATATATGATGGCTATTAAGCCTGCTGTCGGCAACATTGCCTTCCATTTTATATCTGCTTTAACAGCATGCTGAAACAAACACATTCAAGCTATCATTTGGAGATGATGTTGTTTACCTTTTCTATATTTGTTTGATGTTAAGATTGTTGTACTTATCATGCCTTTTCACTACTTATGCAGGACAACAACAGGAGTGGCCACCATTTTCCGCCGAGGTTAGCTTCATCCCTCGGCTTGTACTCCTCCCGTCATTCCATAATGTAGTGCACATAGATCCAGGCCTGGACACTAGTTAGCTTCTAATATTGACTTGTTCCTTGTAGGTACATATGCCCTTGGCAAGGATCCACACATTGACCCTTTTTGCGTATGGGACAATGAGATATTGATGAACAAGCATCAAGTGAGGAACTGATAAGGATTATTAGCAAAATGATACAGATGGTGGCAAGCAAATTATTTGTTTATGCTCTATCCAACAAAACAGTGAGCTGTAGGATGGTAATTGCAAACTCTGTAGCCTTCTCTTTTTATAGTCTTTAGTACAACTGTGGTTCATCATTCTTTACTTGCTGCTTCTGTAGTTCTTTAGTATCTGTACCTGTCCATCGAATTATGGATTCATGGTTGAACCTATATTTGTAATAAACATGGTTGGATATGAAATAAGTGATTGTCTACTTTCAAAATCAAAACATGTGATTTTTAAATTAGGGATTAATTAAGGATTACACTACACATGGTTTGCGAAAGCGAAATGTCTGTGATATATGTGGAGATTAGAAACGTTTGTAGGATCCACTACGTGTGCGATCAATCTCCACTACACACACGGCTTTCTCTTGAAAATTGTTTGCATTAGGCCACCTTGCACAAATGTTTACCACATAAAAAGTGTGTGTGATGGACATCCTTTGCCAAACAGTTTCTTCTATGCACCGTGTGTGATACATTCAATAATGCAACCGATTTAACGAGAAAATTTTTGTGTGATGCACCTGTGAACGAAAATGTTTTCCTTGGAGCGACTGTGTGGGATTTACATATGAACAAAAACGTTTAGCGGGGACTGACTATGTGGGATGTACTTGCGACTGGAAACAATTTTGCCGTATAGTTGTATTTTTTAGCTCTACTATACGTATTTCCGTATTTGAGCCCTCACCGGTCGCACATGTCATCATTTTGCCTATCACACCCACGATGCGGCTATATCTCCCACGTGTTTGAGCACGACTTAGAGGCATAACCGCATAGTAGGCATGTCGCAAGAGGGGTAATCTTTACACATCCGATGTACTGAATAAGAAAGGGATAAAGAGTTGGCTTACAATCACCACTTCACACAATACATAAATATAGCATTACATCATCTAGATACAATCAAGGTCCGACTATGGAACCATATAAAGAAAGACAACCCCTAATGCAAAAGATCCCCGATAGCCCCAACTGGGCTCCACTACTGATCGTCCAGAAAGGAAACATAATAACATCCTAAATCCTCGTCAAACTCCCACTTGAGTTCGATCGCATCCCCTGCACTGGCATCGTCGGCACCTGCATTTGGTTTTGGAAGTAATCTGTGAGTCACGGGGACTCACCAATCTCACACCCTTGCGATCAAGACTATTTAAGCTTATGGGTAGGAAAGGTAGTGAGGTGGAGTTGCAACAAGCACTAGCATATGTGGTGGCTAACTTACGCAAATGAGAGCGAGAAGAGAAGCAAAGCACGGTCGAGAAGCTACAAAGATCAAGAAGTGATCCTGAAACTACTTATGTTCAAGCATAACACGAGGCCGTGTTCTCTACCCGCACTCCGCCGAAAAGAGACCATCATGGCTACACATGCGGTTGATTCATTTTAATTAAGTTAAGTGACAAGTTTTCTACAACCGGATATTAACAAATTCCCATCTCCCATAACCGCCGGCACGGCTTTCGAAAGTTCAAAACCCTGCAGGGGTGTCCCACCTTAGCCCATCATAAGCTCTCATGGTCAACGGAGGATATTCCTTCTCCCAGGATGACCTGATCAGACTCGGAATCCTGGTTACAAGACATTTCGACAATGGTAAAACAAGACCTGCAAAGCCACCCGATGTGCCGACAAATCCCGATAGGAGCTGCACATATCTCGTTCTCAAGGCACACCGGATTGTCCAAGGTTCCGGTAGGCCATCCCAGAGTTGCCCCAGGTGCCCACCGGCAGCTGACAGGTTGGACCAACACTTAGAGGAGCACTGGCCCGGGGGTTTAAATAAAGATGACCCTTGAGTCCGCGAAACCCAAGGAAAAAAGGCTTAGGTGGCAATTGGTAAAACCAAGGTTGGGCCTTGCTGGAGGAGTTTTATTCAAGGAGAACTATCAAGGGGTTCCCATTATAACCCAACCGCGTAAGGAACGAAAAATCAAGGAACATAACACCGGTATGACGAAAACTAGGGCGGCAAGAGTGGAACAATACACCAGGCATAAGACCGAGCCTTCCACCCTTTACCAAGTATATAGATGCATTAAAGTAAAGAAGATATAATAATGATATCCCAACGATAATCATGTTCCAACAAGGAACAAACTCCATCTTCACCTACAACTAGCAACGCTATAAGAGGGGCTGAGCAAAGCGATAACATAGCCAAACAACGGTTTGCTAGGAAAAGGTGGGTTAGAGCACTACTAGGAAAAGGGCTATAGATGGAATTGACACTAATGGCGCACTAGACATGTGGTGCGCCATTACTATATACTAATGGCGCACCATGTGTTGGTGCGCCATTAGTGTCCAAATACTAATGGCGCACCACATTCACGGTGCGCCATTAGTAAAAAAAATTATTTTAATTTTTTTTCAAAACTACTAATGGCGCACCGTGGGAGTGGTGCGCCATTACTAGTTAAACTAGTAATGGCGCACCACTCCCACGGTGCGCCATTAGTAACTTGGCCACCACTTCCGCTGAATGCACCCCCCCCTGTGGACCGCCTTTTCAGTTTAAAAAAAAATAAAAAAAATGATGCAAATGTCAAAAAAATAAAAGAAAATAAGTTTCCCATGTGATATGTGGTCTAGTTGTTGTGAAAATTTACAAATATGAATTTCGACTTTATTTGCGAAATCTCTTGAGAATTTGTAAAATGGGCATAACTTTTGCATACGAACTCGGATGAAAAAGTTATTTATATGAAAAATCATCTACTCGAAAAGTTCCATTCGAAATTAACGGGGGGACCCCGTTAAACATTTTCAAAATCCTCAAAAACCTAACCGAAGAAAAGATACAGGGCTTTTAAGATCTGGAGAGGCAAAAATATTCAAAAAAATTCAAACTTACTAATGGCGCACCTACCCATGGTGCGCCATTACTATCTTCCCTCCTTCAAAATTCAAAATAAGTCAAAAAAATAAAAAAAAGTTACTAATGGCGCACCTGCCCATGGTGCGCCATTAGTATCTTCCCGCCTTCAAAATTCAAAATAAATCAAAAAAAATAAAAAAAAGTTAGTAATGGCGCACCTGCCCGCGGTGCGCCATTACTATGCCGTATATATGGCTGGGCGTGGTCCTCTCCTCCTTACCTCTTCATTCTTCTCCTCCACTCCACCTCTCCTCCACTCCATCTTCCCTTCTCTCCTCCACTCCATCTTCCCTTCTCTCCTCCACCATACTACCCTCCTCCTCTCCGGCGACCTCCTCCTCCCTCTTCTCCTCCCCTCCCCTCACGGTTTCTCCTCCCTCCTCTCCGGTGAGCTCCTCCTCCCTCCTATCTGGTGACCTCCTCCTCCGTCCTCTCCGGTGAGTCCCTCCTCCCTCCTCTCCTCCCATCCCCTCATGGTTTCTCCTTCCTCCTCTCCGATGCTCCAGTGAACTCCTCTCCGGCGACCTCCTCCTCCTCCTCTCCAGCGAACTCCTCCTCCTCCTCTCAGGCGATGTAGGCGAGCGCCTCTCCGGTGACCTCCTCCTCCTCTCTGGTGAACTCCTCTCCGGCAAAAGAACACGACAAAAGAACGTACAAGATCCAAAAACAGGAACAAAGTTTGAAATAATATCGTGCCAAAAAACAAGCAAAAAAACGAGCAAAAAATGGGCAAAAAAATCACGATCCAGATCCAAATTCAAAATTTAAAAATAGCAATGGCGCACAGTGGGGGTTAGACGATGCGCCACTACTATTTTCCCGCCTTCGAAATTCAAAAATACTAATGGCGCACTAGTGGCCTATACTAATGGCGCACCGTGGCCTATACTAATGGCACACCAGTGGTGCGCCATTAGTATACCAGATACTAATGCCGCATCAGTGGTGCACCATTAGTAAAAAATACTAGTGGCGTGATACTAATGGCACACCAGTGATGCGCCATTAGTAGGCAAAACTGGTGCGCCATTAGTAGCCCTTTTCCTAGTAGTGGAGGCTTGTCATGGAAATATGGGAGGCATGATATAGCAAGTGGTAGGTATCACGGCATAGCAATAGAGTGAACAACTAGCAAGCAAAGATAGAAGTGATTTCGAGGGTTTGGTCATCTTGCCTGCAAAGTTCTCCAAGTTGACGAAAGCCTGATCCTCGTAAGCGACTCAATGGGTTCCTCGATCATGTAATCGTCTCCCGGCTCTACCCAAGGTAAGAACACAAGCAAATGAAACTACAATCAACCACGGTGCAATGCACAAGCAACATGATGCAAAACATGGCTTGATATGCAGGATGTGATATGCAATGCATATGCGTGCTCCAGAAGGAAAAGATTGAACCAGGGCTCAACTTGGCAAACCAAGAGTGCCGCTGGAAAGATGAGTTGATTTCGTTCAAAATCGATATAAAGATCACCGGAATCAGATGCACGGTTTGCAAATGGCAAGCAAAACAAGAATGGCACAATTCTGCGATTAACAGCACGATGCCATCTAGAATACAACAAGAAACTAAGCTACTGCACCCCAACATAACAACAAAGCACATGGCAGTGATCTACTCAAAATTATTGACAAAAGATGAACACTGATCTACGGCTAAAACACACAAGAACAGGTTCGAACAAGCATGGCTAAAGTGCAAAAGATATCAGCTTCACAGACTTGGTGAAAATACTAACATGCCAGGAATTAACATTAGGAAGCAATGTTTAGAGCAAGATATCAACATGCTACAGGAATAGAACATAGCAACACAAGGCATGGAATGGATCTACTCAAAGCATAGAACAAAAGTCCCTTACTGACCATAAGCCAAAAGGGCACGGAAAATATGATGGCACCCATGTAAACATAGCAAATTTCGTTAACAGATTCAGACTTAGCAGAAAACTGGACATGGCAAAAACAAATTTATGAAGGCCTCTTTGCGAGCTCGATACACTCACCACAAGGCATTGCATGACAAGCTAAGCATACTACCAGCAAGAAGACATGTTCATGAAGAGAACCATGGCAAGAACAATCTCATAGCATGCATGGATCAACTACAACCACCTTGGCAAAATTGATTAACACGTAAACAATCTGTCAGGAACATTTTATAGCAAAAGTAGAGCAAGATTGAGTCATGCTAGGTCACTCCATAAATACAAACAGGGACAAGGATGGATATAGCACAACCATATGCCCAAATCCTCCTTACTAAACATACTCAAAAGAAGCATGGATCTCTCTATAGCAACATGAATACATGGCATAAAAATAACAACAGGGAAATGACTTAGTGAGATTCTAAGTCCCTGAAATCAGCAATATCACGAGAGCTACTCTGCATTCATGTGCTATTCACCACATTGATCACAAAAATACATGGCATACACCCCTGTAAAGATGGCATGGCATAGCCCAAAACACATGTAGAGCTCAAGTCCATATGCAGCACACAATAATCATGGCAAAAATGACAAATGCTCATAATCTGATAAGAAACAGCACCTAACAATTTATAGCACTCTTGCACCAACGATTTGGGCATCAAGATGGACTAAAACAAGCAGGACACAATGGAACAAAATGAAGAGCACATCATGATAAACATTTTGATATATCATGGATGCAAAACGGAGCTACAGATGAGAAGTTATGATGCGATGAATTGGGCTAAAAATATATCAGAAAAAATGACTTAGTGGAAAATGGACCTCTTCAAAATAGATCTAGGGTTTGGCCGCGGATCGCGAGGATCTCCGAGATTGGCCTGGATCTCGCCGGAGTTTGGGGAGGAGGTGGCCGGAGTCGGCGGGCTCACCGGAGAGCTCGAGGGGGCGGCGGTCAGAGCATCAGGGAGGCGAGGGAGGCCGGCGAGGAGGCCACGCGTGGGCGGCGGCATCCGGCGAGGCGGCGAGGGCGTGCCGGCGCGGAAGCGGGCGGCGGACAGAGCTCGGCCGGGCGGCGGAGGGAAGGAGGCGGCCGCGGGCGGCGATGAGGCAGGCGGCGGCGCGCGGGTGGATGGGCCGCGGGGGCCGGCCTCGGGCCCGAGCGGGCCGGCGCCGGCGCGCGGTGGCCGGGGCCACGTGGCGTGACGGGAGAGGCTGGGAGCGGCGGCGGGGTTACGTCCGGTCCGGGACGGACATGTCCGGCGGGCGAGAGGGGGAAGATCTAGGGTTTGCACCACGAAATTTCAGGGGGAGGTGCAAATATATAGGTAGATGGAGCTAGGAGAGTCCAAATGACGTGCGGTTTTCGGCCACGCGATCATGATCGAAAGGCCGAGAGGAAGGAGGGGGTTTGGATGGGTTATTGGTCCACTTTGGAGGGGTGTTGGGCTGCAACACACACGAGGCCTTTACGGTTCCCCGGTTAACCGTTGGAGTATCAAACGGACTCCAAATGGCACAAAACTTGACAGGCGGTCTACCGGTGGTGTAACAAGGCCGCTTGGCAAATCTAGGTCCATTCCTAGAAAGTTTAACACCTGCTCATGAATAGAGGCAAAAGGGGCGCCGGAGGACGTAGGAATATCGAATTGCAAAACGGACAACAGGGAAAATGCTCGGATGCATGAGATGAACACGTATGCAAATGTGATGCACATGATGACATGATAAGAGATGCATGACATGAACAAAATGCAAAACAAAGACAAAACCCATCCAAGGGGAAATCTCATAACTTAGAGCCGAAAATGGCAAGAGTCGGAGTACAAATATGGTAAGTTATATCGGGGGTGTTACATTGCCGAGCGTGCGTGCCAGGAGGGCATATCCCCAACAGTTTCTGGGTCGTGTAGGAAGGACCCCCTATCGCCCACACTTATTTGGCGAAGGTTCCAAATGTCGTCGTGGAAAGGGGTTAAAACCGTTTGTTTAGGACCAACACGCACCAGTGACGGTTTAGATGGGACTGCTAAAACTGCTCTGTCGAGGGCTTTACTATGACACATGCCGCTGCTTTCTCGGCCATGGTTCATCATTGCAGAGAGACTGGTCGACCAATATATACGTACACGTTCGCGACCAGACAGACAATGCTACTTATGTTTCGACCGGGTGGGTCCTAGCTGTCAGGGACAATAAGGAGGCACTTCCTTGCATGCGAAGATATAGCTGGCGGGTCCCAACTGTTAGGGGAGGGATCGTTTTTCGCGCCTAATATGGAGGCACTTCCTCGCGTCCGAAGATGTAGCTAGTGGGTCAAGCTATCGGCGTCACCGCATACAGTCATGTTTTGATGGATGTCATTCGTTAACTACTTTGACCACACCGTGTCGAGATGACCAAGGCGGTGGATGATGGGGAGGCCTAGGAAGGGAACGGCGCGGAGCTGGGGAAGACACGGAGGTGGATGTCCATGCGGAGAGGAGTACGAGGGTTGACTGCTTCGGCTGCGATGTGAGCCTGCCATCGCCGGAGAATAACATGAGGTGTGGGTGAGTAGAGGGATGGCATGGCCAGCAGTGGCAACACAGCTGGCCATGGGAGGCAGGAGTAGGCGGTACCGCCGGTGCTGTTTTCGGCGGCTGGAGCAAGAAGATCAGAGATTGAAGAAGCAACATGGCCGATGTATGTTAATCCAATGGTCACTGCTACTAGAATTGTTTGTTGACTAGGTTAACAAAGCCCTGCGTACATGTCAACTTTGTAGACCCACGAGTCAGCATCCAAATCAGGTGGGTCCGAGCTAGTAGGGGAGAATCATTTTTCTTGCACATAATAAGGAGGCACTTCCTTCCGTGCGAAGAAGTAGGTCGTGGGTCCTAGCTGTCATGGGTGGAAACTTTTTTCTTGCACATAAGAAGGAAATTCCTTGTGTGCGAAGATTGTAGCCGATGGGTCCAACGTGTCACGAGGAGGACTCATTTATCCCCACGTAATAAGGAGGCACTAGCTTGCGTGCGCAGATGTAGCTGGTGGTTCCCAGCTCTCAGCCTCTCGACGTACTCCATGTTAGCTCTCATTGTTGACCACGTATTGTCGAGTGGATGATGATGGTGGACAACGACGAAGCCTAACAACGGAATGATCTAGAGTCATGGAAGAACGGGCACTGGAGTCCATGGCAGAGGGGTGTACGAGGGACTGGTTTGGCTACGAGGTGAGGCTACCGTCGCCGGAGAATAACAGATGGTGGCGGTGAGTACAAGTATGACCTGGCTACCTTTGGGAGTAGGGTTGGGCGGCGAGGCCTGCACGACAGCAAGACCGGCCATGGGAGGCTCATGTAGGCGCTCTAGCAGGTGATGGTTTTGGCAGCTGGAGCAAGAGCAACTAAATCAAAGATTGAAGAAGCAGGATTACCATTGGATATCAAACCAACGACTACAAATGTTAGAATTATTTATTGACTTTTTGTTTTAGACAATTAAATTGTTTTGTTCACTAAATGAACAACACCTTGCGCAAGCTTCGTCCTAGCGGGCCAACAAAGTCAGCTTCGAAAGTTATGGCGGAAGGTAGGCCATTTATTTAGGTTTCACAACCCATTTCATTTTGTTTGCTAATGCATCTATTTTCCGGGCTTTGACTAAAAAATAACCTATTTAATGAGTTGGGTAAAAATAATAATAGTCGATTTACTATTTATGATAATTTACAGTGCATCTGATTTATTTATTCGAATACAACTATTTACTTGGCTGGGTGAAAAATTAATATTGCGTACATGCAACCCATTTATTATTTCTGATAATTTACAGCCCATTCGATTTTTGTAGAAATGGACCCATTTTCTAGGATGGGTGAAAAAAAGATGGTCTGGACTGAGAACTTTGTAAAAAAAGTTAATATTGAGATAGGAATATTTTTTAGAAACACTTAAGCTGGGCTTGGTAATCTTATTATATAAAAACTAAACTGAGCTGTTCATTTTATTAAAAGAAACATAGGCTAGGCTACAATTATTTTAGGATCTTGTGTACAACTGTGGGCCTAGTTGCATTCTTGGTGTTCAATGAATAGGCACATGTAGTACAATATAACTTTACATAGCTACTCAGCCCACATTCAACGACGCCTGAAAAGGCCAAAATAAGGCTTGTGTACAACTTTTTTAAGTCACTGACCTCAATTTATAACTTAAGAAAAAAGTTAGAGTACAGTGAAACCTAATTAAAAGCTGTCATGAGCGAAGAAATAATTCAACGGGTCCCAGCTGTGTGTGTGTGCAAGAGAGAGAGAGACCCATCGGTCGATTCTCGTGAATACATCTTTTAGCCATATGCATTGTTGATGCTCAGTAAAAACTTATATAGTTGACACAATCATATAGAACATCATAGCGCACTGAACTCGCATACAAAAATTTCATGCAGGCAGCATAATCAGGGTGGAAGCAGTGGATCGCTACAGGTGGAGCTATGCTCAAACCAACTAACTCGTACATATCGTCCATCGTCTTTATCAATGACGGGGAAATATCTTGAATGTTGTGCATAGAAAACAGACAAACAACACAGTAAGTTCTGGTAGCACATTAAGTTGACTTACACCCCTTTCTGCCAAAAGTTTAGGTACAAAAATCGAACAGGTCACAATCAAATGTACTAGCACATTAGAGCTTCACACTGATAGCTCAGACTTAACCAGTATCTGAGAAGATTCAATTGTTACTTCAAATTAGAGCACATCAAAGCATGCAGCCCTGCCTCTTCTCCCAAAGAAGCAGTGGCATCTGCTGCGGGATGGTGTAGGCCCTGCTCCATCCATCGTTCCGAGAAACACGGGGAAAGTCTGACATTGACTCCTGTAATGGGCGTCGTCGACAGACCATGGAACCAACGGCGATCAAAGGACTTCGATTGATGGTTTGACCACTTCTTCGACATGTACGAACACTCGATACAGGTACATCCCTAACGTGGTCCGCGGTGGCCTTGGTGGTGATGAAAAGTACAACCCCGATTATTGCACCGATATCTCAATACCAATCAAATTCGGAATGGTGGACGACTTCTTCATCCATGCCATAATCGTCAGAGCCCAGCTATCTGGTGGAACCAACATACTTACGAGCACACCTCCTATGTTGTTGACAAGCTCTTTCATAGACTCACTATTCCAAGCATATCGAGGCATGCCATGGAAGGTACGCTTTGTTTAAAAAGTCAAGTTCAGAGGGCATCAATCCCCATCCTGGGTGCCACCGATCAAAGCTCCTAGCGCGCCATCGCAAAACAAATGCTGGGAAGATTCTAACAAACGATTGCAGTCGAAAGTTGTTCAAAACCTAACGAAGAAATCAGTCAGTGGCAGGCAGACTTCAACGAGCAAGTCACTAATTTAAATGTCGTGCACTATGCCAAGATCTTTGACAAGGTCGTTCGGTGAGACGGGTGACCGATCACGGTTGATGGTTACCATCAGCACTTTGCCAGCAATCTAGTCATCAAGGGCCGCCATGCCACTATTGAGCGACAGCATGCAGCGCCCAAAGGCAGGACGGATGACAGGATCTCCGGCTTGGAGTTCCGCATTGACTGACGACATGATAGTGCATTTGAGTACAGGAAGTAGAGGAGGGGGATTTGGGGGAACTAGAGTGGGACTCGAGATTCCAGAGGTGGGGGAGGGTCGGGAGAATGGGGATGAAAAGGTAGCATGAATTTTGAACACGAGCCAATACGCTCTCGACGCACAAGCACGAACACACTACTGGCACCCACATGTCCGCCTAAGAGTCTTTTTTCTTTCTTTTCTTGAGCGCTCGACCGGAGAATCATGATTGACCTGTTTGGCATTGCATTTCTACTCGACCGATAGTCAACGGCACCTCACATTGGCCCAAACAAGTGTACATCATCTAAAACACAATGAGATCAAATTATAACTTGAAGAAAGGATATATACACTGAACACTTGAGAATGGTGATGCCCTCATTTAGGCCACCAGCAGTTCGAGACAATAAACAGTTCAGTACAACATCAAACACTGACTAGCGACTACTACTGATGTAAACAAGAAGGCATGATAGCTCATAAGAAGTCTTGCTACACCACCCAAATGCACCCATTTGAAGCACTCAGGCTCTCGTGATTCAGACGAGAATGACATTCTAAAGAGAGGCAACTATTACATAGTAAGAGTGACATAGATGAGGATGACCAAATGACAAGGAGTTTGCGTAACAAAAGAGAGAACTACCCATCCAGAACAAGCAGCAAGGACAACAACTCATCCGAAGAGATGATCCAACACCATCATAATTTGCAGCCCCGCTTCAGCCATCAGTGGTTCGGAGACAACAGGACTCCACCCTTTCAACGCAACAGCAAAATTACCTATCAACCTGAAGGCTTGAACCACATCAGTACCTGTCGGAGATGAGACATCCAAGGATCAATGTTAATCCAGATGCCTTTGTCATTTTCACCTTCTTTTGGCTGCAGGCTGTATCATTGACAATCAGGGCAGTTTGCTTCCGAAGTCCTAGGGCTCGCCGTGTAGACACTGTTTTCCCTAGCAAACAGAGCCTCTCTTCCATCAAGGTCCTTTGCAACGGTGATCTCCTGGTTAATCGGATAATTGAGTTCGAGAAACAGAGAGTGTGAACCAAGGCTGTTTACCCGCCTCCAACTCAAAAATCCTGAAGGCCCCAACAAGCTGGTATCCTGCTCATAGACAAGTAGCCACTCTTCGGATACTCACGTATTTGACATTTCTTGTACATAGTGGGGTTTTCGCAATATAACTTTGTCGGCTCATGGGTGCAAATGATCATCAGTCTTTTCTCGTTGTCTGATCGAGCAAGGAACTAGTTGTGCTTCCCTATTTTGGCAAAGGAGGTGCGATTACAAAGGGCAGTAACTGTAGGGACACTACATCATATCAAAAAGGACATGCATTGTAAATGTAAGATCAGATTGTTTAGAGTATGAGTAGGATAATGCAAGAAACAACATTGATCTGTCCCTGTTGGAACTGAAAGGAAAATACAAGGAAATGTATACTGGGATCGATAATATAGAAGTGCCATGCATGGTTATATTCATGTTATCTCACAATTGATTCTTCCCAGGAAACTACCATGTCATGCATGTTATGTAATCATGTTTCGACCTCACAAATAAATTCTTCAAGGAAACTAACAGACCATGCATTGTTGTATACTAATGTTCTGTGGGCAAAATTCTTGTGAGGATATTATTCTAGCCATTGATTGCTGAAGGGCAAATATAGGTATGGACATATGGTAAGCATTACAGGATCTCACTACTTCCAAATGTAGTGTTCTCCATATGCACATTTGCTTCCCTAATGTATGGTTAGATCAAACCAATAGTGTGATGCATGTTTCTACATCATGAAAATGAGGAACTAACATGGCTATTGATACACACTCATATTTAGTAGTACATAGATTACTGTAAAGTTAGGACAATATACATACCTTCTTAACTCTTTGATTATCCAAGGGTACAAATTTGCTGTAATGACATGGTCACAATCGTATGAATTAACTCATTCCAAACATAGCTGATTTACGGCGTCTCTAATACATTGACATAGTTTTACTAAAATTATACTCAAACATGGATATGCCCATCATCACAAAAAGTTCAAACAGTGTCATGGCATTATCATTAAAATCAGACGAAAACAACTTACACGCGTCGTCCCAGCAATACGTGGTGCCATTTGCTTGGTCGATCACGTGGATGATGCCATGTTCAATGGCATCACAGAAGTGTTATCAGCTTTGATGATCCACTGTGAGGTGAGTTGTCTCCAACTAAAGAAGGCACCGGTAAAAGGATAGGCGAGTCCGCGGTCGAATAAGTCAATTAGCTTGAAGTCTACATTGTCCACACATCGTGTGGGCAATTCGCAGATTAAAATCTTCTGCAAAACAAGGTGCGTCCAACTGACGACGTAATCTAGATAACTTGGACCACGATGGTAAAACCCTACATAATCCAACGTAGGAATGATGGCAGCCATCCAGTGGATGTTCATGCTGACCCAGTACATACCTGCCAAGAAGTTCTAGACGATGGTGATCAGATCAAAGTCGAGGGGCATGATGTACATCGACCCAGTACATACTTACAAAGAAGTTTCGGCTAATGGAGGTCGAATTGAAGGTTTCGTGTTTCATGGTTCACAACTTGTCAGGAATGAGATATTTTGAAACGATCATTTTCTCTTCGTTCATGAGATCTTTTCAACTGAGCAATTTCTTCATTGGAGGTTATCTTGATATAGATTTCACCTAAAGCCTTCAATTGGGAATGTTGCTATTCGTGGTGCTTATCAATGATCCAAGTTATCTCTTTATCATCTTGGTGGAAGAAGTTTTTCATCTCTTCGTCAGTCTACGCAAGAAATTGTTTCCGTTAGTGGCAGAATTTCACCTCTAGTTTTGAGATGTTTCCATGAGGAGCATATCATTCGATTGTTGATTCTTCGACAACTCCGTTCCAGTTTTTTCTCCTAAGGATGCTCTTTCAATTCAATTATGGTAGAAGATGTTGTCTTCTCCTTTCTTTCGATTCCATTCTTTCATTTGTTCTGGATGCATGATGATGTTGCTCTCTACGATCTGTCATCCCATCATGGTCAAGTTCATGTGCCATTTCCTTCCATTTTGAACCGGAGTGATCCCAAATTCTTTCTCTTTTACTGCTTGTCTGTTTCATTTTAACCGAAGTGGTTTCTAAATCTATCTTGTCCCTTGAGTTCTTGGTTCTAATTGTATTCCTTGCTCCTCTGCCTAATGGGATGTTTTAAATTTCGTTCATCTCCGTTTTGTCATTCATTCAAGTACTCAACCTCTAAGGTTTTTTTGTTTTCACCCTTTTGTCAAGAAGCAACTTTGTTTTACCTCTTCCGCATCTCTCTGGTGCCATCCATAGATCTCGGGATGAGATCTCTTGTAAGTGGGGGCATGTTGTGACGACCCGAGACCGACTCTCCAGAGGACTTCCATATATTTCGTGATCGCCGTGTGTTTTATCTTGTTTGTTCCATGGCATCATTTCATCATGCCATCATATCATTAATTTTTTAACTCAAATAAATAAATTGTATGGATCTTGGTCCATTTAAATCTAGGGATATTCAATATAGTGATTTCTCTTTATAACATATACAAAGTCTCCCAATATTATTAAGGAGCAATAATAAAATATTCCATTAATTTGGAATTCTTCGTAACACACGTACAATTTAATTCCATGCCTTTTCCTACCTCATTTCTTGACCTCCAGCCTTGCCCATCTATTCTTTCATCACTTTTCCAGGAAACACCTAAATTCTCAACATTTTTGGACCTACCAAATACCCAGTTCCTTCTCACTCATTTGAATTAAATGCAAATGAGTTTGAATTCAACTTGACATGCGTGCTCATTTCTACTTTTTTGGATCAAGCTCATTTTCATGAGTCCGAGAAAAATACCCTCCTGCTCAAGCTCCATCCCTAACATCTCTGTCTTTTCTGTCATATCTCTATTTTTTATATAGAAGAGAAGGCAGAGAGAGCAACCCACTAGGCTAGCTGGGCCTCCTAAGCCTGCAGCGAGGCTGGCCCATTTGCTTTCCAAGGCCAAGCCGTGCGCCCCTACAACCGTAGCCCGATCCTACTCTCGATCCCCATCTTCCTCCTAACCGATTCCACTCGCACACATCGAGCCAGAGAGAGGAGCTCCCTATGCTCGATCCCCTCGCCCATGCCAAGCCCCTCTCCACTGGTCGTTGCTATTGAGTATCGTGACTATTAGGGTGTATAGGATTTATCCCTACCTTTTCTTGTACTGCAAGCAGGTCATGTACTCACTATATATACGCCCACGAGGCTCCAGCAATACAACGAACAACTATTCCACCAAATCCCTCTTTCTCTTCTTACATCATATTAGCCTACTCAATCCCAAACCTAGTCACCACTGCTTCCACACCCGCGCGCTGCCCCAAGGACGGTCGGCCTCCATGACCGCCGCTGGGGTCCGCGCCGCCCGTACCTAGGGCTCGTTCGTCGGTCATGTTGACTAGCTTCCCTAGAGTCTTTTTCCCGATCCTTGATCCGGGTTTTTTATCTCTCACTGGTCATTTGATCAGTGTTTTTTTGGGTTCTCTGATCTATAGATCGGGTTGAGTCACTCGCCGTCGTTGGTCATCAGCAACGCTCGACTACTCCATCAACATCTTCATAGACTTGGACTGGATCGGGTGTCCGACGATGCCCCTGACTTCATGCCCGATTCAGATGCGGTCGATCACACGGTTGTGCATGACCGGTCGTGCTCGCTGCGTTGGTCCATGAGTCACACGTCCTGCGCGGGCATGCTTGGCTGCCCGATCGCCCGCCCCAAACCACCGATCCACAGCATGGCCATGTTCTGGATGCATGCATGTTGGCTACCCTTGCCTGGTGCGTCCCATGCTAGTGGAGACTCCTCTTGTGCCTTCCTGCGGCACGTGTCCAAGCCTGGTTGCAGGCTGTTGCAACATCCCATGTCTGACGTGTGTCATGCTGGATTACATGAAGTTTGTTCTACAGTTTGTGCGCCTATACCGATTGAGCACGGACTGCAACTGCGTCGTCTCTACGGACCGCAGTGTCGCCGCCCCGTGGTTCTTCCCACGATAGCAGAGATCCACGCCGCAGCTGCGTCGCCCCTTCGGGCCGTAGCGCCATGGCACATGGTCTCCACCGCTACCATGAGGCCTTCTCCGTAGTTGCACTAACCCGCACGCTACCGCTATGTCGCCTCTTCGGGCCATAGTGCCGCAGCCCGCGGTTAACTGCCGTTCCAAGGTTCTCCGCTCCAGGCCATCCCCAAGCCTGCTCCGACCCTCGCGCTGCTGCTGCATCGCCCGGTCGGGCCATATCCAGTGTGGCACGTGGTCCCTGCAACCGCCATGAGGTCTTCCCCGCCGTGACCCCGACCCGCGCGCTACTGCTGCGTCGCCCCTTCGGGTCGTAGCGACGCGGCGCGTAGTCTACTCCCCCATCCTGGCACGTCGACTTCTATGTAGTATGTGTCGCGCCGCCTCCTTAGGTGCGGGAAAGCCACCATCCGTGCCGGTCTTCGTCACGCTGTCGGATTCATTATCGCCTACTTCGAGCACCGCCACCGCACTTTTGACCTAGTTGCCGCCGCCTCCTTAGGTGCGGGAAAGCCACCGTCCGTGCCGGTCTTCGTCATGCTGTCGGATTCATTATCGCCTACTTCGAGCACTGCCACCGCACTTTTGACCTAGTTGCCGCCGCCTCCTCAGGCCGCCGCAGCCGGTCTTCTACCCGGTCCACGACAACTTCCTCAACACCGACTATCCCAACTCGACACCGACCACGGCGTTCTTCGCACAGCTACCTCGACTAAGGATACACCACCTACACTCTCGGCTACCTCGACAAGTGGCAGAAAGGGCTATCGCCTTGCTGGAGCAACCTCATCGGCTTTACCTCCAGCCACTACTGCCATGATGTGTCGACCGTTACGACTATGTGTGTGTGTGGGGGGGGGGGCTGTCCGTCGTCTAGCCTTTGGATTCTTCTCCAGTCTCACCGTCTGTGTCACTATCGTTGTGACTACGGGTGGATGTTGAGTATCGTGACTATTAGGATGTATAGTACGTATCCCTACCTTCTCTTGTACTCCAAGCAGGTGATGTACTCACTATATATATGACCATGAGGCCCAAGGAATACAACAAACAACTATTCCACCAAATCCCTCTTTCCCTTCTAACAGTCGCCATGCCCTAGTGCCCGCGCAGCCGCCTCCCATGGCGCCCTGATCCGCGCCGTGGGACCTCCCCATTGCCAGCACCGCTGCCCCCCACGCCTGAGCCTCCTTGCGGCTTCCTGCAATCAGGTGGAGCAGAGAGCTCGCGCTTGAGCTCCTACTTCCTTCGTCCATGGCGCTGTCGCCTCGCCTGTGCCTCAAGCTCCGACCCGCCTAGCTCCATCATCTCTGCTTCGCCCCGCAGCTACCGCCCCAACTCAAGCCTCCCCCACGCGATCCCGCACCCTACACGGCTCTATCGTCGCCCTCGTCTCCCGCCGACCTTCAACACCTCATCGCCTAAGCCCTCTGCTCGACCAGGAGCTCATCACCTTGGGCGCCTCTACATCTTCGGTCGAGCACCCTGCCTCCTCCTTTCCATGGTCGGCCATCTACAGCACCTCGAGGCCGTTGGGTGGCTCCTTGGTAGACCACCATGACCCCGTCGTCGTCCCACACCATCGGCCAACCCTCCTTCCTTTTCTATTGCCATGCACGCGTGGTTGTTCGCTGTGTGCCAAGACCGCAGCTCCAAGTTCCCAGCACGGATATGATCCCCGCGAGACTCAGATGTCCACCAAGTCCAAATACACGACCGCAACCGGGACCTTTGTTCTGCTACATTTTGGACATGCCATTTCCTCGAAGACCAGCGATGCCTAGTATGACTACATGAACGGAACACAAGTTCCGCGACAACCTTGTACCACTACCCTCAAAAGAACCGAGACCGGCAAGTCCCAAGACCCCAAGTACCACGACATCAACGACCCTCAAGTGCGACTACACGAAACCGCCAAGTACCTCTACACGCGTTTACTCTAAGACCATCCTGGATTCACCAAGTACCACGATGCATGAAGTACCTCTACAATCGTGTACAACCACCGCCAGTGTGCAATTTGCCGGGTACCACTACTTCCACTACCACCGCCACGAGAACATCTACGCGCATCAAACTCGATCCAACTCGAAAATGCACGCTTTGAAGGTATAATCGTCGAGGCGACCATCCAAGAAAGAATGCTTTGTTGTATTATATGCTTGTGTTTGCAGCGTGCATGACCCTTGTATGGCTTGCCGCTGACACATAGGACACTCGGTATCCGGGATCGCTCCCCATTGCTCTTGCACTTTTCCATCATCCCTACTTGTTCCTTGCATCGGTAGCTCAATCGAGTTAACGGAACCGGAGTGTTGCCGTGGCATCATTTTCGTCTTCGTCGCCATGGCACCGCTTTCCATCCGCCATGACGATAAATTCTCCATATCGATCATGCCACCTTTTTCATAAAAAATGCATATAACTTCATGACATCCTCATACATGTTACGAACACTTAAATTATTGTTTGCATTAAAATTGCTAATTTACATGCTAAATGGCTTATTTCAGAACTAATTAACCATAGCTCCGAATCAAATAAACTTTATATGTAAATGGGGCTAGAAAATGCATAGATTTACATCGTGGCATTACTTTGCATGTTTAGCAACTCTAAAATTGTGTATAGGGAAGAACAGTAGCAAATTTGAAATATGCATATGGTGATTTTCCGGAATTGTTGTTTGTTGTTTCCGACCTCATTTAAACTTGCCTAGATAGTTAGTTTAATTATGCTTCACCTCTTGCCATGTTTAACAACATTCAATATTGTTGAGTAGCTTAAACGGGAGAGAACTAAATAATTTTTGTGAAGTTCCGTCAGTATGCAACTCATTGCATATTGAGCTCTACTTAATTTGTAGTATTGTTTTTTTGCATGCCATGCCTCATTAAAATGGACATGCGTCATAATTGGTTGTGCATCATGTCATGTCTATGTGATTGTTGTTTACTATGATGTTTGCTTCTTTCCGATTGCGCTTCTTCTCGATAATTTCAGTTACATTGCGATTGTGAGGATCCATTCGACTATGCCCATTCGTCTACTTCATGGATTCGGTCTTCTTCCTAGCAGGATTTCTGGCAAGATGACCATTATCCTGGATACCACTACTATCTTTGCTTCACCAGTTGTCTTGATGTTATTGCTATGTCGCGCTAGCTACCACTTGTTTATCAAGACTCTCACTATGCCATGATAAGCGTCTAACCTTTTCCACCATCCTAGCAAACCATTGTTTGGCTATGTTACCACTTTGCTCAGCCCATCTTATAGCATTGCTAGTTGCAGGTTGTTCCTTGTTGGGAAATAGATATCATGGGATATCACAATATGTCTTATTTAATTAATGCATCTATATATTTGGTAAAGGGTGGAAGGCTCGACCTTTTGCCTGGTGTTTTGTTCCACTCTTGCCGCCCTAGTTTCCGTCATACCAATGTTATGTTCCTTGTTTTTGCGTTCCTAGCACGGTCGGGGTTTATCCCCCCATGACAGTTCTTTTTGAATAAAACTCCTCCAGCTAGGCCCAACATTGATTTTACCATTAGCCAACACGATAATAAACATGATAATAAATTTGGCGCATAGGGAGTTAGCACTACCCGAGGTTCGTTATTCAACATAATACAGGGGGGCCAGTGCTGAAGGTGCTGGTCCAAACGGGGCAGCATGCGGGGCCACCACGAGCAAACTCGAGGTCTAGTTTTACTCATAGAATGATCCATCTGATTGTGGCCTGAGACGAGATACGCGTGGCTACTATCATGGTGTCGGCACGTGGGATGTCTTGCTGGACTTGTTTTACCATTGTCAAAATATCTCATGAACCGGGATTTCGAGCTTGATCGGGTTTTTACGGGAGGAGGATTTTCTTCTGTTGATCATGAGAGTTTGTGACGGACTGAGTTGGGACACCCCTGGAGGGTTAAATCTGTTGAAAGTCGTTCCCGCGGTTATGTGGTAGATGTGAATTCTTAATATCCGGTTGTAGAGAACTTGACACCAGATCAGAAATAAAATACACCAACCACGTGCGTAACCGTGATCGTCTCTTTTCGAGTGAGTTCGAGAAGAGAACACGGGGGGAGGGGGGTTATGTTTTACTCGTAAGTAGTTCAGGATCACTTCTTGATCATTACTAGTTGCGACTGTTATGTGTAGATTCTCTTCTTACTCTTGTACTCATCAGCTAGCCACTAAACAAATGCTTACAAGCTTGCTCCAACCTCACCACTTATCCATTTCGATACCCATTAAGCTTTGTTAGTCTTGAAACCCATGGTAATAGGATTGCTGAGTCCTCGTGGCTCATAGATTACTACAACCACAGTTGCAGGTACAGGTAATGCGATGTCATGACGTGAGAGTGATGTTTACTTGTTTTGGAGTACTTCTTCTACTTCTATTTCAATAGAGAGGTAGGTTCCTGGTCGGCAGCCCGGGCTAGCAGGGTGGATGTCATTTGAGTTTTTGTTTGTGTTTCATCTGTAGTCGAATGTTGCTTTCTGTATGATGTTTGATGTATTTGTGAGGCAGATGTATGCCTTTTTTGGATCTCCATCTATTATGTAATGGTACGATGTAATGATATCCACCTTCAATATCACTATTGAGAATATCCTTGATGTGGGTGTAAGTCTTCAATATGCAGCTCTATCCTTGATGGGCCTTCAAGTCACTCTCGGATAGGATCGCATATTGGGCATGACAATGGACAAGAAAGTACAGTCAACAAGTCACTAAGAAATACAATTCCTGCTGCCTCTCTATATGTTGCAACATGCATTTGGGAACTCAAGTGGGACCTTTAGCAAACCATTTAAATGTGTCTGTTAACTAATATTAGTATCATATCACAATCATATTTGAACAACTAAGCTTTGGAATTATGATTGCTGTGTTGTTTAGCTTGAAGGGTGGAGTACTGCTAGTACGACAAAAAGCACCTACACAGATCATAGTAGTGTAGATAAAAGGGGAAACCCTAAGCATCACAAGTAAAATCAGGAAAGTTGAACTAGCTGGAACATATGGGCTTGTATTACTGGTATGGCTAGAAAGGGTTCAAAAAGGCTTCGGCCCAAAAAGGGTCAGCTCTATTCAACTAAAGACACAATACTGTTACTATCAGCCTAGACTCTCAAATGTTAGAAGTATATTATCTTTAAGAAAGAGATAGGAGTTATAGATAGAATATATTAAATCATGTATGACTTGCTTTCTACTCTTTGTGTGTGTGTGTCTCTCTCTCATGTACATCTATATATATGCTGCACAAGGGTCAGATCAATACAAGAAATATTATAGGTTCTATATTTTCTACATCAAAGACGACATAGCTCCTAGCATTTCCCGGATATTATGGCAGACCATCTAGAATAGTTGAAAGCATCCATCTGAAGCGACCCAATGGACCCGTCGACTGCAAATGTCCCTTCTCCACTTCCCGACAAGGAACATACACTACTAGGGAAAAGCCTAGCAGTAGCGAGGGTTTTCGGCCTCTCAGTAGCGTGGGTGCCGGCGCTACTAATAAGGCGCTACAGCTAACGTATAGTAGTAGCGCCTGTTGTCCCACGCTACTGCTATACATGAATAGTTGTAGCGCTCTTTGCGAAAGGGCGCTACTGATATTATCTGCAGCGCTGTTTGCTGGGACGCGCTACTGGTAAGGAGGCGCTACTGCTAAATTTCCCTCCTCGCTACTACTAGTTTATTTATTAGTTTTTTCCTGCATATTTGTTTTGTATTTGGTTTGTATTCGAATAGGCTTTATACAATAATCTTTAGCATATCATACACATACAAATGTAATCATAGCATATACATACAATTAGTCTCATCAAATCATGTCATCATCATAATCATCATCCAACACAAAGTCGTCTCTTGTCATCATCTCGAAAATAGCGATACAAGTCTCGGTAACTTGCAAATACATCGTCATCCATCTAAACAATGATATATGCGAGAAGAGCTATCACTTTGAGAACATGAGTTCGTATCCCTCTCTCGCATTAGCGTGAACCTAAACTAACTACTGCCTGTCGCTCAGAAACCGGAAACCGGTACACCTGGGCGGCCTGACACTCCGGCCACTTGTCGTATATATACTCCTGGCGTAGCACTTCTTCACCATCTATGATCTATGCACCTGCATCATCACATGAGTCGATGATATGCAACATATATAGTTGAGCAACAACAAGAGACAGACTTGGCAAAAATAGAAACAACATATCATAAGCATAAATAACAAAGTTCATTGTACCCCAAAATGCCCTAACTAGAGTGATTTTCGCTAGTCGAGGAGGAGGACGGTTTAATTACATCACAAATAAAGTTTCACCGTGGATAACTCAAAGTTTTGTCATACAGAAAGTATGGACTAAACGGACACATTGTCATATGTTGACAATCACTCCAACATGTCGTTCCATCCATCCAAGTCAGGGAGATAGTCCCCGAGCCTAGTGAAATGCTTCAGGTCGAGACGCTGAGAGGCTATCCATGTTTAGTCGTCTTCCCGCGACATTTGTCCTTCTCCGTAGAACATCGCTGTTTTTCCGACGACCTCCTTCATGATGATTTGGGCAAGTTCGCGCTGGATGTTATAGAACTCAGCTCGAAGTCGATGATCCTCGATATCTCCTATGTCCTTTGCCCATTGCAGAATATGGGCATCACCGGAAGAAGGTGCCATGCGAAGGTTCTGGTGATCCCATCTGTACTCCAGCATGTGGTGTAGGACATAGAATCCATCATTAAGAGAATCGTTCAGTTGCTGGATGCAGCAGAAGTCGGTCTTATGGCCGAAGGTGACCCTGCCGCCCATTATCTTCTTGTCCCTGACCTCTCCACCCATTGATTGGTAGTAATACATAGCACTGTTGAGAATATCCTTGATGTGGGTGTAATCCTTTTTGTGAATGTTCTTCGACGAGTCCAAGTAAAGAGCGTGGGAGAATCGGGGGTAGAGGATGATGAGGACGGCCTGCCCGCTGCTGCGCAAAATAAGTCCTCAAATTAATTAGCCTCCACCGTGCAAATGAATGATTGAAATCGAAGGAAGGATAGCAGCGCGGATGACTTAAACGGGATGATAAGGCACGAGAATCGCCCCCTTGTCCTTATTGGCGAGCATGAAACTGGCGATGTAATCCCTCGCGTATTCACAGTGCTTTGTGCAGACTCCCAAAGAAGCACTCGTGCATGTAGTATGGGTCAGCGACACAGATATGAGATATCTGCTCAACCCCAATGATGTAGTTCATGTGCAAGGCATAAAGGCAGACAAACGTAAAATCCAGCTTCTTCACGTGAAACATGTCGAATATGTAATCGAATCGGAGGAAGAACTTATCCGTGGGGAAGCTGTCGACGTACGACATTTGCCGCGGAACATTAACCACATAGAGTGGGTATCCTGGATCTTTCGAGGCGATGAGGTCTTTCTCTACCCGCAGAACATCATCATGAAGTCTCTTTAGATCGCCGAATCTGGCCCGTAGCGCTGTTGTAGGTAGGATTGGGTGACCGAGGATATGCCATTTATCCGCATCGGGGATATTTAAACGGTCCTGAAGCCGAGGCTGCTGAGGCGGCTGGATCATAGAAACAACTTTTTTTTTCCTTTCCTCGCTCTCTTCCTAAACTTCTTTACTACCGGAGGGTCGCCCATAATACGTTGAGACGGCAATTCAGGCATCGACTCATGATGCTCAAACCCTGAGGAGGCGCCAGTATAGACATACTGTTCAGCAACGCCATCGTCGTCCTCATCCTCATCCATGGCGACGTCATCAGCGACTAATGGAGCCTCCTCCTTACCCCGTCCGCTATCACCCAACCCGACACCCGATGCTATTTGGGTAGGTGGGGTGTTGATGTTCATACCTTGCTGAGGCTGCGTGCTCGTGGGTGTGCTCCCGACCGCCTCCAGACGAAGCAGACTCTTTGGCCACAACAGGACCCACCCAGCATTGCAACAATCACCAAGCCGCCGCGGTGTCTCGTCATCATCCCCAGTAGTACTGGAGGAGGCAAATTCTCGTGGCCCGGTTTGACACTGGCCATGGAAACCTTGAAGACGTTCGGGGGGATCGGCCGGCTGTGGAACAATGGTTCCTTCGGCTCCATTATCGTCGCCTTCCCCACGTCCACCTTCTGGTCGCCGATGGTGTACAATATGGTGCACGGGGTTTCGTCGGCCTGCAAAGAAAAGTCTGCAACGTGAGACATCCAAAAGGCAACGAAAACGGGAGATTATACATTTATATTGAAGGGGGTCGGTGTGATAGATACCGTGAGGGCGTCGAGCTCAGCCAAAGACAAAGCACCGCCTAGCACGTCCGGTGCGGGAGCCGGTGCGGGAGCAGGTGCAGCTGCAGGTGCTGGTGCAACGCTAGTGGAGCTGCTCCCCGCCAAGAAGTCAGCAAGGGGAAAGTCCGCTGCATTTTTTTCTTCTGGATTTTTCCTGGTCCAATTGAAAACGGCCGGAACCAAGGTAGTAGAAATATCTACAGCCACCTATTTTGCGGCAACTACCGCTGTTGCGACTGTCTGCGTTGATTTCTTCTCAACCGCAATCTCAACCCTCTTGTCGATGTTTTCTTCATTTGACCTCCGTCTTTCCTTTCACTCCTCCGTGGTCTCACGGTAGTACTTCTTCCACGTGGCGCCGTCTCCGACACCGTGCACGTGTCCATACGACGGTCGAGTATCCACCAGTTGTTGTTTCAATATGTTCAACGCCCGGTTGAATAGAGTGTCCCACTTAGGCCTCGCCAATGCCTCAGACGGCGAGTCGCTTTCGGCCGCAATCCTGTGCTGCTCTCTCTGCAAAAGGCACAAGGATCGTTTACAAATGTGACTAACGTGTGCAGTCGAATTGATCAGAAACTAAAATTACCAGCAGTCTCACGAACTCCGTAATGACCGGTGTTATCTCGTAAAGCTTCTTCACTGGGTCCCAACGGTGCCGGGCCCTGAGGACGTAACGCTCCTGTAGGACGGTGAACTCCGCCAAGGGGTCTGGGATGCCCAGACTCGTGGCTTCCGCGTCCTCCTTGGCCCATTTGGACCTCTTTCCGCTGTAACCACAGCTTCCGAGGTGGTGGCTCCCAAAGTTCTCTCTTGAAGCCCCTTCATGTACTTAGACTTTTTTTGGCATCTTCGGCCTCGCAAGCCTCCTTGAATATTTGAAACTGCTCTTCCGTGATTGTCGGATTATCCTTTACAATCTCGGAGTAGGGTTCCTTCTTGTCAATGATCCTTGCTTTCACTCGATTTTTCCAGGCGGCCAACGCGTCGCTAAACTTGGTCATGGCGTGTTTGTTTATCTTCTTCATTGCCGGCTCCTCATCTGGATCTTTATAATCCTTCTCATTCCTGCCCGGGAACAAGAATATCTGGTGAAACTTCTTTAGGAGGGAGCTCCTCGTATTTTCTATCTTCTGTAGTTTCTCATCATTGATGCTGGCGGTTGTCCATACGATGCAGCCTATTTGATTGGCGTAGCATCGACGCGCTTCCTCGGGCGCCGTTGGCTCAAAATTGCCGTCGTCCACCTCCGTGACCACCACTCTAGTAGTCCTGAGTTTGTTAGGAACCCGTTGCCTCTTTGCTTTCGGTTCTACACCGGCTCCGCTCCCCGAGGCAGCGCCGGTCTCAGTCTCAGCGCCGGTCTGAGTCTGAGCGCCGGTCTCAGTCTCAGCACCGGTCTGCGTGTCGGTCTCGGTCCCGATGCCACCGGTGGGCCCAGCAATAGCATCGGTTGATCGTCGGTAAGGCTAAAAAATTCGTCTGCCGCCCGGTAGGCGTCATCGCAATCACCAGAACCCTATCCTTCATCGTTGCTAGCCATGTTTCCTATGATTAAATCTAGTCAATTAATTCTAGACCTAATAAAATGAATAATGACATAAAAAAGGCCTATTGTTTTGCAGGAATGTTGACTCCTTCCTGGTGCGGCAAATCATGGGCACTCGATATGTCCTAGTTTGTAGCACAAGTCATGCCGAAATTCACGAAAAATTTCGGCATGACCTTTGCTAAAAAGTGGACAAATCGAGAACCTGAAATTTGCCGGAACAGAAATGAATCAACATTCCGGCAAAACATAGGCCACTCAGCATCATTCCCTGGAAATAGTGTTCAAATATCCCTCTTCGACACCGCAACACATGTCCAAATATACACGAGCAACCACATGTCCAAATTTCACAAGCTAATTCAAAAACAAAGTATAGAAGAAAATTTATTTAACTACTAATAGAACAAAATTCAGTTAACTTTAGTTCTCTATAATGATGAAAGGAAAAAAATTTCAGTGAACTACTAATTTCATTCATTTAGGTTATTCATTTAACATCACCTAATTAACCTACTGTACCACTACTACTAGCAGCACTACTAACCTAATTAACCTAGCCAAACTCTAGTGCCCTAACTGAAAAACATCTAATTTACATCTACTAGTACCACTATTGCCCTAACCTAATTAACATCTAATAGTTTCACTATATACTATACAAGCAGCATCTACCCTAATTAAACCCTACTGCCCTAGCTAACTTTTGTTGTAAACCAAATTTTTTGCTCTAAACTAGTTTTTGCTCTAACATCTACTACTTAACATCCTTTGCTCTAAACTAAATTTTTTGCTATAAACAAACTTTTGCTCTACTAATTTTTTCTCTAAAATGCACAGAGAGATGAGTGGGGGGGTGGGGGACTTACAGAGAGGGGAGAGGCGGTGGCGGGGAGGTGCTCGGTGACGGAGGCAGGGGCGGAGAGGGCGGGCTCGGGCACGGGCAACGGCGGTCCTGGGCGGGCTCGGGCGGCGGTGAGGTGGAGGGCACCGACGGTGACGTCGAGGGCGGTCTCGGGCGGCGGGGGTGAGGCTGAGGGCGGCCTCGGGCGGCGGCGGTGAGGATGATGGCGGCCTCGGGGGGAGACGGTGAGGTTGCGGGCGTCCACGCCGGCAGGAGACAGCGGCGAAGTGGGGCGACGGCTAATTGGGGAGACGGCAGCGAGAGTGAGGGATTTTGGGAAGAAGTGGTGGCCGGGGGGCGGGGGGACTGCTGTTTAAGTGAAACATAACGGTAGTGCGTTTCCGAAAACGTGCTATAGCTAAGTTAGCTATAGCGCGTTTCCTGAAACCTGCTACTGCTATTCCTTTTTCCTTTTTCCCTTTTTCTTTTATTTTTCTTTACATTTTATTTTTTTCCTTTCTCCTTTTCTATTTCTTTCATTTTCATTTACTTTTCTACTTGTTTTTAACTTTATTTTATTTCCGGTTCAAACATAGCAGCAGCGCTTTTCGCTAGTACGCGCCACTGCAAAAGTCATAGCAGTAGCGTGGTTTATTTACGCGTTCTGCTACTAAGTAGCAGTAGCGTTTGATTTTGTACAGCGCTGCTGGTAAGATTCTGTCTATAGGCTTTTCCCTAGTAGTGATACTGTACTATTCCCTCTGTTCCTAAATATAAGTCTCTTAGAGATTCCAATGCGGAGTACATACGGAGCAAAATGAGTGAATGTACACTCTAACATATGTCTATATACATCGGTATGTAGTTCTTACTCGAATATTTAAAAAGACTTATGTTTAACTGTAAAAGGATTCCGACTTGCTTTATAAATAAAGCAACGATGAACAACACCCAGTCCAAATGCACGCCACCACAACACACGCACGCACCCAAGGCAGTTCTGGAATGGAGGGAGTAATATACTTATTAAGAAGAACCGAGGAGAACACGATAACAAAGAGCAAGCAGATTTTAGATAATATGCCCACCCATTATGAACCAGAGCGCACAGAGAAATACTATTCCTTCCGGTCTCTCCATATGTCAGTCACGTGCATTTCGAAAATAAAGTAGGAACATTTAGTTGACCAATTAGACCCGTTTCAGTATTACTAATATCAGCATCATATCAGATTCGAGTTTGTACAACTAAGCTTGTTTAGCTTGATGGGTGGATTAGTGCTATTATGACACGAACCACGTAGGCTTATCGTGGTCATCATAAACTGCGGAAAACATAAGCATGATGAGTATAGTGTTGATCGTGCCAGTGGCATGGCAGATCTGAAGCCGCAAACCGCGCAAAGGGTACTTAGCAACCGAGGTTTGCTTGGAAATAACAACTAAGATTTGGTATGGACAAGAAAGTACAGTCAACAAGTGACAAAGAAATGCAATTCCTGTTGTCTCTCTATATGCCGCGACATGCATTTGGAAACTCAAGTGGGACCTTTAGCTAACCAAATAAATGTGTCTGTTAACTAATATTAGTATCATATCACAATCATACTTGAACTACTAAGATTTCGAATTATGGGTGTTGTGTTTTTTAGCTTGAAGGGTGGAGTACTGCTAGTACGATAGAAAGCACCGACGCAGATCATAGTAGGGTAGATAAAAGGGGAAAACCATAAGCATCAAGAGTTAAATCAGGAAAGTGGAACTAGCAGGACCATATGGGCTTGTATTGCCGGTACGACAAGAAATGGTTCGGAAAGGCTTCGTCCCCAAAAGGGGTAATCTATTCAACTGAAGGCACAATACTGTTACTATCTGTCTAGACTATCAAAGACGACATAGTTCCCAGCATTTCCCGGATATTATGACAGACCATCTAGAATAGTTGAAAGCATCCATCTGAAGCGACCCAATAGACCTGTAGACTGCAAATGTCCCTGCTCCACTTCCCTACAAGGACTGTACTGTACTACTCCCTCCGTTCTTACATATAAATCTCTTAGAGATTCGAATGCGGACTACATACGGAGCAAAATGAGTGAATGTAAACTCTAAAATATGTCTATATACATCCGTATGTAGTTCTTATTGGAATATCTAAAACGACTTATGTTTTACCGAAAAAGGCTTTCGTCCCGCTTTATAAATAAAGCAACGATGAACAACACCCGGTACAAACGCATGCCACCACAACACATGCATGCACCCAAGGCAATTTAGGAATGGAGTAAGTAATATAGTTATTAAGAAGAACAGAAGTGGAACATGATAACAAAGAGCAAGAAGATTTTAGATAATACAATGCGTGTTGCTCACCCATGATGAACCAGAGCGCACAGAGAAATGCAAATCCCAGTTGTCTCTCTATGTGTGGTGCACATGCTTTGTGAAACAAATATAGGAACATTAGCTGACCATTTAAACGTTCTCTGCTTTAGTAATATGAGCATCATATCAGATTCGTATTTGAACAACTAAGCTTTGGAATTATTAGTGGCATGTTATTTTGCTTGATGGGCTGAGGTCTTGAGGAGCAGCGCTAGCACGCCACGAAGCATTTATGATAATGGTAGTGAATATAAAGCGGGAAAACCATAAGCTTTATGAGTATAGTGACCGTGCCATGGCGGGTCTGAGGGCACAAATAGGGCAAAGGCTGCTTTGCAACCAATGTTTTCTTTCAACTAGCCACTACGATTTGTTATGGACAAGATAAGTAAAGTAAACAAGTTACAATCTATTTTCACGGTGAGATCAATAAGTTAATGTCATATGAAAGAGTACCACCTATCTTGCGACGCCGTGTAGGCCCCTGTTGATACGTTGTGGGTGTTGCGGGTGCGATGGCTATTGGCGGCGCGGAAGAAGACGTGAGATGGCAGACGGCCAGGTCGGGGGATAAGTCCTGCTGTCGTGGAGGAGGTGGTTGTAGGAGCGGCAACGACAATGTGGACGACAACGCCGATGAAGTAAGAGGACGTGATGAAAGGATCCTGGTCCGGCGCCATGGGTGAGAGACGTCCATCTCTTGCAGTGGACGACGGGGTAGGGATAGCGGCTCTGGCAAGGTGGTGGATGGGGTGGCAAATGGAGGAGGCTGGCCGGTGTGTGGAGGTTGTTGTGGCGCTGACGGTGTATGAATGGGGAAATGGAGGGGGAGGGGGAGGGGATCTCAAACTTTGGGACCCGCTTGTCTGAAATGTGGGAAAGTTATGAACTTAGCCCCCATTTAAAATTTCAGATATCTCATCGGGGGATAGGACGGTAATCTCGCATCTCCCCAATATTTCCCGATAGCGATTTCAGGCGAGGAGAGGGTGTTTTGCCGCCCACGATTGGCGCCCATGGTGTATGAACCCGGCAAATAGCTAGGGCGGTTGTGTCATGTCTAAGGGAAGTTACACACTTACCCCTATTAAAAATATTTGCCTACATTGATTTCGGATGAGGAGAATTTGTTTTGCCGCCCACGTGTATGAATGGGAAAATAGAGGGAGAGACAGGCCCTTCGGACAAGTTTGAATCAAATGTGTGTTTGCCGCCCATGTTTGGCGCCCACCATGTCTGAATGGGGAGACAAGTGGTCGTGTCACGTCTAATTGAAGTTACTAACCTACCCCTATTGACAACAGTGGAAATTGGTCTGATTAGGATGTGAAGTGTCAAGGGTAGACAATAATTTACATCTCGCAAACACAGGCTTCGGGCACGCAACAAATGATACTGGGTGTTTTGCCACTTCATTCAAAATTTGGGAGAATTAGCATTCACGTTTACCCTGGGCCCTGGCAACTAAATTCAAATCCAATTTGTATACAATTATGAATATCCATACATCATTCTACATTTTGTTATTTACTAACAAAAGGGCCCATGCGTTGCACCGGTTGTACAAAAATAAATATATTCTTAGAAATTGAAAAAATTACCACTAAAACAACATTGCAATCAGTCAAACAGCCATATCTTAACAAAAAATTTAAACAATTTTGGTGTAAAATAATTTTCAAACAATTAATGCTTTTTCAGTTTGTAAATCCCGTACCATTCTCAGAAAACAAACTAATAAGTAAACATGGATATGCTCGTACTCTCAGAAAACAGCCATATCATAACAATTTTTGTTATAAAAATCGAAGTACGTATCAAAAGTATTAGGATAAGATTTCCAATAAAAATTGATGAATGATTTCAGTTTAAATAGTTAACAAACAATGCAATTAGATCTCATTGATGCATGCCTAAGCCTCAAACCCAAGAATAGCCATGCATCCATAGTGAAGAATAACCATTCAAACCATTAGCAAATTCATTCAAAAAGATTGGCTGCTTGTACTTCATTTAGAATTCGCAACAAAGAGTCAAGTGATGGGCGTAGGTAAGTTTCATAGCTTTAGAGATATTTCACTTAGCTAGAAAAATAGTAGGAAACTAAAAAATGAAGTTTAATCAATGGTCATGGCTTGCTGCCAAGTAGTGTCAGTGTTGGGAGACAATGATACAACTAACCAATGAGAAACGAACTTGCTACTTAAATTGCTTCCTGGTTAAAAGAATAGATCGCTTAGTTATCAGATATAAAGATGGACATCAACATACACATCATGAGCCAATCTTAACCTCCCTAAGATGTACATATAACACTATTTTCAATTGAATCACATACCACATGCATACTTAGTAACTGTCCCCTTCTTATTCTTTGTTGTAGATTCTCATGAATGGAAATATTTCTCCCGTCTCTTGCTCTATGCGTCTCTTCATCTCTCTTAAAATTAGAATTGGCCCACTTTTCTGGAGATAGTTTTTCCCAGCAAATCCTTGCATATATATATGTTCTTCACACCTAATGGTGGAATGTTTATTTGCATGTTTACCAAGTGTGAGGAATCAGTCAAACCCGGTACCTGAGTTGGGGTGCATATAATATAAACCAGTGTATCATGAATTAGCATCTTCTCAACTAGAATGTCATCCACTAATTAATTTTCATGTACTATACTCATAGACAATAGTGGAAGATAAAACTACTAGATCCATGATTAGTTAACGATTATATGAAGAAAAATCTATCATATAGAAACTAACAAACAATGTGTTTTTACCAATGCACATTAAGAGCCCATGGCAAGAAGGATTCTATCTTATAAAACACTCTACACCCTGTATACTATTCATTGAGTTTATCAATTAATCCACATTCTCATCAATGAACTCATGCATCATATGGGAATTTCAGCAAGCACAGAATAGGTAACTAAATTTTTATTTTTTTGAGAAACAGAAATCCAACGAACACAGAACGGAGAATCCCTCACCGTTCACATAACGTATTAGGTCAAACGAGAAGACATGACACCTGTGGCCATTGGATTGCATCTTCTCAAACATGTCAAGTCCCAGATGCAGGTCAACCAAACTATAATGGTTGTTGGCTCACCCCTATCTCCTCTACACCAACCCCACATTGCATTTAGTAATTATTATTTTTCACATGGTGCAATTGTTCATGTCTAGAGTTGTAAGTTCATCTAGTGCCACCCCTAGTTGTTCAGGTCTAGAGTTGTAAGAGAATGTGATGATGCCTGACCCTCCAGTTGCCGAAAAGTTGGAGGCTGAAATCAATGAGGCTGCCACCAACAACGCCACTGAAGACAATGACACTATCATGGCTGAAGATAATGTGGAGCCCGAAGACAATGTGACCATCGACACCATTCTACAGCCAATCATCCCTGATGATGCCATTCCTCCTCTAAGCACTCACACCATGGAATGTGCGTTCAATCGTGGTGAGTTGGTAACTATCAGATGGCCCATCATGATTCCACCCACTTCTCCCGGGCCACAATATGGTTATCATGTGGAGCAGTGGCCTCAAGTTAAGAAACCAAAACCCAGATTGCCAAGGCTTCCAAGTGCTGCCACAACACAGGGATCATTCAGTGTGCAAAGCTTCAGCGCGCACAACACTTTCTTCGACAGCGCCAAGAACCCCTACAAGGATCCCAAGATCTCCCCTGACAGGTATTAGAGTCATCAGCAGCGAGGCTATTACTCATGCATCATGTACAATCAAGACCGGATTTTTCTGCATAAGTGTCTGGATTATGAAGCTATTGCTGGGCTGCCATGTCCTAAGGAGGCCTTTGACTTCTTTCGGGATCTTGGACTTTTGCCTTTTGTGACTGACAAAGAGCACTGGAACGAAGAGCTTCTATTGCAGTTGCATGCTACACTACACATTCGTGGCTACAACAGGGATCCAAAGACTTGGATCCTTGACTGGATGGCAGGTGATGTTCATCATGAAGCTAAAGCTCAGGACATCATTGAGCTTACTTCCCTGCCCACTCCAGGTGACTTGTATGAACCTGGTTGTCAGCTTCATCAGAACGAGCTGCAAAGCATTTTTCATAAGACAGAGCCCAACATGAGCCAAATACTGAGCATGATGAAGCCATTGCCCCATGACGCCGAATACTCCAGGAATTCTTTCTTCAGGACCTCGAGTACTTGCCACGTACAATCTATCACATTCTGAGGCGTACTCTCTAGCCTATCGAAGGAAATTCTTCTGAAACTAAACTTGAAGGCGCCATGAAGACATTGCTTTTCTATATTGTCAATGGCATCAGATTCAACACTCAGGATTTCTTCATCCGACAGCTTGCTGCTTCTTGGATTGATTTGTTCACTACAAAAAAAGACACATCCGTGACATTTTGGGCCGAACGAATTTTTTTTCTGTCATACATATGACACTTCTATGACGATAAATGTGACAAAACCCGGTATCATCATAGATGTGGTGGGCTCCTACTTCTATGACAAAAAATCATGACAGAAAATGGGCTTTTCATCCTGGGTGGGCCGGAGACGCAGCTGCATGACATTCTTTGGGCCATCCATGGCGGAAAAAACCGTGATAGAAGTGAGGGCGAGGAAAATTTCGGGGAGTTCCCGGTTACGGTGGGAGGTCGGGGACCGAGCGATGCGCATTTCTCTCGTACACGTACGCGCGTGTGTGCGAGGCGTTGGCTCTAATTGAACCTGAGCGAGGCGTTGGGCTCTAACTGAACCCGAGCGATTGCACTGCAGGCTTCGCGTTACTGAACCCGAGCGATCGATCGATGGCTGTTAACTGAACCCGATCGAGCGATTCCTTTGCTACTACTGCTAACTAAAGTCGATCGATTGGCTGAACAGTGAGCGTTGTGGGGGGGGGTTGTTAAACAGTGAGCGGTGGCGTTGCCTCTGGATGAACAGGACCCCATGGTGTGGAGGGCTGGATGAAGAGTAGACGGTGGAGGGGTGCCCGTGGAGGGGTGGTTGAACAGGACCCCGTGGTGTGGAGGGCTGGATCAACAGTAGACGGTGGAGGGGTGCCCGTGGAGGGATGGTTGAACAGTTGCCGATGGAGTAGCGCGCGGTGGATGCTGGATGAACAGGAGCCCGTGGAGGCTGGAGGAGGTCGACGGTAGCCCGTGGAGGCTGGAGGAGGTCGACGGTGGAGATGAACAGTATCCCGTGGAGTCCCGTTTTGCGGTACGCCACACCTCTCCCGATGAACAGGACCCCCGTTTCGACCGTAGGAGGTCTGTTTCGTCCGTTTTGCAGTATGCCACACCCCTCACGATCAACAGGACCCCTGTTTCGACCGTAGGAGGTCCGTTTCCTCCGTTTTGCGGTACGCCACACCCCTCCCGATCAACAGGACCCCCGTTTCGACCGTAGGAGGTCCATTTCATCCGTTTTGCGGTACGCCAGACCCCTCCCGATGAACAGGATCCCGTTTCGAACGTGGCCACTCGAACACAAGGTCGTTTCCTCCGTTCTGCGGTACGCCAGGCCTCGTTTCCATCGCCTGTTCCGTCCAAGCCCTCCCGATGAACACGACCACGCATTACGTTTCGACCCAGCCGGTTGGCTCCCACGCGTTCTGTTGCCTCCCGATGAACACGACGCATTCCGTTGCCTCCCCATGAACACGATGCATTCCGTTGCCACCCCATGAACACGACGACAACGCTATTTCTCAGGTCCGACGCAGCCATGTCAATGAGCCCTCGTCGTACGTATGCGCGAGTAGGCGTTCGAGACCCCGCCCGTATGTGCACATACGTGGCCGTATTTTCTTTCTTGCACCCTGACTGTTGTACGTACATGTACATGCTACGTGCGCGCCTCTGCTACGACACGTGCGCGGCTCTACATCCACCAGTATATATGTATGTACACGTTTGCGACAAGAATGACAACGCTATGTACGCTTCGACCAGGTGGGTCCCGACTGTCAGGCACTTCCTTGCGTGCGAAGATGTAGCTGGTGGGTCCCAGCAGTTAGGGGGGCGAATCGTTTTTTTGCCCAGACGCACTTCCTTGCATGTGAAGGTGTAGCTGGTGGGTCCCAGCATTCAACGGGGAAACATTATTTTCGCGAAATACGGTGGACCGTTTGGTGGGTCCCCGCTGTCAGGTGGAGGAATAATTATTTTGCACGTAATAAGGAGGCACTTCCTTGCTGCGGCCATGGACCCAGCTGTCAGCGTCTCCACGCATAGTACTCTTCTGATGTAAGTCGGCCGTTGACCACATTGACGACGCCGTGCCGAGAGCACCATGGCGGTGGACGACGTCGAGGCCTGGGAAGGGGACGACACGGAGGCAGGGAAGACTCGGCAGTTGTTTCCCACACGCAGGGGAGTACGACTGTACGAGGGTTTACTGGTTTGTCTATCATCGCCGGAGAATAACAGCAGGTGTGGGTGAGTAGAGGGATGGCTAGGCCAGCGATGGGAGTATGGTGGGGCGGTGAGGCCTGCGTGGCAGCACAGCTGGCCGCGGGGAGGAGGGAGCAGGCAGTCCCGCCGGCGCTTGTTTGAGCGGCTGGAGCAGGAAGAGAAGAGATTGAAGAAGCACGTCGGTCGTTGGATGGACATACAATAGTCAGTGCTTGTGCGTCAACCTTTTTTTAGGAAAGCCTCAAATCTGTGGAAAACAACATACAACCCATCTGCCATTATTTCTAATAATTTACAGCCCATTTGCTAATTCTTAATGTTTTTTTGGAGCCCATATTCTTTTTGTTAGCATTACAGCCCATATTGTGGCCATGGTTAAAAAATTATACGAAATTTTGCATATTTCGATGTGGTCCGAACTGTTTTTAATCCTGAAATTTCGACTCACATTCAAACCGATTTTAAAAATAAATGTATATCAATATAAAATCCAACAAATTCTCCACGCATAAAAATTAATGTAATTTAAAATCTTGAAATGAAAAAAATACTTGAAACTAATTGCTTGTTTGATGTGCTTTAAAAATGTACAACCCATTTCTCATTATTGATGGGCCATTTTCTCGGCCAGCCGAATGAAAGCTCTCCTCGTCTTGAAAGATTTACAGCCCAACATGCCTGACAAAGTGACTTACTTGGAAAATAACAAAAAAACTGGGTTGTGGCCGTGGACCCAACTGTCAGCCTCTCCACGTACAGTACTCTTTCGATGGAAGTCGCTCCTTGACCATGTTGACCACGCCGTGCAGAGAGCACCACAGTGGTGGACGACGGTGAGGCCTAGGAAGGGGACGACATGGAGCCGGGGAAGATGAGGCAGTGGAAGCCCACGCGGAGAGGAGTACGAGGGTTCACTGGTTCGGCTGCGGTGTGAGGCTGCCGTTGCCGCAGGGCCTGGCTAGCGGTGGGAATAGTAGGGGGCGGTGAGGCCTCTGCGGCAGCACAGCCGGCCACGGGAGGCAGGACCATGCGGCACGACCGTCGCTGCTTTGGGCGGCTGGAGCAAGAAGACCAGAGGTTGAAGAAGCACTACCGCCGTTGGATGGACATCATACGGTCACTAGAGCTAGAATCGTTCATATTGACTAAGTTGACAAAGCCCTTCATTCCCGTCAACTTAGTGGGCCAACAAGTCAGCCTCCCACCAAGGTGGGTCCCAGCTAGCCGGGGGAGTATTCATATTTTTGTGTGTAATAAGGAGGCACTTCCGGTGGGTCCGAGCTGACATCGGGGGGAACGTTTTTTTCATGAAATACGGTGGCCCGTCCGGTGGGTCCCCGCGGTCAGGGGAAAACTATTTTTTTCGCAAAATACTGGTGGCTCGTTCGGTGGGTCCCCGCTGTCAGGTGGAGGAATAATTATTTTCCTCTTAATAAGGAGGCACTTCCTTGCGGCTGCCGTGGACCCAGCTGTCAGCCTCTCCACGTATAGTACTCTTCCGATGGAAGTCGGTCATTGACCACATTGACCATGCTGCGTGAGCACCACGGCGGTGGACAACGGCGAGGCCTAGGAAGGGGACGACGCGGAGCCGGGCAAGACGCGACAGTGGATGTCCACGTGGAGAGGAGTACGAGCGTTCACTGGTTCGGCTGCGGTGTGAGGCTGTCGTCGCCGCAGAATAACAGGGGGTGTGGGTGAGTGGAGGGATGGCCTGGCCAGTGGTGGGAGTAGTATGGGGGCGGTGAGGCCTCTGCGGTAGCACAGCCGACCATGGGAGGCAGGAGCAGGCGGCACGACTGGCGCTGCTTTGGGCGGCTGGAGCAAGAAGACCAGAGGTTGAAGAAGCACTATGGCCGTTGGATGGACATCATACGGTCACCGGAGTATTGACTAAGTTGACAAATCCCTCTGTCCCCGTCAACTTAGTAGGCCCACAAGTCAGCCCAACAATATGGTGGGTCCCAGCTAGCAGGGGGGTATTCATTTTTTTGGGCGTAATAAGGAGGCACTTCCTTGCATGCGAAGATATAGCTGGTGGGTCCGACATGTCAGCGGGGGGAACGTTTTTTTCACGAAATACAGAGGCCCTTCTTGTGGGTCCTAGCTGTCGGGTGGAGGAATCATTATTTTGCGCGTAATAAGGAGGCATTTCCTTGCGTGCTGCCATGGACCTAGCTGTCAGCCTCTCCATGTACAGTCCACTTCCGATGGATGTCGTTCATTGACCACGTTGACCAAGACGTGCTGAGAGCACCAGGGCGGTGGACGATGGCGAGGCCTAGGAAGGGAACGACACGGAGCCAGGGAATACTCGGCAGTTGTTTCCCACGCGAAGGAGTACGAGGGTTTACTAGTTCGTCTGCCATCGCCGGAGAATAACAGCATGTGTGGGTGAGTAGAGGGATGGCTATGCCAGCGCTGGGACTACGGTGGTGCCGTGAGGCCTGCGCGGCAGCATAGCCGGCCGCGGGAGGAGGGAGCAGGCAGTCCCCCCGGCGCTTGTTTGAGTGGCTGGAGCATGAAGAGCAGATATTGAAGAAGCACGACGGTCGCTGGATGGACATACAACAGTCACTGCTCTCGTGTGTTGACTAAGTTGACAGGGCATTGCATGTGCGTCAATCTTTTTTTTATGAAAGCATACGCGTCAACCTGTAGTAGGTGCACAAGTCAGCCTCAAATCTATGGAAAACAACATATAGCCCATCTGCCGTTATTTCTAATAATGTACAACCCATTTGCTAATTCTTAAGAATTTTTTTGGAGCCCATCTTCTTTTTGTTAGCATTACACCCCATATTGTGGCCACGGTTAAAAAGTATACGAAATTTTGCATATTTCGGTGCGGTCAACTATTTTTAATCTAGAAATATCGATTCACATTCAAACTATTATGAAAAATAATTTATATAAATATAAAATCCAAATAATTTTCCACGCATAAAAATCAATGGAACTTAAGATCATGTAATGAAAAAAATTGAAACTAATTCCCGGTTTGATGTGTTTTAAAAATGTACAACCCATTTCTGGGCAAACCGAATGAAACTCTCCTCGTCTTGAAAGATTTGCAGCCCAGCAGGGACGATAAAGCAAGTAGGCCTTGTTTGGGCATTTCTTTAAAAAAATAGAACTGGGCTAGCCATTTTCAGCAAGAAAAAACATAACTGGGCTCATGATGTGGTAAACATAAATAAAACCCTGGCTAGAAGGGCCACAGCTCCCGCACAGCCCCGTTGTTACCCTGATCCGTCGCTAAAACTAGTATAAATAACATCTGCTTGTTCCTTAAAAAAACTGCGGGACTTGCTGGGTCCCTGGTGTCATCCGCTCGTTGTGTAATTCTCTCGTTTATTGACTACGTTGACAATGGTGTGAGCCCCAGATGTCCAACTATTAGGAGGAACCATATTTTTGGGCTTGTACTATAGAGACACTTGCTTGCGTACTGCCATGACGCTGGTGGGTCCCTACTGTCATCCTCTCCACGTACAGTCATCTCCTTGTTCCTCTCGGTTGTTGACGACGTTGACAACGCAAGAGGGCGGCGCACCGCGCACGGCGAGCGAACCAAGGCCGCAAGGCGGACGACGACGACGAGGCCTCAGACGGAACGAACAGGAGCCGTTGAAGATGCGCCGGTCCAGTCGCAGGCGGAGGGGAGTATGAGGGTTGACTGGTTCGGGCGCGGGTGCGTGTTGGGGCTGACATCGCCGAAGAATAACAGGACGTGTGGGGGAATAGAGGGAGGGACTGGCCAACGTTGGAGGGTACGTACGGTAGGGCGGCTGAGGCGCAGCCAGCCATAGGAGGCGGGAGCAGGCGGAGCCGACGGGGTGGTTTGGTTTGGGCGGCTTGAGGAAGAAGACAAGAGATAGAAGATACACGACAGATGTTGGATGTCAATCCAACGGCTGGTAGGAAGAATCATTTGTTGACTGACAAGTAAGTCGACACCACCTTGGATAGGCTATTTCCTCGCGGGTCCCAAATGTCAGAATCCAAATCTGTCACGGTCATGCAACCTTTCCTATGAAAATTTACAGCCCATTTGATGTGCTAGTTCTAAATAAGTTTGTGGGTGCTAGTGGGGGCTGATCACTTGGCTTCTGTAATGCACAGTGAGCTCAAGCAGCCGGTGAGAGTGATGTTATTTCCCTTGGTTGGGATTTGTTACAATATCTTACTCTAAGTTAAACGAATGGCAAGCCATTTGCCCTGTTTCAAAGAAAATATGACAGTCAGGGCTGAGTTGAAAAGGGCAGGAACATCTAACTCCAGCTTACAAACTGTACAAAAGCACGAGGGTTAATTGTTCATCAGGTTTACAAAAAAACCAGATTGAAAAGGGCAACAACATCTAACTCCAACACTGTTTTTGGCAGTCACAGTCAAATGGATCGGTCAGGTCCATAGAATGAACATCCTGGGTCATAAAATTTACTGGATTATGACCACAATATGTTGTAAATAGAAGCTCGGCATGTTCAGAAGCTCTTTTGCCCACCTGAAACTCCTTTTTTTGCTCTTCGACATACCCATCTGTTAATTCAGTAAATATATGGGCTTTTGAATTGATTTTACTATTTACTAGTGTGGATGGGCTATTTTGTCTTGGGTCCAGAGAAACAATTACTACTAGTACAGTGGAGACACTCTACAGCTACCCAGAAAAACAATTACTACTAGTATAGTGGAGACACTCTATCGCTTCTGGCTCCTCCTAGGTCATTGAAACGTCTCCCTCTACTGAATGTCGTTATACTTTTGTTCACCGACATGCGGGCCATGCAGCGCGCGGGCCCAAATGCCATCCACCAAATTAAAAGGCGGTATGCAGGCGAAGAGTCACCCCGGTCGTAGCGCGGCAGTAACGAGCCACCGTATCACAAAACCCCACCTCCCCGCAGTCTATGTTTGACGGACGAAGCAACGATCATTTCACTCTTCGCTGAATCCCCTTCTCCCTCACCGTCTTCAAGAAAGGCAACACTCGCATCTGCCACTGTTCTTCTCTCCGAACAAAGGAAAGGTGAGCGGATCCGTGATTGTCAGCGTAATGGGAACCAGGGTACCCAGACTTGCCTGTCTGCGGCCCACGCCGCGTTCCTGGTACGGCCCGGTAGGGCCCAGCCGATCGACCAGCTGCTTAAGACCCTCGCGAGGGGGCTAGCCATCGCAAGGAGAACGACCAAGACCTCCTCACGGAGGGGCCTCACCTAGGCTGCTCCAGAGGGGCAACCAAGACCTCTCCCAAGAGTGGCCTCGGCTAGGCTGCTTCGGGAGGGCGGAGATCTCAAGGCAAGGGCTGCCTCGGGAGGAGGCAGTGACGCAAGCCATGACGAACCATGCCAGCGGGCGCCAGCGTGTGCCAGCGGGCGCAGTTTCCATATCAGTGCAAAGGAGACCGCATAGGCAGAGGTTCTCGAGGGGCCAGGCAAAGGTTTAGCCTTTGATGCAACAAGACCGAAGACCGCTAGGACGGCAGGAAGGATGTCATCGTCGAGCCCACCACCGCGTCACCGCCTGCCCTCTTTGCAGGCAAAGTCCACCTTTTGTCAGGATAGGAGCGTCCTTGTGTTGCCGCTCAAATGGCCGTTGTGGGATTCCCTTCCCGCCTAAACATTTCGAGGGAAGAGGACCCCGACCATCTATATAAGTAGCTAGGGCTCCTAGCATAGAGAAGGGGGACCAACCCATTGGGACTTAGCATAGCAAAGGAGAAAGAACATCCGCATCCTCACCCCTCTTGAGCTTGCCTCCTGAGCTCAGGAAACCACTATATTTGTTCATACTCGAGCCCTCGCGAGGCCAATCCACTAAAGCAGGATGTAGGGTTTTACACCGCAAGGTGGCCTGAACCTGGGTAAACTCTTGTGTGCTCTACTTGTTTGCTTGCTTGCATTCCATTCCCACCACTAGGAGAAGAGCGAGGCGCTAGGTAGACGTGTAGTGGGAGAGATCTTCGGCACGCCCTTGTGTTCGAATCTTGAGGGTTTTGCGGAGCCCGAAATCCGACTTTTGGCGCACCAGGTAGGGGGCGTGTCGAAATCTCGCCTCCCCTCTTCTGCCCTACGTCGCCATGGTAACACCTGACTGTTGCATCCGCGTGGAGGCTGGGGCCATTCCCGTTGCCCGGGCGGCGTCGGCGGACCACGCCGCTCACGGGCGCTTCGTCCCCCATGTCGACGACCCCATCACCGGCCGGACCACTAGGGAGGGCCCCGCTACGCCACTCCCACTTCCCCTGGCCTCGCCGGTGGAGGTTCTAACGGCCCAGGAGATGCTCCGATACCGGCCGCCTGCGGCGGGACTTGACGCTTGGGTGGCTCGCCCCGGCGAGCTGCTGGACGCTGCCGGCGGGGCGTCACCGTGCCATGGGGTCGCCTGCATCATCGGAGGATCCCAGGAGCCGGCGTTGGCCCGTCACGCTAAATCACACCTTTGACGGCTGGGGGCTGCCGCTCGGCCGCAGGAGGCCCCTCGGGAGCTAGGCGCGTAGGGGCACGCCATCGTCTTCGGCCCCGGCGACCGCACTAGAGCTACAACCGGCACATGCATCCTCCCCATGGTATGTACCCCCACCATCTGCGGGGTGGCCGTCACAAGGACCCTTGTAGACAGCGGCGCCGGGCTCAGCAGCCTCTCTGCGGAGGCCTTTGGTTGTCTGCCGCTGGCCTACGGGCGGCTCCTCCCCACCAAACCCTTCTCGGGGGTCGCGGGCTCGGCCATCCCACTCGGGCAGGTCCGCCTCCCCGTCACCTTCGGGACACACGCCAATTACCGGACCGAGATCATCAACCTCGACGTCGCGCCTATCCACCTACCCTACAACGCCATCCTCAGTCTCCCGGCCCTGGCCAAGTTCATGGCGGCGACTCACCCGGGCTACAACAACGTCAAGATGCCCGAGAGCAGTGGCACCATCACCATCAAGGGAGACACCAAGGCCGCTCTTCAGGTCCTCGAGCATGCTTCCCGAGCCGCTGCCGCGGCTCGTCCAAGCGCAGAGGGGGCTCCGGAGGCCGCCGAAGCCGCTCCAGCCAAAAAGAAACAGCTCTTCTCTCAGGATCGCGCTGAGACCAAGCAGGTACCCATCGATGAGGGAGACGCGAGCTTCACTTACACCATCGGTGCGAGCCTGCTTCCAGAGCAAGAGGAGGCGTTGGTGGCCTTCCTCAGGGCGAACAAGGACGTGTTCGCATGGACGGCGACCGACCTGGTCGGGGTGCCTAGGCACGTCATCAAACACCACCTCACGGTGTGACCGAACGCACGACCTATCAAGCAAAAGGCGCGGCGGCAGGCTCTGGAAAAGCAGGCCCTCATCGTCCAGGAGGTCTGGAAGCTGGAAGAAGCAGGCGTTATCCAGGAGGTGCGCCACCCAGAATGGTTGGCCAACCCCGCCATCGTCCCGAAGAAAGGAGGCAAAGAGCGCATGTGCGGCGACTTCACGAGCCTCAACAAGTTCTGCCCTCAGGACCCGTTCCCTCTCCCTCGCATCGACCAGATCGTGGACTCAACGGCCGAGTGCGACCTGCTTTGCTTCCTCGACGCCTTCTCGGGCTACCAAAAGATCAAAATGGTAGTACAAGACGTAGAGAAGACGTCGTTCCTAACCCCATGCGGGACCTATTGCTACATCTGCATGCCTTTCGGGCTGAGGAACTCAGGCGCCACCTTCCAGCGGCTGATGTACATCACCCTCGGCCCTCAGCTCGGGAGGAACGCAGAGGCCTACGTCGACGACATCGTGGTCAAGTCCAAGGAGGCCAAGACCCTTATCGGGGACTTGGAGGAAACGTTTGCCAACCTATGCAAGGTGAACTTATGCCTCAACCCGGAATAATGTGTCTTTGGGGTCCCCTCGGGCAAGCTGCTGGGATTCCTGGTCTCGCACCGGGGCATTGAAGCCAACCCGGAGAAGGTCAAAGCCATCGAGAGAATGAAGCCGCCCACGACCCTGAAGCAAATGCAGAAACTTGCGTGATGCATGACGTCCTTGGGGCATTTCATCTCGAAGCTCGGCGAGCGCACCCTCCCCTTCTTCAAGCCCGTGAAGAGGAAGGGGCCTTTTGAGTGGACTCCGGAGGCCGATGCTGCCTTCCAAGAACTCAAGAAGTACCTCACCAGCCCACCGGTTATGGTGGCGCCAAGGCCTCAGGAGCCCTTGATCCTTTATCTCGCCGCTACGCCTCACTCCGCCAGCGCGGTGCTGGTAGTGGCATGAGAGGAAAGGGTCAGGGGCCAGAGCTCACGGAACGACCCGAGGCCCTCTGAAACTCCGCTGACTCATGACACAACCTCCGGAGCCGACACGGCCGCAACGTCTGCCGACCCTGCCGGCCTATGTAAAGCTCCTGAGTCATCAGAAGCGCCTGAGGATCCTGCATCACCAACCCCCATGGAGCATCCCGTGTACTTCGTCAGCACCGTGCTCCGCGACGCTCGCTCGCGCTACCCCATGCCCCAGAAGCTGCTACTGGCGCTCCTTGTAGCTTCCAGGAAGCTGTGCCACTATTGTCAAGGCCATCCCATCAAGGTCATCTCAGCCTACCCCCTGGAGAAGGTACTCTGGGGCCCGAACGTCGTCGGCAGGGTTGCTCAGTGGAACATCGAGCTGCAGGCGTTCCAGCTGGAGTTCAGCACCATGCGGGTCATCAAGGGGGCAGCGCTGGCTGATTTCGTGGCAGAGTGGACCGACGCTCCAGACCAGGGGGCGGGCGAGGACCGCTCGCTGGCCCCGGGCGATGAAACTCCGGACGGATGGGTGGTATATTTTGATGGTGCCTTCTCGCGCCTCGGCGCGGGGGCTGGCGCCGTGTTGGTATCCCCCACTCAGGACAAGCTCCGCTACGGTGTGCAACTTTGCATCCAGCGTGGCGAAAAGGTCTCCAACAACATCGTAGAGTACGTGGGCCTAATCGCCGGGCTCAAGGCCGTGGCCGCACTAGGGGTGAAGCGTCTCACCATCAAAGGCGACTCACAGCTCCTCATCAACTTCTCTAACAAAGAGTACAAGCCCAAGGACGAACAGATGGAAGCGTATCTGGAGGAGGTGCGCAAGATGGAGAAGCGGTTCCTAGGGCTGGAGCGGTATCACGTGCCGAGGGGCACGAATAAGGAAGCAGACGACATTGCTAAGCGGGCCTCCCGACGAGAGCCGCAGGAACCAGGTGTCTTCAAGGAGCGATTGCTCAGGCCGTCGGCAGCACCACCTACCCCAGAGCTGGCATCCACGCATGAGGGGCTGCCAGCGGCTCCCAAGGTCGGCGCACCACCCTGTGGACCGCCCTCCGGAGCCCGCCTGCTGCTCGCCGCCGAACCTGAGGAAGATTGCTGGACTGAGGAACTCAAGGCATACCTACTGCACGGCACCTTTCTCAGACCCTGTTTTTCATGCCACTACACTTAAGCTAACAATCATGATAAAATGTGGTTTCACAAAAACTTTTTAGTGTTTTGGACCTTGCCTTGATTGGATTTTGTTTGTTGTTTGCAAGTGCTCTAAAAATCAAATAAATCCTCCAACTCTTATACTCCTTCTCCTTGATCCAAAACCTTGCCCAATGATCATGCCATGTGTGTAGGACACAAAAACAATTTCTTGCAAAAATATTTTGGCCAAAAAGAATTTTATAAATTAGGTTTTCCAAAAACCCCTAAATTGAGACTTGAACTACAAGTACTTAATTAAGGGTGTGAAAAATCTTTCAAAAAGTATATTTGAAACCTATTAGGTATAGGGCTCCCATAAACCACAAAAATACAATTTTAAAAGTTATTTTCCTATTTTATTTAAAGGCTTTTTCTTAAGGCCAGAAATGGTATTTAATACGTTAAAATTATTTTAATGCATTAAAAATATTTGGGAAAAACCTAGGGAAACTCAGTGGACATATATTATCCATATATAAGAGTTTCAACACATGGTCATGTTCAAAATATGGGTCAAATCCCTCAAAAACCCTTTCTGGATATTTCAAGCTTTTGAAATATTTACAAAGGAAATATTCCCCAAAAATTGCAAGAAAATTCTAGAATGTCACATGTGACATGTTTGATGATCTGGCCAAGTATCATGTCATGGAGAATAGTATAACCCCATGAAATCTCCTCAAAACCGTTTCTGTCCATTTTGAGGTTTGAGCAACTTTACATTGCGAAACATGTCCAAATGTTCTCAAACCTTGTGAACATGCTCAAATGGTCTAATTATTCATCTAGACCAAATGGCACAAGTTGGAGAGAATGTTATCTTGCTCAAAGGGCCCCAAAACCCTTCCTGTCCAGAACCAAATTTGAACAACTCTACATTGGCAACTTTCTCCTTTTGATCTCAACTTTCGTGGACATGTTCATAACCTAAAATGATGACACTACACTAAGTGTTGCATCAAGGAGAATAGATTTGCGTGACTAAATCTTGGAAAGTCCATTTCTGCTGATTTGTAGGGTTTACAAAAGTTGCATTGACAACTTTTCCCAAATGAACTCAATCTTGGTGGAACCTCTTGTTTTCTCAGGCCATTTGACCCTGTCAAGCCTCATGACAAGGGAAGTCCATTTTCTTGCCCAAACCTACATCAAACACCTTCTGGCGGAAATTTAAAATGCATGTTTTGTACACTTTCCACTAATCTCCATGAGCTCAACTTTTTCCTACAGCCTCATCTGCTCCTCCTCTACCTCCTGCATGCTTAGCTACCCGAGGAGCAATGATTAAGGGGGGCAGAGACCCATTTTTCCTCTCTGGACAAGCCCATTTCTCTCCCTTTCTCACCTCACTCCAGTGGCCAGCAGGGCATCCAATGTCCCTCCCCTCTTCTTTACTCCCTCCTAGAGCTACCAGACATAAATGGCCGCGCCCACAAGGCATATAAAACGCCATGGCATGCCATTTGCACGCTCTGGAGCGCGCTTCAGTGTGCTCTAGCACTGTAGCCGCCCCCTTCCAACCACCTCCGGCCAACTCGGGCCTCCCCAGCACGCCCGACGATGCGCCTCGGTGTCCACAGCACGGCAGTTGGTCGGCCGCCTCCTCCTTCTCCCTCCTCCTGCCCTTGCTCGCACGCGCGCCGGTCGCCCGAGTGCACCAGTGAGCAAGCTCACACGCGCGGTGCCCCTGGCCCCCTTCTCTCTCTATCTTCTCTCCCCTAGCTCTAGACCGAATCCAGGAACACCCCAGACACACCGCGACGAGCTCCCGTGACCTATGGCGAAGGCAACGAGCTCGCCGGCGCATGAGTGCTCGGTGGACCGTCGCCCGCCTGTTTAAAGGCCACCCCGAGCACTATCTCGTCTCCAACTGCCCTCTGGACCCCCCGGACCGCGCCATTCTTCCTCCCGTGCCCCCCATCCACCTCCAAGGCCGAAGCCGAGCCGCCGTCCATCGCCAAAATTCGCGCCGTCCCGACTCCCTCCTCTCCCTATAACCGCATCACAGGACCCCCCCCCCCCAGAACCTGAGGAGCTCGACCGCACCCTTCTTTATACTCCGGCGAGCCGCTAGGCCATGGCCACTCTCGCCCGACGCCACCGTCCGCCGCGGGCGAAGCCCTGCTCCCGTCCGGTGATGCAGGCACCCATGGTGGGGTCTCCCTGGTTCGTCTCTCTCCGCTGAGCTCGCCGGTGGGTGGATCATCGCCGGAGACGCCCTATAGCACCGGCAGCCGGTGTCGAACGCCTCCTCTGTCGCCCTTCGCGCCCGCGCAGGAGGTTGAGGACGAACCTGCAGGCGGGGCTCGCTCGTCAGTGGCCCAACCACCGGGCCACGCTGGCTAGTGGAGGCGGGTTCGACGTCTCCCACATCCCCGCAGCGAAGGTGCACTCCGCGTGGGCGCCTTCGACGTTGCCCTATCGCCCGCGTGGCTGAGTTGCTGGGCCGGCCCAGTGGCGCCCTACCGTTTAGCCTCACCCAGTGCACGGTGTTGCTGCCCAAATCCAGCCCGTTTGGGTAAAAACCTTTTCCCTTTCCTTTTCTGTACAATTTGTGAAATCCATAAATAGTTCAAATTAACTCCAAATTTGATGATTCAAATTTCTAGTAGCTCATAAATTCATGATCTATCACATGGTGTTGTTTGCACATTTTCCAAGAAACATTTCCTTCACAAATATTTATGACATCCCCTTTTTCCATTTCTGTGATAAACTTTAGAAAATCACAGAGAGCTCAAAATTGATCCAAATGCCATGATTCAAATTCCTAGATGCTTCTAAGTTCATAACTTAGTTTATGAACATTTTTCTCAATACTTTCTGTACCACACAAAATAATGAGCCATTTCTTCATATTTGTCAACTTTGTAGATTCATAGGAAAATCATTTGAACTCTAAATCCAGTGAAACCAACTCCTAGATGCTTCTAAAATCATGGTTTGTTAAATGGGTGCCTTTGCTCATTTTTCAAAAATATGTTCTCTACACTTCTTGCAAATCCATAAACCCCTTGATTCCATCGTATCAAAATGTTTAGAAATATACACTGACCAAATTCCAATGAAACCACTCTGGTTAATTTTCATATAACCAGAGATGTCCTAGAAAAGTCAAATCAATATTTTTAGGGCACTTTTATTTTCTGCCTTGTTGTGTTGCTTATTATGGTTGCTTTCGACGATACTTGACGAAGTAGACGAAATGCTCGGAGTTGGACCAGAGATATTTGAAGACCTCGAAGACTTTGTTAAAACATGCAAGCAACCCTTTGACCATGTCTATGAAACCCTTTTTATGCATGACATATAGCATCATATTGTTGTTGCAACGGAATCATGATGAGGTGGAACCACTTTGATGGTTTGCCTCCGTTACTTCCTCGTTGATACTTGCATTGTGCATGACCCTACCTCCTTATGAGACGGGAATATGCATGGTGATGGAGACATAGTATTTTCAAAAGACTTTTTGAAAACCCCATCGGGTGACACTTATGCCCGGGGGAGATGATGAGTTGGGTAGCCACTTGATGATGAAGTGGTGTACCGAGGCAAGTGTGTGTTGTTTTCAAAACGGATTGGTTTATGTTGCGACCGTTATTCCAACCTTACATGCGCAACCACTCTACCCTTATATGGGAAAGGGCATTATTGATTACCTAGGCTGATACTAGCTTGGAGCCCGCATTACTAGTGCCGGGGGAGAGTTGGTGCTCTCTCTCGGGATGGGGTCGTGCCAGGTAGGGCGGCCAAGAACATTTTTATGGGGCACCGAACACACCGTTGGTACCCCGTGCCAGTGGTATGTGATGAATATGGGAGCGAGGCTCCACAATTTTAAGTTGTGAAATGTTGGGCATGGGGGTTACTACCAATCGAGTGGACTCCATGTTAGTGTCGTCTAGGGAAAGATAGTGATCGGGTGCTTACCCCGAGTACTTGAGGTACCGCGGGTCATGGATGACACGGAAGTTCCCCGGATCTTGTGGGTAAAGTGTGCAACCTCTGCAGAGTGTAAAACTATTCGAATAGCCGTGTCCACGGTCAAGGACAGTTGGGTAACCGCTCTTGGGCTACGTCCACATGTTTACAAACCAGTGTATGTGTTTGGATAAGTGGGAAGAACTACTTGGGTCAAGTCAAAGGACTTGACATGATTGAGTTGGGTTGATGCCCACTCTATTTATGTTGATATCTGTAACATGTCCTCATGGTTACTTGAATTCTCCTGATGCATGTCATACAAGTTGTTGAACATGTCATTGCACTCAAAATTAGCTTTCTACAAAAATATACTTATATCATGCATTGTTGTATCTTGAACCAAAACATGGGTTGCTTGCGTGTACATTCAAAGTACTCATTGGCTTGCCACTGTTTATTTAATTGGCCAGGCATGGAAGCACAGGAGTTCGAAGAAGAGTTCTTTGGAGACGAACATGCGAACTAGGACGTTTCCCAGTCAGAATGCCTATAGGGTTAAGGAAGTTGGCATGGGTCCAAGTTGTTATTGAAGATTTCCGTTGCGATGATACACTCAAGACTTGATCATAATGCTCCTACTTGTGTAAAATGGTATGTATGGATGTAAGACTCTTGTTATTCAGCTCTTGTGTGTTCAGTGAGCATTGATCTCTGGGATCATTGTACACGTGCATTCGGTGATCTCGACTTATGAGTCGGGGTCCCCACAACCTTGCCGGAGAAGGAGGAAGGCGCGGAACGCGTGGCTCGGTAGGCCTCGGCCTACTTCATCCAAGACAGTGAGCTCTACAGCAGGCACCCTAATGGCGTCTCGCTAAAATGCATCTCGAGGAGGCAAGGACAAGAGCTGCTGGCCGACATCCATGGAGGGGATTGTGGCCATCATTCGTCGTCCCGCACCCTCGTGGGCAAGGTCTTTCGCAGCGGCTTCTACTGGCCCACAGCATTGGATGACGCCACGGAGCTCGTGCGAGCCTGCGAGGCATGCCAGTTCCATGCCAAGCAAATCCATCAGCCAGCGCAAGATATTCGGACCATCCCACTCTCCTGGCCCTTCGCGTTCTGGGGGCTGGACATCCTGGGACCGTTCCCCCGAGTGGCGGGGGGCTAGCGCTTCCTCTATGTCGCCATCGACAAGTTCACCAAGTGGGCCAAGGTGGACCGGTGCGCACGGTTCCTGCAGTATCGGCAGTCAAGGTCATCAAGGGCCTCGTGACCCGCTTTGGCGTCCCCAACCACATCATCACGGATAACGGTTCGCAGTTCACGAGCAATCTCTTCAGATCATATTGTGCTATCCTTGGAATGCAGATCTGCTATGCCTCAGTGGCCCACCCCAGGAGCAATGGGCAGGCCGAACGCGCCAACGCAGAGGTCCTGCGCGGCCTCAAGACGCGCAACTTCAAGAAAAAGCTCGAGGCCTGCGGCAGGGGCTGGATCAACGAGCTCCAGTCCGTCATGTGGTCAATCCGCACCACCGCAACCAAACCTACGGGAGAAACCCCGTTCTTTCTCGTTTATGGTGCGGAGGCGGTCCTCCCTCACGAGGTCAAGCGTCGCTCCCCATGGGTCTTGGCTTTCCATGAGGAACGCCAGGACGCCGCCTAGCGGATGGACCTCGTGCTCGGCGAGGTGGGCCGCCGCCGAGTTGCGCTCAGGGCAGCGCGATATCAGCAGGCGCTGCAGCGGTATCATTGCCACAACGTCCGCTCGAGAACATTGGAAGTTGGTGACATGGTCCTGAGGCGGGTCCTCTCCATGGAAGGGATACACAAGCTCTCGCCTATGTGGGAGGGCCTGTTCAGAATCGCCCGTGTCTCTAGGCCTGGCGCTGTGCGCCTGGAGACGCAGGATGGGATACTCATCCAAAATTCCTTGAACATTCAGCACCTCAGGCGGTTCTATCCATAATCAAGGCTCCGTGCCCATGAAGACAATCAAGGCTTTGTGCCCGTGAAGGTCTCCGCTCATGACACTCTCACGTAATAATGAGTTGGGGCTGTACGCGCCTCGAAGTCTCCTGTGCGTTGCCTACGGACCCTCAGATCGGGCTCCCACCCACGTCCCAGTGGCAGTCCTTAGCTCCATGCTGGGAAGAAGATGTAGCTAGGGGTCGGACGCGACCTTTTTCCTTTTTTCGCCTTGGTGTTTGGCTGTCAGCCTTTTCGACTTCCTTGGCTGTCAGCCCTTCCTCTACCCCATGGTATGAAGTTTTTCGAGTTCATTGCAGTTTGCTTTGGTTTCGCTCGTTTTTCTCGCAATGTTCTCAAGTTCAATTCTTTGGGCCGGGCTGCACCGCTTATCCTCCCTCACGCGCCTCGCGCGTGGGGGCTGGGATACGGCCGGTCTCAGCTCTCGGCTACCGTGACCTGACGACCTCACCTTGCCAAGCCTGCCCAGGCTCTGGCGTCAGGCTCTTCATCCCTCATGACTTACTTCGCCAAGCCTGCTCAGGCCTTGGCATATCAGTACTCGCTCCGCGCTCTCAAGTGAGCTCAAGGGCGCAAGCCCTCCTCAACTCACTAGGGCTCATCTATGCTCGGGGGCTCCGAGTCCGGCGGTCCTCATGACTCGCCTGGGGTCTCGTGACATCAGGAGGCCACCCTCCTCAGGACTTCGTCTCACGACGAGCGCAGTGCACAAGCTTAGTAATTTCATCCAGAACGAAAATAAACAGCAGACTTCCATTTCATGCATACATGCCATTATTCATTACACGCCCACCCGAGGTAGCTTAAACCAAATACAAGAAGGAAATGAAGAAAATAAAAAACAAGGGACAGGCGGGTTCGGAGCTTGAGGATCGGCGTAGTCAGCACCTCAACCAAGACGGAGCCCTACTCCCCGCGCTTCACCGAAGAGCGGCGGCGCGAGGGCCCCTCCTCCTCGGCGAGCCGGGCACGGCGGAGCGGCCGCCCAAGATAGCCGCCGCTGCTGGAGGAGCTACTGCTGCCACAGAGGGGGGACCCGCGGAGCCTGCCGAGGCCGAGCTCGTCTTCAGAGGGAGACCTGCTCCTCAAGACGCCGTCGCCACCCTCCTCGTCGTCGTCCTCCTATGGGCAAAACCCAAGGCGCCTTCCTCCCTCCGAGAAGGCCTTGAAGAGCACCGATGACACCCCATCGTACTTGAAGTGGAGGGTGCACTTTCCCCGCAGCCGGCACGCACGGGCGAAGGATTGCCAGCCACAACCAAGGAACACGTCGCCTGAAGCGAGGACCTCGACCCCCACGCTAAAGGCTCCGCTACAGCACCCGTCGGCCTGCAGCCAAACGTCGTCGGGCCCTCCTTCCGGCGGTTCGGTGCGGAACCAGCGGGGAAGCCGGAGCCACATGCTGCCGGGCTTCTCCACCCACATCACGAATTCGAACGCCGCGTCGGAGGAGTGGAGTTGCCGGCGCGGGGTACAGATAGGCGCCGGTCGCCCCCCTGCGCCACCTCGACCACCGCGGCCACGGCCGCTCCCACCGAGAGGAGAGACTCCACGCCTCTCGCTGGCGACCCCGTAGGAGCCCGAGAAGCCGCGCCCGCTTCCCCGAGGAACCGTCACGGCTGTGCCGGCATGCTTGCGGGGAAGAGGACAAAGGAAGGAGAGACCAGCTCCTTCACACCATGAAGATCTTGGTGGCGAAAGGGAACAAAGGAAGGAGAGAAGATGGTGGTGCTGGCTTGAAAATGGCCCGAGGGCTCCCCCGGGCCTCATTTATAGGGTGATGAAGGCCAACCATCGATTGGTCATGGCCATGATGGCCGTGTCGCCCGCGCCAGGGAGTCGTCTAGTCATAGAGTTACCAAGGCTGCGTGGGGAGTGGAGTCGCCATGTCCCATCCAACCATCACGCGCCAGTCTGGCCCGCAGTCCTTGGGGCCCGTGGCGCTCCGTCCTCGACTAGGCTTCGCCCAGAAGCCAACTCCGCGCACGCCTTGAGCCCGGGTGCTACTGTCGGTGTACTGGGAACCAGGGTACCCAGACTTGCCTGTCTGCGGCCCATGTCGCATTCCTAGTACAGCCTAGTAGGGCCCAGCCGATCGACCAGCTGCTCAAGACCCTCGCGAGGGGGCCAGCCATCACGAGAAGAACGACCAAGACCTCCTCAGGGAGTGGCCTCACCTGGGCTGCTCCGGAGGGGCAACCGAGACCTCTCCCAAGAGTGGCCTCGGCTAGGCTGCTTCAGGAGGGCGGAGATCTCAAGGCAAGGGCTGCTCGGGAGGAGGTAGTGATGCAAGCCATGACGAACCGTGCTAGCGGGCGCCAGCGTGTGCCAGCGGGCGCAGTTTCCATATCGGTGCAAAGGAGACCGCACAGGCGCAGGTTCCCGAGGGTCCAGGCAAAGGTTTCCCCTTTGGTGCAACAAGACCGAAGACCGCAAGGACGACGGGAAGGATGTCATCACCGAGCCCACCACCGCGTCACCGCCTTCCCTCTTTGCAAGCGAAGACCACCTTTTTTCAGGATAGGAGCGTCCTTGTGTTCCTGCTCAAATGGCCGTTGTGGGATTCCCTTCCCGCCTAAACATTTCAGGGGAAGAGGACCCCGGCCTTGTATATAAGTAGCTACGGCTCCTAGCATAGAGAATGGGGGACCAACCCATTTGGACTTAGCATAGCAAAGGAGCAAGAACATCCGCTTCCTCACCCCTCTTGAGCTTTCCTCCTGAGCTCAGGAAACCACTGTATTTGTTCATACTCGAGCCCTCGCGAGGCCAATCCACTAAAGCAGGATGTAGGGTTTTACACCGCAAGGTGGCCTGAACCTGGGTAAACTCTTGTGTGCTCTACTTGTTTGCTTGCTTGCATTCCATTCCCACCTCCAGGAGAAGAGCAAGGCACTAGGTGGATGTGTAGTGGGAGAGATCTTCGTCACACCCCTGTGTTCGAATCTTAAGGGCTTTGCGGAGCCCGAAATCCGACAATGATGTTGGTATATTTTTGTTCATAGAAAAAAAAGAACTTTTGCAAACAGTAACCGATCCTCACTCTCTTTTTTGTTTCATTGTCATTGCGATTGTGTTTTCCTTTCAGTGGTCTCCTAGTATTCGTTAGTTTGATGATGGACCAAGGAGAACCAGGCAAAAATCTGCTGATATTGGAGCAGACGCGGGAGGCTGATCCCCACGAGACAAAGAGCTCCAAGAAGATGGAGGCAACCACCGAGCCGACCCCAGATACGCTCACGGCCACTACTTAGATGGTCAACGCCCCGTTTGAGGTTACAGCCCCTGTGGCACTATAGGAGCAGTTTTCCCCCTTCGAGGATGTGCCCCCCCCCCCCACTGAGCTGCCCAAGATGATTTCCTTCTTTGCCGATCTCGATTGTGGTTTTTCATCTAAGTATGTGGTGATTTTTTTTAGAAAAGGAAGTATGTGGTGATTAATAATGCAAAATTTTATTAGCTTCAATGCCATGCTATACATAGTGGTTTAAATAACTTGTGTTTCTTATACTGAAAAGTAATTCAGAATTTGTTTCTGTTTCAATTAGAGCCCTGATGCGGACAAGGATTGTGTGGTTGTACATGTCACTCTCTATGAGGCGGACGAACTGAATATACGCACTGGGAAAACAGAGTTCTTAGGCTGTTGGATCCTGGAAGCCATTTGCGGTTATACCAATGAAGAGTTGTATTCCAGCCTCACTGTTGTCAGGCGTGTTGTCCAGGGTGTACTAAAGCACAAGAAGTTCAAAGCTACTCCTTCGTTTGTGAGGCATACTGTTCTTGTCAAGCTTACGCAGGAAGATGACGTGGCATGCCTCCACAAACAAGTTTATCAGTGGCAAGGCCACAAGGTTGTCTTCATGAAGGTTCACAGGATTGAGCTGCTGCAGGACGTCCTCGATGATGTTCATGGCAAGGTCCACCTTGTGTCCAGCCCAAATTAGATCGAGGCATGAAATAGTTGCCCCAGCTAGTGTTTAATAGTAGCTTGGATTGTGTATAATTATCCGAACCGTGCCTGTTATCGACCCCTTTGGGGCTAGTACTCTGTTTGAATCCGTCTATGGGAACTGCTGCTACTTTTGTGTGCCCATGAATCATGTGATAACCATCGTAATTGTTGCCGAAACAGATGCGTCCTCACTAGTTTTTCCATGAATATGGCATGGTAAGACATAAGTTGTTACGGTTTATCATACGAGCAGTGTGTGTTTTGATGAAATAGAGCACTCGTTCGAGAACCGTGCACCGACGTATAAATAAGTACCTTTAAACACTGTTGGTGCTACCCCACTTGTAAGCAGTTGCGCAAAACACGGCACATTGGCTCAGCTCACTTCAACACTAGGCTATCGACCAGCTAACAATCAACAATCTGCTGTCTGACATATAAGCATCTGTGTATCTTGTTACAGTGGTTCATGCACTTAATTGAGGCCACAATGTAATAAATTCCAAATGCTCACACACTAGTCCAGCGCTCATGTGGAACACTCACATTAAACTCGTCTTCATAAAAAACTTGAAAAGCATAAGTTAAGCAATTTTATACATCTGAATGATTTGTTGAACATAACAAACATATACTAGTTCATAGCAAAAGACAGTTGTGAGAAGGTTTACAAATCAGGAAAAAACAAGCAAGGCTTCTCTGAGCAAAGGGCCTCCCAGCAGGCTTAAATTTCCTAGAGTTCACTCTGGTTTTTTCTTGTTGCCACCATCCAGGGTTAGGTTCTCTCATTCCAGAATAACCAATTATAATAGTGGTCTCACCTGGAATGCTGAACTGAACCATGCAGTGTACTGACCAGCTGAAATGCTTGTGCATTCCACTAAATTTAAGCACCGCTATTTGCAAAAATAAGCAGACCACAATGCCTCTTGTCCGCGCACCTGTCCAAAAAACCACCGTGCAGCCGTGCCAGCTAGTCCTCAGTCCATGGATGAACAGGTAGAAAGTGCATTCCGGACTCAGATGCAGCTGTTTTCGCTCGTCCCTGCACTGCAATCAGGAAGTAAAATGTACGAATCAGCTTCTTTTAGATTGTTTTGGTCATTCTACCTTAGTTACAACCAATGTAGGGATACCTTGAGGACAGGAGGTTAGACGACGGCAACGAGGGATAGCCATCTCATTTTGCGTAGTTGTACTAAAACTGAGGTGTGTGTTTTTGATTGCGCGGATAGAAACGATACGGAGACAGACATCCCGAAATGATATGGAGACAAACATCCTTGTTTGCGCAAATACGAAATACGGTTATTTAAATAGTGACATATATTACTACTTTCCCTCGTTTCCTCTTAGAACCAAGTCCTAGATTCATGCTACAGCTTTCCCACTTTCTTCCCGGTTTGAACCAACGCTTTGAGTCGACTGTATCAACTAGCTTTACTTCTAATAATAGTAGAAGTCTAGGTGGCTTTGGAACAGCGGACGGAAGTAGAAAAGGATCCACACGAAGGGATCTAGGGCAGTAGAGCAAGGCAGGTTTTGAAGGAATATATACCTGAGGGTAATCGGCATGTGGCAAAGACGTCGTCGGGAGGCCGCATCTTGGCCACAATATCGCAGGGAGGAAGAAGGGGTCAGAGGCCCTCCCGAGCCGGCGCTCTCTCGGAGAGAACGACACGGCCGCCGATCGGGACACGCGGGCAGCCGTTGGTCTCCTCCCTCGCCGTCGACGACAGTGTGAACGATGCACCTACACCCCTGCCCCGGTCGAGGTTGTCCGGCCGGATTTGTGACCAGCCGTGAGCTGAGAGAGAGTGTGGCCACCTATGTGTTGCTTAGATCTGGAGAGAATGAAGAGTGAACGAGAGGAACCCTAGTAAAGCAAGGGCTAAGGCTCCTGCTTTTATATATAGTGGAGTGATTTTGTTGTACTAGCTTCAAAAAAATGCGCTCCTATGTTTAACCGCGAGTGGGTGTGAGAGAACTAGTACGTGCGTGCACCGCTTCTCTTCGTGAGAGTACAATATACTATGCCCAAAGAACGTTCGCCGCAAGAGTAATAGTATAACTATGTGACGTGTGAGCTAAAATAAAATGTGTGCACCGTCTTTTGTTTTATAGAAGTTTTGAGGGTAGGGTGTGAAGATCACATATGTGCGTGACATCTACCTACAGATAGACGGTGGGTGCGACGTGCGAGTCTGCAAGAGGACTCGGGAGAGTCGTGACTCGTGAGGGTGTGTGTGCGTGGAAGAGAGGGGGGCATGTATGAATGCAATGCATGTGTCCGTAAATCATTATCCGACAAACGCTCGCCACAAGCCTTTTCCTGACCAACGCCGTAAGAACCGTTAGATCGGCATCTGACAGTGTCAGTTTTGCCATGTCATTTAACAGAACAGCCACTCCTCCTACACACAAATCTTCCACGTGAGTGTTAGCAACTGTCGTATGCTCCCTCCGTTCTGAAATGCAGTGCATATAGATTTATTGAAAATTCAAACCTCGCAAACTTTTACCGAGTTTTTGTCTACCAAATTGCACATGTAGAATACCATGTATATATCATTTCATTCATCTTTGAGAGGTAACTATAAAGATGGTGAGGAGTCTACAAAGAAAGACTATCGTATCACCCGCAGCAATTTCAAGCATCCTTTAGTCTCGAGGAATATCATAGGAACTCTATATGATATGATTTTTATAGGATTTTTTCCTTTAGAGACAATTGGTTCATAGGAATAGATTCATATACTCCACATTTCAAAGTAAATAAACATGATATCATTTATATAGGTTTAGAGCCACTTGGTTCATATGAATGGATTCCTATACTCCCTTAATTTCAAAGGAAAATAAACATTAGCGTATATTCAATAGAAAAGTCCCTATTATATGAACCAAATTATATCTCTTTTCTAATCCCTCCTCATAGGAATTGAGATACATGTCATTTCTAGATTCAATAGAAAAGTTCCTATGATGTGAACCAAATGACATCTCTTTTCCAATCCCTACTCATAGGAATTGAGATGCTCCGTGTCATCTCTTTCCCTACAACTTCCATGTATACATCTTCTATTCCTAAATAGATAGTACAACCCACTAGCAGCTTTTTCCCAAAACATGCAACTATGGCACAAGAACTATATAGTGTGCCAATAACTTTGAAAGATGGTCGCTGGATGAAGCTAACCCGACAATGCAGAGATAGGCAAATCCGAGCACTACTGGCCGTTGGATATCATCAACATTCCTCCAGATCTGCCACATGTACAATGTAGAAGACTCCATGGTTGAACTTAAGCATAATGCGAAAACCTCTAAACACAAGCACTTCTCCTTTCTTCTAGAATCTTCTGTATCATAATTGATTATTTTTTTATAAATGAATTGCCATTATCTGTTTTTTACTTTATGATTTACAATGCACAACCCCATGCATCTTAACATTTTTATAAAACTAATTGATTTTCAATGAGATGAACTATAAGAACTAAACGAACATCTACATCATGCATATATGACTCAAAGCTTTATATACTATAGTGTGTATTTTTTCATAATTTGGTTTCGAAATGTCATGCATTGAATACATGTGTACCTTACTAGTTTTGAGAAGAGTAGCCAATTTCACGCGGCCCCGGGTACATCAAGATGCAGGGCCCATGCATCATTGCCTTTCGGTCGAACCTACGTCCACAATTTTTTGTACACACTATATCTCCACTAGTCCCCGAACCCAAAATGCTGCCTCGTTCCCGTAAAACCAAGCGGCCCACACATATTTAAGGCGTCGACTGGAACCCGTTTACTATGACGTGGCCCTGCACGCCGTAATACTCCTACAAACCCTACCACTGCACTCATCATCGGTTTTCTTCAAGAGGACGAGGGAGAAGACGATTTGTAGTGGAGGCGCTTTCAAAAAAAGGATCTGTAGTGGAGACCCCTACCCTAGGGTGCCCTAGGTAGCTGCCGCACGCATCATTGTTTTCTCTTTTCTTTATGATCTTGCGCCCTAGAGTGAAATGATGGTTGCTTCATCCGTCCAGCTTAATGCGGGAAAGGTGGGGCTTTGTGATTTGACCCCTCATCGCTCATTTTCTACTACTGCGGCGCTACGACCGGGGTGCCTCCAATTCCAACCGTTGCTCCAAACTGTAATTTGGTGCTTCGCACGTGGAACAAGACGGTGGATGAGCCACATGTCGGCCAAAGGGGTCCTTTTAAGTTTGTCGCCATTTTGTGTGCGGACTAACCCTGCTTGAGTTGACACGCCAACATGACAGGAGTAGCCTACCACTTGGTTTTTCTCCTTGGTGAATCCCGACTATATTGATATAGAAAGATACGTGCTGAACTACCCTCTCCGTCTTGGTTTTTTTATATTTAGGCGTCTCGGTTTATAGGGCCTTCCCTTAGTTCTAGGTCATCCATTTGACTAACTAAATATGAGTTACTATGTCACAAAAAGTATATCATTGGATTCTTTAGCGGATGTAGTTGTATTTAAAAGTCGAGGGCAGGGCTTTTCCTGTGCGGTAGTCGGGGAGTTCCGCCTAGTCGGTTCGATAGAGACGCGAGAAGACGAGGGAGTAGGCTGCTGCAAACATAGGGCTGTGTGATTTGACAGCGAGTTACTGCTGGACAGGTGGGGCCTCGTGATTTGACTTGCCATTAACATTTTAACTGCGGCGCTATGACCGGCGTGATTCTCCCGATTCCTGACCACATCCATACAGGTGCCTCTTCCAGTGCTCCACCATGTAGTAGAGGTTGGCTCTTGCACGAGAGCCCACTTCTCCACTTTCTCCTAGCCTCTCTTTCCGCCACATATGCAAAAATGCCATGTAAAGCACACTATTGTACTTACTTTTACTTGCTCCTACAGGTGCTTAAGCTTGCCACATAGGCATAAAGTCTGATGTGGCAAGTTAATCAAGAAGAGAGAGACTAGTTTGGTGACCTAAGGAAGAAACGGTGCTAAGCACGTGTACCTAGGTGAAAAGACAATTTTGAGTCTATAGCTAATTAAATGAAGCAAACTTAGCAACACCATTTCATTGGAAGAGGTCACTCCTTGGCAAATGCAATAAATACTAGTACTCCCTGTGTCCCATAATATAAGAACGTTTTTGGCACTACACTAGTGTCAAAAACGTTCTTATATTATGGGACGAAGGGAGTACAAAGAAAGAGATAGAGAGGAGTAAAAAAATACACTTATAGCCAACCTTGTTGTAGTATGAGTGACTAAGTGATGACTATGTATGACATGCCAACATTAGATAGCCTAACGCACCGTGTTAAATCTCCAAGGGCGCGACCGCGTGAGAGATGCGACGGTCGTGGTTCGCGCGACCATGATACGGGCTGCTGGCAGCCCTTGGATCTGAAATCAAATGGTCGCATGCTAAGTTGCTGAAAATTTGTAGAATAACCCTCCAGGATAGGATATTCACCCTTAGGTCTAGAATCACGCCATGCAACCGTTCAATCTCAGATCCATGGGCTCTCGAAAGCCCGTATCATGGGAGAATGGAAAGCCACTACCATGCCGTTCGCACGCTGGCAGTTCGCTCCTACTCGTCCCCGCACGTCCTTCAATACTACGGCTGTTCGCTCCTAGTCGTCCCGTCCATTCACATTATGGCAATTCCACTAATCCTAACCCTCCTCCCAAATCTATGGCGTCCCAAATCTCCACGATCGGCGGTGAGTACAATGTTAGAACCATCACCGGCGATGAGTTCGACGTCATCTACACCCGTTCTTCCGCGACGGTGAAAGGATGCCTTTCTCGCTTCAGACGCATGTTTGAAAACTCAGATGATGAGTGGGTCGCTAGGCTAGATCTTGACTACAGCACAGTCCTGGGACAAGAGAAGGATCTAAACGACGAAGAGAGGAAGAAGCCCGTCGTGATCTAGGTTTGCGTAAATAACGTTTTCTTGGTCTACCACATATGCCATGCCGACATTGAGTGCTAGGATTTTAAGAACTTCCTCAAGGACAAAAGTGTGAAATTTGTTACTGTAGGCTTTAAGAACGACAGGGATGTCCTGCGTCGGATAGGTCTCGTTGTAGGCCAACCCTTCAATCTCCAGAAGGCAAGCCTGGTGTCCTCCTCTCAACCTTCAATGCTGACCCTAGCAGGAGCTATGGTTCATCCTTCGTACCGTAAACTGGAGAAACCTCATTACACGTTTCATCGTCATGCATGTCAGCGGAATGTACTAAATATAGACCTCATCCACTACGCTACAATGGATGGCTACCTTTGTTTCAATATCTACAAGGGTTGGATGAAGAGCAATAGCCAAGTGTGCGGTTCAAGCAAAGAAGTATCGGCCAAGAGGGAGAGGGACAAGAACGAAGTCGAGGACGTGGACGAGGACTCCGAGTAAGGTGGCAGTGTCGTTGCTCATGGTGGTTCTAAACTTCTAATGCAGTGTCTACCGGATTAGTTGCATAGTTTAATTTCAGGTGTGCTTAGTTTAATTTGAGGGGTGTGTTGTGCTGAGCCCCCAGCAGAACTATGTTATGTTTCTTCTCGTTACTTTAACTCTTTAGTATGTACATACTACTAGTATTTCTTTAATAGAATTTAGCACCCCAATTAAGCACGTACTAGCTTTTTTAATAGTACTATATGCATAATTTGGCGACGAGCGCTCTCTATATGTACCACCTTTTTTTAATTTCAATTTTTGCTCCATGGTGCAATCCATCGATAGTACTAATGTACAAAAGTATACATTTTTTAAAAGGCTAGAGTACTGTTCATCACATATATAGCCAGTTAAATTCTCAACCTAGAATGACGTGCATGCCATATAGTAAAAATGAGGTGATTTTACCGAGCGATCGGCGGGGGAGCATGGCCTGTCATGCGGTCCCACGTGTCATGATGTACCAAGACGATGCGCGTGTCCCTCTTGAGGCGGAAGCAATACTACGTGGTTTGAGATGATGGCGAACCGAAGTGTGAAATAATGGTTGCTTTGTCCGTCTGGGAAGGTGCGGCATTGTGATTTGACGTATCATTGCTCATTACTACTACTGGGCCGGTACGAGTGGGGTGCGTCCCCCCTGCTGTTCTGCACTGTTATTTGGTGCTTGACACGTCGACCTGGTTGCTATATGTCCCACATGTCAGCGACAGGAAGTACATAATTCATGAAAGGGAGCATCGATGGAGGAGTATACTACAGAATTCATGAAAGGGAGCGACTTAGTTTTGGAAAAATCTGTTTTTACGGAGTACGTACCCACTAGGGTTTATAGGGCTCATCTAAAAAACATTCGTTTTTCCGTTTGATAAGTCTCAATCCTACTATACTAGTAGTAGTACCATTACATGTTGGATGGATTTCGAGGTGCGTTAGATCACCCGACGCAAGCAGTGTCAAGAGGAAACTAACCAATGCATGTACAAGTTCATGGAAATTTAGTGGTCATTCATGAATTCGTTCTATTTAATGCCTCGGTAAACATAACTTCTTGAGAAAAACGAGCGTACTAATTACTTGTGCAAACTACGAAATTAATTCGACCACTCACCGTCTAGCTTGGTTGGAGATATTTTGAAATTGAGCCATAAACTGGAAAGGAGGGAGTAGTAACTTTTGTCTCGATTACTATTTGTGGCTTTGTATAGATGCAAAATGTATTTTTTATAGTGGCCTTGTATAAGTAAATGGAGGGAGTACTAACCAAAGTATGTAGTAGGGACGAGGAGTAAACGGAGGGAGTAGTAAAATTTTCTCCTCGTGCTATGAGCCACCGCGCGCGTGGGCGAGGGAGCAGGCGTAAAGGCGTACAGTAGTAGTAGTAGTAGTAGTAGTAGTAGTAGTAGTAGTAGTAGTAGTAGTACTACTACTCGTAAGCAAGCTTCACCTCATCCTGCGAGCCACCACGCCTGTAGGCGGGGGAGACAGCGTATTAAGCAAGCTTCTCCTCATTCTGCGAGTTGACGGGACACATCAAAAGTACTCCAGTGTATAGAGCCTTGCCTCTAAGGTAGGCCCCACATGGTTTACCTCTTTTTTTAATTTAACATAACGTGTCAAGTCGCAATTTGTTTGTTCACCCATGGTAGATGATCCTCCCTCCACCAAGTGGACAACCAGTACACGTGCCAAATTACCACGTGGGCTGCCTTTTTCGTACAGAAATGAGCTCCATCGTGTACCCGCGCGGGTGTGGTTGGGAAACAGATGGGAGTACGTGCACCGTGCGTGCACCTCTTCTCTTCGTGCACGTCCCCACCTACGTGGGTGTGTGTGAGAGAGATACAAACCTAGACATGATGCGCCATCCATCCCCATGCCTCCGCCCAGTCCGACCACCAGTCACCACCACGCCCACTCCTCCTCACATTATCTCTCATCTTTCTCCCTCCATTTTTATATACAAGGGGCCACTATCAAAATTACAATTTGCAGATATACAAGGCCACTAACACTAATAAATGCAATATTAATGGTGTTTGCCTCGTTGTACTACCAAAGGAAGACATTAATTATCCCTTACATGCATGCGGGAGTTTGTAAAAAAATGCATCTTGATGTTCCGTGCAATGCACGGGCATCTTGCTAGTCCATGAAAACAACACCTGGCAAAATTCCACAGAGAACGAGGGATTTGAATCTGTTGGGAGGGGCTGTTTGGATCTTGCCCGGGGTAGCCAAAATATTGGTGACCCTTTTCTCCACCGGTGCCTTTGCCACCGATGAACGAGGAATGGCTCAGGTGCTCATGCTGTCATGAATCCTCCAGCGCGCATGTTGGAGACGAGCTCGCACGAGCTATGTTTTTTTGTCCCACAACGCCGCCTGAGCCGCCCGCAGACTGACCGGTGACTCGCAAATTACGCCATCCAACCGTAGCCGCACACATTATGATAGCAACTCAACCAACCGGACGAAATTCAAGCAAACACGTAGACAAACTGATATTTCATATAAACAACGACAGAATTCATATAAAATACCGGATTTTCATACAAACATGACATATTTCATTACATTCAAATGAACTACGTGGTGCTAGTTCTGGACATCATAGTTATATAACACCTGGCCTAAATGGTCGCCCGCCGATCGATTTGTGTTCCTCATGTCTGGCAGCACGATCACCGGACTGCCAGGAGCCCCGGAGGTATATGCTTCAGCGCAAAGGACGGCTCGCTTCCCCACTGCCCAACTAATATCATAGGCTGGTGCCGAAGATGATGGTGGACGGCACCGGCTCGAGTTCATCCTAACATTCCCCTCTTCCGTGGAGCCCATGCGGGGTCGACAAAGGTCCTCGCAACAAAAGGATCCGACAAGACACCTGCTGTGTACGCCGGCGTCGCCTCCGCGGTGGCCTTCATGGGACCCAGGCGGCGGCGGCCTCCCGTGTTCTACTCCTTGATGATGGCGGCGGACGCGGAGGCGCTGGCCACCGACTCGTCGCTCTTCGCGCACCCGGTTTCCGTCGCTGCTTGCATGGTGCGGCCGCCGGCATGGGAGTCTCGGACACAGAAATGGGAGACTCGGTACGAGGCGGCAGCATGGACGGCAGCAACGATGCCCATGCGCCGCTCCTCGTCGAGCTGTCCTAGAGTGGCGAGTTGTTGAACCGCGCGCCGACTTGGGGCAACAACTGGCTCCATCGGGCGAGGGGAGGGAGGTGGATCAGTAAGCTGCATAGCTCGTATCTGGTGGGCTACCCAGCCGGCTTGGATGCGGAATAACTACTCTTTGTAAGCCATTGTAAGAGTGGACAAAATGGTGGAGGATATAGGGGAGCGGTGGAGGTGTGCGATTCTTGGCCGGTGTTTGGCCTCGTTTAAATAGGAGATTAAATAGACGGCAGACGGGAGGAGCTCGGCCGGTGTTGCGTTTAACACCGGCCCGGTCATGAACGGACGTGTGTCTAGAGTGGGTTTCTCAGATTCCACACGGGCGGGTTTCATGGAGGCGTTTGAATTTGGCACGGAGGCGTGTTCAGCCGGGCGTGCCGCGAGTGGCGCCCTCGACTCTGACCTAGGACACCGCGCCATTCTTCCACTGATGTGTGGGCTCTTTGGGTGCCTGGCCTGCATGTCAGTGACCCAACACAGGCAGCGCACAGCAAAGGAACCTTTGGTGGGCCAGGGCGGTCAGAAGCGGGCATTTCATAAACTGATGATTGTTCATTGAGTGTGACATCATCTTTTTCATGTAGATAAGCCTATTATGTTGATAGCCCGTTCGATACGTTGTGATTCATAAATACCGCTGCAAACATCAATGTTCTGCTTATCACAGATATGATTGATTAATACCCGTAACAATCCATGTCCTTAACAAAGCGTGCATGCACGTATAGGTTGAGCGTGTGTCTTGCGTCGTGTGCTGTATGCATGCAGGCGTGCGAGTGTTGCGTGCGTGCAAGAGTACGTTTCAGTGTTGCATGCATGGGTGCTTACATGCGTGTGTTCGTGAGTGCATGTGTACGTGTCAGTGTTGCACGCGAGCATGCATGCGTGTGTACGTGTCAGTGTTGCACGCCTACATGCGTGCGTGCATGTGTACGTGCGGGGTGAGGCTACACGTCAGTCGACTGACTTTTTCATCTCTGGTCATTAGATTTTCCAGCCGTTGGATACGAAATCAAGGGCCTCCAGTTTATCATCAAACTCCACCCTCCTGAGCCGCCAGCCACCCGCAGCTGGCCCGCCCTCCCCGAAACCACTCCCCACCGTCGGTCCGCCGCCGCACCGGCCATCCCTCTAGCCCCCCCCCCCCCGCCCAGCTTTTTCTCTGGGGATCCCCACCCCACAGTCCAATGAACGCCTCCAACCGCCGGTGACTGCCAACCAGAGGTCTCACGACTTTGAATACCCACCGACCACTAATTTATTACCATTTATGTCCTTCATATACGCGCTGACGGGTGGGCCCTATGGTAATGTGTGCTGCTTAATGTGGACCGTTTGACTGGTCAATTGATCATGTTATCAACAAATTACGGAGTTGTATGGTGAGCCAGCGACCGTATGATCACCCTAAAATGTACTCCTATTTTATTAACACAGTACAGACTCAAACTACCATTTCTTTCTTTCATATACGGGCTGACAGGTGGGCCCCATGGTTATGCGCCCCAATGGTGCAACACTAGTTGCGTCGCGTGGAACATTTGACTGGTTAATTGATTGTGTCATCAACAAAATACGGAGTTGTACGGGTGAGCCAGTGACCGTATAATCATGATATGTATTTGTTTAACACGGTACAGACGCAAGGGCTCGTATATACGCGCAAGCACTCACCGCTATAAGCGCACACACGTGAACACTACCCCTATGAGCACCTTCGAGAGAGTGGGCCAGCATATATGATCTTGAGATTTTACGAAGTCACCATAGGTGCCTCATAGTCGAGTGGAACGTCTCCTCCCGCTGAATGTACATCGCCAGAAAACACTGAAATTAACACAAGATAAATGCGAGCACCGGGACTTTAACCTTGATGGGCTCGAGAAACCACTGTCCTCTAACCATCCAACCACATTTTGGTTAGTACGACAAAATGTATGTGGTGACCGTGATGAGCTTATTCTGAAGTCCAGTGACCATATCGTGCTTTTGCTTCAAATACAATGACCGTAAGTGTCATCAACAAAATACGGAGCACGCATCAAATGCAAAGTCCGTCAGTGTCATCAACAAAATATGGAGACGTATCATGAGCTAGATACCGTTGTACTATTGTATATGCTTATTTTCTTAGTGGCCGATTGCATGTGTGGTGTGGTGGGCACATCATTTCTAGTTGTGGTGGGTCAACAAGAAGTCTCATGGGTCGGTTCCATCCTGCGCTACATATAGGTTGGACCGAGACGTGTTATATGAAGACCCATGTCGAGGACTCGACGTACAACACGAAGCTACCAAAGTCGCGGAGGACTCTATCCCCACTGGTGATAAGCCGACTATATATGCTTTGTAACCCTAGGCCCTTAGTATGTTAGACAAGCTTGGGGGCTAGTTCGTCGATAGTATACACACGCACAATGCCTGGTATTCACGTATACTTTGTACACACCCCTATCACTAATATACAATACCAGGAGTAGGCTCTTTCTTCAACTGCAAGGGTCCGATCTGATGTAGGGTAAAACTTTGCCTCATATTACCATCCATCCTAACAGCCAGGGATATCCTACCGAATGATATGATGAAATCATATCTGCCAACTACTAAGAGAGAGGTGTGTCGGGGGGGGGGGCAATGTGTGCGAGAGAGGCCTAAGATAATGTGCGCGTAGGAGACACGTAGGCACATATATGTGCGTATAGAGGGCTAGTAGAGACCGTGCATGTGTATATATGCATGTGAGAGAAATAGTGTTTTCCAACTGAGATTAGTGAAAAGAGTGGTACATAGTAGTCAGAAAGAGATAGAGAGAAACAGAGAGAGCATGTGCGTGAGACACCCCGACACCCTGAGAGAGATTGTGAGCATGTGTGAAAGAGAAATGCCGATGCATATAAAGTGTTTGCACTTAAGCGTTAGATAGAGAGATATATAACGCGTTTGTGAGAACAGGGCAAGGCATAGTGCATCTACGTGTAAAAGGCGGTTCTACGCATTAAATTAAAATATAAATGGCATTATTATTTTTGGATGAGATCATGAATTTTGCAAATTGCGTATGGACGAAAATCGGTCTATCAGACACACATACTATATTGAATTCTAGCTTGTGCATGTGTTTATTTCATATTATCAATCGATAGAGTGAGAGCGGTTTGAAATACAGGCAATGGATGCTTTTGCAATTCATATATAAACATTAATTAGTGCACTCCATGTTGTTAGTGTGAAGCACTTTATACATTTGTCACTTGCATGGATACATTTCAAATTGCTAGCTACAAAATAGAATACATGTCAAATTCAACATAAAGGGGGTATCAAAGATTCGAATTCATAGGAAGTGCATTCATCTATTTGAACCCGAGATAATGGCATTTGTAAATCAGATGTAAAAGGGGGCATCAATCTTTGTTGCGAGTTTGAACATGCTATATATATTCATACGCATATTTAACTTTTTTTTGCACCCAAGGAGATTATATCTCGAACCATGCATGAACTGAGGTAAGTTGCATATTTTTTAATATATACTCGTGTACAATGTATATTCAAATGTACCCCCTCCATTCCAAAATAATCGTAGCTTTAGGATTTTCAAGAGTAAAGATTTGTGAAGTTTGACAAATCCTGAAAGTTCAGTTCAAGAGAACCGAAAACGTTAATGCTTCTGCTCCCAAATATTGAACGAAGCGCCAAATAGGCCTCTGGTCACCCGAAACCGCGCGAGACTAATGTTTTGGTTGTAGGAAATTACTGTCCTAACTCTGGCCCGTGTAGCTTATCGGCCCAATGTCCAAAGGTCTAAACCAGGGTAGGTTTGTAACTTCACCAAGACGCCAATCTCAACCGCCTCCGAGAAGCATTCATACGTCATGGGCGCGTACCCATGCGCTCGGCCGAAATCTATCCCGCCCACATTTGGGACACCTGACATGACTATCCTACCCCCAACCCGCAATATGTCCGAAATTTTAGATGGGGGCAAAGTTTGTAACTTTCCCCAAATTTCAAACAAGCGTGTCTCAAACCGAAACATTGTTTCCCCTTAGTTCCCCGCCCCCCTCTGTTTCCCCATTCATACTCCGTGGGAGCGAAAACGCACTCTCCACCAGCCGCGAAACCCCAGCTTCCTTCGTCGTCCACCCCATAGCGGCCAATCCACCGCCGCCCTCCTCCATCATGCCCGAGCCAGTACCCCGACGTCGTCGTCCAACGCAACCGCAACCACATCGCCCTCAAGGACTTAGCAGCTGAAGCCGAGGCAGAGCTGCCTCCACGATGTCGACGCCGACGTGTGCCGTACCAGTACCACTCTGACCACGCCGTCCTGCGCCTCACTCCTGCGGCTCCACTGTCGCAACCGTCCACCGCACCGGAGCTGTTCCCGCTACGTTGTCTTTCGCCGCCTCGGATCTGCTTCCCCGCTGCTGACAGACGGCCACTGCACCACACTCAACAACTTGGCCATGCGTTCGTCCAAGGCTGCACCGTCCTCCACAGCTTCTGGTTTCCGGGAACAACAAGAAGATCGTCGGAAAAACAGAAGGAGGGCACAACACTGCCAACAGAAAGAGGTACTCCTCTTCCCTTATTCGTGCAAATCTTATGTCCCCGCTCACACCGTATTCATCCCACGAAAGAAACTAGTTGAGCGCTTCTTACTGCATCTTGTTCGTGATATTAAATGCACAAGGTTTCCTCCCTTCTACTATTTCACCTTTGATAGAGGTCAGTAGCCCGCCTGGATTCCAATTCAGGGTCAGTCGAACTACAATTAAAAGAAGCAGCACCCGCTTAGGCGCGCGGAGCACCTAGTCCGCCTGTTCCCCAGGGAAGCGGCGCATCGGTGTCTATCATAGGGGTGTGGGGCGCAGGAGCTACTTGCGCCCGATCTGGAGGTCGGCGGGGATTGAATGGATGGCCGGGGGGGCGGTGCGGTGAGGTCGAGGGGAGGGCGTAGGCAGGGGAGGAATACTGGACCGGTGGTCGCTGGCGTTTCAAAGAAGATCGTCAACACTGACTGGCTGGACGTAGATGAAGGCGATCTGCCCGTCCTTTGTTCATCGGACGGTGCAGAAAAAATGGACTGACCTATTTGCTTTCAGTCGACTATTATTTTCATAGAATCCTGTAGTAATTTAGTGTGCCATGCATGTTGTAGAGCTATCATATGTCTCTCGTCATTTATTTCTCACCGACCTGCTATTCCTTTACACTGTACTAATTGTGCACACACTTCACCCATACTCACACTATTGTTTTTTATGCATGGGTATTTCATACTCTGGCGCAGTGTTGATGAATGAAGAAAACAAAAGACAGAAGTTGCTCCAATGTAATTCGAAGATAAGCACTAAGAGTTTCAGCGCTCTAATGGGTGTAGTGTCAGCAGTTGGAGACAGTAAACGTAGCTCTGCAGTTGATGATCTCAATTGCCACACACAACCATCCTAGGTGCTTGCTTTAACTTCGCGCTGTCAAATGTGGTTGCATGTTGCATATGGTGTCTAGCTTGTATTGCTTCCAATTTGCTTAAATTGCATCTGCTTACTTTACGAATTATACCTTTGATAATGACATGCCTTCATGTTTTTGATACATACTACATATGTCTATTAAACATGTTCGTACATCAAACTAATGCTCTTTTGTATACCTCGTCAATCACTTATGATGAGACAGTCACTCGAGTGGGTTACTGTGAGACGCCTTACTCGTTTGAAGAGTGAAGGGTCATCCTCCCCACATGATTCTCAAGAAACAGCAAGGCTAAATGAAGATAGTCAACGTAGCTCTCTAGTTGATCACCACAATTCCCCCACACCACCATCGCAGGTGCTTGCTCTTACTTGTCAGTGTGATATGTGGTTGCATGTTGCATATGGTGTCTACCTTGTAATGCTTCTAATTAGGGTAAATAGCATCTACTTAGTTAACACATTATATCTGTGAATATGACAAGCCTTCCTGTTTTTGGTACATACTACGTCTTTCTATTAACCATGTTCTTACGTCAAACTACTTTTCTTGTGTATCCCTCATCAATGCTCCTATTTGTTAAATTGCATCTCCTTATCTTACACATTATACATGTGAATATGACACGCCTTCCTGTTTTTGGTACATACTACATCTGCCTATCACACCATGTTCTTACATCAAACTACTATTCTTGTGTATCCTGTGTCTATTGCTTATGATGAGACAGTCACGCGTGTGGGTTAATATGAGACACAATACTCTTATAAAGAATGCAATTTCCTCCTCTCCACATGATTCTCAAGAAACAGCAAGCCTAAATGAAGATATTGAACGTAGCTCTGTACCTGAAGACCGCACTTCCCCTACACCACCATCACAGGTGCTTGCTCTAACTTCGTAGTGTGATATGTGGTTGCATGTTTCATACGGTGTCTAGCTTGTAATGCTTCTAATTAGGATAAATTGCATCTTCTTAGTTTACACACTATACCTGTGAATATGACATGCCTTCCTATTTTTGGTACACACTACATCTATGTGTTAACCTTGTTCTTACATGAAACTACCTCTCTTCTGTATCCTGCATCAATCACTTACGATGAGTCACCTTTATTCGTTGCATATTGCATATTATTTCTAGCATGTTGCCATGTATTGCTTCTAATTTGGTGAAATACATTTGTTAGGGAACCCTTTTAATTTGGCAGAGTGATATTGGTTTCATCTTTCATATGGTTTCTAGCTTGCATCGAAGGATATTCCTTCTCCCAGGACGACCCGATCAGACTCGGAGTCCTGGTTACAAGATATTTCGACAATGGTAAAACAGGACCAGAAAAGCCACCCGCATGTGCCAACAAATCCCGATAGGAGCTGCACATATCTCGTTCTCAAGGCACACCGGATTGTCCAAGGTTCCGGTAGGCCATCCCAGAGTTGCCCCAGGTGCCCACCGGCAGCTGACAGGTTGGACCAACACTTAGAGGAGCACTGGCCCGGGGGTTTAAATAAAGATGACCCTTGAGTCTGCAGAACCCAAGGGAAAAAAGGCTAGGTGGAAAATGGTAAAACCAATGTTGGGCCTTGCTATAGGATTTTTATTCAAGGCGAACTGTCAAGGGGTTCCCATTATAACCCAACCGTGTAAGGAACGCAAAATCAAGGAACATAACACCGCTATGACGGAAACTAGGGCGACAAGAGTGGAACAAAACACCAGGCATAAGGCTGAGCCTTCCACCCTTTACCAAGTATATAAATGTATTAATTAAATAAGAGATATTGTGATATCCCAACAAATATCCATGTTCCAACAAGGAACAAACTTCATCTTCACCTACAACTAGCAACGCTATAAGAGGGGCTGAGCAAAGCGGTAACATAGCCAAACAATGGTTTGCTAGGACAAGGTGGGTTAGAGGCTTGACATGGCAATATGGGAGGCATGAGAAAGCATGTGGTAGGTATCACGGCATAGGCATAGCAAAAGAGCGAGCAACTAGCAAGCCAAGATAGAAGTGATTTTGAGGGTATGGTCATCTTGCCTGAGATCCCGCAAAGAAGAAGAACAAGTCCATGAAGAAGACAAATGGATGTAGTCGAACGGATCCTCACAAACGCGACGTTATCGGAACTAACCCGAAGAAGGAGCACCGGAAAGAAGCAAACAACATAGTAAACAAACAACACATAATCATGGCATGATGCACAAGCAAGTATGATGCATGTCCGGTTTAATGAAGCATGGCTTGGCAAAGTGCAACAAACAACACTACAAATTAAGTGGAGCTCAATATGCAACGTGACTTATTTAGTTCTCTCTCGTTTAAGTACCCAACAATATTAAATGTTGACTAACAAGTCAAGAGGTGAAGCATATGAAAAGTACCTATCTACACAAGTTTAAATGAGGCCGGAACAACAAGCAACATGTCCAGAAAAATCCTCATGTGCAAAATATGGATTTAGTACTGTTCTACCCTAAACACAATTTTAGAGTTATTAAACATGCAAAGTAAAGCCACCATGTTAAACTAGGCATTTTTCTACCCCATTTAGATATAAGGATTATTTAAAACCGAGCTATGGTTATTTAGTTATGAAATAAAGCATTTTAACATGGCATAGGGGCAAATTTAAACAAACAGCAATTTAAACATTTCAAACATGCCTGAAAGTTGGATATAATTAACCTACACATAATTCTAAGCATTTTTCATATATAATTCATTTTAATCCGATGCAACAATTGTGAGTTATTATATGCATGTTGTTTAGGGGCTAAACTGCAAAACTGCAATTCACTGGAAATTGATAAAGTCGCAGCTCAGAAAAAAAACATATGCAGGCTGAAAACCGTTGGGCGCTGGGCTTTGGGTGGCTCACCATGGACTTTAGCCCAGCTGGTGAGGGGGAGGCCAGGCAGGCCGGATCTGGCACGACTGGGCCTTAAGGCAATGCGATGGGGCAACCCATACACACCAGCGCTCGTCCTCCCCCCTCGAACGAGCGCAGAACACAGGAGGCGGCGCAGGGCAGAGACAACGGCGGCGGCTGCTGACAGGCTTGCGGCGCGGGAGAAGGAGAGGCTCCGGCGCGGCTGGAGATGGACTTGGCGCGGCTAGAGAAAGACTGCCTGCGTTCTAGGAAGACGAGTGGTGGCAGCGCTGGTACTTCCGGCGACGGCAGACGGTGAGACGACCACCGGAGGCAGCACGAGGTCGAGGGGAACCGATTCCCGGTGGTGCGAGGCGGATCCGGTTCCCAGAGATGGGTCTAGACGATGGTGCCGGATGAGCTCGAGCTCCGGGCGCCATGGCGGTCTTCCTGTCCATAACGAGAGAGAGAGATGAGAGAAACGGGAGAGGAAACGAGGGAAAGTAAACGAGATGAGGAGGAGCAGCGACGGGGTCGGCCTACAGGTGGTTGGCGCGCTCGGGCTCAAAGGTGTCGATGGGGAGGCAGGGAGTAGGGGGCCTCGGTTGTTGTTGCTGCGATTTGGGTGACGCTGAAAAAAAGGGAGGGGTATAGTGGAGGCGTTGGGTTGGTTCGATCAGATCTGGGAGGATCCCGAGGAGGATTTGGAAGGTGGCGGCGGGTGATGGCACAAAGGAGCTAAATTTTAGGGTTGGACTAGGGGTGGACTACTATATATACCAGAATATAGATAGGAGGTAGTATTTTGGATCATCCAATCAAAATTGGACGGTCCGAGATGAATAGGTTAGGGAGTCCAAATGAGGAAAAGGTGATGTTTTGTAGATGTTTGGGGATGTTCCGGACCCAACGGTGACGACTGCCCGGGTTGGGTTCAGGTAAGTTTCGGACATGCGCGAGGGGTCGATGCACTGTGCAAAGAGGGTTAGGCAGACAAGGTTAAGTATGTGGTTGATAGCAGACTGTGCAGAAAGCTTTGGGCTGAGAGAAGAGAAGAGAGAGCGACCCGGCGACTATTTCCGAAGAACAAAAACGTCCGACGTTTGACCGGCTATAATGCCGCTATAAGTTTAACGGTATGACTATCAAACGAACTCCGAATGCAATGAAACTTGGCAGGCGGCCTACCTACACTAAAACAACACTGCATGCCAACTTTCAACCCATTCCGAGAACATTTCCTAGCCACTTATAAAATACTATATCGGACGTGCCGCGGGCGCGTGCGAGTGTGTCTGGGCTTAGAACGGACAACAGACAGAACTGGGGGAGGCCGGGACGGATGCAAGTTTTGAAAACATGATGATACAATGCACATGATGACATGAAAAGATGCAACACGCGAGCCAATGACATGGCAACGTCGGTGAATCACTGAAAGACACCTGGCACAACGGTCTCGGGGCGTCACAACACTCCACCACTACGAGAGGATCTCGTCCCGAGATCTAGGATGGCACCGGAAGGAAAAGGAAGAGGAAGATAAGAGGTAAAACTAAGTTGCTTCTTGACAATAGAGTGAAAGCAAAGAACCTTGAGAGGTTAAACAAATCGAAAGAAAGAATACAACGAAGATGAACGAAGTTGAAAACACTCTGTTAGAAAAGAGGAATAAGGAACATTACTCGAACCTTGTAGGTTGAAAAAACATAAGGAAAGGGTGCAATGGATAAGAAGTACATGCAAGCACTCCGGTTGAAACGAGATGTACAAAGAACGATAAAGATCAATTACGACAACACTCCGGTTAAACAATATAGAGAAGGAATAAGAATGATATAATTTGGACAACACTCCGACTGAAATTGGAAGAAATTAACAAGAACTTGACAAGATGAGAGGATACTTGATGAAATCAACAGTACGCTGCCTCCGGAACTATTGAAAGAATGGCAGAAGGGGTAACAAAGATTTTAGACAGCACTCCAGTTTAGGAAGGAGGTAAAAGTTGATAAGATGAGAGAACTCAAATGAAAACACGCCACTCCGGTTGAATGAGTAAGCAAAGGAAAGAACATGATCTACACAATACGAGATGATGAGTGAAGTGTGAAGAGAGCATCATCACAATGCCTCCGGAAGAAAGAATAGAAGATATATCATTAGAATAGGAATGGACAATAAAAGGCCAACTTCTGCCACAAATGAGCTTGAAAAGCATCCTTGAAAAGAAGGATTTCACAGTGTTGTTGGAAAATCAACAACGAAAAGAATAAGCTTGTAGTGGGCTTATGGAAAACAGCTCGAAATTATGAGGTGAAATTCTGCCACTAATGGAAACAATAGATTGGATTTATATGAACAAGGAGACGAGAAGCTTATCTCACCGGGAGGATAAATGAAGAACTTGGGTCATTTATAAGCACCATAGATAGCAACAATCCTTAGGGAAAGCTTTAGGTGAAATATAACCCAATATAACTCCAAAGAAGTGATTGATGGGTTGCAAAAGAACTCATGAACAAACTGAAAATGATGGGTTTAAAATATGTGATTCCTAACAACTTTTGAATCATGGAACATGAAGGGAAAATTGTCAAGAAAGACATAACACCATCTCAAAAGATAATTTAGGAAAAATTGCACTTCGGAATGCAAGATGAAGAATACTTGAGCTCCTCTAAAATGAATCTCGATGAACACTTCAAGAAGGAATTAAATCCTTAAAGAACCATCATGTAGAGTCTCCATAAGGAACTCCGGTAACAAAAGGATGATCAAACGATAGGAAAGAGAAGTTGAAAACACAAGGTGATGGGGAGCCGATTCCCGGCGGTGCGAGGCGGATCCGGTTCCCGGAGATGGGTCTAGACGATGGTGCCGGACGAGCTCGAGCTCCGGGCGCCATGGCGGTCTTCCTGTCCAGAACGAGAGAGAGAGATGAGAGAAACGGGAGAGGAAACGAGGGGAAGGAAACGAGATGAGGAGGAGCGGCGACGGGGTCGGCCTGTAGGTGGTTTGCGCGCTCGGGCTCAAAGGCGTCGTGGGGGAGGCAGGGAGTAGGGGGCCTCGGTTGCTGCTGCTACGATTTGGGCGGCGCTGAAAAAAAAGGTAGGGGTATAGTGGAGGCGTTGGGTTGGTTCGATCGGATCTGGGAGGATCCCGAGGAGGATTTGGAAGGTGGCGGCGGGTGATGGGACAATGGAGCTAAATTTTAGGGTTGGACTAGGGGTGGACTGCTATATATACCAGAATATAGATAGGAGGGAGTATTTTGGATCATCCGATCAAAATCGGACGGTCGGAGATGAATAGGTTAGGGAGTCCAAACGAGGAAATGGTGATGTTTTGTAGATGTTTGGGGACGTTGCGGATGCAACGGTGACGACTGCCCGGGTCGGGTTCAGGTATGTTTCGGACATGTGCGAGGGGTCGATGCACTGTCCAAAGAGGGTTAGGCAGACAAGGTTAAGTATGTGGTTGATAGCGGACTATGCAGAAAGCTTTGGGCTGAGAGAAGAGAAGAGAGAGAGACCCGACGACTGTTTCCAGAGAACGAAAACGTCCGATGTTTGACCGGCTATAATGCCGCTATAAGTTTAACGGTATGACTATCAAACGAACTCCGAATGCAATAAAACTTGGCAGGCGGCCTACCTACACTAAAACAACACCGCATGCCAACTTTCAACCCATTCCGAGAACATTTCCTAGCCACTTATAAAATACTATTTCGGACGTGTCGCGGGCGCGTGCGAGTGTGTCTGGGCTTTGAACGGACAACGGACAGAACTGGGGGAGGCCGGGACGGATGCAAGTTTTGAAAACATGATGATGCAATGCACATGATGACATGAAAAGATGCAACACGCGAGCCAATGACATGGCAACATCGGCGAATCACTGAAAGACACCTGGCACAACGGTCTCGGGGCATCACAACACTCCACCACTACGAGAGGATCTCGTCCCGAGATCTAAGATGGCACCGGAAGGAAAAGGAAGAGGAAGATAAGAGGTAAAACTAAGTTGCTTCTTAACAATAGAGTGAAACCAAAGAACCTTGAGAGGCTAAATAAATCGAAAGAAAGAATGCAACGAAGATGAACGAAGTTGAAAACACCCCGTTAGAAAAGAGGAACAAGGAACATTACTCGAACCTTGTAGGTTGAAAAAACATAAGGAAATGGTGCAATGTATAAGAAGTACATGCAAGCACTCCGGTTGAAACGAGATGTACAAAGAACGATAAAGATCAATTACGACAACACTCCGGTTAAACAATATAGAGAAGGAATGAGAATGATATAATTTGGACAACACTCCGACTGAAAATGGAAGGAATTAACAAGAACTTGACAAGATGAGAGGATACTTGATGAAATCAATAGTACGCTGCCTCCAGAACTATTGAAAGAATGGCAGAAGGGGTAAGAAAGATTTCAGACAGCACTCCGGTTGAGGAAGGAGGTAAAACTTGATAAGATGAGAGAACTCAAATGAAAACACGCCACTCCGGTTGAATGGATAAGCAAAGGAAAGAACATGATCTACACAATACGAGATGATGAGTGAAGTGTGAAGAGAGCATCATCACAATGCCTCCGGAAGAAAGAATAGAAGATATATCATTGGAATAAGAATGGAGAAGAAAAGGCCAACTTCTGCCACAAATGATCTTGAAAAGCATCCTTGAAAAGAAGGATTTCACGGTGTTGTTGGAAAATCAACAACGAAAAGAATAAGCTTGTAGTGGGCTTATGGAAAACAGCTCGAAATTATGAGGTGAAATTCTTCCACTAATGGAAACAATAGATTGGATTTATATGAACAAGGAGATGAGAAGCTTATCTCACCGGGAGGATAAATGAAGAACTTGGGTCATTTATAAGCACCATAGATAGCAACAATCCTTAGGGAAAGCTTTTGGTGAAATATTACCCAATATAACTCCAAAGAAGTGATTGATGGGTTGCAAAAGAACTCATGAACAAACTGAAAATGATGGGTTTAAAATATGTGATTCCTGACAACTTTTGAATCATGGAACATGAAGGGAAAAATGTCAAGAAAGACATAACACCATCTCAGAAGATAAGTTAGGAAAAATTGCACTTCGGAATGCAAGATGAAGAACACTTGAGCTCCTCTAAAAAGAATCTCGATGAACACTTCAAGAAGTAATTAAATCCTTAAAGAACCATCATGTAGAGTCTCCATAAGGAACTCCGGTAACAAAAGGATGATCAAACGAGAGGAAAGAGAAGTTGAAAACACAAGGTGATGGGGAGCCGATTCCCGGCGGTGCGAGGCGGATCCGGTTCCCGGAGATGGGTCTAGGCGATGGTGCCGGACGAGCTCGAGCTCCAGGCGCCATGGCGGTCTTCCTGTCCAGAACGAGAGAGAGAGATGAGGGAAACGGGAGAGGAAACGAGGGGAAGGAAATGAGCAGAGGAGGAGCGGCGACGGGGTCGGCCTGCAGGTGGTTGGCACGCTCGGGCTCAAACGCGTCGAGGAGGAGGCAGGGAGCAGGGGACCTCGGTTGTTGCTGCTTCGATTTGGGAGGCACTGATAAAAAGGGAGGGGTCGGAGAGGATTTGGTTCGGGAGGCATACAGTGGAGGCGCTGGGTTGGTTCGATCGGATCTGGGAGGATCCCGAGGTGGATTTGAAAGGTGGCGGCGGGTGATGGGACAAAGGAGCTAAATTTTAGGGTTGGACTAGGGGTGGACTACTATATATATACCAGAATATAGATAGGAGGGAGTATTTTGGACCATCCGATCAAAATCGGACGGTCGGAGATGAATAGGTTACGGAGTCCAAACGAGGAAATGGTGATGTTTTGTAGGTTTTTGGGGATGTTCCGGACCCAACGGCGACGACTGCCCGGGTCGGGTTCAGGTAAGTTACAGACACGCGTGAGGGGTCGATGCACTATGCAAAGAGGGTTAGGCAGATAAGGTCAAGTATGTGGTTGATAGCGGACTATGCAGAAAGCTTTGGGCTGAGAGAAGAGAAGACAGAGAGACTCGGCGACTATTTCCGGAGAACGAAAACGTCCGACGTTTGACCGGCTATAATGCCGCTATAAGTTTAACGGTTTGACTATCAAACAAACTCCGAATGCGATGAAACTTGGCAGGCGGCCTACCTACACTAAAACAACACCGCATGCCAAGTTTCAACCCATTCCGAGAACATTTCCCGGCCACTTATAAAATACTATTTCAGACGTGCCGCGGGTGCGTGCGAGTGTGTCTGGGCTTAGAATGGACAACGGACGGAACTGGGGGAGGCCGGGACGGATGCATGTTTTCAAAAGATGATGATGCAATGCACATGATGACATGAAAAGATGCAACACGCGAGCCAATGACATGGAAACGTCGGCGAATCACTGAAAGACACCTGGCACAACGGTCTCGTGGCGTCATAGTAGACTGGCGTGCTAGCCTCTCTGACGAGCCTAGGTAGGACTGCGGTGTGTGAATCAGCCGAGGGCGGTCATGACCTGATGGTGTGTCCGGCCGGAGTTGATCGAGCGTGGTGGGTAAGTTGGTGCACCCCTGCAGGGAAGAAAACATGCATCGATAGCCTGTCCTATGGTAATGGACACTTGGAGTTGTATCCCCATCGATACAACTAGCACTGGATAGTTGTGATGAGAAATGGATAGTATGGCTCTGGGATTGCTTTCTCGGAGGGGGTCGAGGAAGGATCTCTGGGCGAGGTTGATAACACTACTACTACTTTACATTATGTTGATCTGTACTCTTCTAAATGTTGCAAGATGCTTGAAGATGCTAGTCTTCAATATGTTATGCTTTCCCCTTCTCTTCTGGCATTCTGCAGTTTAATACGCGGATACAGCCCATTCCTTTGATACAGACGCATATTTTGTTTAGATCTGATGTAAGGCTTGCGAGTACTTTGGATGAGTACTCATAGTTGCTTTGCTACCTCTTTTTCCCTCATACCCGATTGTTGCGACCAGATGACAGATCCCAGGAGCCAGACGACACCAAGGAGGACTACTACTACCCTGAGGTTGCCTACTACTACGTGACAGCCGCTGACAACCTGGAGTAGTTAGGAGGCTCCTAGGCAGGAGGCCCTGCCTTTTCGATTATTGTTGCTTTTGTGCTAGCCTTCTTGAGGCAGACTTGTTTAACTTATGTCTGTACTCAGATATTGTTGCTTCCGCTGACTCTTGTGTATTCGAGCTTATGTATTCGATCCCTCGAGTCCCCTGGCTTGTAGTATAAGCTTGTATTATTTTAATTTGTGTCTAGAGTTGTGTTGTGATATCTTCCCGTGAGTCATGATCTTGATCGTACACATTTGCGTGTATGATTAGTGTACGATTGAATCGGGGGCGTCACGGGTTGGTACCATAGCCGACTGCCTGTAGGATCCCCCTTTCCAACTCCTTGGCCGAGTTCAGTCTAGTCACTGAAAAACTTTTACTAACATGGCTGCGTGTCTTATGGGCCCACGTCGCCATTGGGTGGTATTAGGATCTTTTATTCCTTGTCTTACTCTGGGATTCTGATCTCTCTTCTCCTCGGGTTAATGGTTTCACTAACTCTAACATTAGGATCTCGTGGACACATCCACCCAGAGTGCCCCTAATTACAGATGATTGCCTACTGCACCAGATGATTTCGAAGATACTCTACGATGTTCTCTCAAGACCTTGTGTCGTCGCTTTTGCAATTCCCTCTCATCGATAAACCCCTATGGATGACGACCTACACTTGTCATTCATACCATCATTCCTCGTTGATCTTGTTATCACAAGATACCCCAAAGTTCTCTCTTTTGTTCTAAGAATAGTTTGTGCCTACTGCCTTGCAGTTCTTTGTCACATGAATACCTCTACGGATAATTCCTCGCACTGACCGAGTATCCGCTCATCCCCATTTGTTCATGTATTTCACAAAATTCCTTGAAATACTATTCGATCTTCCGAAATCCTTAGTAGTGTATTGCTCTTGAAATTCCTGCCTGCTTGCATTATGGTTAATTCCATATGTCTACCAATATTCCTTAAAATCCTTTGTGATTCCCATTTTGATCCTATTGACTCAACAAGTGTGCGCATGCACGCAATCATCAGTCGATCCTTTTAAATTATCTTTCCGGCTCAATCATCATTTAGAACATGAGCCGGTTATCGACCAATCTATTTGACATCAATTGTACCCGTAGGTCTAGTCAACTTATCCATCCTTGATCAGAGCGTCTGCTTTTGATCCTTCATTTTGGAAATCATAATTCCTTTGTTGTCTAAGCATCGAATTATTCAGATGTTCTATAATCTGATGCCCTTGCATTCTTTCTTCCTCTGATTGAGTACCGATACTCACATCAACTCCATTGTGGACCGCCAGGCCCATTGTTGGGTTATTATCCGATAGTATCCTTCACATTCAAAATTCTTGTGAGTTATTCCCATGATACATAATGTCTTTGAGAATTTGTATCCTCTGTTTTTGTCAACCATGCTCTACCTTTTGAGCTTGTGTCATAACTCTTGGATTTTGTGGCATGTGTTCCCAAGATGCCCCTATGGGTTGAATCTATTCTTTTGCCATTTGTGTGAACCCGAAAGATTTCACGGGTCATACTCATATGATATTTCACAAGGTAAAACTTTCAACACCAATGCCATTTTCAAAGTGAGAAGTGAATGAAAGGTTATGTATTGGAGAAGTGGGAGTCGACCTTGAACTTTATGTTCATGCCCATGGAAACGATGTAGATCTTATCATGGAAGCTTCTACTAAAATTAATTGACCCCTTGGTATAAGTTTTTATATCTGGGATTTGGTCTTTTGCAAATGTGGTTCCGACCATATTGTTCTTCTTTGATCTCATTTCTGGGACAAGTTGAAGTACTGGTCTTCTACAGATGAATACACATCTCCAAACTCTATTATGCCCTATCTTCGGGTATTACCCTCTAGTATCTCAAGGATATCATGCATTGCACCACATCTTATGAACTTTTGATGAAGTACTACCTTACCCTGTCTTAGTCACTTCATGGGTTCTAGGTTGTTTGTCAACCTAGAACACTGATAGGTGAATTGATTCCACACTCTGATTCAATAACTCTTAAGTAATTTTCGTTGCTTAAGAGTTTAATAATCCTTCAATTCATTCCTAGCCTGATCGGCAATATCATTATCATGCCAAATTTTAACTGTGCTACCCGGTCCTTCTTCCTGGAGCACAATTTTCGACGATGTGCTAAGCTTATGTTGATCTTCCTCGTCATATCATTCCGCCTTGAACAACAAGCTTGATTTCAAGTTTGTGTAGTATCCATGGCTTCAATAATCTCTCGCTTCATCCTCCCTTTGACTAGATGTCATCACCGATCGATTTCATCTTCTTTAAACCCCCGATAAATGTGTCGTGATCACGGACACTATTTTGTTTCCCTCGGAGATGTCCATTGAATTCATGTCTAGAAATACCATCCTTGCCCCTCGATGATTTGTGATATCATTGATGACATCCTTGACTTTCTGCCAACACACACCTAGTTGTGTTTGGTTAATCCTTATGTTCCGAGATAATCTTGGAAGTGTTCCATTGTATCTCTTGTGATCTTTCGATCCAACCCTTACTTGAAAAACCATGTTATCGCTATCTCGGAGCACCACTATGGTATTGTGAATATCATTGAGAATAGTGGAAGTGCAATGCTACGTGATTCTTGATCAATTATCCAAACACCATTGTATGGGTATTATCATGATTCTCCCCTCGTCCCTTTATCTAAATGCTTTTGAACTTGCTGTCCTATCATGTATACCATGCTCCACTTTTCCTTGGGAAGGATACACTACTAGGAAAAGGCTTGCTAGTGGCGCACCTATTTTGCCTACTAATGGCGCACCACAGGTGCGCCACTAGCATCACGCCAATAGAATTTTTTTACTAATGGCGCACCACGGGTGTGCCATTTGTATCTGGTATACTAATGGTGCACCACGCAGTGCGTCATTAGTATACCCATGGTGCGCCATTAGTATGCCTCCCAGGGGGCCATATTTACCCATGTGCTCTGGATTACTAATGGCGCACTAGTTGATGATGCGCCACTAGTGTGCTCTGGCTTACTAATGGCGCACTAGTTGGTGGTGCGCCACTAGTATGAATATTAGGGATTTTTTCTGATATTTTCACAGGTTACAAAATATATTACTAGACAGAATATAGACAACACCACATAGCAACATCAGAAGATTAGTCTCCGAATACAATTCATCATATTAGTTTCCGAATTCAAAAGACCGAACAAAGATAGAACATTACAAGTCTCGAGACCGCGAGTAGCGAGTTTGTCGAAAGTAATACTAATCCTAACAAGTCCTACTACTCATCATCATACAACTTCTACTCGTTATTAACAACAAGTCCTACGATCATCATATTGATAGTCATCGAACCAACCCTACTTAATTTTTCTTAGCACATGATCATCAGTATTAGGCAGGACCTAAATACCCTATTTAAGGTAAAATAGCATAAAACAATATAGACCCTGACTCTCCATTATGGAGAATGGAGATCATCCTGTCTCCAATTCTTGCGCTTCGCTTCCTTTTGCTTCCAAGAACCTCCTTACGACTGTCCATACATTTTTCCATCCTTTGTTTTGCATGTCTCCACTTCTTTTAGAAATCTGGTATGGACAGTTGAGATTCCTAGGATGACCTGGCTGTATGTTCAAAACATTAAGGCTACCTTCCTCAGACATCAAATGAGGCACACAATTCTCTGGGATTATCTGTTGAAAAACATAGTAATAACTTCATAGTTAGCAATGATGTACTAGTTTTAGAAGTATGCAAAAGATGCACGGATGTCGTAATAGTAAAAAAAATCTTACCAGGGTATCTCCATGGTAGTTAGCGTAGTTAAACACATGCACTAGTGGCACGTATTGACCATAATGTTGAGGAGTTTGATTGTAGATATTGTAATTCTCAATGTCAGTACAAAATCCGACCAGATGATTTTTCTCCTTGTAAGTTAATTCGGAGCCATCGGTGTAGTTGGTTTTGTCTACCATCTCCCGCACATTCTTTGAAGAATGGAAATAAGCTGTCAATGGAAATAGCTGTCAACTATTTTGAAATAAACAATATAAATTAGCTAATAAGAATTTTTGAGAAATTCGGTAGAATTGGAGGCGTATCAACAAGGACCCAAATGTCCATATTGTCTTGCTTGATTTCAGGATCACCGAGATCCATGGTGACAAGCATACCCTCATCAAAACCATACATCTTGCAAAGTGCTTCCCATTTTTTGCAACCAAAATGGGTTATGCTCTCAGAATTGTACAACTTTACTTCAAAATCCACATCATGATGAGTCCTTAGGTGAATTTTCTTTGTTTCCAAACTTTCATGGTCTTCGAAACCCATCCTCTCCAAGGCATAGTGCCTTGCATGGCATGGGATAAGCTACTCGAATTGTAAAAGATGAAAATTAAACGTTGAAATAGTTGTAGTCATGCTTAATTACAAAAAAACACTTGTCGTCGTTGCGTACCGTTTCAACATCGAAGGATTCCTTGAGCTTAATGCTGAAGCGCCGATCATAGTCTAGGTGAGGCATGTCGCACAGACCTCGCTCGTCATGGCACCAGCTGCACTCCCCCGGGAGACTTTTGTTGTCTGATGATGACATTTCCTACGTTCATAATTCAAAACTACATCATCTCCATTGGGTCCAATAAGATAATCCACAGTGTGGTGAAAACACGCCCTTTGAACTGGTTTGAGCAATTGCTAAATGGAGATGGTCTAAGATTTTCAGTAGTAAGAAGTGAAGTGGTAATTTTGAGAGAAAATGGTTAGGATGAGTGGTTCCTCTTTCCTGTTTAGCTTTACAATAGTATATTGTTAGTCATGCACACTTGTGCATTTTCAGCCAGTCCTAGTGGAGTTGGCCAAAAAACATTTCTTTCTTTAAGCCTGCTACATCCATCTCAAGTATCTATGGTCAAGGGTTAGCAGGGCCATCCAAATAGAATATGTGGTATGGGCTTTTTTAGTAGGTCATCCTACCAGATTAGGGTTTATCGATAATGAGCAACTGACATTAGTAATAACTATGAGTTGATATCACACTTCTATATGTATAACACATGAGGCAGTTGATCCTACTTAATTAAGTACTAAGATACCCTGGCCCATGCATTTATCGCAAGTACCCCATATGTAGTATTTTTAGCAAAGTCATGCTAAAATTCACGGAAAATTTCAGCATGACCTTGGGTGAAAATAGGACATATGGAGTACCCGAATTTGCCGGAACGGAAGTTAATCGACATTCCGGCAAACTCAAGGGCCTCTCAGGGTACCTGCAAAATCATCACGACACGATGGTCAGAGACAAAACCCAACAAACTCCTTCCCTTCACTCGGGGTACAACAATATATCTTCTAGGGGTGAAACCGTACCGTGATTCTCCTTTCTTCCTCTTGCTGAAGAGAAGTTGGCTGCAGAGGATGGTCCAACTCAGATCAGCCTGCAGAAGTTCATTATATAATTCTGTTTAGTTCCAAGTGAATAGCAAATCGGCTACTGAAACCATGCTGAAACTTTACTGAAACTACTCCTTGCAAGCAAACTGAAACTACTCCTTGGAAGCAAATTGTCTTGGAAGGAGTATTGTGTGCACAAATGTACTCCAGCTAGTTGCTTTCACTTAGAGATTGTTAGGTAGCTGATAGCACAAAAAGCATGAGTCATTCTTTAGACGGTTACAAATAGAAACAATGACAACCAAGGTTAAAAACCAACAATCCTATATATTATTCTGAAACTTCATATATTGAAAGCACTTAGCAGAAATTCTTCCTTCCATTCTACTCAGAAATTTTGGAGATAATATTGTGGACTTTGGTAGTTTTCTTAAATCATTTCATTTATATTTTAAATAACAGTAGGAATTATTTCATAATAGAATTTACCCCCAAAACAAATTCCTTTAATACCATTTTCAAACTCTGAGTTGCCTCTGTTGCACTAAAACTAATTCAAATAATTTTTTTAAAATTTCCACAAAAATTTTGGGAGACCCTATAATTCCTGTAAATCATTTTTGAAAAAGACCCATCCTACTCTTTTGAAATTTTTGAGAGAAACACCCACTTTTCAATTCTGATCCATTTTCAGTTTACAACTACAACCCTATTTCCCCTAGCTCCTAAAAATCTACAAAATTATCCCAACACAAGAACAGTACCTACACTCCTTTTTTCCAAACATCTCCTGATCACAAGTTCTGAATTTTCAACATCTTCGGCTTGTGAAGAAACTTCATTTCCTGCAGTTCCAAAAATTCTGAAACTTTGCTAGCACCTCTGTTTTGATCCAAAGCATCACCACAAGATAATTGTAGGATAGCAGCTGCAGCGACAAGCTAATTTCATGATGAGAGAGTAACTTACTTTGAGACAGCGTCTTGTCTCCACTCGATCTGCTGCTTCGGGGCGACGACGATAGTGGCTTGCGGTCCAGTGGAGGGTGGTGGATGGTTGGGACGAGGGGGAGGGGGGCAGCGCCGGTGGATGCTTGGGAGCGGCGGCGGCGGTGGATGCTCGGGGGTGGCGGCGGCTTGCGGTGGTGAGGGGTGGAAGAGCTGCGGTGGTGATGGGTGGAGGAGCGCTGGAGGTGGGGGCGGGGTGCGCTGGAAAGGGGTCGTCGGCGGCGAGGGGGAAAGGGCGGCGGCGGTGGATGCTCAGGGGCTAGGGATTTGATCGGCGCGGGGGGGGGGGGGGGCGAGGGGGAAAGGTATGGAGGCAGGGGGAAAGGGATAGCAATGGCACACCTCCCGGGGGTGCGCCATAAGTACATCCATAGCAATGGCGCACAACCGCGGGGTGCGCCATAAGTAACTTTTTTTTATTTTATTGATAACAATGGCGCACCCTCTCCCGGTGCACCATTACTAACTTTTTTAAATTATTTTTTATTGATAAAAATTATTACACTATATAGAGGAGAGGAGTAGAGGAGGGAGGGAGGGAGAGAGCATTTACATTCATTGACAAGGCGGTGGTTGGCATCGCATCGGAGATGCAGACCGTAGAAAGGAGGAGAACATCGGTCGTGGTTGTGGTCGTGGGCCGGCCTCGTCGCGTCGCGTCGGCGTTCGTTGTCAGTCGTCGATGGACTACGAGTAGCCCCGCCGAAGTCTCCACCTCCGGGCTCCGGCTTCCTCGTCATGGCGGCCTAACAAGGTGCAGCTGCCGGTGGGGTGGGGTGGGCCGGGCAGTTGCGGCGTATGGGGTTGGGGGCGCGACGCGACCTAGCCTACCCTAGGTTGGAGCGGGGGAGGGTGCGGGGGGTCGTCGGCGGTGAGGGGGATCGAGATGGAGGGGGATCTGGTGCGGGGGGCCGCGAGGGGAAAAGGGATAGAGGGGGGAAGAATAGTAATGGCGCACAGTAACAAGGTGCACCGTTACTAGTTTTGGAAAAAAAATTGTTAGTAATGGCGCACCACTCACCCCGTGCGCAATTAGTATTTTTGGAAAAAAAATATGTTTGTAGTGGCGCACCATTGGTGTGGTGCGCCACTGCTATATAGTAGTGGCGCACCACATGTCTGATGCGCCATTAGTGTCCACATTATCTATAGCCCTTTTCCTAGTAGTGATATACTTCCAATTCTTGAGGGTAAACACGTTTTCCGTTCCATTGGTTTGTTTACTCTGAAGATTTTCTTTCCCTCTCCATTGGTAGGTTTAACCTTTCTTGTGATTTACGAGACTAAGCAGTAATAGTTCCCTGCTTATGTAAACACCTCAGTGTACAATTTGTTAGTAAGACCCTGTTACTATTGTTGTTGACATTCTGGAAGCCACCGATGGATGAGAACTTTGCCTATTGGTTCGCCTCGTCTCAACGAGCAGGAAAATAGTTCTCTTCGACCCTCGACCTTTGTACCAACATTGTTGATAACATAACTGACAGGCTATCCTCTGGCATGCCTTGCTACCATGACCGTGCAATATGTCAGCATCCTTCCTAGTTTTGAACCACATGGTCGGCCCATAACCCACGGTTCCATAGGATCGAAACCTGACTCTCCTGTACATCCTTGATTCTGAAGTATCCTTTCCACTTGCCTTCGTATGTAATTCATGAGCCACCGACCTCGAGATGATCTATTCTGGTATCAAACACATTACTTTTTCCGCTGCTCTGAACCCCCTTCAGACTCTACTTCTGGTATCGAATGATTGCTTACCCGTTTGAAACATTCGTACCCCCCTATAATGCTCTCGAGGTGTTTCATGCAAACAACTCGAGGGACACTTTGTGCTTCTTCCCCTGAGTTAATCGTCCGATGCTCAATCTTGTTAAAACCCGTCCTTACAGAGTTTACCCTCTCATCCTTTCATAAGAATGGTGAAGATCCTGAAGATAGGACGATGGATTCATCATGATGCCCTGATGCAGTGAAATGAAGGCATCCATGAAAAGGGAGAAACTTCTTTGAGAAGGCCAACCAAGACCGTGAAGACTCGTTAGAATTTCGTAACCAACTCTGTCCCCCTTACACCACCCCTTAAATCTCAGGACGAGATTTCTTGTAGTGGAGGAGATTTCTAACACCCCCAATGTCATGCTACAGTAACCCTCTGTGATTAAGCTAATCATTTTTTCCAAACAGTGCTTAATCACCTTTGTTCAATATCCCATTTGAAATTCCAGTCAATTCAAATTCAAGTGAAGTTTGAAGTTGCTCAAAAGTTGCTGGACAAATGTTCATCATTTGTCATAAATTCTGTAACAATTATTTGTGAAGGAACACAACATCACTTTTGTGCAAAGATGAGCATTAGAAATTATAACAGCACCAATTCAGCATTTTTAAATGTTATCCTATTTATGAAAAATACCAAATGAATTCTTCTGGTCTCCAAAATATTTTGGCACTATCTATAATCACCAGGGATTTAATGGGACAACTCCCAAAATTTTCCTAAGTGAAATAGTTGACCAAATAATTCCCTTTCTCTCACTGTTAATAAATAAAAGCTAAAACAGAAAAGAAGAAATAGAAAAGGCCTAAACGCTACTGTGGGACTGGGCTGCTAGTTCTACAGTGCCACTGCCCAGCCCATCTGGGGTCTTCCCCTAGCTTTGTTCATCAGAGCTCGGTGGACGCCCATGCGACGTCCACAGCTCAGATCGGCCACCGGCGGCCATCCACCACACCCCGGCGCCTACTTGACCCTCCTACTAACCCTAGCTAGCCCAGTCTCCCCCTTGCTCTCTCCCTCGCCTGCTTTCTTCCTCCCCCACAAGCACCCATCGTCGCCGCCGCCATGGCCGTGTCTTAGCGCGACCACCGAGCCCCGAGTGCCTCTCCGACGAGCCCGAATGCTCCACCGGCTCCACCTGCTTCCTCTACTCCCTCTTCGCCCTCTGAATCGAGCCCGACGCCAACATACCCAAGGGATCGAGCTCCTCCCCGACCCCAGACTTCGCCGATTGCCACCGCCGTACGCCTTCGACAGGCCTTCCCGAGCACGCTGCCACTTCCCTACGTCTCCCCCTCGCTCCCCCACACGGACCCATCACCGTAGCCGCCGCTGCCATAGCCGCTCGAACCCAGCTCCGCCGCATAGCTCGCCGCCGTCGCTGTGGGCATCGTCATGCTCACCCGAGCACATGAGCGTTCTCAGGACCGCTCGCCGAAGCCGCCCATGTCACTTGCTTCCCTACACGTGCCCCTTAGCACCTGCCTCGACGAGCGCCCGAATGCGCCGCCGCCTCCGCTCGCCCCCGGCATGCTTTCGGTGACCAAATGGTCACGGGCCTGCGACTGTTGGCCTCGCTGCAACGCGTACGCCTTGCCCAGCCTTTCAGTTCACTCACAAACACACCACATCACCATCGCCTTAGCTCGCCCGAGCGCGTCGCCCCTAGTGACGCCGTAGCTCCTAGCTCCGGCCACCACCATTCGATGTGCGATCGAGTGGCCATCCGAACGCGCCTAGCCGCGCTCCTCCCCATGCCATGTAGTCTTTTTCCGACGAACCCCATGGTCGCGCCATAGCATTTCGCCTCGCCGGCGTTGCTCCGGCGCCGGCGCTGACCTGGCACCGGCGGGGCCCGCCTTTGGGTCACTGCCCATGGGCCCCCCTAGACCCCGTTGACCACGTTGACCATGGTCAACTTTGCTGACTGGGCACTCAGTGCCACCGACACACGAGCCCCCCACATAATTAAACTAATTAAAAAAATTTCCTACTGACAGGTGGGGTCCAGTCACTAATTACTCTATTAAATTAAATTGAACTGTTGTTAGCCCACTGCCAATGACAGGTGGGCCCCACTGGTCAGGTTTGACCTGGTCAATGTGGCTATTGACTATTGACATCACTATGATGTCATCCTGATGCAATATCCCTTTCTGTTAATTTATAAAGTTTTTGAAAATATTTAAATCTTTTAAAATTCATAGAAAATAAACCGTAGCTCGGATTGAAAAACTTTATATATGAAAGTTGCTCAGAAAAATCCAACGAATCCGAATACGCGGTCCGTTCGTCTGTCACATTTCTCTAGCATGCTGAACATGGAACATTCCCCCTCCAGTTATCTGTCTGACACAGGTTCGGAACCGGGAAAAAATTCCCGGTTGAATTCCCCCTTCACCTATATCATGTGGCCATACGTTAGGTCACACCTGGCACATCATATTGCCATGTTATGCTTTGTGATGCTTTGTTTGCTTTATATTTATTGTTTCTTCCCCCCTTCTCTCCGTTAGACCCCGAGACTGATGATGTCGCTGTGATCGACTACATCGATGACGACACATCTTCCTTTCTAGTAGAGCTTCCAGGCAAGCAAGCCCCCCTTTGATCATTCCGATATTGCCCATTCTATTCTCTTATGCTTGCATTAGATTTTGCTACTGTAATTGATTGCTCCTATTCTGATGGATAGCCCATTTTTGCTACCTGCGTAGAATAGACTGGTTAGATATCCATCAGTGACCCCCATCTTGTCCCAGTTGCCCCACTTTATGTGCAATGACTCTATCAATGTGATCAATGTCCAGGCCCCGACACCGCACATCACCCCTTAGTTGTACGACTCTGCAGATTTACTATCAAGTGCTGACGGTGGTAACTCAACAGAACTTCTGATGTTAACCCTGTAGTGTAGCTATTTGGTCGTGGTCATCAAGGGTGATTCCTCCTTAACCACTCCCGATACAACTCTATCGTGCAACCTCTCAAGTGTGAACCTCGAGGGTGGTTCCTCTTACGTTCACCTTGATGATTACATCGAGTGGAATTCACCGAGGGTGATTCCTTGGGTTTTCCCCTTGATGTTTGGACACAGGGATACTTGGACTTTACAACTATTACTTGGAAAGGCGGGTCGACCCTGAGGGGTACCTGTGAGTGATGTGGAGACGGGTTGATCTCGACGGTACTAAAGAGTTGAATACGAGGTGTGGCCAGGCATTCTTAGCCCTTGCAACAAGTCCACGAGACGGGGCGACGGGGTAACATCTTCCGTGAGTCTCTGCTCGTGGCCACACTACCAACACACTAACGGTTTGGAGATTTGATCCGAGGGGCCTCTGGCCTGATAGCACAAACCATCACGCAGGAATAAGTATGGGCACTCTACGTCGTATGTATCAGCCAAAAGCTCAACAGACGTCAGCGATGGAGCGGCGCGCGCCAGATGGGACTAGAATGCCTTGCCTTGTATCAAGAGGGCTAGGTCTTCTCACCGGCCGCGTACGCAACATGAAGCAGTGCAAAGGGCGATGGGCCCAAGACCCCTGCACGCTTAGGATGTAGACCGACATGCTGGCCTCTCTGACGAGCCTAGGTAGGACTGTGGTGTGTTTATTAGCCGAGGGCGGTCATGACCTGATGGTGCATTCGGCCGGAGTTGATCGAGCATGGTGGGTAAGTTGGTGCACCCCTGCATGGAAGAAAACATCTATCGATAGCCTGTCCTATGGTAACAGACACTTGGAGTTGTATCCCAATCGATACAACTAGCACTGGATACTTGTGATGAGAAATGGATAGTATGGCTCTCGGATTGCTTTCTCGCAGGCGGTCGAGGAAGGATCACTGGGCGAGGTTGATAACACTACTACTACTTTACATTATGTTGATCTGTACTCTTCGAAATGCTGCAAGATGCTTGAAGATGCTAGCACTACTAGGAAAAGGCCAATAGCTAATATGGACATTAATGGCGCACCATATATGTGGTGCGCCACTGCTATATAGCAGTGACGCACCGGATACATGTGCGCCATTAGTGTCCTCATTACTAATAGCGCACCACACACACGGTGCGCCATTACTAACAATTATTGTTATTTTTCCAAAACTACTAATGGAGCACCAAGGAACTGTGCGCCATTACTAGTTTTAACTAGTAATGGCGCACCACACACTCCGTGCGCCACTACTAACAAATTTTTTTACTCTTTTTTTCAAAACTAGTAATGGCGCACCAGGGTAGTGCGTCATTACTAGGTCAAACTAGTAATGGCGCACCACAACCAAGGTGCGCCACTACTAACAATTATATATATTTTTGCACAAGTACTAATGGCGCACCACCTAATAATGCGCCATTAGTAACCAGGGTTACTAATGGCGCATTATTAGGTGGTGCGCCATTAGTAACCTGAGACCAGCTAGATATTTTGCATAGCCACTTACCACACTCACTTTCCCCACTTCATTCTCTCCACCTCCTCCTCCAACCTTGTCTCGGCTGCCTCCTCCTCCTCACCTCATTTCCACCATAGATTCACCCAAATTAAGTGGTTAAATTTCCTTTTTTTGATAGGTAAGTAAGGGGAAAGCTTCTTTATGTTGTAGATCTACTTTTTTCTCCCTCCAACAACGTGCACATGCCATTTTTATGGACTAGATCTACGTATGTTTGTGGTGTTGCATATGTTTGTGTTTGTAGGTACCGGTATTTGAAATGCGATAGTTGCAAATATTTTGCCGGAAAGTTGATTCATTTCCGTTTAGGCTAGAATTTGGCACTATGCATTCTTTTTGGTCCTATTTTTAGGCAAAGTCATGCCAAAAAGAATTTGTTCTAAAATATCATTTTTCTCTACCCCACAGGCGACCATGGTCCGTGTAACATCCACAATGTGGCTATATCTCCCATGTGTCGGCGCACGACTTAGAGGCATAACCGCATGGTAGGCTTGTCGCAAGTGGGGTAATCTTTACACATCCCATGTACTGAATAAGGAAGAGATAAAGAGTTGGCTTACAATCGCCACTTCACACAATACATAAATATAGCATTACATCATCCAGAATACAATCAAGGTCCGGCTACGGAACCAAATAAAGAAAGACAACCCCAAATGCTAGATCCCCGATCGCCCCAACTGGGCTCCTCTACTGATCGTTCGGAAAATACACATAGTAACATCTCGATTCCTCGTCGAACTCCCACTTGATTTCGGTCGTGTCCCCTGCATGGGGACTCAACAACCTCACACACTCGTGATCAAGACTATTTAAGCCTATGGGTAGAAAAAGGTAGTGAGGTGGAGCTGCATCAAGCACTAGCATATATGGTGGCTAACTTACGCAAAAGAGAGCGAGAAGAGAGGCAAACCACGGTCGAGAAGCTAAAATGATCAATAAGTGATCCTAAAGCTACTTACGTTCAAGCATAACACGAGACCGTGTTCTCTTCCCGGAGTCCACCGAAAAGAGACCATCACGGTTACACACGCGGTTGATTCATTTTAATTAATTTAAGTTTCAAGTTTTCTACAACCGGACATTAACAAATTCCCATCTGCCCATAACCGCCAGCACGGCTTTCAAAAGTTCAAATCCCTGCAGGGGTGTCCCAACTTAGCCCATCACAAGCTCTCACGGTCGACGAAGGATATTCCTTCTCGCGGGAAGACCCGATCAGACTTGGAATCCCGGTTACAAGACATTTCGACAATGGTAAAACAAGACCAGCAAGACCACCCGTTGTGCCGACAAATCCCGATAGGAGCTGCACCTATCTCGTTCTCAGGGCATACCAGATAAGCTAAGCGTACAGGACCAACATAACCCAAGTTGCCAAGGGACGGCCCCACACGGTGCTCTAGTTTGGACCAACACTCAGAGGAGCACTGGCCCGGGGGTTTAAAATAAAGGTGACCCTTGAGTCCATGAAACCCAAGGGAAAAAAGGCTTAGGTGAAAAAAGGTAAAACCAAGGTTGGGCCTTGCTGGAGGAGTTTTATTCAAGGCGAACTGTCAAGGGGTTCCCATAATCACCCAACCGCGTAAGGAACGCAAAATCAAGTAACATAACACCGGTATGATGGAAACTAGGGCGGCAAAAGTGGAACAAAACACCAGGCATAAGGCCGAGCCTTCCACCCTTTACCAAGTATATAGATGCATTAATGTAAACAATAAATAATAATGATATCCCAACAATAACCATGTCCCAAACATGGAACAAACTCCATCTTCACCTACAACTAGCAACGCTATAAGAGGGGCTATGCAAAGCGGTAACATAGCCAAACAACGGTTTGCTAGGAAAGGTGGGTTAGAGGCTTGACATGGCAATATGGGAGGCATGATAAAGCATGTGGTAGGTATCGCGGCATAGCAGTAGAGCAAACAACTAGCAAGCTATAACACCCTCGATGCGACTATATCTCCCACGTGTCGAGGCACGACTTAGAGGCATAATCGCATTGAAGGCATATGTCGCAAGTTAGGCAATCTTCACAAACATCCCATGTAATATAATTAATAAAAGGGGAGATAACATAGTTGGCTTACACTCGCCACGTCAATCAAGGTACATAAATAACATTACATCATCCAAACACTCATGGCCCGACTACGGCGCCAAAATAAAAGATAACCCAACATGCGACACGGTCCCGATCACCCCCAACCGGGCACCACTACTGATCATTAGGAAAGGAAACATAGTATCGTTGAGAGTCCTCGTCGAACTCCCACTTGAGCTCAAGCGCGTCACCTGGAGCGGAATCATCAGGCCCTGCATCTGGTGTAATAGTAATCTATGAGCCACATGGACTCAGCAATCTCGCACCCTCGCGATCAAGACTATTTAAGCTTATAGGTAAGGCAAGGTAAAATATATGTGGAGCTGCAGCAAGCGACTAGCAAATATGGTGGCTATCCTGTTCGCAAAAGAGAGCGAGAAGAGGAGGTTAAGCACGAGCGAGAAACTAGAGAGCAACCTGCACAAACATTACTCCAACACTGTGTCCACTTCTCGGACTCCGCCGAGAAGAGGCCATCATCAGTTGATTCATTAAATTAAGTTAAGGTTCAAGTTATCTACAACCGGACATTAACAAATTCCCATCTGCCCATAACCGCGGGCACGGCTTCGAAAGTTCAAATCCCTGCAGGGGAGTCCCAACTTAGCCCATGACAAGCTCTCACGGTCAACGAAGGAATAGACCTCCTCCTGAGACGTTCCGATCAGACTCGGTACCTCAGTTCTTCAAGACACTTCGACAGGTTAAAACAAGACCAGCAACACCGCCCGAATGTGCCGACAAATCCCGATAGGAGCTGCACATATCTCATTCTCAGGGCACACTCAGATGAGACATCCTACGAGTAAAACCAACCCTCAAGTTGCCCCGAGGTGGCCCGCAGTCACTCGGTTTGGACCAACACTCAGAGGAGCACTGGCCCGGGGGGGGTTTAAATAAGATGACCCTCGGGCTCCGGAAACCCAAGGGAAATAGAGGCTAGGTGGCAAATGGTAAAACCAAGGTTGGGCATTGCTGGAAAAGCTTTAATCAAGGCGAACTATCAAGGGGTTCCCATTATAACCCGACCGCGTAAGGAACGCAAAATCCGGGAACATAACACCGATATGACGGAAACTAGGGCGGCAAGAGTGGAACAAAACACTAGGCGAGAGGCCGAGCCTTCCACCCTTTACCGAGTATATAGATGCATTAAGATAACAAGATAATATAATGATATCCCAACAAGTAAATAAATGTTCCAACAAGGAACGGGGAACGGCCTCCAATCTTCACCTGCAACTAGCAACGCTATAAGAGGGGTTGAGCAAAGCGGTAACATAGCCAATCAACGGTTTGCTAGGACATGGTGGGTTAGAGGTTTGACATGGCATTTTGGGAGGCTTGAAAGCAAGTGGTAGGCATCGTAGCATTGGCTTAGCAAAAGAGCGAGCAATCCAGCATAGCAAAGATAGTAGTGATTTCGAGGGTATGATCATCTTGCCTGCACAGCTGTCAGAGTTGACTGGATCCTCGAAAGCAAACTCAACAGGCTCTTCATTAGCGAACTCGTCTCCCGGCTCTACCCAAAAAAGACAAACAAGCAACAAGGACACAATCAACCACGTGCACAACTCAAACAACATGATGCAAAGATGGTATGCTATGCGGGATGCGATGCGAGATGCATATGCACGATTTGATAGGAAATGCAAGAACCTGGCCTCAACATGGAAAACCAAGTGTGCCACTGGGAAGATGAGATTAAATCGCTTGAAAACGATATAAAGAACGCCGGAATCGGAGTTACGGTTTGGAAATGGCAAGCGATTCAAATATGACACCGGTCTGCGATTTACAGCAAGTAATCACCTAAATGCAATGAGATGAACATGCTACAGCATCCAAACGTGGCATCAAAATACATGTCAGGGATATAATCAAGATTCTTGACAAAAGTCTAGCACTGAGCTAAGGCCAAATCATCCCTTAACAGGTTCAAACAAGCATGGCAAAAATGCATATGGTAAACAGATTTCATACTTAGTGAAATTAACACTTGTCTGGAATTTCAGATCAGGTAGCACTCTTCGGAGCAACAAAACTACATGCTACTAGACCTGAAAATGGAAAAGTAAAGCATGGCATGGAGCTACTCAAAGAGCTTAACAAAAGTCCCTTAGTGACCTTGAGCCAAAAGGGATCAGAAAATACAATTGCAAGCATGTGAACATGTCAAAAACATAATCAGATCTCAGACTTAGTGAAAACTGGAGCATGCTGAAAACTGATATCAAGTAGGCATGTTTACGAGGTCGATGCACTCACTACGGAGCAAGTCATGATAATCTAAGTATACACCCATCAAGAATACACAAAATGCCAGCTATAAATGGCAAGAACAATAACATAGCATGCACGAATCAACTACACCATCATCGGCAAAAGCGCTAACGAGTAGACAATCTGCCCAGATTCACGAAGTAGCAAAAGTAGAGCTCGATTGACTCAAGCTAGGTTGCTCCATAATTGCAAACAAAGACATGGATGGATAGAGCACTACAACATAAACAAAACATCCTTAGTGATCATACTCAAAAGAGGCACGGATCACTAGGAAACAACATGAACATAAGGCCATATGAGATAAACAGGTCAAGGACTTAGTGGAAATGCTAAGTCCCTAAAATCAGCATTACCAAGTACCTCACTTTGCAAGCTCGTGCTAGTCACCACACGCATCACAAAAATACATGGGTTGCACCTCTGGAAAGATGGCAAAACCCTTAACAAAACATATGTAGAACTCATGGGCATATCATGCACACAATAATCATGGCAAAAATGACAAATATCTAAATGGAGTAGCAAATCTGATAATTATCTCAAGTAGCCTCCTTCTAAAAGCATTTCAGGAATAAAGACGAACTCAAATGAAAATGATGCAATGAAATGAAATGATGTACTCTCTGAGATGAACATTTTGATATGCTATATGCCCAAATCGGAGCTACGGATGCAAAGTTATAGCATGATGAAGATGGCCACATGAACTAGGGTTTCGGGAGCAAGTTAACCGGATGAGATCCAGATCTACACGCTTCCCGAGGTCGCCGGAGATGCTTGCCGGAGAGGAAGCCGAGGTGGCCGGCCGGAACTTGGCGTGGAGGAGGACGGAGTTGGAGGAGGCCGGGGCGGCTCGGCCCGGGCGGCGGCGGAGGAGCTAAGCGGCGGGGCGGCGCGGTGTCGGCGTCGAAGGCGGCCGCGGTGGCGCCGCGACGAGGGAGCTCGCCGGAGTTGGCTCCCGCCAGCGAGAGGAGGGGCGTCGGGCACGGGAAGGTGGTGACCGGGCGGCGAAGGGAAGAGGTGGCGCGGGGCGGCGCCACTGGCCCGGTGGGTGGCTCGGGCGGGCCTCCCGTGGGCTCGCCGGGCCGCGCGGTGGAGCGGCGGGACAGGGACAGGTGGCGGTTGCTGAGAGGGCGCGGGCGGCAGCGGACGTTGTCCGACGCCGGCGGACACGTCCGGCGCGCGGAGAGGAGCGGGGAGCTAGGGTTAGGGTCGACTTGATCCGAAATTTTCGGGGAGGAGGCTATATTTATAGGTAGAGGGAGCTAGGAGAGTCCAAATTGGAGGCTATAGGTGCGGGTTTTGGCCATGCAATCGTAATCGAACGATCTAAATGATGGGGAGGCTATAGGTGGGTTTTGGGCCAAATTGGAGGGGTGTTGGGCTGCAACACACACGAGGCCTTTTCGGTCCCTCGGTTAACCGTTGGAGTATCAAACGAAGTCCAAATGGTACGAAACTTGACAGGCGGTCTACCGGTTGTAAACCAAGGCCGCTTGGCAAGTCTCGGTCCAATCCGGAAATGTTTAATCCCCACACACGAAAGATAGCTAGAAATGACCACCGAAGGAGAACGAAGCGCCGGAATGCAAAACGGACAACGGGGAAAATGCTCGAATGCATGAGATGAACACGTATGCAAATGCAATGCACATGATGACATGATATGAGATGCATGACAACGACAACAACACACGGAGACAAAAACCCGAACCCGAGAAAATAAAATAACTTAACGCCGGAAACGGCAAGAGTTGGAGTACAAATTGGGAAAATCATATCCGGGGTGTTACAACACTCCACCACTACAAAAGGATCTCGTCCCGAGATCTAGGACTGAAAGAACGCCGGGTACTCAGAACGGAGGTGATCCTCGCGTTCCCAAGTAGCTTCACGGTCGGAATGGTGTGACCACCTGACTTTGAGGAATTTGATTGACTTGCTCCGAGTCTTGCGTTCAGCCTCTTCAAGAATAGCAACTGGGTGCTCACGATAAGAGAGATCTTCTTGGAGCTCAATGTCCTCAAAGTTGACGGTGCGGTCAGGAGTATTGAAGCACTTTCAAAGCTGAGAGACATGGAACACGTCCTGAACATTTGCAAAGTTTGAAGGAAGCTCGAGTTGATAGGCGAGATCGCCTCTCTTGAAAGGTCCGACGTATCTAGGGGCAAGCTTCCCTTTGATACCGAAGTGACGAGTACCTTTCATAGGAGAGACGCGGAGGTAAACATGATCTCCGATCTCGAAAGCCAAATCACGGTGCTTACTATCATAGTAGCTCTTCTGGCAGGATTGGGCTGCTTTGAGGTTATCTCAAATGACTTTGCACATTTCCTCTGCCTCTGTGATTAAGTCATTTCCGAGAAGCTAACGTTCACCAGTTTCAGACCAGTTGAGAGGGGTACGGCACTTCCTACCATACAAAATTTCAAATGGGTCCTTGCCCGAACTTGCTTGAAAACTGTTGTTGTAGGAGAATTCAGCATAAGGAAGACAATCCTCCCACTTCATGCCGAAGGAGATCACACAAGCCCTGAGCATATCTTCAAGAATCTGGTTGACACGCTTGACTTGACCGCTAGTTTGAGGATGGAAAGCTGTGCTGATGCGGATGTTGGTGCCCATGGCCTTCTGAAAAGAATCCCAAAACTTGGAGGTAAAGATGCTGCCACGGTCTGAAGAGATCACTTGTGGAATATCGTGTAGAGAGACAATCCAAGAGGTATAGAGTTCCGCCAATTGAGCTGCAGTGATCGACTCTTTGATAGGCAGAAAGTGAGCCACTTTAGTGAGTTTGTCGATGACAACGAATATAGCATCATTGCCACGCTTGGACTTTGGAAACCCAGTCACGAAGTCCATCTCAATGTGGTCAAACTTCTATTCTGGAATGGCAAGAGGTTGGAGGAGACCAGCTGGCCTTTGGTGTTCTGCCTTCACTCTTCTGCAGACATCACATTCATTCACGAATTGAGCAATCTCTCACTTCATTCGAGTCCACCAATAAGCCTGCTTGAGGTCCTGATACATCTTCGTGCTCCCAGGGTGGATGGAGAGGAGAGAATTGTGAGCCTCGTTCATGATCACTTTATGGAGGTCACCTTTGGGTACAACAATACGATCCTCGAGGAAGAGAGTATCCTTGTCATCAAGGCGGTAGCACTTGTACTTGGGTTGACTCTTGGCAATCCCAATATTCACCTTTTTCACCATAGCATCAAGAAGCTCGGCTTGGCGAATCTGGTCTTCTAAGGTAGGAGAGACTTGAAGGTTGGCGAGGAAACCTTGAGGAACAACTTGCAGATTAAGTTTGCGGAAAGCTTCACAAAGCTCGGGTTGATAAGGCTTGAGAATCATACTGTTGCAATAAGCTTTCCTGCTCAATGCGTCAGCAATCACATTGGCCTTGCCTGGAGTATACTCAATACTCGGATTATACTCTTGAATCATTTCGGCCCATCGAGTTTGCCTGAGGTTGAGATTAGTCTGAGTGAAGATGTACTTGAGACTCTTGTGATCAGTGAAAATGTCCACTTTTCTTCCCAATAGAAGATGTCTCCAAGTCAAAAGAGCATGCACAACTGCCGCCAACTCGAGATCATGAGTGGGGTAGTTCTTCTCATTAGGCTTCAATTGGCGGGAGGTATAAGCAACAACTTTCTTCTCTTGCATCAATACTGTGCCAAGACCTTGGAGAGAGGCATCACAAAAGACCTAGTACGGCTTGGATTCATCAGGCGGAGTCAGAACTGGAGCAGTGATCAATTTCTCTTTCAAAGTGTTGAAAGCAATGTCACACTAAGGAGACCAAACGTACTTGACGTGCTTCTGGAGAAGATTAGAGAGAGGCTTCGCGATCTTAGAAAAGTTTTCAACGAATCTTCGACAGTAGCTTGCGAGACCGAGGAAGCTACGGAGTTGCTTCATGTTCTGAGGAGGTTCCCAATTCACAATTGCAGACACCTTCTGAGGATTCACGGCAATGCCCTTGGCAGAGATGATATGACCAAGATAAAGAACCTCATCGAGCCAAAATTCGCACTTGGAGAACTTGGCATAGAACTGATGTTCTCTGAGCTTATCGAGTAATGGCACGTCCACCTCTGGAATCTTGACGGAATTCATCCCAAGTAATGGCACGTCCACCTCTGGAATCCTTGTACTGCTGGAACCATTCTGCAGCTTGATCTTTGAGTTGGAAGGAAGCGAACTTGACAAAGTCCTCAGGCCTGACGTTACTGCACTCGAAATGCTTGCGCAGATCCACAAGCCAATTGTCAGCATCGGTTGCCTCAACACAATTGCTGAAAGTCTTTGGCCCATTAGCAAGGAACTGGTTGAGTGTAGCAGAGTGATTCTGATAGTTGCCTTGGTTCACTTGGTTGCCTTGATTGCGCTCTTGAAGAATTTGCATGATCAACAGTGTGTTTGCATTGGTTGCGGCCATCATAACTTGCCATGCCTCCGGAGGAGGTGGAGGTGGTAGCGGATCAGGATTCGGAGTCGTGCGTGTTGGAGGAGCCATCCTGAAGAGGTTGACATCCATTAGCACATTGACAGACAAATATTGAAGCTGAATCCAACGGAATGAAAATTGCAACATATAGTCTTCACATCCGAACAAAATGAACGAATGCATTCCTCTTGAAATGGTCACATATCCATAAATTGAGAAGCCACGTAGAATTAAGGTAGAGAAATAAATCAACAAGGTCCGGATCAAGAACGAATAATCGGTAAGAAATCCCAATCTCAAACCAACTATCCGTCGAAGAAGAACTAGAGCTACAAGAATTCCCACCTATGAAACTCCCGAACCTTTTCCGGTTATGCAATCAGGTGTTGGGGATACAGGGGAAGCATAATATCTCACCCAATTCTAGCAAATCCTACATCCAGCTATATCCATCCTTCAACACATAACCGAGAAAAAACTTCGGAAACCATCTACCTCAACCTTCGAAAAGTTTTCAACGAATCTTCGACAGTAGCTTGCGAGACCGAGGAAGCTACGGAGTTGCTTCATGTTCTGAGGAGGTTCCCAATTCACAATTGCAGACACCTTCTGAGGATTCACGGCAATGCCCTTGGCAGAGATGATATGACCAAGATAAAGAACCTCATCGAGCCAAAATTCACACTTGGAGAACTTGGCGTAGAACTGATGTTCTCTGAGCTTATCGAGCACCAAACGCAAGTGCTTGGCATGATCTTCCTTGTTCTTCGAGAAAACCAGAATGCCATCGTGATAGACCAAAACGAACTCATTGGTGTAGGCATTGAAGATGAAGTTCATCATATGAGAGAACGTCGGAGGAGCATTGACGAGGCCGAAAGACATGACAGTGTATTCATATGAACCATAGCTTGTCCTGAAAGCCGTCTTGGGAATATCTTGCTCACGGATTCGAATCTGATGATAACCCATACTGAGATCAAGCTTGGAGAATACTTGGGCACCTTTGAGTTGTTCGAACAGCTCGTTGATGTTGGGAAGTGGGTATTTATTCTTGATGGTCTTCTTGCTCAATGGACGGTAATCAACACAAAGTCGGTCCGTTCCATCCTTCTTCTTCACCAAAAGAACACCACAACCCCACGGAGAAGAACTAGGCCGGATGAGACCCATTCTCTCTTGAATATCGAGTTGCTTCTTCAGCTCCTTCAACTCTTCTGGTCCGAGCTTGTAAGGACGCTTGCACACTAGTTTCGTGCCGGGCTCAAGATCAATAATGAATTCAACTGGCCGGTGCGGAGGCATTCCTGGAAGCTCTTCTGGAAAGACGTCTTGATATTCACAAACGATTGGAATCTGCGAGATAGCATCGAGTTCACCCTTCTCATTGAGAGAAAACAGACGGATGGTATTATCCCGAGCGGCAATGACAATTAAATCCTCAGACGAATGAGTCAATTGAATCTGCCTGGCAGCACAATCAAGATGCGCCTTCTGCTTAGAAAGCCAATCCATTCCGAGAATAAGATCAATATCCGAGTTACCAAGAACCACCGGAGAAGAAAGAAACTTGTAGTCGCCCAACGTGATAGAGATATCGGGAGCAACCAAACTAGAAGTCAAAAGCTTGCCGCGAGAAACAACTTGCATGACTTTGGGCATGATCTTGGTATCAACATTGTTCTTCGATGCAAAAGGGCACGACAAGAAAGAATGCGATGCACCAGTGTCAAAAAGAACTTTAGCTGGAATATCATTAACAGGAAGGTTACCCATGATGACATCTGACGAGTCCTCTGCCTGAGCTGCATTCATCAAGTTGACCTTGGCATGCTTGGGGTTATGCTTGACCACAGCTGTACTTGCCGATCTGACATGAGGAGGAGGAGGAGGAAGACGCCTCTAGTTGAAACACTTGTTGGCATAGTAACCCTTCTGTTGGCACTTGTTGCACGTGACCTCTGAATGCGCACGGTGATACGGAGCACTCGATCTTGGAGCTTGAGACGAAGTCTTGTTGTGAAAGTCAGGGTTGGGTGGGTGGGAAGATCCACTGCCACCTTTGCTCTTCTGCTGATACGGCTGATAGAACGGAGGAGGAGGAAGCCAATACTTCTGCTGCTTGGCCACTTGAGTAGAGGAAGAAGGAGTAGCATCTCTGACTCGCTTCTTGGAAGCATCACACCTCAGTTGAGCGACCTCTTGCTTCAATGCCATGTTGTAGAACTCATCGTATCTCAAGGGCTCGAAGAGAACAAGAGCTAGCTGAATTTCTTCTCTGAGACCACACCTGAACTGGTATATCATGCTCTTCTCATCAGGTACGTCCTGCTTGGCAAAGCGGGCGAGCTTCTGGAACAACTTGTTGTGGTCATAGACAGACAAAGAGCCTTGCTTCAGGTTGTGGAATTCCTCACGCTTGCTTTCAACCACGCTCTGAGGGATATGGTGAGCTCTGAAATCTTGACGGAATTCATCCCAAGTAATGGCACGTCCACCTCTGGAATCCTTGTACTGCTGGAACCATTCTGCAGCTTGATCTTTGAGTTGGAAGGAAGCGAACTTGACAAAGTCCTCAGGCATGATGTTACTGCACTCGAAATGCTTGCACAGATCCACAAGCCAATCGTCAGCATCGGTTGCCTCAACACAATTGCTGAAAGTTTTTGGCCCATTAGCAAGGAACTGGTTGAGTGGAGCAGAGTGATTCTGATAGTTGCCTTGGTTCCCTTGGTTGCCTTGATTGCGCTCTTGAAGAATTTGCATGATCAACTGTGTGTTTGCATTGGTTGCGGCCATCACAGCTTGCCATGCCTCCGGAGGAGGTGGAGGTGGTGGCGGATCAGGATTTGGAGTCGTGCGCGTTGGAGGAGCCATCCTGAAGAGGTTGACATCCATTAGCACATTGACAGACAAATATTGAAGCTGAATCCAACGGAATGAAAATTGCAACATATAGTCTTCACATCCGAACAAAATGAACGAATGCATTCCTCTTGAAATGGTCACATATCCATAAATTGAGAAGCCACGTAGAATTAAGGTAGAGAAATAAATCAACAAGGTCCAGATCAAGAACGAATAATCGGTAAGAAATCCCAATCTCAAACCAACTATCCGTCGAAGAAGAACTAGAGCTACAAGAATTCCCACCTATGAAACTCCCGAACCTTTTCCGGTTATGCAATCAGGTGTTGGGGATACAGGGGAAGCATAATATCTCACCCAATTCTAGCAAATCCTACATCCAGCTATATCCATCCTTCAACACATAACCGAGAAAAAACTTCGGAAACCATCTACCACAACCTTCGAAAAGCATCCGTTATACAAGTTATGGCGATACTCCCGAACTCCCGCCCCAGTACTGGGTGGCGTCGAGGTTATCTCACCAACGAACTGCATAAAAGAGATTTTCGATGTGGGAGTACTAGACTCAGGTATTCCAGAACTGCAACGATAAAATTATGACGACAACACCTCAGAGCTCAACTCCCCAGGACACTTCCGCAAAACCCCTGACAGGAGGCACCAAGACAATGTTCTCGTCATAAAACCATCGGAACGATTCCAAGATACCCGCGTGATCCTAAAATTTTTTTTAGTGAAATTTGAGAAAAGAAGAGTCAAAACTCTACATCAGGATGCATTACCAGAGTGATGAGGAGACTGGGAAGTAAAAAGAATTCCTAAACTCTCCGATATATAAATCCTAAATGACTCAAAACATTTTTTTCCAGACACAACTCGGCCGCTAAAAAGATCAAGCAATGGGGCTCCTAAGGTCGGGGAAGGCTCTGATACCAACTTATAACACCCTCGATGCGACTATATCTCCCAAGTGTCGAGGCACGACTTAGAGGCATAATCGCATTGAAGGCATATGTTGCAAGTTAGGCAATCTTCACAAACATCCCATGTAATATAATTAATAAAAGGGGAGATAACATAGTTGGCTTACACTCGCCGCGTCAATCAAGGTACATAAATAACATTACATCATCCAAACACTCATGGCCCGACTACGGCGCCAAAATAAAAGATAACCCAACATGCGACACGGTCCCGATCACCCCCAACTTGGCACCACTACTGATCATCAGGAAAGGAAACATAGTATCGTTGAGAGTCCTCATCGAACTCCCACTTGAGCTCAAGCGCGTCACCTGGAGCAGAATCATCAGGCCCTGCATCTGGTATAATAGTAATCTGTGAGCCACAGGGACTCAGCAATCTCGCACCCTCGCGATCATGACTATTTAAGCTTGTAGGTAAGGCAAGGTAAAATATATGTGGAGCTGCAGCAAGCGACTAGCAAATATGGTGGCTATCCTGTTCGCAAAAGAGAGCGAGAAGAGGAGGCAAAGCGCGAGCGAGAAACTAGAGAGCAACCTGCGCAAACATTACTCCAACACCGTGTCCACTTCCCGGACTCCGCCGAGAAGAGGCCATCATGGTAACACACTCAGTTGATTCATTTTAGTTAAGTTAAGGTTCAAGTTATCTACAACCGGACATTAACAAATTCCCATCTGCCCATAACCGCGGGCACGGCTTTCGAAAGTTCAAATCCCTGCAGGGGAGTCCCAACTTAGCCCATGACAAGCTCTCACGGTCAACGAAGGAATAGACCTCCTCCCGAGACATTCCGATCAGACTCGGTACCTAGGTTCTTCAAGACACTTCGACAGGTTAAAACAAGACCAGCAACACCACCCGAATGTGCCGACAAATACCGATAGGAGCTGCACATATCTCGTTCTCAGGGCACACTCAGATGTGACATCCTACGAGTAAAACCAACCCTCAAGTTGCCCCGAGGTGGCCCCGCAGTCTACTCGGTTTGGACCAACACTCAGAGGAGCACTGGCCCGGGGGGGAGGTTTAAATAAGATGACCCTCGGGGAAAAAGAGGCTAGGTGGCAAATGGTAAAACCAAGGTTGGGCATTGCTGGAAAAGCTTTAATCAAGGCGAACTATCAAGGGGTTCCCATTATAACCCAACCGTGTAAGGAACGCAAAATCCGGGAACATAACACCGATATGACGGAAACTAGGGCGGCAAGAGTGGAACAAAACACTAGGCGAGAGGCCGAGCCTTCCACCCTTTACCGAGTATATAGATGCATTAAGATAACAAGATAATATAATGATATCCCAACAAGTAAATAAATGTTCCAACAAGGAACGACCTCCAATCTTCACCTGCAACTAGCAACGCTATAAGAGGGGCTGAGCAAAGCAGTAACATAGCCAATCAAAGGTTTGATAGGACATGGTGGGTTAGAGGTTTGACATGGCAATTTGGGAGCCTTGAAAGCAAGTGGTAGGCATCGTAGCATTGGCATAGCAAAAGAGTGAGCAATCTAGCATAGCAAAGACAGTAGTGATTTTGAGGGTATGATCATCTTGCCTGCACACAGCTGTTAGAGTTGACTGGATCCTTGAAAGCAAACTCAACGGGCTCCTAGTTAGAGAACTCGTCTCCCAGCTCTACCCAAACAAGACAAACAAGCAACAAGGACACAATCAACCACGTGCACAACTCAAACAACATGATGCAAAGATGGTATGCTATGCGGGATGCGATGCGAGATGCATATGCAAGATTTGACAGGAAATGCAAGAACCTGGCCTCAACATGGAAAACCAAGTGTGCCACTGGAAAGATGAGATTAAATCGCTTTAAAACGATATAAGGAACGCCGGAATCGGAGTTACGGTTTGGAAATGGCAAGCGATTCAAATATGACACCGGTCTGCGATTTACAGCAAGTAATCACCTAAATGCAATGAGATGAACATGCTACAGCATCCAAACATGGCATCAAATACATGGCAGGGATGTAATCAAGATGCTTGACAAAAGTCTAGCACTGAGCTATGGCCAAATCATCCCTTAACAGGTTCAAACAAGCATGGCAAAAATGCATATGGTAAACAGATTTCAGACTTAGTGAAATTAACACTTGTCTGGAATTTCAGATCAGGTAGCACTCTTCGGAGCAACAAAACTACATGCTACTGGACCTGAACATGGCAAAGTAAAGCATGGCATGGAGCTACTCAAAGAGATTAACAAAAGTCCCTTAGCAGACGGACTTCATCGGAGGTGCGCTGTAACGCGGCCCGCTATAGAGGCGCCGCACACCCTCTCTGCTTCATAGATGGGGTGTTGGATCACGAATTCCCCGAGCAGGTCAAGTCCGTCAATATTGAATCGTACGACGGAACAACCAATCCCGCAGTGTGGATCGAAGATTTTAATCTCCACATCCACTTGGCCCGAGGAGATGACCTCCACGCTATCAAATACCTCCCATTAAAGCTCAAAGTACCAGCTCGACACTGGCTGAACAACCTGCCTAAAAATTCCATCGGCAGCTGGGTGGAAGAATCCTTCCCCGACAACTTGCAAGGTACATATGTCCGGCCACCCGATGCCGATGACCTAAGCCACATAGTTCAACAACCTGGAGAATCAGCCAGAAAATTCTGGACTTGGTTCCTAACCAAAAAGAACCAGATCGTTGACTGTCTGGATGCCGAAGCCCTAGCGGCCTTTAAACACAGCATCCGTAACGAATGGCTAGACCGCCACCTCAGCCAAGAAAGCCAAGGTCCAGGGCAGACCTCACAACACTTATGACCCGCTTTTGCGCGGGAGATGATAGTTGGCTAGCTCGCAGTACAAACACGGCCAACGAAGTAGGCCCCTCCGAGGCCAAAAACAGCACCAGCAAGCTCTGGCGCAACAGACACAAATGCCGAAGCAATGGCGATAACACCGATGATACCACAGTTCACACCGGATTCATCGGCTCCAAATCCAGCCAGCGATAAAAGGAACGGCGGAGGACCATCCAGCTTGGACCGCATACTCGATCGTTCGTGCCAGATACATGGCACCCCAGACAAGTCGACCAACCATACTAACAGAGATTGCCGGGTCATTAAGCAAGCCAGCAAGGTAAATAGCGGAAACAAGGAAGGGGAATCACAGAGCGAGGACGATCACGAGGAACCCCGGCAGCCGAACACTGGGGGGTAGAAGAAATTCCTGCCTCATGTCAAAATGGTGAACATGATATATGCTACACACATCCCCAAAAGGGAGCGCAAGCGCGCACTCAGGGACGTTTATGCGGTAGAGCCAGTCGCCCCAAAATTCAACCCATGGTCGTCATTCCCGATCACCTTTGATCATCGTGATCATCCAACAAGCATCCGTCACGGCGGTTCGGCCACATTGGTACTCGACCCAATCATCGACGTATTTCACATGACACGAGTCCTAATGGACGGTGGTAGCAGCCTCAACCTGCTCTATCAGGATATAGTATGCAAAATGGGCATTAACCCCTCATGAATCAATCCCATGACAACTACCTTTAAAGGAGTCATACCAGGCGTAGAGGCCCGTTGTACGGGCTGAATCACGCTGGAGGTGGTCTTCGGTTCCCCGGATAACTTCCGAAGCGAAGAGCTAATCTTCGATATCGTCCCCTTCCGCAGCGGCTACCACGCACTGCTCGGACGAACCGCGTTTGCTAGATTCAATGCTGTGCCACATTATGCTTATCTCAAGCTCAAGATGCCCGGTCCATGCGGTGTCATTACAGTAAACGGAAACACGGGATGTTCCCTCCGCACAGAGGAGCATACTGCAGCCCTAGCAGCAGAAGTACAGAGCGGCCTTCTCAAGCGGCACCATAATCCGGCCGCCGAGACCCTGGACATCGATAAGAAGGTCCGGACTACACTGCAACAGGGCAGCTCGGTTCGTCAAGAGCTAAATTAGTAAATTTGTCCTCCGTCCCAGCCCCGATGAGGAAATGGCATCCGTACCACGCGTACATAACTAGGCACTAAAAATCCCATGGGTACTGAAGGAGGCATAACTCACTCGCGATCCAAAGTGTGGCTTGACCGACCCTGGATTCACACACTTTTATTTTTTCTTTTTATTACGGGTTTTTTCTCATTTCGAGGTCTATGCGGACGACCCGTTTGCAGAACACACCAAGGAGGCATGGAGCTTCAGCATACAAGGGAATCCCCAGGTCTTCTCTATTAAACGATTGCCATACTTGTTTTGCATACTGGCACGCAGCTTGCCCTTGGTTGGGCATGTTAAATAGCCTCACCTGCTTATTACATTACTTGCACAAAGTACGCCTCGACGTAATAATTACATCACAATGGTGAATAAATGGTGGCGTCAGCTTATTACTTAATTTTCCTATTTCCTCACCTTTGTATATATTACTTATTGCACACATACACCATGGTATGTATTACTATGCCAAGGGCTTCATTACACCCCGCATTACAACAATAAAAGTTCGAACACTTTTCCAGTATAGTTCGGCACCCCGAACTTATAACATTATATGCATCGGCTTCGAATCATGTCTTTGGTCAATAGTCGGGTTGCCCGGCTCCTGTGGTTACTACCTTTTGTTCCACTATATCGGCTAGTGTAGTAAAGGGAGAACTACTGCGATTGTGTCCCGGTTCTTCCGGACGAGCACGTCAGTAGAGAAAGCCAAAAACTGACTATCATGATGCGGCAAGAGCTGCTCAGCTGTTCAAGAGGTTCCAAATCGTTAGAGATTTTTCTGCTTCTTGCGAAGAATCGGTTCCTCCGATTAGTTGTGTACAACACCCCTAGTTCGTCCTTCCGAATACCAGGGGCTTCGCCAACTCTCTTAATTGTCAAACTCCTAGTGCTAAGTGAGGGTGGTAAAGGCCGTATAGTCCGATTGCCTTGTTCGTTGCGCTAAACACCTCCTTTAAGGACCAGAATGTGCAGTAAAGAGTGTTTAGATTTAACCCGAACACCCAAGTACTATCCACGTGGGGACAGAAGCCGACTACTAGTCAAACCTTAATTTCATAAATGGCCCCACAGGAGGTAAAATGTAAAATCACAAGCATTATAATACATAACATCATTGTTCCATATTACAGGACATGATAATACAAATGTTCTCATGGGAATTTGACATCCTTCGAACATTCCTCCACCACAAGGCAGGACCCCTCCAGGACGCCATCAAAACAGAGCTCGGGTCGACGATGCTCCTTGCCCTCCGGCAGCCCCTCGGTCATCAGCTTCCTAGCATCAAGCTTTGCCCAATGCGTCTTGACGTGGGCCAAAGCCATACGCGCACCTTCAATATAGACCGACCGCTTCACGGCTTCGAGCCACGGATAGGCACTTACAAGCCGCTTAACAAGTCCGAAGTAGCTGCTAGGCATAGGCTCGGCAGGCCATAGCCGGACTATCAGGTCCTTCATGGCTAGCTCTGCCGACTTGTGCAGCTCAACCAACTACTTTAGCTGGTCGATGAAGGGCAACGGATGTTCGGGTCCAAGATATTGGGACTACAATAGCTTCTCCATAGACATCCCATCTTCGGCTCTGTAATGCTCGGCAGCATCTGATATACTGCGCGTCAGATCCGTAAACGCCCCTGGAAAACCCAAATTCGGATAAGTACAAGGAACGTTTCTTCTACATACTTGCTTTGCAAGGTGAAAGAATTACCCGCCGCAATCTCCTTGGCTGCCTGAATTTCCTGGAGGGTGTTCTGGGCTTCGGCTCATGCATCCTGTGCGCTCTGGCGGGCCTTCGCCAGTTCGGACTCTTGCGCCTTACAATTGTGCTCCAAGGACTCAAATCTCTCGATCGCGCCCTGGAGCTGTTGCTACGGCTCGCCAACCCGGGCCTCGTGCTTATCGCGCGCGGCGTGTTCCTTGGCCGCTTTGTCCTCGGCCTCAGATAACGCCTTCTTGAGGGATGCCACCTCGGTCGTGGCCCCTAATAAAGTTTATGACACCTCAATCCGGACGGACGATTCATTTTTTCTTAAAACATACCCACAGGTTACTATATACCTTGGCTATCCTCCAACTGCTTCTTCACGATGCCGAGCTCTTCCTCGGCCCGCTCCAGTTTCTGCTTCAGTCCGGAGACCTCGGCAGCATGAGCGGTAGCAGCCTACAGTGATACCTGCTTATTCACATAGACAACTTATGTTAGACTCCTGTGATATTTCTTCTCGATCCTCTGTTTGCCTTTTTCTTTCCGAACATCGAACAGAGCATCAAGGGCTACTGTCTATACTGTGATATTCTTCCTACAAACGTATTACTTACCTCAAAGCCTGATAGAAGGCTAGTGCAGGCTTCGGTCAGTCCGTTTTTTACGAATTGGACATTCTCTATTATCGTGCACATAAGGGCGCAGTTTTCATCCACAATAGAGGCACCTCGTAGCACCTCCAGCAGATTATCCGGTGCCTCTGGTTGGATAGAGGTCACCGGCGGAACATGCACATTCCCTCCTTTTGGGGAAAGCCGTTCGCTGAACTCCGGAGCCGCCTGGATCTCCGGAATTGTATCCGACTCAGGTCTGAAGGGAACTCGGCCACCATCACCAGTCCCAGTAGGGACTCCCCCCCCCGTCGGGCAAGGTCTTTTGCGACACCACCTCGTCGTCACCCTTGGGAGAGACGGAATGAGCGGGTGGCGAAGACATGCTAGCCATCTCCTTTGAGTCTAGTGACCCCTCTATCGAGGATCGCGGGGAGCCATCGCGTGGTGGACTGCAATAACAAGGTTTAAGGTATATCAATATTACGAATCGAGAAGGCCAAACGTTTTCGAATTCTAGTACTTATGAGGCGGCCCGAGGCTTGGTCCGGCGAGGTTGCTCCGGACTGCTATCAACATCCCACACGGAGTTATCTGTGAGGGAGCCTCTAACCCTCTTAGGCGCTTTCGCCTCTGGATCTAAAAGCGCCGCTCTCTTCTTCCTCCCCACTTCAGGTGGGGAGTCGCTTTCCTCTTACTCTTCGTCGTCATCGTCAGCGGAGAAAGAGGAAGTCTCGTCTTTAGACGTCACGTCCGGAGGGCCTTTTTGGTGAGGGCCCTTTTTGGCCCCTGTCAGTGTCAAAACCGGCGGATCTCGGGTAGGGGGTCCCGAACTGTGCGTCTAGGATCGATGGTAATAGATGACGGGGGACACGATGTTTACCCAGGTTCGGGCCCTCTCTATGGAGGTAATACCCTACTTCCTGCTTGATTGATCTTGATGAATATGAGTATTATAAGAGTTGATCTACCATGAGATCGTAATGGCTAAGCCCTAGAAGCGTAGCCTATGAATATGGTAATGAGTACATGTGTTGTTTCTGGACTATCCCGTTCGGTTTATATAGACACCGAGGGGATCTAGGGTTTACGTGGAGTCGGTTACATAAGAAGGAATCTTCGGTCGCCAAGCTTGACTTCCACGCCAAGTAGAGTCCAATCCAGACACGGTGCAGTCTTCGGCCTTCATGTCTTCACCACCCATCAGTCTTGCCCATGGATAACAGGCCGGACGCCCGGGGACCCCTTAGTCTAGGACTCCCTCAGTTGCGCCTGAACCTAGCTTTCAATGACGAGGAGTCCGGCGTGCTGATTGCCTTCGGCATTGTAAGGCGGGTTCCCCTTTCTTCGAACTCCAAGATAGTCTTTAGATGCAATGATCTTATCCTGACCTGTTACGCACACCATACACAACCGCAAAGAGAATATAATATTTGCACGAATCTAATCTGTTGATAGCTTTTTCCCAACACGACATCGCGTCTATCCGGTTATAATTTCAAACCATTTTTCTTCATCCATTCCATGGTTCAAGACTTGGTTTCTATTGGCAGGTCTTGTTGAAACAGAGATCATTTCCCCTTATTGCGGGATTATCATTAATGCGGGCATGGGTAACTCAACTGCGTCGTTTATACTGCCCTAGGGAACGGGCGAATCCTAAGGCGGGTGAGGAGGCGTTTAATATTTACTGCCTTTATAAGGGGATAAGGATTCCCTCTTCCTTGCCTCACGCTCTCTCTGTCTCCGCCATTCCAGTCTCAAGCTCCAGCGCCCAAGTTCTCATCTCCTTTCCACTCAAGCAACCATGTCCGGATCTGGTGGTCAGGGCAAGTGGATGGTCCCCTCCGTCAAGGAGAAGGACATTACTAAGCTTCGAGCGGCTGGATATTTGGCGAAGGAGATCACCCATCGTCTGCTAGCCGAGGTACAAGTCATCCCCACGCCGGAGCCCACAGAGAGGGTAGTATTCATCCCCCATTTCATTCGCGGGCTAGGGTTTCCACTACACCCTTTCGTCCGTGGGCTGATGTACTATTACGGGATAGATTTGCACAATATGTCCCCGAATTCCTTCCTCAACATCTCGGCGTTTATCATCGTGTGCGAGGCCTTCCTTTGCATCCATCCCCACTTCGGGCTGTGGTTCAAAGTCTTCAACGTGAAGCCGAAGGTGGTGGATGGCTAGCACGCGGAGTGCGGAGGGGCCATGGTGAGAAAGCTATCCAACGTCTCCTGGCCCAAAGGCACCTTTGTGGAGATAGTAAAGGAATGGCAGAAGCAGTGGTTCTACATCACAGAACCTCACGACACCACCTGGGCTGCAGCTACCGAATTCCGCTCCAGTGCCCCCATGCGACTCACCTCTTGGGTCGAGAAGAGTCCGAACTGGTGTTCACCTGATGAGCTGATAGCGCTGCAGACGCGTGTTCAAAGCATGGTGACCAAGGACGTCAAGCTCGTTGAAGCCGCTGGATTCTTCCATGCCAGTGCCGAAGCCGCCCTTTATGGGAGTTTAATTCGAAGAAGCACCAGACCCTGAAAAGGCTCTTCGAGTATTGTCACGAAGGGGCCTGGAAGTTGCTTTTTAAGGGCAACGAGAAGCCACCGGCCATGGACTCACACCGTGGTCACAATTGTAAACACCCCGACAGCGAGGTATGTTACTTTTGACATATTCCTAACTTAAATGTTTAGGGGATCATGTCTGAGATCTTAGTATTGCTTCCTCAGGACTGGGTGGAGGGGGTGAAGTGGATCTAGTGTGCGTCTCCATTGCCCAAAGAACCAGTCAGCCTGCGCCTGGCGAAGATGCTGGTGTCGGTGCCATATACGGCATCGGAGAAGAAGGCCAAGAAGAAGGCTAAGGGGGCCAAGAGTGGCCCCCATCGCAAGGTCACTTCGAACGCAACGTCCGAAGACGACGAGGCCCATTCCTCTGTCCCTGAGGACAATGACGAGGAAGAGGAGGAGGAGGAGGAGGAGGAAAACAACCCTCCTCCCGAGGAGAAGAAGAAGAAGAGGGTGGCCTCGGCACATCTGGAGGCGAAAGTGCCCAAAAAGGGGAAGGGCGCCCCAGCGGTTAACACCGCGTGGGACGTCGATAGTAGTCCGGAACGTTTCCCCCGTACGAGGCCCTAGGCCGCATCGTAAGTGACATGGCTTATTTATGCGCACATCCAGCCCTTTCTTTTTATTATTCTAACATGGTTAATCCCCACTATTGCAGTCCGGCCCGTGACCTTATCCAACGATCCTCATCTGGAGGTTCGTTGGCTCCGTCGGATATGGCGAGCATGTCGCCACCGCCTGCTTACTCCCCCGGGGCCAGGGATGACACCGAAGTGTTATCCCGGAGGACCGCTCCGAAGGGAGTTGCCCAGGAGGTTGTCCGGGAGGCGCCACAAGGCAGGACCTCCACAGCCGGACACATGGGGGAGCCAATCCCCATGGAGACTGGCAAAGAGGGCCGTGTCTAGTTCGGCCCTCAGCCGAATACGATTCCGGAGACCCATATGGCTCCGGAGTCGGGCGAGCAGTCCCCTTTGAAGGAGGGGGTGCATCGCCTCCACCGGTAGCTCCTGTCCGTCCAAGAGCGCCAGACGACCTGATGGGGGCACTACGAAGCACCTCCGTCATGGACGAGCACCGTATCCTTATGGGTGCAGTGATCGAGAAGGTTCAGTTCGCCAAGAGCGGACTAAATGAAGCCTACGGCAGCCTATTAACAGGTTTCGAGGTAAGAAAGAGAAAAACACTGTATAGTCCATAGCCCCTGAGTCGCTGTTCGGTGTTCAGCGAGGAGAACCGGACAGGGGATAAATCCTTAATTAAAAGAGGCTGACTGAATATGTATCAATAAGCAGGCGTCCTTGTTGGCCGCGACCTTGCACACTGCTGAGGTCTCTTGGCTGAAGCGGAGGCTGGAGCGGACCGAGAACAAGCTTGGCGACGTTAAGGTTCGGCTCCAGGAGAAGCAAGGTGAGGAATGACTTGCTATATGTTCGGGAAAGGATAAGCGCTGTTTATTGACAGCGGTATTGTGATATGTGCAGAAGCCACGATCGAGGTCGAGGCCCTGAGGAAGGCCCTGTGTGAGGCCGAGGAGCAGGCTCTCCAGCAGCAAGCCGCCCGTAAGAAGCTAAAGGCCCGGGTTAAAGAAGTCCACCAGGAGCTTCAAGATGCGGTGAAAAAATGCGAGGCCTTGGAGCATGATGCATCGGTTCGAGGGATTGGAACTCGCCAAGGCTCGTCAGAGCATGGAGACTGCACGGAATGAGGCCCAGGCCGCCCTCCAGGAGATCCAGGAGGCCAAGAAGATCACGGCAGGTAAGGCATTTAAGATGCAAAGCAAGTATGCGGAGAAGCAATACCTTTTACTAACCCAGGTTCGGAGTTCCCCATGGGCTTTTGCGGATTTTCCACGCAGTGTATCAGACACCGCGGAGTTCTATAGAGCCGAAGGAGGGGGTTCTTCGGAGAGGCTCTTCTCGCCGCAGTATGCGGCACCAGAGCATCCCGTGTCCTTTACCGATTAGCTGAAATAGCTGGTGGAGCTGTATAGGGTGGCCAAACAAGCCATTAAGGATTTGATAATCCGGTTGTGGCCAGCCGAAGCTATGCCTAGCAGCTACTTCGGACTTGTGAGGCGAATGGTGAACGAGTGTCCTCAGCTGGACGTTATCAAGCGCTCTATCTGTATTGAAGGTGCCCATATGGAGTTCGATCGGTGCAAGATGTGGTGGGTGAAGATGAATGTTGTTGAAGTCGCCAGCGGGCCGCCGGACGGCAAGGAGCACCGCACACCTGAGCGATATTTTGAGGATGTCATAGAAGGGTCTCGACTGGTAGCGGTGCAATGTTCGCAGGACATGGTATTTGAATAAATGTATTCAATTGCCTTTGTCTTGTATTATGGGAACAAAGCCAGTTTTTGTAAAGTAATTTTATCATGCTTTGAATTGTTTCCTCCTGTACGGCCGTGTTGTGTGTAAGCTGAGGGTTGGCCAGTAGTCGGCTTCTGCCCTCATGTAGATAGTACGGAGGTGTTCGGGATGGAATTTAAACATTCTTGATCCAATTACATGGTCCTTGAAGGAGTTGTTTAGCGCAACAAAAAAGGCAATCAGACTTTATGGCTTTAACGCCCTCACTTAGGCATAGGAGTTTTATAATAAAGCATGGGCGCAACCCCTGGTTTAAGCCAGAGTACTGTCACCATCTGATCGGGAAGTGCCGATCTCTTGCGTAACGCGGAAAAAATCTCCAACAATTTGTAACCCTCGAGTAGTTGACCGGCTCTCGCCACATCATGACAGTCAGTTTTCGGCTTTCTCTACTGAGGTGCTCGTCTGGTCAAAGCCAGGGCACAATCGCAGTAGTTCTCCCTTTACTACCCTACCCGATGGAGCGGAACGTAGGGTAGCAAGCACAGGAGCCGGGCAACCCAACTATTGACCAAAGACATGATTCGGAGACAATGCATATAATGCTAAATTCGGGGTGCCGAACTTCTATATAAGAAGTGTTCGGACTGTGCTGCCGTATTGTGGGGCGACAGGTAGCCCCTAGCGAATATGAAACGTAAAAGAGTGTCGATGCAGCAAATAGGCAGATCGAAATTAAACAAAGTAAGAAGCGAAAACCACAGAAATTGGGCCATGAACCATTTTTATTATAACTGGATGGATACGACAAGGCATATCTTGTACAAATGGTGCGAAAGTATCCGGCCATTTAACGTGTCGGAATCAATAGGGCACAGCGTGCTGGTCCTGAGAAATAAGTATGAATACCGTCAAGAAGAACGTATAAAGGTTACCCTACACACCTATGTTGCTTTCCTCTGTTGTATTTCAGTCCTTCTAAAGGACTTGACATCAGGCCCACGGAAAAAGGTGCCTGAAACAAGAAAAAGAAGTAAAAGTATGTGTGTCCGGGATCGGTCTGGCCGAATTCTAGACCCCAGGTTATCTCGTGCCTCCATCGATGTCCATGGAATTTTGAGTGCGTAATTGTGTACGCGTGGTACGAATGCCACTACCTCATTGGGGCTACGACGGAGGCCGAATTGCTAGTCGAGCTCTTGACCAGCCGCGCTATCCTGTTGTAGTGTAGTCCGGACACTCTTGATGGTGTCCAGGGGATCGTCAGCTGGATTATAATGCTGCTTGAGAAGGCCCCTCTGTACTTCTGCTACTAGGGCGGCGGTTTGCTCCTCTGTTCGGAGGGAGCATTCCATATTTCCATTGACTGTTATGACGCCACGTGGACCGGGCATCTTGAGCTGGAGATAAGCATAGTGTGGCACTGCGTTAAATCTAGCAAATGCAGTTCGTCCGAGCAGTGCGTGGTAGCCGTTGTGGAATGGGACAATATCGAAGATTAACTCTTCGCTTCGGAAGTTGTCCGGAGAACCGAAGACCACCTCCAGTCTGATTGAGCCCGTACAGCGGGCCTCTACACCTGCTATGACTCCTTTAAAGGTAGTCTTTGTTGGTTTGATTCGTGAGGGTTAATGCCTATCTTTCGTACTGTATCCTGGTACAGCAGGTTGAGGCTACTTCCGCCATCCATCAGGACTCATGTTAGGTGGAATCCGTCGATGATTGGGTCAAGGAGCAGTGTGGCCGAACCGCCGTGGCGGATACTAGTCGGATGATCTCGTCGATCGAAGGTGATCGGAAATGACGACCATGGATTGAACTTTGGGGCGACTGGCTCTACCGTGTAGAGCTCCCTGAGTGCTCATTTCCACTACTTTCTGGGGATGTGCGTGGCGTATATCATGTTCACCGTTTTGACTGGGGGGGATTTATTCTATCCCCAGTGTTCGGCTGCCGGGGCTCTTCATCATCGTCCTCACTTTGTGATCCCTTTCTTTGTTTTCGGCATTTAACTTGCCAGCCTACTTGAAGACCAAACAATCGTTGTTGGTATGATTGGCTTGCTTATCCGTGGTGCCGTGAATTTGGCACGGATGGTCGAGTATGCGGTCCAGGCTGGATTGTCCTCCGTTGGGTTTCTTCGATTGGCCAGACTTGGAGCCACTGAATACGGCGTTGACTGTGGTGTCCTCGGTGTTATCGCCATTGCTTCTGCGTTTGTGTCTATTGCGTTGGAGCTTGCCGGTGCTGTTCTTCGCCTCGGTGGGGCCTGCCTCGCTGGCTGTGTTTTTGCTACGAGCCAGCCAGCTGTCCTCGCCTACGCAAAAGCGGGTCATGAGTGCCATTAGGGCTGCCATTGTCTTCGGCTTTTCTTGTCCGAGGTGGCGTGCTAGCCATTCATCACGGATGCTGTGTTTGAAGGCTGCTAGGGCCTCGGCATCCGGACAGTCAACGATCTGCTTCTTTTTGTTTAGGAACCTAGTCCAGAATTTTCTGACTAATTCTCCGGGTTGTTGAACTATGTGGCTTAGGTCATCGGCATTTGGTGGCCGGACATAAGTTCCTTGGAAGTTGTCGAGGAAAGCCTCTTCCAAGTCCTCCCAGCTGCCGATGGAGTTCTCAGGCAGGCTATTTAACTAGTGCCGAGCTGGTCCTTTGAGCTTTAATGGGAGGTATTTGGTGGCGTGGAGGTCGTCTCCTCGGGCCATGTGGATGTGGAGAATGAAATCCTCGATCCATACTGCACGATCGGTTGTGTCGTCGTATGATTCGATATTGATGGGCTTGAACCCCTCGGGGAATTCATGATCCAGTAATTCATCTGTGAAGCAGAGAGGGTGTGCGGCGCCTCTATATCGGGCCGCATTGTGGCTGAGCTCTGATGGAGTCCGTCTGCGGCATTCGGCCCGAGCGTGGTTAGGTTTGTCATGTCCAAATAGGTAGCCATCGTCGTGCTTGGCGGCACATCCTCGCGATCCGTAGATCGATCTTGTGTGTCCTGCTCTACTGTCCAGAGTTTGTCGGAGGTCGTACATATGACTCCGGACTCTTCCGTCCCTATTTTGGCTGGGTGGTGGGGCGGTCTGCTGTTCGGCCCGAGTTGCCGCTTTATCCCGACCGCGGGGTGGCAGTTCAACCACCCTATCCTGACCACGTGGTGGTCGGTCCGCACTACACGAGGGAGATATGTGCTCCAGCGCCTCCTCATCGAACTGAGGTAGTTGTCTGTATTTCAGGTAGCTCTTTGCTGGGCGGTTGAGGGCGTATTCCTCGGCTGTCAGGACATCAGTCCGTCTGTCGATGAGCAGGTCTTGTTCAGCTTGAAGCTGTTGTTGTTTCTTTTTCAGGCTCCTTGCCATGGCTATGAGCTGAAGCTTAAAGCACTCCTGCTCGAGAGGATCCTCAGGCACGATGAAGTCTTCGTTGCCAATGCTTGTCTCCTCCTCGGAGGGTGGACAGTAACTATCATCCTCCGAGTCATCTTCTATGGCCTGTTAGTCAGGGTTGTCTTGCCTGCTGTCGTGTTCCTATTCGGATGTAGCCCCGATAGGGTCTTCATTGTTTTCGGCGTCTCCTGGAGTACTATTTTCTCCGGTGCCAGTGTTGCCATCCTTTGAGCGGCGGGGCTTGGGGCAGCGTTTGGGCCGTCGGCGCTTGGACTGTGTCTCAGAGGTTTTATTCGCATCTGGCTCTTCTTTGTCGTCGCCAGATCCTTTAGGTGTATCAACCATGTACACGTCGTATGAATAGGTAGCCGTCCAACGTACAGTGAATGGAGGGTCTTGGCCTTGCTCCTTGTCAGCATCGTCGTCCATACCGTCTATGTCTCTGGAGCCATAGTCAAGCACGTCGGTTAAGTCATCGACGGTGGCTATGAAGTGGGTCCTTCTCCAAGGACAAATTCTTTAAAGATTTTAGCACATCACCTAAAGGCGAGTGCTGGAAAACGTCAGCGGCGCTGAACTCGAAGATCGATAACCGATCTTGCTCAGTGTCCACGGGCGTAGACAGTCCGGAACTTATAGCCAGAGACGAGTCCGAAGTTCTGTTAAAGAGAATATTGCAGGGCGTCGAGTCCATGTGCGGCTCCAACGCCGCGGACTCTGCGGCCTCGGATGGCTCGATCTTCTTTAGCTCTGAGGTGGTTGCAACCGCAGGAACCATCTCCTGGGTTTGATCTGATGACAGATTTAAGTCGCGTTCATCGGGATGAGGGGGAGTGATCGCCGCGGGTTCAAATCCCTCAAAGATCAAGTCTTTATGGATATCCACGACGTAGTTCAACATTCCGAATTTTACCTGATGGCCAGGGGCGTAGCTGTCCATCTGCTCCAGATGGCCAAGCGAATTGGCCCACAGTACGAAGCTGCCGAATATGAAGATCTGTCCGGGGAGGAAGGTCCCTCCTTGGACAGCGTCCTTATTGACGATTGAAGGGGCCATCGAACCTTTTGTCGACAGCACAGTGGAACTCTCAATGAAAGCACAAATGTCAGTGTCAAAACCGGCGGATCTCGGGTAGGGGGTCCCGAACTATGCGTCTAGGATCGATGGTAACAGGAGACGGGGGACATGATGTTTACCCAGGTTCAGGCCCTCTCTATGGAGGTAATACCCTAATTCCTGCTTGATTGATCTTGATGAATCTGAGTATTACAAGAGTTGATCTACCACGAGATCGTAATGGCTAAACCATAGAAGCCTACCCTATGAATATGGTAATGAGTACATGTGTTGTTTCCGGACTGTCCCCTTCGGTTTATATAGACACCAAGGGGATCTATGGTTTACATGGAGGCGGTTACATAAGAAGGAATCTTCGGTCGCTAAGCTTGCCTTCCACGCCAAGTAGAATCCAATCCAGACACAGTGCAGTCTTCGGCCGTCATGTCTTCACAGCCCATCAGTCTAGCCCATGGACAACAAGTCGGACGCCCGAGGACCCCTTAGTCCAGGACTCCCTCAGCCCCTTTGGCTGCTTTCTTCGCCGTCTTCTCCAGCACCTCATAAAGTGCGGGAAAAAGCATTTTCACCAATAATGGGAATTCTTAGTCTTCGGGCAACGGAGCCGGACAGTTAATCCCCTCCGCTATCTTGATCCAGGCCTCAAAAAATGGGTAGGAAAGCTTAGGCTTTTTCTCAAAATATGCTAGTAAATGGTACGCCTTGAAAACATTAAAGAGCTTACTGGGTTAGCCTGGCGTTTTAAGCTAAGCCCGCGATCTTCGATCGTGGGCGGTGGCATCTCGCCGGACTTGAAGAGCACTTTCTAGATTTCTTCGTGCATCGTGCCGAAGAGCTCTAGTAGCGTCTGGTGCTTGGCCGGATCGTACTCCCACATATAGCAAGTCCGGCGTTGGCACAAAAGGAGTCGACGAATGAGCATGACCTAGATTACATTGACAAGCTTGCTTTCCCTATCTATCATGCTCTAGACGCACGTCTGGAGCCCAGACAGCTCGTCTGAGGGACCCTAGGTTAGGCCCCTCTCTTGCCAGGAGGTGAGCCACATCGGGATTCCGGATCGGAATTCAGGGGCCGTTACCCAGTTGGCGTCACCCGGCTTGGTGATACAGAACCACCCTGATTGCCACCCTTTCACCGTCTCTGCAAATGAGCTTTGAGGCCATGTAACGTTGGGCATCTTGCCTACCATGGTGCCTCCGCACTCTGCTTGATGACAGCTCACAACCTTCGGCTTCACATTGAAGGTCTTCAGCCATAGGCCAAAATGAGGCGGGATGCAGAGAAAGGCCTCGCACGCGACAATGAATGTCGTGATGTTGAGGATGAAGTTGGGAGCTAGGTCATGGAAGTATAGACCGTAGTAAAACATCAGTCCACGGACGAAGGGGTGAAGAGGGAAGCCCAACCCGCGAACGAAATGTGTGAGGAACAAAACCCTCTCGTGGGGCTCTGGATTAGGGACGATATGTCCCTTGGCCGGGAGTCGGTGAACGATCTCCTTGGCCAGATATCCGGCCTCCCGGAGCGCCTTGATATCCCTCTTCTTGACGGAGGAGGCCATCCACTTGCCACCAGCTCCGGATCTGGACATCTTTGGAGTGCTTTCTCGGACGAGGAAAAAGCTAAAAGCTTGGGCGTTGGAGCTCAGGGATGGAAGGACCGAGGAGGAGCAGGGGTGTGGGTAAACAAAGAGAATCCTTATCCCCTTATAAAGGCCATGAATGTCACAACCCTAGAATAATGCTTGTAATTAGTGGTATTGCATCCTTGCATCATGTCTAAATTCTGAAAGTTGAATTGAGGAAATTTGAAAGCCTAAAAAATTTAATTAAAAGAAGGGCAAATAACCCTGGAAAATGCATCCAATGTTTCCAAAATGTTCTTTAATGATGTTTTGATAATTTTGGAAAGGGTTTTGATCGAAACCAAAAATATGGAACATTTTTGAGCAATTATTTTGGACATTTGGATTTAACTCAACAAATATTTGAGTTGGATTTAATTCTTCCATAAAAGAATTAATAGTCCAATAATTCTGGAAACCTGTGAGTGGCTCTAAATATATCCTAATAGACCACATATGAATTTCCAGAAGTATATAAAATAGTTTGGTTTTGAAAACCAAATTAAAACAGACTGCAAAAATAGAAAACAGATATAAAAACTGAGAGTCTTACCCGGCGCTTACCTGTCCAGCTGGCCGGCCTACTACTGTGTGGCCCAGCCCACCACAGCCTCCTCCCCTGTCATCTTCCTCCTCTGCCGGGAGGACGAGCGCGTGCCTGACGCATGCACGCACGCGCCCCGGCCACCTCCTCCATCCTTGCCTGCCTGGCTCCCCCTCATCGCGCCTAGACGACGCCAGCGCGATGCCTAGACACCCTGGTCTCCTCTGTCTCCCCCCCGAATGCTCATCCCCTCCTCTGGCTCCCTCTCTCTCCCACCAAGCGGAGCTCATCGCCGCCGCTCGATGTCACCGCGGCCACCGTCCACCACTCGCCTCGCTGAAGCATCTGGAGGAACCGCAACACCGTCCATGTCCCCTCTGCCGACTCATGCCTCACCGGAAGCCCTGCTCCATCATCACTGAACCGTTTTCAACCTCTCGTTCCCCGAGATCGCGGATGACCTCGCGTCGTCACCAGCCCCTCCCCGAGCCCAATGAGACCGCCGACTACCTCGCTGTGAGGTCCACTCCGTTTCCCCTCCTTTGTTTTGCTCGTTCCCGTGCCGTAGCACCCTCGGCCGCGAGCTCCGAGCTCCGGCCACCGCCATGGCCGACGAGTTCCATGCTCCTGCGCTCTCCCGCTCGCCCCAGCACCACCAACATGCTCACCACGTCCCCAGGAAGCGAACGCGCTATGCCGTTTTCTCTAGCTCACGCTAAAACCCCGTACCCGCTCGAGCCTGAGCTCTGCCGCCACTAAACCTTGTCGCCGACATCGTTTCCGGCCACTGCGCGGCCTCCCGTCCGGTACTTTGGATGCGAATGAGCGAGAGGCCCTCCCTGGTACCAGCAGCGCGACGAACTGCCGTCCCTAACGCGAGTCCGGCGCGCTCTCGTCGTCGGTTTGGTCATCGCCGGCGTAGATCCGGTGATGATGATGTGGCTGCTTAATTAGGGTTTAATCCCCTAGTTAATTGCCCACATTGACACTGTGTGTGAGCTAAGTGTGTTGAAAACGATTTGGTAAAGGTGTCGATGAGAGGCCATGTAGGAGTACATGGTGGGTTGTTTCATTGGAATCGTCCTTAAGCACCGAGATCTGTATGTGTGATTTAAGAAACAGCTACTACCATGCATTGGGACCGAAACCAATGGACCCTCTCGGCTTCTTAACCACCCTAGTTCTCTGTCCAGGAGTTGCAACTAGTTTCTGGTGTTCATAGGATATGTGTTGGCAGCCGTGCGTATCGCTGACCCTAGGGGTGGGCTATGATGCGGTAGATACACCGTGGCCGGGCATGCCGGGCGCCCGTTTGGTGTCTTGGAACCCTGTACACATCGTTCGGGGCCGTATGTGGAAACCTCGGCCAGACTCCCTATGGATAGAACCTGGATAGGCAATAAACCTGGACTAGAGACTTGTGTGTTTAGGTAGGCCATGGCCGACACCCTTGTTGCTCTTCCGCTTGAAGGTTGCCGAGTACATGCCGTGTAAACGGCGGTAAGTGGTGAGAGCGTGTATGAAGAAGTACACTCCTGCAGGGTTAACATCATCTATTCTAATAGCCGCGTCCGCGGTAAAGGACTACTTGGTTGCCTATACAGTTCATAGATAACTTGAAGTGGATACTCTAAAATGCGCAAGATAAGCGTGAGTGCTATGGATGGCGTTCTCGTAGGTAGACGGGAGCGGCTCCATAGTGGTGAATTGATTGGTGAATATGTGGACTCATGTGCGCCACCTCAAAAGAGCTGCTTGCTGTCGTAGTTCAGGTTAGCCACTGAGTCAAAGTTGGCTTGCTGTAGTTAAACACCACTACCCCCTTTGTTGATACCGATGCATACGTAGTTAGTTCTGATGTAAGTCTTGTTGGGTACATTTGTACTCACATTTTCCTATTTTATGTTTTTGCAGAGAGATGTGAGTATGCTAGTAGTTTCGCGTGGACTTCGACGTTTAACTTGTTACCTCAGCTACGATCTTGTGCCCCCGGCAGGGTCTTGTAGATAGTCAGGCTTCTCAGCCTTCTTCATTTGTACTTGTCTGTACTCAGACAAGTTAAGCTTCCGCATGTGCTTATTGTTTGTATGCTCTGTATGTTGGGGTCATGAGACCCATGTTTGTAATGCTTGGCTCCTCGGAGCCTAATGAATAAATACTTGAGTCATAGAGTTATATTGTGATGCCATGTTGTATTTACACATATCGATCATAGTGTGAGTATGATTGAAATGTTTGGTATGTGTGGGATCCGACAACCTAGTTGTTTATCCTTGGCAGCCTCTCTTATGGGGAAATATAGGTCTTGTGCTTCCATGAGCCATAGTAGTCTGCTACAGCCCGGTTCACCGGAATCCTGCTAGCCCAGCACTACTGCTCTGGAACACTTGACTGGCCGGCATGTGAATCACTTCGTTCCTGTGTCTGTCCCTTCGGGGAAATGTCACGCGGTGACATCCGGAGTCCTGCCTAGCCTGCTACAGCCCGGGTTCCCGGAGTCCTGTTAGCCCAGTGCTACAGCCTGGATTCGCACGCTGCTGACCGACATGCTCAATGTTGATTCATGTATGCCTGTCCCTGTAAGTTATTGCCACGTTGGGTTCACGACTAGTCATGTCTCCCCGGGTTCTCTATCATATGGATCCTAGCGACACTATCATATACGTGAGCCAAAAGGCGCAAACGGACCCGAGCCATGGTAATGCGACACTGTGGGAATACCGTGCGTGAGGCCACAAAGTGATATGAGGTTTTACAGGCTAGATCGGTGTGACTTAGAATCAGGGTCCTGACAGCTTTGGTATTAGAGCCTGACTGCCTGTAGGATTTCCAAGCCAAACCGGTCGAAGTTGTGTCTAGAAATGCTTTAGTTATGTAAGGAAATTGATTGTGGAAGGGAACGTAAGGCTCTTTTTACTCCTTTACCTTATGCCCTTCTCATCTGAGTCATCCTCTTCTCTTCTACGGGGATTAAGAATTAGGCCTTCTCATCTATCTATCAGGATGATGTGTTACCAATCCATAGACTCATAGGATTGATGAATTCATGTCTCAGTTCAGCTTCCAGTACTTCCGTGTGTTCATAGTTGGTCTCGGAACCTTGATATTGTGATGTTGAGTGGTTATGCCACCATTTTGCAGGATGTCTCAATTCTTTTTGAGCATTTACAACTGTTATGCTGTCCGAGTCATCCCAGGTTACTAAATAGGCTAATGCATTCGCAAATCCTTTCTTTCCGTTCCTGATGTCCTTTTTGGTCAGAATAAGCACACTATCCGGTACGTTGAGATACTCTACTGCCTCGGTATATATGTTGGGGCTATTTTTTATGACCCTAGGTGTTTTAGGGAGTCACCTAGTAATCTAGCCATGTTTTGTGTTCCTGGTGTGATTATTCTGGCCGTCATTCTCGAAGGCATCCCGTGATGCCATTTAGTTAGTAGGCATTCTATTCCTGGGTTTTGAACCTGAGATTCACCCTACTTATTTCATGTTGATAGTGTTTGCTCATTCCTTTATGATATTAGCAACCTTTGCGATAGACCTCAATGTTCGTGGTATTTCTTTCTTCCAAATACCATGAACTACTTATGGCAAAAGTTCCTCGTTGAACCGAAAGATCACAACCAGAGTGCTCTTGATGAGTTCCCGATTCTATGTTATGACTCTTCCAGTTCTACCTTTCTGCATGGGTTATCCGGAAGAAATATGTTGAACTCGTTCGACATGCTAATCTATGCACCCACAACTCAGAAAATTGTATGTTCCTTTGAGTTGTCCCTCTTTAGTTGTTTTCTGACCTTTGTCTATCAATTGATAGTCAAGAGTATGTGTGCATTCGTTCATCCATACCTATTACTCTTGTGGTCCGTCAAGCTATTATATTCGGGAATGACTAGGAGAAACAAATTCCAGTACCTTGTCCACTTCGAGGATTGGGTCAAAGTAATAGTATTCCGTGGATCAAAATGCCAATCTAGCTTTTGCTCTGCTCTACCATGAAGTATTACCGCCTTATGCCAGGATTTTCGTGAGAATTGCAGCACCTCCTATGAATTCTTGACACACTGATACTTCTTGCCATCATTGTTCATTCCTCGGTTCCCGTGTTATTGTAACCGGAATGCTGACAAGTGAATCGTGATGTGTGAAATTAATACTCCTAGGAACCTCGCTGCTTGGTAGTTAATGGACATTAATATCATTCTTAGCGTGTTGGTTATCGAATCACTATACCAGGATTGATCGTGATACCTTGTCTTTATTTCTGGTGCACTCTTCGATCTTTGAGTTAGGATTGAATCCGTTGCTCTTATGATCATATCGTCTTGGCCTAAAAAGCAAGATTGTTCTCGAGCTTTGTAACATATCGGTGGTTCGTGATTTTCCAGATATCTTCTCGGAAGTATTACCAGGTTGTCACCTGGCCTCTATGTCGAGTTCGTGATCAAGTTGGTTTTTCCATAAACCACCCTTTCTCCAAGGATCTGTGTTGGATACCTTGAGCTAGTTGGTTAAGCTAAAACAACTTGGAGAGTTGGAAGATAAAAGCTTTGTCTTACCTCGTTCATTCCAAAGGGATATCCTTGTGTGTGTGTGTGTGTGTTGAAGAGATATGATATCTTCGTTGATTGATCCTCGTGATTAGTTGTCGGTGCTATTATCCTATCCAATCTTTGATTTGACTGTGGGCTATCGTCAAATCAAATCAGAACCAACGATATTCATAATTTGTCGGTGCTATTACTCATGGATGATTCCTCGAGCATACACCATTACATCTTTTGGTCTGACCAATACTGTCACATTGTTCACATAATGGTGGAAGTCCAGTGATATGGAAATTCTGATGAGTTGCTGTTGAGCCATCAGCAGCATCTTGTCTCCCACATGATTCGTGTTAAACATTAAGCTAGTGTTGGAAACTTTGTAAACAATACCTTCATGTTCCGTTCATGAAGCATATGTTTGGATGGAAGTAGCGACTTCCTCTAAATTCATGTGCAATCGATGCAAGTTGCCACTGTGAATTCAAGAAAGCTTGTTTTTGCTCCCTTTGGAATCATCCCAATTCATTCATGCATATGTGCGAAGTATACTGTGGTTTGGAGACTTGCAACCTTCATTCCATATGTTCCCTAGCACCCCAAGCCATTCATTGACTTGTTCAAGGAAAAGAAGTCTAGCACGAGTAAAGACTTCGAAATCCTTGATGATGGATCCTAACCCGAACTCGATAGTGTTTTATTATAGGACTACTAAGTGGTCATTCTTGTCTTCGACAACATGTTCACATGTATGTAGCAGAACCAGCTCATATTTTGGAGCTTGCTATCGTAGTTCACTCCCCGAGAATCTCGCAACGTCATCTCGTCGATTTGTGTTGCAAACTTTCATTTTTCTTTCTAGACTTGATGAGCTGGAATGTCCTGACACCAACCATATATGAATCTCAGGTAGATATGATGGTTGGAACATTCCCGACATTTGCATTTTGTTCCCAGCTTGCACCACCTTGTGCCAGTCTCCCTTGGACTACCCTTCTCGGTAATTTCTGGTCAGGATCACCTTCAGAAGTGGTCCTACCATGGGTCCCATCCATTTCCGATGATAAGCAAAATCATCCATCGTGTTTTCTTCAACAAGGTAGTCCACATCATCCATTCGAATCCGGATATGCCATTCCTTTGAACTCCGCCAAACGATCGATTGTGATTGCCTTAGGCTGGTATACAGAGTTTCAATGATCTAGATATCAAAAGTAATTCTTTTTGCCATTTAGGGGAATAACTCTACGAGTCACCTCCCCCAAGGTGTCCCGTAAAGGAATCATGGCAATTATTTCATCGCTATCTTGAAACCATTCACCATCCTACCTAAGCATGGAATTGTTACCTACCAATTTGAACCTTCGTCATCCGCTTCTTCCCATCGCTCCTCATATGTTTTTTGTCTCTCAACTCAAGAGATGTTTCTACATCTCATTCCGAGTTGATCCTGAATTGTTCGATCCTCGAGAAGATCGATTCTTCTAGAGTTTTCTTTTTTTCTCTCTCGTTGTCGTGTTGGTTGAAGTTTCCAAAGCAAGACATCGAGACAAAGATGGTGACGAATCAACGTTCTTACGAAGTGCAACCTGGATCGTGAAGATTGTGTTAGTCTACGTCCCCCCCTTCTTCTTACCCTACGCTTGAATCTCGGGACGAGATTCTTGTTTAGTGGGGGTGAGTTGTCACAACCCTAGAATAATGCTTGTAATTAGTGGCATTGCATCCTTGCATCATGTCTAAATTCTGAAAGTTGAATTGAGGAAATTTGAAAGCCTCAAAAATTTAATTAAAAGAAGGGCAAATAACCCTGGAAAATGCATCCAATGTTTCCAAAATGTTCTTCATTGATGTTTTGATAATTTTGGAAAGGGTTTTGATCCAAACCAAAAATATGGAACATTTTTGAGGAATTATTTTGGACATTCGGATTTAACTCAATAAATATTTGAGTTGGATTTAATTCTTCTATAAAAGAATTAAAAGTCCAATAATTCTGGAAACCTGTGAGTGGCTCTAAATATATCCTAACAGACCACATATGAATTTCCAGAAGTATATAAAATAGTTTGGTTTTGAAAACCAAATTAAAACAAACTGCAAAAATAGAAAACATATATAAAAACTGAGTGTCTTACCTGGCGCTTACTTGTCCAGCTGGCCGGCCTGCTACTGTGCGGCCCGGCCCACCACCGCCTCCTCCCCTGTCGTCTTCCTCCTCTGCCAGGAGGACGAGCGCGTGCCCGACGCACGCGCGCACGCACCCCGGCCACCTCCTCCCTCCCAGCCCGCCTGGCTCACCCTCGTAACGCTTAGACGATGCCAGCGTGATGCCTGGACGCCCTCGTCTCCCACTCTCTCCCACCAAGCGGAGCTCGTCGCCGCCGCTCGATGTCACCGCGGCCACCGTCCACCACTCGCCTCGCTGAAGCATCTGGAGGAACCACAACACCGTCCACGTCCGCTCCACTGACTCACGCCTCGCCGGAAGCCCTTCTCCATTGTCACTGCACCGTCTTCAACCTCTCGGTCGCCGAGATCGCCGGTGACCTCCCGTCATCACCAGCCCCTCCCCGAGCCCAATGAGGGCGCCGATGACCTCGCTGTGACCTCCGTTTCCCCTCCTTCATTTTGCCCGTTCAAGTGCCGTAGCACCCTCGGCCGCGAGCTCCGAGCTCCGGCCGCCGCCATGGCCGACGACTTCCATGCTCCTGCGCTCTCCCGCTCGCCCCAGCACCACCAACATGCTCACCGCGTCCTCGGTAAGCGAACACGCCGTGCCGTTTTCTCTAGCTCGCGCTAAAACCCCGTACTCGCTCGAGCCTGAGCTCCGCCGCCGCTAAACCTCGTCGCCGGCATCGTTTCCGGCCACCCCACGGCCTCCCGTCCAGTCCTTTGGATGCGGACGAGCAAGATGCGCTCCCTGGTGCCAGCAGCGCGACGAACTGTCGTCCCTAACGCGAGTTCGGCAAGCTTTCGCCGTCGGTTTGGTCATCGCCGGCGTAGATCCGGTGATGATGACGTGGCTGCTTAATTAGGGTTTAATCACCTAGTTAATTGACCACATTGACACAGACAGTTGGGCCCCGCGCCCTTAATTAATCAAAGTTTAGTTCCTGTTTAGTTTTAGTTAAGCACAGTGGCCCCACGCGTCAGCATTGACCCTGTTCACGTGGCCGTTGACCGGTCCCACCTGTCTGTGACTCTAACCAGCCCTGAGTCACGGACCACTGGGCCCCACGGGTCAGGTTTGACCTGGAGCGACCCGTTGACCTGCTAACGTCAACCAAACGTCATGCTGACGCAGTAATCTGTTTTCTAGATTTTAAAAAAATCAGAAATGATTTATTTATTTCAGAAAATATCCAAATGGAAAGATTTATGTATGAAAAATGATTAGAAAAATTCAATCTATCCATCTGTACCATTTTCATGCATGTTAGAACAACTTATGACTACTGTTTAGGGCAAATCAACTAAATGGCACTTGAATCTTCACATATGGAGTTGAATTTGAAACTTTGATTCAAACCAACTTAATTTAATCTGGTTTCTAGTTGCATTAGCTCAAACCACATCATATTTCCATGTCATGATCATGCATCATATTGTGGCATTGCATTGATTGTGTTTCCTCTATGTTGCCGGTATTTGTCCCTCCTCGGTAGACGTTGTTCCGTCGATGAGATCGATGACACCGATGAAGAACTATACTATCTTCAGAAGTGCTGGCAAGCAAAACCCCCTTGTTCATTCTGATACAATCCCACTCTCTCGCTCCTGCTCTCGTTTACTGCATCAGGACAACAACGATTCAACTGTTACATGCTGCGGTAGTTGAACCCCTTTCCTCTGCATGACCTGTCATTGACACAGTAAATAGATGAAACCCACTAGCATGAGTAGGAGTTGTTTGAGCCCTGATGTGCCTACTCATTCATGCCTGTTTGTCAGGCCTGCTATTTCTTAGAGTTGTGTCAGGTCTGATTCATCGGGGATGAATTGGAAAGCTGTGAACATGTCCTACTATGTGTGAGCTAAGTGTGTTGAATACGATTTGGTAAAGGTATCGATGAGAGGCCATGTAGGAGTACATGGTGGGTTGTTTCATTGGAACCGCCCTTAAGCACCGAGATCTGTATGTGTGATTTAAGAACCGGCTACTACCATGCATTGGGCCCGAAACCAATGGACCCTCTCGGCTTCTTAACCACCCTAGTTCTCTGTCCAGGAGTTGCAACTAGTTTCTGGTGTTTATAGGATATGTGTTGGCAGACATGCCTAGCGCTGACCCTAGGGGTGGGCTATGCTGCGGTAGATACACCGTGGTCGGGCATGCCGGGCGCCCGTTTGGTGTCTCGGAACCCTGTACACATCGTTCGGGGCCATATGTGGAACCCTCGGCCGGACTCCCTGTGGATGGAAACTGGATAGGCGATAAACCTAAACTAGAGACTTGAGTGTTTAGGTAGACCGTGGCCGACACCCTCGTTGGGCTTCCGCTTGAAGGTTGTCGAGCACATGTCGTGTAAACGGCGGTAAGTGGTGAGAGCGTGTATGAAGAAGTACACCCCTGCAGGGTTAACATCATCTATTCGAATAGCCGCATTCGCAGTAAAGGACTACTTGGTTGCCTATACAGTTCATAGATAACTTGAAGTGGATACTCTAAAATGCGCAAGATAAGTGTGAGTGCTATGGATGGCGTTCTCGTAGGTAGACGGGAGCGGGTCCATAGTGGTGTATTGATTGCTGAATATGTGGACTCGTGTGCGCCACCTCAAAAGAGTTGCTTGCAGTCGTAGTTCAGGTTAGCCGCTGAGTCAAAGTTGGCTTGATGCAGTTAAACTCCACTACCCCCTTTGTTGATACCGATGCATATGTAGTTAGTTCTGATGTAAGTCTTGCTAGGTACATTTGTACTCACATTTGCCTATTTTATGTTTTTGCAGAGTGACGTCAGTCTCGCTAGTAGTTTCGCGTGGACTTCGATGTTTAGCTTGTTACCTCAGCTACGATCTTGTGCCCCCGGCAGGGTCTTGTAGATAGTCAGGCTTCTCAGCCTTCTTCATTTGTACTTGTCTGTACTCAGACAAGTTAAGCTTCCGCATGTGCTTGTTGTTTGTATGCTCTGTATGTTGGGGTCATGAGACCCATGTTTGGAATGCTTGGCTCCTCGGAGCCTAATGAATAAATACTTGAGTCGTAAAGTTATGTTGTGATGCCATGTTGTATTTACACATATCGTGCATATTGTGTGTATGATTGAAATGCTTGGTATGTGTTGGATCCGACAACCTAGTTGTTTATCCTTGGTAGCCTCTCTTATGGGGAAATGTAGGTCTTGTGCTTCCATGAGCCATAGTAGTCCGCTACAGCCCGGTTCACTGGAGTCCTGCTAGCCCAGCACTACTGCTCTGGGACACTTGACTAGCCGGCATGTCAATCACTTCGTTCCTGTGTCTGTCCCTTCGGGGTAATGTCACGCGGTGACATCCGGAGTCCTGCCTAGCCTGCTACAGCCCAGGTTCCTGGAGTCCTGTTAGCCCAGTGCTACAGCCCGTATTCGTACGCTACTGACCGACATGCTCGATGTTGATTCATGTATTCATGTCCCTGTAAGATAGTGTCACTTTGAGTTCACGACTAGTCATGTTGGACCGGGTTCTCTGTCATATGGATGCTAGCGACACTGTCATATACGTGAGCCAAAAGGCGCAAACGGTCCCGGGCCATGGTAAGGCGACACTGTGTGAATACCGTGCGTGAGGCCGCAATCTGATATGAGGTGTTACATGCTAGATCGGTGTGACTTAGAATCGGGGTCCTGACAATGAATATCAACCGTCTCCCCACTCACCTTAAACTCGCCTATTCCCAAGGGCCATGCAAATGGCACGGTTGGGTCGCCCATGCCTGTATTGATGAGAATCCCGTAATAAAGAAACACGATCTCTACTTCGACAAGGTGTGCCAATGGCAACCGTGTCTCGAAACGTGGAGCGGAAGACGAAACACGGTTCAAAATTATGACCGAACAGACGTGAGGTCATCAGCAAATTAGACTCGTGTAAAAATATATATTCTCTCTGCGATCATGTATGGTGTGTCTGACAGGTCTGGATACTATCATCACATCGGAAGACTATCTTGAAGTTCGGATAGAAGGGAACCCGCCTTGCAATGCCGAAGAAAATCTGCGCGCCGGACTCCTTGTCATTGAAGCCAGGTTTAGGGGCTACTGAGGGAGTCCTGGACTAAGGGGTCCTCGGGCGTCCGGCCTGTTATCCATGGGCTAGACTGGTGGGCTGTGAAGACATGAAGGCCGAAGACTGTACCTGTGTCCAGATTGGACTCTTCTTGGCGTGGAAGGCAAGATTGGCGACCGACTATGAAGATTCCTTCTTACGTAACCGACTCTATGTAACCCTAGATTCCCCTTGGTGTATATATAAACCAGAGGGGTTAGTCCAGAAAGGATATACTCATTACCATAGTCATACAGGCTAGGCTTCTAGGGTTTAGCCATTACGATCTCGTCGTAGATAAACTCTTGTAACACTCATATTCATCAAGATCAATCAAGCAGGACGTAGGGTATTACCTCCATAGAGAGGGCCCGAACCTGGGTAAACATCGTGTCCCCCATCTCCTGTTACCATTGATCCTAGATGCACAGTTCGGGACCCCCTACCCGAGATCCGCCGGTTTTGACACCAACAGGCCTCTCCAACCATCTTTGAGAAGCAACTCCATCACCCATCCAGCACTCTACCCCTCTCCCTACCTCTCTCTCTCCTCTCTCTCTATCCCATCCTATTTCCCGTCCATCAGTTATGTATGGATGTCCCCCGATCTCCCTCAAGGCATAGCTGGGTCTCTCCTTCTCAACACATATACGAGTCATTCCACCTCTATAGTTAGGCATCTGCCTACCCCTCCCCCCACCCCCTCCCACACACACACACACCGATACATAAAGCGCTCTAGTCATGTCTCCCTACCACAAACAAACTTGACATGTGCCCTCTGACGTTCCGGTAGCTAGGTCAGTCGCCCTATATCTTTGACTTGCACACACACACAATTTTGATGGCTCTCTTCATCAATCTCACACCCACCCACTTGATCGTCTCTTCAACTCTATCGATATCTATGACCCCTCCCTCTCTTCTCGTGGATCGCCCAACCCTCTATATATGATATGGATAGGCCTCCATTTCACACACATTGCATGCAAAATTTTGTTTGAGATGTCATCGACACATATTCCCACAAATACATTCACAAAATCAACCTCCCCCCAAACAAAAAACACTCACGAACGCACAAGACATGTGTCTAGGTTTGTATCTCTCACACACACCCACGTAGGTGGGGGACGTGCACGAAGAGAAGAGGTGCACGCATGGTGCATGTAATCCCATCTCTTTCCCAACCAAACCCGTGCGGGTACACGGTGGAGCTCATTTTTGTACGAAAAGGCAGACGACGTGGTAATTTGACACGTGTACTGGTTGTCCACTAGATGGAGGGAGGATCATCTACCACGGGTGAACAAACAAATTTCGACTTGACGCGTTATGTTAAAAAAGAGGCAAACCATGTGGGGCCTACCTTAGAGGCAAGGCTCTATACACTGGAGTACATTTGATGTGTCCCGTCAACTCGCAGAATGAGGAGAAGCTTGCTTGTACGCCATCTCCCCCCACCCACGGGCGCGGTGTCTCGCACAATGAGGTGAAGCTTGCTTACTATGCCTTACGCCTGCTCCCTCGCCCACGCGCGCGATGGCTCGCAGGATGTTACACCCTCGATGCGAGTATATCTCCCACGTGTCGAGGCACGACTTAGAGGCATAATCGCATTGAAGGCATATGTCGCAAGTCAGGAAATCATTGCAAACATCCCATGTAATATAGATAGTAAAAAGGGATAACATAGTTGGCTTACACTCGCCACGTCAATCAAGGTACATAAATAACATACATCATCCAAACACTCATGGCCCGACTACGGAGCCAAAATAAAAGATAACCCAACATGCGACACGGTCCCGATCACCCCCAACTGGGCACCACTACTGATCATCAGGAAAGGAAACATAGTAACGCTGAGAGTCCTCGTCGAACTCCCACTTGAGCTCGAGCGCGTCACCTAGAGCGGAATCATCAGGCCCTGCATCTGGTGTAATAGTAATTTGTGAGCCACAGGGACTCAGCAATCTCGCACCCTCGCGATCAAGACTATTTAAGCTTATAGGTAAGGCAAGGTAAATATAAGTGGAGCTGCAGCAAGCGACTAGCATATATGGTGGCTATCCTGTTCGCAATAGGGAGCGAGAGGAGGAGGCAAAGCGCGAGCGAGAAGAGGCCATCACGGTAACACACTCAGTTGATCCATTTTAATTAAGTTAAGGTTCAAGTTATCTACAACCGGACATTTCCCATCTGCCCATAACCATGGGCACGGCTTTCGAAAGTTCAAATCCTTGCAGGGGAATCCCAACTTAGCCCATGACAAGCTCTCACGGTCAATGAAGGAATAGACCTCCTCCCGGGACGTTCCGATCAGACTCGGTACCTCGGTTCTGCAAGACACTTCGACAGGTTAAAAAAAGACCAGCAACACCGCCCGAATGTGCCGACAAATCCCGTAGGAGCTGCACATATCTCTTTCTCAGGGCACACTCAGATGAGACTAGCTACCAGTAAAACCAACCCTCAAGTTGCCCCGAGGTTGCCCCGCAGGCAGCTCAGTTCGGACCAACACTCAGAGGAGCACTGGCCCGGGGGGGAGGTTTAAATAAGATGACCCTCGGGCTCCAGAAACCCAAGGGAAAAAGAGGCTAGGTGGCAAATGGTAAAACCAAGGTAGGGCATTGCTGGAAAAGCTCTAATCAAGGTGAACTATCAAGGGGTTCCCATTATAACCCAACCGCTTAAGGAACGCAAAATTCGGGAACATAACACCGATATGACGGAAACTAGGGCGCCAAGAGTGGAACAAAACACTAGGCGAGAGGCCGAGCCTTCCACCCTTTACCAAGTATATAGATGCATTAAGATAACATGGCAATATAATGGTATCCCAACAAGTAAATAAATGTTCCAACAAGGAACGGCCTCCAATCTTCACCTGCAACTAGCAACGCTATAAGAGGGGCTGAGCAAAGCGGTAAGATAGCCAATCAATGGTTTGCTAGGACATGGTGGGTTAGAGGTTTGACATGGGAATTAGGGAGGCTTGAAAGCAAGTGGTAGGCATCGTAGCATTGGCATAGCAAAAGAGCGAGCAAACTAGCATAGCGAAGATAGTAGTGATTTCGAGGGTATGATCATCTTGTCTGCAAAGTTGTCAGAGTTGACTGGATCCTCGAAAGCAAACTCAACGGGCTCCTCATTAGCGAACTCATCTCCCGGCTCTACCCAAACAAGACAAACAAGCAACAAGGACACAATCAACCACGTGCAAGGATCAAACAATATGATGCTATGAAGATATGCTATGCGGGATGCGATGCGGGATGCATATGCAAGATGTGACAGGAAATGCATGGACCGGGACTCAACTTGGAAAACCAAGTGTGCCACTGGAAATATGAGATAAAATCGCTTGAAAACGATATAAAGAACGCCGGAATCGGAGTTACGGTTTGGAAATGGCAAGCGATTTAAATATGACACCGGTCTGCGATTTGAAGCAAGTAGCCATCTAAATGCAATGAGATGAACATGCTACAGCACCCAAACATGACAACAAAATACATGGCAGGGATGAATTCAAGATGCTTAACAAAAGTCTAGCACTGAGCCACGGCCAATTCATCCATTAACAGGTTCAAACAAGCATGGCAAAAATGCATATGGTAAACAGATCTCAGACTTAGTGAAATTAACACTTGTCTGGAATTTCAGACCAGGTAGCCCTCTTCGGAGCAACAAAACTACATGCTACAGGACCTGATCATGGCAAAGTAAAGCATGGCATGGAGCTACTCAAATAACTTAAAAAAAGTCCCTTAGTGACCTTGAGCCAAAAGGGATCAGAAAATACAATTGCAAGCATGTGAACATGGCAAAAACATAATCAGATTCCAGACTTAGTGAAAACTGGGACATGCTGGAACATAACTCAAGTAGGCATGTTTACGAGCTCGATGCACTCACTACGGAGCAAGTCATGACAAACTAAGCATGAATCCATCTAGAACACACAAAATTCAAGCTAGACATGGCAAGAACAATAACATAGCATGCATGGATCAACTACAACATCATCGGCAAAATTGCAAACAAGTTGACAATCTGCCCAGATTCACAAAGTAGCAAAAGTAGAGCTCGATTGAGTCAAGCTAGTTTGCTCCATAATTGAAAACAAAGACATGGATGGATAGAGCACTACAAGATTAACAAAACATCCTTACTGATCATCCTCAAAAGAGGCACGGATCACTAGGAATCAACATGGACATATGGCATCATGATCTAAACAGCTCAAGGACTTAGTGGAAATGCTAAGTCCCTGAAAACAGAATTACCAAGTGCCTCACTTGGCAAGCTTGCACTAAGCACCACACACATCACAAAAAAATACATGGGTTGCACCTCTTGAAAGATGACAAAACCCTTAACAAAACATAGAGCATCATGGCATATCATGCACACAATAATCATGGCAAAAATGACAAAAGTCTAAATGGAGCAGCAGATCTGACAAATAACTCAAGTATCCCTCTTATAACAGCATTTTGGGCATCAAGATGAACTCAAATGAAAATTATGCAATGGAATGAAATGATGTACTCTCTGAGATGAACATTTTGATATGCTACATGCATGAATCGGAGCTACGGATGCAAAGTTATAGCATGATGAAGAAGGGCACATGGATCTGGGATTTTCGGGACTTAGATGAAAAATTCGACCTAGGGTTTACTGTTCACGGCCAGATCTGGATCGCGGCACGCTCTTCGAGGTTCGACGCCGGGGCTCGCTGGAGTTCTTGCCGGACGACGAGGGAGAGGACGCCGGGGCTTCGGGCACCGACGACCGAGGCGATGAGGGGCGGAGGCGGCGGCGGTGGCCGGGGCGGCGAGCACCGCGGTGGCCGGTGATGGCGGCGGCGACTCCGGGCGGCGGGCGAGGCAGCGGAGCTGCGGAGGCATGGCGCCGGCGCGGTGGCGGTGGAGGCGGATCCGACGAGCGGCGCGGGAGGAAGGAGATGGTCGGGCGGCGGCGGAGGAGATGGGCCGCGGGGGCCGGCTCCGGGCTCCCCGGGCCGCGCGGCGGCTGTGGAGGCGGATCCGGACGCGTCCGGCTCCGTCCGGACGTGTCCGGCGGCGGCGGAGATCCGAAAATTTAGGGTTAGGACGGGGAGGATCCGGATTTTCGGGGAGAGGCCTTTAAATAGGCATAGAGGGAGCTAGGAGAGTCCAAATGAGGTGCGGTTTTCGGCCACGCGATCGTGATCGAACGATCTAGATGATGGAGAAGGCTTAGGTGGGTTTTGGGACAAAATGGAGGGGTGTTGGGCTGCAACACACACGTGGCCTTTTCGGTCCCTCGGTTAACCGTTGGGGTATCAAACGAAGTCCAAATGATACGAAACTTGACAGGCGGTCTACCGGTAGTAAACCAAGGCCGCTTGGCAAGTCTCGGTCCAATCCGGAAATGTTTAATCCCCACACACGAAAGAAAGGCAGAATTGACCACCGGAGGAGAACGAAGCGCCGGAATGCAAAACGGACAACGGGGAAAATGCTCGAATGCATGAGATGAACACGTATGAAAATGCAATGCACATGATGACATGATATGAGATGCATGACAACGATAACAACACACGGAGACAAAAACCTGAACCCGAGAAAATAAAATAACTTAACACCGGAAACGGCAAGAGTTGGAGTACAAATTGGGAAAGTTACATCCGGGGCGTTACACAGGACGAGGAGAAAATTTTACTAGCACTCCCTCGGTTTACTCCTCGTCCCTACCTTGGTTAGAGAGATTATCATATTGTTTGGAATATATGTCCTTTAGTAGATTTCAATATGAACTACTAGTACATACTCCAAACACTGATGTATACAGACATATTTTAGATTGTAGATTCACTCATTTTGCTCCGTATGTAGTCCATATTGAAACGGATGTAATAGTAGTCACTCTCCCTCGCCCCTCGACCCTCACCACGTGGTGGACATGCAGCAATTCATTCGGTCTCATATAGCCAGAATGATATATACTGCAGTACCATTATTGCTCGACTTCCCGAAGGGGCGAAGAGTCAATCGCAAGGTTAATAGTTCGGACATGCCAAGCACAAGGTTTATAGGAGAACGAGTAGTAGGTGTCGCGTAATTTATAAATAAAGTTGTAGTGTGAGGTGGGCCATGTAATCACTGAGCCTGCGTGTTTTCACTGCTCTTGCACTCCTCCGTCGTAAGAAAGGAGAAAATTGTAATCTAGTAGTACCTCCTTTTGCTGAAAGCGTGGGACATCCAGCAGTCCTACCACCTCAGTAATAATGACCAATGAGCCGTCAAATCACATAGATGGAGGGGGTCGTATGAGATACGGTGGCACACTGACTTAGGTCGAATACAAGTGCCCAAAATTGCGTGCATGTTATAATAAGGATTGACTTAAAATAATAGGTGAGCGAACAGAGGGATCAATTGGACAGTGTTCCCGAGAAGTAGTGAGATGTGTGAGGTAAGAAACACCGCTGGCGCTTTTAATTTTTCTTATTAATTTGTTTGTTTCACCCTCTGACTAGTGGGACCCAACGTACTACGTGGAGAGAGGTAAGGTGACTAAGGCTGCATTATCTTTGCACCAATTTGGATAGTCTTACCACCAAAGCCACATGACACGATTATGATTTAAATCCCAATGACTCCCACACACAAAAAAACACGGCATGCTTGTCACACGAGTGCAGGAATTTATAAAAGGTTATTTTCCTCTCGTTGAACATAACGGGAGTGTTGTGTAGCTGGTTAGCATGTTCGCTCATCAAACTTGAGGTCTCTGGTTCGATAACTACACATGAGCATAATTCATGCCAGGAGGATTCTTTAACTGGTCAAAATGGATGGATACGGAGCTATACGATCTCGTAGTGCCCATATAATCACCTCATCACCTATAAGCTGCAGCCTCGTCGCTTGTTTTCTAGGGTTTGCACTCTTCACATTCTCTTCAATATATATATACACACTGGATCCTCGGCGCCTGTAGTTGCCCTCTTCACACTCTCTCACCCTCTCTAGATCTAAACAAGACTTCATTGGCCTCTCTCTCTCCCCTCACTGCTGGTCTGCCTGTAGTTTCTCTCTTCACACTCTCTCACCCTCTCCAGATCTAAAGAAGACTTTGTTGGCCTCTCTCTCTCTCCCCTCACTGCTGGTAAAAGAGCCGGCAGGATCTGTCCACCGGGAAGGGAAGTAGTCTTAACGTTGTCGCCGTCGGCGAGGGAGGGAATCCACTACCGGCGCAGATGTTCACTTTCACCCAGCGGCGGTGCAGGAGGGCCTCCGACCCCTTCTTCTTCGCCGCCGTACATAGTGTGGGTCGAACGACCTCCGGTCGCCCACCGAACCACACCCCAAGAACCTTAATGTATAATTTACTTATTCCACATGCATTGCTCTAGCTACATGTGGGCTTTTTTCGCTTTTGCGCTTGAATCTAGGTGTTGGATCAAACAGGAAAGTAGTGGGGAAAATTGTATACCATGAATCTAGGATGTTGTTCAAAGAGGAAAGGAATGGGGGAAAGTAGTGGGAAAAGTTGTATAGCATGAATCTAGGACGTGGTTCAAAAAGGAAAGGAAGGGGGAAAGTTGTGGGGAAAGCTGTATCGCATGAATCTAAGACGTGGTTCAAAGAGGACGGGAATGGGGGAAAGTAGTGGTGAAAGTTGTATAGCATAAATCTAGGAAGTAGTTCACAGAGGAAAGGAAGTGGAGAAAGTACTAGTACAGACTGGCTATCCTGCACCTACGTTGGTCGAAAATGGAAAACAATGACAAACGCAGTACGCACATCTATAACAAACTGATCTTTTTTGGGGGGACAAGGCTGTAGAGTTTGAGCAGGACTAGATTTGTTGTGCTCACATAGGGAAAGGCGTCTAAAGATAAGAAAACTGGGACCCACACAAATATGCTCCTTGGTTGTTTGTTCTTTGTTGCAACAAACTGTGCATCACCCCAGTACATCGGTAGATGCACATGGTGCTGGTGCATCCATTGTCCCGTGCAACTCTTTAGCTGTTGTTAATCTAAGCCTTTTTTTGGTTATAAACTCCCTAGTCCCTACCTGCTTGGTTCTAGGGACTAAATATGGACTAGAGGTTACTAAATGACATGCTAAAAGACCATGTTACTCCTAGTAATGAACTAATAGAGACAAGGTGCGATGCGTGGCAGGGGCAACTGTTGGAAAAAGTCCCAAAAAGACTCTCCCTCGGGGTCTTCTTTCTTTAGTCCCAAATGCCCACTTTTAGTCCCTAAAAGTCCCTCCTGTTTGGTTTAGATGGGACTGACACGGAGTTTTTTTAGTCCCTCCACCAAAATGTCCCTGTAAACACGGACCCTCTAATAATGTCGCTGGAAAATTGATGCAATGCCACAGTTAAAAGCAAATTACATGTTTAACGAATTTTATTGTTAATATAATCTCTCTGTTAATATTAATCAATGCCACCATTTCAGAAATGCTACTGTCTTACTTTCTTTCCCATTTAGATAAGGTAGATGCTTCTTTTTGTTGGCTTTTGTGTCATCCACCGTTATTGACCACTAGTTGTTTCCTTTCCACCTCTGTGTAAACAGGGTTATCTACTTCACCTCATTGCCATTGTGACCTTTTGTTGCACTGTGATACATCTCCAATGTATCTATAATTTTTGATTGTTCCATGCTATTATATTATCTGTTTTGGATGTTAATGGGCTTTATTTTACACTTTTATATTATTTTTGGGAGTAACCTAGAGGCCCAGCCCAAATTGTTGTTCTTTTGCATGTTCAGTGTTTTGCAAAAAAGGAATATCAAACGAAGTCCAAACTGAATGAAACCTTCGGGAACGTGATTTTCTCAACAAACGTGATCCAGGAGACTTGGATTGGGTGTCGAGAAACAATCGAGGAGACCACGAGGCAAGGGGGCGTGCCCTCCACCCTCGTGGGCCCCTCGTTGCTGCACCGACCTACTTCTTCCTCCTATATAAGTGCACGTACCCGCAAACATCCAGGACCACCACGAAAACCTAATTCCACCGTCGCAACCTTCTATACCTGAGAGATCCAATCTTGGGGCCTTTTTTGGAGCTCCGGCGGAGGGGGAATTGATCACGGAGGGCCTCTACATCAACTCCATGGCCTCTCCGGTGATGTGTGAGTAGTTTACTTCAGACCTCCGGGTCCATAGTTATTAGCTAGATGGCTTCTCAAACTTGTTCAAAGTTTGTAAAGTTTGACTTCTCAAAAAATCTATAGGCACTACATTATGGAACGGCGGGAGTACTACGTCGACTGAAAAAAAGATAAATCACCCAAAACAAGATCTTCCCGTTTTTTGTTCCTACGATGCTATGTCGTGCACATACCTACTAGTTGTATAGTGGTAGTACTAGTTTTATAGTACTACAAACTTGGTACTATTAGGATTAGAGTAGTACGGCTAGATCTTCCCCTCAATTCTTTTTTCCAACCCGGCGGCGGGCGGGGTGCAGTATGCCAATAGTCGGTTTGCTCAACGGCGGTCCCCCATGAAAGTGAAAATGCTAGGCAACACGCGTTCCCTAAGCTATGTGTCATGCCAGACGGGCCGTGGAGTACTCCCTATTCCCGGGCGTGTGGGGGGGGGAGTGCGACGCGAACGCGGCAGGCCTTTTCCTTTTACTAGCAATGTGCCCGTGTGTTGCGACTGATCCGAAGTAGTAGAATAGCAGTACTTGTTCACAAACTTGAAATAAATCACTCTTGTTTTGATATACTCCTAATATATTACTCCCTCCAGTCCTAAATATTTGTCTTTTTAGAGATTTCAAATGGACTATCACATACGGATTATATAGACATATTTTGGAGTGTAGATTCACTCATTTTGCTCCGTATGTAGTCACTTATCGAAATCTCTAGAAAGACAAATATTTAGGAACGGAGGGAGTACTTTTCACTCAAAATATATTTCTCAGGCTGCTTTGATGAGGTGAGGGAGGGATGTGGTTGCTTTCAAGATAATATGGGGTTTTCTGTAAATTGGAGCAAAGAAGTGGGCTATTGTTGCAAAAATGCCACAACTTACCTCACAACCGTTAGATGCAGATCTAATGGTCAGACACGACGGATGGCAGACACACCACCATCACCGACTGCATCTTTTATAGGAGTAGGAGTAGAGAAACATGTATAAATTGTAACATTTTGGTTCTGCTCCTTGGAATGATCAATAGATAGAAATAACGATTGGAAACGCTAGGGCAGGGCTATTTCCGCCAGATAAGCAGGGTACCTAGTAGCTAGGTTGGCGCATCGTCGGTTTGGTCACACGCGGTCCGACATGTTCTAGTATTTCTAGCAAGATGCCCGTGCGTTGCACGAAGTTGATGGAAAAGGTAAGCACAACTTATAAATTGACGGATGGAGTACTAGTTACAGTGATGCATATAATTAAGCAAAGGGATCGCACATGTCGGTATTGACTGGAACGATAATGCAACAGCACAATAAGAATTAAGGGCCACGATGATGATGCGATCGAAGTGGCGGTTACAGAAGGCAAGAAGAAAGATGCATCCATCAACGTACAACCTCCTCCTCCTCCTCAACTTAGTGCGCCGGGCCACCGACCGGCGGCTAAGGAGCGGTGACTTTTGTGGCGAGGTCGAGGTGCTTCTCAGCAAAGGCACCCAAGGCTTCCAGCCGGTTGAGGAAGGCCAACGTCATAGCGTCCCCACTGGCATTGCAGATACCTATGTACATGATTTTCTCATACACGTGGATGTGTAGGTCGATGAATTCTTGCAAGGCGAGGCGCCTTGCGGCGAGCGCGACCTCCAGGTGGACATTCTTCGTGGCATCGGCGGGCAGCACAGGGCCACCAGTGCTTGAAAGAGGTTTCGGCCATGGAGGCCGATTAGGGTGGCAGGCAATGAGGAGCCCGGGCACGCGGGCTAGAGGAGTACGGCGATGTCGTCCGCGAGCTTCTTGAGGACAGTGAACTTGTTGGTGGTGGCAACGATCATCTGGTCCAACTGAGAGTCGTAGTTGGCATCGACGGCAACCATCCACCAGTCGGTCTCCAACACCGTCTGGAGACGAACATCGGTGCCATGCCACAGGCCGACGTCGTGGACCATCTGGCACAGCCCTTGCGCGCATCGCCTCCGTGGACCACCTGCTGCGCGCCCAGCTGAACACGCCTCCTCGCCTCCATCAAACCCCTTCGTTAAACCCGCATGCAAACCGAGAAACCTACTCCAGCCACACGTCTGTTCATGAGCGGGCCGGAATTAAATGCAACACCGGTCAAGCTCCTCCCATCCGCCCTTAGTTTAAACGAGGCCAGACACCGACCAAGCTCCTACCGTCCGCCGCTCCCCCATCTCCTCCTTCACCATTTTCTCCACTCTTCCGATGGGTTCCGAGCAGCCGTTCTCCGGCATATTACCCAGCTGGGTGGCCTGCCGAGCCCTCCGGATACGGGCGAGGCCGCTTGGTGCTTCACCAACCTCGCTTGGCCCTTGGAGCCAGTTGCCTCCCCAAGCATGTGCGTGGTTCAACATGTCGCCGCTCCAATTCATCTCAATGAGGAGTGGCGAGTTGCTCCACGCCGGCACGGCGGCGAGCACACAGGTACGGGCATCATCGCTGCCGCATCGTATCGCACCACCATTGTCTGCGGTGCCGCGCCTCCCATGTCTGTAGGCGCGCCTCCCGTGCCTGCGGCAGCGCCATGCAGGTAGAGACAGAAGTCGGGTAAGTGGGGACCGAAGAGTTGGTGGCCAGCTTCTCCGTTTCCGCGACCATCATCGAGGAGAAGTAGAACACGGGAGGCCGCCGCCACTTGGGTCCCATGAAGGACACCGCCGAGGCGACGACTGCGCATTCAGGTGGTTTCTTTGCTTATTCGTTTCTTCCAAGGACCTTTTTCGACCCCGCAAAGTGTCTGCTGGACATGAGGAAGACAAAGGGATCCGCGGGCGGCCATTTAGATTATGTGCTCCGTCTCCAGCTGGGGGGGGGGGGGAATTTTTTTCTAAGAATGGATAAATTTTATGTATCTATAACTAAAATAAGTCTAGATACATCCATTTCTAGGACAAGTATTTCCGGATGGAGGGACTATTAATTATACCAAGAGAGCCGGATTGGCATCGCTTAGTTCATTTAAATGTAATGAAATCCATCATGTTTATATGAAGATCTGGTTTTTTATACGAAATCCTTCATGCTTATATGAAATCACTCTGTGTTTGCACGAATTTCATCTAGTTGGTTAGAGTTGTGAAAATGTATGCCGCTGGCGTTTGATGTCGTCCTCCGCGGAAGGAAGCGGGAGGAAATTTGCCGGCTGCCGTTGGAGATGCTCTTATGGTGGAAATAATAGGGTGACATCCAATCCATTTGATTTAATTGCGTGTATGATTGTCCGTCTATAAAAAGTTAATTGCATGTACAGTGTACACGTGACTTGCAGGGTGGCTACAGCTTCGTACAGAAAGTTCAAAAGAAACAAGAACATCCTTAATCTTGTATTCTAAGTACTCTGTGGGTTCCACTGTCGGTACAATAGCGAAAGAAGTATATATTAAATAAGTAATATATAATATAAAAAAATCTAAAGATAGAATTCGAACTCATGTCATCGCATTGCGAGCATCCGGCACTAACCAATCCAGCATATTTTTGTTGTAGACCATGCTGGAGATATATTTCCATGTCTACTCTTATACTCCATCTGTTCCTAAATATTTGTCTTTTTCAGATTTCAAATGGACAACCACATACGAATGTGTATGTATACATATTTTAGAGTGTAGATTCACTCATTTTGCTCCATATGTAGTCACTTGTTGAAATCTCTAAAAAGACAAATATTTAGGAACAGAGGGAGTAGAAAACAGAGTTGGTGATGATGGTGTGCGTGCCATCCTGCAATATAGGCTGTCGGATTTATATCTAACGGATAGGAAGAAAATTATGGCAATTTTGCAAAAATATACCCACCCCCTCTCCATGTTCGCAAATACGGCCTTCCCTCGTTCATCCTTTTCTCTCATACAAATGTATCTCGATGTTCCGTGCAACGCACGGGCATCTAGCTAGTTTCTTTTAAAATAGTTACTGTGATAATTGGGTTGAAGTGATATATTTTATGTCTACCCAAAATGATTTCAGATTCACTAGTAGTAACAAAGAAAAGGTTGCCTTGTTAAATAACAAAAAACAGGGTGAAAACTATCACATGAGGCCGGTAAAAACGAGGCACACTGGGTTCAGCGTCATCATCACTACAGTTGTGCGTGCGCGAGAAGTCTACATATCGAGGGGGCTACTGAGCGAGGCACAGAGACACAACGTTCAAGAGAGAAACCAATTGACAGATTATGATTAGATCGAGTTATCACCCTTCTGTTGTCATTGTTGGGGTGGCGGGGGGAGGGAGAGAAAGACGTATCGAGACTGTGCGCGGTAGGCACAGAGGCACAACTAGCGAGTGTGTGTGTATGTGTGTGTGTGTGTTTGAAAGAGGAGTAGATAGATTACTATCAAGATCGAGGTGCCGCCCTACTCCTTTGGTGTCGGGTAGTGTGTGTGCGTGTGTGTGTGTTTGAGAGAGAAGCCAGTCGATAGATTAGTATCAAGATTGAGGTGTCACCCTACTCCTTTGGTGTTGGGAAGTGAGTGTGTGTGTGGTTGTGTGGGTGTGGGTGTGTGTGTTGGGGGGGCAGTGACACTCACATATCCCTACTCTTATAAAAAACAGAGATGGTGATGATGGTGTTCCTGCCATCCTGCAATATACGCCATCCGATTTATACCCGACAGATAGGAAGGAAACTGTGGCAATTTTGCAAAAAGATACCCACACCCCTCTCCGCATTTGCAAATAAGGCATTCCCTCGTTCATCCTTTTCTCCCACAAGATAAACTACTCATACAAATGCATCTTGATGTTCGGTGCAATGCTTGGGTATCTTTCTAGTAGGGAGAATGAGTTTGTGTGACACATATCTGGCTATATTAAGGGATAGGTAGATAGAATTTGTGCGAGGCATACTTAAATCATCATGAAGATAAACAAAATTGTGTGCATGCAAGTGCCGGAAAAACGAGAAACAATGTGTGTGTGTGTGTGTGCACGCGCGCGCGTGTGTGTGTGTGTGAGAGAGAGAGAGGGAGAGAGAGAGAGAGTGAGAGAGAAATCGCAAAACAAAAGGTGCTCTACTGGAATCCCATTCTATGTATTCATATGGTTCCGGAACTCAAGTTAATCTTAGGCATATGTGTGAGAGACATTATTATACTTTGAGACATTAGTGGCTGTGGGTGGGCAGAATTAAAGGGTTGGGCGTGTTCGACAGAGAGAGCGTGCGTGTTTCTGTGTGAGAGACTTGTAGGATGGAGTAGAAAGACGAATTCTAACCTTGACGGAGGGAGAGAAATACATGAAGTGCGCGTGTGTGATTCCGATGCCCATGGGGAAATGAGATATGTATGCGTGTGAGAGAGATTGCACAATTCTTTCACGTATCACTATCTACTATCGTGGACGTGCATCGCTTGAACATGAATCAATATCTACTTCGTATCGTGGCCAAAGGTACAATATCGATTCAACTCTATAAAGATTGGACACTCACGTATCACATTTTTCTATTTAAATAAACCTTTTCTGTTGCGCATGCCAAAGTTACAGTGATGTTTCTTCAAACAACCAATGTAGCTATTATGTACATGCACCATTGTTACTCTTGCATTAAAAATCATTAGTCTTGAATGATTTAAGGTTCTATTATGAAGTAATATATGTAATATTCATATATGAATTCAACGGGTACGCAATTTATGAAATGGAGGCTATGTAATCATATGAGGTAACACTTTTAAGTAGCGGACTACAATATCCATTTCTTTTTGTGCACCTCTACACTAACACGTCAATGCATTATGTTTAAACAAAATAACCAATTGCACTAAATTATCTATTTACACGAGAAATACATAGGCTGAGATTTGATCCTTTTTTTGTGAACGCGCCACTACACCCGTACGATTGGCTGCGCCCGTGTGAACGTCCAAGTTATTGGCGCATCATCCCGAGTTACAGTCTTTTTTTCTGGGTGGACTTCACACCAGTTATTAACTGCTGACGCGTGCCCCGTCTACACAGTCTCGCATGACCTTCCCGCTAGCACGGTCCAAAATTAGTTGAAACTAGATACAAACGATCCCGCGGGCGGCAAAATCTCCCGCCTCCTAAAATTTCCGCCACCTTAGTCTTTAGCATGTGAAATTCCCCTTTTTTCCTTGGTGCACAGAAACCTACAGTTACAACATCGCCCTCATCTACATAATAGGTCAGGGATGCTTTGGTAACTTCTGGTTCCCCCCACTACACGGCACCCCCATTTCCTCTCCAGCTCCCGCAAAAATGACTAACTCCACACTACCAGAGCATCTCACATCACGCTGTCCGTACTTCATCGGCCTTTCTCCCCTCCCATCTCGTAACCCTAGACTGCTCATCCACCGGCGTACCAGAGCGCATTCACTGCCAGCGGCGTCCACCTCGCCGGATCTGCTTCTGCAGCCGCATCTAACCCTCCCACCTCTCCTAGAAACAACTAGATTGCTCATCCACCACTGTACCATAGCCCATTCAATGCCGGCCTTGTCCACGGCGCCGAATCTGCTTCGCCGGTACTCTTGTCAACCGCAGCGCATCTACAGCGGCTCATTCGTACTCCCCACCGGAGAAGCTTCGTCCACCCCTCCCCCTGGAGCCATCCCACTGACACCCCCGTCGACGACCTCTAATCCTCTTCGCCGACACCTTCCTAAACCCTGCCGGAGCCGCTTCGCCAACACCATCGTCAACACCACCGGAGTAGCTTCCCCTATACCATTTTCAGCCCTACTGGGGCCGCTTTGCCAACTCACAAGTCCACGGCCTCAGATCCGCTTCTCGCACCCTCATCCAACCTACTAGAGCAGCTTCTGACGCCCCCGTCGACGGCCGCCCATCCGCATCATCGACACCATCCTTAACCCAACCACCGGATCAGCTTCACCTACGCCCTCGTCCACGGCCACAGATCCGCTTCGCCCACACCGTAGTCCACCCTACCGGAGCAGCTTCACCTACGCCCTCGTCCACAGCCACAGATCCGCTTCGCCCACACCGTAGTCCACCCTACCGGAGCCTCTCCACAAACACCCTACTCCATGGTTCTAGATCTCCTTACCGGACCCCGACAGCCGGCGCAGCGTCATCACCCTTGACGTTTCTAACCTGATTCCCACCGTCTAGCAAGATGCCAAGCACCCGCCACGGCCTAGGTACTTGTCACCTTTAAACCCGTCTAGCATCACATGCCCGATGTACTTCAAATATACTAACAGGTCACTATTACCTGTTATGCAACTGGCAAAAACTACAAGGATGATGTTTCTTCTGAATCTAACAGCTTGGCAAACCAAGATCCTAGACCGAGGCATTGGTATGATCTTGTAAGCGTCTCTCTCTCTTGTATTGTGATGTGCCTACCAACGTGCTTTGCTAGGAGTTTCGACCAGTAATCCCTTTGTGCAGAAAATGATTTCTACTACTGGCTGCTAAATTAGATATGTAGATGTCCTACATGATACTACCTCGTACCTCCATTCCTAAATATAAGTCTTTCTAGAGATTCCACTATAGGTTACATACGGAGCAAAATGAGTGAATCTACACTCGAAAATGCATCTATATACATCTGTATGTGGTCCATACTGGAATCTCTGCATAGACATATATTTAGGAACAGAGGCAGTACATTACACAAAATTGTAGGTGGCATGTAGGATTTCTAGTACACTACATTAGGCTCCCTTAGAGTGCCTGCTAGTCCAGCACACAGAGTCATGGCTAGTTTATGCTACGCACACAATCATTAATTGGTTGTTTAAATATGCGCAAGGGATATGCAATGTATTATCATGTAGAGATGTTTGAAATTAGCCATGTCAACTTGCAGATAGGGCTACACAATGAAAAAGTACAAGATGTATGTGGCAATTTCATGGAACATCGCAAAAAAGGAGAGCCAGCGGTGAGCCTATACAGTGTGCTATGGTACGTCACTCCTCCATTGCAATCATTGTGATATGTTATTTGTATGTTAGTTCTATTGGCCAAGTTTCTTAGGGACAGTTATTATGAGTTATCCTAAGAAAATAAGCACATGTGAATATAAGCTCCATGTAATAAGCCAACCAGTTATTTTCATTGTGTTTTCAGGTTATCTTTGGTATGATAAGTGAAAATTCTAGATTCCATTATATTTTTTCATTTTGTTGCCCCTATGAAAATTAATTTGACTTGCAAACATCACAAATTGAACCCAGTGCAGTAATTAATATGATAGGAAAACAGACCTTCACTATTTGCTCAAAATGCAAATACAAAGATACCATCTACTTGGCACAATCTACTTTGGTCAATGTTTTCCATAGAGATCCCATTGTCTAATTTAAACGAAAAACGCATGACCCAAATTTAAATGAAGAACAATTATTTATTGAAATTCATTGGTCCAAGTGGCTGGTTATTATCATATAGCAGCACCATCTGAAAGCATCATATAGCAGTTGTAACTCATAGCAACTCATCATACAGCAGCAGGAGTGTGCAATTCATCATATACCAGCAGCAGTTCATAGCAATTCATCATATAGCAGCAGCAGGAGCATCTCATAGCAATTCATCATATAGCAGCAGCAGGAGCAGCTCATAGCAAATCATCATAGCACAGCAGCAGGAGCAGGTCATAGCAATTCATCATATAGCATCATCAGGAGCAACTCATAGCAATTCATCATATAGCAGCAGCAGGAGCAGCTTATAGCAACTCATCATATAGCAGCAGCAGCTCATAGAAATTCATCATATAGTAGCAGCTCATAGCAATTCATCATATAGCAGCAGTAGCTCATAGCAATTCATCATATAGCAACAGTAGGAGCACCTCATAGCAATGCATCATATAGCAGCAGCAGAAGTAGCTCATAGCAATTCATCGTATAGTGGATCGGAATGAAAATTTGGATGAGCTCATCCTTCAAAAACACCTCAAGGCCACGGCCTGGGAGGTGGGGAGGGGTAATAAGGTGCCTTCTACCGCAGTGTGGCATCAGCCATAGTTGTGCAGCGCCTGCCGGAGTAGTGCGTTGGACGAACCACAATGGAGCAGCTGCTGGAGACCATGAGAATGAGGGGCGGCACCAGAGGGAGGAGCAGCCAGGGAGATCTGCCCCTACCCGCCGGCCATGTAGCCTAGCTGGACAAAGCATCGCCGAAGACCAGGCCGGATGGGAACAGTGGCGACGGCTTGCTGGAGGAACCCTAGTGCTGCAGGCAGGGTATCGAGGTAGAGGGAAAGGGGAGATGAGATGCAAGCGGGCAGGGCAATGAACGCTTGCATGTTTGTTTTTACGTGATGGTGAGGCGTGATGCGGGCATCACCAGTTGCATTTTGAGTGTAATATAGGCAGACAACAGAGTCATTTCACTATTCCCCTTCCCTTCAATTTTTAGTGAGGTTCTATCCGAAAGACCCCCCTCCAAAGCGAAATTAGTTAACCCCAAGCCCATAACTCAAAAATGACTTCTTTACATCTTTTATGGCTTATTTTGATAATAAGACCTGAAAAGGCGGAATGGAACTGGCCCTTAACCTGCAATTCAATTATGCGTGGAATGATGAATCACGCCTGCCTGCTATAGTGTACATTTAGGCATCATCATACATGGCATAACCTAATACATGTGCATTCCATTGTAGAATCTGGAATATGCAATGTTTATGTTAGTTCATACGTTGCACATGATGTTTAATGCCCCTTAAATCTGGCCAGTCAAGTGATGGTCTTTAAGCCTCCTTCTTTGCTTCTTTTCTTGATATGTAAGATTTGCTCACACATCGGTTCATTTGCTTGTTTGCATCAGCCAGCCATACTAGGACTACTTGGTTTGATTACTTGATGTTCTTGACCTAACACTCTAACAGAGCTTGTCAACTATTTAAACGCTAAGGGCTATTGTAGTGGGGCCTTTTCTAACTCATAGGTGACATAAAGGTTTGGCTGTACACTAAAGTAGGCTCTCCAAAAGTACCTGGAGATCCAGTTTGAAGGTATGCCTAGTTTTTACATAGTGCAGACATAGTAAATGCTCATTTCACTGTGTGCAAGTGCAAGAGATGTGGCATGTTTCATTATGTGGTGTTGTTTTGTTATAATCTCATCCTTTTGTGTTCACATGCTGGAAAGTATGCATATTTATCTTCCAAGGAGACGAGTAACTTGTTTGTGTCACCTTGCAGAGGGGGTGCAATGAAGATAAGATTGAGGATTTCCATGTACAAGATGTTAGGAAGGAGCCTTGCAAGAGAAGTAGGAGCTGTGCTGAGCCTCTTCAACCTGTTAAGGTAAGTCACTGTATCCAACTCAATAGTTCAATTCCTTGTTTTTTTTCAGGCATAGTTAATTTGCTCTTTTCAATTGCTTTATTTGTCCTAAGTTAATGAGATGCCCACAGAATGATGCCTGATGTTGGGTACTTGTATAACTATTAGTTGACATAATTAAAGGCCTCACCATTTAATTACTCTGCCGAAGTGTGCTTGAAGCTTTGAAGTCTATTAAGCAACTATTATTGAATGAGGATCACAATCTAGTTTATACTAGGCTAATGATTGCATAGTTTTCTTGTTGTAGTATGTTTTTATGAAATCCTGTGTTGTTCATTGTGCTCCCTTAGACTTGAATTGAGCTACAGAATGGTCAACTACTTGCTTACTTCTATGCAACGTGTTGTCTAAATTTGTAACTTGCCTATGTTTTGGATTGGGCCCCAACATCATGCTCCTCTGGTGAGCTAAGAAAGATTTCTGTATACAGGCTGCACATACTACCTTTTTATAATTTTTAAAATATCACCTGCTTATGCTTCATGATGTGTAACATTATTGTTAGTCCTGTTTTTCCATGTACAAAATAGTCTGTCTTGCTCGCTTCACTTTTGTAACTATATTTTTTCCCTAGTCATATGTACTTACAGAAACATTTCAGGATGAAGTGACATCCACACAAAGATCTACGAGAAGTGTAGCATGGCCGTTACCGAATGATTATGAATTGGAATGGAAATGTCCTGATGTTCTCGAGCATCAACTAGAGGTGGCAAGACAACGTGTACATGATTATGAAAGTACAATCAACAAGTTGAGACTGGACATGTAGGTATTAGATGCAGGAGTCAAAAAACTGAAACAAGATACTGAGGTAACAACGAAGGAATTGGATATTTTGCAGACTGAAATTTGTGCTATCTAAATCCGACCAATCCTATTTTCTGAAGAGATTATAGTTCAAATGGTAAGTTATGTTGATGCGCGTCTATGATGTATGAGCTGTATTTTCCCAGTGTATGTAATTTGTTGTTTGTGTATGCTTTATTATCACTGGTGCCGAACCATAATGCCCAGTGGGTATAATCGGCTGTAATTTCTTTATTGTATAGTGTAGGATTATTCTACGTTTCTATGCCTTAATCTCTTTATTGTATAGTGTATGTTTTTTAGAGGTGATAGTATAGAGTAGGATAATTCTTTGAATATGCTATGTCGTTCAAATAGGGGCTAACTCGCCCAAATGTTGTAGTGACTATGGCCGTCCACAAGTCGTACGATCCATGGGCCATCTATGTGATGGACGATCTATGGCCTTCTATGGGCTGTCGGATCCATGGGCCTTCTATGGGCCGTCGGATCAATAGGCCTTCTACGGGTCGTCGGGTCAATGGGCCTTCTACGTCCCATAGGATCCATGGGCCTTCTACGGGTTGTCTCATATATGGGCCTTGTACGGGCCATATAAGGGGCCGTAAACGGGCTAGAGTTGAAATCGTCCGTTCATGCGCCGACCTTAACGGGCCGTCATTAATCGGCCGTATTTGATGATGCTATGAAAATGGCCCAACGTATTAACGGGCCTCTAATGGGCCGACTATAACCATGGGCTGAATTTGGCCCACAAGCAGAAAATGACAGTAACGGGCTGAAAGTAAACGAATGCTGGAAATGAGCCCAAGAATAAATGGGCCCTGTGAAGGCCGAAAGATAACATGAGCTGGAAACGGCCCAACGGAATAATGGGCCATTAATGGGTACAAAGTGATACACTGTTCATTACAGGCCAGTTTTACCATGGGCCGTTAATGGGCGAGGGTTACTAAGGGCCTCATATGGGCTGAAAGACGTCATGGGCCATACATGGGCCGGAAGTTAAAATGGGCTGGAATTATATTGAACAGCCTAGATGACACTTCTAGGCCAAATTCGGACAGGCCATAAATGGGCCCTGGGTTAGCGGGCTATAAATGGGCTATATGCGAATAGGCCATTAACAGGCTTGCCGTGGGCTGGCCCGCCACCTTTTGACCAAGTCAAACGGGCCGGCCTTTTCACAGGAATGGGCCTCTGTTGGGCCGTGCCACGTGTCGACGTATCATAGGCGCTTTGGGTCCAATGATTGGATGACAATTGTCCCAGCGGCGAGCCGACACGTGCTCCCTCCAGCCAATGATGATTTTACACGTGGAAAATCCCCATTGGTCGGGGCTATTAACGGGTTATCCGATCGAAAACCGGACCTGATAGCTTAACGGCGTTACGTTACGGTGGATGCCGCGTGTCGGTCACCCTTGATGAAAGCACTTTTGTGTACCGCGATTTATCGTCATGGAAGTGGACACTTCTGTGATGATAATTTTGGTAATGTCATAGAACACTTTTACGACAGCACAGGTATGACTATCTTGATTCTGTCATAAAATTGTCATGGATGTACATGCATGACAGAAAACGTGACATACCGTGACATCATAGAAGTGTATTTTTTGTAGTAACGGCGATGTCCGAGAAGAACAATCGGCCGACGGAGACTCGAAGAGGTGAACTAGACGTGCAATCAGAGGGCTGCTGGCGGCCAACCCACGTATGACCATGTGGGCATGAGATACAGTTCGAGTCCTTCACCTCGTAAATCTTCAGCAAAGGTTCCTTTGAGTTCCGGTTGCACAAACTCAAATCAGCCTAAACAATCCCTTTTTTGTCTTGAGCAAGAACGCAAAAACAATAGCCATGTCAATCTTTGAAAGTTGATAGCAAATGTGCCCGTGCGTTGCAATGGGAGAGGAAGAGTAGACACTGCATTATCTAACCGCACAATTGCATCGATAATTCAATTTATTGATGTGAATTAATTCAGGTCACAGGCACAATGTAACTTTCTCAATAATAATTAGAAGCTCAAGCGGGTATATAATTCGATGCAGCAGGCACGCCGATAAAAACAAAAAACGATGAATCAGAATATGGCCATTGCTCACATCTCACACAAGCTTCGAGTTCAGCAGAATTAGGCAGTCTGTTAGTGCACTGCAAGCTAAAATCACAATTGCACACCTATATAGTATATTGAATAGACATAATGTTAATGGTTGTTACCAACAAAGTACATCTTGTACGCCCTGGGCCAATATCATTCAGCAAACCACAAAGTAATCCAAGGACAGGAGAAGCCTGCTGCTAAGTTCAGTAAGGAAAGGGTAGTAAACACTCTTGGTACTGGCAAGAGATTTCGCAACGAACGGAATTATAGGACGGCTTCCGAGACAGAACTAAACAAAACTCCGTTGTTGCTGCTACTTTAGTAGGCATAAGTACTGAGAGTCTACCAGACCATAAATATTAGTGCATGCATCTTTTAACATTGCCGCCATTACTACTTGATATATAAGGATGGTTTGTGTCTGTCTACCTCGACTCCAACACTGCATTATCTGTAATGCTCTTATCATCATTTTTATCCGCTCGGACATCATTAATGGTTATGTTCAACTACAATAAACATCCACTGCATTTCCATCTCTTGGAAAAATATTTGGCAAGAAATAAAGTGTCTCACCTTATAGCTCTAACTCCACTTCACTATATAACTTCACAGGTGCTAGGATCTAATAACTTCTTGTTGAACCTTAGTCCGCTACTTCAACAAATCTAGTAATGTTACAATGTCATTTGCATAAATCCAAAATTTTACCAGATTAAGACCTTGCTATAAATCACATGATAATTGAAGGGCTACTACAATTGCTCACAATCCAAATGCTTTCCAACATATAAATGACCATCACCATGGTGGTAGCACATGAATAAGCATATGCGTCAAACAAATGGATCAACGCATAGAGCACAAATCCATGCATCAAACAAATGCTCGTTGTAGATGCTAAAAAGATCCATGAGGCAGCTAGAGCTCAGGCGGAGACCAAAATTATATCTATTCTGGTTAAGCAGGACTAGAAAAAAGATCAAGACTTCGATACATATGGATTTTAAATCTCTCGGTGTTGAATGGAGTAGCAGTCTAGTAGTACTAAATTATTTGAATGAATGTATGTACTGCATCAATCCATTAACTCTCACAGTCAATTGGATGAATGGAGTATCTATCTAGTAGGATTAAACAACTGACCCTTTACTGATTGATTAATTAGTGAATTGATCATTTATCTGAACCATTGCTGACACATAACAAAAGGTATTAGATGTATTCAAATCATTGAACCTTAAATCCGTTAATAACTATGCAAACAGAGAAAGGTCCTTGTGGATAGAAAGATGAAGAAAAATGCTTTTATAAACATTTCAGATACGAGCCTAAAATTACTGGAAAACTCGTCAATGCTAGTAAATAGGAAGGTTCGCTAATGTTAATGTACCATTGGTAAAGGTGTAATGTTAAATGTATTCCCATTTTGTTGGATGTACCTTCCCACAGTCAGGCTCCTGACTAACATACTGCCTCTTGTCGTGTACATGAGCATGCTTACTCAAGGCAAAGTCTTCCTGCAGTTGTCAAGCTGCAAACGAAGAAGATCTACTTGGATAGTTCAACATTGCACAGATGCACCTCCGGCTATTACTCTGATTGAAGTTTTCCTGCAGGTTCCTGTACACATCGTCTCCAGACAGAAAATCTGGTCAAATTATCCAATATGGGCGACTAACTACGAAGGATAAGATAAACTTTGCTCTGGGATCCATGATAACATGAACGACAAATCATAGTGTCGGTGTACAAAAAGAAGGGTACACCTTTTGTACCCCTATAACTGTGCACGGGCAGTCTGAGCCGCAGATACCACCACACCAAGCAAGGCAAGGGAGGTGAGCCAGGGTAAAACCGAAGCTCAAGAGAACTAGAACGACGCCAAGGCCAAGACCACGAAGAGCAAAGGGGACGAAGCGGACTCCGCCGGCAAGATCCTTGTTGGGAGACAGTTCTAGCAGCCCCGGCAAAACCCTTGCCGCGGCAACTCGTCCCGCTCCTACGGAGCAAATCACCCTTGAGTCCACTGCCCCCAAAGGGCAAGGATTCAGGAGACATCCCCGTGGCGGCATGCAGATCTTTGTGAAGACATTCAAGATAAGATAGGCACTAAGGAGACGACAACCCTTGCCGGGATCCCAGCCGAGGAAGACCACAAGGCCCCCGGCAAGCGCCTTGCCGGGGATGACAGCAGGCGCCTCGGCAAGACCCTTGCCGGGGCCCCGGCAACGCCCTTGTCGAGGACACACATAGGGCCACCATCAGGCCCACGCCGAGTAAACCTCCACCACCGCATGCATGTAGCTACCGACCCAACCAGCTAGGCAGGCACCCGCATGGCGGCATGTAGATCTTCATGAAGACCCACCACTACGCCACCTCAGCTGCCTGCCTACCTACATGGCATCACAGACGTCGCTGGTAGGGCGTGTGTCGACACAAGAAGGAGCGGTGACGGACGAGACAGGTTTCTCCCCCGTCCCCGATAAAGCAAGGACACCTAAGCAAGACACATTAAATGTGCCTTGACATGTGATTCGAAGGATAACCTCGCAGCACTGTACCCTTTCCACCTCCTATGTGCCACTGTGGCAACCCCTTTTTTCTATAAAAGGAGGACCGAGGCGACCGGAGGAAGGATTCAGCTTTTTAGAGCTCCTCATGCCCCATAGCTAGCTCAAGAACACATATATACAATCCACCAAAGCAGGAGTAGGGTTTTATGCATCCTCGCGGCCCGAACCTGGATAAACGAACCATGTGCTATCTGTTGTGATCCCATAGGTGTTGTTCCCACCGAAGATCTTCTCACGACCCCGCACCCCGCTAACCACAGTAGGGATTCTCACGACCCCTCGCCCCGCTAACCACAGTAGGGATTCTTGTGATCCCATAGGTGTTGTTCCCACCGACATGTTTGGCGCGCCAGGTAGGGGAACGCAGTTGTGAGAATCGGCTTTAGCAGTTAGCCCGGCACTCCTTCATCTTCGTGACCCTTGGAGAAGAAAGGAGGCCAGAAGATCGGCACTCGAGCGATTGCAAACAGAAGCTAAGTTGCACTGAACCCTTATTTGTTCTATCCTTCTTATATGAGGTTATTCCCCCCGGAGATGTCACGCCTTTGTATGAGAAACCTACACGCCAGGGGGGCTCTCCCACGATCGGCAACGCCCTTGCCCTGTTTCGAGTCCGCTCAACAGCTCAAGCGGCTGCGTCGAGAATGGCAGAGTAGCCTTCCGCGATCAACAACGCCCTCGATTCTGACGCGAGTCAAGCTCGACAGTTCGAGCAGCCGCGTTCAGAATGGAAAGGTGGCTCGTCCAGCAACACGCATACCCAGCAGGCCCATGGGGATCCGTCCCCAAAACACCGCTAGGGGCTTCCGCACCGGCGAGCCTACCCAATCGACGTAGGGTGCACATACAAAGAGGAATTGAATGGGGAAAATAACGTGCATGAAATTAAGAGTACTGCAAAAGTTATGTTACATCACATCATTGCTGCGGTTCTAACTAAAGATAAAATTTGTCTTGGTCGGGAACCCGCAGCGGCGAAGAAGAACGGGATGCTTAATCCCAACGCTGGCCTTCCACCCTCTTGATTTCGTCGATACTGCTGATGATGGGCTTCATGCGCTCCTTGAGCACCGTGAGGTCAGTACCATCCGACAAGCTATCCAGCGGCCTCGAAGTCAAGGTCGGGATTCCAGTACGCCATCTTGGTGAGGACCTTGGTCACGACCCTCCGGCAAAGTCGCCGGGCCTCCCCAGCCAACATGGCCGCTCTGCTGGAGTGAAGATAAGACAAGGCTCCAAGGACGCCCTCCAAGAATTGGGTCAGCTTGGCGTTGACGGTCCCGCTGCGCTCAGGGGCATACCTCACGTTTGGCATCCCCATGGTGGCCAACTGCGAGGTGACCCTGCCGGCGACGTCCTCTAGACGGCTGATCCATCTGTTCTCGCCCGCCACATATTCCTGGTGGGAGGCGGCCTCGTTCGCCCGCAGCTGCTTCTCCTCCTCCAGGCCCCTGGTCAAGGTCTCCTCCCGAGCCGTGCTCTCCGACAATATCTTCTCGAGATTCTCCAGCTTCAGCTTGAGATCTCTGATGGAGTTTTGCGCTTCGGAGAGCTCCCCAGCCCTGCTGATGACTGCTCCTTGCGCCTCTACCAAGGCGCTGTTGAGCGTGCTCTTCTCGTTGGACAGCTTGAGGGCCTACTCCTTCAGCTCGTCCCGCTCTACCTCCAACTCCTTCACCTTTCCGGCATGGGCCAGTGCTTGGGCATCGAGTGCATCTTTGTGCCTCTGCTCCAGCTCGCGAGTCCGTCGCAAGACAAGGGCCTCGAGCTCCTCATCCTTGCCGCAGAGCGTTGCGGCAAGCTTCGCCTCACGCATGGAGAGGTCCTCTTCCTGGGAATCCAATGCGTCTTGATGCTGGTTCCGGGCGGCCTCGGCCGCGGCAGCCAAGTTCACCGCCTTTTCCTGGGCCTTCTCGATGTCAGCCATCTTCATGGTGAGCTCTACATCGCGCTTGGCCAATTCCTCCTGAAAGGCCCTCTGCTCCTCGCGAGTCTGGTGAAACCAGGACTGCATCTCAGCAACGCGCGCCTTGAAGTCCACCTCCGCGTTGTCCATCGTTGCCATCCTGGACTTGACCTTGTCCAGGCGAGCACGGTAGAGCGCTTGGAGCTTCCGGAAATTGGACCCCATGGCACGAAAAAGCTGCTCTTCTGGAGAACCATCGCCGCCAATGCAGGGCTCATCGACAACCTCGAGCCCGGTGGCGGCAAGCACCTCGCCGTCAAAGACTTCCCCTTCGGCGGGCACTCAGGAACTTAACACCCCTGGAAGATGGACGAAAAGATCGTTGCCCACCTTTAGGTATCTGCCGGGGCCTGAGGTTGAGGAGGAAGGAGGTTGATCATCAACCACCTATTCCTCGGCGGTGGCCTTGCCGGCTTCCCCGGTGGGCCCACCACTGGCGCCCTTGGCAGAAGCCTCGCCGGTCGCCTTGGCGCCCCCCGCAGCGGTGTCCTTGGCAGCATGCTTGGCGGCCTCATCAGCGGCGGCCTCGTCAGCATCTCTGGCGGCCCCCTCAGCGGCAATCATGTCGGCCTCCTCCGCGGCCTCCTCAGCAATATTCCCAACAACAGTATCCACGTCCTCCATACCTATTGAAGGAGGGCCTGGGTAGTAATGGCAGCATTGAAGCCAAGAGAAAGAATAAGGAAAAAACAGAGACGGAGGACAGGCGACTCACCAGTGCCAGGCTGTGAAGCAGAAGTCCCCCTCCCCCGCCAGCATTTGACGCCGTGGCAGAGTCACCAGCGCCCAAGTTCCCCTCTTCCTCCATGGGTGTGGGCTCCATGCTAGATGCCCTTGCCGGGGACGCCCCTCGCGGCGGCGTAGTCGATGGGGGTGGTGTGTTGGGGGTAGCCCTCTGCACCTCCTCCTGCTACCGCTCCCCTCCTGCAAACACGACAAGGTCAACACCATAGCATCGAATGCCTACGACGTGTCGAATAAGAGGAGGGTGACGAACGTACGCTGGGGGCTGTGCCGGGGGCTGCTGTCCGGGCTACTCAACACCACCAGTGGCGTCTTTGAAGCCCCAGCCGAGGGTTGACTGCTCGCCGAGGCCTTCGCCCTCTTCACCCTCTGGGCCAACATCTCTGCATCCCTGCAGAAGCAAAAACGGATCAAGATGAGTGACTTAATTCAGAGGAATGGAAATCGCAGTAAGGAACGGAGTACTTACTTGTCATCCATCTCCTCCTCTTCCACCACTCCCCTTTTCCTCTTCGGGCTGAGAGGCCCAAGATCAAAAGGGAGCTCCGCGTCAACATCCGAGTCGACATCTGCCGGAGGAGGCAAAGAAGGCGGGGTTTGTGCACGCCCAGATGGGGAAGGGGTAGTTGTCTTCTTCTTCTCAGCGGCCTTCGTCAGCCTCTTCGCTGCCGTGGCCCTCGTATGACGCTCGGACCCCTCCAGGGTCAATTGAGGCCGCGCAGCCCGCCGCAGGACTCGCCCTCTTCCCCTGGCAGGCGTCGAGCCCGCCGCCACATCCTCCTCCCCCGACGACTCGTCGGCCACATCTTCGACAAGCGGAGCTCCCGTGTCGGCGCTGCTAACCTCCCCGGAGGCCGCCGCCCACCGGGTGAGCTCCTCTTCCTCCGCAGCCGTTGCGGCCTTGTCCTCCACACCCCCGGCGCTGCCGGCCTCCATGGCGAGCTGTGCCTCCCTCGCCCTAGTGGCGATGTAGTCCAGCTCTGCCTGGGTGGTGTCCATGACAAGCCACTGCTCGGCGTCAGCATTGACATACACCTCGATCAGGGTGTCAAAGAATTGCTGCACATCAGCATCCTTCGGCTCCTTCCAGCTCAGGACAGGCTGTGCGCGTTACAGTCCGGCATCATAGCGATGATCTCGGACCGACGTGAATTATTGCACAACGGGACCACCCCCGCTGGCAACTTGAAAAACGGCCCCTTGGTGGCCTTGCCGACCTTTGCGGCAGCCCTCATGGCCTTGCCGGTCCGTTCGACCTCGCCGTCGCGACCCACATCAAGCTGAAAAAGCCGCTGGCAGAAGTGGGCATGCGCCATCACCATGAAATTGTGATCGAGGCCGGGGCGGAGTCGCATAATGTCAGCCGAATTCATAAGAAGCCAGGCTGGTCTCCCCTTGTTGTGCAACGGGGCGATCCGGCGATGAATGAAGTCCGCCCCGATCATCTCAAGGGTGAGTCCAGCCCGGGTGAGCCGGAGAATCCTGGTGGTGGCGACAGTGAGCCTCCCGTCGGCGATGTCGACATCACTCCAATCGCTGTCGTGGACCGGCGGCACTCGGCGGACCTTGCAGAATTCCACGGGTCTTCATCTTCAATCCAGAACCACCGGCCACGCTATTCCTCCCACCTCTCCTTCACGGCACCGTCCGGGTATGCCCCCTTGGATCTTGGGATCCAGGTGACGCAACCAGAGATGGCACCTCCCGGTTGGATCCGAGGGGAGAAATAATAGCGGAAGAGTGCCGTGTTGGGCTACACCCTGGCAAAGCCTTCACAAAGATGCGCGAAGAAAGCCATGCACGCCACCATGTTCAGAGTAAAATCCAAGAGGCGAAAGCCGAAGGTGTGCATGATGTTGCAGAAAAAATCGGAAAAAGGGGGACATAACCCGCAAGAAAGATAATTGACGAAAAAGGGATACCGATTTGGGGCAGGATCGGCGCAAGCGGCAGGAATGACGCGCGTCGCCGGAAGTCCCGAATTCTCTCCCCCCGTCTTCACTCCCCATAGAGGCCTGAAGGAGGCACGGAGCTCACAAACATCAACCGTCGAGGGGAAGAAGAAGGCGGATTTCGTCTGGTCCCCCAATAGCGCACTCTCCGGCGGCTCCACAGTCCCAGCGCCCTTAGCCACCCCCTTGCCCTTGGCGGATTTGGGCGCCATGGTGGCTAAGAAAGTTAGAGGACTGAGGGAGGGGGATGGCGAAGCAACGACGGCGGGTGACGGCGGAAGCTTAGGAGGGAAGGAAGAGAGGAAACGGCGGCTCTGAGATTGGAGAAGGCACGAGGAAAGAGGAGAAAGTGAGCAGCGCGCCCATGGTTATTCCTTCTTATGGGGGAAAACACGGGCCGCCTCCTTTCACATTAATTGTGATGTGACGCATGCCCACGGGAACCAACCCCACGCATGCCGCCCACGTCACACACGCCTCCCCACGCCGCGCCACGCGCGGGAATCGTGGGAAGCGCAGTGCGCGAAGAATCTTACCGCGGTAAAAACCGCCCCACCTGCCCGCGCACCGTTTTTAGGCCTAGCCCAACAACACGTTGCGCTTATGTGTGGCCCAGGCCCGGGGGCTCCTGTCGGTGTACAAAAAGAGGGGTACACTTTTTGTACCCCTATAACTGTGCACGGGCAGTCTAAGCCGCGGATACCACCACACCAAGCAAGGCAAGGGAGGTGAGCCAGGGTAAGACCGAATCTCAAGAGAACTAGAACGACGCCAAGGCCAAGACCACAAAGAGCAAAGGGTACGAAGCGGACTCCCCCGGCAAGATCCTTGCTGGGAGACAGTTCTAGCAGCCCTGGCAAGACCCTTGCCGCGGCGACTCGTCCCGCACCTACGGAGCAAATCACCATTGAGTCCACTACCCCCAAAGGGCAAGGATTCGGGAGACATCCCCGTGGCGGCAAGAAGATCTTTGTGAAGACATTCAAGATCAGATACGCACTCCGGAGACGAAAACCCTTGGCGGGATCCCAGCCAAGGAAGACCACAAGGCCCCCGGCAAGCGCCTTGCCGGGGATGACAGCAGGCGCCTCGGCAAGACCCTTGCCGGGGCCCCGGCAAGGCCCTTGCCGAGGACACACGCAGGGCCACAATCAGGCCCACGCCGACTAAACCTCCACCACCGCATGCATGCAGCTACCGACCCAACCAGCTGGGCAGGCACCCGCGTGGCGGCATGCAGATCTTCGTGAAGACCCACCACTGCGCCACCTCAGCTGCCTGCCTACCTACATGGCATCGCAGGCGTCGCTGGCCAGGGTGCGTGTCGACACAAGAAGGAGCGGCGACAGACGAGACAGGTTTCTCCCCCGTCCCCGATAAAGCAAGGACACCTAAGCAAGACGCATTAAATGCGCCTTGTCATGTGATGCGAAGGATAACCTCGCAGCACTGTACCCTTTCCACCTCCTGTGTGCCACTGTGGCAACCCCTTTTTTCTATAAAAGGAGGCCCGAGGCGACCAGAGGAAGGATTCGGCTTTTTGGAGCTCCTCACGCCCCATAGCTAGCTCAAGAACACAGATATACAATCTACCAAAGCAGGAGTAGGGTTTTACGCATCCTCGCGGCCCGAACCTGGATAAACGAACCATGTGCTATCTGTTTGATCCGCTCTTCTCATGACCCCATGCCCCGCTAACCACAGTAGGGATTCTTGTGATCCCATAGGTGTTGTTCCCACCGACACATAGCCATTAACAATTTTGCCTCTAGCCATCCACAAACTACCCACCCATTGATCCACACGGAAAGGGGAGGGGAGGAAGAAATTCCAAGGAGTGTGCCATACCCCTAACCCATGTGAAGAGGCCGAACTTGGCGCTCCCGCGTATGCTGCAGCGCAACTACACTTCAGCTTGTGGCTGGGGCGCCTCCCTCCCACGTTGAACTGGGCTGCCCCAGCAACTCCATGGCGTCCCTAAGGTCCTCTCACCACAGTCGTTGCTTCCTCAAGCACATGCGTCAAATAGTAGGCAGAGGCGGGTCAGCATCATTTAATGTCGAGGAGGATCGTCCAGCGTAAAGGAGGCTGACGGCGACGGGAAAGCGAAGACTTGTGAGGTTACCTTGGCCAGCGGGGTGAGGTGCAGCAGTAGCAGAGAGTGGGGTGAGGTGCGGCGGCGGCGGTGGCGGCCTGCGGGATGAGTTGTGGCGGTGGCTTGAGGGAAAAGCTCAGGATGATTTGCTCGGGTAGGGCTCGCTCTGGCTCGGGTGCGGGTCGGCGCTCACGAAATGTTTCCTTTTTAGCTGTGGCCACCGTGCCAGAGCGGCCGGCACGCATCCGGCTGGAGCCGGGTGGGCGGCGGCCTATGGCCCATCGCAAATTTTCTAGCCCATATGATAGGAAGCTATGAAAATGAAATTGTATGGATGAAATTTAGTACCACCTCACGTATATGTTTTAAATTCGAACTAAAAGCATAAATTCACGAGAAGAAGCGTATTGTGACGGTGAATCCACGGAGTTAATCTGTGCTTTATTATTAGGGAAAGATTTCTTCAAAACCACGACAAAGATTTATTCCACCTTTATATATGAATATGATTTAGAAATGGTGTGATCTTCGAATTCAGTAGGTTGGATACACTTTGAGTCAAACAGTTATTTCATCGAATACAATCTGCTCACATGAAAAACAGTTCACCTTATGTAAATCATACAATTATTGAGGATTACCTTGCTTAAAAAATGTAGATCATTACAACACATGGACAACAAAGGGTTCTTACAACATAATCCATTCAAAGACATGACACAACATGCATGTATACTTGTGTAATGACAATTTCAACTGGTATCTAAAGAAGAACTGGGATTACCCTGGGCTTCAGATGGTAGAAGCCGCAGGACCTCCTCTGTCTTCAAATGCAACATTCTTACTTACTCTGGCTCGGGTGTGGGTCGGCGTGCATCTAATTGCATAATTTCGAGCCTCAAGATCAAGATTACCTCATTCATGGCAGCTACACCATCTCTTTTTGCCTCTAGTAGAGCCTCAAGAACTGTAATATATGTGCTCAGACTGCTCTCCAACGGTGTTGCCACTGAACTGCTACCATCTGGTAACATGGATGGTGCACTGCTTCCACAAATAGACTATGGGGTTGTACATTGTGTCCTAGTCTGAACGGCATCCTGAAAGGTTTCGGCTAGACAAAAGTAAGAGATAGTTATCGCATTATCCGGGCAGTAAGCTTACATGGTAAACATCATACGAATTATTGTCGAGCATGGCAATCTATATTTAAATGGATCGAAGTAGCATCAGCCGAAAAAAATTAAAATGGTAAGATGAAAGGCAGTGTACCACTGCTATATTTAGGTTGCCCAGGCATATAAGTAGTTGAAATAAACTGAGAAAGCACTTAAACAGTGTGGCCTCATATAAACTAGGAAGACAGTCTTGTGATGAAGTTCACAGGAAAAGTTAAAGAGTCAAATTAATTACGCATGCATTTCTTTACGATAGTAGAGTAGGCACTGCTGACATATTGGCCTAACTCGGGTATAGCCTAACAAGTAAAAAACAAGCATTCGAATCAAGCAATACAACAAAGTAGACAACTGAAGTATTTGTAATTCTGTAGGATTACAGGTTGAGGGCCAAAGTCCAGAAAGAAGCCCACACGCATTACATTTCACATGTACTAAAACACACTGGCTTACCATATGGTGATGTGAAGCATCGCTGCTGTTGCAATGTTCTTTGAAGATATCGTCAGCATCCCATGGTTGCAAATCTAGTCGATGTTGTTTATTCTTCCCCCTCTATTAGGTAAAATTAATTTAATCACATGCACTGGTTTGAATTGATCACCAATGGTTATTCTAAACTAATGAAAGAAGGGTGTGTGCTTACACGAAAATATATGTGCTTCACTCTATTTGTATGCTTGTTCGAGATGCCAACCCCGAAAGAACAAATATTTTGCTTGATGGGGTTGGCAGATCCATAATGAATAGGAGCATCAAATTAGTCATGCAACTTGGGAAGATCAAGAACGCACAAAAAGGTAATGAACAGAGGCTCGGAAAATGTAGGCTAATAGCTTGCATCAGAAAAATGTCGGGTAAAACGAACAAAAAGTAGTGGAACCACAAGCTAGTTTGCTGATGTGTAATTAAGCATGGAGAACATAGGTCTTGTTTGGATCCATGGGTTTGAGATAGTTTGGGATCAAATAGTCCTAAAGTATCAAAACATGAGGGCTAGTTTGAGCTAGTTGCATCTAACCCACCCAAAAAAATTATCCCACCCAAGAGGTGCTAATTGGAGCTAGTTCTCCTAGTGCATTTATTGTCAATCTAACACGGTCATCCAAACACCTCTTTGGCTAGAGTTAGTTCGGGGTTAGTCATGAGCCAGAAACTAACTCTAAGCTCTAGCTAAGTTAGAGTATCCAGACTTGGCCATAGAAGCAGTCTGATGTAACAAACAGGTGGCATCAGAACAACACCATTATCATAAATATAGCATGCAAGAAGTAAAATAATAGGCAGTGATATCTAGGGAGTACACTAATACTTAGGACAAAACAAAAGCATTGTAACTATATGTGCACTGGTTTATAATTTAGCACATGTAACCTATTCACTGCCACACGTATGGCCCTACAGGTGTAAGCAGAAGAATGAGTCTGATGAAAAATTGAATGATGCCCTGAAGAAATTTGAAGGTGCTGTGCTTATGCTAAGAAAGTGAACGTAGGAGCCGGCCGTTGGATAATACTACCTGATTCTCGGTGGCGTATGGGTATCGTAGTCATATGTGAAAGCTAATGATCATTGATGGTGCCCGTGTTGCAATAGAGTTTGGGCTGGCTGATGCCATTGCTGAAGCGGCTCTAGTGCTTCGGTTGCCGCACCTGTCGACATACCAGAAAGCTCATCTATGATAAGTGAATATTTCCATGATAAAGAAGAGAAAAACCGAAGGAGTACAAATCGAATAACCTGATGAGGCTGCGGCGTCAGTGAAGTAGGGGTCGGTCGAGTTGAATATGGAATTCGTGGAGTGGGTCCACTACAAAAAAATGACACATCCATGGCATTTTGGGCCGAACGAATTTTTTCTGTTATGCTTATGACAATTCAATGACGATAATTGTGACAAAACCCGGTATCATCATAGATGTGGTGGGATCCTACTTCTATGACAAAAAATCATGACAGAAAATGGGCTTTTCGTCCTGGGCGGGCCGGAGACGCAGCTGCATGACATTCTTTGGGCCGTCCATGACGGAAAAAATCATGGTAGAAGCGAGGGCAAGGAAAATATCGGGGAGTTCCTAGTTATGGTGGGTGGTCCGGGCTGAGCGATGCACGGAGGTTTGCGCGTTTCTCTCGTACATGTACACGCGTGTGTGCGAGGCGTCGCGCTCTAACTGAACCCGAGCGAGACGTTGGGCTCTAACTGAACCCGAGCGATTGCACTCGCTACGTTACTGAACCCCGATCGATCCCTTGATGTTAACTGAACCTGAGTGATTTCTTTGCTACTGCTGCTAACTAAAGCCGAACGATGCTGCCTCTTGATGAACAGTGAGAGTTGTTGGGGGAGGGGTTGGATGAACAGTTCGCAGTGGGGGGTGGATGAAGAGGACCATGTGGTAGTAGAGGCCGTTGACGCTGGATGAACAGGACCTCGATTGAGCCAGTTGGGGGTGGATGAACAGGACCCCGTGGAGGGCTGGATGAACAGGACCCCGTGGAGGGCTGGTTGAACAGTAGCCAGTGGAGGTTGGATGAATAGTAGCCTATGGAGGGGTGGTTGAACAGGACCCCGTGGACAGGGCTGGTTGCACAGTAGCCGGTGGAGGAGGAGTGGAAGTTGGATGAACAGGAGCCCGTGGATGAACAGTCGCAGGTGGAGGCTGGAGGAGGTCGACGGTGGATGAACAGTAGCCCCGTGGAGGCTGGAGGAGGTCGATGGTGGAGTTGAACAGTAGCCCGTGGCATCCCGTTTTGCGGTACGCCACACCCTCCTGATGAACATGACCCCTGTTTTGACCGTAGCGCTCCAACACAAGTCCGTTTACTCCGTTTTGCGGTACGCCTCACCCCTCCCGATCAACAGGACCCCGTTTCGACTGTAGGAGGTCCAGGAGAAGTCTGTTTCCTCTGTTTTGTGGTACGCCAGACCCCTCTCGATGAACATGATCCCGTTTCAACTGTGGCCGATCGAACACAAGGACGTTTCCTCTGTTCTACTGTATGCCAAGCCTCATTTCGATCGGCTGTTCCGTCCAAGCCGGTTGGCTCCCGATGAACGCAACGACGCAGTTTCTCCGTTCCGACCCAACCATGTGCATGAGCCCTGGCCGTACGTATGCGTGAGTAGGCGTTCGAGACCCCGCCCTTATGTATGCACGTGACCGTATTTAGTTTCTTGCACCCTAGTTGTACGTGCATGTACATGCTACGTGCGCCCCTCTACTACGACACGTGTCCTTCCTTAATCGGCCACGGTTCATCACTGCAGCCAGCAGACAGAATGAACGACCAGTATGTATGTACATGTTCGCGGCCAGAATGACAACGGTACATAAACTTCGACCAGCTGGGTCCCCACTGTCAGGGAGGAAAAGGAGGCACTTCCTTGCATGGGAAGATGTAGATGGTGGGTCCAAATAGTAAAGGGGGAGCGAAATATGGTGGCCCGTCCGGTGGGTCCCTGATATCAGGTGCAAGAATAATTATTTAGCGAATAATAAGGAGGCACTTCCTTGTTGTGGCTGTGGACCCCGCTGTTAGCCTCTCCACGTACAGTAGTCTTCCGACAGAAGTCGTTCCATGACCACATTGACCACGCCGCGCCGAGAGCAACAAGGCGGTGAACGACGGCGAGGCCTAGGAAGGGGACGACCCAGAGTCGGGGAAGACGCGGTAGTGGATGCCCACGCGGAGAGGAGTACAAGGGTTCACTGGTTCGGCTGCGGTGTGAGGCTGCCGTTGTCGCAGTGCCTGGCCAACGGTGGGAATAGTAGGGGGCGGTGAGGCCTCAGTGACAACACAGCCGACCACTGGAGGAAGGAGCAGGCAGTCTCACCGGTGCTGGTTTGGGCAGCTGGTGCAGGAAGAGCAATGATTGAAGAAGCAGCAGGGCCGTTCGATTCAAATCCAACGGTCACTGCTTCTAGAATCGTTTGTTGACTAAGTTGACAAAGCCCTGCGTACGCGTCAACTTAGTAGTGAAGGAAATATGCCCTAGAGGAAATAATAAATTTGTTATTTATATTTCCTTATATCATGATAAATGTTTATTAATCATGCTAGAATTGTATTAACCCGAAACTTAGTACATGTGTGAATACATAGACAAACAGAGTGTCACTAGTATGCCTCTACTTGACTAGCTCGTTAATCAAAGATGGTTAAGTTTCCTACCCATGGGCAAAGAGTTGTCATTTGATGAATGGGATCACATCATTAGAGAATGATGTGATTGACTTGAGGCATCCGTTAGCTTAGCACTTTGATTGTTTGGTTTACTGCTATTGGTTTCTCCATAACTTATATATGTTCCTATGACTATGAGATTATGCAATTCCCGAATACCGGAGGAACACTTAGTGTGCTATCAAATGTCACAAATAACTGGGTGACTATAAAGATGCTCTACAAGTGTCTCCGATGGTGTTTGTTGAGTTGTCCTAGATCGAGATTAGGATTTGTCACTCCGTGTATCGGAGAGGTATCTTTGGGCCCTCTCGGTAATGCACATCACTATAAGCCTTGCAAGCAATGTGACTAATGAGTTAGTTATGATATGTTGCATTATAGAACGAGTAAAGTGACTTGCCGGTAACGATATTGAACTAGGTATTGAGATACCGACGATCGAATCTTGGGCAAGTAACCTACCGATGACAAAGGGAACAATGTATGTTGTTATGCGGTTTGACCGATAAAGGTCTTTGTAGAATATGTCGGAACCAATATGAGCATCTAGGTTACGCTATTGGTTATTGACACGAGATGAGTCTCGGCCATGTCAACATAGTTCTCGAACCCGTAGGTCCGCACGCTTCACGTTCGATGACGATCGGTATTATGAGTTTATGTGTTTTGATGTACCAAAGGTTCAGAGTCCCAGATATGATCACGGACATGACGAGGAGTCTCTAAATGGTCGAGACATAAAGATTGATATATTTGAAGGCTATATATTCGAATGGTTCGGGGTGACTTCGGGCATTTACCGGAGTACCAGGGGTTTACCGAAACTCCCCGGGGAGTGTATGGGCCTTAGTGGGAGAGAGCAGGAGGAGGCCTTGTAGGGGGCGCGCCCCAAAGCCCAATCCGAATTGGGGTGTGGGCCGTTGTAAGACCCCGGATGTGACTTTCCATATTTGTAACTCCGACTCTTGCCATTTTCGGCTATGTGATATGATATTTCCGTCGTGGTTGGGCTTTTGTCTTTGTTTTGCATTTTATTCATGTCATGCATCTCATCTCATGTCAACATGTGCATCGCATTTGCATACGTCTTCGTCTCATGCATCCGAGCATTTTCCCTGTTGTCCATTTCGCAATCCATCACTCCCACATGCACCCGGTGCACCCCTCTTGTCTTGTTCGTGAGCTGCAGGAAAACGTTCTTGGAATGGGTTGAGATTTGTTGAGTGGCCTTCGCACATCACCGGTAGGCCGCCTTTCAAATTTCGTTCCAATTCGAGGTCGTTTGATGTCCCAACGGTTAAACGGCTAACCGCAAAAGCCTCTTTTGTGTTGCAGCCCAACACCCCTCCAAAACAGCACAATAACCAATCTAAACCCTCTCCATGCTCTCCGTCGTTGGATCACGATCCTGTGGGCAAAACCCGCACCTCATTTGGACGCTCCTAGCTCCCTCTACCAATAAATTTGTGCACTCCCTAAAATTCGCGCAGATGAAACCCTAAATTTTCCCCTCTCCGCCGCCGAACACATCTTCCCCCACCGACGGACGTGTCCGCAACCTCCACAGCCGCCACGTGTCCGCCCGCGATTGGACGCGTCCCGCGCCCACATCCCCGCACCGCCGCCAGCCCGCCGGGATCCAGGCGGGGCCCTCCCGGCCCGGTCGTCTGCAGCCGCCATCCCGCTCCCCCGCGCCTCCCGCGGCTCCTCCCCGCCGCCCGACGCCTCGCCCTCGCTGCTCGACCGATGCGCTGCCCGACGCCGCGCCCTTGCTGCTCGGCCGACGCGCTGCCCGACGCCGCGCCCTCGCTGCTCGGCCGACGCGCTGCCCGACGCCAGTTGTCTCCGCCAACGCGTGAAGCTCGCCGCCAGCCCGCGCGAAGCTCCCCGCCGCCTCCTCCGCGCCGCGCACGGAGTCCCTCGTCGGCGTCCCCACTCCAGCGCCCCCTCCGGTGACCTCCTCCCCCGCGCCGAGCCTCCAGCACCTCCGGCCGCCCCTTCCTCCAACTCCGGCGAAGCTTCTGTGAACCTCGATTTGTATGCCCCGAAACCCTAGATCTGTTTTCTGTAGGTGATATTTCGTCTAAGTCTTTTCCCGGCATTATTTTTATGCCTCCTTCATCATGCCACATCTCGGTGATCGTAGCTCTGATTCATGCATATGATATGTTGAAATATTCGTCTTATTAAGATCTTCATATTAGTGGCATTTGCATGCATGTTACTCTCCATATTGATGCCATTTTCATTGTTGCAAGATCGCTAAAATTATTAACTGTTGGTTCTTAACAGAACATGGTGATTTGTCCTTTCGTTGCATTTTGTGTGTGCATCCTATGAGAATGAGGTCTGCATGTGTTTTGATCTCCATCATGCCATCTTTACAGGGGTGCAAGGCTTGTAGTTTTGTGATCTATGTGATGACTAGCACAAGCATGCAAAGTAGGCTTCATAATGTTGCAGTTTTCAGGCACTTAGTAGTTTTGCTAACTCCTTTTCCTGATATATTTTGATGCTATGTAAACTTGTTGATACCATGAGATCCAAGCTTATTTTGAGATACTTCAGTACGGATGTTTTGAACATATGGTTATGCTCTATCCACTCATGCCTCTGGTTGCAATTATGGAGTAATATAGCATGTCTTTTCCTTGCTCTACTTTTGCTATATTCCATTCCTAGCAGATTGTTCCTATTCGTGCCTTGTTGCTTCATTCATCAACCTTTATCTAAGTGGCTTCTCACCTTAATGGACATGTGATGATTTACTTTCGAATTCATTCGTTCAATCCATGTTCGAATGTTTATTGTGAAGACTATATGTTGAAATTTTTATCCGTTGATTCAACTTGTATATTTGTCTATCAAGATTCTAACGAATGTCACCCTCTTTAGGATGGCTCCTCCAACGCGTCAGAATCCGCCACCACCTCCACCTCCGGAGGCATGCCAATCTGTCATGGCACCCACCAACGCCAACACCCAGATGCTTTTGCAACTCTTGCAAGATTGCAACCAAGGTCAAGGCAACCAAGGAAATCAAGGCCAAGGGAATTTCAACAATCAGCCTCAGTTTGCTACCCTCAACCAGTTCCTTGCATACCAGCCGAAGTCTTTCAGCAACTATGTCAAGGCCCCAGACACCGAGGATTAGCTCGTGGACATCTGCAAGCATTTTGAATGTAGCAATGTCAGGCCTGAGGACATTGTCAAGTTTGCTTTGTTTTAACTCAAGGACCAAGCTGCTGATTGGTATCAACAGTACAAAGATTCCAGAGGAGGTCGTGTGATTACCTGGGATGGTTTATGCCAAGACTTCAAAGCTCATCATATTCCACCAAGTGTTGCTGAGAGCAAGCGTGAGGAGTTCCGCAATCTCAAGCAAGGCATCATGTCTGTGTATCAATACAATATCCAGTTTCAGAAACTTGCTCGATTCGCTAAACAAGACGTTCCTGATGAATATAGTATGATCCATCAATTCAGAGGTAGCCTCAGAGAAGATCTACAGTTAGCTCTCGTTCTTCTTGAGCCGACAGAGTTCGGTCAATTCTATAACATGGCCCTCAAGCAAGAAGTTACTCAACTCAAGTGTGAGGCTTCTAAGAAGAGAGTCGGGGATGCAGTTCAGTCTTCTTCTTCCTCACAAGTGGCAGCTAAGCAACAGAAGTTCTCGCTTCCTCCTCCTCCGTTTCGTCAGCCTACCAGCAGAAGAGCAAAGGTAGCCATGGATCTTCCAACCCACCCAACCCAGGCTATCAGAACAAGTCGCAGACTCAAGCTCCAATGTCTAATGCTCCTTATCATCGTCCCTCTCAGAGGTGACTTGCAACAAGTGTCAGCAGAAAGGTCACTATGCAAACAAGTGCTTCAACCAAAGGCTCCTTCCGCCTCCTCCTCCTGTGAGATCTTCAAGCAATGCAGTGGTCAAGCATAATACCAAGCATGCTAAGGTGAACATGATGAATGCAGCTCAAGCAGAGGATTCTTCAGAAGTGATCATGGGTAATCTTTCGATTAATGATATTCCTGCAAAAGTAGTATTCAATTCTGGTGCATCGCATTGTTTCATGTAAGACCATTTTTTGCCAAGCATGAATTTACTTCTTGACATTTGGGTAAACCCATGGCTGTCATTTCTTCGGGTAAATGTTTGAGCTGTAGTTTGATAGCTCCTGATGTTTCTATCAAGTTGGGAAACTATAAATTTCTGTCTTCTCCAATTCTTCTTGGTGACTCGGATATTGATCTAATTCTCGGGATGGACTGGATTTCTAAGAACAAGGCTCAGCTTGATTGTGCTGCCAGGGAGATTCAATTGACACACTATTCTAACGATGTGATCATCTATGCCGCTCGTGACGAAACCATTCGATTGTTTTCTCTCAATGTGAAGCGAGAGTTGGATGTCATCTCGCAGATTCCAGCTGTTTGTGAGTACCAAGACATCTTTCCAGAAGAGCTTCCGGGAATGCCTCCTCACCGGCCAGTTGAATTCGTTATTGATCTTGAGCCTGGTACGAAACCAGTTTGCAAGCATCCATACAAGCTTGGACCAAAGGAGTTGAAGGAATGGAAGAAACAGCTCAGTGAACAGGAGCATCTGGGTCTGATCAGACCAAGTTCATCTCCGTTGGGTTGTGGTGTTCTTTTTGCCTAGAAGAAGGATGTCACAAACCAACTTTGTGTCGACTGTCGGTGTCAAAATCGGCGGATCTCGGTTAGGGGGTCCCGAAATGTGCGTCTAAGGCAGATGGTAACAGAAGGTGGGGGACACAATGTTTTCCCAGGTTCGGGCCCTCTCGATGGAGGTAATACCCTACTTCCTGCTTGACTGATCTTGATGATATGAGTATTACAAGAGTTGATGTACCACGAGATCGGAGAGGATAAACACTAGAAACTAGCCTATGGTATGATTGTTCTTGTCCTACGGACTAAAACACTCCAGTTTATCTAGACACCGGAGGGAGCTAGGGTTACACAGAGTCGGTTACAAGGGAGGAGATCTGCATATCCAAATTGCCAAGCTTGCCTTCCACACAAAGGAGAGTCCCATCCGGACATGGGACGAAGTCTTCAATCATGTATCTTCATAGTCCAACAGTCCGGCCAAATATATAGTCCGGCTGTCCGAGGACCCCCTAATCTAGGACTCCCTCAGTAGCCCCTGAACCAGGCTTCAATGATGACGAGTCCGGCACGCAGATTGTCTTCGACATTGCAAGGCGGGTTCCTCCTCCAAATACTCCATAGTAGATTTTGAACACAAGGACAGTGTCTGGCTCTGCAAAACAAATTCCACATACCACCATAGAGAGTATAATATTTCCACAAATCTAATCTGCTGACAACTTTTCATAACGTGACATCACGCCATGGCCCCAGTTATTATTTGAACCATTTTTCTCAACCAGCTACTGCACATATAGCGAGGCGGTTTTCTTGGCACGTCTTGTCGATGCAGAGATCATGTCCCCCTATCACGGGATTCTCATCAATACAGGTGTGGGTAACCCAACCACGCCATTAATCATGGCGCTTGGGGAATAAGCCAATTTACCAGGCAGGTGGGGAGGAACATAGTTTCTTCCGCCCTTATAAAGGGGTAAGGGTTCCACCTTTTTATCCACGCCTTCCTGCCCATCCATTCTTGCGCACTCGAGCTATAGCGCCCAAGTTCGCATTTTCTCCGAAGAACCATTCCAAATATGTCCGGAGCGGGAGGCAAGTGGATGGCCTCAACCGTCCGGAAGAAGGACATCAAGAAACTTCGGGAGGCCGAGTATCTAGCCCAGAAAATCAGCCACCGTCTCCCGACGGCGGGACAAATCATCCCTACCCCAGAACCCCATGAAAGGGTCGTATTCCTCCCTCATTTTATCCGTGGGCTAGGGTTTCCCCTCCACCCATTTGTTCGCGGCATCATTTATTATTACGGGATCAATTTTCATGATCTATCCCCCAATTCCTTGCTCAACATCTTGACATTCATTGTCATGTGCAAGGCTTTTCTCCACATCCCGCCACACTTCGGCTTGTGGCTGAAGATCTTTAATGTGAAGCCCAAGGTAGTGGGCGGTGAGCACGCTGAGTGCGGGGGCGCTACGGTGAGCAAGATTCCCAACGTCACATGGCCAACAGGTACCTTCAATGATTCTGTTAGGGAGTGGCAGCACGAGTGGTTTTACATTACTGTGCCACGCGGCGCGAAGTGGGCCACTGCACCCGAGTTCCGATCCGGAGCCCATCTACGGCTCACGTCCTGGCTCAAGAAGGGCCTGGACTGGTCTTCGTCCGACGAACTGTTGGCGCTCCAGACACGCGTCAAGGATATGGAAGACAAGAATATCGAACTTGCCAATGTAGTCCAGGTGATGTTAGTCTGTCGGATCCTACCTTGTCAACACCGGACTTGCAATCTATGGGAATTCGATCCGGCCAAGCACCAGACCCTGCGAGAGCTCTTTGGCTCCTCGCATGAAGACATATGGAAGGTGCTTTTTAAGCTCGACAAATCATGGCCAGACTCGGCCGAGGACGGCGGGTACCAACAGTCCCGCCCTGCAAGCTCGGTAAGTTACCATATGTTTTATTCGCATAACTCAAGGGAAATGCTTAATATGTTTTACACAACTCTCCTAGGGCTAGACGAAGAAGGCAGGGCGGATCCAATGTCCGACCCCGCTGCCCGAGCAACCGGCCGGCCCACTTCTGACGAAGATGTTGGACCCGACGCCTTACAAGGTGCCGGAGAAGAAGACCGAAAAGGAGGCCAAAAAGACCTAGGGCGGCCTTCATCACCATGCCCGATCCGCCTCCGTAGGGGGAAGAGGACGAGGAGGAGGAAGACGAATCCCCAGCAGGGGGAAGAAAGAAGAGGACGGCCTCCGTAGACTTGGAGGCCTAGTCGCCTAAAAGGGGAAAAACTTTCATGTGTCCGGACCCATCATGGCATAGTGAGCTCGTAAGTATATAAAATACGAACACGTTCATGTGTCCGGACCCATCATGGCATAGTATTTTAACTTGAGCCATATTTTTTGTAGTCCGACGGTGTCCCATTTCGAACAATCCTCATCCAAGGATTTGCTGAGCTCGGATGCTATGAAGAGCAGGACACCTTCGAAGGCCCCTCCCCCCAAACATGTGGTCAACACCGAGGCTTCGTCCCAGAGGGACTCCGTCCAAGGAGGGGTGGAGAAAATCATGAAGTCGGCTCCTGGAGGTCAAACTTCAGGGGCCGGAGACATGGGGGAGAAGATCCCCACAAGAGTTGATGATGGGGCCCATCTTGAATTTGGCCCCCAGCCGAACACAGTTTTGGAGACCAATACGGCTCCGGAATCAAGCAGGCGGCCTTCCTCGGCTGGAGAGGGCATCCCTGTTCCACCGGCAACCTCTGTCCAACAAGAGGGGTCGGGTGCTTTATTGGCGGCGCTGAAGAGCACCTCCATCATCGATGAAAACCATGCCCTTATGGGTGCGGTGATTGAGAAGATTCAGTCCGCTCAAAATGGACTGAATGAAGCCTGTATCGACCTTATAAGAGGTTTTGAGGTATGTTTTATACGGTTTCGAAGAGTGTCATAGTATGGATAGTAGCCCCTGATACACTATCCTGTGAACGAAAGAACCGGACAGAGGATCAAATATATTTTTCGCAGGAAGACTCATTTGATGACAACTATCTCTCTTCTTTTGTAAGCAGGCGTCTGTAGTGGCTACTGCCGCTCATACCATGGAGGATTCTGAACTGAATCAAAGTCTGGAGCGGGCCAAAGCAGAGCTTGGCCAGTTAAAAAGGCAGTTGGAAGATCAACAAGGTATGCACAAATCTTGTTTGCGTTCAGTGCAAACGAATTTTCTGTATGATAGAATATGTGTCATGATTTGCGCCAGGGGTGATGACCGAAGTCGAGGCTCTAAAGAAGGCTATTGCCGAGGCCGAGGAAAAGGCAGCCGTAGAGCAGGCTCTTCGTGAGAAGTACGAGACCAAGGTTGTGGAAGCTAGGCAAGAGCTCCAAGAGGCCATGAAAAAATGCGAGATCCTGGAGCAGAGTTTAACGGAGAAAGAATCCGAACTCACCAGGGCACATCAGGCCGTGTGCGATGCCCGTAGGGAAACCCAAGGCGCCCTGCAGGAGATCCAAGAGGCGAGGGAGATCACGGCGGGTAAGGTCTTTTTCCATGTAAAGCAAGTATTTCAGGAGAAAATTATGCTTTATAATTTTAAGTTCGGATTTCTCGCGGAACTTCCTCACAGCATATCAGATGCCGCCCAGTTCTACCGAGCCGAAGAGGGGAATACTGTGGATAAGCTCTTCTGGTCGGGGTATCTGGCACCGAATTATTCGGTGCCTTTTGCCAATCAACTGAAACAGCTGATTGAACTGCATAAGGCGGCCGAACTAGCAATGAAGGATTTGATTATCCGGTTATGGCCCACCGAGCCGATTCCAGGTAGCTACCTTGGGCTCGTGAAGCGACTTGTTAGTGCTTGCCCTCGACTTGACGTAATCAAGCGGTCAGTCTGCACAGAAGGTGCACGAATGGCCTTTGCCCGCACAAAGGTACACTGGGGGAAGATGGATGCTGGAAAGATGATGACCGAGGGACCGCCACAGGGAAAGGAGGACCACAAGCCCGAATTGTATTATAAAAGTGTCCTGAAAGGTCCTGCCTTGCGGCGGAGCAATGCACCAAGTACATTTTATTTCCATGAATACAGTCATGTTGTCCTTTGTAATGTGTGAACAAGGTCATTTCTATTATTTATTGCCTGTTATAAAAGTTTACCCTCCTGCGCGGCCGTTTTATATATTAAACCTGAGAATTGCCCAGTCGTCGGCTTCTGCCCCCCTCATAAGAATTACGGGGGTGTTCGGGATAAACCTGATCACTCCTTACCCTAGTGTTGGGTCCTTTGAAGGAGGTGTTCAGCACAGCGAACCAGGAAATCGGACTATAGGGCTTTATCATTCTCACTTAGCCATAGGAGCATTAGGAAGGTAGGCGCAACCCCTAGTGTTCGGAAGACCGCACGAGGGGCCCTATAGGCAACTGCGGAAGAAGAACCGATCCATCGCACGCTGCATTGGTTATGGTATTATGCGGGAGAAATCCTTAAACATTTTACAACCTCTCGAACAGCTGACCAGCTCTTGTCGAATCATGACAGTAAGTTTTCGGCTTTGTCTACTGAGGTGCTCGTCTGGAAGAACTGGGACACAATCGCAGTAGTTCTCCCTATGCCGACTTAGCCGATATAGCGGAACGTAAGGTAGCAAAACATGGGAGCCGGGAAAACCCAACATTAGACCCAAGACACGATTCAGAGATGATGCATATAATGCTATAAGTTCGGGGTGCCGAACTTCCATGAAGGTGTTCGGACTTTATTCCCGTATTATGGGTAAAACGTAGCCCATGGCAAAGGCATATCGCGGTGTATGGATGCCACTTAACAAAAGGGTTTCAATGAGAAATAACAGCAAATAAGCGTCATATAAATCCACATGTTGTATTTGAATGGTACGTCGATGCATATGAGTACAGGTAATGTGATAAAAAAGTGAATATGACTGTGGACCCTGCTCGGACCAGGGAGAAAGAAGCTGTGTGCAGATCCGGAGTATAGTCGAATGGACGTTGTGAGGAATATCTAAAGATTCCCTTGTGCGTTCGAGTTGTTACCTTGTCACCAGTCCCGGTCTGCGCAAAGGTGAGCGTGCAAAGGAAATGTAAGAAATATTTGTGTGTCGGAGAGCAGTTGAGCCGCGATATGTGGCATGTTCTGGACTTCGCCGGCATGTTTAGTTGAGCCCTGGACGATCCGGGATATCCTGCCGTGAAGTAGTTCGGACTACTTTGAATGTGTCCGGGGTTTTGGCCATCGACTCAAGATTTGCCTGAAAGGTGCCCTCAATTGCTTCTGCCGTTAAAGCGGCGGCATACTATATGGTACCGAGGGAGAGTTCGGCCTCACCATTAACCGTGATGATGCCGAGCGGACCGAGCATCTTGAGATTACGGTAGGCATAATGTGGCACCGCGTTGAATCGAGCGAACACAGTTTGCCCGAGCAGTGCATGATAATCACTACAAAAGGGGATGATGTCGAAGATTAACTCTTCGGCGCTGTAATTGTCTGGTGATCCTAAGACTACCTCGAGGGTGATGGAGCCGGTACAGCTGGCCCCCACGCCTGGTATGATACCTCTAAAGGTGGCTTTAGTGGGTTTGATCATCAAATGATCGATGCCCATCTTGCGCACTGTGTCTTGGTAAAGCAGATTTAGACTACTGCCTCCGTCCATGAGGACTCGTGTGAGGTGGAACCTGTCAATTATTGGGTCGAGGACTAGTGTGGCTAGATTGCCGTGACTAGTGTTGACTGGACGATCCATTTGGTTGAAGATGATCGGCTCTAGTTTGTATTGTGGGCTGACTGGTTTCGTTAGGTCGACATCCCTAAGGGTGTGCATCCGGTCCGGGTTGGGAGTGTGGGTGGCGTTTACCATATTCACCGTTTAGATTTGCTAGAGAGATTTCTTTTGTCCTCCTCTATTCGGTGATCTGGGCTCCTCGTCGCTGTCATCGCTTTGAGACCCCTTGTCTTTGTTTTTGGCGCCTAACCTTCCAGCTTGTTTGAAGACCCAACATTCTCTGTTGGTATGATTGGCTGGTGTTCCTGGTTTGCCATGAATTTGGCATAGACGGTCGAGTATGCGGTCCAAACTGGACGGACCCAAATTGTCATTTTTGAGTGGCCCTGTCCGCTGACCGGACTTAGAGCTATTAAATACGGCATTGACTGCCGTGTCTTCGGCACTTTCACCATGTTTGCGGCATTGTGTTTGTTGCGCCGGGGTTTCCCGTTGCTATCTCTAGCCTGTGATTTGCCAGTGTTGCTTGCTGTGTTGTTACTACGAGCTAACCAGCTATCCTCGCCCGCGCAGAAGCGGGCCATGAGTGTTGTGAGCGCTGCCATGGACTTTGGCTTCTCTTAACCGAGATGTCTGGCGAGCCACTCGTCAGGGATGTTATGTTTAAAGCTGCTAGAGCTTTGACATCCGGACAGTCCACAATTTGGTTCTTTTTGGTTTGGAAATGAGTCCAAAATTTCCTGGCTGACTCTCCGGGCTGTTGTGTTATGTGACTTAAATCATCAGCATCCAGTGGTCGCACATAAGTGCCCTGGAAGTTGTCCAGGAATGCGTTTGCCAGGTTCTCCCAACTTCCGATGGAGTTTGCTGGCAAGCTATTTAGCCAATGCCGAGCTGGTCCTTTAAGCTTTAACTGGAGGTACTTGATGGCATGTAGATCATCCCCGCGGGCCAGGTGAATGTGCAGGAAGAAATCCTCTATCCATACCGCGGGGTCCGTAGTACCATCGTATGATTCAATGTTCACGGGTTTAAACCCTTCTGGGAATTCAGGATCCATTACTTCATCAGTGAAGCATAGCGGGTGTGCGGCGCCTCTATGCTGGGCTATGTCACGACGCAGTTCGTATGAGTCTTGTCTACTGTGTTCGACCCGGCCGGATTTGCTTTTGGTATATCTGGCATGACAGTCGTCGTCATGTGTTGGGGCGCGCCCTCGTGATCCGAAGATCGATCTTTTGTGTCCTGGTTTGTTCTTGTTTGACTGGCGACGGGGTGCGGGCTGGACTTCGGGCTTATATGCCACTTTGTCTCGGCCACGAGGTGGCCGGTCTGCCACATCATACGCTGGAAGCGCAGGCTTTAATGCTTCCTCTTCAAGTTGGGGTAGCAACCTGCGCTTTGGGAAACTTTTGATTGGGCACTCGAGTTCGTGTTCCTCGGCTGCCAGGACCTCAGTCCATCTATTCGCTAGCAGATCTTGCTCAGCTTGAAGCTGTTGTTTCTTTTTCTTCTAGCTTTTTCTGTGGCAATAAGCCTGCGCTTGAAGCGCTCCTGTTCGACGGGACCCTCAGGCACGATAAATTCTTCGTCTCTGAGGCTCACATCGTCTTCGGAGAGAGGCATGTAATTGTAATCCTCTGATTCTCCATCTGTTGCCTGTTCATTGGGGCTGGCTTGCACATCCTCCTGCTCAAAGCCTGGCTGGAGGGGGTTGTCTTCGTCTTTGGCACTATTTGCAGCATTATTTTCTCTTGTGCCGGTATCGCTGTTTTTGCTATGGCGGGGCATAGAGCGGCGCCGATGACGCCGGTTCTTGGATTGCTTCCCATGGGGATTATCCTCCGTTGCCTTATTGCCATCGCTTCCTTTGGGGGTGTCCACCATGTATATATCATACGCTGAGGTGGCGGTCCAGCGCCCTGTGGGCGGTGGTTCCTGATCGTCTCCCGCATCATCATCCATACCGTCGATGTTTTCGGAGTCGAAGTCGAGCAGGTCGGTTAGGTCATCGACAGTGGCTACTAAGTGGGTCATGGGTGGGGAATGAATTTCTTCGCCGTCCGTTCCCACTCGAGCCGGTCATAGTTCGGCCAAGGGTGTCCTGACAAGGAGAGAGACCGTTTTTGTTGCATTTTGTGTCTGCATCCTATGCGCATGAGGTATGCATGTGTTTTGATCTCCATCATGTCATCTTTATAGGGGTGCAAGTCTTATAGTTTTGTGATTTATGTGATGCCTAGCACAATAATGCAAATTAGGCTTCATGATGTTGCTGTTTTCACGCACTTAGTTTTGCTGAGTCCTTGTCCTGATATATTTTAATGCTATGTAAACTTGTTTCTACCATGAGATCCATGCTTATTTCAAGATACTTCAGTAAGGATGTTTTGATCATGGTTATGATCTATCCACGCATCCATATGGTTGCAATTATGGAGTAATCTAGCATGTCTTTTCCTTGGTCTACTTTTGCTATATTCCATTCCTGGCAGATTGTTAACATGATAATCAATATTGCCATGTGTTTTTCTAGTGATCCATGCACCCTATGAACATTATCTTGCGATGTTCAGCTTTATAAACATGTCTTATTACTGTTGGTATGTTTGTGTTGTCATGTAATGCTTTGTGGTGAGTGGCATGAGCTTGCAAAGTTGCTATCATGAATCTGTTTCTGCCATGTTTACATGGGTACCATCATATCTTCTCTGCCTTTTTGGCTCATGTTCAGTAAGGGAGTTTTGTTAAGTGCTTTTAGTAGAAGCATTCCATGCCTTTGTTTGCCATGATATGTTCCAGTAGCATATTTTTTGCTTGCTCTAGACATTGCTTCTGGATGCTGTTTTTGACATGTTAGTAATTTCTGAGTCTGTGAAGCTGATATCTTTTGCACTTTTGCCATGCTTGTTTGAACCGGTTTTATTGTGATTTAGCCATAGCTCAGTGCTCATGTTTTGTCAAGCATCTCTTGTACATCACTTCCATATGTTTTGTTGCTATGTTTGAGTGCATTAGCTTAGTTTGTTGTTGCATTCTAAGTGCTATCATGCTGTTAGAAGCAAATTTGCATCATCCTTGTATTGCTTTCCATTTGCAAACTGTGCATCCATTTCTGGTGATCCTTATATAGATTTCGACCGAAATCACCTAATTGTTCCAGCGGCAAACTTGGTTTTCCATGTTGATGCCTTCACCATTAATTCCCTTACGGGGCACGCATATGCATTGCATATCATATCTTGCATATCATGCAATGTATTGCATCATGTTGCTTGTGCATGGCACCGTGATTGATTGTTGTTCCATTGCTTGTGTTCTTGCTTTCGGTAGATCCGGGAGACGAGTACGTGAACGACGAACCTCTTGAGTACGCTAACGAGGATCAAGCTTTCGATAACTCTGAGAACATCGCAGGCAAGATGACCATACCCTCGATATCACTTCTATCTTCGCTTCCTAGTTGTTTGCTCTATCGCTATGTCGCCCTACCTACCACTTGTTATATCATGCCTCCCATATTGCCATGTCAAGCCTCTAACCCACCTTCCTAGCAAACTGTTGTTTGGCTATGTTACCGCTTTTCCTCAGCCCGTCTTATAGCATTGCTAGTTGTAGGTGAAGTTGAAGTTTGTTCCATGTTGGAACATGTATATGTTGGGATATCATAATATCTCTTATTTAATTTAATGCATCTATATACTTGGTAAAGGGTGGAAGGCTCGGCCTTATGCCTGGTGTTTTGTTCCACTCTTGCCGCCTTAGTTTTTGTCATACCGGTGTTATGTTTCTTGATTTCGCGTTCCTTACGTGGTTGGGGTTACGGGACCCCCTTGACGGTTCGCTTTGAATAAAACTCCTCCAGTAAGGCCCAACCTTGGTTTTAATATTTGCCAACCTAAGCCTTTTCCCTTCGGTTTTCATGAGCCCGAGAGTCATCTTTATTTTAACCCCCCTGGTCCAATGCTCCTCTGAGTGTTGGTCCAAACTAGAGCCCTTTGCAGCGCCACCTCGGGGAAACATGAGGGTTGGTTTTAGTTGTTCGGATTGCTCATCTGGTGTACCCTGAGAATAAGATATGTGCAGCTCCTATCGGGATTTGTCAGTATAGTCGGGTGGTCTTGTTGGTCGTGTTTTACCATTTTCGAAATGTCTTGTAACCGGGATTCCGAGACCGGTCAGGTCTTTCTAGAAGATGGAATATCCTTCGTTGACCGTGAGAGCTTGTGATGGGCTAAGTTGGGACACCCCTGCAGGGTATAAACTTTTGAGAGTCGTGCCCGCGGTTATGTGGCAGATGGGAATTTGTTAATATCCGGTTGTAGAGAACTTGACACTTGACTTAATTAAAATGAATCAACCGCGTGTGTAGCAGTGATGGTCTCTTTTCGGCGGAGTCCAGGAAGTGAACACGGTCTTGTGTTATGCTTGAACGTAAGTAGTTTCAGGATCACCTCTTGATCACTTCTAGCTTCACGACCGTTGCGTAGCTTCTCATCTTACTCTTATTTGCATATGTTAGCCACCATATTTGCTTAGCGCTTGGTGCAGCTCCACCTCATTATCTTATCCTACCCATAAGCTTAAATAGTCTTGATCTCGCGGGTGTGATATTGTTGGGTCCTCGTGACTCACAGATACTTCCAAATAGTTGCAGGTGCCGATGATACCCGTGCAGGTGATGCTAACGAACTCAAGTGGGAGTTCAACGAGGACATTGGTCCTTACTATGTGTCATTTCCTGATGATCAGTAGTGCAGCCCAGTTGAGACCATCGACGATCTAGCATTTGGGGTTTATCTTCCTTTTATTCGGATTTGATCGTCGTCGGTCTATGAGTGTTTTTGGATGATGTATGAATTATTTATGTACTGTGTGACGTGGCGAGTGTAAGACAAGACTCTTTATTCCTTTTCTCATTCTGTACATGGGATTGTGTGAAGATTACCCCTCTTGCGACAAAACCACTATGCGGTTATGCCTCTAAGTCGTGCCTCGACACGTGGGATATATAGCCGCATCGTGGGCGTCACAAGTTGCTAATCAGAGACATCCCCGATTTAGGAGCCCCCTGCTTGATCGAATCGCTGATGTTGTTGAGTCTAGAACAAAAATGTTTTGAGTCTTAGAATTATATATATTGGAGAGTAGGATTCTTTTTACTCCTCAGTCCCTTCATCGCTCTGGTGAGGCCTCCTGACGTAGAAGTTTTGACTTTCCTCTCCTCGAATTTCACTTAAAAAAATTTAGGATCACGCGGGTATCTTGGAATCGTTACGATAGTCTTTTGACGACAACATCATTCTTGGTGCCTCCTGACATTTAGGGGTTGTGGCAGTTACCGGGGAGTTGAGCTCCAAGGTGTCGTCGTCACAATTTTATCGTTGCACTTCTGGAATACTGAGTTCGCCGACATTGAAAATCTCTTTTATGTAGTTGTTGGTGAGATAACCTCGACGCCACCCAATACTGGGGCCAGAGTTCGGGAGTATTAACATAACTCATATAAAGGATGCTTTTCGAATGTTGAGGTACATGATTTCCGAAGGTTTCTTGGTTATGTGTTGAAGGATGGATACAGCTGGATGTAGGGATTGTTAGATTGGGTGAGATATTATGCTTCCCCTGTATCCCCAACACCTGATTGCATAACCAGAAAGTTTCAGGAGTTTATAGGTGGGAATTCAAGTAGCTCTAGTGTTTCTTCCCGTAGATATTTGGTTTGTGATTGGGGAATCCTTACCACTTATTTGTTCCTATTCGTACCTTGTTGCTTCATTCATCAACCTCTAAGTGTCTTCTCACCTTAATGGACGTGTGATGATTTACTTTGGCATTCATTCGTTCAATCCTTGTTCGAATGTTTATTGTGAAGAGTATATGTTCCAATTTCTATCCGTTGATTCAACTTGTATATCTGTCTATCAAGATTCTAACGGATGTCACCCTCTTCAGGATGGCTCCTCCAACGCATCAGAATCCGCCACCAGCTCCACCTCCGGAGGCATGGCAAGCTATCACAGCAGCCACCAACGACAACACCCAGATGCTTTTGCAACTCTTGCAAGAGCGCAATTAAGGTCAAGGCAACCAAGGAAATCAAGGCCAAGGGAATTTCAACAATCAGCCTCAGTTTGCTACCCTCAACTAGGTCTATGCAAACCAGCTGAAGTCTTTTAGCAACTATGTCAAGTCCACAGACACCGATGATTGGCTCGTGGACATATGCAAGCATTTTGAATGTAGCAATGTCAGGCCTGAGGACTTTGTCAAGTTTGCTTCGTTTCAACTCAAGGACCAAGTTGCCGATTGGTATCAATAATACAAAGATTCCACAGGAGGTCGTGTGATTACCTGGGATGATTTCTGCCGGGACTTCAAAGCTCATCATATTCCACCAAGTTTTGATGAGACCAAGCATGAGGAGTTCCGCAATCTCAATGTCACAGCGCAGTTCAGCCCTTGCTTGACTTTGCTTGTCCATCATGCCATCATGTTTAAATTCCAAAGAAATTTGAAATGGGGATTGTTGAAACCCTAGCACCAAATGAAATTTAACTAGGTTCAATAAAAATATTTTCAATAACCCAGAATGCCTTTTGGAAATGTTCATGATTTCTGTTAAAGGTGAAAACCTCTTCCAAAAATGATAAACATATTTATAGGCTATTCCTGGATTTTTGAATCAAATCTTAAGCTATTTGACTTTGGGCATTTAAACACTATTAATAATTTAAATGCTCAAATAATGTTGGAACTATTTTTGGGCCACTGAAATAATTCAGCAAGTGTCCATGAATATTTTCAGGATTTTAGGAAATGCCTTGGTATTTTTCCTAAGCTCAAAACAGAGGCAAATAAATAGAAAACAAAAACAAAAAGCAAAGAGAGAGAGAACCTACCTGGCGCCTACCTGTGCGGCTTGTTGCTGAAGCCGGCCCAGCCCAGCCACCTCCCCTGCCAGTTGTCTTCCTCCTCTCGCCAGAAGGCAGAGGGGAAGCAGTGCACGGCGCTCGCGTGTGCGGGCACGCAGCTGCCTGCCTGGCCCTCCCTGGCCAGCGCGACGCTGGGGTCGTCTCCCCGTGGCCTTCGGAACCCACCGACCCCTCGTTCACTCTTTCCCCTTCGCCCCCTCGCTCTCTTCACGCCATGGCCGACGCACGCCCGAGCTCGTCGCCACCGTAGTCGCGCCACAGCCGCCCTTGAGCCTCTCCGACCTATCCTCGAGCTCCGCCACGTCTTCCTCGTCCTCTCCACCAAGCTACGCGATGTCGGACGCCCCCGAACGCCCTCACCACTATCTGCTTCAACCTCGGTCATCGGAGATCCCTCTCAGCGTCCCGCTCAGCCTTGACCCTCCCCGGCCTCGCTGTCTGCGCCAAACGATCCTCTGTGAGCCCCCGATCGAAACCCCCCTTACCTCGTCGTCGCGCACATCCTCTAGCTAGCTCCACAGCCGGAACTGAGAGCTCCACGTCGCCGGTGATGTCACCGCCATCGCTGCAGCCGCTGAGGCTCGAAACCGAGCGCGTCACCGTTCTCTGCACGCACCCAGGAGCTTGGAACGCCCACCAAATCCTCCTCCCGAGCACCCTAACGCCGAGCCCAAACTAACCCGAACTCCGGCCGCCGCAAAAGCTGTCGTCGCCGTCGATTTAGTCCACTCCGGCGCGAGACATTACCTCCTTTAGATGTGCGAGACTTCCAGCTTTCCGTAGCCACAAACCGCGTCCAAAACCGAGCTTTGTGGAGCTTTTCCGAAGCCTGCGACCGCCGCTAACCTCGCTGGCGGCTTAACACCGGCGAGTTTGACCCCGCTTGACCCTCGTTGACTCCGTGTGGGCCTAGGTTGACTTCCCCCTGACTCCATGACAGGTGGGGCCCATCTGCTAACTAAGTTAGGTTTAGTGCTAACTAAAAATTAGCTAGGCTAATCACACTGACACGTGGGGCCCACAGGTCAAGGTTGACCTGGAACGTGCCCCGTTGACCTGCTGATGCAATGCTGTTGTCATGCTGACGCAGTAATGGTTTCTGGATTTAAAATAATTCAGAAAATTCAAGAAATTTAGCAAAACTTCTAAAAATCATAGAAAATCAACAATAACTCCAAATGAAATAAACTATATATGAAAAATTATCAGAAAAATTCAAGGAATCCATCTGTACCATTTTCATGCAGGTTTGAACAATGTTTGTCCTCTGTTTTGGAAAAAACAAATAAAGGCCATTTAAATAATCATATATGGAGTAGGAATTTGAATCTTGTATTCAAACCAACTTCATTTAAATCGTAACTAGATGCATTAGCTCAAATCACAGCATATTGCCATGTCATGATCATGCATCATATTGTCGCATATGCATTGATTGTGTTCTTCTCTTTTGCCGGTGTTTGTCCCCCTTCAGTAGACGACGTTCCAACGATGTGATCGGTGACACCGATGAAGAGCTACAATATCTTCAGAAGTGCCAGGCAAGCAAAACCCCCTTGTTCATTCTGATACAATCCCACTCTCTCGCTCCTGCTCCCTTTAACTGCATTAGGACAACATGATTCCTCTGTTACTTGCTGCGGTAGTTGAACCTCTTATCCTCTGCCTGACCTGTCATTGCCATAGTAAATAGATGGAACCCACTAGCGTGAGTAGGAGTTGTTTGAGCCCTGATGTGCCTACTCATTCATGCTTGTTTGTCATGCCTGCTACTGCTTAGAGTTGAGTCAGGTCTGATTCATCGGGGATGAATCGGAGGTGTGTAAACATGTCCTACTGTTGAGAGCTAAGTGTGTGAACACGATTTGGTAAAGGTAGCGGTGAGAGGCCATGTAGGAGTACATGGTGGGTTGTCTCATTGAAACCGTCCTCAGGAACTGAGTTCTGTGTTTGTGATCCATGAAACAGTTACTACCATGCATTGGGCCCGAAACCAATGGACCCTCTCGGCTTCTTGATCACCCTTATCCTCTGTCCAGGTGTTGCAACTAGTTTCTGGTGTTTATAGGATATGTGTTGGTGGCCGTGCGTAGCGCTGACCCTAGGGGTGGGCTATGATGGGGTAGATACACCGTGGCACGGTGTACCGGGCGCCCGTTTGGTGTCTCGGGAACCCTGTTCACATCGTTCGGGGCCGTATGTGGAAACCTCGGCCGGACTCCCTGCGGATGGAACCTGGATAGGCGATAAACCTGGACTAGAGGCTTGAGTGTTTAGGTAGGCCGTGGCCGACACCCTCGTTGGGGTTCCGCTTGAAGGTTGCCGAGTACATGTCGTGTAAACGGCGGTAAGTGGTGAGAGCGTGTGTGAAGAAGTACACCCCTGCAGGGTTATAAATGATCTATTCGAATAGCCGTGTCCGCGGTAAAGGACTTCTGGGTTGCCTATAACAGTTCATAGACAACTGAAAGTGGATACTCTAAAACTCGCAAGATAAGTGTGGGTGCTATGGATGGCCTTCTCGTAGGGAGACGGGAGCGGATCCATAGTGGTGTATTGAATGGTGAATATGTGGACTCGTGTGCGCCACCTCAAAAGAGTTGCTTGCAATCGTAGTTCAGGTTAGCCACTGAATCAAAGCTGGCTTGGTGCAGTTAAACTCCACCACCCCCCCTTGTTGATACCGATGCATATGTAGCTAGTTCTGATGTAAGTCTTGCTGAGTACCCTTGTACTCACGTTTTCTTAATTTATGTTTTGCAGAGAGACTTCAGTCTCGCTAGTACTACCGTGTGGACTTCGACGTTTAGCTTGATACCTCAGCTACGATCTTGTGCCCTCGGTAGGATCTGGTAGATAGTCAGGCTTCTTAGCCTTTTTCATTTGTATATGTCTGTACTCAGACATGTTAAGCTTCCGTTTGTGCCTTGATTTGTATGCTATGTTTGTTGGGTCATGAGACCCATGTTTGTAATATCTCTCTCCTCGGAGCCTAATGAATAAATACTTTAGTTGTAGAGTTATGTTGTGATGCCATGTTGTATTTATACATATCTAGCATATTGTGTGTATGATTGAAATGCTTGGTATGTGTGGGATCCGACAATCTAGTTGTTTATCCTTGGCAGCCTCTCTTATGGGAGAAAATGTAGTCTAGTGCTTCCATGAGCCATAGTAGTCCGCTACAGCCCGGTTCACCGGAGTCCTGTTAGCCCAGCACTACTGCTCTGGACACTTGACTGGCCGGCATGTGTTTCACTTCGTTCCACGCGGTGACATCCGGGGTCCTGTTAGCCCAGTGCTACAGCCCGGATTCACACGCTGCTGACCGACATGCTCGATGTGATTCATGTATGCCTGTCCCCATAGGTTGGTGCCGCTTTGGGTTCACGACTAGCCATGTCGGCCCGGGTTCCCTGTCATATGGATGCTAGCGACACTATCATATACATGAGCCAAAAGGCGCAAACGGTCCCGGGCCATGGTAAGGCGACACCCGTGGGAATACCGTGCGTGAGGCCGCAAAGTGATATGAGGTGTTACCGGCTAGATCGATGTGACTTGGAATCGGGGTCCTAACACTCAAGCAAGGTAGAATGTCCGTGTATCAATACAATATCTGTTTTGAAAAACTTGCTCGATTCGCTAAACAAGACGTTCCTGATGAAAAGAGAATGATCTATCAATTCAGAGGTGGCCTTAGAGAAGAACTACAGTTAGCTCTTGTGCTTCTTGAGCCGATTGAGTTCGATCAATTCTATAACATGGCCCTCAAGCAAGAAGCTTCTCAGCTCAAGTGTGAGGCTTCTAAGAAGAGAGTCAAGGATGCAATTCAGTCTTCTTCTTCATCACAAGTGGAAGCTAAGCAACATAAGTTCTGGCTTCCTCCTCCTCCGTTTCATCAGCCCTACCAACAGAAGAGCAAAGGTGGGCATGGATCTTCCCACCCCCCCAACCCCGGCTATCAGAACAAATCGCAAACTCAAGTTCCACGGTCTAATGCTCCTTATCACCGTCCTCTCTTAGAGGTGACTTGCAACAAGTGTCAGCAGGAAGTTCACTATGCAAAGAAGTACATCAACCAAAGGCGCCTTCCGCCTCCTCCTCCCGTGAGATCTTCAAGCAATGCAATGTTCAACTATAATCCCAGGAATGCTAAGCTGAACATGATGAATGCAGCTCAAGAAGAAGATTCTTCAGAATTAATCATGGGTAAGCTTCCAGTTAATGATATTCCTGCAAAAAGTCTTATTCGATTATGGTGCATCGCATTGTTTCATGTCAAGACCGTTTTTTGCCAAGCATGAATTCACTTCTTCATATTGGGGTAGACCCATGGTTGTCATTTCTCGGGGTAAATGTTTGAGCTCTAGTTTGATAGCTCCTGATGTTTCTATCAAGTTGGGAAACTATAAATTTCTGTCTTCTCCAATTGTTCTTGGTGACTTGGATATTGATCTAATTCTCGGCATGGACTAGCTTTCTAAGCACAAGGCTCAGCTTGATTGTGCTGCTAGGGAGATTCAATTGACACAATCTTCTGACGATGTGATCATCTATGCCGCTCGTGACGAAACCATTCGACTATTTTCTCTTAATGAGAAGGGCGAGTTGGATGCCATCTTGCAGATTCCAGTCGTTTGTGAGTACCAATGCGTCTTTCTAGAAGAGCTTCCTGGAATGCCTCCTTACCGGCCAGTTGAATTTGTTATCGATCTTTAGCCTAGTACGAAACTAGTTTGCAAGCTTCCATACAAGCTTGGACCAAAGGAGTTGAAGGGATTGAAGAAACAGCTCGATGAACAAGATGGGTCTGATCAGACCAAGTTCACCTCCGTGGTGTTGTGGTGTTCTTTTTGTCCAAAAGAAGGATGGCATGGACCGACTTTGTGTCTACTACCGTCCATTGAACAAGAAGACAATAAAGAACAAGTATCCACTTCCCAACATCAATGAGCTATTCGAGCAACTTACAGGTGCTAAAGTATTCTCCAAGCTTGACCTCCGTATGGGTTTTCATCAGATTCGCATTTGTCAGCAAGATATCCCCAAGGCAGCATTCAGAACAAGCTATGGTTCTTACGAATATTGCGTCATGTCTTTTGGTCTTGTCAATGCTCCTCCAACGTTATCTCGCATGATGAACTTCATCTTCAACCCCTACACAAATGAATTCGTCCTGGTGTATCTTGATGATATCTTGGTCTTCTCTAAGAATAAGGAGGACCATGCTAAGCATTTGAGATTGGTGCTCGACAAGCGCAGAGAGCATCAATTCTGTGCGAAGTTTTCCAAATGTGAGTTTTGTCTTGATGAAGTTCTTTACCTTGGTCATATCATCTTCGCCAAGGGCATCGCTATTAATCCCGAGAAGGTGTCCGCTATTGTGAACTAGGAACCTCCTTAGAATGTCAAGCAGCTCTGCAGTTTTCTTGGACTCGCGAGCTATCACCCAAGATTCGTTGAGAATTTCTCAAAGATTGCAAAGCCTCTTTCCAACATCCTCCAGAAGCATGTTAAGTGTGCATGGGCACCTGAGTGTGATGTTGCTTTCAACACCCTCAAAGAGAAGCTTGTCTCAGCTCCTATCTTGACTCCTCCTGATGAATCCAAGCTGAGGGAGTCCTGGATTAGGGGGTGTCCGGATGGCCGGACTATACCTTCAGCCGGACTCCTGGACTATGAAGATACAAGATTGAAGACTTCGTCCCGTGTCCGGAAGGGACTTTCCTTGGCGCGGAAGGCAAGCTTGGCGATACGGATATGTAGATCTCCTACCATTGTAACCGACTTTGTGTAACCCTAACCCTCTCCGGTGTCTATATAAACCGGAGGGTTTTAGTACGTAGGACAACATGCAAAACAACAATCCTACCATAGGCTAGCTTCTAGGGTTTAGCCTCTCCGATCTCGTGGTAGATCTACTCTTGTACTACCCATATCAGTAATATTAATCAAGAAGGACGTAGGGTTTTACCTCCATCAAGAGGGCCTGGACCTGGGTAAAACTTCATGTCCCTTGCCTCCTGTTACCATCCGGCCTAGACGCACAGTTCGGGACCCCCTACCCGAGATCCGCCGGTTTTGGCACCGACATTGGTGCTTTCATTGGGAGTTCCTCTGTGTCATCGCCGTTAGGCTTGATGGCTCCTACGATCATCAATAGCGATGCAGTCCAGGGTGAGACCTTCCTCCCCGGACAGATGTTCGTCTTCGGCGGCTTCGCACTGCGGGCCAATTCACTTGGCCATCTGGAGCAGATCGAAAGCTATGCCCCTGGCCGTCAGGTCAGATTTGGAAGTTTAAACTACACGGCTGACATCCGCGGGGACTTGATCTTCGAAGGATTCGAGCCACTGCCGAGCGCGCCGCACTGTCATGACGAGCATGATCTAGCTCTACCGCCGAATAGTGCCGTGGAGGCCGCACCCGCATCGGCTTCAACCCTTAATTCGGAGCCAACTGCGCCGATCGAGGATGGGTGGTTGGACGCCACCTCGGGGGCTGCGATCCCAATGGCGATCGAGCCGAACACCAGCCCCGCACTCCGCGAGACTCGTGACTCCAAGGAGCCGGACTCCTCTCCGGACTCTGAACCCTCCGCGCCCCTACCGATCGAATCCGATTGGGCGCCGATCATGGAGTTTACTGCCATGGACATCTTTCAGCACTCGCCTTTCGGCGATATTTTGAAGACACTAAAGTCTCTATCTTTATTAGGAGAGCCCTGGCCGGACTACGTCAGCAAGGTTGGGATACAGACAATGAAGAAATTCAAAGCCCACCCACCACCCACTTTGTAGCCACTGTCGACGATTTAACCGACATGCTCGACTTCGACTCCGAAGACATCGATGGTATGGACGCCGATGCAGGAGACGATGAAGAACTAGCGCCTATTGGGCCCTACAAAGCCACCTCGTCATATGACATATACATGGTGGACACCCCAAAACAAGGATATGGCGATGGAACAGCGGAGGATGACCCCTCCAAGAAACAGCCTAAGCGCCGGCGTCAGCGGCGCCGCTCAAAATCCCGCCAATGCAAATACAGTGATTCCAGCACGGGAGATAATAATACTCCGGAGAGTGCCGAAGAAAACCCCCTCCAGCAAGATTCAGCACAGGAGGATGGAGAAGCCAGCCCTCATGAGAGAGCGGCAGACAGAGAGGTCGAGGACGATAATTATACGCCTCCCTCCGAAGACGAGGCAAGCCTCGACAACGACGAGTTCGTCGTGCTAGAGGATCCCGTCGAGCAAGAGCGTTTTCAACGCAAGCTTATGACCACGGCAAGAAGCCTCAAGAAAAAACAGCAACAGCTTAGAGCTGATCAAGATTTGCTAGTCGACAGATGGACTGAAGTCCTTGCAGCCGAAGAGCATAAACTTGAACACCCCTCCAAGAACTACCCAAAGCGCAGGTTGCTACCCCGATTAGAGGAGGAAGCACTTAAACCTACATCACCAGCACTTGATACGGCCAACCGGCCACCTCGTGGCCGCGACAGAGAGGCCTCTCGGCCCTGCACTCAAGCCGCACCCCGTACCAAGGCACGGGAAAATGCGCCAGACCTGCGAGATATGTTGGAGGACAAGGCAAGGCAAACAAGATCGATCTACGGATCGCGTGGGCGCCCCACGACTCGAGACGGTAACTGTCACGCTGGACACAAATCCGGTAGGGCCGAACACAGTAGACAAAGCTCATTGGAGCTACGTCGTGATATAGCCCAGTACAGAGGCTCCGCACACCCACTATGCTTCACAGACGAAGTAATGGATCATCAAATCCCTGAGGGTTTCAAACACGTAAACCTTGAATCATATGATGGCACAACAGATCTTGCGGTATGGATCAAGGATTCTCTCCTTCATGTCCACATGGCCCGCGGCGATGATCTCCACGCCATCAAATACCTCCCACTCAAGCTTAAAGGACCAGCTCGGCATTGGCTCAACAGCTTCCAGCAGGATCAATCAGTTGTTGGGAGGACATGGAAGCCGCATTCCTCCACAATTTCCAGGGCACTTATGTGCGACCACCAAACGCCGATGACCTAAGCCTCGTAATTCAGCAGCCAGAGGAATCGGCCAGGCAATTCTGGACACGGTTCCTAACAAAGAAAAATCAAATAGTCGACTGTCCGGACGCAGAGGTCCTAGTAGCCTTCAAGCACAATATCCGTGACGAGTGGCTTGACGGGCACTTTGGATAGGAAAAGCCGAAATCAATGGCAGCACTCTCGACACTCATGACTCGCTTTTGCGCAGGAGAAGACAGCTGGCTTGCTCGTAGCAACAATATGACCAAGAACCCTAGTAATTCGGATACCAGGGACAGTAGTGGCAGGTCGCGTCGCAACAAGCAGAAGCGCCGCATTAACGGCGACAATGCTGAGGATACGGCAGTTAATGCCGGATTCAGAGGCTATATATCCGGTCAGCGGAAAAAGCCATTTAAAAGAAATCCTAGGGGCCCGTCCAGTTTGGACCGAATACTCGACCGCTTGTGCCAGATACATGGCACCCCCGAAAAGCCGGCCAATCACACCAACAGGGATTGTTGGGTGTTCAAGCAGGCAGGCAAGTTAAATGCTGAAAATACCGACAAGGGGCTGCACAGCGATGATGACGAAGAGCCCCGGCTGCCGAACAACAATGGACAGAAGGGTTTTCCCCCACAAGTGCGGACGGTGAACATGATATACGCAACCCACATCCCCAAGAGGGAGCGGAAGCGCGCGTTAAGGGACGTATACGCGGTAGAGCCAGTCGCCCCAAAGTTCAACCCATGGTCCTCCTGCCCGATCACCTTTGATCGAAGGGACATCCCACTAGCACCCGTCATGGCGGGTTCGCCGCATTGGTTCTAGACCCAATTATTGACGGATTTCATCTCACTAGAGTCCTTATGGACGGCGGCAGCAGCCTGAACCTGCTTTACCAGGATACAGTGCGGAAAATGGGCATAGATCCCTCGAGGATTAAGCCCACCAAAACGACCTTTAAAGGCGTAATACCAGGTGTAGAGGCCAACTGTACAGGCTCAGTCACACTTGAAGTGGTCTTCGGATCTCCGGATAATTTCCGAAGCGAGGAGTTAATCTTCGACATAGTACCATTCCGCAGTGGCTATCACGCACTGCTCGAGCGAACCGCATTCGCCAAGTTCAACGCGGTACCTCACTACGCATACCTTAAGCTAAAGATGTCAGGCCCTCGATGTAGCGACCAGACCTCAAACAGTCTGATCTCTGTGGTCCGGTGTCATCCCTGGATCAGTAATGCTGACACCACACAGTACTCAAAGGATTTATAGCAGAGTAGCAATCACACACTTATTACATCGAGTGTCTCAAGAGAGAACTTATTACAATAAATATGGCTTAAGGCCATCTAATAACGATAACAGCGGAAGGCTTGGAAGATAAGTGAGTCCATCCGCTCCAACGGCATCACTGAGTATAGAACCACGACCTAAAAACTCCTTAATCGTCGTCTGAAAAGTCTGCAACATTAACGTTGCAGCCCGAAAACGGGTCAGCACATGGAATATGCTGGCAAGGTAACACACAGAGAGTAATGGTATGCAACAGCTATACTATATGCATATTTGGCTGGTGGAAAGCTCTATGGTTACAGTTTTTGCATAAAGCCAATTTTTCCCTACTTCAAAGGAATAAATTTAATTACTATCATGGTGGTTGTTAAACATTGAGAATGGTTGACATCATTCTCAATCCCAATTAAGCATCATCATTAACCCAACAAAATTAATTTTTAGAGTAACATGTTGAGATTCACATGAAAATCCAGGTACTAGATACTCAAGATGTCCATAACCGGGGACACGGCTAATCATGATTAGTTTATTACACTCTGCAGAGGTTTGCGCACTTTTCTCCACAAGACTCGATCGCCTCCGTTGGATTTCTCGCACTACATGGTGTTTGAGAAACGGATGACCGAGACACAGTCTTTCAGAAGCGCTAGCACCTTACGATCGGGTACACCGTACCACCTACATCCCCTATATCTGCTAGTCTACCACTGTAAGAGTTCGCACAACTTAGTCAACTATGCCAGAGCCCATAATGGCTTGTGGCTGCACACGGAAGTTTCTAATATGAATAATCTCATGATCCCTTTGAGCCTGGGTGGCGGTCCAAAAGAAAAACAGGCAAGTCCTGGAAACCAGCTGCCTCAATCCACCCAGATGTGTGTTTAAGTTGCCACCTTAGATAAACCATTAATTATCAATCTCACATCGGTCATGGATTTCTCTCACCCAATCCACGTCTACTAGCATAGCATGGCATAATAAGCAAACGTAGAAGTAACTCCCAAAGGTTTGATAATAAACAGGTAATAGGTACTACCTCATCTACTTCCCATCCCACAATTTAATTAGATCCTAATCATGCAATGTGTGAGGATTGATCTAATGCCATAAAACTGGGTTGTAGAAAAAGGTATGATCAAAGTGTTACTTGCCTTGCTGATGATCCGCGAAACCTAGAGATTCAAAGTAACAGGCGGGGCACTCCGGGTATTCTATCGTAGACAAACAACAAGCATACAATAAGGACTCATCTAATGCACAGGTAAAACTCAAATAGAAGATCTAACCAGAAAGTTCAACTTAAGAACCCTGGTTTGCAAAAAGAATCAAATAGAACGAAGCAAAAGAAATCAAACGGCGAAAGAAAACAACTTCATTCTAGTAATCTGGATCTAGGTCAAATTTTACAGTAGCAAAAACTTGTTTAAGTTGATTATTCGGAAAGAGGGTTTCGAGACGAAACTCCAGGCGCTTGAATCGCCTGATTCCGATAAACGAGCGAAAAGTTATACTAAAACGAAAATTGGATCAGAAATCGCGATCAGAAAATAACCGCGGAAAAATCCGACGAAAAAGAAAAACGACGAATAGAATTTTTAAAAAAAAACAGCACGGATTTCGAGGGCAGCGAACCTCGGGCGACGCGCGGCTCCGGCGGATCGGCGGCGGGGCTGGGGCTGGGCGCGCTAGGGTTTGGGGCTGGGGCGGCTGGGCTCTCGGGCCCCGGGGCAGCGCCTTATAAAGGCCCCGGCCAGGGGAGTCCTGGCCGAGTACGGCCCATAGTCGGTTCCGCTGTTTTTTTTTAATAATTCCGCTCAGAAGAAAAATAAAAAGAAATACTAAACGGACTCCAAAAATCACGAAATAAATTTTCCCGGGTTTCTAAAATCAGGCCCGATAAAGTGAACATTTATCTGGGCCCAAACTACAACTTTGAAAAACACGCATTTTTCCTAAATTCAAATAAAATACCGAAAAACTCCGAAATAAAACTTATTTGATTTTTTTATTAAATCCTCAATATTTCTATATTTTGGGAAAGTCATTTTATTCCCTCTCTCATATTTTTGTAATAGAAATAATTGATGATAAAATAAATAAAATCAAATGATCCTGTTTACAAAATTTGAGAAAACTCAAATATGTAAATAACGAAATCCCCAACTCTCTCCGTGGGTCCTTGAGTTGCTTAGGATTTTCTAGGATCAAAACCAAAAGCAAAATAAAATATGATATGCATGATGATCTAATGTATAACATTCCAAATTGAAAATTTGGGATGTTACAAACCTACCCCCCTTAAGATGAATCTCACCCTCGAGATTCGGGTTGGCTAGAAAATAGGTGAGGGTGGTCCTTGAGAAAATCTTCCTCTCGCTCCCAGGTGGCTTCATCCTCCGTGTGGTGGCTCCACTGAACTTTGCAAAACATGATAACCTTGTTGCGAGTGACTCGGCTGGCAAACTCGAGAATCTTGACTGGTTTCTCCTCATAGGTCAAATCGTTATCCAACTGAATTGCTTCTAATGGCACTGTGTCTCTCAAAGGTATGTCAGTCATCTCCGCGTGACACTTCTTCAGCTGAGAAACGTGGAACACATCATGAACTCCTGTCAATCCTTCTGGCAATTCCAACTTGTAGGCCACTTCTCCCATACGCTCCAAAACTCAATATGGCCCTACAAATTGTGGCCCTAACTTCCCCTTAACTCCAAAGCGCTTAATCCCTCGAAGTGGGGATACTCGAAGATAAACTTTGTCTCCGACTTCGTAAACTGTCTCGTTGCGTTTAGAATCTGTGTAGCTCTTCTGCCTGGACTGGGCTACCTTGAGCCTATCGCGAATCAACTTCACCTTCTGTTCAGACTCTTTAATCAGATCTAGTCCAAACAACTGGCGGTCTCCAACTTCGTCCCATGACAACGGTGTCCTGCACCTCCTTCCGTACAGAGCTTCAAAAGGGGCCATCTTCAAACTGGTTTGGTAACTGTTGTTGTAAGAGAACTCTGCATATGGAAAATTATCGTCCCAACTAGATCCATAATCCAGCGCACAAGCTCTCATCATATCCTCCAAAATCTGATTGACTCTCTCGGTCTGTCCATCTGTCTGCGGATGAAAAGCTGTACTAAATTCTAGCCTAGTACCCAAAGTCTCATGTAACTGCTTCCAGAACTTTGAGGTAAACTGGGTTCCTCTATCTGATACGATGCTCCTCGGAACTCCATGCAAACATACAATCCTGGTCATGTATATCTTTGCCAACTTAGCACTGGTGTAAGTGGTCTTTACTGGGATGAAATGAGCTACCTTCGTCAATCGATCAACTACGACCCAAATCGAGTCATAGCCTGAACGAGTCCTTGGTAATCCCGTGATAAAATCCATGCCTAGCTTATCCCACTTCCATTCGGGTATTGGCAATGGTTGCAACAATCCTGCTGGCTTCTGATGCTCTTCCTTTACTCTCTGACATACGTCACAAACTGCTACATACTCCGCAATATCCTTCTCCATTCCGGTCCACCAGAAAATATCCTTCAAATCGAAATACATCTTGGTATTTCCTGGGTGAATCGAATACGGTGAATCATGTGCCTCTTGCAGAATCAACTTTCTGATCTCCGGGTCATTGGGTACATAAACACGGTCTTCAAACCATAGGGTGTCGTGCTCATCCTCACAAAATCCTTTAGCTTTTCCTTTGCTCAGTTTCTCCTTTATAGAAGCAATCTCCTTGTCAGATTTCTGAGCCTCTCTGATTCTATTCATCAAAGTTGACTGAATTTCCAACGCTGCTACATAGCCTCTCGGAACTATTTCCAAACATATTTCACAAAGATTTTCTGCTAACTCCTTGGGTATTTCTCCCGTCATTAACGTATTGACATGGATCTTGCGGCTTAATGCATCAGCTACTACATTAGCTTTTCCGGGATGGTAATGCAATCTCATATCATAATCCTTGATGAGCATCCAACCATCTCCTTTGTCTGAGGTTCAACTCCTTCTGTGTGAAAATGTCCTTCAAACTCTTGTGATCCGTGTACACCTCACAATGATTTCCGATGAGGAAATGTCTCCATGTCTTGAAGGCATGCACTACGGCTGCTAACTCCAAATCATGCGTAGCGTAATTCAATTCGTGAGGCTTTAGTTGTCGTGAAGCATACGAAACAACTCTCCCTTCCTGCATAAGCACTGCTCCAAGTCCTCGACGTGAAGCGTCGCAATACACCTCATAATCCTTGGTTTGATCTGGCAAAATCAACACCGGTGAGGTAACCAAGCGTTTCTTCAACTCCTGGAAACTAGCCTCACACTCCTCAGTCCATTTGAACTTAGTATCCTTCTTCAGCAACTCCGTCATAGGCTTCGCAATCTTTGAGAAGTTCTCAATAAATCTCTGGTAGTATCCTGTGAGTCCCAGAAAACTCCGGATCTCTCCAACTGTTGTTGGTGCTTCCCACTTGGTCACGGTATCAACTTTAGTGGGATCAACAACTATACCTTCTCCAGATATAATGTGTCCGAGGAATCCAACTTCCTTCAACCAAAACTCACATTTGCTGAACTTGGCATATAACTGATGTTCTCTGAGCTTTCCAAGTGCCAAACGCAAATGCTCCTTATGCTCCTCTTCATTCTTCGAATATACCAGGATATCATCAATGAACACTACGACGAACTTATCCAAAAACTCCATAAACACTTTGTTCATCATGTCCATAAAATAGGCAGGCGCGTTAGTCAGACCAAATGACATAACGGTATACTCATATAGTCCATATCTTGTCGTGAATGCTGTCTTCGGGATATCCTGTTCTCGAATCTTCAACTGGTGGTATCCTGATCGCAAATCGATCTTGGAAAACACTTTAGCTCCTTGCAATCGATCAAACAGATCGTTGATCATTGGTAGTGGGTACTTGTTCTTGATCGTTACTTCGTTCAATCCTCGATAATCAACAACCATCCTTAACGATCCATCCTTCTTCTCCACTAGAAGTATTGGCGATCCCCAAGGCGAAGAACTTGGGCAAATATATCCCTTATCCAGTAACTCCTTAATCTGCTTCTTAATTTCCACCAAATCCTTTGCTGGCATCCTATATGGTCTCTTTGATATTGGCCCAGTGCCTGGCAAAAGCTCAATCAAAAACTCAATGTCTCTATCCGGTGGCATGCCTGGAAATTCTTCGGGAAATACATCAGGGAAATCCTTTACCACTGGTACTTCCTCCTGCACAACTCCTGTTAGGCAATTTACTTGGGTCCTCTTTGGCACATGCCGGGATACATACTTGATCCTTCTCCCTTCTGGTGTGGTAAGCAAAATTGACTTAGTAGCACACTCAATATTCCCTTCATACTTTGATAACCAATCCATGCCTAATATCACATCCAATCCTTGAGATTCCAATACTACTAGGTCTGAGGGGAAAACATAGTTACCAATCCTTAATGGTAACCGATCACACCATAGACTAGCCACATACTCTGCTCCTGGCGAGGTTACTAACATGGGTGACCTAAGGGCTTGGGTTGGTAGGTTATACTTATCCACAAATCCCCTTGAGATGTATGAATGCGATGCACCAGTATCCAAAAGAACGAGTGCAGTAAATGACTTAACCAAAAACTTACCTATTACTGCATCGGGCTGAGCTTCAACCTCCTCCACGCTAATGTGGTTCACCTGTCCCCTATTGAAAGGGTTCGGCTTCTTCCCAGAACTTCCATTGCCCTTTTGGCCTTCAGGACATTCATTTGCCTAATGTCCTCACTTCGAACACTTATAGCAAGTGACGTCGCTCAAATCCTTCTTGGCTGGGGTCGATGGGGTGTTGCGGTTCTGTCCATTACTTCCTCCATTCCCATTACCATTCTTGGTGCCATTGTGATTGTGCGAGCTACGTACTCCATGGGTATGCTGAAAATGTCCTCCCGGCCTAGGGGTAAAACGTGGCTTCTGCTGAGCTCCTGAATTATACTTTCCTTGTCCATACTTCCTCTTGCGGTTCTCAATTTGCTGCTGCTTCCCTTCAATCATAAGAGCAAACCAACTCCTGGTAGTTGTTGAAGGTGGCTACAATCAACTGCATACTCAACTCATCATTCAGTCCTTCCAGGAACTTCTCCTGCTTAGCTACATCCGTAGCAACGTCATCTGGGGCATAACGTGCTAGCTTACTAAACTCCTCCACATACTGGCCAACTGTCCGTCCTCCTTGGCGCAAGTTATGAAACTCACGCTTCTTCATGGCCATTGCTCCTACTGAAACATGGGCAGTACGGAAAGCCTGCTGAAACTGGTCCCATGTGACAGTGTCGACTGGGAAGGTGGCTGTGAAATTCTCCCACCAGGATGCTGCGGGTCCTTCTAACTGATGTGCGGCAAACTTAACCTTCTCCGCATCTGTGGATCCTGCTGTGGTCAACTCCCTAGCTATCTTGCGGAGCCAATCATCTGCTACTATCAGCTCAGTGCTACTGGAAAACACCGGCGGATTTAGCCTAAGAAAACGGGCTAAGTGGTCAACAGGTGGTGGTGGTGGTGGTGGGTTGTTGTTGTTGTTCCCCTGATTCTGATTCTGAACTAGCAACTGCATCAAGGTGTTCTGCTGCTGGATCAACTGAGTGAGCTCCGGCGGAAAGGCAAATCCGGGGTCACGTCTCGGAGGCATCTGAGGGTTTAGAAAAGATGAGATATAAGAATAGAGGGGGTCTAATGAGAAAGCACTACCCATATGCACATGAGGCAAAAGCAAACAATTCACTTCATTCAATCAAACAAAGGCATACAATCGATCTAACTATCGCAAAGTGCTCGGACTACTATATTTACATGGTGGACTACTACTACTGATGAGGTGGTCTACTAGAAATATTCTACGGTTGTAGACTCCATGATATCTGCTCCTGCTTTATCAACATAGTCATCATTGCTACTATCTTGTTCCGAGTCGGTGCCGTCAATGATGATGTAGTCTTCCGGGCTAATCTCCTTGGGTTCCTCGTCTTCCTCTACTAGCGTCGGGCCTCCCATAAATATTCAAATCTTCTTTGTTAGGTCGGCATTCTTATCCACCAATACTTCAATTTCTTCTTCATAATCTTCGCGTGTAGTCTTGAGTTCTTCCTCTAGTTCCTTGATTCTAGTCTTAGCCTTCTTCAGACCTATCATGTTGGCGCACATCTGATTCTCCTGTCGTCGATTGTGCTGGTTTAACTCCTGGATAAAAGCTGCAATTGATCTATCTTTCCTGGTGCTGATCATCTCCCAGTGTTCATCTCGGCGCCCAAAACTCTGGTAGATAGTATCCTTGAGATCCTTGCGGTAGACTTCTCCAATGCGTCCCATGGCAATGTGAGCTGCCATACTCTTTCCTAGAATCCAAGTTAGTGCATTAAAAGAAAACTCTATGGGCTCAGTGACTGGCATGAACGTCCTTCCTGGAACTTGAACTCGAATCATCCAGCGCTCTTCTTCAGGTAAAGTGGCGTTGTAGGTTCCCGTGAAGCTTGGTATTCCTATGTTCAAGTACCTAGTGACTTCCTTCAAGTGGCGTCCAAAGGGTGTATCTTCATCTGGTTGGGTGAACTTGTTCCTTGCATCCGCCAACTAAAGAGTAGAAAAGGTGAGAGGTCAGAAGAGAAGAGAGTGAGTAGTGATCTAGGTCTTTAGCTTAGTGGTCGTGTCCTACAGTCAGCGTGTGCTCTGATACCATCTCTGTAGCGACCAGACCTCAAACAGTCTGATCTCTGTGCTCCGGTGTCATCCCTGGATCAGTAATGCTGACACCACACAGTACTCGAAGGATTTATAGCAGAGTAGCAATCACACACTTATTACATCGAGTGTCTCAAGAGAGAACTTATTACAATAAATATGGCTTAAGGCCATCTAATAACGATAACAGCGGAAGGCTTGGAAGATAAGTGAGTCCATCAACTCCAATGGCATCACTGAGTATAGAACCACGATCTAAAAACTCCTTAATCGTCGTCTGAAAAGTCTGCAACATTAACCTTGCAGCCCGAAAATGGGTCAGCACATGGAATATGCTGGCAAGGTAACACACAGAGAGTAATGATATGCAACAGCTATACTATATGCATATTTGGCTGGTGGAAAGCTCTATGGTTACAGTTTTTGCGTAAAGCCAATTTTTCCCTACTTCAAAGGAATAAATTTAATTACTATCATGGTGGTTGTTAAACATTGAGAATGGTTGACAGCATTCTCAATCCCAATTAAGCATCATCATTAACCCAACAAAATTAATTTTTAGAGTAACATGTTGAGATTCACATGAAAATCCAGGTACTAGATACTCAAGATGTCCATAACCGGGGACACGGCTAATCATGATTAGTTTATTACACTCTGCAGAGGTTTGCGCACTTTTCCCCACAAGACTCGATCGCCTCTGTTGGATTTCTCGCACTACATGGTGTTTGAGAAACGGATGACTGAGACACAGTCTTTCAGAAGCGCTAGCACCTTACGATCAGGTAGACCGTACCACCTACATCCCCTACATCTGCTAGTGTACCACTGTAAGAGTTCGCACAACTTAGTCAACTATGCCAGAGCCCATAATGGCTTGTGCCTGCACACGGAAGTTTCTAGTATGAATAATCTCATGATCCCTTTGAGCCTGGGTAGCGGTCCAAAAGAAAAACAAACAATTTAATTAGATCCTAATCATGCAATGTGTGAGGATTGATCTAATGCCATAAAACTGGGTTGTAGAAAAAGGTATGATCAAAGTGGTACTTGCCTTGCTGATGATCCGCGAAACCTAGAGATTCAAAGTAACAGGCGGCGCACTCCGGGTATTCTATCGCAGACAAACAACAAGCATACAATAAGTACTCATCTAATGCACATGTAAAACTCAAATAGAAGATATAACCAGAAAGTTCAACTTAAGAACCCTGGTTTGCAAAAAGAATCAAATCGAACGAAGCAAAAGAAATCAAACGGCGAAAGAAAACAACTTCGTTCTAGTAATCTGGATCTAGGTCAAATTTTACAGTAGCAAAAACTTGTTTAAGTTGAATCGAGACGAAACTCCAGGCGCTTGAATCGCCTGATTCTGATAAACGAGCGAGAAGTTATACTAAAACGAAAATCGGATCAGAAATCACGATCAGAAAATAACCACGGAAAAATCCGACGAAAAAGAAAAACGACGAACAAATTTTTTTTAAACAACACGGATTTCGAGGGCGGCGAACCTCGGGTGACACGCGGCTCCGGCGGATCGGCGGCGGCGGCTGGCGGCGGCGGCGGCGGCGGGGCTGGGGCTGGGCGCGCTAGGGTTTGGGGCTGGGGCGGCTGGGCTCTCGGGCCCCGGGGCAGCGCCTTATAAAGGCCCCGGCCAGGGGAGTCCTGGCCGAGTACGGCCCATAGTCGGTTCCGCTGTTTTTTTTAGTAATTCCGCTCGGAAGAAAAATAAAAAGAAATACTAAAGGGACTCCAAAAATCACGAAATAAATTTTCCCGGGTTTCTAAAATAAAGCCCGATAAAGTGAACATTTATCTGGGCCCAAACTACAACTTTGAAAAACCCGCATTTCTCCTAAATTCAAATAAAATACCGAAAAACTCCGAAATAAAACTTATTTGATTTTTTTGTTAAATCCTCAATATTTCTATATTTTGGGAAAGTCATTTTATTCCCTCTCTCATATTTTTGTTATAGAAATAATTGATGATAAAATAAATAAAATCAAATGATGCTGTTTACAAAATTTGAGAAAACTCAAATATGTAAATAACGAAATCCCCAACTCTCTCCGTGGGTCCTTGAGTTGCTTAGGATTTTCTAGGATCAAAACCAAAAGCAAAATAAAATATGATATGCATGATGATCTAATGTATAACATTCCAAATTGAAAATTTGGGATGTTACACTCGAGGAGTAATTACGGTCAATGGAAACACCGAACGCTCCCTCCGAACGGAGGAGCACACGGCGGCCCTTGCAGCGGAAGTACAAAGCAGCCTCTCCAGGCAGTTCTCCAGTCCGGCCACTAAACGTCCGGACACCATCAAGCGCGCCCGGAGTAACCTACAACAAGACCGCCTGGCACGTTCCGAGCAGGCGTAGCAATGCAGCCCCAACCCCAGCCCTCGCAAAAATGCGACGCCAGTGCTTCGCGTACATAACTACGCTCTGGAAATACCATGGGTACAGGGGGATGGGCACCATCACGACATGCCCGAAACACGGCTTAAACCGCACCAGGGGCTGCCAATTTTTTAATTTTCTCTTACTTTCAGGACTCCATGCTTCGAAAGGCCTGTTCGGCAGTTCAATTGCCGCACAAGCGATGCAAGAACCAGGGAAGCAGACAAGCCATGCCGCATTACGGAACTCCCAGGTGGTCTCTATCACGAGCAGTATATCTGTTTCGCATACCATTCCGCAACCTGCCCCTGGAACGGACATGTTAAATAGTCCAACCTTTTGCTTATCGCACTATTTGTATCGTTCTGCTTTGATCGCAGCCCTTTTTAATAAACAGTGCATAGCTTTTGTCTATTTTTGCATTACTCTTTTTTAACAAATATATGTTCCTTAACGACATGTTGCACCCGTACACTTTGGTATGGCCAAAATACGCCAGGGGCTTTAGTACCCCTCAATATGGTGTGAGAAGTCCGAACACTTTAACAAGTGCGGCACCCCGAACTTATAGCATTATATGCATCGGCTCCGAATCATGTCTTGGGTCAATAGTTGGGTTTGCCCGGCTCCTATGTTTTGGTGCCTTACGTTCCGCTATGTCGGCTAATGTAGCACTAGGAGAACTACTGCGATTGTGCCCCAGTTGAGCTGGGTCGAGCACCTCAGTAGAGAAAGCTAAAACTGACTGTCATGATGAAGCTAGAGCGGGTCGCTGTTCGAGAGGTTTTTCGAGTCCCTAAAGACTTATGCCGCTTAGAGCGAGGAGTCAGCTTTGTCCGGCCAAGGCATGGATAGCGCCCCGAACTCGATCTTCCGAATACCAGGGGCTTCGCCGAAATTTAAAATAATATAATTCTATGGCTAAGTGAGAGTGTTCACGCATTATAGTCCGATTGCCTTGTTCGTTGTGCTGAGCGCCTCCCTCGAAGGACCCAAACATGGGAAAAAGAGCGCTCAGGTTTATCCCCGAACACCCCAGCACTAGCGGCACGGGGGCAGAAGCCGACGACTCGCCATCTCTCAGAATTGATAAACAGCCGCACATAAGGTAATATTTTAAATTCCAACAGCATTGCTTAGCGCATATGAACAAGTTTTCAGCGCACATGACAAAACGAGCGAGTTTTACTCAAAAATTACATCCCTGGAACATTCATCCGCCATAAGGCAGGCACCCTTCAGAACATCCTTATAATAATTCTCGGGCTTGCAATGCTCTTTCCCCGGCGGTGGCCCGTCCTTCACAAGTTTCTCAGCATCCAGCTTGCCCCAGTGCACCTTAGCACGGGCAAGGGTCCTACGGGCACCTTCAATGCAGACAGAGCGCTTGATGACTTCGAGCCTTGGACAGGCCCCCACCAGCCGCCGCACCAGCCCAAAATAGCTCCCAGGCAGAGCCTCTCCAGGCCACAGCCGAACTATGAGGCCCTTCATGGCCTGTTCGGCCGCCTTGTGGAGCTCGACCAGTTGCTTCAGCTGGTCGCTCAGGGGCACGGGGTGTCCGGCCTCAGCATACTAAGGCCAGAACACCTTCTCTGTCGAGCTGCCCTCCTCGGCTCGATAGAATGCGGCGGCATCGGACATGCTACGGGGAAGATCTGCGAACGCTCCTGGAGAGCTCCGGATTCGGGTAAGTAACAAGTAACTCATGTTTATGTGTTTGCTTTGCATAGAGAATGCCTTACCCGCCGCTATCTTTTTCACCGCATCCAACTCCTGGAGGGTCTTTTGGGATTCGGCCTTGGCAGACTTGGCATTTTTAATAGCCACCGCGAGCTCGGACGCTCGCGTCTTTGAGTCAAGCTCCAAACTCTCATGTTTTTTCATGAGAGTCTGGAGCTCTTGCCGCACCTTGCCAACCTGGGCCTCATACTTCTCCCGCTCGGTGCGCTTCATGGCCGCCCTCTTCTCAGCCTCGAGCAGCGCTTGCTTATGGGTCGCCACCTCAGACGTGGCCCCTACAATAGCCACGATAATCCTGTCCTTTTTTGCAATTGCACCTTTTATATATATATTTAAACAAGGTATTTCTTACCTTCCTTGTCCTCGAGCTGCTTCTTGGCACGCCCGAGCTCTGGCTCGGACTGCTCGAGGTTCTTCTTTAGCGTGTCCACTTCCGCAGTCAGTGCGGCGGACGCCAGCAAAGAAGCCTGCATACGCATATTGACTCCTTTTTGTTAGACTCCTGCGAATTTTATTTGATCCTCTATTCGGCTTTTCTTCCCGAACGCCAAACAAATCATCAGGGGCTACTGTCTATGCGGTAATATTATTTACACATTCTTTACTTACCTCAAAGCCTATTAAAAGGCTAGCACAAGCTTCAGTCAGTCCACTCTTGGCGGACTGAACCTTCTGGACCACCAAACTCATAATGGTGCGGTGCTCCTTGTCGATGGAGGCGCCTTTGAGCACCTCCAACAGATTGTCCGGCGCCTCCGGTTGGACGGGGGTCACCGGCACGGTGGGCTTGCTCCTCTTGGAAGGAGGTCGCCCACCAGACTCTGGAACCTTTGAAGGTTCCAAAGCGGCGTCCGGCCTAGAGCGGGACTTGGAGCCCTGGGGGGTTTTATCCCCTTTACTCCTGGAGTCCGGGAGGTCGCCTTGCGGCGCCTCCAGGACCACCTCCTCCTGGCTTGGAACCTGTTGGGATAACACTTCGGCGTCGTCCGTAGGGCGGGGGGAGGTAGCCGTCGGAAGCGAATTCACATCCGACGAGTCCAGTGAACCGCTCGACGACGCGTCGAGCCGGTCTTTGGGTGGGCTGCATAATCATATTCGACATAAGGGAAAGCTGTGCAATAAAGGAATACTATGAATTACTCTGGTATCCAGATACTTACGATTTCGCCAGGGGCTTGGCCCTGAGCGGCCACTCCTCTCCGCCATCGTCGGCGTCAGTGGAATAGTCCGGAGGAAGGGTTTTCCCCTTCTTGGACCCTTCGGCCTCCCCAGTGAGGGCGGCCTTCCTTTTCTTCTCTCCTCCCGCTGGAGGGGGAGAGGTCTCTTCTTCCTCCTCCTCGTCTTCATGGGAGGAATGCTCCTTGGAGCTGTCGGATGATGAACTCGACACCTCCTGGCGCCGGGCACTTTTTCGAGTCCCCGTGGCCTTCTCCGTGGCCTTCTTCTCTGGCACCACATAGGGTGCCGGAACCAGCAGCTTCGCCAAGCGGGCATTGGCTGGGTCTTCGGGCAAAGGAGCCGGACAGTCGATCTGTCCGGACTTCGCCTGCCAATCCTGTCAAAGGTAAGGGAGCTTAGATCCCGCATAGAGTTAAACTATGAAAAACTAATACCCTGTAAAAGGAACAAACAACTTACCGTGCTAGCGTGACGCTGCGCGCTAAATCCACGATCCTCGGTAGCGGATGCGGGAGCCTCGGTGCCCTTGAAAAGCACCTTCCTGGCATCTTCGTACGTCGTGTCGAAGAGCCTGCTCAGAGTTCGGTACTGCGCCGGGTTGAACTCCCACAGATTGAAGGCCCGTTGTTGACACGGGAGGATCCGGCGGATGAGCATAACCTGGACTACATTGACAAGCTTGAGCTGCTTGTTCACCAGGGTTTGGATGCATGTTTGCAGTCCAGTCACCTCTTCTTTGCTGCCCCATGACAGGCCTGTCTCTTTCCAGGACGTGAGCCGCGTTGGGGGTCCGGACTGGAACTCGGGGGCTGCGACCCACTCAAGGTCGCGCGGCTCGGTGATGTAAAACCACCCTAATTGCCACCCCTTCAGGGTCTCCACAAAGGAGCCCTCGAGCCATAAGACGTTGGGCATCTTGCCCACCATGGCGCCTCCGCACTCCGCCTGGTTGCCGCGCACCACCTTCGGCTTGACATTGAAAGTATTGAGCCATAGTCCGAAATGGGGGCGGATGCGGAGGAAAGCCTCGCACACGACGATAAACGCCGAGATGTTGAGGATGAAGTTCGGGGCCAGATCATGGAAATCCAGGCCGTAGTAGAACATGAGTCCCCAGACGAATGGGTGGATAGGAAAGCCCAGTCCGCGGAGGAAGTGGGGAAGGAACACTACCCTCTCATGGGGCCTTGGGGTGGGAAGGAGATGCCCCTCTTCAGGAAGCCGGTACGCGATGTCGTTAGACAAGTATCCGGCCTTCCTCAGTTTTTTGATGTGCCCCTCCGTGACGGAGGAGACCATCCACTTGCCTCCCGCTCCGGACATGGCTGGAAAAGGTTGAGGTGGCGAGTGCCGACTTGGGCGCTGGAGCTCGAGTGCGCGAAAATGGATAGGCAAAGGACGAAGAAGGCGTAGGTGAAAAGGTGGATCCTTATCCCCTTATATGGGTGGACGCAACTACGTGTCCCCACCAGCCTGGTAAAACTCGCTTATCTCCAAGCGCCGTAATCAATGGCATGGTTGGGTTACCCACGCCCGTATTGATGAGAATCCCGGAATAAGGGGACACGATCTCTGCTTCGACGAGACGTGCCAAGGAAACCGCCTCGCATGACACGCTGAGGTGGGATAATAAAAGGATTCGAATAAAGGCTTGGCCGTGGTGCAATGTCACACTACGGAATACGCCAGCAGATTAGATTTGTGTAAATATTATTCTCTCTATGGCAATATGTGGAAACTTATTTTGCAGAGCCGGACACTATCTTTGTGTTCGAAATCTTCTATGAAGTACTTGGAGGAGGAACCCGCCTTGCAATGCCGAAGACAATCTGCGCGCCGGACTCGTCGTCATTGAAGCCTGGTTCAGGGGCTACTGAGGGAGTCCTGGATTAGGGGGTGTCCGGATGGCCGAACTATACCTTCAGCCGGACTCCTGGACTATGAAGATACAAGATTGAAGACTTCGTCCCGTGTCCGGAAGGGACTTTCCTTGGCGCGGAAGGCAAGCTTGGCGATATGGATATGTAGATGTCCTACCATTGTAACCGACTTTGTGTAACCCTAACCCTCTCTGGTGTCTATATAAACCAGAGGGTTTTAGTCCGTAGGACAACATGCAGAACAACAATCATACCATAGGCTAGCTTCTAGGTTTTAGCCTCCTCCGATCTCGTGGTAGATCTACTCTTGTACTACCCATATCATCAATATTAATCAAGCAGGACATAGGGTTTTACCTCCATCAAGAGGGCCCAAACCTGGGTAAAACTTCGTGTCCCTTGCCTCTTGTTACCATCCGGCCTAGACGCACAGTTCGGGACCCCCTACCCGAGATCCGCCAGTTTTGACACCGACACAAGCCATTCGAAGTTTTCTATGATTCCTCTTTGCAAGGTCTCGGCGCTGTGTTAATGGAAGAGAAGAAAGTTGTGGCTTATACCTCTCGTCAGTTGAAGCCCAACAAAAGGAACTACCCTACTCATGACCTTGAGTTGGCAGCAGTTGTCCATGCATTAATAACATGGAGACATCTCTTGTTCAGAAGGCAAGTGGACATTTTCACAGATCACAAGAGCCTCAAGTACATCTTCACTCAACCCAACCTAAACCTCAGGCAAATTGATGGGTCGAAATAATTCAAGAGTACAATCCAAGTATTGAATATCCTCCAAGCAAGGCCAATTTCATTGCAGATGCTCTGAGAAGGAAGGCTTACTGCAACAACTTAATTCTCAAGCCCTTCCAACCAGATCTTTGTGAAGCGTTCCGCAAACTCAATCTCCAAGTTGTTCCTCAAGGTTTTCTTGCCAACCTTCAAGTATCTCCAACTTTGTAAGATCAAATTCGTGAGGAACAACTCCTTGATACCATGGTGAAGAGAGTGAAACCTGGTATTGCCAAGAACCAACCCAAATAAAAGTGCTATCACATTGATGACAAACACACTTTATTCTTTGAGGACCGGATTGTGGTTCCTAAGGGTGATCTAAGGAACGTTATAATGAATGAGGCACACAACTCTCGTCTTTCCAATCATCCTGGAACTACGAAGATGTACCATATCCTCAAGCTATCGTATTGGTGGACTCGAATGAAGCGAGAGAGATTGCTCAATTCGTGAATGAATGTGATGTCTGCCGAAGGGTGAAGGCAGAACACCAACAACCAGCTGGTCTCCTCCAACCTCTTGCTATTCCAGAATGGAAGTTTGATCATATCGAGATGGACTTCGTTACTGGATTTCCTAAGTCCAAGCATGGGAATGATGCTATTTTTCGTTGTCATTGACAAGTTTATAGAAGTGGCTCATTTCCTTCCAACCACAGAATCTATCACAACAGCTCAGTTGGCAAACCTATACACCTCCAAGATTGTCTACTTGCATGGTATTCCGCAATTGATCTCTTCATATCGGGGAAGCATTTTCACTTCTATGTTCTGGGACTCCTTCCAAAAAGCTATGGGCACAAACATTCGCATCAGCACGGATTTCCATCCTCAAACAAGTGGCCAAGTCCAGCTAGTAAATCAAATTTTCGAAGATATGCTTAGGGCTTGTGTCATATATTTCGGTATGAAGTGGGAAGATTGTCTCCATATGCCGAGTTCTCCTACAACAATAACTTCCAAGAAAGTTCGGGCAAGGCCCCATTCGAAATTCTCTATGGCAGAAATTGTCGTACACCTCTCAATTGGTTAGGGATTGGTGAACGCCAACTTCTTGGAAACGACTTAATCACAGAAGCTGAAGAAATGTGTAAAGTCATTCATGAAAATCTCAAAGCTGTGAAATTGTGCCAGAGGAGTTACAATGGTTGCAAGCACCGTGACTTGGCTTTCGAGATCAGAGACCATGTCTACCTCCGCGTCTCTCCAATGAAAGGCACTCGTCACATCGGTCCCCGAGATACATGGGTCCTTTCAAGATCGTTGGCAAAAGAGGCGACCTCGCCTATCAAATTGAGCTTCCATCCAACTTCGCAAATGTGCATGATGTGTTTCACGTGTCACACGCAAGTGCTTCAGGACCCCCGAGCGCACTATAAACTTCAAAGAGATTGATCTCCAAGAAGATTTGTCTTATCATGAGCACCCCGTTTCTATTCTTGAAAAAACCAAGCGCAAGACTCGCAATAAGTCAATCAAATTCCTGAGACTGAAGTGGTCACACCATTCCGATCGAGAAGCCACCTGGGAACATGAGGATCACCTTCGTTTCAAATATCTGGAGTTCTTTCAGTCCTAGATCTCGGGACGAGATCCTCTTGTAGTGGTGGAGTGTTGTAACACCCCGGATGTAACTTTCCATATTTGTAACTTCGACTCTTACCATTTTCGGCTATGTGATATGATACTTCTATCGTGGTGGGGTTTTTGTCTTAGTTTTGCATTTTGTTCATGTCATCATGTGCATCGCATTTGCATACGTGTTCGTCTCATGCATCCGAGCATTTTCCCCATTGTCCGTTTCACAATCCGTCACTCCCACATGCACCCGGCACACCCCTCTTGTCAGTTCGTGACAAGGAGAAAAACGTTCTCGGAATGGGTTGAGATTTTTTGAGTGGCCTTGGTACATCACCGGTAGGCCGCCTGTCAAATTTCGTTCCATTTGCAGGTTGTTTGATGCCCCAATGGTTAACCCGGTAACCGCAAAAGTATCTTTTGTGTTGCATCCCAACACCACTCCAAAACAGCCCAATAACCCATCTAAACCCCCTCCACACTCTCCGTCATTGGATCACGATCGTGTGAGCAAAAACCGCACCTCATTTGGACACTCCTATCTCCCTCTACCTATAAATTTGTGCACCCCCCGAAATACGCATGAATGAAACCCTAAATTTTTCCCCTCCGCCGTCGGACACATCTTTCCCCATAGATGGACGTGTCCGCAACCTCCACCGCCGCCACGTGTCCGCCTGCGATTGGCCGCGTCCCGCGCCACCCCCGGCCCACCCGACACGGTCGTCCTCCGCCACCAGCCCGCTCCCCCGCGCCTCCCGCGGCTCCTCCCCGCCGCCCGATGTCGTGCCCTCACCACCCGGTCGACGCGCCGCCCGACGCTGGTCGTCTCCGCCGTTGTGTGAAGCTTGCCACCGACCTCCGTATGGCTTATCATCATATTCGCATTCGTGAGCAAGATATCCCCAAGACAACATTCAGAACAAGCTATGGTTCTTATGAATATATTGTCATGTCTTTCGGTCTTGTCAATGCTCCTCCAACGTTCTCTCGCATGATGAACTTCATCTTCAACCCCTACACAAATGAATTCATCCTGGTGTATCTCGATGATATCTTGGTCTTCTCCAAGAATAAGTAGGATCATGCCAAGCATTTGAGATTGGTGCTCGACAAGCTCAGAGAGCATCAATTATGTGCGAAGTTTTCCATATGTGAGTTCTGGCTTGATGACATTCTTTACCTTGGTCATATCATCTCCGCCAAGGGCATCGCTTTTAATCCAGAGAAGGTGTCCACTATTGTGAACTGGGAACCTCCTCAGAATGTCAAGCAGCTCCGCAGTTTTCTTAGACTCGCGAGCTATTGCCGAAGATTCATTGAGAATTTCTCAAAGATTGCAAAGCCACTTTCCAACCTCCTCCAGAAGCATGTGAAGTCTGTCCGGACACCTGAGTGTGACGTTGCTTTCAACACCCTCAAAGAGAAGCTTGTCTTGGCTCCTGTCTTGACTCCTCCTGATGAATCCAAGCCATTCGAAGTTATCTATGATTCCTCTTTGCAAGGCCTCTACACTATGTTAATGCAAGATAAGAAAGTTGTGGCATATACCTCTCGTCAGTTGAAGCCCAATGAAAGGAACTACCGCACTCATGACCTTTAGTTGGCGGCAGTTGTCCATGCATTAATAACATGGAGACATCTCTTGTTGGGGAGGCAAGTGGAAATTTCACATATCACAAGAGCCTTAAGTACATATTCACTCAACCCAACCTCAACCTCAAGAAAACTCGATGGGTCAAAATGATTCAAGAGTACAATCCAAGTATTGAATATACTCTAGGCAAGGCCAATGTCATTGCAGATTCTTTGAGTAGGAAGGCTTACTGCAACAACTTAATTCTCAAGCCCTTCTAACCAGATCTTTGTGAAGCTTTCCGCAAACTCAATCTCCAAGTCGTTCCTCAACGTTTTCTTGCCAACCTTCAAGTTTCTCCTACTTTGGAAGATCAAATTCGTAAGGCACAACTCCTTGATACCATGGTGAAGAGAGTGAAACCTGGTATTGCCAAGAACCAACCCAAATACAAGTGCTATCGCATTGATGACAAAGAAACTTTATTCTTCGAGGACCGGATTGTGGTTCCTAAAGGTAATCTAAGGAACGTCATAATGAACGAGGCACACAACTCTCTTCTTTCCATTCATCCTGGAAGTATGAAGATGTACCATGACCTCAAGAAGTCGTATTGGTGGACTCGAATGAAGCGAGATTGCTCAATTCGTGAATGAATGTGATGTCGGCCGAAGGGTGAAAGCAGAACACCAACGACCAGCTGGTCTCCTCCAACCTCTTGCTATTCTAGAATGGAAGTTTGATCATATCGAGATGGACTTCCGTAATGGATTTCCTAAGTCCAAGTGTGGGAATGATGCTATTTTCGTTGTCATTGACAAGTTTACAAAAGTGGCTCATTTCCTTCCAATCAAAGAATCTATCACAGTAGCTCAGTTGGCAAAGCTATACACCTCCAGGATTGTCTCCTTGCATGTTATTCCGCAATTTATCTCTTCAGACCGCAGAAGCATTTTCACTTATAAGTTCTACGACTCCTTCCAGAAGGCCATGGGCACCAACATTTGCTTCAGCATAGCTTTCCATCCTCAAACAAGTGGCCAAGTTGAGCGAGTAAATCAAATTATCGAAGATATGCTCAGGGCTTGTGTCATATTTTTTGGTATGAAGTGGGAAGATTGTCTTCCATATGTCGAGTACTCCTACAGCAACAGCTTCGAAGCGAGTTTGGGCAAGGCCCCATTCGAAATTCTCTATGTCAGAAAGTGTCGGACGCCTCTCAATTGGTCAGAGACTAGTGAACGCCAACTTCTTGGTAACGACTTAATCACAGAAGCTGATGAAATGTGTAAAGTCATTCATGAAAATCTCAAAGTCGTGCAATCGCTCTAGAAGAGTTACTATGATAGCAAGCACCATGACTTGGCTTTTGAGATTGGACACCATGTCTACCTTCGCGTTTCTCCAATGCAAGCCACTCGTCGCTTCGGTATCAAAGGGAATCTTGCCTCGAGATACGCGGGTCCTTTCAAGATCATTGGCAAAAGAGGCGACCTCACCTATCAACTTGAGCTTCCGTCCAACTTCACAAGTGTGCACAATGTGTTCCATGTGTCACTGCTTCACAAGTGCTTCAAGACCCGCGAGCGCACTATCAACTTCAAAGAGATTGATCTCCAAGAAGATCTGTCTTATCATGAGCATCCAATTGCTATTGTTGAAGAAACCGAGCGCAAGACTCGCAACAAGTCAATCAAATTCCTGAAAGTGAAGTGGTCAAACCATTCCGACCGAGAAGCCACCTGGGAAGGCGAGGATCACCCCCAATTCAAATATCCAGAGTTCTTTCACCCCGGATGTAACTTTCCATATCTGTAACTCCGACTCTTGCCATTTTCGGCTTTCTGATATGTTATTTCCGTCGTGGTTGGGTTTTTGTCTTTGTTTTCCATTTTTTTCAAGTCATGCATCTCATATCATGTCATCATGTGCATCGCATTTGCATACATGTTCGTCTCATGCATCCGAGCATGTTCCCCGTTGTCCGTTTCGCAATCCGTCACTCCCACATGCACCCGGCGCACCCCTCTTGTCTTGTTCGTGAGAAGGAGAAAAACGTTCTTGGAATGGTTTGAGATTTTTCGAGTGGCCTTGGTACATCACCAGTAGGCTGCCTGTCAAATTTCGTTCCATTTGGAGGTCGTTTGATGCCCCAATCGTTAACCGGTAACCGCAAAAGTCTCTTTTGTGTTGCAGCCCAACACCACTCCAAAACAGCCCAATAACCAATCTAAAGCCCCTCCATGCTCTCCGTCGTTGGATCACAATCGTGTGGGCGAAAACCGCACCTCATTTGGACACTCCTAGCTCCCTCTACCTATAAATTTGTGCACCCCCCGAAATACGCACAAATGAAACCCTAAAATTTTCCCCTCTATCGCCGGACACATCTTGCCCCACCGACGGACGTGTCCGCAACGTCCACCGCCGCCATGTGTCCGCCCGTGATTAGCCGTGTCCCGCGCCACCCCCGGCCCGGCCGACACGGTCGTCCTCCGCCGCCAGCCCACTCCCCCGCGCCTCCCGCGGCTCCTCCCCGCCGCCCGATGTCGTGCCCTCGCCACCCGGACGACGCGCCACCCGACGCTGGTCATCTCCGCCGCCGCGTGAAGCTTGCCGTCGACCCCCGCGCGAAGCTCCCTGCCGCCTCCTCTGCGCCACCCCCGGAGTCCCTCTCCGGCATCCCCACTCCGGCGCCCCCTCCGGCGACCTCCTCCTCCGTGCCGGGCCTCCAGCACCTCCGGCCGCCCCTTCCTCCAACTCCGGCGAACTTCCATCCACGTGCTCCGAAACCCTAGATCTGTTTTTGGGAGGTGATATTTCGTCTAAGTCTTTTCCCTGCATTATTTTTATGCCTACTTCATCATGCCACATCTCGGTGACCGTAGCTTCGATTCATGCACATGATATGTCGAAATATTCGCCTCGTTAAGCTCTTCACGTTAGTGGCATTGGAATGCATGTTACTGTCCATATTGATGCCATTTTCATTGTTGCAAGAGTGCTACAAAAAGTTAACTGCTGGTTCTTAATAGAACATGGTGATTTGTCATTTTTGTTGCATTTTGTGTGTTCATCCTATGAGCATGAGGTCTGCATGTGTTTTGATCTCCATCATGCCATCTTTACATGGGTGCAAGGCTTGTATTTTTGTGATCTATGTGGTGACTAGCACAAGCATGGAAAGTCCTTTTCTTGATATATTTTGATGCTATGTAAACTTGTTGCTACCTTGAGATCTATGCTTATTTTGAGATACTTCAGTAAGGATGTTTTGAACATATGGTTATGCTCTGTCCATTCGTTCCTCTGGTTACAATTATGGAGTAATCTAGCATGTCTTTTCCTTGCTCTACTTTTGCTATATTCCATTCCTGGCAGATTATTAACGTGATAATCAATATTTCCATGTGTTTTGCTAGTGATCCATGCATCCCATGAACTTGATCTTGCAATATTTAACTTCATGAACATGTCATATTACTGTTGGTATGCTTGTGTTGTCATTTGAGTTTGAATCTGTTTATAAAACTTGATATGTTTTCATGGGTCCCATCATATCTTCTGTGCCTTTGTGGCTCATGTTCAGTAAGGGAGTTTTGTTAAGTGCTTCTAGTAGAATCATTCCATGACTTTGTTTGCCATGATATGTTTCTGTGGCATGGTGTTTTCTTGCTCTAAACATTGCTTCCTGATGCTGTTTTTGACATGTTAGTAATTTCTCCAAGTCTATGAAGCTGATATCTTTTGCACTTTTGCCATGCTTGTTTGAACCTCTTCTATTGTGATTTAGCCGTAGCTCAATGTTCATGTTTTGTCGAGCATCTCTTGTACATCACTTCCATATGCATTGTTGCCATGTTGGAGTGCAGTCGCTTAGTTACTTGTTGCATTCTAAGTGTTATGATGTTGTTAAACACAGATTTGCATCATCCTTGTATTGCTTGCCATTTGCAAACCGTGCATCCGTTTCCGGTGATCCTTATATCGATTTAGACCGAAATTACCTCATCTTTCTAGAGGCATACTTGGTTTTCCAAGTTGATGCCTTGATCATTCTTTCCTTTCCGGAGCACGCATACGCATTGCATATCATATCTTGCATATCATGCCATGTATTACATCATGTTGCTTGTGCATGGCACTGTGATTGATTGTTGTTCCATTGCTTGTGTTCTTGCTTTTGGTAGAGCTGGGAGACGAGTACGTGAATGAGGAACCTATTGAGTACGCAAACGAGGATCAAGATTTTGACAATTTTGAGAACATTGCAGGCAAGATGACCATACCCTCGATATCTCCTCTATCTTTGCTTGCTAGTTGTTCGCTCTATCGCTATGTCACGCTACCTACCATTTGTTATATCATGCCTCCCATATTGCCATGTCAAGCCTCTAACCCACCTTTCTAGCAAACCATTGTCTGGCTATGTTATCGCTTTTGCTCAGCCCCTCTTACAGCGTTGCTAGTTGCAGGTGAAGTTGAAGTTTGTTCCATGTTGGAACATGTTTATGTTGGGATATCACAATATCTCTTATTTAATTTAATGCAACTATATACTTGGTAAAGGGTGGAAGGCTCGGCCTTATGCCTAGTGTTTTGTTCCACTCTTGACACCTTAGTTTCCGTCATACCGGCGTTATGTTCCTTGATTTTGTGTTCCTTACGCGGTTGGGGTTATGTCACCCCCTTGACAGTTTGCTTTGAATAAAACTCCTCTAGCAAGGCCCAACCTTGGTTTTAACATTTGCCAACCTAAGCCTTTTCCCTTGGGTTTTCACGAGCCCGAGGGTCATCTTTATTTTAACCCCCACGGGCCAGTGCTCCTCTTAGTGTTGGTCCAAACTAGAGCCCTTTGAAGCGCCACCTCGGGGAAACTTGAGGGCTGGTTTTAGTTGTACGGATTGCTCATCTGGTGTGCCCTAAGAACGAGATATGTGCAACACCTATAGGGATTTGTCTGCACAGTCAGGTTGTCTTGCTGTTCTTGTTTTACCATTGTCGAAATGTCTTGTAACCGGCATTCTGAGACTGATCGGGTCTTTCTGGGAGAAGGAATATCCTTCTTTGACCATGAGAGCTTGTGCTAGGCTAGGTTGGGACAACCCTGCTGGGTATAAATTTTCGAGAGTCATGCCCACGGTTATGTGGCAGATAGGAATTTGTTAATATCTGGTTGTAGAAACTTGACTCTTAACTAAATTAAAATGAATCAACCGCGTGTCAAGCCATGATGGTCTCTTTTCGGCGGAGTCCGGGAAGTGAACACGGTCTTGTGTTATGCTTGAACGTAAGTAGTTTCAAGATCACCTCTTGATCACTTCTAGCTTCACGACCATTGCGTAGCTTCTCATCTTAATCTTATTTGTGTATATTAGCCACCATATTTGCTTAGCGCTTGCTGCAGCTCCACCTCATTATCTTATCCTACCCATAAGCTTAAGTAGTCTTGATCTCGCGGGTGTGAGATTGCTGAGTCCTCGTGAATCACGGATACTTCCAAATAGTTGCAGGTGCCGAAGATACCAATGTAGGTGATGCTACCGAACTCAAGTGGGAGTTCGACGAGGACCTTGGTCGTTACTATGTGTCGTTTCCTGATGATCAGTAGTGGAGCCTAGTTGGGACTATCGGAGATCTAGCATTTGGGATTTATCTTCCTTTTATTCGGATTTGACCATAGTCGGTCTATGAGTGGTTTTGGATGATGTATGAGTTATTTATGTATTGTGTGACATGGCGAGTGACGGTGTCATGGACTAGGGGCTACTCACCACATCGTCTCCCAACCAGGTGGATCGGGCCGAGGACCCCCATGGCAGTTCACTCATGGGACACTTCGGGCAGCCCAGGCTGCATACAAGGAGTATTCCACAAGACTTGGTGATCAAGACAAGGACTCCTTTCCACCAACGTATTCGGCTAGGACTCTTGTTATCCTAGGCCTCTAGTGCATTATATAAGCCAAGGCCAGGCTAGTCGATAGATTATTATGATAATCACACAAGAAAGACTTCTAGGGTTTAGCCATTACGATCTCGTTGTAGGTCAACTCTTGTAATACTCGTATTTATCAATATCAATCAAGCCGGACGTAGGGTATTACCTCCATAGAGAGGGCCCGAACCTGGGTAAACATCGTGTCCCCTGTCTCCTGTTACCATCGATCCTAGACGCATAGTTCGGGACCCCCTACCCGAGATCCGCCAGTTTTGACACCGACATTGGTGCTCTCATTGAGAGTTCCACTATGTGATCGGCAAAGGATCAATGGCTCGACTGCAGATCAACTGCGACATCGGCATCTTCATCGCTGGCTCGAATGGTCACCTTGGCTTGACCGAGGACTGCGCCCTACCTCCGATCGTCATGTTCGGATGAGGGCCTTCATCAACATCAACTCCGATCTCTATCAAGATCATGGAGGAATCATCCATGGAGTTCGGGGGCTCAACGTCAACATTGCCCTCCGGCGACCGTGCTGTTTTTCTGGACATCGAACTTGTATCCGCCGCCACCGCCACATCAAGTGTCGTTTTAACGATTGCTTCGATGGTATTGCGCAGAATTGAGTCTACAACAACCCTGGAAAATTTCTTCGAGTTCCGATGAAGGAATCTCCGGCAATCTACGTTATACCGGAGCCGTATCAAATCTAACAGGAATCTTGAGGAGTTTACGACATGATCTTCAGAGCCCAGCTCGGAGGTCCTTTGGAAGATCCATCCGTTCATCTGCTGCGGAATTCCCATATCTACCACCACTCAAAATTTCAGCTCGATCCGACCGTCCAAACTCCGGGAAACTTCCGATTAGTGCATCACTTTTCAGATCTGTTTTCTGCGCGAGAACGAATCCGACCCGAATTCATCTTTTTTATGAACGGGATTTCGGACATCCATTTTGAAGGAAATTTTGTATGGGGTATTGTGTTTTGTTCCCAAACACATCCCACTAAATTTAAAGTCTTTTCCAATATGATCTTCACCATCGCGCCGGTGTCAAACCAGCCCGACAATGTTGCTCTATGGCTGCCGACCTGCCCTAGTCACGTCGTCGCTTTGTTGAGCCGAGCTCAACTTCTTTAGATCATCATCTCTACGAGCCGAACAAGAGTTCGGCATCATGATGGATAAATCATCACCAACATCGCCGCCCCACGGACTACACTAAGCGGGCACACCAGTATCGTCGGACGGCCACTTCATCAAGCCAGCATTGACCATGTCACGAGCTACGACCTGCATCGGCATGGCTGCACTGTTGCTTCTTCAGGCCGATGTCCATCACGCCGACCTACTTCAACACCTCGGCTAGACCAGGGGCTCCGCTATTTCTTCGTCAACCTACTCCGGAGACTTCGGCTCACCACCCGACTAGCTTCGTTACGTTAGCTGGACCGGGGGCTTTGCCTCGGCGAGACAATCTTTTCCAGCATCGCCATGCCGTCGCTTCATCACCCATCAGGCAATGGGTGTGCAGATAGAGTCTCAATTTTGGGAGTAACCTTTCTTCAGACTTCACAACAAATAAACCAGGTGCTATTATTCCTAGCAATTTTTGTTTGTTTGGGTTTATCTTTTCCAAGGAATTATTACTCTGCTTGTTCCATCATCTGTACACAGGTCTATCAAACGGCCGCATTAACGACGGTCGCGTGGTGGTTCGGTCAACTTTTTGCAACCAAGGTGATCTATGACACCTCGGATATAGTACGGTGTTGGAGCTTGGACATAGTCCAGCGTTGGAGCTCGGATACAGTTCGGTGTTGGAGCTCGGTTGTAACAATACTCTTCGGATACTGTCCGACGTTGGAGCTCGAATACATTCCGGTGTTGGAGCTCGAAAGCGGTCTGGCGTTGGTGCTCGGCTGCGAAAGATAACTCGAATGCAGTCCAGCATTGGATCTCGGATACAAGAGGACACTGACGCCTGGGAACAACTTCAAACCTAAGGTGTGGCACAAAAATAACAAACCATTGATAAAGGTCGAAGACTTCAAGGGCTCCTCAGATACCCGACTTGTAAACTCTTCGGATTCACTTTGGCGATCCTCGAGATCGAAGATGAGAAGATTTGTTGAACCAGTTTTCAAGACCGATGGCCAAAGATGAAGAACAGTTCGGAAGAATCGAGGAGCGTCCCCAACTTGAAGACCGGTTCAGGTGGCTACTGACGGTGCCCTGGACTAGGGGGTACTCACCACATCGTCTCCCCACCAGGTAGATTGGGCCGAGGACCCCCATGGCGGTTCACTCATGGGCCACTTCGGGCAGCCCATGCCGCATACAAGGAGTATTCCACAAGACTTGGTGATCAAGACAAGGACTCCTCTCCACCAACGTATTCGGCTAGGACTTATGTTATCCTAGGCCTTTGGTGCATTATATAAGCCAAGGCCTGGCTAATCAATAGATTATTATGACAATCACACAAGCTAGACTTCTAGGGTTTAGCCATTACGATCTCGTGGGAGATCAACTCTTGTAATACTCGTATTCATCAATATCAATCTAGCAGGACATAGGGTATTACCTCCATAGAGAGGGCCCGAACCTGGGTAAACATCGTGAACCCTGTCTCCTGTTACCATCGATCCTAGACACACAGTTCGGGACCCCCTACCCGAGATCCGCCGGTTTTGACACCAACAGCGAGTGTAAGCCAACTGTCTTTATTTCTTTCTCATTCATTACATGGGATTGTGTGAAGATTACCCCTCTTGCGACAAAACCACCATGCGGTTATGCCTCTAAGTCATGCCTCGACGCGTGGGAGATATAGCCGTATCATGGGTGTCACAGCCGGCCCCCTTTCCTTCTCCCTCTCTCCCCCTTCCTTCTCTCCTACTCTAACAAGGGAAAGGGGGAATCCTACCCCCACCGAGAGTAGGACTCCCCCCTTAGGGCGCCCCATAGAGGGCCGGCCCTCCCCCTCCTCCACTCCTTTATATATGAGGGAGTGGGGCACCACATAGACACACAAGTTGATTGTTTAGCCGTGTGCGGTGCCCCCTGAGGGAGTCCTGGATTAGGGGGTCCTCGAACACCCGGACTATATACTTTGGCCGGACTGTTGGACTATGAAAATACAAGATTGAAGACTTCGTCCCGTGTCCGGGAGGGACTCTCCTTTGCGTGGAAGGCAAGCTTGGCAATTCAGATATGTAGATCTCCTCCCTTGTAACCGACTCTGTGTAACCCTAGCCCCCTTCAGTGTCTATATAAACCAGAGGGTTTAGTCCGTAGGATAACAACAATCATAATCATAGGCTAGCGTCTAGGATTTAGCCTCTATGATCTCGTGGTAGATCAACACTTGTAATACTCACATCATCAAGATCAATCAAGCAGGAAGTAGGATTACCTCCATCGTGAGGGCCCGAACCTGGGTAAGCATTGTGTCCCCCGCGTCCTGTTACCATCAGCCTTATGCGCACAATTCGGGACCCCCTACCCGAGATCCTCCGGTTTTGACATCGACATTGGTGCTTTCATTGAGAGTTCCACTGTGCCGTCACGATAAAGGCTTGATGGATCCTTCGATCATCGGCAACGATGCGATCCAGGGTGTGGTTTTTCTCCCCGGACATATCTTCGTATTCGGCGGCTTCGTACTGCGGGCCGACTCGCTTGGCCATCTGGAGCAGATCGAGAGCTACGCCCGTGGCCGTCAGGTCAGGTTTGGAAGCTTGAACTATACTACCGACATCCGCGGAGACTTGATCTTCGACGGATTCGAGCCCATGTTAGGTCACGACGAGCATGACTTACCTATGCCGTCGGACGGTGTTCGGGAGATCACACCTATGGCTACTCCGGCCCTCAATCCGGAGCAGATCCTGTCGTCCGAGGATGCGTGGATGGACCCCACCACGGAGGCCGCACACTCAGCGGCTACAGAGCCGAATACTGACTTCATCTCCTATGAGACCTATGTTGCCGGACCCTCGAATTCATCCCCGGCCACAGGCTCCGAACCACCCGCATCCGTGCCTATCGAATCTGATTAGGCACCGATCATAGAGTTTACCTTCGCGGATATGTTTCAGCACTCGCCCTTGGGCGACGTGCTAAATTCATTGAGGTCTCTCTCCTTGTCAGGAAACCCTTGGACGAACTGTGTTCGGCTTGAGTGGAAAGCGGACTACGAAGAAATTCATCCCCCACCCACCACCCACTTAATAGCCACTGTCGACGACTCCACCGACATGCTTGATTTCGACTCCGAAGACATCGACGGTATGGATGACGATGCTAGAGAAGAACAGGAACCACCACCCACAGGGTGCTAGACAGCCACCCCATCATACAATATATATATGGTGGACACCCCCAAAGAAAGCGATGGTAATAAGGCAACAGAGGATAATCCCCTCGAGAAGCAATCTAAGCACCGGCGTCATCGATGCCGCTCTAAGCCCTGCCATAGCAAAAGCAGTGATAATGGCACAAGAGACAATAACGCTGCGGACAGTGCCGAAGACGAAGACAATCCCCTCCAGCCAGGCTTCGGGCGGGAAGATGGGCAAGCGAGCCCTACGGAATAGGCGATAGATGGAGAATCAGGGGATGACAATTACATGCCCATCTCCGAAGACGAGGTGAGCCTTGGCGACGAAGAATTCATCGTGCCTAAGGATCTCGTCGAGCAGGAGCACTTCAAGCACCGACTTATAACTACAGCAAAAAGCCTGAAGAAAAAGCAGCAGCAGCTTAAAGCTTATCAAGATCTGCTAGTGGATAGATGGACCAAGGTCCCAGCAGCCGACGAATACGAACTCGAGCCCCCAACCAAAAGTTACCCAAAGCGCAGGTTGCTACCCCAACTTGAGGAGGAAGCATTAAAGCCTACACTACCAGCGTATGATGCGGTTGACCGGCCACCTCGCGGCCGAGACAAAATGGCATACCAGCCCGAAGTCTAGCCCGCACCCCGTCGCCAGTCAAACAAAGATACCAAGGCCCGGGGATACACGCAGGACGTGCGAGACGTTTTAGAAAACAAAGTAGGACATACAAGATCGATTTATGGATCATGGGGACGCGCCCCAATGTGTGACGATGACCGTCACACCGGATATACTAAAAATAAATCCGGCCGGGCTGAATATAGCAGATAAGACTCGTATGAACTGCATCGTGATATAGCACGACACAGAGGCGCCGCACACCCCGTATGCTTCACTGACGTAGTAATGGATCATGAATTCCCAGAAGGGTTTAAACCCATGAACATTGAATCATATGATGGTACTACAGACCCCGCGGTATGGATAGAGGATTTCTTCCTCCACATTCACATGGCCCGCGGGGATGATCCACACGCCATCAAGTATCTCCCACTAAAACACAAAGGGTCGGCTCGGCATTGGTTGAATAGCTTGCCGGCAAACTCCATCGGAAGTTGGGAGAACCTAGCAGACGCATTCCTAGACAACTTCCAGGGCACTTATGTGCGACCACCGGATGCTGATGATTTAGGTCACATAACACAACAGCCCGGAGAGTCAGCCAGGAAATTCTGGACTCGGTTTCTAAATAAAAAGAATCAAATTGTCGACTGTCCAGATGCCGAAGCCCTAGCGGCCTTTAAACATAACATCCATGACGAGTGGCTCGCCCGACATCTCAGCCAAGAGAAGCCAAAATCCATGACAGCCCTCACGACACTCATGACCCGCTTTTGCGCAGGCGAGGATAGCTGGTTGGCCCGTAGCAACAACACGGCAAGCAATCCTGGCACATCAGAGGCCAAAGATAGCAACGGCAAACCCCGAGCAACAAACACAAGCGTCGCAAAAATGGTGGAAACGCCGAACATACGACAGTCAATGCCGGATTTAGTGGCTCTACGTCCGGTCAGTGGAAAAGGCCATTCAAAAATGACAATTCGGGTCTGTCCAGTCTGGACCGCATACTCAACCGTCCATGCCAAATTCATGGCACCCCAGGAACACCAGGAACACCAACCGAGAATGATGGGTCTTCAAACAAGCCGGCAGGTCAGGTGCTGAAAACAAAGATAAGGGGTCTCAAAGCGATGGTGGCGACGAGGAGCCCAGATCACCAAATACAGGAGGGCAAAAGAAATTTCCCCCACAAATCCAAACGGTGAACGTGGTAAACGCCACGCACACTCCCAACCCGGACCAGATGCGCACCCTTAGGGACGTCGACTTAGCGGAACCAGTCGTCCCACAATATAAACTAGGGCCAATCACCTTCAACCACACGGATCATCCGGTTAATACCAATCAGGGCAATTCAGCTGCACTAGTCCTCGACCCAATAATTGATGGGTTCCACCTCACACGAGTCCTTATGGATGGAGGCAGCAGTCTAAACCTGCTTTACCAGGACACAATGCGCAAGATGGGCATCGATCATTCGGTGATCAAGCCCACTAAAGCCACCTTTAGAGGTATTATACCAGGTGTGGAGGCCAGCTGTACAGGCTCCATCGCCATTGAGGTAGTCTTCGGATCACCGGACAATTACCGCGACGTAGAGTTAATATTCGACATCGTACCCTTTCGCAGTGATTATCAGGCACTGCTCGGACGAACCGCATTCGCTCGATTCAAGGCGGTGCCACATTATGCCTACCATAAGCTCAAGATGACCGGTCCGCGCGGCGTCATCACGGTTAATGGCAAGGCCGAACTCCCCCTCGGTACCAAAGAGTATACGGCTGCTTTAACAGCAGAAGCAACAAGTGGCACCTTTCGAACCTCGAGTCGATGGTCAAGCTCCCAGACACCGCCAAAGGACTCCAAACTACTTCATAGCAGGATATCCCGGCTCGTCCAGAGCTCAATTAAATATTCCAGGAAAGCCAGGACAGGCCACATACCACAGCTCAACTGATCTGCGGCACACAAACACATCTTGCATTTTCTATGTAGGTTCATTTTTGCCTAGGCAAGGACCGGCGACATGGAAACAGCTCGAACGCGCAAGGGAACTCTTCGATATTCCCCTCGATGACCATCCGACTACACTCCGGATCCGCACACAGCTTCTTCCCGCCTGGTCTCAGTATGTTCCGCAGCCACTTTTGCTTTTTATTACTTTACATGTACTCATACGCATCGACATATTATTTAAATACGACATGTGGATTTATATGACGCTTATCTACCGTTACCTCTTAGTGAAATTCTTTTGTCAAGTGGCACCCGTACACCGTGATATGCCTTAAAAATGCCAGGTGCTTCGTTTTACCCATAATACGGCAATAAAGACCGAACAACTTCATGGAAGTTCGGCACCCTAACTTATAGAATTATATGCACCAGCTCTGAATCATGTCTGAGGTCACATGTTGGGTTTGCCCGGCTCCCATGTTTTGCTGCCTTACATTCCGCTATATCGGCTAAGGCGGCACAAGGAGGACTACTGTGATTGTGTCCCGGTTCTTCCGGACGAGCACCTCACTAGAGAAAGCCGAAAACTGACTGTCATGATATGGTGAGAGCTGGTAAGCTGTTCGAGAGGTTGTAAAATCTTTAAGTATTCCTCCCGCATAATGCCATAACCAATGCAGCGTGCGATGGATCGGCTTTTCTTCCAATCATGTGCTTATAGAGCCCCTCGTGTGGTCTTTCGAACACCAGGGGCTGCACCTACCTTCCTTTTATAAAGCTCCTATGGCTAAGCGAGAGTGATAAAGCCCCATAGTCCGATTGCCTGGTTCGTTGTGCTGAACACCTCCTTCGAAGGACCCAAAACTGGGATAAAGAGTGATCAGGTTTATCCCGAACACCCCCGTACTTCCTACGTGGGGGCAGAAGCCGACGACTGGCCAACTCTCAGGATTAATATATAAAACAGCCGCGCAGGAGGATAAACTTTTATATAGCAGGCAATAAATAATAGAAATGACCTTGTTCAACATTATAAAGGACAGCATGATTGTATTCATGGAAATATAATGTCCTTGGTGCATTGCTCCGCCACAAGGCAGGATCCCTTCAGGACACTTTCATAATATAACTCAGGCTTGCGGTGCTCATTTCCCTCCGGCGGTCCCTCGGTCACCAGCTTTTTAGCATCCATCTTCCCCAAGTGCACCTTTGTGCGGGCGAAGGCCATTCACGCACCATCTATACAGACCAACCGCTTGATGACGTCCAGTCGAGGGCAGGCACTCGCAAGCCGTTACACGAGCCCAAAGTAGCTGCCTGGAGTGGGCTCAGCGGGCCATAGCCAGATAATCAAATCCTTCATGGCTAGCTCATCCGCCTTCTGCAGTTCGATCAGCTGTTTTAGTTGGTCGGCAAAAGGCACCAGATAATTTGGTGCTAGATATTGTGACCAGAAGAGCTTATCCGCAGTGTTCCTTTCTTCGGCTCGGTAGAATTGTGCGGCATAAGATATGCTGCATGGCAGCTCCACAAACATCCCTGGAGAAATCCGAACTCAAGATTAGAAACATGATTTTCTGCCCAAATACTTGCCTTACGTGGAACAAGCCTTACCCGCCGCGATATTCCTGGCCTCTTGGACCTCCTCCAGGGCACCCTGGGTTTCCCCCTGGGCATCGCATGCGGCCTGATGAGCCTTGGTAAGCTCAGATTCTTTCTCCGTTAGACTCTGCTCCAAGGCCTCGCATCTTCTCATGACCTCTTGAAGCTCTTGCTCAGCTTCAATAACCATGGCCTCCTGCTTCTCACAAAGAGCCCGCTCTGTGGTTGCCTTTCCCTCGGCCTCAGCAACAGCCTTCTTCAGAGCCTCGACTTCGTTCATCGCCCTGGCGCAAATCACAAAACATATTTTAAAATTCATTCCCACTGAACGTAAGCAAGGTTTGTGCATACATTGTTTATTCTCCAATTGCCTATTCAACTGGCCCAATTCTTCTGTGGCCCGCTCTAGACTTCGATTAAGTTCAGAGACCTCCACAGTACGAGAGGAGGCAATCACTACAGACACCTGTTTATACCAAAAAAGAGGTAAATGTCATCAAGTGAGTCTCCTGCGAACATAGATTTAATCCTCTGTCCAGTTCTTTCTCTCACCGAACAGTGTATCAGGGGCTACTATCTATACTGTGACACTCTTCGAAACTTCATAAAACATACCTCAAAGCCTCTTATAAGGATAATACAGGCTTCATTCAGCCCACTCTCCGCAGATTGAATCTTCTCAATCACCGCACCCACAAGGGCACGGTGTTCATCGACGACGGAGGCGCTTTTCAGCGTCGCCAATAAAGTATCCAGCACCTCTGGTTGGACAGAGGTTGCCGGTGGAACAGGCACACCCCCTCTAGCCGACGGAGACCGACTGCCTGACTTTGGAACCATATTGGTCTCCGGAATTGCATCCGGCTGGGGGCCGAATTCAAGATGGCTCCCGCCGACGACGCCCATGGGAGCCGTTTCTCCCGTGTGTCCGGCCCCTAAAGTTTAACCTCCTGGCGCCACCTTGGCAATATTTCCCCCCCTCCTTGGCCTGGGTCCTCCTGGGACAAAGCCTCGGTGTCATTCACATGTTTGGGGGAAGGGGCCTTCGGGGGTGTCCCGCTCTCCAAAGCGTCCGAGCCTAGCAAATCCTCCGACGAAGATTGCTCCACGCGGGACCTCGCCGCACTACAAATAGTGTGGCACAGATCAAAATATTGTGCCATGATATGTCTAGACGCATAAACGTTTTCAGATTTTATATACTCACGAGATCATCAGGGGCTGAGCCCTGGGATCCCACTCCGGGCTGCTATCAGCGGTGGTTGAGTCCTCTGGAAGAAGAGTTTTTCCCTTCTTAGGTGACACGGCCTCCAATGATGCGGAGGCTGCCCTTTTCTTTCTTCCCCCCGCTGGAGATTTGTCTTCCTCCTCCTCATCGTCCTCTTCGGTGGAAGAACGGGCATTGGAATCTTCGGATATCGTATCCGAGGCACCACGACAATGGAGGCCGCCCCTGGTCTTCTAGGCCTCCCTCTCGGCCTTCTTCTTCGGTGCCTTGTAGGGCGCCGGGACCAGCATCTTCGTTAGAAGCGGGCCGGCCAATTCTGCAGGTAGCAGGGCCGAACAGTAGATCCGCCCCGCCTTCTTCGTCCAGCCCTAGGAGAGTTGTGAAAAACACATTAAGCATTTCCCTTGGGTTATGCGAATAAAACTTATAATGGCTTACCGAACTTGCGGGGCTGGACAGGTGGTACCCGCGGTCCTCGGTTGAGTCTGGCCACAATTTTCCGGACTTAAAAAGCACGTTCCAGATATCTTTGTGTGAGGAGCCAAAAAGCTCTCGCACGGTCTGGTGCTTGGCCAGGTCGAATTCCCATAAATTGCAAGCCTGGTGCGACAAGGAAGGATCCGGCGAGCAAACATCACGTGGACTACATTGACAAGTTTGATATCCTTGTCTTCCATATTCTTGACGCACATCTGAAGTGCCGACAGCTCGTCGGAAGAAGACCTATCCAGGCCCTTCTTGGGCCAGGACGTAAGCTGCAGGGGGGCTCTGGATCGGAATTCAGGAGCAGCGGCCCATTTTGTGTCGCGCAGCTCAGTGATGTAAAACCACTGCTGCTGCCACTCTTTGACGGAATCATTGAAAGTACCTGTCGGCCATGTGACGTTGGGCATCTTGCTCACCATAGTGCCTCCGCACTCGGCATGCTCACTGCCCACTACCTTGGGCTTCACATTAAAGATCTTCAGCCATAAGCCGAAGTGTGGCGAGATGCAGAGGAAGGCCTCGCACACGACGATGAACGTCGAGATGTTGAGGAAGGAATTGGGGGATAGATTATGATAATCGATCCCATACTCATACATGATGCCGCGAACGAATGGGTGGAGGGGAAACCCCAGCCCGCGGACAAAATGAGCGAGGAAAACAACCCTCTCATGGGGTTCTGGAGTAGGGACGATCTGTCCTGCCGTCGGGAGACGGTGGTTGATTTTCTGGGCCAGGTACCCGGCCTCCCGAAGCTTTTTGATATCCTTCTCCCAGACGGTGGAGGCCATCCTTTTGCCTCCTGCTCCGGATCCAGACATTTTCGGAGGACCTTTGGTGGTCGGAGAGGACGAACACTTGGGCGCTGGGGCTCGAGCAGAGGGGAATGGATAAGCAGAAGGAGAAGGTGTGGGTTAAAAAGGGGAGTCCTTATCTCCTTATAAAGGCGGCAGGGATCCAGCGCCTCCCCACTTGCCTGGTAAACTCGCTTATTCCCCAAGCGTCGCGCTAAAGACGCGGTTGGATTACCCATACCCGTATTGATGAGAATCCCAAGATAGGGGGACACGATCTCTGCTTCGGTACAACATGCCCATAAAGCCGCCTCGCGACATGCGCAGTACCTGGTTAGGGAGAACGATTTGAATAAAGACCGGATCGTGGCATGGTGTCATGTTAGGAGAAGTTGTCAGCGGATTGGATTTGTGGAATATTGTACTCTCTACGGTGGCATGTGGAATTTGTTTTGCAGAGCCGGACACGATCCTTGTGTTCAAAATTTTCTATGGAGTATTCGGAGGAGGAACCCACCTTGCAATGCCGAAGACAATCTGCATGCCGGACTCGTCGTCATTGAAGCCTGGTTCAGGGGCTACTGAGGGAGTCCTGGATTAGGGGGTCCTTAGACAGCCAGACTTTATACATTGGCCGGACTGTTGGACTATGAAAATACAAGATTGAATACTTCATCCCGTGTCCAGGAGGGACTCTCATTTTCGTGGAAGGCAAGCTTGGAAATTCAGATATGTAGATCTCCTCCCTTGTAACCGACTCTGTGTAACCCTAGCCCCCTCCGGTGTCTATATAAACCGGAGGGTTTAGTCCGTAGGACAACAACAATCATAATCATAGGCTAGCTTCTAGGGTTTAGCCTCTATGATCTCGTGGTAGATCAACTCTAATACTCACATCATCAAGATCAATCAAGCAGGAAGTAGGGTATTACCTCCATCGTGAGTGCCTGAACCTGGGTAAACATTGTGTCCCCTGCCTCCTATTACCATCAGCCTTAGGCGCACAGTTCGGGACCCCCTACCCGAGATCCACCGGTTTTGACACCGACACCCCCTTCCACAGATTTCCACCTCGGTTATATCGTTGTAGTGCTTAGGCGAAGCCTGCGTCCGTAACTTCATCATAACTGTCATCACGCCATCGTGTTGACGAATCTCTCCCTCGACACTCAGCTAGATCTAGAGTTCGTAGGACGTCGCCGAGCTGAACGTGTGCAGATTGCGGAGGTGCCGTACCTTCGGTGCTAGGATAGGTCGGATCGTGAAGACGTACGACTACATCAACCGCATTGTCATAACGCTTCCGTTTACGGTCTACGAGGGTACATGGAAAACACTCTCCCCTCTCATTGTTATGCATCACCTAGATGGATCTTGAGTGGGCGTAAGATTTTTTTTAAATTACTGTGTTCCCCAACAGTGGCATCCGAGCCAGGTCTATGCGTATATGTTATATGCACGAGTAGAACACAAAGGATTTGTGGGCGTGGGTATATACATATTGCTTGCCGTCACTAGTTTATTCTTGATTCAGCGGTATTGTTGGATGAAGCGGCTCAAACTGACATTACACGTACGCTTACACGAGACTGGTTCTACCGACGTGCTTCGCACACTGGTGGCTACAGGGTTCTTTCTGATGATCAAAAGGCAATCACTATACTGCATTGTGGTTTTTGATGCGTAGGTTAGAACGGTTCTTGCTCAGCCCATAGTAGCCACGTAAAACTTGCAACAACAAAGTAGAGGACGTCTAACTTGTTTTTGCAGCGCATGTTGTGATGTGATATGGTCAAGACATGATGCTAAATTTTATTGTACGAGATGATCATGTTTTGTTACAAGTTATTGGCAACTGGCAGGAGCCATATGGTTGTCGCTTTATTGTATGAAATGCAATCGCCATGTAATTGCTTTACTTTATCACTAAGCGGTAGCGATAGTCGTAGAAGCAATAGTTGGCGAGACGACAATGATGCTTCGTTGGAGATCAAGGTGTCAAGCCGGTGACGATGGTGACCATGACGGTGCTTTGGAGATGGAGATCAAAGGCACAAGATGATGATGGCCATATCATATCACTTATATTGATTGGATGTGATGTTTCTCCTTTATGCATCTTATTTTGCTTAGTTCGGCAGTAGCATTATAAAATGATCTCTCACTAAATTTCAAGGTATAAGTGTTCTCCCTGAGTAGGCACCATTGCTACAATTCGTCGTGCCGAGACACCACGTGATGATCGGGTGTGATAAGCTCTACGATCACATACAACGGGTGCAAGCCAGTTTTGCACACGCAAAATACTCGGGTTAAACTTGATGAGCCTAGCATATGCAGATATGGCCTCAGAAAACTGAGACCGAAAGGTCGAGCATGAATCATATAGTAGATATGATCAACATAGTGATGTTCACCATTAAAAACTACTCCATCTCACGTGATGATAGGACATGGTTTAGTTGATATGGATCACGTGATCACTTAGATGATTAGAGGGATGTCTATCTAAGTGGGAGTTCTTAAGTAATATGATTAATTGAACTTTAATTTATCATGAACTTAGTACCTGATAGTATTTTGCATGTCTATGTTGTTGTAGATAGATGGCCCGCGTTGTTGTTCCGTTGAATTTTAACGCGTTCCTAGAGAAAGCTAAGTTGAAAGATGATGGTAGCAATTACACGGACTGGGTTCGTAACTTGAGGATTATCCTCATTGCTGCACAAAAGAATTACATCCTGGAAGCATCGCTAGGTGACAAACCTGCTGCAGGAGAAACACCATATGTTATGAATGTCTGGCATAGCAAAGCTGGTGACTACTTGATAGTTCAGTGTGCCATGCTTTACGGCTTAGAACCGGGACTTCAACGATGTTTTGAATGTCATGGAGTATATAAGATGTTCCAGGAGTTGAAGTTAATATTTCAAGCAAATGCCCGGATTGAGAGATATGAAGTCTCCAATAAGTTCTATAGAAGAAAAATGGAGGAGAATAGTTTTGCAAGGGAACATATACTTAGAATGTCTGGGTACCACAACCACTTGACTCAGCTGGGAGTTAATCTTCCTGATGATAGTGTCATTGACAGAGTTCTTAAATCACTCCCACCAAGCTACAAGAGCTTCGTGACGAACTATAATATGCAAGGGATGGATAAGACAATTCCCGAGCTCTTCGCAATGCTAAAGGCTGCGGAGGTAGAAATCAAGAAGGAGCATCAATTGTTAATGGTCAACAAGACCACCGGTTTCAAGAAAAGGGGTAAAGGGAAGAAGGGGAACTTCAAGAAGAACGGAAAGCAAGTTGCTGCTCAAGTGAAGAAGCCCAAGTCTGGACCTAAGCCTGAGACTGAGTGATTCTACTGCAAAGGGACTAGTCACTTGAAGCGGAACTGCCCCAAGTATTTGGTAGAGAAAAAGGATGGCAAAGTGAAAGGTATATTTGCTATACATGTTATTTATGTGTACCTTACTAATGCTTGCAGTAGCGCCTGTGTATTTGATACTGGTTCTGTTGCTAATATTTGGAACTCGAAACAGGGGCTATGGATTAAGCGAATATTGGCTAAGGATGAGGTGACGATGCGCATGGGAAATGGTTCCAAACTCGATGTGATCGTTGTTGGAATGCTACCTCTACATCTACCTTCGGGATTAGTTTTAGACCTAAATAGTTGTTATTTGGTGCCAGCGTTGAGCATGAACATTATATCTGGATCTTGTTTAATGTGAGACGGTTATTCATTTAAACCAGAGATTAATGGTTGTTCTATTTATATGAGTAATATCTTTTATGCTCATGCACCCTTGATGAGTGGTCTATTTTTACTAAATCATGATAGTACTAATACACATGTTCATAGTATTGAAGCCAAAAGATATAAGTTTAATAATGATAGTGCAACTTATTTGTGGCACTGCCGTTTAGGTCATATTGGTGTGAAGCGCATAAAAAACTACATGCTGACGGACTTTTGGAATCACTTGATGCTTGTGAACCATGCCTCATGGGCAAGATGACTAAGACTCCGTTCTCCGGAACAATGGAGCGAGCAATAGATTTGTTGGAAATAATACATACTAATGTATGCGGTCCGATGAGTGTTGATGCTCACGGCGGGTATCATTATTTTCTTACCTTCACAGATGATTTGAGTGGATATGGATATATCTACTTGATGAGCGTAAGTCTGAAACATTTGAAAACTTCGAAGAATTCCAGAGTGAAGTGGAAAATCATCGTAACAAGAAAATTAAGTTTCTACGATCTGATCATGGAGGAGAATATTTGAGTTACGAGTTTGGTCTTCATTTTAAACAATGCAGAATAGTTTCTTAACTCATGCCACCTAGAACACCACAGCGTAATGGTGTGTCTGAATGTCGTAACCGCACTTTATTAGATATGGTGCAATCTATGATGTCTCTTACTGATTTACCGCTATCATTTTGGGGTTATGCTTTAGAGACGGCTACATTCACGTTAAATAGGGCACCACCGAAATCCATTGAGACGACACCTTATGAACTATGGTTTGGCAAGAAACCAAAGTTGTCGTTTCTTAAAGTTTGGGATTGCGATGCCTATGTGAAAAAGCTTCAACCTGATATGCTCGAACCCAAATTGGAGAAATGTGTCTTCATAGGATACCCAAATGATACTGTTGGGTACACCTTCTATCATAGATCCGAAGGCAAGATATTCATTTCTAAGAATGGATGCTTTTTAGAGGAGTTTCTCTCGAAAGAAGTGAGTGGGAGGAAAGTAGAACTTGATGAGGTAACTGTACCTCCTCCCTTATTGTAAAGTAGTTCATCATAGAATCAGTTCTGGTGATTCCTACACCAGTAAGTGAGGAAGCTAATGATGTTGATCATGAAACTTCTGATGAAGTTACTACCAAACCTCGTAGGTCTACCAGAGTAAGATCTGCACCAGAGTGGTACGGTAATCCTGTTCTGGAGGTCATGTTACTTAACCATGACAAACCTACGAACTATGAGGAAGCGATGATAAGCCCAGATTTCGCAAAATGGCTTGAGGACATGAAATCTGAGACGGGATCCATGTATGAGAACAATGTGTGGACTTTGGTTGACTTGCCCAATGATCGGCAAGCCATAGAGAATAAATGGATCCTAAATAAGAAGACTGACGCTGACGGTAATGTTACTGTCTACAAAGCTTGACTAGTTGCAAAAGGTTTTTGACAAGTTCAAGGAGTTGACTACGATGAGACCTTCTCACCCGTAGCGATGCTTAAGTCCGTCTGAATCATGTTAGCAATTGCCACATTTTATGATTATGAAATTTGGCAAATGGATGTCAAAACTGCATTCCTTTATGGATATCTTAAATAAGAGTTGTATATGATGCAACCAGAAGGTTTTGTCGATCCAAAAGGTGCTAACAAAGTGTGCAAGCTCTAGCGATCCATTTATGGACTGGTGTGTACCAGACCTGATGTGTGCCTTGCTATTAGTTTAGCAGGGAGGTACCAAAGTAATCCAGGAGTGGATCACTGGACGGCGGTCAAGAACATCCTGAAATACCTGAAAAAGACTAAGGATATGTTTCTCGTTTATAGAGGTGAAAAAGAGCTTGTCGTAAACGGTTACGTCGATGCAACCTTTGACACTAATCCAGATGACTCTAAGTCACAAGCCGGATAAGTATTTTTATTGAATGGTGGAGTTGTCAGTTGGTGCAGTTCCAAGCAAAGCATCATGGCGGGATCTACGTGTGAAGTGGAGTACATAGCTACTTCGGAAACAACAAATGAAGGATTCTGGATGAAGGAGTTCATATCCGGTCTAGGTTTCATACCTAGTGCATCGGGTCCAATGAATATATTTTGTGACAATACTGGTGCATTTGCGTTGGCAAAGGAATCCAGTTTCACAAAAGAACCAATCACATGAAGAGATGCTTCAATTCCATTCGCGATCAAGTCAAGGAGGGAGACATAGAGATTTTCAAGATAGATACGGATCTGAATGTTGCAGATCCGTTGACTAAGCCTCTCTCATGAGAAAAACATGATCAGCACCAAGACTCCATGGGTGTTAGAATCATTACAATGTAATCTAGATTATTGACTCTAGTGCAAGTGGGAGACAGAAGGAAATATGCCCTAGAGGCAATAATAATGTTGTTATTTATATTTCCTTATATCATGATAAATGTTTATTATTCATGCTAGAATTGTATTAACCAGAAATTTAGCACATGTGTTAATACATAGACAAACAAAGTGTCACTAGTATGCCTCTACTTGACTAGCTCGTTAATCAAAGATGGTTAAGTTTCCTAGCCATGGACAAAGAGTTGTCATTTGATGAATAGGATCACATCATTAGAGAATGATGTGATTGACTTGACCCATCCGTAGCTTAGCACTTTGATCGCTTAGTTTACTGCTATTGCTTTCTCCATAACTTATACATGTTCCTATGACTATGAGATTGTGCAACTCCTGAATACCGAAGGAACACTTAGTGTGCTATCAAATGTCACAACGTAACTGGGTGACTATAAAGATGCTCTACAGGTGTCTCCGGTGGTGTTTGTTGAGTTGGCATACATCGAGATTAGGATTTGTCAATCCGTGTATCGGAGAGGTATCTCTGGGCCCTCTCGGTAATGCACATCACTATAAGACTTGCAAGCAATGTGACTAATGAGTTAGTTAAGGGATGTTGCATTACCGAACAAGTAAAGAGACTTACCGGTAACGAGATTGAACTAGGTATTGTGATACCAATGATCGAATCTCAGGCAAGTAACATACTGATGACAAAGGGAACAACGTATGTTGTTATGTTGTTTGACCGATAAAGATCTTCGTAGAATATGTAGGAACCAATATGAGCATCCAGGTTCCGCTATTGGATATTGACCGGAGATGAGTATCGGTCATGTCTACATAGTTCTCAAACCCGTAGGGTCCGCACGCTTAATGTTCAGTGACGATCGGTATTATGAGTTAATGTGTTTTGATGTACCGGTGGTAGTTCCGAGTCCCGGATATGATCACAGACATGACGAGGAGTCTCAAAATGGTCGAGACATAAATATTGATGTAGCGATCCCACCTCAAATGGTCAAATCTCCGTGCATAAGTGTCATCCCTGGATCGGTAATGCTGACACACACAATACTTGAAGGATTTATAACAAAGTTTCAATCATACACTTATTACATCGAATATCTCAAAAGAGAGTACTTATTATAATAATATGGCTTAAGGACATCTAATGAAGATAACAACGGAAGGGTTCGAAGGTAAAGTGAGTCCATCAACTCCAACGGCATAGGTGAGTGCAAGACAACGACCTAGCGCACCTTACTCTTCGTCTAAAAAGTCTGCAACATAATACATTGCAGCCCGAAATGTGTCAGCACATGGAATATGCTGGCAAATAACACTGTAGAGCAATGAACATGTAGTAGCTATAACTATATGCATATTTGGCGGGTGGAGGCTCTATGGTTATTTTTGCAGAAAGCTAATTTTTTCCTACAACAAAGGAATAAATTTTATTTAACTACAAAGTTTGTTGAAGATATTGAGAAGGTTCCTCCAACTCAATCCCAAATTAAAATAATCATCAAGCCAATATATTAATTAACAGAGTGATGAGATCAAATCAATAATTCAAGTACCACACACTCAAGATGAGCATAACCGGGGACACGGCTAACCATTATTAGTTTATACAATCTGTAGAGGTTTGCGCACTTTTCCCCACAAGACTCGATCTCCTCCGTTGAATTTCTCACACTACATGGTGTTTGAGAAACAGATGACCGAGAAACAGTCCTTCAGAAGCATTAACTCTTTACTCTGGGTAGACAGTACCACCTACATCCCCTACATCTACTAGCCTAGCACTGAAAGAGGTCACACAACTTAGTCAACTAATCAGAACCCATAATGGCTTGTGGCTGCACACGGAAGTTTCCAGCATGAATAATCTTATGATCCCTTTGAGACTGGGTGGCAAACCGTAGGATGATCACACGGGTACTCTGGGATATCCCAGGACAACACTAGATTGTTCAGTTGCCTAGACAACCAATGGGTGTTCCAGGGTGCCTCAACCAATCCACCCAGATGTGTATTAAAGTAGCCACCTCATGTTTAACCATTAATTAAAACTCTCACATCTGTCATGGATCACTCAAACCAAACCACGTCTACGATCATATAGCATAGCAATATAAGCATAACGTACAAGTAACTCCCAGGGTTTGAAAATAAAGGCAATAGGTACTACCTCATCACTACTTCCCAAATACCCACAAGTTAAATAGATCCTATACATGCAACATCTGAGGATTTAAAACTAATGCATAAAAACTGGATATGAAAAGTATGATCAAAGTGTTACTTCCCTTGCTGACGATCTGAAAACCCTAGTGACTCGTAGTAGCACGCTTCGCACTCCGGAAACTCTATCGCAAACAAACAATAACATACATAGGCACTCAAGCAATAGGTGCAATGGTAAAACTCAAGAGAAAAGATCCACATCGAAAGTCCAAGAGAAGAGCTTCGATTTGCAAAAAGAATCAATCGAATCGGAGCTACAAAACTCAAACTGCGGTCAAAAGAAGTTCAAATTCAAATCTTCTTGCAACCAAATTTTAATTTGTCAAAAACATTTTCAAGTTGATTAATTGGACAGAGAGGTTCGAGACGAAGATTTTGGCATTGGTTTCACTAGATTTGGACAAATGGTTAAAAAGTTGCGAGCGTTTGAAGATCAGGGGCTAATCTGCGATAAAAATAATCGCGTATAGGTCCCTAGCCGGAGAATAAAATAAAAATAAAAGACTAACAGACGAACTTTCGTTATCGGAGAAAAACGAATGAACTCGTTCGTGAACATTTTTCTGGTCTAATAATGCAATTTTGAAAAATGCATATTTCTCTAATTCAAATAAAATAGCAATAAAATCCCAAATAAAATATTTATTTGATTTTAAAACTTTCCTCCAGTATTGCTCTCTTTTTTAAGAAGTCGTATTATCTTCTCTCTTTTATTTTAAATATTGGAAATTTAGGGAGAGAGAAATATTAAAACCAAATTGATCCTCTTTTCAAATTTAAGAAAATTCAAATATGAAAACTCATGATCCTTGGGTCCTTGAGTTGCTTAAGATTTCTAGGATCACAACCAAAATGCAAATAAAATATGGTATGCATTTGATGACCTATGTATAACATCCAAATTAAAATTTTGGGATGTTACAAACCTACCCCCCTTAAGATGAATCTCGCCCTCGAGATTTGTGTTGACTAGAAAATAGGTGTGGGTGGTCTTTCCATAAGTCTTCTTGTCATTCCCAGGTGGCTTCATCCTCGGTATGGTGGCTCAACTAAACTTTGCAAAACTTGATAACCTTGTTAAGGGTAACTCGGCTGGCAAACTCAGGAATCTTGACGGGTTTCTCCTTGTGGGTCGGATCACTCTCCAACTGAATTGCTTCCAGGGGCGCTGTATCTCTCAAAGGAATATCGGCCATCTCTGCATGGCACTTCTTCAACTAGGAAATGTGAAACACATCATGAACTCATGATAGTCCTTCGGGCAATTCCTACTTGTGGGAAACCTCTCCAATACGTTCCAACACTCAATATGGTCCTAAAAATCTCGGAGCTAACTTTCCCTTAACTCCAAAACATTTAACTCCTCGCAGTGGTGACACACGGAGATATGCTCGGTCTCCAATATCATAGACTACCTCCTTGCGTTTGGTATTGGCATAAATCTTCTGCCTGGACTGAGCTACCTTCAGTCTATCTTGAATCAACTTAACCTTCTCATCAGACTCTTTGATCAAATCCGATCCAAACAACTGATGGTCTCCAACTTCATCCCACATTAACGGTGTCCTGCATCTCCTTCCATACAAGGCTTCGAAAGGTGCCATCTTCAAACTATCCTGATAACTATTGTTGTATGAGAACTCTGCGTAAGGCAAGTTGTCATCCCAACTAGATCCATAATCTAGTGCAGAAGCTCAACATGTCCTTTAGAATCTAATTGACTCTCTCGGTCTGTCCATCAGTCTGCGGATGAAAGGCCGTACTGAACTCTAGCCTGGTACCCAAGGTCTGGTGCAATTGATTCCAAAATTTCGAGGTAAACTGTGTTCCTCTATCTGATACAATGGTCCTTGGAAGTCCGTGCAGACATACGATCTTGGTCATATATATATAGGCCAACTTCGCGCTTGTATAAGTGGTCTTCACTAAAGTGAGCTACCTTGGTCAAGCGATCAACTACTACCAGATTGAAGCATATCCCGATTGGGTCCTGGGTAATCCGGTGATGAAATCGATGCCAAGCTTGTCCCACTTCCATTCGGGTATCAGCATAGGCTGCAATAATCCTGCTGGCTTCTGATGTTCTGCCTTCACTCTCTGACATACATCACACACTACTACGTACTTGGCAATATCCTTCTTCATACATGTCCACCAAAAACGCTCCTTCAAATGAAAATACATATTGGTGTTTCCGGGGTGAATCGAGTATGGTGAATCATGAGCTTGCTGAAGAATTAACTTCCTGATCTCAGCATTATTGGGCACATAGATACGATCCTCAAACCATAAGGTCTCGTGCTCATCCTCACGGAAACCCTTGGCTTTTCCCTTGTTCATTTTATCCTTTATCTCAGCGATTTCCTTATCATCCTTCTGAGCTTCTCAAATCTTTCCCAATAATGTAGACTGAACCTCCATTGTTGCCACAAAACCACTTGGAACTATCTCCAAATGAAGCTCCTTCAGATTCTCGACTAACTCCTGCGGTTATCCTCCGCTTACAATGTTATTGGCATAACTCTTGCGGCTCAAAGCATCTGCTACGACATTGGCCTTACTTGGATGATAATGCAACGTCATATCATAATCCTTTATGAGCTCCAACCATCTCCTCTGCCAGAGATTCAGCTCCTTTTGCATGAAAATGTACTTCAAACTGTTGTGATCCATATACACATCACATCTATTTCCAATCAGAAAATTTCTCCAGGTCTTAAGCGCATGCACAACGGCTGCTAACTCCAAATCATAGGTGGCATAATTCAACTCATGAGGTCGAATTTGTCTTGAGGCATATGAAACAACTCTTCTATCTTGCATGAGTACACCTCCAAGTCCTAAGCGAGAAGTGTCGCAATACACTTGGAAGTCCTTGCGTATATCCGGAAGAATCGGCACTGGGATTGTAACCAAACGTTTCTTCAAGTCCTGAAAACTGGCTTCAGACTCTTTGGTCCATTTGAACTTGGTGTCCTTCTTTAACAGCTCTGTCATGGGTTTCGCAATCTTGTAGAAATTCTCAATGAACCTCATGTAATATCCTGCGAGTCCCTGAAAACTGCAGATCTCTCCAACTGAGGTGGGTGCCAACCACTTAGTAACTGATTGAACCTTGGTAGGGTCTACTACTATACCTTCACCTGATATAACATGTCCATGAAATCTAACTTCTTTCAACCAAAACTCACACTTGCTAAACTTGGCATACAACTGATGTTCCCTAAGCTTCTCGAGAACTAAGCGCAAGTGCTCCTTATGTTCCTCTTCATTCTTTGAGTATACCAATATATCGTCAATCAACACCACAACAAACTTATCCAAAAAATCCATGAATACCTTGTACATCATACTTATAATATAGGCAGGGGCATTGGTCAATCCAAATGACATGACCGTGTACTCATATAGCCCATACATTGTGGGAAAAGCTGTCTTAGGTATATCATGTTTTCAGATCTTCTATTGGTGGTATCCTGATCGAAGATTGATCTTGGAGAATACTTTAGCTCCTTGCAACTGGTCAAATAGATCATTCATCATAAGTAGTGGGTACTTGTTCTTGATCATCACTTCATTCAATGCTCAATAATCAACAACCATTCTCAAGGATCCATCCTTCTTCTCAACCAAGAGCACTTGGGCTCCCCTCAGTGATGAACTTGGTCGAATATAACCTTTCTCCAATAGCTCCTTAATCTGCTTCTTAATTTCCTCCAGATCATTTGCGGGCATCTGATACGATCTCTTCGATATTGGTCCGGTGCCTGGCAACAGTTCTATCAAAAACTCTATGTCTCGATCTGGTGGCATGCCTGGTAGTTCCTCTGGAAATACATCCGGGTAATCCTTCACAATAGGAACTTCTTCTTGAACAACTCCCGACAGAGAATTTACTTGGGTCCTCCCTGGCGCATACCTAGACACATACTTGTTCCTTTTTCCCTCCGGGGTGGTGAGTAAAATTCACTTACTAGAACAGTCGATGTTTCCTCCATACTTTGATAACGAATCGATGCCTAATATTTTATCCAATCCCTGGGACTCCAAAATTATTAGGTCTGAGGGGAAAACATGACTACCAAGGGTTAAGGGTAACCGATCACACCATCGGCTGGCCATATAGTCTGCTCCTGGCGAACTTACTAACATGGGTGACCTAAGGGCTATGGTTGGAAACTTAAACTTGTCCACAAATCCCCTTGATATGTATGAATGGGATGTACCAGTATCAAAAAGAATGAGTGTGGTAAATGACTTAATCAAAAACTTATGGATCACTGCGTCAGGCTGATCTTCAGCCTCCTCCATGTTGATGTGGTTCTCCTGGCCTCTGGTGAAGGGATTGGGCTTCTTCCCGGAGCTTCCGTTTCCATTTCCATTTACATTCTTTGCTTCAGGACATTTAGTGGCATAGTGTCCAGTCTTCCCGCACTTGAAACAAGTAATGTGACTTAAATCCTTCCTAACGGTGGTTGCTAGGTTGGAACGGTTCTGTCCGTTGCTTCCTCCATTCCCATTCCCATTCTTGGGGCCACTGTGATTATGCAAACTCCCTCCATTGTGGGTATGGCCTCCATGATTATGAGTGTGTCCTCCCAAGTTCGGGGTAAAATGAGGCTTCTGTTGAGCTGTAGAATTATACTTCCCTTGTCCATACTTCCTTTTGCGGCTCTCTATCTGTTGCTCCTTGCCTTCAATCAAAAGAGCCCTATCTACCAAATCATGGTAGTTATTGAATGTTGCCACCATCAACTGCATGCTCAGCTCATCATTCAGCCCTTCCATAAACTTCTCCTCCTTCACGGTATCTGTGGCCACATCATCTGGGGCATAGCGAGCTAACTTACTAAACTCATCCACGTACTGCCCCACAGTATGATTTCCATGGCGTAAGTTGCGAAACTCATGCATCTTCATGCTCATAGCTCCAGTTAAGACATGTGCGGTACGGAAAGCTTGCTGGAACTGATCCCAAGTGATATTGGCTATGGGAAAAGTGGCTCTATAACTCTCCCACCATGAGGCTGCTGGTCCATCCAACTGATATGCGGCAAAGCGCACCTTCTCAGCATCTGTGCAACCTGCGGTGGTCAACTCCCTTCCAATCCTACGGAGCCAATCATCAGCAACAATCGGTTCGGTGCTACTGGAAAACACCAATGGATTCAACCTCAAAAAATGAGCTAAGTTGTCAACTGGAGGTGGTGGCGGCGGATTGTTGTTGTTGTTGTTGTTGTTATTGCCCTGGTTTTGGACTAATATCTGCATCAAGGCATTCTACTGTTGGATCAGCTGGGTGAGCTCCGGTGGGAAAAAAATCCGGGGTCGCGTCTTGGAGGCATCTGATAGGGTTAGAGGGGATAGATTAGAATAGAGTGGGGTCTAAGGGGAAAATCACTACCCATATGCACATGAGACAAACACATTCATATCACACCACTCAATTCAATCTAGGGTATACAATCAAAATATCTACCGTTACAAATTACTCGGACTATTCTATATACATGGGGGTATACTGCTAGTAATATGGTGGTCGACTAGAAATTTTGATCGGAAGAAGATTCCATGATATCTGCTCCAGCTTCATCTTCATAGTCGTCATCACTGTCGGGGTCGGAGTTGGTGTCGTCGATGATGATGTAGTCCTCGGGATGATCGTCATCTCCTCCTGGTGCGGGGTCTCCCATGAATACTCCTAGCTTCTTCTTCTCCAGGTCTTCATTCTTCTCTAGTAGAACTGCAATTTCCTCTTCATATCCATCGCGTGTAGACTTGAGTTCCTCTTCTAGCTCCATGTTCCTGGTCATCACCTTCTTCAGATCTATCATGCTCGCGCACATCTAGTTCTCATGTCGACGAATGTGTTGGTTTAACTCCTGGATGTAGCCTGCAATGGGTTTTTCCCTCCTGGTGCTGATCATCTCCCATTGCTCATCTCAGCGTCCACATATCCGGTAGATCGTGTCCTTAAGATCCTTGCGTTAAACTTCGCCGATGCGTCCCATGGCGATGTGAGCTGCTATGCTCTTTCCTAGACTCCAGCTTGGTGCCTCAAAGGAAAAATCTATGGGATCAGTCACTGGTATGAATGTTCTCCCTGGAACATGTACTCGAATGGTCCAGCGCTCTTCTTCAGGTAGAGTGGCTTTCTAGGTCCCGGTGAAGCTTGCTATTCCAATGTTCAGGTATCTAGTGGCTTCCTTCAAGTGCCGTTCAAAAGGGGTGTCTTCATCCGGTTGAGAAAACTTGTTTCTTGGGTCCGCCATCTATAGAGTGGAAAGTGCAAAAGAGTCGGAAATGAGTAGAGAAGAGTGACCTATGGCTCATCTTAGTGGTCATGTCCTACAGTCAGCGTGTGCTCTGATACCATCTTGTAGCGATCCGACCTCAAACGGTCAAATCTCTATGCATAAGTGTCATCCCTGGATCGGTAATGCTGACACAAACAGTACTTGAAGGATTTATAACAGTGTTTCAATCACACACTTATTACACCAAATATCTCAAAAGAGAGTACTTATTACAATAATATGGCTGAAGGCCATCTAATGAAGATAACAGCGGAAGGCTTCGAAGGTAAAGTGAGTCGATCAACTCCAACGGCATAGCTGAGTGCAAGACAATGACCTAGCGCACCTTACTCTTTGTATGAAAAGTCTGCAACATAATACGTTGTAGCCTGAAACGGGCCAGCACATGGAATATGCTGGCAAAATAACACTGTAGAGCAATGAATATGTAGCAGCTATAACTATATGCATATTTGGCTGGTGGAGGCTCTATGGTTTTTTTGCAGAAAGCTAATTTTTCCCCACAACAATGGAATAAATTTTATTTAACTATGATGTTTGTTGAAGATATTGAGAAGGTTCCTCCAACTCAATCCCAAATTAAAATAATCATCAACCCAACATATTAATTAATAGAGTGATGAGATGAAATCAATAATTCAAGTACCAAATACTCAAGATGTCCATAACTGGGGACATGGCCAACCATGATTAGTTTATACACTCTGCAGAGGTTTGCGCACTTTTCCCCACAAGACTCGATCTCCTCCATTGGATTTCTCGCACTACATGGTGTTTGAGGAACAGAAGACCAAGACACAGTCTTTCAGAAGCATTAACTCTTTACTCTGGGTAGAAAATACCACCTACATCCCCTAAATATGGTAGCCTACCACTGAAAGAGGTCACACAACTTAGTCAACTATGCCAGAGCCCATAATGGCTTGTGGCTGCACATGGGTACTCCGGGATATCCCAGGACAACACTGGATTGCTCCAGGTGCCTAGACAACCACTAGGTGCTCCAGGGTGCCTCAACCAATCCACCCAGATGTGTATTAAATTAGCCACCTTAAGTTTAACCATTAATTAAAACTCTCACATCAGTCATGGATCACTCAAACCAAACCACGTCTATGAGCGTAGCATAAGAATATAAGCATAACATAGAAGTAACTCCTAGGGTTTGAAAATAAAGGCAATAGGTACTACCTCATCACTACTTCCCAAATACCCGCAAGATAAATAGATCCTATACATGCAATTTTTGAGGATTTAAAACTAATGCATAAAAACTAGATATGAACAGTATGATCAAAGTGTTACTTGCCTTGCTGACGATCTGAAAACCCTATTGACTCGTAGTAGCACGCTTCGCACTCCGAAAACTCTATCACAAATAAACAATAACATATATAAGCACTCAAGCAATAGATGCAAGGATAAAACTCAAGAGAAAATATCCAAATCAAAAGTCCAAGAGAAGAGCTTCGATTTGCAAAAATAATCAATCGAATCAGAGCTACGAAACTTAAACTGTAGTCAAAAGAAGTTCAAATTCAAATCTGCTTGCAACCAATTTTTAATTTGTGAAAACCATGTTCAAGTTAATTTTCTAGAAAGAGGGGTTAGAGACGAAGATTTGGGCATTGGTTTCACTGGATTTGAACAAATGGTTAAAAAGTTGCAAGCGTTCGAAGATCAGGGACTAATCTGCGATAAAAATAATCACGGATAGGTCCCTGGCTAGAAAATAAAATAAAAAGAAAAGACTAACGAACGTTCGTTATCAAAGACAAACGAACGAACGTGTTCGCGAACAGAGGTGTTCGAGCGAACGTTCACTAATTAGCGAAACCGAAGAAAACCGAGAAAACCCTAACCCTAAAATAAAACCGATCTAAAACGAAAACCGAAAAAAAACTTGGGTGGTTTTTACCAGTTAACTGGGGAAAGTTTCTGGTGGCAACGGCGTCGGAATCCAGCGAGATGGCAAGGTGGGATTGCAACTAGGGCGGCGGTGGTGCGGCGTCGGCGGGGTGCGGCAACGGCGCGGCGGCGACGCGGGGTTGTGGCGAAGGCACGGTGGCTGCGGCTGCAGGCGGCGGAGGCAGCGGGTGGCGGTGGTGAGGCGAGAGGGGGCGGGGGCCTCAGCCTTTAAAGGCCTCGGGGGCGGGCAGCGGCTTGGAGGAGGGGCCGACCCAAGGAGGAGTCCGGCTCGGACTCCTCCTTGGCATCCATGCCAGCGACGGCGGGAACGCGGGGAAATCACCACGGGAGTTGCGGCACGGCCTGCTCGGCTGGGCCTTCGGCCCAGTCTGGCGGGAAACTTTTTTAAATATAAATTCCGCCAAAACAAAAATCCTTATAAAATTATAGAAAAATTCAAAAAAGATGCAAAAAACAATTTTCACCGTCTGAATAAAAAATTTAGAACAAAGTGAACATTTTTCTGGCCTAATAATGCAATTTTGAAAAATGCATATTTCTCTATTTCAAATAAAATAGCAATAAAATCCCAAATAAAATATTTATCTTTTTGAAGAAGTCATATTATCTTCTCTCTTTTATTTTTAATATTGGAAATATTTGGAGAGAAAAATATTAAAAACAAATTGATCCTCTTTTCAAATTTGAGAAAATTCAAATATGAAAACTTATGAAATCCCCAACTCTCTCCTTGGTCCTTGAGTTGCTTAAGATTTCTAGGATCACAACCAAAATGCAAATAAAATATGATATGTATTTGATGACCTATGTATAACATCCAAATTAAAATTTTGGGATGTTACAATCGATATATTGGAAGTTATTGTTTGGACACCGGAATGGTTCCGGGTGAGTTCGAGCATCTACCGGAGTACCGGGGGGTTTACCGGAACCTCCCGGGGAGTGTATGGGCCTTAATAGGCCTTAGTGGGAGAGAGGAGGAGATAGCCTAGGAGGGGGCGCACCCCCCAAGCCCAATCTAAATTGTGGAGGGGGGCTGGCCCCCTTTCCTTCTCCCTCTCTCCCCTTCCTCCCCTCCTACTCCAACAAGGGAAAGGGGGAATCGTAGTCCCACCGGGAGTAGGAATCCCCCCTTAGGGCGCGCCATAGAGGGCCGGCCCTCCCCCTCCTCCACTCCTTTATATACGGGGGAGGGGGGCACCCCACAGTCACACAAGTTGATTGTTTAGTCGTGTGCGGTGTCCCACTCCACAGATTTACCGAACCCCCCGGGGAGTATATGGGCCTTATTGGGCCTTAGTGGAAGAGAGTAGAGGAAGGCCAAAGTGGAGGGTGCGCCCCCTAGCCCAATCCGAATTGGGTGGGGGGCCGGCCCCCCTTCCTTCCGTCTCTCCCCCCTTCCTTCTCTCCTTCTCCAACAAAAGAAAGGGGGAATCCTACTCCCACCGGGAGTAGGACTCCCCCCTTGGGTGTGCCAAAGAGGGCCGACCCTCCCCCTCCTCCACTCCTTTATATAAGGGGGAGGGGGCGCCCCATAGACACACAAGTTGATCTCTTAGCCGTGTGCGATGCCCCTCTCCACATATTTCCACCTCGATCATATCGTTGTAGAGCTTAGGCGAAGCCCTGTGTCGGTAACTTCATCATCACCGTCATCACGCCGTCGTGCTAATGAAGCAATCCCTCGACACTCAAGTAGATCTAGAGTTCGTGGGACGTTACCGAGCTGAACGAGTGCAGATCATGGAGGTGCCCCACCTTCGGTGCTAGGATCGGTCGGATCGTGAAGACATACAACTACATCAACCATGTTGTCATAACGGTTCCGCTTACGGTCTACGAGGGTACGTGGAAAACACTCTCCCCTCTCGTTCCTATGCATCACCTAGATGGATCTTCGTGTGCGTAGGATTTTTTTTGAAATTACTGTGTTCCCCAACAAGTAAGCTCATAGGTCAGCTTCGAACCAGTGCGCCCCAGATGTCAGTGGGAGGAATCATTTTGTTGTGTAATAAGGAGGCAGTTGATTGCGTGCGGCCAGGCCAGCGGAGGGAGTAGGGTGGGCTGGTGAAGCCTGCGCGGCATCATAGCGGGCCACAAGAGGAGGGAGCAGGCAGTCCCGCCGGCGCTGGTTTAGGCGGTTGGAGCAGGAAGATCAGAGATTGAAGAAGCGTGTCGGCCGTTGGATGGACATCCAACAGTCACTGCTGCTAGAATCGTGTGTTGACTGACAAAGCCTTATGTAAACAAGTCAGCTTCGAAATCTGTGGCATGTATAGCCCATTTTCTATTATTTTTATATTTTTTACTCATTTTCTAATTCATATGGAATTTATTGCAGCCCATTTTCCATTTTTAGAATTGCTGCCCATTTTCTAGTCAGTACCAGGGTAAAAAACTGAACTAAAAAATGTGCGAAATTATGAAAATTCACAAATTTTTGCTGGGGAACAAAATATTCTTAATCCAAGAATTATTTTCCACACTAAAACAAATTTAAAAATAAATTAGTACTATGTCATGTTAAAATCCAATGAAATATAAAATATCAGTGAAGAACAAAAACAAAAAAAGAAACTAATTTCACATTTGATATATTTTTTTGGAATTTTCAACCCCTTTGATATTGCTTTTAATAGATACTGACCATACTCTTTGGCCAGGCCAGAATGCATCCCTCCTCGTCTTGAAAGATTTTTAGCCCAGTAAGTCGGAGGAAACAAATAGGCCTAGCTTGGGTATTCTTTAAAAGGAAATAGTGGGCTACCTATTTTCCCAAAGAAAAAATTGTTGGGCTGGTCATGTTGTTGGACGGGCCATAGAGACCGCACAACCCAGTTTATAGCCTGCTCCTCCGAACAAATCCTCAAAAGAAAAGTTGTGCAATTCTGTTGTTAATTAACTATATTTTGAAAATGATGTGGGTCCCAGATATCAACAGGTTGGATTATAGTAAAAAAAACGAGGGGAGCATTTGAGTAGTAAAAGAGGCGCTTGCTTGTGTTCGGGTGTGGACTTGGCGGGTCCGTAATGTAATCACAACTACAGTCCTCTCCCGATTCACTATGTTAACAGGGCCAGACGGCGGCGCCGCGGCAAGCGCACCAAGGCAGAGGATAAAGTGTTGTCGCCAATGTGCTGGGCTAGGTTGGACATTCTTATTGACAAATAAAAATGGACCGAAACTATTTATGACGTTGACTATGATTTCCATGGGTCCGCTGGTTGCAGGAAGAAAATGGTGGGAGAAGGAAGACTGCTCGCTATCTTTGCCTAGGAATAATATTCACTGAATGTAACGACACTATCATAGGAAATAATATCCTCGTGTTAAATCGTGAATTTAAAGAACTGGTGCATGAGCATTTAGCTTTATTTATTTATTTACTTATTTATGTTTAGGGGACCATGAGCATGTACCTGGGTCGGATTCATGTGAGAGCCTGCCTTCCAGTTAATTATGGGCTCCTCTATTGGGCCTTCATCAGTGGGCTCCATGTTATCGACAAGTGGAAAATGTGTTCCATACCAAAAATAGTATATGCTACGTACGGTACAGGGCACTAAAGGATCGGGACGAGCAACGACTTCCAAAACATTTTGTTTGTCGTTCTAACAACACATTTATTCAACCTATAGATGAAATATACTACTGAGTCTACATTGAAAACAGCAGCAGCACCAACCATAGCTGGGGGTGCGACAGAAGTAGTAAGCAGGCCAGAAGAGTAAAGACACAGCTCTCTCTTCCAAACCAAACATCAGCCATCATTACAAAAGGCCTACAAAAAAAGAACAAGTGTACGCATCAAACTAAATAAAGATCATACTACACCAAGTGTACACATCTAACTAACAGTCTTAGTTAGACATTACTATTTATTAAGCTATGGAGATTGGTTGATGGCTTGAACCACATGGGTGCCTGACCGGGGAAACTCCAGCCAGCAGGTCGAAGTCTGATACTTGTTGTCGGTGTCAAAACCGGCAGATCTCGGGTAGGGGGTCCCAAACTGTGCCTTTGAGAAAAGGTAACAGTAGACAAAGGGGACATGATGTTTACCTAGGTTCAGGCCCTATTAATGGAGGTAAAACCCTATGTCCTCTTTGATTGACTTTGATGAATATAGGGGTTACAAGAGTTGATCTACCTTGAGACCGTAATGGCTAAACCCTAGATGTCTAGCCTATGTAAATTCCGATAGCCTCAGCGCACTAACCCCTCCGGTTTATATGGACACCGGAAGGGACTAGGGTTGTACAGAGTCGGTTTACAGAGGAAGAAAACTATACATCCGAACACCAATCTTGCCATTCATGCAGAGGAGAATCCTATCCGGACATGGGGGAAGGCCTTCTACCTTTTTACTTCACGGCCCATCATTCCGACCCATATCACACAGCCCGGACACCTGAGGACCCCTTAATCCATGACTCCCTCAGTAGCCCCCAAACTTGCCTTCAGTGACGACATAGTATCTGACTTATGTCTTCGGCTTTGCAAGGCGGGTTCTTCATTACCCTTCGGACCAACGACAGTATGGCTCTGGCCCCGATGCACTGCCTTTATGACTCCTTGTGGTCGCTTCAATTTCCGCATGCCGAATTAATGCGAACGGTCCGTGATTTTTTGCAAATAAGCCCCTCACCACCCTCGGACGGCATCTACATAAGGAGACTTAGATCCCCAAATGCCATCTCACATCATGCACAGGAAAAACCATCAAGATTAGCTACGAACAAAACCTTCCGACATGGCCAGCGCTCCAAGCTCCTCTTCGTGGCCCCATGGCCCTCAAGAGGGTGATGGCAGAGTTGCTCAGTGTCTCACCTTCAGCTGAGCCGACTCCAAACGCAGGGCTATCTTCCCCTCGCGGACCTAGTCCCCGTTCGAGCGGGATTAGGCTCAATCGGCAATGATGCGATGGCTGAGAACTTCCCCAACCCTAATAAGGAGGAGAGGGTGTGCTTCGTCCTGTTCCTATTGCGGGGCTTAGGATTCCTAATCCACCCCTTTCTTCGGGGCCTATTGGAATTTTACGGCATCCGACTACACAACCTCACCCCAGGTTCGGTCCTGCATATCTCAGGCTTCGTTGCCCACTACGAACGGTTCTTAGGCGTCGAGCCCCATTTTGAACTATGGAGGAAGTTCTCTTGCCTTGGTCCCCGCCATCGAGGAGGCTCTATCTTTGAAGTGGGAGGTGCCGAAGTATGACGTATAGCCGGATCCGGATACCTCATAGGGACTCCCAAAGAAGTATACCCGCAGTGGTATTTGGAGTGGTTCTACATGGATGACATTCCATTGCCGGACCCAGTTTGGCGCGGTCTTACTGAGTTTTCCAGCGCCCCTTTAAAGAAGCGTTTCACCTGGCGTCCCTGAAGTCCCCAGGAGGAGGACACTGCGGAAGTAAAAAGGTTGGTTAGCAAGGTCAGGTTACTAGCCCATATCGAGCTCTTGATAGTCGAGGTTAGGGTTATTGCAATAAAGAGGTGTGTTCAACCTCTCCAATCCAGAGTAACTCCCTTATGGTGTTACAACGGAGAAGATGACGCGTCCCATTACAAACGGAAGAGTCAGGATACCCCTGCCGAACTGGCCATAATCTAGGTCGATCTGTATAAGGGTGAAAAACAAGATTTTCTCCGCTTAAACTGCCGAGAAGGCTTTTCCATGTACAACCCCATAGAATGGGAAGATTTCGATCGTTTGTGTTGCCTTATTACTGTCACAGGTACTAATCCACTTTTGCCCTCTGTATCCATAAACAGTCATGGAGGAAGATGAACGAGGACGTCTACTGTCCCGCTCCACAGCCAGAGGAGCATGACCACGATGGAGACCCTGGCTCTTGCGAGGATCTGGACATATTCATAGAGTTCAATGATGGGGTATTTTATCAGGCAAGCCTTGACGACTCAAAAGTGGCTATCACCTCCTACTACCCCCGCCTCTATCCCTCCTGCATCGTAAGTATTCAGACGGCTCTCAAGAGGAAACCTCTATTTGCATTTTATCCATCGTAAGTATTCTATCTGGATTTTAATAGGATTGGAGCTCAGCTGACCGTACCTCCTGAAGGGCGGCCCCTACGCAAGGCCGTCGTTCAAAACAAAAAAGGACCGGGAGTGCTACAAAAACCTCAGAGTCATCCAAGAGGAATGTTTGTTTAATACATGACAAGGCATGAGTCTGGATTGTTAAAAGTCTCCCTTTATCCTTAATATTAGGAGTACGCGGTAGACGGTGGGAAAACGCCCAGTTAGCTGAATGTCTGCCAATCCAGTGCCGGACTCGCCAACTAGGATGAGAGTCGATGCAATGTCAGTTCCGCCTCCTCAAGATGATTCAGATGACATATCGGTCACAAATCCCGATGTGGAGAGCGTGATGAATCACCGTCGATTGAAAGAGGCTATGCGCGCTCCGGCCTTTTCCGAGCAAGAGTTTACCGCACTCAGCTTGGTGGATGCATATATATGAGCTGCTCGAGACGGACTTACCAGAGTCACCGAGTTGTTCTCGAAGGATATACAAGTAAAAGTTTACGCAATTTTTGATAGTCATGTGCTAGTATCACCCGAGACTTGAAGCGGTGAGGTAAACCGATTTAAGGATCGATATGACCCGCAAGTTCTCAAAGAGAAAAATACCGCGCTATCCCAGGAGCTAAAAGGTAAACCAGACACAGCTAAATGTTGTCACCACCGAATTGGCGCAAATGAAAAGGCTGCAATGAGTGCATCTGGGAAGAATAAACACGAGGGGGGAAAAGACAAACAATTCGAAGAGATAGAGAGCTTAAAGGTTGAGTTATCGGCCGCTTAGAAAATGAGAAGCTGAAAGGCGTTATGTTCGGTGTGTCTTCCCTCCATTGTTAAACCACCCTAGGGGTTCATGTTTAGTCCATAGTTCAGAATGTCATGATTCTGTTGCTTTACAGGCGTGTTAACTAGTCGCCCAGAGGAAGAGGTATCCGGAACTGTTGCTTTACGTGCTTGTTAACTTGTTGCGCTTCTTCTTGATAATTTTGGTTACGTTGCGATTGTCAGGATCCATTCGACTATGCCCGTTCGTCTACTTCATGGATTCGGTCTTCTTCCTAGCGGGATTTCTGGCCAGATGATCATTATCCTAGATACCACTACTATCTTTGATTCGCTAGTTGTGTCAATGTTATTGCTATGTCGCGCTAGCTACCACTTGTTTATCAAGCCTCTCACTATGCCATGATAATCCTCTAACCTTTTCCACCATCCTAGCAAACCATTGTTTGGCTATGTTACTACTTTGCTCAACCCGTCTTATAGCATTGCTAGTTGCAGGTTGTTCCTTGTTGGGACATAGATATCATGGGATATCACAATATCTCTTATTTAATTAGTGCATCTATATCCTTGGTAAAGGGTGGAAGGCTCGGCCTTTTTCCTGGTGTTTTGTTCCACTCTTGCTTCCCTAGTTTCCATCATACTAGTGTTATGTTCCTTGTTTTTGCGTTCCTAACACGATCGGGGTTTATGCCCCCCCTGACAGTTCGTTTTGAATAAAACTCCTCTAGCCAGGCCCAACATAATAATAAAGATGATAATAAATTTGGCGCATAGGGAGTTAGCACTACCCGGGGTTCGTTATTCAACATAATACAGTGGGGCCAGTGCTGAAGGTGCTGGTCCAAACCAGGTAGCATGCGGGGCCACCACGAGTAAAATCGAGGTCTGGTTTTACTCATAGCTTGATCCATCCGATCGTGGCCTGGGACGAGACACGCGCGGCTACTATCAGGGTGTCGGCACGCCGGGAGGTCTTGTTGGACTTGTTTTAAAATTGTCGAAATGTCTCATGAACCGGGATTCCAAGCTTGATCGGGTTGTTCCGGGAGGAGGATTTTCTTCTGTTGATCATGAGAGTTTGTGACGGACTAAGTTGGGACACCCCTGGAGGGTTAAATCTTTTGAAAGCCGTCCCGCGGTTATGTGGTAGATGTGAATTTTTAATATCTGGTTGTAGAGAACTTGACACGAGATAAGAAATAAAATACACCAACCGCGTGCGTAACCGTGACCATCCTTTTCCGAGTGAGTTCGAGAAGAGAACACGGGGGTTGGAGGGGTTATGTTTTACTCGTAAGTAGTTCAGGATCACTTCTTGATCATTACTAGTTGCGACTGTTATGTGTAGATTATCTTCTTACTCTTGTACTCGTAAGTTAGCCACTAAACAAATGCTTAGTCGCTTGCTGCAACCTCACCAGTTATGCACTTCCATACCCATTAAGCTTTGCTAGTCTTGATACCCATGGTAATGGGATTGTTGAGTCCTCGTGGCTCACATATTACTACAACCACAGTTGCAGGTATAGGTAATGCGATGTCATGATGTGAGAGTGATATTTACTTGTTTTGGAGTACTTCTTCTGCTTCCATTTCAATCGAGAGATAGGCTCCTGGTCGGCATCCCAGGCTAGCAGGGTGGATGTCATTTGAGTTTTTGTTTGTGTTTCATCTGTAGTCTAATGTTGCTTTATGTATGATGTTTGATGTATTTGTGAGGCAGATGTATGCCTTTTTTGTATCTCCATCTATTATGTAATGGTACGATGTAATGGTATCCACCTTGCAAAAGCGTCTTCAATATGCGGCTCTATCCTTGATGGGCCTTCGAGTCACTCTCGGATAGGATTGCATATTGGGCGTGACAATGGACAAGAAAGTACAGTCAATAAGTCACTACGAAATGCAATTCCTGCTGCCTCTCTATATGTCGCAACATGCATTTGGGAACTCAAGTGGGACCTTTAGCAAACAATTTAATGTGTGTGTTAACTAATATCGGTATCATATCACAATCATATTTAAACAACTGAGCTTTGGAATTATGATTGTTGTGTTGTTTAGCTTGAAGGGTGGAGTACTGCTAGTACGACAGAAAGCACCTACGCAGATCATAGTAGTGTAGATAAAAGGGGAAAACCTAAGCATCACGAGTAAAATCAGGAAAGTGGAACTAGCTGGAACATATGGGCTTGTATTACTGGTACGGCTAGAAAGGGTTCAAAAAGGCTTCGGCCCCAAAAGGGTCAGCTCTATTCAACTGAAGACACAATACTGTTACTATCAGTCTAGAATCTCAAATGTTAGAAGTATATTGTGTTTAAGAAAGAGATAGGAGTTATAAATATAATATATTAAATCATGTATGACTTGCCCTCTACTCTGTGTGTGTGTGTCTCTCTCTCATGTACATCTATATATATGCTACAAAAGGGTCCGGTCAATACAACAAATATTATAGGTTCTATATTTTCTACATCAAAGATGACATAGCCCCAGCATTTCCCGGATATTATGGCAGACCATCTAGCATAGTTGAACGGATCCATCTGAAGCGACCCAACGGACACGTCGACTGCAAATGTCCCTGCTCCACTTCCCGACGAGGAACATACTGTACTACTCCCTCTGTTCCTAAATATAAGTCTCTTAAAGATTCCAATGCGGACTACATACGGAGCAAAATGAGTGAATGCACACTCTAAAATACGTCTATATACATTCGTATGTAGTTCTTACTCGAATATTTAAAAAGACTTATGTTTAACTGAAAAAGGCTTCCACCCTGCTTTATAAATAAAGCAACAATGAACAACACCCGGTCCAAACGCACGCCACCACAACACACGCACGCACCCAAGGCAGTTTTGGAATGGAGGAAGTAATGTACTTATTAAGAAGAACAGAGGACGAACATGATAACAAACATCAAGCAGATTTAGATAATATGCCCACCCATTATGAACCAGAGCGCACAGAGAAATACTATTCCTTCCGGTGTCTCCATATGTTGCTCGCGTCCATTTCAAAAATAATGTAGGAACATTTAGTTGACCAATTAGAACTGTTTCAGTATTAGTAATATCAGCATCATATCAGATTTGAATTTGTACAATTAAGCTTGTTTAGCTTGATGGGTGGAGCAGTGCTATTACGACACGAACCACGTAGGCTGGTCGTGCTTATCATAAAATGCGGAAAATGTAAGCATGATGAGTATAGTGTTGACCGTTCCAGTGGCATGGCAGATCTGAAGCCGCAAACTGCACAAAGGGTACTTAGCAACTGAAGTTTGCTTGGAAATACCAACTAAGATTTGGCTTGGACAAGAAAGTATAGTCAACAAGTGACAAAGAAATGCAATTTCTACTGTCTCTCTATAAGTCGCGACATGCATTTGGAAACTCAAGTGGGACCTTTAGCTAACCAAATAAATGTGTCTGTTAAAAATATCAGTATCATATCACAATCATATTTGAACAACTAAGATTTGGAATTATGAGTGTTGTGTTGTTTAGCTTGAAGGGTGGAGTACTTCTAGTATGATAGAACGCACCTACGCAGATCATAGTAGGGTAGATAAAAGGGGAAAACTATAAGCATCAAGAGTTAAATCAGGAAAGTGGAACTAGCTGGACTATATGCGCTTGTATTGCCGGTATGGCAAGAAAGGGTTCGGAAAGGCTTCAGCCCCAAAAGGGGAACTCTACTCAGCTGAAGGCACAATATTGTTACTATCAGTCTAGACTATCAAAGACGACATAGCTCCCAACATTTCCCGGATATTATGACAGACCATCTAGAATCATTGAAAGCATCCATCTGAAGCGACCCAATAGACCTGTAGACTGCAAATGTCCCTGCTCCACTTCCCGACAAGGACCGTACTGTACTACTCCCTCCGTTCTTAAATATAAATCTCTTCGAGATTCGAATGAGGACTACGTACGGAGCAAAATGAGTGAATGTACACTCTAAAATATGTCTATATACATCCGTATGTAGTTCTTATTGGAATATCTAAAATGACTTATGTTTTACCCAAAAAGGATGTTGTCCCACTTTATAAATGAAGCAACAATGAACAACCCGGTACAAACGCACGCCACCACAACACACTCACGCACCCAAGGCAGTTTAGGAATAGAAGGAAGTAATATAATTATTAAGAAGAACAGAAGAGGAACATGATAACAAAGAGCAAGCTGATTTTAGATAATACAATGTGTGTTTCTCACCCATGATGAACCAGAGCGCACAGATAAATGTAAATCCCAGTTGCCTCTCTATGTGTGGCGCACATGCTTTTCGAAACGAATATAGGAACATCAGCTGACTATTTAAACGTTCTCTATTTTAGTAATATGAGCATCATATAATATTGGTATTTGAACAACTAGGCTTTGGAATTATTAGTGGCATGTTGTTTCACTTGATGGGCTTAGGTCTTGAGGAGCAGCGCTAGCACGACATGCAGCACCTATGATGATTGTAGTGAATATAAAGGGGGGAAACCATAACCTTTATGAGTACAGTGACCGTGCCATGGTGGATATGAGGGTACAAACAGGGCAAAGGCTACTTCGCAACCAATGTTTGCTTTTAACTAGCCACTACCATTTTGTATGGACATGAAAAGTACATTAAACAAGTTACGATCTATTTTCCAGGTGAGATCAATAAGTTAACCTGATATGAAAGAGTACCACCTATCTTTCGACATCGTGTAGGCCCCTGTTGATATGTTGAAGGTGTTGCGGGTGCGAAAGAAGACGTGAGACGGCATACGGATGGGTTGGGGGATAAGTCCTACTGCCGTGGACGAGGCGGTCATAGGAGCGGCAACGACAAGGTGGATGACGACGCTGATGAAGTACGAAGATGTGATGAAAGGATCCTGCTCCGACGCCGTGGATGTGAGACATCCATCTCTTATAGTGGACGATGGGTTAGGGCTAGCCGCTCCAGCAAGGTGGAGGATGGCGTGGCAGATGGAGGAGGCTGGCCGGTGTGTGGAGGTTGTTCTGGCACTGATGGTCTATGAATGGGGAAATGGAGGGGGACTAGGAGGGGATCTCAAACTTTGGGACCCGCTTGTCTGAAATGTGGGAAAGTTACGAACTTAGCCCCTGTTTAAAATTTCAGATATCTCATCTTGGGATAGGACGGTAATCTTGCATCTCCCCAATATTTGCCGATAGCGAATTCAGGCGAGGAGAGGGTGTTTTGCCGCCCACGGTTGGCGCCCATGGTGTATGAACCTGGCTAACAGCTAGGGTGGTTGTGTCATGTCTAAGGGAAGTTACACACTTAGCCCTATTTAAAGTATTTTCCTACATCGACTTCGGACGAGGAGAATTTGTTTTGCCGCCCACGTGTATGAATGGGAAAATGGAGGGACAGACAGGCCATTCAGACGAGTTTGAATCAAATGTGTGTTTGCCGCCCACCATGTCATAATCGGGAGACAGGCGGTCGTGTCACGTTTGATTGAAGTTACTAACCTACCCCTATCGACTGCAGTGGAAATTGGGCTGATTAGGATGTGAGGTGTCAAGGGTAGACAATAATTTCCATCTCGCAAACACTAGCTTCGGGCAGCCAAAAAATGATAGTGGGTGTTTTGCCGCTTCATTCAAAATTTGGGAGAATTAGCATTCATGTTTACCCTGGGCCCTAGCAACTAAATTCAAATCCAATCTGTATTCGATTATGAATATTCATACATCATTCTATGTTTTGATATTTACTAGAAAAAGGGCACGTGCGTTGCACCAGGTGTACAAAAAATAAATATATCCTTAGAAGTTGAAAAAATACCACTAGAACAACATTGCAATCAGTCAAACAACCATATCATAATAAAAAAATTAAACAATTTTGGTTTAAAATAATTTACAGACAATTAATACTTTTTCAGTTTGTAAATCCCGTACCATTCTAAAAAAACAAACTAATAAGTAAACATGGATATGCTCTTACTTGATTTTCCACATGGCAATTTGAAACAATTTTTGTTATAAAAATTGAAGTACAATATCAAAAGTACTGGGATAAGATTTCCAATCAAAATTGATGAATGATTTCAGTTTAAATAGTAAACAAACAATGCAATTAGATCTCATTGATGCATGCCTAAGGCTCAAACCCAAGAATAGCCATGCATCCATAGTGAAGAATAACCATTCAAACCATCTGCAAATTCATTCAAAAAGATTGGCTACTTGTACTTAATTTAGAATTCGCAACAAAGAATCAAGTGATGGGCGTAGGTAAGTTTCATAGCTTCAGAGATATTTCACTTAGCTAGAAAATTAGTAGGAAACTAAAAAATGAAGTTAAATCAATGGTGATGGCTAGCTGTCAAGTAGTGTCAGTGTTGGGAGACAATGATACAACTAACCAATGAGAAACGAACTTGCTACTTAAATTGCTTCTTGGTTAGAAGAATAGATCCCTTAGTTCTCGGATACAAATATGGACATCAACATACACATCATGAGCCAATATTAAGCTCCCTAAGATGTACATATAACACTATTTTCAATTGAATCACATATCACATGCATACTTAGTAACTACCCCCTTCTTATTCTTTGTTGTAGATTCTCAGGAATGGAAATATTTCTCCTGTCTCTTGCTCTACGCATCTCTTCAGCTCTCTTAAAATTCGCATTGGCCCACTTTTTCTGGAGATAGTTTTTCCTAGCAAATCCTTGCATATACAGATGTTCTTCACACCTAATGGTGAAAGGTTTATTTGCATGTTTACCAAGTGTGAGGAATCAGTCAAACCCGATGACCTGAGTTGGGGTGCAGATAATATCAACCAATGTATCATGAATTAGCATCTTATCAACTAGAATGTCATCCACTAATTGCTTTTCATGTACTGTACTCATAGACAATAGTTGAAGCTGGAACTACTGGATCCGTGATTAGTTAAGGATTATATGAAGAAAAATCTATTACATAGAAACTAACAAAATGTGTGTTTTTACCAATGCACATTAAGAGCCCATGGAAAGAAGAATTGTATCTTGTAAAACACTCTGCACCCTATATACTATTCATTGAATTTATCAATTAATCCACATTCTCATCCATGAACTCATGCATCATATCAGAATTTCAGCAAGCACATAATAGGTAACTAAATTTTTATTTTTTTGAGAAACAGAAATCCAATGAACACAGAATGGACAATCCCTCACCGTTCACATAATGAATTAGGTCAAAGGAGAAGACACGACACCTACGGCCATCGGATTGCGTCTTCCCAAACATGTCAAGTCCCTGACGCGGGTCGACCAAACTGTAATGTTTGTTGGCCCACCCCTGTCTCCTCTACTCCAACCCCACATTGTATTTAATTTTTATTTTCACATGGTGCAATTGTTCAGGTCTAGAGTTGTAAGTGCATCTAGTACCACCCCTAGTTGTTCAGGTCTAGAGTTGTAAGAGAATGTGATCATGCTCGACCCTCCAGTTGTCGAACAGATGGAGGTTGAAAACAGTGAGGCTGGCACCAACAACGTCGCTGAAGCCACTGACACGATCATGGTTAAAGATAATGTGGAGCCCGAAGCCAATCTAACCACTAACACCATTCTGCAGCCAATCATCTCTGATGACGTCGTTCCTCCTCCAAGGCCTCACACCATGGAATGTGCATTCCATCGTGGTGAGTTGGTAACTATCAGATGGCCCATCATGATTCCACCCACTGCTCCCGATCCACAATATGATTATCATGTGGAGCAGAGTTCTCAAGTTTAGAAACCAAAGCCCAAATTGCCAAGGCTTCCAAGTGCTGCCACAACAGAGGGATCATTCAGTGTGCAAAGCTTCAGGGCGCACAACACTTTCTTCGACAGCGCCAAGAACCTGTACAAGAATTCCAAGATCTCCTCTGACAGGTTTTGGAGTCATCAGCAGCGAAGCTATTACTCATGCATTCTGTACAATCAAGACCAGATTTTTCTGCATAAGCGTCTGGATTGTAAAGCTATTGCTGGGCTGCCATGTCTTGAGGAGGCACTTGACTGCTTTCGGGATCTTGGACTTCTTCCTTTTGAGACCGACAAAGAGCACTGGAATCAAGACCTTCTGCTGCAGTTCTATGCTACACTACACATTCATGGCTACAACAGGGATCCGAAGACTTGGATACTTGAGTGGATGACACGTGATGTTCATCATGAAGCCAAAGCTCAGGACATCATTGAGCTTACTTCCCTGCCCACTCCCGGTGACTTGTATGAACCTAGTTGTCAACTTCATCAAAATGAGCTGCAAAGCATTTTTCAGAAGACAGAGCCTAACATGAGCCAAATGCTGAGCATGATGAAGCCATTTCCCCATGACACCGAATACCCCAAGGAATTCTTTGTTTAGGACCTCGGGTACTTGCCACATATAGTCTATCACATTTTGAGGCGTACTCTCTGGCCTATCAAAGGAAATTCTTCTGAAGCTAAACTTGAAGGCGCCATGAAGACACTGGTTTTCTATATTGTCAATGGCATCAGATTCAACACTCAGGAATTCTTCATCCGACAGCTTGCTGCTTCTAGGATTGATCTTTTTTGCCTGAAATTCTATGCTCCATGGGTGATGCGCTTGATTAAGCTTCATTCAACCATCAACTATAAACCCTCAGCGCACAACCACATTGTATTTTAGCCTCATGTTGATATGTCTATTGAAGCCATCTACCCCGAGCCTGCAAAGAAGCCACTCCACCTTCAAAATGCAGAACTCCAAAGCTTCACGCAGCCTATTGAAGGGATTCATGTGACAAATACTACAACACATGTTTATCCTCTTGCTGGCAACTTACGTGTGCCACACCGTGCCAACACTGAAGCCATTACCAGCACCATAGCTCAAAGGCCTCAGAAGCATCCTCGTGTCCTCAACGACCGTGACCTTTTGGTGGCTCTACATGAAAAGCAGGATAGGCATCATCCCTGGCTGAAGCATCAGATGCAGAGTCTCTTGGCGGATGTCAATTGCATTCGCAACTTGGCCACCAAGAACTCATTGGTTGCTCATGAAGGTTATCGGCGGTCCTGGAAGAGCCTCACAATGCTCTGCTCTAAAGATGATCTTCGTGAAGATGGCTTCACACAGAGCTTCAAGTTTGAATCCATGCCTCCACAAAATGCAAGATGGCGTCGCAATCCATCTATTGAAGATTCTGAACACTCGTCTTCGGCTGCAACTATTGTTGCGAGAGTTGTCGATGAAGAAGATGACGCCACTTCACCAACCTTGGATACACTGCATCACTGCATCATGATTCTGCATCAGGCCCATCTGCGCCACCAAACTCAAACGTCGACCCTGCTCCATCTTCTACTCCAACTGGGAACGAGTAGATCACCTATGTCTTCAAACCTTTTTGGTCATTACTAACAAAAGGGGGAGAAGCATATGAGGTTGATAGTCTTCAAGTGGTTCCATATGGGTGGGCGCATTATTTTTGCTAAGTTCTTACAACTCTTGTTTTGAAACTATTTAGCTCTTGAGTTGTAACACTTAAACTTGATGGTCGTCTCCTACTTTTGCTGCTACTTTGTGATGCGATGATAAATTCCGCATGAAGTCATTCTTCAGACGTCCATTTCTCATTATGCATGTCATTATCTTCGTTATTCTTATATAAGCATGATGAATTGTCTTTGTACATTGAAGTGGATCTCCACAAAGTAAAACCTACCATGTGGATTTGCATTCAAAAGAAAACTACTTACATGCACAGCTTCAGGGGGAGCCTTTTGCAACATATGAAGACAATGCCCTAATACTTAAGTTTCACATACTTTTTATCCCCATTGAAAACTTCAACCAGGTTGTCATCAATCACGAAAAAGGGGGAGATTGTAAGTCCATCTAGTGTGACCCCAAGTTGGTTTTGGAGTATTGACGACAAACTTGGTTGAGGGACTAATGTGTTTGTGAGAATTGCAGGATAACACAGGTAGTAGTCCCTTATTCATTCGGTTTACCTACCAGAGATGACCCCCAAAAATGTGTGAAGACATTTAAGACAATGGTGGTTCATGAAGACATTCTTGATGAACATTATAACATGTGAAGACATTCACTTGAAGACTGTAGAGTACGAAGACATAGTTGTGTCGTAGTTTACTTTTTTTTCTTTATTGAGTCATAGGAACCACCATACTATTAAGTGGGGTCCATCTGAACAAAGTTAGAGTGACTGATTTGATGCTCAACCAAAATCCTATGTCTTCGAGCGAAGACTATGAGAGCAAATCTTATCCAGAGCTGGATGAGCAGCTTTGCTTGTAGCCCAAGTAAAGCTGCCGCTTTTGTTTGAAATCCGACCGTTGGACATGTGTCGGTTCCTTAGTGACCCAGGGTCATTTTGGACAAATCAGGTTGGGTTGCCTTCTGGCTATAAATAGCCCACCCCTACACCATAAATTGGTGTCTGCTCAGAGTGAGTGCACCGCTTTTGTCGTTTGAGAGCAACCCAGCTCCAAAGCATTTGAGAGAGAGATCCTTGCAAGGACAAAGCCCAAAACACCCAGAGCCGAAGAGTGTTAGGCATCACTGAAGTCTTTCTGTCCGCGTGACTTAAAGACTTGTTGCACCTGAGGACTGTGAATCGTCCAGCCGGTTAGGCGTCGCGTTTTGAGCATCCAAGAGTCATTGTGGATCGCCGATGAACGAAGTTTGTGAAGGTTTGGAAGTCTACCTTGAAGACTTACCAGAGTGATTGGGCGAGGACTGGGTTTCCTTAGATCAAGGGGAATAAGTTGAAGACGCGGTCTTCTGAGTTGAATCTCAACCTCCCTAACCTGACATACAGTTGTTACGGCAACTGGAACTGGTCTACCAAATCCTTTTCTTCACCAAGCAACTGGTTCTATCCTCCACTTCCCTTTACTTTACAGGTTGTCTTCGTGAAGTCATTGCTTGCTTGTCTGATCTGTTTGACTTCACTGAGTGAAGACTATTTACTATTTGGCTTCATACTATCTTCCATCCCGATCCATACTACCTTGCTGCTGATAGTCGTTGTGCTCTCACTACATTGCTTACTTGACTATGGCTTGTCTAGTGTAGTCTATCTTCCACTGCATATCAATAGGTTCATTTCTACTGTTTTTCTTCAAAGACCTCGTGTTTTGAAAATTTTCATAAAAATCGCCTATTCACCCCCTCTAGTCGATAACTAACACTTTCAATTGGTATTAGAGCGAGGTGCTCCCTTGTTCTGTGTGATTTGGTTTAACCACCTAGAGTTTTAGCTATGTCGACTACAGGGATAATCAAGGTCTCCACTACGTGCTCGGTCTTCGATGACACTGATTACCCGTACTTGAAGAATAAGATGCGCATGCATCTTGAAGCCATTGATGTCGATGTCAGGTATGTCGTCAAGAATGGTGTTCCCAAGGTCGGTGAAGGTGTACAGAGACACTGATATCACAAATGAGCTTTGCGCACTTGGCGCCACTGAGATCATGAAGCTCCAGAGATCACTTGACATCTCATTCGACAGCCTGGCCCTAATGATACAAGAACGTCTTGACATCAAAGATCTTGATCTGTCTGACTCACTTGAGAGGCTCAATATACATGAGTTCCAGTTATCTGAGAAGAGAGACATCTACGGTCCCAACTATGGCCGAACTCGTGCTTTGAAGGCAAAAGTTGTCTCCTCATCTGAAGAAGAATCTAATTGTAGTACTGGTGATCCTGAAGACATTGGAAAGGAGCTAGCTATGATCGTGAAGAAGTTCCTGAAGTTTTCCAAGAAGAAACACTTTGGAAGTCTACAAGATCCAACTCAAGAAATGATGAAGCTTCCACTCGTGACCACAAGACGAGAACATGCCACAAATGCAAGAAACCTGGTCACTACATCTCTGAGTGTCCTCAATGGGACAATGAATCTAAGAAGAAGAAGAAGAAGAAGAAGAAGAAGAAGAGCAAGGAATATGATTCTGATGACAAGAATAAGAAGAAATCCTCAAAGTCTTCTTCAAGGTCTTGATCAAACTCTTCATCTCACAAGAAGAGCTCATCCAGCAAGGTCCCTGCATTTGTTGGCAAGGAGATGGATTCAGAGGAGGAGTCTGCTTCTAAGGAGGCGGAGGTGGAGTCCGAGGAGGAGTCCGATTCAGGCGTGGCAAGCCTAGCTCTAGGTTTGGCCTATGTCGCCAAGTCCATCTTCAATACCGAAGACAACGGCCTCGTTACCAACGCTGATGCCGATGGTCAGGATGACTCTGCTCCAACCTACTGCTTCATGGCACGTTGTGCCAAGGTAAACTCATGCGATGCTTACTTTCAAACATCAGCGAAGATGACTCTGAATGTGAATCCAAACCTAGCTACAAAACACTTGCTAAAATTGCAACTGAACAACAAACTGCTATGGAACATATTCAAAAATTACTAGACAAAAGTGATGACCTATTGGACGCGGAAATGACTCGAACTCAGTCCTTAATTGAAGACATTAAAAATCTTCACGTTAAGTACGAGGAACTTGACAGTCGTCATGAAACACTCTCAGCTACTCGTGAGAAGCTTTCCTATGATTATTTTCAAAGGAAGCAAGAACTTGAGAACCTGAAAGCGTCTCATGAAGATCTTCAAAAGAAGAATGATTCACTTCGCACTCAACAGATCAGTTCCGCTTAGGAAGACTTTGAACCACCATGTCTACAATGTCTTGAGCGTGATAATGCTGTCTCTGTTGCTGAATGTTCTACTACTGCTACTGTTGCAATATCTTCAACTGCTGATGTGGTAACTAACCCCTCTTCTAAGGATACCACTACTATTGCTGATGAGAATGCTAGGTTGAAGACATTGCTTGAAACAGGGATGTACAAAATCCTCAAAGGGCATCAGACAGTATATGATGTCCTCAAGAAATAGATTCTAAACTGAAACCCTAGGAAAGAGGGTGTTGGGTTTAAGAGGAAAATGAATGTTGATGGTTCATACTAGAAGCCTGAGTAGTATACCAAAACCACATGGGTTGCTGCAAAGGGACCTTCAGTGGATCCATCTACCTTATCTGGTGTCACTTGTGCTAACCCTATTATCATTGATGAATCCTTTGATGCAAACTATAAACTGTATAAGAATCAGAATGGTGAAGTGTTTGCCAGGTATATTGGTAATAACTACAGGAATGGACCGCCTTTGAAAAAGATATGGATGCCCAAAAGTTGTCTTGAGAAGCTTCATGTGAATGTCATCATGACACCACCTGGGAAGAAGACAAACCCCAGACCAAAGGCTTCATATGGTCCAAAGGCTTCATACAGATAGAGGACCCACCAGGGTCACCATAACGCTAATGTTTTGTAGGGAAACCACACTAAGACTTATGAATATGAGCGTGTTTCATCAAACCACTATGTTCATAAGACCAAGATCTATTCTGCTTATTCTTATGAGTACTATTCACCTCCTACAAGGCTTTTTGCCAGGGCTCCAAAGCCTAAATTCTCAGATGCTGCACTTAGACTCATTGCTTCTAAGACACCCCTGAAGATGTGGGTGGTTAAGAAAAATTGACTCTCTTTTGCAGGGAAAGGTCTCCAGCCAGAAATCAAAGGCTTCTGATGCTTATGCTGGCGACCTAAAACATCTTGTGGGACGCAAGATAAAATATCAAAATGGTCTTACTATGTATTTCATCCCAGGATTTCTTGACAATCATTCTATCTACCCTAACAAGGACCTGAACTTCGATAGTATGCTTGTTCGTCAAATGTTTATGCTTCACACTTCTCTTGGTGAAGCCTATCCCCCTAACTGCACTGTAGGGTACGACACCGAAGGCTTCTGAGTGGATTATGGATAGTGGATGCACTAACCACATGACTGGTGATCGAAGTCTTCTCATGGATTAAACCCTAGCTATGTCCGTCTGACAAAAGTCACATCACATTTTCTGACACTGGTAAAAGCAAGGTATAGGGCTTAGGTAGAGTTGCAATCTCAAATGATCAACAAATGGGTAAAATGATGCTTGTTGAATCCCTTGGTTTCAACTTAATGTCTGTCTCAATGCTTTGTCATATGAACATGATTGTGTTATTTTGAAAATATCGTTGCCTTGTGCTTATGGAATCTAACAAATTTCTGGTCTTCGAAGGGTATCGGAAAGACAATCTTTATATGGTAGATTTCTCTGCAGGACCACAGCTGGCCATATGTCTTCTAGAAAAAGCTTCAGTGTGTTGGCTCTAGCATGGGAGGTTAGGGCATGCAGGCATGAGGAACTTGCACGCTGTCGTGAAGAAGAAGCATGTCATAGGCATCGAGGGCGTCAAGTTCAATAAGGATCAACTATGCAGTGCTTGCGAAGCTATAAAGATGACTAGGGCCAAGCATCCCTCGAAGACAATCATGACGATGGCATGTCCCTTTGAGCTGCTTCACATGGACTTATCTGGCCCTACTCACTACTCTACCCTTACTCCCACTGCATGCCTCTATGGTTTTGTCATTGTTGATGATTACTCAAGATATACATGGGTGCACTTAATTCTCTTGAAGACTGAAGTGCAGGATATCTTCAGACAATTCGCCAATCGTGCCATGACCAACTATGGCATCAAGATCAAGCACATCAGAGGTGACAACGACACTTAATTCAAGAACACCGGCCTCGATACTTATCTTGATACATTGGGTATCATGCATGAGTTCTCTGCTCCATACACACCTCAGCAAAATGGCATCATGGAGCACAAGAACAGAACCCTCATTGAGGTGGCACGAACGCTGCTCGATGAGTACAAGACTCAAGGAAATTCTGGCCTGAAGATATTGATACTGCATGCCAAGTCATCAACCGTGTTTATCTTCACAAGTTCCTAAAGAAGACATCATATGAGCTCCTGACTGGTAAGAAGCCAAACGTCAGCAATTTCAGAGTAGTTGGTGCTAGGTGTTGGATCAATGATCCGCATCACACTTCAAAAGTTGCACCAAAAACACATGAAGGTTTTATGCTTGGCTACGGAAAGGATTCGCACTCCTACAGAGTCTTCAACCTCTTTCACTGCAATACACCCCAACACTAGGATTATTGTATCCAATGGTCTCAGAGTTTGATCTAGTTGGATTGTCAGATGCTGATTATGCTGGTGACAAGGTTGATCGCAAGTCCACATCAAGGACATATCACTTTCTTGGGCGCTCTCTTGTTTGTTGGTCTTCAAAGAAGCAGAACTATGTATCACTCTCCACTGCTGAATCCGAATACATTGCTGCTGGATCTTGCTGCACTCAGCTTCTATGGATGAAGCAAACTGTCAAGTACTATGGCATCCACCTGAAGCATGTGCCACGCTATTGTGACAATGAAAGCGCCATCAAGATTGCCAACAACCCAGTTCAGCACTCGAAGACAAAGCACATTCAAATTCGTCATCACTTTCTCAGAGATCATGTCATGAAGGAAGACATTGATATCATTCATGTCAACACTGAAGAGCAATTGGAAGATATCTTCACAAAGCCCTTGGATGAGAAAAGGTTTTGCAAGCTGCGGTGTGAGCTAAATATCTTTGAATCCTCAAATGTCCTATAACTGGACACACATCCTAATGCTTATGCATGTTGATAACTTAGATGTGTAACGCACGAAGTGACGTATGTCTTCAATCAATGAAGACTTACCCTCTAAGTGTGAATACATTAACACGCAATTTGACTTCGGACCGCCACGATAATTGTGCGCTGTGTCTAAGTCTAATACTACCTATACGGTGGGTAACTCCACCACCAAACTCTCCTGAAAAGTTTCATTTGGCGTCATGATTGCATTATCTTCGCATTTTGTTTGCCTTCAACATTGATTTGACTTCAAGGTTTCTCTTTGCAATGTTGATTTGGTTTTTCTGATATATATATATATATACACACAACTAGTCTATTCTGCTAATATTAGCAGAATAGTTATTCTGCTAACACTTCTGCACTTCACGCTCAACCAAAGCGAACTGCGTCGTCTTTACGTTGGGCACTGCAATTCTTCAGGGGAGAACTGCTTCATTTTCTGGCGGTGCGCCTGGGTCTTCTGTGTGGAATCGGGTGTTGCAGGATGATTTCATTGTTTCTGGATCTCATTTGACCTTCATTCGTTGTAATTTACAAGAAACGCGACTAGAATGTTTGCAAATCGAGCGATTTGGCGGACGAGCTTTCTCTGTTCGTTCGTGTTCGTGTCGGATGCGACTTTTTTGTGCTCGGATGTTGTTTGTTTGTAGGAATTCTTTGATTGCGTTCGTTTTAATCGGTCCATTTACTCTACAATTTGTTAATTTCTAGGAGCTAGTTTTTAATTCTTGTGAATTTGATTGTGTGGGCGGGTGAGCTTCTTCCGCTCCTCTGTTTTTGTTGATTTTTTGGATTTTCTGCGTCGATACATTTGTGAATCTTGTAATTACTATCACTGTTGGTTTGAATTCATTGTCTTGTGGGTATAATCCTCATTTTTTGAATTGCAATTTCTAACTAAAAGTTGATGTTGTTCATCTAGTTGCCGTGTGTTCCATGTAATTTTTTGCGGGGTATTTTTTGAAAGTTTAGTGGTTGGACAATTTTTAGGAGAGTTATGGAAGTGCGTGTGAATTGGCACCTCTGTTAGTCTACCACCTATCTGGATTTCTACTGCTTTAATTTTATTATTGTAGTTCTGGCATACATTGTAGTGCACTACATTTTTGTTAGTGGTGTACTTCGTTGTAGCTGCATTACAGTGGTCATGGCAGCTTATGAGATTTCTGTTTTCTTAAACTGCATTCTGTGTTGTAGAGGACTGCAGAATATTCACTTTCATACTACATTAGCAGTATGGTTAATCTTATATTCTGCTATTGGAATAGTTGGTCCATTATATGGTTGTGTTAGCTGAATACTTATTATGACAAATTTTTTTGAATTGTATACTATGAGAATTCTTTTGAACATCATATGTTAACTACAAAGTTTCGACCATTCGCATTGTATTGTTACTGTTCAGAGGACTGCTTTTTTATATTTAGGACCACACTATGTGTTTGAGAGAACCGCATTACTGCCAGTAGAAACTTGTCTAAAAAGGGTGATAAAATGATGCAGATGAGGTTGCATACTTTAAATAGGCATCGTTTCCAAGCGTTTGATGGACATAATTTTAAAAGCATGCAACATAAGCAAAGCATTAGAAATATGCCACTGATGGCTTGCTTCATATTAGACAGCCTACAGTGCAAATATTATAAACTTCAGGGAGTCTTCTTCTTTGTAGAAAAACACCATGGCCACTTCTTTGACCTCAAAGCCATTCTGGGAGACAAAATCTTTCCAACCAGTAGTTATGTTGATGCAGTCTTCAGAGTTGATTTGGTAGTCAGCTTGCATGTCTACATACCCATTCTTGTGTTGTGTCTCCAAAGTAACCTTCCCTAAACTCGAAGCAGGAAATTTTATTGTGGATGGCAGTTTCTGCATTTTGGAATGGATGGAAAAAGGATGTTTGTAAGTGAACAACAAATGTTTTTCTTTTATAGTTAGGATGATCTGTTTATGTTGACTTAAATATGTACATATATATGACTACTATGTTTATGCAAACTTATATACGGAATTGACCTCTAGTTTTACTAGGATATATATTATAATGTAACATGTTTGTACTGCAAGATCATTTACAGTGTACTTCTCTAGCATGATAAGAGAACTGCAACAATGATCTTCTGACCCTCTTTTTTGTTCGTGTGTTGGGGTTCTAATCTAACTAGTGTCGATACCTGGTGTGGTACTGAAGAAAAATAGGTGGAACTATCTAGTCTTAATAGATAACCAATCTGAACAACAATACCAATTCTGTTTGTATTTGTTGACACAACTAAACAAATTGATGGAAATATACATTCAGATGTGGATTTCCAGCCTAGATTATGTCGAAAATTGTGATGGGAAACACATACCCAACTTTCCTGCAAGTCTGCGGGTGTGAGGCGATGAAGAAATGGTGCCCAAAACCCCCTGTTGGGTATCATTAGGCACCCGAGCATGTTGCGCCACTCGGTGTTGGTGAGCTCTAGACCCTCTACGTACACACATGTGTCCGCTACCGGCACTATCCTTGCCAAACACCCACACTTACAGTCCATGGTGGGTTCAGTGGTATTTCAAAGAACAATTGGGAATGGGAGGAACCCTAGATCTATGGTTTGAAGAAAAAGAGGAACGGGAGGAGGAGTTGTGTTAGTCTATAGCATGAATGGACAGGTTTTTATGTAACCAATTGAGCAACGGAAGTAATAAATGTTGTGGTTAGTGTTAGGTGGTGGATTGATCCCGATTCAATGTACGCGAATGCATTTGAGAAGCAACATGACTGCTTACTTTAATATAGCAAACTACATTGTCGCATCACAATGAGCTGCAGAACGCGTGGTTGGGCCTGTGTTTGTGCAGTGGTATGTGGGAATTTTTTTTAAATTTTCAGCAGCCTCTCTTTTGCCTGTTGGGCCTGTGTTTGGGGAGTGAAGACGTATTCGGCCCAAGTCGGCCTGTCAGGACGGCTGGTTCCCGGTGCGCTGTGTGTGCGCCCTAATGTTTAGTCCCACCTCGCCTGCGGAGGGCGCGCTCGACCTATTTATAAGCGCTAGCGAGGCAGCAGTATCGAACTCCTCTGGTTACTTATTTGGGCGCTTATACACGGCGCTCGCTGCTCTATGCTCTCTGACGTGTGGGCCCATGTGTGCCCAGCCCCATGCATCATGGCTCGGAACGACTCGCCTACTGTGGGTGTAGACCTACTATGAGACTGGCTGGGGCCGATTGCACCTGGGTGGTCAATTTTTTAAATATTTTCTCGCTTAGGTTTTTTCCAATGTAGGGGCGTGCACTGCTTAGTAAAACATCTTGCAATGCATTGATCATGTTTCTCTACTGCATGTTCACACATTCCGCACTACATATCTTTGCACTACATTTTTGTGCACTGCATGTTGGTCGCATTTTTCTTTATTGTTTTTCCTCTTACGAGACTGGTTGGGGCCTGGTTGCACCTAGGTGGTCAACTTTTCATTCTTTGAATTTTTCCGTCTTGCATTTTTTTTAAAATGTAGGGGCATGCACTGCTTAGTAAATCATTTGTGCATTGCATTGATCATGTTTCTGTACTGCATGTTCACATATTCCGCACTACATATACAGGTCGCATTTTCTTTTCGTGTTTTTTCTCTTATGTATTCTTTTTTCTAGTGTATGGCATGCACTGCTTTGTTGGGTACGTGTGCACAGCATTTGACAGAGCTCTATACTGCATGCGTACACATTGCATACTGCATCTTCGTCCGTATTGTGCACTGCTCAAATCTAATGATAGATAAGCAAATGACGGAAAGCAAATGATCACAAGCATTCTGCATGACAAGCACATCAGCAGCAAACTAAGTTCAACAGAAAGCAATCTAACATAATCAAAGTTGACCGTTACAAGCGATTCTGCATGACAAGCAAATTAAGTTCAGTAAAAGAAAACAAACGATACATAAGCATACAAAAGAAAGCAATTTTGATGATAAATCTAAAACGACGCGAGCATTGTTGGCTCTTCGCTGGTGCCGTCTACTTCTTCACCAGTTAGCGTCTCCCCATCCCGTGCTGCTCTTGGCTCGCTTCTTGGGGAGATCCTCCTTCTCCAGCTTTGCATGGCGAAGCCCGTCCTAGGTGAGGGTGATGCGGTTCCATATCTCATAAGCTGCGTAGGCGTCCTTTGCCGCGTACTCGATGTGCCTCTTGGAGAGAGGCAAGGTGGCCCAGTGCCTATGTTCATCGTCGGTGATCTTCTTCTTCATGTTGTTGTAGTAGTCGTCGATGAGCATGCTGGAGACGTCTCCAAAAGAGTCCAACTCCTTGGTTGCCTCGAGCACCCTCCACTCCTTCTGGATGTCGACGAAGTTGGTGACCTCCAGATTGACGCACTCTATCCTGGTTTTGTCACCGTCGATGGAGAAGCCAGCAAAGGTGTACCTGGGGTCGGCGAGGAAGTTGTCGAAGACGGTGCACCTTTCAACGGTGCTCAGTTGGAAGAGCAGCACCGGCTGATTCTTGACGAGGGAGAGTTGGACGAGGGCGGGTTTCTGCTTCACATCAGGCTCATTGTTGTACTCGAGATCAATGTTGATGATCTTGTGGTGCTGGAGCCTCAGGTGGCGCTCGTACTGCGCGAGGGAGATCGCCATCTGCTTCTTGTCGTTGGTGTGGATGACGTGCAACTTGGTATTGCCGTGGGCCTTGATACGTCTCCGTGGTATCTATAATTTTTTATTGTTACATGCCAACATTCTACAACTTTCATATACTTTTGGCAACTTTTTATACTATTTTTGGGACTAACATATTGATCCAGTGCCCAGTGCCAGTTCTTGTTTGTTGCATGTTTTTTGTTTCGCAGAATATCCATATCAAACGGAGTCCAAATGGTATAAAAACTGACGGAGATTTTTTTTGGAATATATATGATATTGGGGAAGAAAAATCCACGCGAGACGATGCTTGAGGGGGCCACGAGGCAGGGGGCACGCCCCAGGGGGGCAGGCGTTCCCTGGGCCCTCATGGCCACCCCGTAAGGAGGTTGGTGCCCTTCATTCTCCGCAAGAAAGCTAATATCCGGATAGAGATCGTGTTAAACTTTCAGCCCAATCGGAGTTACGAATCTCCAGGAATATAAGAAACGGTGAAGTGGAAGAATCTGGGAACGCAGAAAGAGAGAGAGACAGAGAGACGGATCCAATCTCGGAGGGGCTCTCGCCCCTCCCATGCTATGGAGACCAAGGACCAGAGGGGAAACCCTTCTCCCATCTAGGGAGGAGGTCAAGGAAGAAGAAGAAGGAGGGGGCTCTCTCCCCCTCGTTGCCGGTGGCGCCGGAGTGCCACCGGGGGCCATCATCATCATCGCAATATTCACCAACAACTTCACCGCCATCATCACCAACTCTTCCCTCCTCTATGCAGCGGTGTAACATCTCTCTTACCCGTTGTAATCTCCACTTAAACATGGTGCTCAACGCTATATATTATCTCCCAATGATGTATGGCTATCCTATGATGTTTGAATAGATCCGTTTTGTCCTATGGGTTATTTGATGATCGTGATTGGTTTGAGTTGCATGTTTTATTATTGGTGCTGTCCTATGGTGCTCTCCGTGTCACGCAAGAGTGAGGGATCCCCACTGTAGGGTTTGCAATATGTTCATGATTTGCTTATGTTGGGTGGCTTGAGTGACAGAAGCACATACCCGAGTAAGTAGGTTGTTTGCGTATGGGATAAAGAGGACTTGATGCTTTAATGCTATGGTTGGGTTTTACGTTAATGATCTTTAGTAGTTGCGTAATCTTGCTAGAGTTCCAATCATAAGTGCGTATGATCCAAGTAGAGAAAGTATGTTAGCTTATGCCTCTCCCTCAAATAAAATTGCAATAATGATTACCAGTCTAGTTATCGATTACCTAGGGACAAATAACTTTCTCGTAAGAACAAGCTCTCTACTAAACCTAACTTAGTTGTGTATTTATCTAAACAGCCCGTACTTTTTATTTACGTAATCTTTATTATCTTGCAAACCTATCTAACAACACCTACAAAGTACTTCTAGTTTCATACTTGTTCTAGGTAAAGTGAACGTCAAGCGTGTGTAGAGTTGTATCGGTGGTCGATAGAACTTGAGGGAATATTTGTTCTACCTTTAGCTCCTCGTTGGGTTTGACACTCTTACTTATCGTAAACTATTGCGATCCCCTATACTTGTGGGTTATCAGGCCTCCACGTCCCTGTACTCATCGGAGAACGCCATCGCCTGTAGTAGGGCTTGATGTTTCTTAGGTGATCGATGTGATGGAGCGATTTGGTGGCAGCGCAATGGATACTTGTGTTGTTGTGGATGAGAAGGCCTTTAGCAGGGGTTTGAATTTAAGGGGGTGAGGGGTGGGATGGCCGCATCGGATGAACTGCACAATCTTGCTGACGATATGGTTGTGCAGATCGTGGGTTGGTGTTGCGTCTGTGATCATGGGTTTGTGGCGATGGAACCGCTCGGATTGGGTAGTTGTATGCGAACGTGGTTTTATTTTATTTTTTATCAGTAAATTCTTTTAACCACCATTTCACGGAACTGCATTACTTATCATACCGCACTGCATCGTCTAGCAAAAAGCATTGCATTTTTTCCTATAGGTGCGTACTAGACCGTTTTTTGCATGCCCTTGCTGCAGCCCATGGAAAAAAGTACAATGTATTCCATAATTTTACGAGTATTTTGTTGTGGACTAGACCGTGTATTTATTCATGTAGGTAATCCGAAACTGAATTGCTTATTATACTGTACTTCTTCATCTAACCAAAAGCACTGCATTTCTCTAGAGCTGCGTACTACATCTGTTTTTGCATTTACTTGTTGCAGTACTTCGCACGGGAGGGGGGTTGGGGGGCTGTTCTTTTGTTGTGGTACTTATTTGAAGGTAGACTTTTTTTCGGATGCGTTATCTTAACACACGTGTTTTTTTTTTTGAATTTAACTTTTTTTTACAAACTGCATTAATTTTATTTTGTTTTACTGTCCGTACTTCATTATTCTTCATAAAGAACTGCATCATGTGTGTTTCGATGTAGTCCATCTTATTTAGCTGGGCCGTTTTGGGTCGGCCCGTTTTATGTAACCCTTTTCCATGCGGGCCTTGTATGTGGCCCTCCCAGGCGATCCAATCGATCCGCTCATAGGGAGAGAGACGGAGAAGAATCCCCTATTCTCTCTTGAAGAGTCTCCCGAAGCATCTCTCCCTCGAGCAAAACCGCCGTCGGCCGCAGCAACCGTCCTCGCCCGCGGAACCCCCACCCTCACGAGGTCCTTATTCTTGCATCCCGCGTCGCCGTCCGCTCCGCCTGCACTTCCTGCTATGCTCAAGCAGCCCTTTCCCGTCCATTCCCGTCGCTGCCTCCCACCGCCACCGTTCATCCCCTTTTTTGGCACGTTCCCCCTTGGCCTCAGTCTTGATCGTTCCCTCGTGTAGTTTTGTGATACTCGTAGTTGCTGTTGTGTTTTTTTCTTATGTATTTTTTCAGTAAGCAGGCGATTTTATCTCGATTTGAAGTCGATACTCGTGTGTGCTCTATAGGCAGAGCAAGGTGCATATAGGGTTTCATCAGATTTCACAAAATTTGTTGCTTATATCTGTCACTTCATCCTTGTGCTGCATGTAAATGCCATGTCTTCGCCGAGCAGAGTGGGAGGGGGAGTTCAGGGTATGTGGAGTGCTTATTTTTGGCTTTGTTTATTTTGTTTGATCTTTATCTAGTTTCCTAATTCATCCTGCATATTTGTTTATGTTGTGTTAGTTGTCAATGTTCCTTTGCATTATTTGTCATGTGATGTTTTGTAATTTCTATTGTTGGGTTTTTTAATCCAGTATGTGATTGCAGTGGTCATAATGATACACTAATTGGCTCTCGTTGTCCTGGTGGTAAGGATCATGGTGGTGAGGATCATGGTGGTGAGGGAGGACATCAAGTGAATTCGCCAATTGAATTTTTTTCCATAAGTGTGGCCCCTCCTTCTAGTATGTGAATGCTTTGTTTATTTTGTGTATGTGGCTTACTAGATGGTGTACAAATTTGTGTTGCCTTGCTGTATCTAGTCCGGCATTTTGTTGGGAACAAACATGAAGTTAGTGTATGCAGCACTGCATTTTTTAGTATATGTGAACTCCACTATATGTATTCATTGTCCTACATTCTTGGTAACATAACTTTCATTAACTCTCGTTTAATTTTCAGTTTTGACCTTTTTGCATTCCTCTTCTATAAATGTAGGCCAACTTCTACCCTTCCTTTGCAGTTCATTTCTCCTCTAGACGCAACTTCTCTCCTTTCTCCACCCTCTCTTTATTTATTTTCATTTTCTAGGTTTTTTGTTGCGATGGCTCCAGGCCCCTGCGCGAATCTCTCCTGCTGTGGCCATGGTTGTGGTGTGCCGACGCACTCTGATGGCTCAACTTTCTCGTAGGCCCGTCGTGCTCGTCATGGGGGCAAGGTCTTGTGCCGAGCTGGGTGAGCGGAGTAGCTTGCATATGGCACAGTATTCACTGAAGGATTGGTTGTGGGACACATCAACGTTGTTGTGTTCTATTCCGCCCTGCTTCACTGTGGCCTTGGCCGCACAAGTCCTTTTGTCCATCAGCTTACGTCAACAGACGTGGAGACTCACTACAAGATGGTATTTTTTGCTTGATCTAATTTTCTCCTTTGTGTTTTCTATTTTTTTGTATAATTCCATACTAGTATGAACTTCTAGTATTTTAGGAACGCACTTATTTTGTTTTATCGAAGTGTACTGCATTGTGTACTTATATCTTGTTTTTATTTTGTTGCTTGTGTGCATGGAGCGTGTGTTTTAGTTTGCATCGTTACAATATGTGAACTGCTTAGATATTACATGGGCACTACTAGTTCCCACAATTTTCCCCGCTTTGTACGGTGTGTACTACATGCAGCTTGTCTCAAGAAATGCATGATAGTTAGAGGCGTACTACATGTTCGCAAGTTCCGTACTACATATGAGATTGCATTTTATTTGTACTATTTGTTCGACTATTGTGCACTTCATCTAGCTCATGTATGTACTGTGTAGGTTTTTACCGCTCTATGCAAAGTATGATAATTGTACTACTAGTATCGTCACCAAACAGTTTTATTTTTTTTGCAAAAAATCCCCCAACCAGCTGTTAGGTATCTGCGGCTCAAGAATAAGGGAATTCTCCAAGTTGTTCTTAGCAATGGACACCTGAAACCAGCCAAGTACCATGTAGGCGTTGACGGGCAGTTGTGTCTGCAGAAAGGCTGGAAGGAAATTGTCAATGATAGTGGCCTAAAGTCTGAGCAAGTTGTTGTCCTCAACTTCTTTGAACTCAAGGATCGTATGGTTAGAATCACGTTTGACGTGATTGGTTAAGGTTATGAGTTTGATTTGTAATAAGTACTTCTGCATATCGAACGCTTCGTCTTTTGATGTGTTTTGTAATAAGTATTTTTGTGATCTGAACCACTTGAATTATAAGTCAGAACTTCGTGATGCCCGTGAGCTAACTGCATTTTTCATGTGTTGTGGATCAAAATGTGTCAATGTTTACTCTAGACTGCTATATATATGGTATACACTATACATCATTTCCCTTGATATGGTTTAGTTGAAGAAATCATAGTCAGTGGGAAGTTTGTGTTTACACAAAATTTAAATTGATACATTAGTCGTACAGATAAGCAAACTGCTATGTACAGGATTAATTTATTGAACTTCATCTATTTGGTCGTTAACCTGCTGCTTCTTCGCGGTGACTGGAGCGTGTCTAATGTCGCACTTTCTTTTGTTTTCCATGGCGGTGTTGCTGGTTCTTGTCTTTGCACCGTTGTCTTTGTAGCTCCTCGCGTGCTGGTTGATGGCGGCTTTTTTCCAGCACTGTGGACTGCATCCTTCTTTGCTCCTCGCATGCTGGTTGATGGTGGCTTTTGTTTTCCAACGCTGTGAACTGCATCCTTTCATGCTCCTACCTGTTTTTTTGTATGCGGTGTCATTCTCAGTTGTTTCTGTACACCAGCATTCCCTTGTGTTTTCTGTCTTTTGTTTGGTGGTCTTGTGGGCATTGTTTCATCGTGTTCTTCGTCCTCTTCACTCTCTTCTTCCTCTTCCTTCTCTTGTTCATTTGCTTCTTCATAAGCCTCTCTTTCATCAGTTTCTTCACGTTCTTCGTCCTCTTCGCTCTCTTCTTCCTCCTCCTCTTCTTCATCCGCTTCTTCATAAGCCATTTCTTTTTCAGTTGTGTCACCATCTTCTTCTATGATTTCATCTTCTTCGTCTTCCTCGTTTTCTGATCTTGTTCTTTTGGGGCAGGTTCTTGAATCGTGTCTCCTCCTCTTTTTGCAGATGTTGCAACGTCTCGGTTTCGTCCATTTCTTAGTGTTGTGTGTGAAATTTCTGTTTGGTTGTGCATCGCCATGTCCTCGGTTTTCTTGTTGATATCTTTTTGTACATGTCCTGGAATTGTGGCCGCTGATTTCACTACATGTCTTGCACCTTCTTATTCCTAGTGGGTGACCATCACTGTCCAGCTCAGGCCGTGGCTTACTATTTTTGTCATCATTTTTCTCCTTGCATGCAACCTTTTTCTGGTTTACGTCGCCCCCTTTCTTCCTTCCTCTTGTGTTTGAAACATGAGGTGGAAGAATTGTTTCTTTTTTGATAGCACCAGTTGCATTGTGTTCGGTATTTTCTACTTTCTCGACATTATTGTCATGCTGGGATTTATCTGCTTCTTCTTCTTCTTTGTTGAGCACATCAACTTCCTCGATTAGTGCCCTCATACCAGACAACGCTCTGTGGCACCAAGTGTCCGACCTTGTCGCTCTGTTTGCAAGGTCCATTGCTGTTTCAGTCAGCTTTTCTATAGCAAAAAAGTGAGCTTCCATCTGGTGTTGTTTGTTCGTAGTCTCTTTTGTCAAACGTTGCACTTGATCTTTGCGTTCCGGGTGTATCTTTTCATGATGTACACCTCAGGAATCTTGAGTACTCTCAAATGATAAAGCATGCATAACACATGGACGCAAAAGAGCCCTGCAGACAACACACGATTTCTTTGTTTTGTAAGTGAACTGCATGAAATTAATAAACACATATTGTTTTCGTTATTTGTTCAGTTTAAGGAAGTGAACTTCACTTGGTTTTGTGAATTACTCATGCATGTGGACTTTTAAAGTTTAGTAAGTGAGCTTTCGTGCATGACTATCAGAAATTAAGATTTTTTTGCTAGCGAGTCGCACCTATGTGTCCAGAGTTTGCGCTCACACTCGTAGACACCTTTCTCTTCATCGGCGAACACTTGGAAAGTATGCCTTGCCCAGTCAAATGCATCTGATTTGTTGTAGTGGTGTAAAAGATACTTTGTCGGGTTCTTAGGGCACCGTTCTACTCTGAATGCAGTGCTATGGTAGAGTGTTTCTTTGAAATCTGCAAAAACTGCCCTTGTATACACTTTTGATAACTGAACTTCGAACCCAAACTTGGTTATTTTCTTTACCTCTGACTGCATGATCATAAATGAAGTGTTACGAACCGGAGAAATGAAAATTTTGTTCATTTTTGTAGTTATACTTAGCTATTTTTTATGGACATTTTGTTTACCTCATTTGCTACTATCTTTGTGTGCTCGACGGCCTTCCTCATTTGAATGCACTTTTCCACCTACTGAGCAAACATATGGAGATCATGCTTCTCTTTAACAAAGTTTTTCTTCAATATGCGGTTCATGCTCTCGCTTCTCTGCACATAAGTCATCTGAGCACAGAAAAATTCCTTGTAGTAAGCGCAGATCCACACGTGCTTGTCATCCCACAGCGAATTCATCACTTCGTCATTTTGCAAGTTGTATTTCTGAATGAGGTCCTTCCATGCCCATTCAAATTCTTATGGAATTAGTGGGTGGTTTAGCACCACATGGAGGTCATCCTTGAGTTTCTCGTGCGTGTTATAAAGCAAGGTGAGGTGGTCTTTGTACTTCTTCATGATATGCCACCAACACAACTTATGTATTGTATCTAGGAGGATAGTTTTTAATACTGCCTTCATCAAAGAACACTAGTCCGAGAATGCACAAATAGTGTTTTTTTATTAAGTTGTTTGTGTGTAAGATAGACACGAGAAATATAAGTGTACCAAACAAACATAAGTATATAGGTGTTGATTTTTTGTACCTATGAGCATTCAGATTGGTGGCTTGTTGTTCATACACCTCAGAAATGTTTTGAAAACCCACTCGAACGACGGTATTGTTTCGTCTCGCACGAGGGAAACAACAAATATGGTGCTCTATAGATGATGGTTCACTCCCACGAAGACTCCCAACGGCATGTGGAATTTGTTAGTTTTATATGTCATGTCAAATGTAACGTAGTCTCCAAAATCTTCATAGGATCCTTTGCAACTTGTGTTGGCCCAAAAGACGTTTCTTACATGGTTATCGGCATCAACGTCATAATCATAGAAGAACTCTGGGTTTATCTTCTGCATCTTCTCGAAGAAATCCAGAAGTTTCTTGACGTCATCTTGGGACTCTTCTCTGGGAAACTTCTATTTCCTGCATTTTAAATGCAATGCAAACTCATCTCATCAAACGGGAAATAATTACTGACATGATGCTCAAGTGTTATGCTCTATGATGTGCTTACTTGTTTACCCAGTCGCGGCTAGTATGTCCCATGTACTGCAGACCATCGGACATACAAGACAGCATTGACATCATTTGAGTGTGTGTGTGTGTGGTTGTCCAGCTGCATGTCTTTCACTAACTGGTCAATCAAAGGATCGTCTCTTTTGTGCAATCGCATGTGCAAAAGCATCCCGGGGCTTTCCAGCATCTTGTGATTGTGGTTGAGGTCAACCATTTCTATCACAAATTTGCCATCCTTCCACTTTTTGACTCTAATTTTTGCCTTGTAGTCAATCCTTTTTGATGTCTTCTCACGTTTCCGGTCATAATCTAACATAGTTTGCTTGTGCGTCCCTTCTCTTGAGCAGACAATGTAGGCATTTGTCTTGTGTTTTGACCTCTTGCGTATGCCAAACCCTGCATATCTTGCATAATTGTTGTAAAAGTCCAATGCCTAGTCGTACATGGTGAATTTCATTCCAGCGGCAGGTATGAGGTTCGGCGGCATGTTTTTATCCTGCAATGCTCTATGAGATAAATTGTTCTGTTCTGTTTTAAATATGAGGAGTGCATACGAGTTTAATAAAGCATTGCAATGTTCCTAAGTTTTCAGAAGAATCGACTGTATTAGATGTTAGGTCAAACCTCACAAGAAATATCAGTGTGCATTGCAATGTTCTAAATGGACTGCAAATATTTTTTTTTCAGGACATAAACTTACATGTGTGTAGAGTCACTCACCCAATAGAGTTTGCAGCTCGCCGAGTTGTATTGGACATGGCGGAGTTATAGCAGACCTGTGTAGTTGTGGATCTCGCAACATCAATAGTGAGGAGGATTTGTACCTGCCGTTGACATCTGACCGAGGCACCCTTGGTGGTCGCAGTGTCGAAGTTGATGCAGCAGGTCCACTTGGAGCTCTATTTTCCAGTGCGGCAGGTGGATGATGAGCTCATTTTTATGGTGCAGCAGGTGCACGTGGTGGTAATCCAGTATTGTGGCAATTCTCACTTGATTGGTTTGAAATTTTTGGAGAGGTGGCACATCATCATAATCATCATCTGATGCAACATCATGTTCAACTGCATCATCATTGTCTGTTCGGGCATGTTGTCCAAATGTACTGAACTCGTGCTTGTACTCTGGGTTGAGAATTGTTATTGGCTCATCTTCATCGTCGTCATCTTCATGATCCTGTCGGTGTGTGCCTTCCCAGATGAACGTGACATCGTCATCATCCTTGACTACCTCTCTCCCTGGAAAAAAACTTCTTCTGGAGAGTATTGCACCCTGTTTGTTGTCGTGAAGAATACTCGAGGAATCTCAGGGGTAACCCAGCCAGTGTCTCTTTCAGAAGAAGCTTTACTCTTCTGAAATTTGTTGTTCCTTGGGTTGTCAATTATGCACCGCATTTTGTATATGTTGAACGTCATTTCCCGCACAAAATGGCCGAGCTGCATTGTCAGGCAAAATGAATTGAATGATACGAACTGCAATGTGTTTCAAATGGTACTGTGAACTAATGCACGCCGATTGCATCATCCCGCAAGGTGAACTGAAGTAACCGCACTACATCATTGTCTGTATTGAATGTATACAACCGTACTGGATAACCGAGCAAGCGTGCTGCATAACTGAGCAAGTGCACTGCATTTTTTCCTATCGTGAACTAAAGTAACCGCACTGCTTAGTTTTTGGAGGCATACTAGACTGCGTGTACTGCTTTGTCTAGAATAAGTAACCTGAGATAGTAGAGGGAGTGTGCTTCTTACCTCGTGTTGCAGTGCTTTCTTCCGTTTGTAGGAAGAAGTTCGCTTCTCATCCATTTGTAGAACTTTTGCTTTCACCCGTGCAGTCCACTTGCCCTTCAGAAGTTCATGAGCGGTCTGGACGTTGCTCAAGGTGAGTGATGACGGAGGTTTTGCTCTGAAGGTGGTTGCAGCCTAAATCCAAGAAGCTGTCGTGGATGAAGGAACCTTGTGCACAGTCCTCCTTGCTCGAATTGGTTTGATGTCGAGGTAGCACCAATCCATATCTGATGAAGTACAGGTAATTGAAGGCCCGGAGGAGTTCGACGGTGGCGCTACCGAGCTGCTGCCATGGAAGAAGGGCGATATGCGAGATTGGGGAGGTGTTGCTCGGTTGCTGACGCGGAAGAAAGCCGAGAGGCGACGGGCGGTGTCGCTGCTTGGCCGCATCCCCGGAAGAAGGCCTGGAGCAGAGGGGCGGCATCGCTGCCGGCCGCCGCCGCTGAAGAAGGCCGGGAGGGGAGGGGCGGTGGCGCTCCCTGGCCGCCGCCGCGGCAGAAAGCGGGGAGGGGAGGGGCGGCATCGCTCCTAGGCCGCTGTCGTGAAAGAAGGACGGGAGGGGAGGGGCGACGGCGCTCCCAGCTGTTGTCGCTGAAGAAGGCCGGGAGGGGAGGGGCGGCGACGCTCCCAGGCCACTGTCGCGGAAGATGGCCGGGAGGGGAGGGGCGACGGTGATCTGGTGGTGGATGTGCAGAATAAGGCCGGTGTTTGTAGAATAAGGTCTTAAGGGGTGTTGTTAGAATACATGTATATATGTATATATATATACATGTGTTCTGTCCTCTATAGCATTCACTTATAGCTATGTCTTCAAACTTGCCATTTTCTGAATTAAGTGAATGTGATCAGACCCTAACCCCTTTTGTGCTTCTTCCTCAAAATCTGCCTATCTAGTCATATGCATTCTATTCAAACGTGGCAAATGTCTTCACTGCGTCCTTGTCAGCTGAAGATACAGAGAGACACATTTAAAACTGCTCTCAATGCTATATCTCTTTTTCCTGAATACCAGAGAAGCAGGAACGACCACCCGACAAACTAGGCATGTGTGGGAACATGGAACAACTCTCAATGAGTTGCATGCATGCCACGTGTCCATCAGATGTGAACCGCAGGGGCACCTGCGTAATTATGCTGCGCAGCCCTTTACCTTATAAATACATACCCTAGCGTGGTCATTATCTCCTCTTCCACCTCGCCAACTCGCACAAACCCTAGTGCCACTGCTAGCTCATGTCTACGTTGGAGACAAAGCGCTTAGCTGCCGCAACCTCTTCGACGCCGTCCTCACGCCGGCCGCGGACCTCGTCTTCTCCACCGCCGCCGTAGGTGTCTTCCGTCGCCAAGTTAGGGCATGGGAGATTGGACTGCTTGGCCTCCCTTCTGCCTCGTCTAGCAGTTCGTCTGTGGTAAAGAAATCTCACTTTTACAGCCTCTTTGATTTGTCAAATCCGTCCACTTCAACCAAAAGTGGTTTCTGCACTTCCTCTGGATCTGTCTCTTTCTAAATCTCATATATTGCAAAGTATGTTCACTTATGCTTCATAACTAGTTAGATTCCTCACTTGTACTTATTCATGGATTCGTACAAATCTAGAACCAACTCACTTCAAATAAGTGAATGTCTTCGCACTATGAGGTCAATGTCTTCAAACTGATTTATCTTCAAAATCTTCTTATAATGCATATGACCTCTTCCCCTTCCCTCGCATCTCTAATGCTATCACAGGTACATGTCCGTGGGAGGATCCCTAGGTACTCATAGTCTGCATTCATGTGCAAAATTCTTACAGCATCATATTGACTCCCCTAAAGCCAGCTCTTCCTTGACAAGTAGACGGAAGCCTTTCACTGTCTTGAAGCATATCAGTCTAAAAATTATGGCTTCTGAGAAATCTGCAAGGAAGGGTGGCATGCAGCGCAATGGAAATACTGCTCTAGATCTGCCTTCGGATCTGTATGAACTATACAAGGCTGATCCTGAGGAGCACTATAATCAACGCAAGACCGGGATCCAATGGATCCGAAGATATTGGGCTGAACAGTGTTCAAGTACAACTTCGTCACTGCTGAATATGATGAGAAGAATGCCATCAAGTGCCCGTGGGGCCATATTCTTTACAAGAATCTGCAACCCAAGTCGTAGCCTAAAGCTATTGCCTAAGGCTTCTATCCTTGCATGGTCCGAGGACCTCAGCCAGAGAATGCCGACCCATCATCTCTTCTATAGTGTCGTGACAACACAATCTCTTCAAGCGTAACTTCCAGTTTGCAAAGGAGCCTACTGCCAAGAAGAGGAAGGAGATGGGCCTCCACTTCAACCCTGCACTACTGGAATCATGATCTTTGCCATCAGCCAGCTCTTTGCCGTCAGTGTCTTTGCCATGAGCATACCGAAAGCTGACAGCAAAGAAAGAGCGGACGACAAAGAGCTTGTTTGCCGTCCGCTAGCACTTTGCCGTCAGCTAGCGGACGACATAGAAGCTTTGTCGTCGTCTAGCAGACGTTAAAGAGGGAGGGTGGCCCACTAGTGAGAACCACCTAACGGCCACTTTCTTTGCCATCGGCTAGCTGATGGCAAAGCTTCTTTGCCATCTGCGAGAGGACGACAAAGAAAGTGGCAACCTAACGGCTGTTTCCCCCCGGCCCCACCCCACTAGCTACACTCTTTGTCGTCTGCTAGAAGACAACAACGAAATTAAACCTAACAAAAAACGTTTGGCCCCTCTCTCTTACCTCTCTCTCTCTCCCTCACCTCACTGGCGCCACGCCGACGCCCCCGACCCCCACCCGCCAGCGCCTCCGCCGCCCCCGACCCCCCGTCGCCCCAACGCCCGCGCCATCCCAACGCCCTCGCCGCCCGTGCCACCCTAATGCCCCTGCCATCCTGACGCCCTCACCGCCCCGACACCCTGCCGCCCCTCCGCCCCAACGCCCGTGCCACCCCAACGCCCTCACTGCCCGACACCCCGCCGCCCCGGTGCTCCGTCGACCCACTCCGGTGAGCTCCCCCTGTTTTTTTCTGTTTTTCTACTGCGAGTAATAGGTTTACTGTTAGTTTCTTTTTTTTCTACTTCTACTAATTAGGTTAGTTAGTACTATTAGTTAGGTTAGTTTGATTTTCTAGGTTAGTTTTCTTTAGACTGGGTTAGTGTCATTTCTCTCATGTCTTCTTTTGTCAGATTTTGTTTTCTGTAGTAATTTAAGTTCTGTTTTGTTGACTTGTTTGTTTGAGTTTGTGTTTCTGTTTGTCCGGTGATGAAAAACGTGTTAATCATACCATCTTTAGCGACTGATTGGTCGCTTTACGGCCATGCTGTCATTCTGCAATTCTGGGGACAAATTGAACATCTTAGCGTAATTTTTCTGAGTACTTCTGAACTTATGCTGTGACAATCTGCAATTCTGATGTCCACATTGGCTATGTCGTAATTTTGGAGACTGAATTTTATGGCGAAATGTTAACCGGGCTAGAATTTTTCAAACGGGCTATCCTTTTGGTGGATCTTGAGTTGCTTACTGCTACTTGTTTGATCATAAGCATAATTCTATTTTCTTATAAAGCATTGTCTGACGGCTCAACCATTTGTTATGAAACTCTTCAAGTATTCTTAATTGAACTCAGGAATCTGTGTAATGTTTCTGGTTGATTTTTCATTCCTAATTGGAGATTGTTGTCTATGGATCCCGGTAATGACTTGTGATGTCAAAAAGTAGTGGCCTGATTCATACATTGATGAGATCTATATTATCACTCTGAGTGATCTATCCGACAAAATATCCAACTTTTTTTATATTTGTGTTTTTTTGGTGGTATTTCTGTTACCTAGACACAAATGTTCATACATTGTTTATTTGCTTTGATCTCTATTGTTAATTTTTGGTTTAAAAACATTCTCTATGAAGAGAGTAGAAGTAGATCTGTGTTGTTATCTAGACACTTTTGCTTTGATCTTTAGACTAGGTTAGTTAGGTTAGTTTCTAGGTTAGTTAGGTTAATTAGTTTGAAGGTTAGTAAGGTTAGTTTGTAGGTTAGTTAGGTTAGTTCTGTTAACTAGTTCTAGTTTTAGTTTTACTAATTACTAATCCTAGAAAACAACCATGTAAATGATTAGGATAATGATGCATATGCATCCCATTTCTTTTGTTTCTTGAAAATCAGAAAAGAAAAAGAAAAGGCGGGTTTATTCATCCATTGTCAATTAGTTGGCTAATGGTTTCTTGAATTATTTGACTATGGGCATGGACAGGTAGCAACTAGGAAAGGTGGAATTTTGCATAAAGAGTTTTTGATGGATTTGACCAATATTTTCAACATGACCGTGTGTTGAAACTCTTATATATGGGCAATATATGTCCAATGAGCTTCGCTAAATTTTCTCAAATATTTTTGAAACACTAAAATAATTTTAACCTATTAAAGACCATTTCTAGCCTTAAGAAAAATCCTTTAATTAGTTAGTTAGTTATTTTTAGGTTAAATACTTAGTTAGCTAGTTAATTAGTTAGTTAATTTTTTTAGGTGTTTTTTTCACCCACCACTTTTTTTATTATGTTTATGTTGTACTAATTTCATTTACTCTTTGTCATTGCAGGTGTTGACAGATGGTGGGCGCGGGTCGAGAGCGCTCCGGGCCTCCTTCCTCGGCGCGTGTTGGGACGGGTGGCTATAATGCACCCCAGCAGCTTCGGAGAGCGCTCGTAGACAGCATGACGACCCCGATGGGTGCTTCTTCTTCGACCGGGAGAGGTCGGGGGAAGACGAAGAGGGGTGGAGCTAGAGGTTGATGTGGCGGCGGGAGAGGTAGGAATCCTGTTGCGCCTTCCTCGCCGCCACCCCTCGCTATTTCTCTGGACCACCGGAGTGCTCCATATTAGGTGGACCTGTCAAACTTGGACCCGTTTCAGACTCCGGTCCACGAGCCTCGGGCTGATGAGCCTTGGGCCCTAGAGTCTTCGTCCTAGTAGACTCGGGCGCCAGAGTCTTCGTCCCATGAGGCTCCGGTCCCGGAGTCTTTGTCCCGCGTGACTCCGGAGACTAGTGGACATGCTGATGGCGAGGAGACCTGGTCTGATGATAGTTTTAGCAAGGGCGAGCTGGTTGAGCAGGGCAAGAAGGTCTACCAGCATGGTGGTATGAAGCTCCCGGCCATGGCGGCGACCCACGATCAGAGGTTATTGGTTGAGCCTAACGGGGAGAAGTAAGTGCATTTACTCTTTTTAACCTTTGTCCTTAATGTTTCTTCAAATTAATATCTAATGTGTTGGCCTTGTCATACTGCAGGGGTTGGATATACGCCGATGGTGTCCGCAGGCCCAACCAGGTCCTTGGTGTGCTTTGCCGGCCAACTTCCCGGGGTGGGTCACGTTTCCCGGTGAGGGTCGGGTTCCACAGCTAGCACTGAGCTGGGAGCTGTACGTGGCTGCCCGAGCCCCGCCGGAGGAGAGGGTCGACGGTGTCATGTGCGAGACGGTGGCCGAAGTTGTGAGGCGGCGGTTTTGGGTAATTTCTCCTTTACAGAATTAAAAATCAACATTACCTAGTGATTGTATGAATCAGTATTGTCTTGTTTGATTCAAGACCTTCTACAGGTGTTCTGAGGAACAAGAGGCGGAGGCGGCTAGGGTTCTCGAAGCTGAGTGCAAGCGCCTACTTCAGAACTTACGATACTAGGCTAGGGTGCAGGCTATTCGAGACTACTATGCCTCGACTAACATTAGGAGGGCAAAGAACAAGTGCCACGTCAAGTATCTGAGTAAGGAGAAGTACATGAAGGTAATTACCTATTCTTAAGGCCTTGTACTTAGTTTCCTTGATTTCATTCGTAGGTGTAGCACTGAAATTTCTCTTTGCCAAACTTAGGTTCCCCCGAAATGGTGTGCGGATAGGATGGACTATTGGGAGGCGTTGGTGGATGAGTGGTGCTCTCCCCAATGGCTAGCCGAACACAACAAGGCCAGGGATAAGTGTGCCCAAATGCGAGGTGTGCCACACCATCAAGGGATCTCCAACTTTTTTGAGTACGGGGATCACTGGGTATGTGGTTTGAGCCCTTAACGATTCATGCAATTTCATTCTCCATGCTAGCTTGAGCCCTTAACTAATATGTTGTTCCTCTCTTTTAGGCAAAACACAACAAGAAGGACGTGCCACCGCTGTACGACCTCTATGCCATGGCCCATACTGCCCCGTTCAAGAAGGCCAAGGCATTCTCTGAGGATGAACTCGATCATCCAAAGAGCTTCACAAACATCTCCCACAACAAGCTCGTGAGGTATAGAGACTTTGGGAAAGCGACGAAAGGGGATGACTTCAACCCGATCCAGAGTCCTTTTGATCCAGAGCTCGTGATGCTATCTGGTGAGGGGAGGAAACATGGCTCGGTAGCCACTGGGGATGGACTGATACGTACTACTAGAAGTCTCCCAGAGATGAAGAAGCGCCATGCGAGGTCTCTTCCTGAGATACTGCCTCGACCACGGCCAATGGAGCTCGCCATCGAGGCTAGGGCCCAGGAGCTTCTGGCAGATGCAAACAGGCAGGCTAAGCAGAGGGAGAACGAGCTGGAGGAGAGGACGACTAGTCTGTTGGAGGCGGAGAGGAACCGGAACGACTCGTCTCACCGGGCCCTATACGAGCTCCTCGTGGTAAGTTTCTCCTGCATATTAGCCAAATCATGCACGTAATGTTTGTTTCATTACTAAGTAATATGTCTGACTCATGAATACAAATTGTGCAGTCCGTGTGCGAGAAAAATGATCAGACCCCTCCGCCGATGCCCCAGATTGCTATAGCGGACACGGTGAGTTTCATTTGAATGGTCATTAGTTACTAGTATTCACATTTCAGTTTCATCATGCTAACAAGACATTGCAAATGATCTTTGGTGCAGCATGCCTCCCAGCAAGCATTGACCGATCCTTCTCCATCTGGCACTGGCGCAAACCCGACCCCGACCGATCCTTCTCCGTCTGACACTGGCGCAAACCCAACCGGTCCTTCACCTCCGTGATGCCAGTAAGTTTTCTCAAGTGTTTTGCTTACCAAATGCATAAAGACCTAGACTTACCTCCTAAATGATCTATACTTAGCTTTGTTTCCTCCGAAATGACCTAAGTTAGCTCTAATATGTTATGTTATCTCTAATATGCTTACTTACCTAGGTTTGCTTAATAATGACATACACTTAGCTTACATATGTAAAAAATGGCATAATTAGCTTACTTAGGTTTTAAGAAATGGCATAGTTAGCTTATTTTCCTCCAAAATGACATAATAAGCCTAATTAGCTCCAAAATGATCAATTTTACCTAAGTTAGCTCCAAAATGACCAAAGTTAGCTCTAAAATGCTAAATTAGCTCTAATATGCTTAGTTACCTGGGTTAGCTCCATAAAGACCTATAATTAGCTTACTTATGTCAAAATTGGCATAATATGCTTAGTTAACTCAAAAATGGCATAATAAGCTAGGTTAACTCTAAAATGACCAAGTTTACCTAGGTTAGCTCCAATATGATCCATTTTACCAAGGTTAGCCCCAAAATAACCTATTTACCTAACTTAGCTCTAAAATGACCTACACAGTTAGCATTTTTTACCTAGCTTAGCTAAAAAATCGCATTTTTTCCTATCTTAGTTAGAAGAAGATAAGAAGAGGAGAGGAGACTAAGAAAGAGTAGATAAATTCTTCTTCTTCTTATTTTTCTAGCTAGCCTTCTTCTTCTTCTAACTTCCTTCTTTCCCAATTTGCAGATTTGCTTTAGATGAGGAGCTTGCTTTCATGGAGTCAACTCTTTTTGTTTTGATTTTGTACTATGCACTTTGTTAGAGGATACTTTTTATTGGATATGTAGTGTTGGAAACTTATTGGATATGCTTGTCTATATATATCTTCAAATGTTTATATATATATAATATATATATATAGTGTGGGCCTATTCCAACAACACCCCTTAAGACCTTATTCTAACAACAAAAACTCTTATTCTGCTAACACATATACACTGCTCGATCCACCAGACCTGAACTGCACAGCAACCCGACAAAACTGCAGTAGCTCAAGCCCAACCCCTACACCCCACCTTCTTCCCCGCAGGAACCCACCCCTCGTTGCCCACCTTTCTTCCCCAGTACCACCCCCACCTACCCCCAGCGCCCCACCCCACCCACCCCCCGCGGCGCCTCAACCGGGCCACGATCTCACGCCACCCGCCGCGGCCACCACCACGAGCTGCCTAGACCTACCTTTGTCTTGCATTGGCACGCTCCGCTGGAGCCTAGTCCCGCTGCCTCCCCGCCAGGCCAGATTCGCGCCGACGCTGACGCTGCACCGCCGCCCCACCACCTCACCTTCTCCTTCTAGATCTGGCCAGCGCACAGGCACCTGTTTCCTCTCTTACTGTCGTCGGCCCATCACCGGCCGATGGGGGTGCCTCTCCCGAGCCTCCCCAGCGGGGATCTCGTAGATCCATGGCTGGTCCCGCCTGCTCCTTCCCGGAGCACTTCATTCCCTCGATCTGGGCTCCCACACGCGTCTGCCAGTGAGCTATCCTTCCCCATGCTCTTGAGCCATGGAGAAGCAGCCCCGCATGGGATCGAGGTGCGCCCAGCCCGGGGGCGTCTCCTCCGACTACGGCCTGAATTGTCGCCGGCGTGCGTCGTTTTACAGTGGAGCTCTACCCCCGACATGTTGTGCAGTACGCCCGTCCGTAACGCGCGGTTCGCCGGCCGCATACGATTCACCGAGCCACCCCGCCCAATGCAGTGCAGATCACACCCGTCGCTGTATCCAATGGATCCCGAGCTATGTGGTTGCTGCCACCGGCCTCCGGCATCCTCCATCTCCGAACAATCTCCAACTCAGGCACACACACCATCACTCCTGCTCGACCTTCTTCTACTCCCCCTCCATCTTCGTGGCTTCTTCCATCAGGCATGCTCGTCCCTTCCCGCACTGCATCACCACGCGATCCGCACTGTGTCACCACATGAGCCACACTGCATCACCTCTCCTCGCCCTCATGGATCCCGCATCTTCCCACCACTGGATCCAGGCAGCTATTCGACACCGACGCCTCCAGCCGCCCCACCCCTCTGGCTTCCTCTCCATGCAGCGGCGCCGTCACCACTCTGCCATCTCCTAGCCGGAGTTTATGCTCTCCTCCCCGTCTCCTTCGTCTTGCATCGGCAGTGAGATACTCGTTTAGTTCGCGTTGGTGCGCTTCATGCGGTGCGGAGCTTTTAATTCTACAGGAGGGAGGGGTGCAAGGAGGTCCATCCGCGGCGCTGACATGCAGTTGGGGCGAGGTGTGTGTTGCCGCTCCCTTTGACGACAATGAGGGTCACCTGTCGCTACAGTGCTATTCGCTTGTCCCTTAGTTGCAGTTCGATCGAGGCCCACATCTCCTCCAATTCTGTTCAGAAGTGTTTTGGATCGTTTTCAATTCACGGCTTCTTCGGTGCAGTTCATTGCTTTTTTTAAAAATGTGTATGGTTGTGTGGTTGTAATTTTGCACTTAGTTTTTAGTCACTGTTGTCCGCTCTGGCGATGACCACAATCCACCCGTGGTTCATTGGTCGGACGCATGGATCTGTGCGGTGCACTATGTTTTTTCCACGGTGTTCTGTCAGCGTCCCGTATTTGCTAAAGAAAAAGTGCAGCCCATTTATAGCAAAAATGTTTGCGGTTCACTCTAAAAAAATTGATGCAGCACACTTGCCTCATCTAAGCAGTTAGTGCACATTCATTAAAATAAATGAGAAGAAAATACATAGTGCAGTTCACTAACCTAAAGCATGAATACTTAAAATGTTTTGCAAAACAAATGCAATACAATATAAAAAATGTTGTAGTTCTCTGCGGTTGACTTTTTCGGAGATAACAACAAAAAATTAATGCGGTTCATTTTGATATATCTCATGGTTCTCCTACCCTCGCCTCTGCGATCCACTCTCGTTAATGAAAAAAGTTAAAAAGAAGACAACAAAAACTCATCTGAAAAAATTTACGTCAAACAAAAGAAATTATGCAGCTCGCTTGCCCATTGAGGGAGTCCTGGACTAAGGGCGTCCTCGGGCGTCTGACCTATTGGATATGGGCCGGACTGATGGGTTGTGAAGATATAAAGACCGAAGACTCTACCCTTGTCCGGATGGGACTCTCCTTGGCGTGCGAGGCAAGCTTGGTGACCAAATATGAATATTCCTTTCTCTGTAACCGGCCTTGTGTAACCCTAGATCCCTCCTGTGCTTATATAAACCGGAGGGCTACGTCCGTACATACCCCCGAATAATCATAGCCAGACTAGACATTTCGGGTTTAGTCATTACGATCTTGTGGTAGATCAACTCTTGTAATACTCATATTCATCAAGATTAATCAAGCAGGACGTAGGGTATTACCTCCATAGAGAGGGCCCAAACCTGGGTAAAACATTGTGTCCCCCGTCTCTTGTTACCATCGATCCTAGACGCACTGTTCGAGACCCCCTACCCGAGATTCGCCGGTTTTGACACCGAGATTGGTGCTTTCATTGAGAGTTTCACTGTGACGTCGACGACAGGATCGATGGCTCGCCTTGTTCTCAAGGACAATATCACCGCCGGAGGAGAACTGGCCTCGGGCCAAACCCTCTGGCTGGGCGGCTTTACCGTGACCGCCCGTTCGGTTGTTGAGCCGACAATGACCTCTCAGGTCATCAAAAATCCCCTTCGTATCGACTCCGAACACTCCAAGAAGATGGATCCAGCGGAGCTTTCGTCTTTGAACGAGCTCCTAGATCGCATCGCCGCCCTGGGGGACGTGACATACTACGATTGAATTGGGCTTAGACCCGGTCTGAGAGAAATCAAATCTCCACCGATCACCCACCAGATAGCGATAGTTGAGGAGCGAGACGACAACTCTCCATCCATACTAAGAATGGACTGTGTCCGGATCTCCGGCTTCGAAGAGCCGGACACCCACCCGCGAGGAGATGCATCCTGCCCTCCGAACATAGAATCGGACGACGGGCCTAAGAAATCATTGGATATCCCGGAGCCCGATCTGTTAAGTCCGGAAGTCCTTCATACTACGAATCCAAAATTGGGTCAGTGTTCAGATTTAAAAGCACTCACCCACCCAAATATAAGCGCTCTCATGAGCATACAATAGCAATCTCAGGAAACGGTCCACCACTTCTGGGCCCGATTCCTTCTTGTCAAAGACAAGATTAAAGATTGCCGTGACGAGGAAGCGATCTCAGCGTTCCGCAACAATTGCATGGACGAAGGAATCCTCAACGCCATCAACCACCGTCACATACTACAGTTCGCTGACTTGGCAACTATCGTACAGAAGTACAGCGCAATTTAAAGCGCCTGGAAAACTCAGGCAGCCCGTTGGGAACCATTGGTCCCCACTCAATCTCTCATTCAGGCGAAAAGGGCGCGCCGTTGTAACACGCCCAGTCCAATAGTAAAGAAATATAAGTCTAGTATGAGGCGCGGAACCGTTCTGGAAGGATGGCTCGATGGGCCATGCAAAATACACGCAACACCGGATAACATACCAACACATAGCCTTAGAGCATGTTGGATACTCCGGCAAGTGGCCAAGAGTGACGAGGATATCCTCAGCAAGAATACCCCAGAACAACACCCCCCAGAAGACGACGGCCCCAAAGTACTAAAAGTCACCGAAGTCTGTCAAATAGCAGCAATAAACCCTTGGAACGACACGGCTATAACTTTAAATGCCGGTGACGAACCAAAATATAGGACACTCCGAGCACCAGCCACCTTGTGCTACCTCTTGAGCACTGCGTTGGATTTCCCCGAAGAGGAGAGGATGATGCAGCAAAGTAGCGTAAGTATTTCCCTCAGTTTTTGAGAACCAAGGTATCAATCCAGTAGGAGGCTACGCTCGAGTCCCTTGTACCTACACAAAAACAATAGCTCAACGCAACCAGCGCGCTAAGGGGTTGTCAATCCCTTCACGGTCACTTACGAAAGTGAGATCTGATAGAGATGATAAATAATATTTTTGGTATAAAGATGAAAAGTAAAAAGTAAAAGGCAAAGTAATAAGCAAAGCAATAATAAAGTGATGGAGATTGATATGATGAGAAAGAGACCCGGGGGCCATAGGTTTCACTAGTGGCTTCTCTCAAGAGCATAAGTATTCTACGGTGGGTGAACAAATTACTGTTGAGCAATTGACAGAATTGAGCATAGTTATGAGAATATCTAGGTATGATCATGTATATAGGCATCACGTCCGAGACAAGTATACCGACTCCTGCATGCATCTACTACTATTACTCCACTCATCGACCGCTATCCAGCATGCATCTAGAGTATTAAGTTAAAAACAAAGTAACACCTTAAGCAAGATGACATGATGTAGAGGTATAGTTTCATGCAATATGATAAAAACCCCATCTTGTTATCCTCGATGGCAATGATACAATACGTATCTTGATGCCCCTTCTGTCACTGGGAAAGGACACCGCAAGATCGAACCCAAAGCTAAGCACTTCTCCCATGGCAAGAACAATCAATCTAGTAGGCCAAACCAAACTAATAATTCGAAGGGACTTGCAAAGATAACCAATCATACATAAAAGAATTAAGAGAAGATTCAAATATTATTCATAGATAGACTTGATCATAAACCCACAATTCATCGGTCTCAACAAACACACCGCAAAAAGAAGATTACATCGAATATATCTCCACGAGAGAGGGGGAGAACATTGTATTGAGATCCAAAAAGAGAGAAGAAGCCATCTAGCTACTAACTATGGACCCATAGGTCTGAAGTAAAGTACTCACACTTCATTGGAGGGGCTTGGATGATGATGTAGAAGCCCTCCATGATCGATGCCCCCTCTGGCGGAGCTCCGGAACAGGCCCCAATATGGGATCTCGTGCATACAGAAAGTTGCGGCGGTGGAATTAGGTTTTTGGCTCCGTATCTGATTGTTTGGGGGTATGTGGATATATATATATAGGAGGAAGAAGTACGTCGGTGGAGCTTCGAGGGGCCCACGAGGCAGGGGGCGTTTCCTAGGGGGGCTCCCTCCACCCTCGTGACCACCTCGTGGCTTTGTTGACGGAGGGTCTAAGTCTCCTGGATCTTATCTGATGAGAAAATCACGTTTCCGAAGGTTTCATTCCGTTTGGACTCCGTTTGATATTACTTTTCTTCGAAACCCTAAAACAGGCAAAAAAACAACAATTCTGGGCTGGGCCTCCGGTTAATAGGTTAGTCCCAAAAATAATATAAAAGTGGATAATAAAGCCCAATAATGTTCAAAACAATAGATAATATATCATGGAGCAATCAAAAATTATAGATACGTTGAAGACGTATCAAGCATCCCCAAGCTTAATTCCTGCTCGTCCTCGAGTAGGTAAATGATAAAAACAGAATTTTTGATGCGGAGTGCTACTTGGCATAATTTCAATGTAAATCTTCTTAATTGTGGTATGAATATTCAGATTCAAAAGATTCAAGACAAAAGTTCATGTTGACATAAAAATAATAATAATTCAAGCATACTAACAAAGCAATTATGTCTTCTCAAAATAACATGACCAAAGAAAGCTATCCTTACAAAATCATATAGTCTGGCTATACTCTATCTTCACCACACAAAGTATTTAAATCATGCACAACCCCGATGACAAGCCAAGCAATTGTTTCATACTTTTGACATTTTCAAAACTTTTTCGATCTTCACGCAATACATGAGCGTGAGCCATGGATATAGCACTATATGTGGAATAGAATGGTGGTTGTGGAGAAGACAAAAAGAGGGGAAGGTAGTCTCACATCAACTAGGCGTATCAATGGGCTATGGAGATGCCCATCAATAGATATCAATGTGAGTGAGTAGGGATTGCCATGCAACGGATGCACTAGAGCTATAAGTGTATGAAAGCTCAACAAAAGAAACTAAGTGGGTGTGCATCCAACTCGCTTGCTCACGAAGACCTAGGGCATTTTGAAGAAGCCCATCACTGTAATATACAAGCCAAGTTCTATAATGAAAAATTCCCACTAGTATATGAAAGTGATAGAATGAGAGACTCTCTATCATGAAGATCATGGTGCTACTTTGAAGCACAAGTGTGGTAAAAGGATAGTAACATTGTCCCTTCTCTATTTTTCTCTCATTTTTTTGGGCCTTCTCTTTTTTATGGCCTTTTTTTCGTCCAGAGTCTCATCCCGACTTGTGGGGGAATCATAGTCTCCATCATCATTTCCTCACTTGGGACAATGCTCTAAAAATGATGATCATCACACTTTTTATTTTTCTTACAACTCAACACTTACAACTCAATACTTAGAACAAAATATGACTCTATATGAATGCCTCCGGCGGTGTACCGGGATATGCAATGAATCAAGAGTGACTTGTATGAAAGAATTATGAACGGTGGCTTTGCCACAAATACGATGTCAACTACATGATCATGCTAGCAATATGACAATGATGAAGCGTGTCATAATGAATGGAACGGTGGAAAGATGCATGGCAATATATCTCGGAATGGCTATGGAAATTCCATGATAGGTAGGTATGGTGGCTGTTTTGAGGAAGGTATTTGGTGGGTGTATGATACCGGCGAAAAGTGCGAGGTATTAGAGAGGCTAGCAATGGTGGAAGGAAGGAAAGTGCGTATAATCCATGGACTCAACATTAGTCATAAAGAACTCATATACTTATTGCAAAAATCTAGAAGTTATCAAAGCAAACTATTACGCACAAGCTCCTAGGGGGATAGATTGGTAGGAAAAGACCATCGCTCGTCCCCGACCGCCACTCATAAGGAAGACAATCAATAAATAAAATCATGCTCTGACTTCATCACATAACGGTTCACCATACGTGCATGCTACGGTAATCACAAACTTTAACACAAGCATTTCTCAAATTCACAACTACTCAACTATCATGACTCTAATATCACCATCCTAATATCTCAAAACAAATATCAAGCATCAATTTTTTCTTAGTATTCAACGCACTCAAAAGAAAGTTTTACAAATCTTTAATGCCAAGCATATTTATTATTAAGAAAATTACCATGCTATTAAGACTCTCAAAATAATCTAAGTGAAGCATGAGAGATCAATAGTTTCTATAAAACAAATCCACCACCGTGCTCTAAAAGATATAAGTGAAGCACTAGAGCAAAATTATATAACTCAAAAGATATAAGTGAAGCACATAGAGTATTCTATCAAATTCCAAATTATGTATGGCTCTCTCAAAAGGTGTGTACAGCAAGGATGATTGTGGTAAACTAATAAGCAAAGACTCAAATCATAAAAGACGCTCCAATCAAACACATATCATGTGGTGAATAAAATATAGCTCCAAGTAAAGTTACCGATAGAAGTAGACGAAAGAGGGGATGCCTTCCGGGGCATCCCCAAGCTTTGGATTTTAGGTGTCCTTAGATTATCTTGGGGGTGCCATGGGCATCCCCAAGCTTAGGCTCTTTCCACTCCTTGTTCCATAATCCATCAAATCTTTACCCAAAACTTGAAAACTTCACAACACAAAACTTAAAGTAGAAAATCTCGTGATCTCCGTTAGCGAAAGAAAAATAAAAGACCACTTCAAGGTACTGTAATGAACTCATTCTTTATTTATATGGGTGTTATACCTACTGTATTCCAACTTCTCTATGGATTATAAACTATTTTACTAGCCATAGATTCATCAAAATAAGCAAACAACACACGAAAAACACAATTTGTCAAAAACAGAATAGTCTGTAGTAATCTGTAGATAGAGCAAGATCTGGAACCCCAAATATTCTAAAATAAATTGCTGGACGTGAGGAATTTATCTATTAATCATCTGCAAAAAGAATTAACTAAATAGCACTCCCCAGATAAAAATGACAGCAGTTCTTGTGAGCGCTAAAGTTTCTGTTTTTTACAGCAAGTTCAACAAGACTTTCCCCAAGTCTTCCCAACGGTTCTACTTGTCACAAACACTAATTAAACACAAAAAACACAACCAAAACATAGGGTAGATAATTTATTTATTACTAAACAGGAGCAAAAAGCAAGGAATACAAATTAAATTGGGTTGCCTCCCAACAAGCGCTATCGTTTAACGCCCCTAGCTAGGCATAACAAGCAAGAATAGATCTAGGTATTGCCATCTTTGGTAGGTAATCCATAAGTGGCTCTCATGATAGATTCATATGGTAATTTTATTTTCTTTCTAGGGAAGTGTTCCATGCCCTTTTTTAATGGAAATTGGAATCTAATATTCCCTTCCTTCATATCAATAATTGCACCAACCGTTCTAAGGAAAGGTCTACCGAGAATAATAGGGCAAGAAGGATTGCAATCTATATCAAGAACGATAAAATCTACGGGCACATAATTCCTATTTGCAATAATAAGAACATCATTAATTCTTCCCATAGGTTTCTTAATAGTGGAATCCGCAAGATGCAAGTTTAGAGAGCAATCATCAAAATCACGGAAATTTAGCAAATCACACAAAGTTTTTGGGAATAGTAGAGACACTAGCACCCAAATCACACAAAGCATAAAACTCATGACCTTTAATTTTAATTATAATAGTTGGTTCCCACTCATCATAAAGTTTTCTAGGGATAGAAACTTCCAATTCAAGTTTTTCTTCATAAGATTGCATCAAGGCATCAATGATATGTTTAGTAAACACTTTATTTTGACTATAAGCTTGAGGAGAATTTAGCACAGATTGCAACAAGGAAATACAATCAATCAAAGAGCAATTTTCATAGTTAAATTCCTTGAAATCCATAATAGTGGGTTTAGCAACATGTAGGGTTTTAATTTCTTCAATCCCACTTTTATCAGATTTGGCATCAAGATCAACAAATTCCGAATTCTTAGAACGCCTTCTAGGTAAAGGTGGATCATATTCAGTCCCATCATTATCAAGATTCATGTTGCAAAATAAAGATTTAATAGGGGACACATCAATACCTTTTAGATCTTCATCATTATTTTCATAGGAACTAGAAGAACACGCTTTTATAAAGGCATCTTTGTTAGCACGCATCCTAGCGGTTCTTTCTTTGCACCCGTCAATGGAAATTCTCATGGCTTTGAGAGACTCACCGATATCATGCTTAGGTGGAATAGATCTAAGTTTCAAAGAATCGACATCAAGAGCAATTCTATCAAAGTTCCTAGCCAAATCATCAATCTTAAGCAATTTTTCTTCAATCATAGCATTAAAATTCTTTTGCGAAGAAATAAATTCTTTAATATTAGATTCAAAATCAGAGGGCATATTATTATAATTTCCATAAGGATTGTTGTAGGAATTACCATAATTATTAGAGGGATTACTAGGATAAGGCCTACGGTTGAAATTTCCTCTATATGCGTTGTTACCAAAATTGTTCCTACCAACAAAATTCACATCCATAGATTCATTATTATTCTCAATCAAAGTAGACAAGGGCACATAATTAGGATCCGAAGAAACACTCTTATTAGCAAATAATTTCATAAGTTCATCCATCTTTCCACTCAAAACATTAATTTCTTCTATCGCATGCACCTTTTTATTAGTAGATCTTTCAGTATGCCATTGAGAATAATTAACCATAATATTATCTAGGAGTTTAGTAGCTTCTCCTAAAGTGATTTCCTTAAAAGTGCCTCCCACGACTGAATCTAAAAGATTTCTAGAAGCAAAATTCAATCCGGCATAAAATTTTTGTATAATCATCCACAAATTTAAACCATGAGTAGGGCAATTACGTATCATTAATATCATTCTCTCCCAAGCTTGTGCAACATGTTCATGATCAAGTTGCTTAAAATTCATAATATTGTTTCTAAGAGAGATGATCTTAGCGGGAGGAAAATAATTAGAGATAAAAGAATCTTTGCACTTGTTCCATGAATCAATACTATTTTTAGGCAAAGATGAAAACCAAGCTTTAGCACGATCTCTAAGCGAAAAAGGAAATATCTTCAATTTAACAATATCATTATCGACATCTTTCTTCTTTTGCATGTCACACAAATCAACGAAGCTATTAAGATGGGTAGCGGCATCTTCACTAGGAAGGCCGGAGAACGGATCTTTCATGACAAGATTCAACAGAGCAGTATTGATTTCACAAGATTCAGCATCGGTAAGAGGAGCAATCGGAGTGCTAAGGAAATCATTGTTGTTGGTATTGGTGAAGTCACACAATTTAGTATTATCTTGAGCCATCGCGACAAACAAGTAAACTAACACACAAGCAAACAAAAAGCAAACGGGCAAAAGAGGCAAATAGAGAGGGAGGATAGAGAGAGAGAGGGCGAATAAAACGGCAAGGGTGAATTGGGGGGAGAGGAAAACGAGAGGTAAATGACAAATAATGTAATGCGGGAGATAGGGATTGTGATAGGTACTTGGTATGTTGACTTTTGCGCAGACTCCCCGGCAACGGCGCCAAAAATTCTTCTTGCTACCTCTTGAGCACTGTGTTGGATTTCCCCGAAGAGGAGAGGATGATGCAGCAAAGTAGCATAAGTATTTCCCTCAATTTTTGGGAACCAAGGAATCAATCCAGTAGGAGGCTACGCTCGAGTCCCTTGTACCTACACAAAAACAATAGCTCAACGCAACCAACGCGCTTAGGGGTTGTCAATCCCTTCACAGTCACTTACGACAGTGAGATCTGATAGAGATGATAAATAATATTTTTTGTATTTTTGGTATAAAGATGTGAAGTAAAAAGTACAAGGCAAAGTAATAAGCAAAGCAATAATAAAGTGATGGAGATTGATATGATGAGAAAGAGACCCGGGGGCCATAGGTTCACTAGTGGCTTCTACCAAGAGCATAAGTATTCTACGGTGGGTCAACAAATTACTGTTGAGCAATTGACAGAATTGAGCATAGTTATGAGAATATCTAGGTATGATCATATATAGGCATCACGTTCAAGACAAGTAGACCGACTCCTGCCTACATCTACTACTATTACTCCACTCATCGACTGCTATCCAGCATGCATCTAGAGTATTAAGTTAAAAACAGAGTAACGCCTTAAGCAAGATGACATGATGTAGAGGGATAGTTTCATGCAATATGATAAAAACCCCATCTTGTTATCCTCGATGGCAACGATACAATACGTGCCTTGCTGCCCCTTCGGTCACTGGGAAAGGACACCGCAAGATCGAACCCAAAGCTAAGCACTTCTCCCATGGCAAGAACAATCAATCTAGTAGGCCAAACCAAACTGATAATTTGAATAGACTTGCAAAGATAACCAATAATACATAAAAGAATTCAGAGAAGATTCAAATATTATTCATAGATAGACTTGATCATAAACCCACAATTCATCGTTCTCAACAAACACACCGCAAAAAGAAGATTACATCGAATAGATCTCCACGAGAGAGGGGGAGAACATTGTATTGAGATCCAAAAAGAGAGAAGAAGCCATCTAGCTACTAACTATGGACCCATAGGTCTGAAGTAAAGTACTCTCACTTCATTGGAGGGGCTTGGATGATGATGTAGAAGCCCTCCGTGATCGATGGCCCCTCCGGCGGAGCTCTGGAACAGGCCCCAAGATGGGATCTCATGGATACAGAAAGTTGTGGTGGTGGAATTAGATTTTTGGCTCCATATCTGATCGTTTGGGGGTACGTGGATATATATAGGAGGAAGAAGTACGTCGGTGGAGCTTCGAGGGGCCCACGAGGCATGGGGCGCGCCCTATGGGGGGGCGCCCTCCACCCTCGTGACCGCTTCATGGCTTTCTTGACGGAGGGTCCAAGTCTCCTGGATCTTATCTGATGAGAAAATCACGTTTCCGAAGGTTTCATTCCGTTTGGACTCCGTTTGATATTCCTTTTCTTCGAAACCCTAAAACAGGCAAAAAACAGCAATTCTGGGCTGGGCCTCCGGTTAATAGGTTATTCCCAAAAATAATATGAAAGTGGATAATAAAGCCCAATGATGTTCAAAATAGTAGATAATATAGCATGGAGCAATCAAAAATTATAGATACGTTGGACACGTATCACCTTGGTCCTCAGTCCAATCATGGACGACTTTCAGCTCATCAAGGTTCTCATGGACGGCGGCAGCGGACTAAACCTCATCTACAAAGATACACTCCACAAAATGGAAATAGACAGGAGCCGCATCGAGCAAAGCAGCATGACATTCCGAGGAATCATTCCCAGTCGGGAGGCACGGTGTGTGGGAAAAATAACACTCGACGTGGTATTCGGCACGCCGAAGAATTACCCGTCAGAAGAAATAACCTTCCAAGTGGCCGCCTTCAACAACGGATATCACGCCCTCTTGGGGCGAGAGGCATTTACATGCTTCCAAGTTGTACCTCATTACGGGTACATGAAGCTTAACATGCCCGGGCCCAATGGCATAATCACTCTAGCCAGTGATCGGGATATAGCACTCCGCGCCGAAAATAAAACCGCATCCCTGGCCCTCGAGGCATTATCTGAAGGCCTCGCGGCCGAAGAATTAACCGCACTGCTCTCCACGGTGGACAGAGATGATGTAATCTTAGACAAACACCCCAAATCCACCTCCTTCAAGCCAGCGGAAGAAATAGTCAAATTCCTGGTCCATCCAACGGACACCAAGAAGACAACATCTATTGGGGCGCAGCTAGACCCAACGGTCGACGCCGCGCTACAGGATTTTCTTCGCGAAAATTGGGATATATTCGCCTGGCACACCTCTGACATGCCAGGAATCCCACGCGAGCTGGCCGAATACAACCTTAACATATTAAAGGGATACAAACCAGTCAAACAAACATATTAAAGGAACCCAAACACCAAGCCATGGGAGAGGAGCTAGCCAAGCTAATCGAGGCCGGATTCATTAGAGAAATAAAACATCCGGACTGGCTGGCAAACCTGGTGATGGTACCAAAGAAGGATAAATCCTGGCACCCGTGCGTCGATTTTAAAGACCTCAATAAGGCTTGCCCTAAGGATCCCTTCCCCCTCACCCGCATCGATCGAATCATTGATGCTACCGTAGGACACGACTCACTGTGTTTCCTCGATGCATATTCCGGATACCATCAAATTAAAATGAAGGAGTCCGATCAAGCTGCAACATCATTCATCACCCCATACGGGCCATTCTGCTTCAACACCATGCCCTTCGGGCTCAAGAACACCGACGCCACCTACCAACGCATGATCCAAACATGCCTAGATAAACAGATCGGAAGGATAGTCGAATCCTATGTGGACGACGTCGTAATCAAGACAAGGCACGTCGAAACACTAATAGACGACCTGCATCTCACATTTGACATCCTCCGTGCATACGACATTATGCTCAATCCGGAAAAGTGTGTTTTCAGCGTCCCCGCAGGAAAGCTGCTGGGCTTCATCGTTTCCAATAGAGGAATTGAAACAAATCTAGCCAAAATCCGAGCTCTGTCACAATTGGGTACGCCAACAGACATTAAGCAAGTCCCAAAACTTGCGGGTTGCGTGGTAGCTTTAACCACTTTATCTCCAGATTGGGAGAAAAGGCACTGCCACTCTATCACCTTCTACGGTGAACCAATCACTTCGAGTGGACGGACGCGACAACAGCCGGACTGGAAGAAATAAAAACCCTTCTAGTGAGCAACCCAATCCTGGCCGCGCCAAACGTCGGCGAACCCATGTTGCTATACATATCGGCAACACATCAAGTGGGGACTCGTCGTTGAACGAGAACAGGACGGACACAAATTCCTGCTTCAGAAGCCAGTATAGTACGTATCCACTGTCCTTACACCATGCAAAACCCGGTACCACCATTATCAAAAAATATCATACACGATCTTCATGGCATCTCGAAAGCTACGACACTACTTCCAGGAGTGTTCGATCATGGTGGCTTCCGAAGTACCACTCAACGACATAATAAAAAACCGCTATGCCATGGGCCGGATTGCCGAATGGACCATCGAGCTCCTTCCATTTGATATTACATACAAACCACATCGAGCTATTAAATCCCAAGTACTGGCTGACTTTGTCGCTGAATGGACAGAGGCCAAACTCCCTAAAGAGTACGGTATATATTCCAATTGGGTTATGTATTTCGATGGCTCCAAAATGCTGGCAGGGCTAGGAGCGGGCATCGTCTTAACATCGCCCACTGGAGACGTCATTCAGTACGTACTCCATATACTATACACAGACTCCAACAACGCAGCCGAATACGAGGCCTTATTGCATGGTCTCCGGATGGCTGTCTCCATGGGCATACAGCGCCTGGAAGTGCGCGGGGACTCAAACATTGCAATATCTCAAATAAATGGAGACTTTGATGCCAAATATCCAAAGATGGTAGCTTATCATAATGTCGTCCTAAAAATGTCGGATCGGTTCGAGGGGCTCGAGTTCCATCATGTGGCCCGAGAAAGTAATCAAGCGGCGGATGTTCTTTCTCATATCGGCACCAAGAGCGACCGCGTCCCACCCAATATCTTTCTGGAAAGGCTTTTTGAGCCATCCGTGGTGTGGCAGGGGGAGAGTGGCAACACTAATCCGCATCCAAACACAACCCGAGATTCTGAAGACACCGATATCATCGGAGGCTCAGCCACCGAAATAACACCATCGACCCATCTCATTATGGCAGTCATTGCCCCATGGACCGAACCCTTCTTGGCCTACCTTAATAGGAAGGAACTTTCTGAGGATCGCAATGAGGCCCGCCTCATTGTTCGGTGATACGTCTCCAACATATCTATAATTATTGATTGTTCCATGCTATTATATTATCAACCTTGGATGTTTTATATGCATTTATATGCTATTTCATATGATTTTTGGGACTAACCTATTAACCTAGAGCCCAGTGCCAGTTTTCTGTTTTTTCCTTGTTTTAGGGTTTCGAAGAAAAGGAATATCAAATGGAGTCCAAACGGAATGAAACCGTCGGAAAAGTTATTTTTGGAAAGAAAGCAATACAGGAGACTTGGAGTGCATGTCAGGGGATCAACGAGGAAGACACCAGGCAGGGGGGCGCGCCCACCCCCTGGGCGCGCCCTGCACCCTCGTGGGCCCCTCGTGGCTCCCCTGATGTATTTCTTCCGCCTATATATATCCATATACCCTAAAACTATCGGGGAGCACAATAGATCGGGAGTTCCACCGCCAGAAGCCTGCGTAGCCACCGAAAACCAATCTAGACCCGTTCCGGCACCCTGCCGGAGGGTGAATCCTTCTCCGGTGGCCATCTTCATCATCCCGGTGCTCTCCATGACGAGGAGGGAGTAGTTCTCACTTGGAGCTGAGGGTATGTACCAGTAGCTATGTGTTTGATCTCTCTCCCTCGTGTTCTTGAGGTGATGCGATCTTGATGTATCGCGAGCTTTTCTATTATAGTTGGATCCTTATGATGTTTCTCTCTTGTAATGGATTGAGTTTTCCCTTTGCAGTTATCTTATTGGATTGAGTCTTTAAGGATTTGAGAACACTTGATGTATGTCTTGCGTGGGATACCCGTGGTGAAAACGAGGTATTCTATTGATCCACTTGATGTATGTTTTGGTGATCAACTTGCGGGTTCCACCCATGAACCTATGCATAGGGGTTAGCACACATTTTCATCTTGACTCTCTAGTAGGAACTTTGGGGCACTCTTTGAAGTTCTATGTGTTGGTTGAATAGATGAATCTAAGATTGTGTGATGCATATCGTATAATCATACCCACGGATACTTGAGGTGACATTGGAGTATCTAGGTGACATTAGGGTTTTGGTTGATTTGTGTCTTAAGGTGTTATTCTAGTACAAACTCTAGGGCTGTTTGTGACACTTATAGGAATAGCCCAACGGATTGATTGGAAAGAATAACTTTGAGGTGGTTTCGTACCCTACCATAATCTCTTCGTTTGTTCTCCGCTATTAGTGACTTTGGAGTGACTCTTTATTGCATGTTGAGGGATAGTTATATGATCCAATTATGTTATTATTGTTGAGAGGACTTGCACTAGTGATAGTATGAACCCTAGGCCTTGTTTCAACACATTGCAATATCGTTTATGCTCACTTTTATCATTCGTTACCTTGCCGTTTTTATATTTTCAGATTACAAAAAAATACACTTCCGTGATGATACGTGTTTGTCATAGTAGGTCGCTTTTTTTGTCATGCATGTACATCCATGACAAATTTATGACAGAATCAAGATAGTCATACCTGTGCTATCGTAGAAGTGTTCCATGACATTACCAAAATTATCATCACGGAAGTGTCCACTTCCATGATGATAAATCGCACGTCACAGAAGTACTTTTGTCAAGGGTGACCGACACGTGGCATCCACCGTAACGGAACGCCTTAAGCTATCGGGTCGGGTTTGGATCCGATAACCCGTTAACAGCCCCGACCAATGGGGATTTTCCACGTGTAAAATCATCATTGGCTAGAGGAAACACGTGTCGGCTCATCATCGGGACAGATGCCATCCACTCACTTGACAGAAGACGCCTATGATACGTCAACACGTTGCACGACCCAACAAGTTTAAATGGGCTGGCCCAACTAAAGGCCCACAAGATTTTGCGGACCATAATGGGCCGGCCTAGCTAAAGGCCCACGAGATTTTGCGGACCATAATGGGCTGGCCTAGCTAAAGGCCCACAAGATTTCGCGGGCCATAATGGGCCGGCCCAGGTACAGGCCCACAAGATTTTTGTGTGCCATAATAGGTCGGCCCAGGTAAAGGCCCACAAAATTCTTGCGGATCATAATGGGCCGGCCCAGCTAAAGGCCCACGAGATTTCGCCGACATTAATGGGCCGGCCCAGCTGTAGGCCCACAAGATTTTGAGGACCCTAGTAGGCCGGCCCGTTAATTGGCTGCCATGTTTTGGGCCAAATGCCGGCCCATATTTGATACAGTCTATTAATGGCCTGCCACGCTCCGGGCCTAATAGTGGCCCATATGAGATCCGGCCCGTTAAAAGCCTACCACGTTCTGGGCCAAATTACGGCCCAGATCAGGTACAGCCCTTTAAGAGGTTTTGGACCTAATTATGGCCCATATCAGATTCGGCCCGTCAACTGGACACTATGCTTTTGGGCCCACTTGCAAAAGGCCCACTTAGTAATTCGGCCTGATATTAGTTTTGGCCTGTTAAGGACCCGTTTAACATTTCGGCCCTATATTAATTTTAGCCTGTTAAAAGCCCGTCATATAGTTGGGCCTAACTACGGCCCGGATTGCATCCGGCCTACTTGCAGCCGATATCTGATTGGGCCAAACAAGGACCGAGACAATTTTTCGGCCTGTTAAAAGCTCGTGATTTGATTCGCACAATCATGGGCCGGGGTTCATTTCGGACTACTGCCGGCCCGTGAGCTGATCGGCACGTTTCAGGTCCAACCTACATCATGATTTCATGACCGCCCGATTATGTACCGTAATTTTACGGTTTGGCCAGTTTACTGCGAAGACAGGATATATATACAGTAAAATAACTGCAGCATCATGAATAAGAAAAAACCTATACTATACAATAAAGAAATTACGGCATATTACATCCACTGGGCATCAAAGTTCGCCACTATGATAATAAAGCACAAGCAGACAGCAGATTACATACACTGGGCATCAAAGATCGCCACCAGTGCAAATAAACAAGCCGACAAAATAATATATAAAACCGACAACACTTCAATAGAGTTCAAGAAAGGTTAGCCCTGCTGGGGAGCTGCAGCGCAAGCAGCTGAGCAAGATGATGAGACTACGCTTGTTCAACATTTATATCTTCCTCACTCTGAAAGATAAACAAGCAGACAGATGACAGGTTTTGCACATAAAAGTATCAGTGCTGACAATTCATCACATTTCTTACTGACGAATAAAGTGACACAGTTTAAATTTGCATTAACACAATATGGTATTGTTCAGGTCAAGACATGGTAGGAAATGACATTGTGAAGGAGTTGGCAGCTTCACGACACCACTGGATTACAGATCAAGAACTCATAAGTATCAATGGTTAGTGTGCTGTCAATTTATACCATTTCATATTGGCAAATAAAGAGATGATTTAAATAATAGTAGAATGATATGTCATTTTTCATAGTTAAGACATTGCAGAATATGACATTGTGCTGTAGTGGGTAGGTTCACCACACCACTGGATTACAGATGAAGAACAGAACCATACATGCAGTGCAAAAGAAGATCACTTGCTCTGTATAGTTTAATTTGCATGGTATGAAGAAGGAACTTGGTTGTACAACTGAAAACTTAAATTGAGAAAGGACGAACTTTTGTTTATGAACTACATATAATAAACTTTAAACAACCAATTTAATGCAAACACCAAAAATAAACAGCTGTTGCAGTCATGCCTAACCAAATAAATACAACAAAGTTTAAAGGCTTGAGATGGACAAACTTACATTATTGGTGAAGACAGGCTCTATAAAGGCCTTGTCCATGCTGATGGGGGGGGGGCAATTCAAGAAGTTTACCATAGAATCTTCTTCAAAAGCATTGCCTTTATTCTACATTTTGTTAAGAGTAAATATAGATGTGATAATATACGAAAAAATGGAGAATATTTAAGATAAGATGAAGAGTGATGCTACATAACCAATTAGCTATAAATGTAAGTGCAGCGATACAGGCAAAAGGTACAGCCAAGAGCAATGCACAACTAAACTTCTTCAGTACCAACCTTATGGTAAGAGTAAATATAGATATGATGTGTAGAAAATGGAGGGCAAAGGAAAATAAGCTGTAGAGTGATGGTACATGAACAACTACCTGTCATTATAAGTACACTGATAAAGGACAGCATGTACTTACAAGAACAATGCAGAGCTAAAAAACATTGGCATTAGATATATTCTTCACTAATGTAACCATTCATACATATCAGATAATTTGGAGCGAACAATTGATAAGGAAGCTATCATGCATACTGCTGTCACATAATGAACCAGGTATGTATGCAAGTATAGTGATATAGGACAATAGGTACTAACAAGAGCAAAGCAGCGGGCAGCATATTTGAGATATCCTATCGTTCTTGTCAAACCGGAATTCTTCTTCGAGCAGATTTCCTGCAAAAAAGATCCGTAAGGCACATGCGGAAAAGTAGAAGTTCAAATTGTCATGTGATTTCATAGACAGTACCTCATCCTGGGAACGAGACCAGTGCATAACAAGGTTTTTCCATTCAATGTCTTCTAAATTTAGCACAGGAGACTTCACCAGGAATTTGTTTATAGACTTGCCATCAAAGTGTGATTTCCTCAGGTAACACCGATACTGCTGCAATGCTTCCTTGAAAAGCACAAGCAAGCTTTGCTCGTCATGACTATCTAGATTGACCCTCGCCTAGTTACAACAATGTAATGTAAATCATTGATGTGTTCAATCAGCAGAAAACAGGAAAATAATAGCCATGAATAATAGCACTTACACGTAAGTTGGACAGGAAGATGTGAAAATGGTTTTTGTCTTCACAATAATCTTCCCATGATGGGAATATATGCACGTAGTGCCTAACAACATTGAAAGCATTGTCTTTTAAACTAGGAATAAATGGAATGGGGTTCCAATCTGCAGGAATTGACCGTCTCTGCAGTTGGGATAGGTCTTCGACCGGTGGACTTGTTGTACTTTTTGCTGCAGTGGGATTTTTCTGTGGTACAACGGGTGCTATGGCAAATGAAATCGGTATACCTTTTGCTGGAGTGCAGGTCCTGTGTGGTGGGGCTAGTGGTGTGGCCAGTGAAGTATGGGTACAGTCTGCTGCAGTCGGTCCTACGTTTTGTGTCACTAGTTGTACAACCAATATAAGTGGGGTGCTGTCTGATTTCTCCGGCACCACCACGTTTTTCAAGGACTTTGCTGGTGCTCCTTCAGGTTCGGCAATCACCCTCTTCCTTTTTGATGTCTGATGCACAAGAACAGCATTTGAGTGGAAAAACATGGTATGATGATAGATGGAATATGTATTGATAATGGATGGGCATGGCATCTCGACATATATGATGAGTAAACTAAGCAGATGGCGGTGCAAAAAAGTAGAAGAAATGCAAGACAACATATGCAAGATACCCGCAATCAATGAAACATTACCAAATTAGAACAGGCACCTTGATGGGTGAACAGGACATGCCATCTTCCTTTAACTCCTCGAGGTTAGAATAGTCATTAGGATGATATTTTGAACAAGAATCAACATGCGGGGAGTGTATGAGTTTCATTGCATCCAGAATGGCACTCAATGCCTTGGTGCCAATTTTGTAAGTCATTGCAGTGTTAAGCTTCAAGAGTGGACTGCTGCTAGTGCGACACAAAGCAGCTACATAGATCATAGTGTAGATATAACGGGAAAACCTTAAGCATCAGAGTAAAATCAGCAAAGTGGAACTTGCTGGAATATATGTGCTAGTATTGCCGGTACGGCTAGAAAGGCTTCGGATACCAGCTCTCTTCAAGTGATGGTGCGGTACTGTTAATATCAATGTAACTCTCAAAGGCGACACAGCTCCCCGCATTTCCTTGATATTCTTATAGGTTTCAAGTGGGCAGGCCACTACAAATCCTATTCCTATGTTTACAAGATCCTACGAATCAAAGAGGCTCAAGTGTCCATCACAACCGACCGTATAGACCTCTACACTTCAAATGTCCCTGCTCATCTTTAGTACAAGGAACATACTATACTACTATCATACTCCCTCTGTTCCAAAATATAAGTCTTGGTAGAGATTTCCACTATGGATCACATACAGATGTATCCAGGTACATTTTAGAGTGTAAATTCACTCATTTTGCTCCATATGTAGTCCATGGTGGAATCTATACAAAGACTTGTATTTAGGAATGGAGAGAGTACATATTAAAGAAGAACGGAAGAGGAACATGGTAAAGAAGAGCAAGCAGATTTTGGATAATAAAATGTTGGTTGCGCAGTGCCCACACATGATGAACTAGAGCGCATTAAGAATGCAACTCCTAGCTTTCTCTCTACCATTGCAGGCGGTTGGATGAAGATCCTACGTCTCCTAACCCTTCTTCTTCCTCGTCTCTGATTCTTCCCATACAGAACACCGCACGGGCCGCCGGCCGGACCAACGGCCCCCACCGCCTGTGTTCCTCCGCCACCCCCACCCCAACCCCCACCCGCATCGAGTTTTCTTCGTTCGGGGAGGCCCCACAACCACCCGAGCCCCTTCGATCGCACCGGTGAACTCCGGCGAGCTCTGAAAAATCGACTGACCCAATTTTGAAATTTAGTCTACTGTGATTTAACTAGTGCGGAATATAAAAGGGGAAAACCATAAGAATTGCGAGTATGGTGTTGAGCGTGCCATGGCAGATCAGAAGGTGCAAACCGGACAAAGGCAACTTCGCAACCAAGAAAAGAAATTAGAGTAAAGCAGTGGCGATCTATTTTCTTGCTGCGATAAATAAGTTGAGCAGATACGAAAGAGTACCGCCTTTGGTGCGGCGTCGTGTAGGAATCTGCTGAGAATTTGACGGTGCTGCGGTAGCGATGGCTGTCGGCGGCGTGGAAGCAGATCTAGGAGGGTAGACGGTGGCGACAGGGCGCGGTGGACGAGATGGTCATAGGAGCGGCGCCGGCAAGGTGGACGACGGCGGGGATGAAGCAAGAGGACGGGATGCAAGGATCCCGGTCCGAAGTCGTGGATGAGAGAGGTCAATCTCTTGTAATGGACGGCGGCGTCGGGGTATCAGCTCCGGCATGGTGGAGGAGGACGGCGGTGGATGGGGTGGCGGACGGCGGTGGACGGAGGAGGGTGGGGTGGAGAGGGTGTTTTGGCGCCCACGGAGTACGAATGGGGAAAAGGGAGGTATAGAGGAAGGGGGGAACCATGTATTCAGGGCGCGCTTGTCTCAAATGCGAGGAAATTTACAAACTTAGCCCCCGTTTCAAATTTCTACTACATCACAGCAACACTAGTCGGTCGGGGATAGGACGGTAATCTCGCATACACAGAATATTTGCCGACGAGAGTTTGTTTTTGGCGCCCATCGTGTATGAACATGAATCAGGGAGGGAGTCGATTTCGGCCGAGGACACACTGTGTTTTGGCGCCCACCGTGTATGAATCCGGGTGAGAGGCGGTTACGTCACGTTTGGGTGAAATTACAAACCTACCCCTATCAAAACCTATAGAAATCCAGCATATAGGCTTTGCGTGGCAGGGATAGGCAGCAGTGATTTCCATCTCACAGATTTTGGTTCTGGGCGGTTACTGCGACTTTCCCCGGTTCATTCAAATTTTGTAGAGTGCACGTTTACCGTGCCAACTCAATTCGAATCCCGTTTGTATTCTATTTTTTTCGGGCGGGATCCATTTTCAATTGGAATTACATTCTATATACATCATTTGTTATATATATACTTTCAAAAGCACAACAAATAATTCTGCTCCTTTATATGTATAATATAATCTACAAATACAACGATCTCGAAATCTTAAGGTTGAATTCAAAAAAATTTAACCAAATTATGTTCTACTAAAATGTATGGATCAGTAATATCTACATATTAAATAACATAGATGTGCGCGAATTCATATGAGTATGCATGTTTGATAGATCAATTTTGGTTCGAGTATGGAATACATGTATCATCATGTCGAATTCAAATATTTGAATCCCTTTTTTGTTCACTCCTTTCACGCCCATCTCTCTCGCATGCATGCTCCTTCAGGTAGCTATCACTCTCTTTTCTCTAGCTCACCCGCACGCTCACTTCATGTTGCTCCTATCCTCGCAAACATGGTCTCTCGACGTCTCCCTTGAGAAGTGTCACACTCCCCCTATCATTAAAATTACACGGTTTTCATTATCTCTCACGTCTCTACTGTTCTCTGGTATCACTCGGTACCTAAGCTTTCTTTTTCACCGCCAATACCACAGTCTCCACTCGTCTTTCACTTTGTCTTTCTCTCCATGGGATTCTCTCACACACCCTATATGTCTCTACATATGACTCATACCACTAAAATTACTCTCTCTATCTCTCCTGTAGACACAACATTTGTTGCGGTCTCCTTTTCGTCTCCATCCCAGACTAACATTATTCATTTGTTTACCGATCAGACAACCCCGACTACCGTCTCCTCTCTCTCTCTCACAGACAGACACGCACAACTCCTACCACTAAAATGTGAATGGAAAACGAGATTTTGTTATACCCAAACAAAAAAGGACTGGAGGGAGTGATTGCTCTGACACGGACGCGACCTCTCATAGTGCAGGTATTGAACCGGCGCGCCGGCCAAGAGGGCCGCACTCGTTGCAGGCCCGGCTAAGCACGCCTCCTCGCCGCGTGCAACCAGCTTAAGACTGCCCTGCCTGCCTTCATTGGATCCGCGCGTGTGCCGGCAACACGTCCTTCCGCGAGCCGGCAGGCATTTTAGAACACAAAAAATGACTACAATATAATTAATTTACGCATGGTCTTGACTTGTTGTGCTCGCACTGGTAGATGGAACTAGTAGAGGATTTTCTTTATTTATAACTCTCCTCACATTTTTTTGGCTTTGAAGTGAATCATGGTTGTGGACATTATGTATGAATGTGCAGATATCTGTGAACATCAGTTTGATGTGGAAGTTGAACTTGGAATGTCGGGCTTGCGCGTGAACTACACCATGTCCAATGCTTCGTCTGTTATTGTTTGGAAAGTAATTGCTGTTATTACATGACCTGAAAAAAACATTTTGTGCCACATCAGTAGATGCACGGACATCACAACAGGCATGCTGACTAGATAAACATTTGAATCTAGCTATTATGAAGGAAATTTTGTATTGACAACGGTTTTAGATAGCAGGAGACGCCTAGCCTGCTCTGCCTCTGCTAGCTTATTTATGGCTTCTTCCATCTCTTCTTTGGCTTGGGTGAAGAGAGCATCTGATTGCTCTTTTCACTTCTTCAGGAACTCAGCTACATTCTCAAGGGCTGCTGCACGCTTTCTTTCAGCCTTTACTAATGCCACGGGGACACGAACAACTGACGACTCCACCTGGCTTGTGTGTAATCCAGCATCATCTGGGAATTTGCTCCTTGTGTCTAATCCAGCATCATTAGGGAACTGGCACCTTGTGTGTAATCCAGCCTCATTTTGGAAACATGATATCAAGGTTGACCATACTTCCCTCCTCGCAAGAACTGCATCCTGACATGAAGTTACTTCTTTTTTAGATCAATACTCAGAGCAACCTAGATCCATTTAGTAGAAGCCAGATAAACAGAATTCGGAGAAGTTAATTCAAAAGGAATAAATAAATAAAAACAGACTACAATGTGAGAACACCCACTTCCTACATCAAGCTAAAAACGAATGCATTAGGACGATTAAGACTCTTCTTATTACACATCGAAGAACACCATGCTTAAGAGAAACAGAAACTACAACATATACACATCGAAGAACATGAGGCTACACGGAAGTAATTGAAAGGGTGTTATTTACCAAAGCTCGTTTTACAAGTTCGGTGCAGCTCCTCTTTAACTTGCCACGCTCCTTGAAGATGTCCCGAATATCCCGTGTTTGATCTTCATTGCTCCTCTGCATGTTCGCACTCGTGGTTTTAAAATCTCAACATGGCAAGAAAAATATACTACTAGTAATACTCGCGCATCTTGTGGGCAACATTAAAGCACTCGTCTGCCATGTTAGAGCATCTCCAACAAGATAAAATACTCATACAAATCCATCTTGATGCGTGCAACGCATGGGCATTTTGCTAGTTCTAAAAACCTTTCCATCATTTGCCACACTACTGGTTGCAGATGAAAAACCTACCCAAGCACAGCGCGATATAGGAGTGACGCACAATTACAAGCTGATATTCTGTTGGACAATGGAGGCTATAACCAATTACTTTTACGGGAACAATAGCACCCAGGAAATTTGAGGGTAGGTATGAACAAAATTGGAACTGCACATGTACTGCTAAGTGATTCAGTACACACATTACCAATCGAGGAGGAGAACGATGGTCGCGGCGGCCTCTGCGAGTCATGGTTGGCAATGGGTGTCAGTTCATTGTCCACGACGGTGGTACTTCTGCGCTTGGCGTCGGCTTCTGGGAAGCAGATACGAGACCGTGGAAGACGATGCCGGGGAAGAGGCTCCGTGTATGACGACGACGGTGGACCGGCTCCAGTGCGCCGTACGAGGTCATCGATTAGGCAGATGCGCTGCGGTGGACGAGTGCGCCGATGTAAAGGGGAGGAGAACGAAGGCTGCGGTGCCATGGAGAAGTCTATTTTGCGGTGGGGATAGAAATTGGGGAGTATTCATGTGTACTACTCTGGGTGCCGGGGTGGGGTTGGCTGGGTAGGGTGAACCTAAAGTTACGAAAACAGCCCCCTACCAAGCGTCATCCGTAGGCCTGTTCCGAAGGCTATGATGGTAACTTCCCACTGCTTGAATCAGGGTCGCGGGAGATTTTCCCGCCGACCTCAACATTTTGTGACACTGGACTCCCCGTGTGGCGTGTTGAGTGATTCGGCTAAGCAACTAGCAAGTAGTAGTAGTAAACTCTGCATATTAGGTTTGGCCGAAGTCAAACGTCCTAAAGTTTGACCAAGTTTATAGAAAAATATAAACATTTACCATAACAAATATGTATGATGTGAAAGTACATTCAATAATGAATCTAATGGTATTTATTTGTTATTGTATATGTTAATATTTTTTGTTATAAGCTTTCTGAGAGTTTACAAAACTTGACTTTGACCAATGCTAATACGCGGACTTAAATAAAAACGGAGGGAGTACACATTTGTTTTCTTAGTTTGTAGTGAACTAATCATTTGTTGAAATTGCGAAATAAATATATTAGGCTATTGACTACGAATGTAAGGGTCTATACAATTCAATAGTTACAATCATTGTCAAATCCCAAGATGTATACAAGGTCTATAGTACTTCACAACATGCTCAAACTCACATAATCCCAGTCAAATGAGAATCTAAATGCATTTCATGGTTATTACTTTGTAGGATGCAACAAGAACAACCCTAACTCTACATCAGCCATTATAGAAGCAACATTTTGACATATCCCAATGTGTGAATGAAACGTGCAAAGAGAGCTTTTGAAGATGGAGCAGATAGGGAGGGAAAGATTGTATGTATGTGGACGACAGAGTAGGAGACAAACCTAACGAGACAGAGAGAGAGAGAGATAGAGAGAGAAAGAGAGAGGAAGAAGTTAGGTCTGTGAGAAAGATGCATACATGTAATATACATGAGATGTGTGTGCATCTGGATTCTGTATATGTGGAAGGAGAAGAGACAACATGTTTGATGAGAGAGCAGGAAAAACATGGACGAGAGGGGAAGGATCTCGTGGGTTGAGGGATTGACAATTTTGTGGGGGGAGAGAGGGATTGGTAATTTTGTGCAAGATATAGAGAGGGTGGGGGGGAGGAGTCAGTCAGCCGTCGCCACATCACCCTGCTTCCAAATGACCCCACATTCTCTAGCGCGGTGTGGTTGTCGTCTTTGATCTGCTCGTTGCCCTCTTTGAAGATTGAGGTGTTGTGCATGTTGGGGTGCAAAGAAGCACAAGTGAGAGTGGTCGCCGTATAACCTTGGATGGGGATGAATTGTGTGCTCGGGGGAGTGTGTGTGTGTGTGTGTTGTGCTGCGTGTGTGTCTCTCTCTCTGTGTGTGTGTGTGATATTGAGAGAAAACAAACCTAAGGAGAGAAATGGGTATTCACGAAGAGATTGTGCGGGCCTTGAGGTGGGCAGGGGCCGGGTGAGGGTGTCAAAATGTGCGCGTTGATGCATGTGTTGCATGCGACCGTGCGAGGGACGGACGAATCGAGAGAGATGGTTGTTGTGTTATGGATGCTCCTCTCTCTGTCTCTCTCTCTCTCCCTCTCTCTCTCTCAGTCTCTCTCACACACACATACGCAAGTAAACTAGAAGACCGTTCTCTCATGTATACACAAACATATCGACATATGTCTATGTCTCACTCATGCACGATCATTTGCACATTCACACCTCTCTATGTCTGTATCACACGCACACCGTCTCCACATTGCCCTTCCGCCACAACACACATATGGACACATACACACGTTCTCTCACAGTCACACACACAAAATCAGTATTAAAAAAAACTAGGGCGCACCTAAAATGTCCCAATCCAAATAAACACGAACTGGAGCTAAATTCAAATATATGGAAATATTGCAGCGTCAAGAACTTTAACAGGAAAAAAGGTTGAGTAATATTTGAGGATTCTTTTCACACACACAAAAAGGTTCGGTGGATGTCCTTCGAGCGCAACACGGTGACGCACCGTTCGAACGACCGCGCGGCCGCAGTTCACGCGCTTGCACAGGATTCCGTATCGTCGCCGTGGTACTAAGGCTGGTCATAATGGGCAAGAACATAAGCTAGTAACTAATAAAAGCGCTGCCTAAGTCTAATGTTTACGTGTACTAGTACGGTTTTCTTTTAAGTTTGACCAACCTTATATATAAAACTAAAGTAAGCTCCCACGCGCGCACTCATCAATATGTCGCTGCCGCCGTTGCGCATGCCGGCGCCCGCCATGAAGCCGAAGGCTCGCCCACTCACGTCGTCTACAGTCCCTCCCCGCGATGCCGCCGCGCTGCCAAGCACGCGAGCAGCTGGTGGAGCCATGTCTATGCACGCAGCGTACGAAGAGGAGGATGAGCGCGTGCTCCAGCACGTCGACGAGGAGGAACTAGCGTGTCATTGTCGTCTCCGCCCGCGCATAGGAGGCGCGCATGGTGGCTGTCGCGGCGGAAGCCGGTCGCGCGCGCGTCGAGCCCGCAGACCGGGTGCAGACACGGAATCTACCTTCGAGACCTTGAATGCCACATGGATCCTGCAATCTGAAGGAGCAATTTGGGTCAGTCGACTCATGTGAGCCGTTTGATGCAACATGGATGGATAGAAGGGCTTCTTCCACCTCTTCTGCCGTCTTCTTCCTTTGCTCCATCGAACTTCTTTCACAAATCGACTGACCCAAATTATACTACTAGTACAAACGTATTAAGTACAGTAGGAACACGAAGATACGAGCAGTAGTACCAACTGCAAGAAGAACAGTAGTATGATATAATACTAGTACTACTGTACGTACTAAAGAGTTCAAATAACGAGAAAGAACATAAACATAGGGGCTGTTTGGTTCCTAGCCACACATTGCCACACTTTGCCACACCTAACCTTAGGCAAGTTTGACCAAGTTAGGTAGGTGTTTGGTTCTAGCCACACTTGAGACAAGGAATTTTTTATGAGCAGTGAACACCACATGTCATAGACACAAAAAGTGTGGCGAGATTCCCTTAGGCAAGCCAAAGTATGGCTAACAATTTGAGCAACTCAAGTAAGGCAAGTGTGATAAATGTGACAAAAATCATGTGGCAACATATGGCAAAGATAGTCACAATCCAAACAGCCCCATAGTTCTGATGGGGCCTCAGCACAACATACCCTTGAAAATAAACTAATAAGCAACTAGTCCGCTTGACACTACAGTAGAACCAGCATGAGCGACGGCACTGCCACCTACTTGGAGTCCGAGTCCACGTCCTCGACTTCGTCCTCGTCCCTCTTCCTCTTCCTCTTCGCCGACGCTTCTTTGCTTGAACCGGACACTGGGCTCTGCTTCTTCATCCAACCCTTGTAGATATTTAAACAAAGGTAGGCATCCATTGCTACGTACAGGATGTGATCTTCATCTAATGTCTTCGACTCCCATGCATGATGAAACTCGTGATGAGGTTTCTTCAGTTTAGCGTATGAAGGATCAATCATGGCTGCTGCCAGGGTCAGCACTGAAGGTTGAGAGGAGGACACCAGGCTTGCCTTCTAGAGATCGAAGGGCTGGCCTACAACGAGACCTATCCGACGCAGGACGTCACTGTCGTTCTTAAAGCCTACAGTAACGAATTTCACTCTTTTGTCCTTGAGGAAGTTCTTAAAATCCTGGCACTCAACGTCGGCATGGCATATGTGGTAGACCAAGCAAACGTTATGTACGCAAACCTGGATCACGGTGGGCTTCTTCCTCTCTTCGTCCTTTAGATCCTTCTCTCGTCCCAGGACTGTGGTTTACTCAACAACTAGCCCAGTGACCCACTCATCCGTTGAACTGTTGAACATGCGTAGGAAGCGAGCAAGCCATGCTTTCACCATCTCGGATCCACGTGTGTAGATGACGATGAACTGATCGCCGGTGATGGCTCTAACCTGGTCCTTAGCGGCGACCATGGAGATTTGGGAGGCCATGGATTTTGGAGGAGGGTTAGGAGAAGTTGAACTATTGTACCCCGCAAAAAAAAACTAGGAGCGAACTAATGTGAAAGGACAGGACGACTGGGAGCAAACTGTTGTAAGGTAGAAGACGGGGACGAGTAGGGCGTGAGAATGGCGTGGGGTTGCTGGCTTGCCCATGGATAAACGGCTGCAAGCCCCCAAAGAGTTCTCGAGAACTATGCAGGACCCACTAGATGTCATGTCTACTAGACACATATCGTAGGCCTGACGGTATAGCTTCTGCCTGTTCACACGCCATGCCGGCGCATGGATGTAACTTCACTTAATTCCGTCAAACGTCGCGCCTCCCACGACCTTCGCCTCCCTCGCGCGGTCGCACCCTTTGAGACTTCGACAGGCTATAAATGAGCAATTTTTTTTGCCCTTTTTAGACAAGCAATTTTTTTGCCTACTCTGCATGCATGATACTCCCTCTTGTCCTTTTTACTCCCGTCAACCGTTTGCAAAGTGTTTGACCAAATTTATACTTTTTTTTGAACACCACCTTATATTAATTAACCAGCCACACCAGCACACTCATTCGATACAATATTCACCACACAGGGCGGTACATTATTTACAAGAATACCATCTAATCTATTGTCAAAGCTATACTTAGCGATTAATTGTGCCACCTTATTGGCCGAACGGCTAATCTTTGACAATTGAAGATTGTTGATCTACTTCGAGATGCTCAACGCTTTCATCTTCAGGTCACGCGTAGCAGACCTGTCAACGCTTTGACAAGCATCAATGAAATCCCATGACCAAATTTATACTAAAAATATCAATATCTACAATACTCCCAAAACAGTTAGACTAGCCACAGTGGGAGTAACTTCAGCAGTAACATCGAGTCCAACTTAGCAGATTTGCTTATGTGGCAATGAGTTAATGAAGAGAGAGGTAATTGTAGTAACTTAGCTAGTTACTGTAACATCACATGTCCTAATGCAATATGAGTCTATAACCTAATAAATGAATCTTTGCATGTTACCACACTTAAGTTACTACCCACTATGAAGGCAGTAACATAGTCTAGGGATATGTATATGTTACTAGTGTATGTTACTATCCATTGTGGCTAGTCTTAGGCGTGGTACATTAACTTCTACCCCGTTTCTTGTTTCTTGACATATCAACCAATAGGAGATGTGGGTGTCCATGCTTTTAATGACTTGAGACTACCAAACACGACATGCAGTGGTTAGTTCATTGCATGCAATGCTATTAATTAGCAAATAAACATTAAGATCTCTCGTTTTCCCCTCTTCCTTGCTCACAGTGCACAATCTAAGATGACTTGCTCACCTAGATGGAGGGAGTACTGATTATAAACATTAAGATTTCCCGTTTTCCCCTCCTCCTTGGTCACAGTGCACAATCTAAGATGACTTGCTCACCTAGACGGAGGGAGTACTGATTATAATGAGTACTCAACTAGTACTAGTATAAGAACTACGTTTTATAATGAGTGTAAAAAATATTGATTTGACATTGTGAATGTTGACACATTGTGGAATAGTTTTTGAAGTCTGCAAAAGTACTCAACTAGTGCTGTCATTCTCCACAAAAAAATGTGTTTACCAATGCATGCATGAACTCTAGTTACTCTAACCCCCCTCTCTTCTTTAATTCTTTGCCACATCAGCATGTTTGCTATTCCCGTGTGCATGATACCAGCTAAGATACCACCATTATGGCCAGCCTTAATCATCGCATGCAATAATTTAGTGCACCTTGAAATATGAACATGTGTGGGGCGTGTTTGTTTTTAATGACTTGAGAATATACCTAGCCTGACATGCAAGATGACTTATTATGCACCGTTCCCCATACCTGCAGGAAGCCCGTTCTTCTCCAATTTTTTCCCTCTCCATGTGTGAAACAATATGCCTGCCAAACTCTCCTTCTCCCTCCGGCGGTCCCACCACTCCACCCCATGTGAAAAAATCTGAATGCATGACTCTCCTCCCCCCACGCTCGTCCAATCCGTTGTGACTAGCAATATTTCCGCCCCTTCGCTCCCCCGTAATTTACTCAAACAAATATGCCCACATAGCTGTTACTTAACTGCAGGTGCATTCGGTCACTGACATATGGGCCCAACAGGGGTCTGGCCCTCATGTCAGTGACGCAACTGGACCGGCACTTAAGTCAGTGCAGCTCAGTCCATATCTTACGTAGGTGTGCCATTGCTCTCTATAAATACTGCACCTCCCACGACATCGCTATCTCCTCCCCCTCACGTTCACGTTCATCGCTATCTCCTCCCCCTCGCGTTCACGTTCATCGCTATCTCCTCCCCCTCCCTCTCACGTAGACCACCATGGCATCGCCCCTCCCAAGCCCTAGGAGCCCCTCGCTGCACCGCGCGGACGGTCATGCGTCGCCATTCCGTTCCTCGCCGCCACTAGTCGAGGAGGATGCGTCGGTGTTCCGCTCCTCGCCGCTATGCGACGCGTCGCTGTTCCGTTCCTCGCCGCCACTAGTCGAGGAGGACGCGTCGGTGTTCCGCTCCTCGCCATGATGCGTCGAGGTGGACGCGTCGGCGTTCCCAATCTCGCCAGCACGCGCGCCGGAGGACGCGTCGGCTCCCCGCTACGAGGAGAACGCCGCGCCGCCCGTCGAGCCCCCCAGCCTTGAGGAGCTTTGGAAAGAAATGGATGTCTCCTTGTGGGAGGCTTTGCCTCCAGCAGAGCGCGCCAAAATAGAGGTGGAGAAGAAGGCCGAGGAAGAGAAGCACACCGCGGAACAAGCTGCCTGGGAGGCCTATGTCGCGTCCGAGAGAGTCAGGCAATTGGCTCTTTGGCAGAAGGCTCGGGCGAGGGCCGTGAGGGTGGCGGAGGACGCCCGTGCCGATGCCCTGAGTGCAGTCAGGCCCAAGTGCCTCATCTACGCTTGGCGGTACGTGGACCAGGTGCATGCTTCCAGCGAGGAGGAGTACCTGTTGGCGCCGGATCACCACACCGGTGAGATCGTGATCGCCCGCCGGCAAGCTGCCAATCAGCACCTCGCAAGTTGCGAGGCTGAGGAAGAGGCGTTGTGTCGGCGCGCTGGGGAACGGCCGTGCACCAGGGCACTCATGGCGCACCGCAAGTGCTCCTGCGAGCGCCGTGGCTTTTAGGAGGAGTATAATTTTTGTTTCGTAAGGCGATTTCATTAGTTTTGGGATGCAAATGATAAGTCCCGAACATTCAGGAATTTTTAGCGTCCTTAATTAAGTATGTAAAAGGGAAAGTTTGGAAACCTTGTGTATTCGTACGCATTTTGCAAGTACGTGCATATAGCACAAACTTTACTATATACTATCGCAGGAAAAGAATTCTATGAGACCAGGTCTCACGCGAGACCGATCCTGATGGATGACACGTGGCATTCACAAATCACAAAGCATCCCCCACCCCCCACTTAAAAGCCACATGTCATCCATCAGGACGGGTCTCACCTGCTAACCGTGAGATCTGGTCTCATATACGAGTAATTTTTTTCCACTATTGCACTACACGTCTCTCTCGATATATCCTTGCAGACTGTGCTACTCCCTCCGTCCAGGTCAATAAGTCATCTTTGGTTGTGCACCGTGACCAAGAAGGAGGGAAGACTTATACACCTAGACAGAGGGAGTACTACTATTACTTATGTACGTGCAAATGCACGTTTTAACATTACGATGCGGTTTTTGTAAAAGTAGAAAAACAACACTAGTCAAGCTTGTGAAACGATTCAATGCAAAAGAAAAGCAAAATTGCTCATTTGATTGTTTACTTTTAGCTTCCTTCTCTGTGGTTATTTCTCTGTCGTACTTTGTACGGAGTATCTCACTGGTTGGAAAGGCATGCAAATTCCCAAACCGCTTCCTACACCCTGTATCTCACTGGTTGCCGGCGTTGACGTTGTCGCCCATGTCGTCGAGGATGAGGTTGCCGAGGTCGGGGAAGAAGTCGTCGTTCGCATCTAATCATGTGGACTAGCATAGTAGTAGGATACAGAGTAGAAACATGAATTTTACCACGATTTCGAACAGGAAGGACAGAAACACATACGGTGCAACGGGAGCTGCACCGTTGGCGTTGAGGTTGTCTCCCATGTCCAAACACCGCGTAGACATGGTCTTTGAGCACGGTTCATAGTCATTCCATGCTCGGGCATTGAAGTTTGCAACTATTTTAGATTAGAATATACTACTCCTCCGGTGCTAGTAGTAGAGCAGAGTCCTACTCTACTACTCTACTCAAGCAAGTTAGGGCATAGCATTGTAGGGCGTACCAGTACTGTGATCACTCAAGCAAGTTGCCTGGCATCGACATGACCCTACGCTGCTGGTATGTGTCTCGTAAGTCAAGAGACATGCTGTAGTCATCATCACCTGTCCACTTCCCGTAGCACATATTCGCTTCTCCATCTTTGTCCGCACATAATCTCGTCCAATCTTCCATCCCAGCTAAGGCGCCTCCCCCCCTCGTCCGAAACCCAAGCACTAACAATGGCAGAACTGAGCAGCGTCCTCCGAAAGAGTGGCTGGAATTCGCTCCCCACAGAGGTAATCAAGCTCATTGTTTCGCGTGTGGACAATCTCAGTACCATGCCGCTCGTCGCGTGCTCGTCGGGGTTGTACCGTTTAATCAAAGCCCTCAGGCCGGAGCTTTTTAAGCCAGCTCCTTGCTTGCTGATGCCGCCTGATCTTCAGAAACGGCATGTCACGCAGCATAACGATCGTAGGGTGGCGAGCATCAACCCCCTTGATTGCGATCTGATCCCCATCAGCCTCAACTACATTAACGATATGTACTGGGTCGGCATGAACACGTCTTGGATGGTGCTCGTCGACGGTCGCGGTAGCTGGATGGTCGTGGAGGTCTACACCCGGAGATTGATCCCCCTTCCTTCGATTAACACTCACTGCTTTGGCACCGCGGCACAGAATACTCGGAATCTTACAGTAGCCAACATGATACCAAGTTTGATTTGCTCAAGGTTGTAATCTGCCAAGTGCCCACAAGATCTGCGAATTATAAAGATGTTACATCCCTAGCTAGTCACTACTTGTCCTTGCATCAATCTTCTTGCATCATGTTTAAAATTATGAAAGTTGAATTGGGGAAAGTGGAAAGCCTCAGAAATCATTTATAAAAATAATCAACATTAAAAAATTGCTTCAAATAAACCCAAGAAAATGTTCCTGTTCATTTCTGAAAATATTGGCAAGAGGTAGAATTCAAACCAATATTTTTGGCATCACAGAAATATTTTTTTGGGTCTTTGAATTAAGTCAATACTTATTTGAATTGGAGATATAAATTCCTATAAATACTTTTATAACTCCAATAATTTTGAAAACTTGTGAGTGGCTCTGAATATGTTGTATCAGGCCACATGATAATTTTCAGAAGCTACAAAAATGATTTGGTTTAGAAACTAAATCAAAACAGAGGAATAAAAATAGAAAACAGTAAGAGAAATAAAAAGACAGAGAGAGTTGTCCTGGCCTCACCTATGTAGCCCACCAGAGAGGCCGGCCCACCACTGTAGCAGCCCAGTTGGGCAAAGTCAGCCCAGCCCACCACCACAGCCGCCACTGTCTTCAACCTCCTGCCAGTGGGTAGGGGGCGTGTGCCCGACGCGCCCGCCCACGCGCCTGGCCACGTCCTGCTTCCCATCGCTGCCCCGACGCCCAGGACGTCGCCACGCACCCCCTGGCCCCTCTCGCTCACTCCCTCGAGCTCATCCCCCTCCTCTATTCTCTCTCTCGCACACACCCGAGTACGCCCATCACCGACGCTCTCCATAGACGCAGCCACCGCCTCCCCCGTGCCTCTCCGCCGTGTCCCCGTGCTCCACCTCGACCCCCTCTTTCTCCTCACCGAGCCATGTGACGCCGGAAGCCCTAAAACACCGGTGACGCCGTCTCCTTCAACCTCGGTCCACCGAGATCGCCGGCGACTGCACACCGTCACCAACCGTCCCCGAGCCCACCGAGATGCTCTACGTGACCCCAGTGAGCTCCTGCTCCGAATCCCCCTCCTCCCCGCCATTATTTCAAGCTCAAACCGCCGACTCCTTGCTGACCGAGCTCAACGCCGCTCGGGCTCGTCGCCGGTGCCGCTCCGATGCCCTTTTGGTCACGCCAACGTGCCAAACGACGCCGCTGCATCGCGTAGTGCCTTGCCCACGGTTTAGTTCGCGTGTTTGCTCACTGCAGCCGCTTTCCCGTGCATAGTCGAACTCCGACAACCGCTGTTGAGCTCGCCGTTGTCGTTTACGGCGTCCCCGTGTCCAACAACTTGCACCACTGGATGCGGTAGCTCCCCAGCTTCACGTAGATGGCCTCCACTGTCATTCTGGTCGCCAGAGTGCAAATCCCGCGCCCTCCGCCACGTCTGCTACCGCCGGCGGCTAAACGCCGGCGCGTTAGCCCTAGTTGACCAAGGGGTTTGACCTCCCCTGGCTCAATGATAGGTGGGGCCGCCCTGCTAACTAACCTAGATTAGGATTAACTAAACCTAGCTAATTTAGCTTAGCTACTAACATGCGGGCCCCGCCCGGCTAACTAAGTTAGTTAGGGCTAATCCTATTTAGGTTAGTTAGGTTAGTCGCTGACCAGTGGGCCCAGCCCAGTTAGTTAGGGCTAACTAACTTAGTTAGTTGACTGGGTCACTGACCAGTGGGTCCCACTGGTTAGGTTTGACCTGGTCGACGCCTTTGGCCTGCTGACATCACCCCGACATCATGCTGATGCAGTATATGCTTCTGGGATTTTAAATAAGTCATAAATGATTTATTTATTTTCAGAAAATACCCAAAACTTCTAAAAATCATAGAAATTCAACCGTAACTCCAAATGAAATAAATTATATATGAAAAATGATCAGAAAAATCCAATCTATCCATCTATACCATTTTCATGCATGTTAGAACAACTTATGGCTGCTGTTTAGACAAAATCTATCCATCTGTTCCTGTGTCTGTCCCTTCGGGGAAATGTCATGCGGTGACATCCGGAGTCCTGCCTAGCCTGCTACAGCCCGGTTCAGCGGAGTCCTGTTAGCCCAGTGCTACAGCCCGTATTCACATGCTGTTGACCGACATGCTCGAGGTTGATTCATGTATGCATGTCCCCATAGGTTAGTGCCGCTTTGGGTTCATGACTAGCCATGTCGGCCCGGGTTCTCTGTCATATGGATGCTAGCGACACTATCATATATGTGAGCCAAAAGGCACAAACGGTCCCAGGCCATGGTAAGGCGACACCCGTGGGAATACCATGCGTGAGGTCGCAAAGTGATATGAGGTGTTACCGGCCAGATCGATGTGAGTTGGAATCGGGGTCCTGACAAAAGACTTCAGGCTAATTACGTTCTTCAACCGCGGTCTCGCCTATCTGACAGGTCACTGCGGGAAGTGGATAAATCTGCACGTCCATCACAGGATCATACATCCTCCATGGTTCTCTGATGCCATCGAACACAAGGGCTTCATTTACGCTGTCGACTCCTTCTATGGCTGGACGTATTGCTGGCCTACTCCAGTCATCGCTACAAACGGCTGTTATAGCAGTATGTTACTTTCCTATTATATCATGATGGCTTGCTTATATTACTGTCAGCATTTGCTGAAAAAATATTCATGCTCATAACATGCCGTTCTTAAGATTAACTAAACCAAGAGCCCTTTTTTATTTGACTCCAACTTGATATGATGTTGTAAGCCGCCTGGTGTCCCTACCCTTCCTAATCCCAGAACCTTTCAAAGAAAAGCGGCATGGCAGTTGCAGGTGGTTCCTGGCTCGATCAGACGACGGTGAAAGATTGATGATCATTCGCACGTAACGGACGTGTTGTTTCGCGGAATACAATCACAATCACTGCAAGGTCTTTGAGCAGGATCCCAGCTTCTCTGGGCCTTCAGGAATTTTTGCTTGGAGGCTGGTAAGTAGCCTTGGTACACGCTCTCCGTTTGTCAGACCGAATTATCCGATTAACCAGGAGATATCCGACGGCAAGGATCATGATGGCAGCGCGGTTTCGTTCATCAGGCAAAACTGTGTGTACACAGTGTACCATGCGTCTCTGCATGCACCATACCCTGATATGTGCCGCCACGCTCTGCAGCCCAAAGTAGGAGAGAGGGTCGCAAGTATCAGACTTCGACCTGCTGGCTGGAGTTTCCCCCGTCAGGCACCCATCTGGTTCAAGCCGTCAGCCAATCTCCATAGCTTAACAAATAGTAACGTCTAACTGAGCCAGTTAGTTAGATGCGTACACTTGGTGTAGTAGGATCTTTATTTAGTTTGATGCATACACTTGTTCTTTTTTGGTAGCCCTTTTGTAATGATTGCTAATGTTTGGTTTGGAAGAGAGAGCTGCGTCTTCACTCTTCTGGCCTGCTTACTGCTTCTGTTGCACCCCCAGCCCTGGTTGCTGCTGCTGCTGTTTTCAATGTACAATCAGTAGTATATTCCGTCTGTCGGTTGAATAAATGTGTTGTTAGAATGACAAACACAATGTTTTGGAAGTCGTTGCACGGTTCGATCCTTTAGTGCCCCGTACCATACGTAGCGCATACAATTTATCGTACGGAACACATTTTTTTGAAACTCGGAACACATTTTCCACTTGTTGATAACATGCAGCCCACTATTGAAGGCCCAATAGAGAAGCCCATAATAAACTAGAAGGGAGGCTCTCACATGAATCCGGCCCAGGTACATGCTCATGGTCCCCTAAACATAAATAAGTAAGTAAATAAATAAATAAATAAATAAAGCTAAATGCTCATGCACGAGTTCTTTGGGAAAATAGGTAGCCCAGTATTTCTTTTTGAAGAATACCCAAGCTAGGCATATTTGTTTTCTCCGAATTACTGGGCTGCAAATCTCTCAAGAAGAGGAGGGATACATTCCGGCCTGGCTTAAGAATATGGTCAATGTCTGTTAAAAGTAATATCAAAAGGGGTTGAAAATTCCAAAAAATTTATAGCAAATGGGATATAAGTTTCTTTTTTTTGTTTTTGTTCTTCAGTGATATCTTATACGTATTTCATTGATTTTACATGACATAGTACTAATTTATTTTTAAATTTGTTTTAGTATGGCTATTAATTTTTGGATTAAGAATATTTCGTTCCCCAGCAAAAATTTGCGAATTTTCAAAATTTCCCACATATTTAGTTAATTTTTTTTACCCTGGTACTGACCATAAAATGGCCATCAATTCTAAAAATGGAAAACAGGCTGCAATAAATTCCATATGAATTAGAAAATGAGTAAAAATTATAAAAATAATAGCAAATGGGCTGTACACACCACAGATTTCGAGGCTGACTTGTTTACGCACGGCTTTGTCAGTGAACACACGATTCCATCCAACGGCCGACGTGCTTCTTCAATCTCTGATCTTCCTGCTCCAGCCGCCTAAACTAGCGCCGGCGGGACTGCCTACTCCCTCCTCTTGTGGCCCGCTGTGATGCCGCGCAGGCTTCCCCGGCCCACCCTACTCCCTCCGCTGGCCTGGCCGCACGCAATCAACTGCCTCCTTATTACGCGAAAAAAATGATTCCTCCCACTGACATCTGGGGCGCACCGGTTGGGAGGCTGACATGTGGGCCTACTAAGTTGACGCATAGGCAGGGCTTGTCAACTTAGTCAACAAACGATTCTAGCAGCAGTAACCGTTGGATTTGAATCGAACGGTCCTGCTGCTTCTTCAATCGCTGCTCTTCTTGCACCAGCCGCCCAAATCAGCGACGGGGAGACCGCCTGCTCCTGCCTCCAATGGCCGGCTGTGCTGCTGATGAGGCCTCATCGCCCCCTACTACTCCCACCGCTAGCTAGGCCCTGCGGCGACGGCAGCCTCACACCGCAGCCGAACTAGTGAACCCTCGTACTCCTCTCCTCGTGGGCATCCACTACCGCGTCTTCCCCGGCTCCGCGTCGTCCCCTTCCTAGGCCTCGCCGTCATCCACCGCCTTGGTGATCTCGGCGCGGCGTGGTCAACATGGTCAACGACATTCCATCGGAAGAGTACAGTACGTGGAGAGGCTGACAGCTTGGTCCACGGCCACATCCCAGTTTTTTTGTGATTTTCCAAGTAAGTTGCTTTGTCAGGCCTGTTGGGCTGCAAATCTTTCAAGACGAGGAGAGCTTTCATTCGGCTGGCCGAGAAAATGGCCCATCAGTAATGAGAAATGGGCTGTACATTTTTAAAACACATCAAACCGGCAATTAGTTTAAAATATCTTTTCTTCATTTTTAGATTTGAAATTACATTAATTTTTATGCATGGAGAATTTGTTGGATTTTATATTGATATACATTTATTTTTAAAATCAGTTTGAATGTGAGTCAAAGTTTCGGGATTAAAAACAGTTCGGACCTCACCGAAATATGCAAAATTTCGTATAACTTTTTAACCGTGGCCACAATATGCGCTGTAATGCTAACAAAAAGAATATGGGCTCCAAAAAATATTAATAATTAGCAAATGGGTTGTAAATTATTAGCAATAACAGATGGGATGTATGCTCTTTTCCACAGATTTGAGGCTTTCCTAAAAAAAGGTTGATGCACAAGCAGTGACTGTTGGATGGCCATCCATCAACCGTCGTGTTTCTTCAATCTCTGCTCTTCCTACTCCAGCCGCTCAAACAGGCGCCGGCGGGACTGCCTACTCCCTCCTCCCCATGGCCGGCTTTGCTGCCGTGCAGGCCTCATCGCCCCACCTGTCGGTGTACAAAAAGAGGGGTGCACTTTTTGTACCCCTATAACTGTGCACGGGCAGTCAGAGCCGAGGGCACCACCACACTAAGCAAGGCAAGGGAGGTGAGCCAGGGTAAGACCGAAGCTCAAGGGAACTAGGACGACGCCAAGGCCAAGACCACAAAGAGCAAAAGGGACGAAGCGGACTCCCCCGGCAAGATCCTTGCCGGGAGACAGCTTTGGCAACCCCGGCAAGACCCTTGCCGCGGCGACTCGCCCCATGCCTACGGAGCAAATTACCCTTGAGTCCACTGCCCCCAAGGGGCAAGGATTCGGGAGACATCCCCGTGGTGGCATGCAGATCTTTGTGAAGAAATTCAATATCAGATACACACTAAGAAGACGACGACCTTTGGCGAGATACCAGCCAGGGAAGACCACGAGAACCCCGGCAAGCGCCTTGACGGGGATGACAGCAGGCGCCTCGGCAAGACCCTTGCCGGGGCCCCGGCAAGGCCTTGCCAAGGACATCCGTAGGGCCACCATCAGGCCCATGCCGACTAAACCTCCACCACCGTACGCATGCAGCTGCCGACCCAACCAGCTGGGCAGGCACCTGCGTGGCGGCATGCAGATCTTCGTGAAGACCCACCACTGCGCCACCTCAGCTGCCTGCCTACCTACATGGCATCACAGGCATCGCTGGCCAGGGCGCGTGTCGACACAAGAAGGAACGGCGACGGACGAGACATGTTTCTCCCCCGTCCCCGATAAAGCAAGGACACCTAAGCAAAACGCATTAAATGCGCCTTGTCATGTAATGCGAGGGATAACCTTGCATCACTGTACCCTTTCCATCTCTTGTGTGCCACTGTGGCGACCCCTTTTTCTATAAAAGGAGGCCCGAGGCGACCAGGAGAAGGATTCGGCTTTTTGGAGCTCCTAATGCCCCAGAGCTAGCTCAAGAACAGGAATATACATCCACCAAAGCAGGAGTAGGGTTTTACGCATCCTCGCGGCCCGAACCTGGATAAACAAACTATGTACTATCTGTTTGATCCGCTCTTCTCATGACCCCGCGCCCCGCTAACCGTAGTAGGGATTCTTGTGATCCCATAGGTGTCGTTCCCACCGACATCTTTGGCGCTCCAGGTAGGGGGCGCAGTTGTGAGAATTGGCTCTAGCAGTTAGCCCAGCACTCCTTCGTCTTCGTGGCCCTTGGAGAAGAAAGGAGGCCAGAAGATCAGCACTCGAGCGACTGCAAACAGAAGCTAAGTTGCACTGAACCCTTATTTGTTCTATCATTCTTATATGAGATTATTACCCCCGGATATGTCACGACTTTGTATGAGAAACCTGCACGCCAGGGGGCTCTCCCACGATCGGCAACGCCCTTGCCCTGTTTCGAGTCCGCTCAACAGCTCAAGCGGCTGTGTCGAGAATGGCAGAGTAGCCTTCCGCGATAAACAACGCTCTCGATTCTGACTCGAGTCAAGCTCGACAGTTCGAGCGGCCGCGTTCAGAACGATAAGGTGGCTCGTCCGGCAGCATGCATACCCAGCAGGCCCATGTGGATCCGTCCCCAAAACGCCGCTAGGGGCTTCCGCGCTGGCGAACCTACCCAATCGACGTAGGGCGTGCATACAAAGAGAAATTGAATGGGGAAATAACGTGCATGCAAATTAAGAGTACTGCAAAAGTTATGTTACATCACATCATTGCAGCGGTTCTAACTAAAGATAAAATTTGTCTTGGTCGGGAACCTGCAGCGGCGAAGAAGAACGGGATGCCTAATCCCGGCGCTGGCCTTCCACCCTCTTGATTTCGTCGATACTGCTGATGATGGGCTTGATGCGCTCCTTGAGCACCGTGAGGTCAGTACCATCCGGCAAGCTATCCATCATGGCTTCGAAGTCGAGGTCGGGATTCCAGTACGCCATCTTGGTGAGGACCTTGGTCATGACCCCCCGGCAAAGTCGCCGGGCCTCCCTGGCCAACATGGCCGCTCTGTTGGAGTGAAGATAAGCCAAGGCTCCAAGGACGCCCTCGAAGAACTAGGTCAGCTTGGCGTTGACGGTCCCGCTGCGCTCAGGGGCATACCTCACGTTTGGCATCCCCATGGTGGCCAATTGCGAGGTGACCCTGCCGGCGACGTCCTCCAGACGGCTGATCCATCTGTTCTCGCCCGCCACATATTCCTGGTGGGAGGCGGCCTCGTTTGCCCGCAGCTGCTTCTCCTCCTCCAGGCTCCTGGTCAAGGTCTCCTCCCGAGCTCTGCTCCCCGACAACATCTTCTCTAGATTCTCCAGCTTCATCTTGAGATCTCTGATGGAGTTTTGCGCTTCGGAGAGCTCCCTAGCCCTGCTGATGACCGCTACTTGCGCCTCTACCAAGGCGCTGTTGAGCGTGCTCTTCTCGTTGGACAGCTTGAGGGCCTGCTCCTTCAGCTGGTCCTGCTCTACCTCCAACTCCTTCACCTTGCCGACATGGGCCAGAGCTTGGGCATCGAGTGCCTCTTTGTGCCTCTGCTCCAGCTTGCGAGTCCGTCGCATGACAAGGGCCTCGAGCTCCTTATCCTTGCCGCGGAGCGTTGCGGCAAGCTTCGCCTCACGCACGGAGTGGTCCTCTTGCTGGGAATCCAATGCGGCTTGATGCTGGTTCCAGGCGGCCTCGGCCGCGGCAGGCAAGTTCGCCGCCTTTTCCCGCGCCTTCTCGATGTCAGCCATCTTCATGGTGAGCTCTACATCGCGCTTGGCCAATTCCCCCCTGAAAGGCCCTCTGCTCCTCGCGAGTCTGGTGAAACCAGGTCTGTGTCTCAGCAACGCGCGCCTTGAAATCCACCTCCGCCTTGTCCATCGTTGCCATCCTGGACTTGACCTTGTCCAGGCGAGCACGGTAGAGCACTTGGAGCTTTCGGAAATTGGCCCCCATGGCACAGAAAAGCTGCTCTTCTGGAGAACCATCACCGGCAACGCCTGGTTCATCAACCACCTCTTCCTTGGCGGTGGCCTTGCCGGCTTCCCCGGCAGGCCCACCGCTGGCACCCTCAGCAGAGGCCTCGCCGGTCGCCTTGGCGGCCCCCGCAGCGGTGTCCTCAGCAGCATCCTTGATGGCCTCATCGGCGGCGACCTCGTCAGCATCTCTGGCGGCCTCCTCGGCGGCAATTCTGTCGGCCTCCACTGCGGCCTCCTCAGCAATATTCCCAACAACAGTATCCATGTCCTCCATATCTATTGAAGGAGGGCCTGGGCAGTAATGGGAGCAATGAAGCCAAGAAAAAGAATAAGGGAAAAACAAAGACGGAGGACAGGTGACTCACCAGTGCCAGGCTGTGAAGCAGAAGTCCCCTCCCTGCCAGCATTTGGTGCCGTGGTAGAGTCACCAGCGCCCAAGTTCCCCTCTTCCTCCATGGGTGTGGGGTCCGTGCTTGATGACCTTGCCAGGAATGCCCCTCGCGGCGGCGTAGTCGATGGGGGTGGTGTGTTGGGGGTAGCCCTCTGCGGCTCCTCCTGCTGCCGCTCCCCTCCTGTAAACCCGACAAGGTCAACACCATAGCATCGAACGCCTACCACATGTCGAATAAGAGGAGGGTGACAAACTTACACTGGGGGCTGTGCCGGGGGCTGTTGTCCGGCCTGCTCAACACCACCAGTGGCGTCTTCGAAGCCCCAGCTGGGGGCTCACTGCTCACCAAGGCCTTCGCCCTCTTCACCCTCTGGGCCAACGTCTCTGCATCCTGCAACAGCAAAAACGGATCAGGAGAGGTGACTTAATTTGGGGGAATGGAAATGGCAGTAAGGAACGGGGTACTTACTCGTCATCCATCTCCTCCTCTTCCACCACTTTCCTTTTCCTCTTCGGGCTGAGAGGCCCGAGATCAAAAGCGACCTCCGCGTCGACATCCGAGTCGACATCTGCCGAAGGAGGCGAAGAAGGCGGGTTTTGTGCACGCCCAGATGAGGAAGGGACTGTTGTCTTCTTCTTCTCAGCGGCCTTCGTCAGCCTCTTCGCTGCCATGGCCCTCGTGTGACGCTCGGACCCCTCCAGGGTCAATTGAGGCCGCGTAGCCCTGCCGGGCCGGACCGGCTCGCCGGAGCCCGACCGCCGCATGACTCGCCCTCTTCCCCTGGCTGGCGTCGAGCCCGCTGCCACATCCTCCTCCACCGACGAATGTCGGCCGCATCTTCGACAAGCGGAGCTCCCATGTCGGCGTTGCTAACCTCCCCGGAGGCCGCCGCCCACCAGGTGAGCTCCTCTTCCTCCGCAGCCATTGCGACCTTGTCCTCCACACCCCCGGCGCTGCCGGCCTCCATGGAAAGCTGTGCCTCCCTCGCCCTAGTGGCGATGTAGTCCAGCTCTGCCTGGGTAGTGTCCATGACAAGCCACCGCTCGGCGTTAGCATTAACATATACCTCAATCAGGGTCTCAAAGAATTGCTGCACATCCGCATCTTTTGGCTCCTTCCAGCTCAGGACAGCACCGTGCGCATTACAGTCCGGCATCATAGCGATGATCTCGGACCGACGTGAATTATTGCACAATGGGACCACCCCCGCTGGCAACTGGAAAAACGGCCTCTTGAGGGCCTTGCCGACCTTTGCGGTAGCCCACGCGGCCTTGCCTGTCCGTTCGACCTCGCCGTCGCGACCCACATCAAGCTGAAAAAGCCGCTGGCAGAAGTGGGCATGCGCCATCACCGTGAAATTATGGTCGAGGCCAGGGCAGAGTCGCATAATGTCAGCCGGATTCGTAAAGAGCCAGGCTGGCCTCCCCTTATTGTGCAACGGTGCGATCCGGCGGTGAATGAAGTCCGCCCCGATCATCTCAAGGGTGAGTCCAGCCCGCGTCATCCAGAGAATCCTGGTGGTGGCGACAGTGAGCCTCCCGTCGGCGGCATCGACATCACCCCAATCGCTGCCGCGAACCGGTGGCACTCGGCGGACCTTGCAGAATTCCGGCGGGTCTTCATCTTCAATCCAGCACCACCGGCCATGCCATTCCTCCCACCTCTCCTTCACGGCACCGTCCGGGTATGCCCCCTTGGATCTTGGGATCCAGGTGACGCAACTAGAGACGGCACCTCCCGGCTGGATCCGAGGGGAGAAATAATGGCAGAAGAGTGCCGTGTTGGGCTGCACCCTGGCAAAGCCTTCGCAAAGATGCGCAAAGAAAGCCATGCACGCCACCGCATTCGGAGTAAAATCCAAGAGGCGAAAGACGAAGGTGTGCATAATGTCGCAGAAGAAATCGGAAAAAGGGGGGGCGTAACCCGCAAGAAAGATAATCGATGAAAAAGGGATACCGATTTGGGGCAGGATCGGCGCAAGCGGCAGGAATGACGCGTGTCGCTGGATGTCCCGAATTCTCTCCCCCCGTTTTCACTCCCCATAGAGGCCTGAAGGAGGCCCGGAGCTCATGAACATCAACCGTCGAGGGGAAGAAGAAGGAGGACTTCGTCCGGTCCCCCAATAGCGCACTCTCCGGCGGCTCCACAGTCCCAGCGCCCTTGGCCACCCCCTTGACCTTGACGGATTTGGGCACCATGGAGGCTAAGAAAATTAGAGGACTGAGGGAGGGGGATGGCGAAGCAACAACGGCGGGCGACGGCGGAAGCTTAGGAAGGAAGGAAGAGAGGAAACGGCGGCTCTGAGATTGGAGAAGGCACGAGGAAAGAGGAGAAAGTGAGCAGCGCGCCCACGGTTATTCCTTTTTTATGGTGGAAAACACGGACCGCCTCCTTTCACATTAACTGTGATGTGACGCATGCCCGCGGGAACCAACCCCATGCATGCCGCCCACATCACACGCACCTCCCCACACCGCGCCACGCGCGAGAGTCTTGGGAAGCGCAACGCGCGAAAAATCATACCGCGGTAAAAAACCGCCCCGCCTGCCCGTGCACCGTTTTTGGGCCTAGCCCAATAACGCGTTGCGCTTATGTGTGGCCCAGGCACGAGGGCTCCTGTCAGTGTACAAAAAGAGGGGTGCACTTTTTGTACCCCTATACCTGTGCATGGGCAGTCAGAGCCGCGGGCACCACCACACCAAGCAAGGCAAGGGAGGTGAGCCAGGGTAAGACCGAAGCTCAAGGGAACTAGGACGACGCCAAGGCCAAGACGACGAAGAGCAAAAGGGACGAAGCGGACTCCCCCGGCAAGATCCTTGCCGGGAGACAGCTTTGGCAACCCCGGCAAGACCCTTGCCGCGGCGACTCGCCCCACGCCTATGGAGCAAATTACCCTTGAGTCCACTGCCCCCAAGGGGCAAGGATTCGGGAGACATCCCCGTGGTGGCATGCAGATCTTTGTGAAGACATTCAAGATCATATACGCACTAAGAAGACGACGACCTTTGGCGAGATACCAGCCAGGGAAGACCACGAGACCCCGGCAAGCGCCTTGCCGGGGATGACAGCAGGCGCCTCGGCAAGACCCTTGTCGGGGCCCCGGCAAGGCCCTTGCCAAGGACATCCGCAGGGCCACCATCAGGCCCACGCCGACTAAACCTCCACCACCGTACGCATGCAGCTGCGGACCCAACCAGCTGGGCAGGCACCTGCGTGGCGGCATGCATATCTTAGTGAAGACCCACCACTGCGCTACCACAGCTGCCTGCCTACCTACATGGCATCATAGGCATCGCTGGCCAGGGCGCATGTCGACACAAGAAGGAGCGCGCGACGGACGAGACAGATTTCTCCCCCGTCCCCGATAAAGCAAGGACACGTAAGCAAAACGCATTAAATGCGCCTTGTCATGTAATGCGAGGGATAACCTCGCATCACTGTACCCTTTCCATCTCTTGTGTGCCACTGTGGCGACCCCTTTTTCTATAAAAGGAGGCCCGAGGCGACCATGAGAAGGATTCGGCTTTTTGGAGCTCCTAATGCCCCAGAGCTAGCTCAAGAACAGGAATATACATCCACCAAAGCAGGAGTAGGGTTTTACGCATCCTCGCGGCCGAACCTGGATAAACAAACTATGTACTATATGTTTGATCCGCTCTTCTCACGACCCCGCGCCCCACTAACCGTAGTAGGGATTCTTGTGATCCCATAGGCGTCGTTCCCACAGACACCACCGTACTCCCATCGCTGGCCTAGCCATCTCTCTACTCACCCACACCTGCTGTTATTCTCCGGCAATGGCAGACGAACCAGTAAAGCCTCGTACAGTCGTACTCCCCTCCGCGTGGGAAACAATTGCCGAGTCTTCCCTGCCTCCGTGTCGTTCCCTTCCTAGGCCTCGCCGTCGTCCACCGCCCGGTTGCTCTCGGCGCGGCTTGGTCAACGTGGTCAACGACCGACATGCATCTGAAGTGGACTTTACATGGAGAGGCCGACAGCTAGGTCCATGGCCGCACACAAGGAAATGCCTCATTATTACGCGCAAAATAATGATTCCTCCACCTGACATCTGGGAGCCACCGAAAGGGCCTCTGTATTTCGCGAAAAAAGGTTACCGCCGCTGACAGCTCGGACCCACCAGCTATATCTTCGTACGCAAGGAAGTGCCTCCTTATTACGCACAAAAAATGAATACTCCCCCTGTTAGCTGGGACCCAGTATAGTGGCAGGCTGACTTGTGGGCCTACTAAGTTGACGGGGACGGAGGGCTTTGTCAACTTAGTCAATATGCACGATTCTAGCTCCAGTGACCGTACGATGTCCATTCAATGGCCGTAGTGCTTCTTCAACCTCTAGTCTTCTTGCTCCAGCCGCCCAAGCAAGCGCCAGTCGTGCCTCATTCTCCTGCCTCCCGTGGCCGGCTGCGATGCGGCGGAGGCCTCATCGCCCCCTACTACTCCCACCGCTGGGCAGGCCATCCCTCTACTCACCCACACCCCCTGTTATTCTGCGGCGATGGCAGCCTCACACCGCAGCGAACCAGTGAACCCTCGTACTCCTCTATGCGTGGGCATCCACTATCGCATCTTCCCCGGCTCCGCGTCGTCCCCTTCCTAGGCATCGCCGTCGTCCACCGCCCTGGTGCTCTCGGCGCGGCATGGTCAACGTGGTCAAGGAACGGCTTCCATCGGACGTGGACTGTATGTGGAGAGGTTCACAGCTGGGTCCACGGCCGCAGCAAGGAAGTGCCTCCTTATTACGTGCAAAATAATTATTCCTCCACCTGACAGTGGGACCCACTGGACGGGCCACCGTATTTCGCGAAAAAAACGACCCCCCTGACCGCTGGGACCCACCAGCTACATCTTCGCACGCAAGGAAGTGCGTCCGGGCAAAAAAAAACAAAACGATTCGCCCACTGACTGCTGGCAAGGAGGTGCCTGACAGTCGGGGCCCACCTGGTCGAAGCGTACGTAGCGTTGTCATTCTGGTCGCGAACGTGTACCTACATACTGGTCGATGTAGAGGCCCGCACATGTCATAGTAGAGGCCACGTGTCGTAGTAGAGGCGCGCACGTAGCATTTACACGTATGTACAACGGCCAGGGTGCAAGAAAGAAAATACGGCCATGTATGTGTACATACGGGCAGGGTCTCGAACGCCTATTCGTGCATACGTACGGCGACGGCTCGTGTACACGGCTGGGTCGGAACGGGGAAACAACGTCGTCGTCGTGTTCATGGGGAGGCAATGGAATGAGTCGTGTTCATGGGGAGGCAACAGAATGCGTCGTGTTCATCGGGAGGGCTTGGACGGAACAGGCGATGGAAACGAGGCCTGGCGTACCGCAGAACGGAGGAAACGGCCTTGTCTTCGACCAGCCACGGTCGAAACGGGATCCTGTTCATCGGGAGGGGTCTGGCGTACCGCAAAACGGAGGAAACGGACCTCCTACGGTCGAAACGGGGGTCCTGTTGATCCGGAGGGGTGTGGCGTACCGCAAAACGGAGGAAACGGACTTGTGTTGGAGCACTATGGTCGAAACGGGGGTCCTGTTCATCGGGAGGGGTGTGGCGTACCGCAAAACGGGACTCCACGGGATACTGTTCATCTCCACCGTCGACCTCCTCTAGCCTCCACAGGCTCCTGTTCATCCAGCCTCCACGGGCTCCTGTTCATCCAGCCTCCGCCGCGTGCTACTCCACCGGCTACTGTTCAACCACCCCTCCACCGTAAAATGTTCATCCAGCCCCCCACACCACGGGGTCCTGTTCAACCACCCCTCCACGGGCACCCCTCCACCGTCTACTGTTCATCCAGCCCTCCACACCACGGGGTCCTGTTCAACCACCCCTCCACCGTCTACTTTTCATCCAGCCCTCCACACCACGGGGTCCTGTTCATCCACCCCTCCACGGGCACCCCTCTACCGTCTACTGTTCATCCAGCCCTCCACCACACCACGGGGTCCTGTTCATCCAGAGGCAACGCCACCACTCACTGTTCATCCAACCCCCCGCAACGCTCACCGTTCATCCCATCGATCGGCTTCAGTTAGCAGCAGTAGCGAATGAATCGCTCGATCGGGTTCAGTTAACAACCATCGATCGATCACTCGGGTTCAGTAACGCATAGCCTGCAGTGCAATCTCTTGGGTTCAGTTAGAGCCCAACGCCTCGCTCGGGTTCAGTTAGAGCCAACGCCTCGCACACACACGTGTACATGTACGAGAGAAACTCGCATCGCTCGGCCCCCGACCTCCCACCGTAACCGGGAACTCCCCAAAATTTTCCTCCCCCTCGCTTCTACCACGGTTTTTTCCGTCATGGACGGCCCAAAGAATGTCATGCAGCTGCGTCTCTGGCCCGCCCAAGACAAAAAGCCCATTTTCTGTCATGATTTTTTGTCATAGAAGTAGGAGCCCACCACATCTATGATGATACTGGGTTTTGTCACAATTATCGTCATAGAAGTGTCATATGTATGACATATTTTTTTTTGTTCGGCCCAAAATGTCACGGATGTGTCTTGTTTTTGTAGTGATACCACTTGTATCACCATCTCTTCACCGAACTAGTGCACCTATACAATTTACCCTTGTATTGGGTGTGTTGGGGACACAAGAGACTCTTTGTTATTTGGTTGCAAGGTTGCTTGAGAGAGACCATCTTCATCCTATGCCTCCTACGAATTGATAAACCTTAGGTCATCCACTTGAGGGAAATTTGCTACTGTCCTACAAACCTCTGCACTTGGAGGCCCAACAACGTCTACAAGAAGAAGGTTGTGTAGTAGACATTAAGCTCTTTTCTGGCGCCGTTGCCGGGGAGGTGATTGCTTGAAGGTATATCTTTAGATCTTGCAATCAAATCTTTTTGTTTCTTGTTTTAGCACTAGTTTAGTTTATAAAAGAAAATTAAAAATGGAATTGAGTCTACCTCATATGCTTCATGTTTTTAATATCTTTCTGTTGGGGAACGTAGTAATTTCAAAAAAATTCCTACGCACACGCAAGATCATGGTGATGCATAGCAACGAGAGGGGAGAGTGTTGTCCATGTACCCTCGTAGACCGAAAGCGGAAGCGTTAGCACAAGGCGGTTGATGTAGTCATACGTCTTCACGATCCGACCGATCCAAGTACCGAACGTACGACACCTCCGAGTTCAGCACACGTTCAGCTCGATGACGTCCCATGAACTCCGATCCAGCAGAGCTTCGAGAGAGAGTTCCATCAGCACGATAGCGTGATGACGGTGATGATGATGCTACCGACGCAGGGCTTCGCCTAAGCACTGCTACGATATGATCGAGGTGGATTATGGTGGAGGGGGGCACCGCACACGGCTAAAAGATCAAACGATCAATTGTTGTGTCTAGAGGTGTCCCCCTGCCCTCGTATATAAAGGAGGGAGGGAGAGGCCGGCCCTAGAGGTGGCGCGCCAAGTGTGTGGAGTCCTACTAGGACTACCAAGTCCTAGTAGGATTCTCCTTTCCTTTCCGGAGTAGGAGAGAAGGAAAGAGGGGAGAGGGAAAAGAAAAAGGGGGCTGCACCCCTTGTCCAATTCAGACCAGGGGGGTTGCTTCCTTCCTTTTGGCCTCTCTCCTCTATTCCCGTATGGCCCTATAAGGCCCAATACTTCTCCCGGTGAATTCCCGTAACTCCCCGGTACTCCGAAAATACCCGAATCACTCGGAACCTTTCCGATGTCCGAATATAGTCGTCCAATATATCGATCTTTACATCTCAACCATTTCGAGACTCCTCGTCATGTTCCTGATCTCATCCGAGACTCCGGACTACCTTCGGCACATCAAATCACATAAACTCATAATACAATCGTCACCGAAACTTTAAGCGTGCGGACCCTACGGGTTCGAGAACTATGTAGACATGACCGAGACACATCTCCGGCCAATAACCAATAGCGGAACCTGGATGCTCATATTGGCTCCCACATATTCTACGAAGATTTTTATCGGTCAAACCGCATAACAACATACGTTGTTCCCTTTGTCATCGGTATGTTACTTACCCGAGATTCGATCGTCGGTATCTCAATAGCTATTTCAATCTCGTTACCGGCAAGTCTCTTTACTCATTCCGTAATACATCATACTGCAACTAACTCCTTAGTTGCAATTCTTGCAAGGCTTATAGTGATGTGCATTACCGAGTGGGCTCAGAGATACCTCTCCGACAATCGGAGTGACAAATCCTAATCTCGAAATATGCCAACCCAACAAGTACCTTCGGAGACACCTGTAGAGCACCTTTATAATCACCCAGTTACATTGTGACGTTTGGTGGCACACAAAGTGCTCCTCCGGTAAATGGGAGTTGCATAATCTCATAGTCACAGGAACATGTATAAGTCATGAAGAAAGCAATAGCAACAAACTAAACGATCAAGCGCTAAGCTAACGGAATGGGTCAAGTCAATCACATCATTCTCCTAATGATGTGATCTCGTTAATCAAATGACAACTCATGTCTATGGTTAGGAAACATAACCATCTTTGATCAAGGAGCTAGTCAAGTAGAGGCATACTAGTGACACTCTGTTTGTCTATGTATTCACACATGTATTATGTTTCCGGTTAATACAATTCTAGCATGAATAATAAACATTTATCATGATATAAGGAAATAAATAATAACTTTATTATTGCCTCTAGGGCATATTTCCTTCAGTCTCCCACTTGTACTAGAGTCAATAATCTAGTTCACATCGCCATGTGATTTAATACCAATAGTTCACATCACCATGTGATTAACACCCATAGTTCACATCGATATGTGAACAACACCCAAAGGGTTTCCTAGAGTTAATAATCTAGTTCATATTGCTATGTGATTAACACCCAAAGAGTACTAAGGTGTGATCATGTTTTGCTTGTGAGAGAAGTTTAGTCAACGGGTCTGCCACATTCAGATCCGTGAGTATTTTGCAAATTTCTATGTCAACAATGCTCTGCACGGAGCTACTCTAGATAATTGCTCCCACTTTCAATATGTATCCAGATTGAGATTTAGAGTCATCTGGATCAGTGTCAAAATTTGCATCGACGTAACCCTTTACGACGAACCTTTTTGTCACCTCCATAATCGAGAAACATATCCTTATTCCACTAAGGATAATTTTGACCGCTGTCCAATGATATACTCCTAGATCACTATTGTACTCCCTTGCCAAAAACAGTGTAGGGTATACAATAGATCTGGTACACAGCATGGCATATTTTATAGAACCTATGGCCAAGGCATAGGGAATGACTTTCATTATCTTTCTATCTTCTGCCGTGGTCAGGCTTTGAGTCTTACTCAGTTTCACACCTTGTAACACAGGCAAGAATTCTTTCTTTGACTGTTCCATTTTGAACTACTTGTCAAGGTATGTACTAATTGAAAAACTTATCAAGCGTCTTATCTATCTCTATAGATCTTGATGCTCAATATGTAAGCTCCTTTCAAACACTCCTTTATGCTTTGCAGAATAATTCTACATTATCTCCGATCAACAATATGTCATTCACATATACTTATCAGAAATGTTGCAGTGCTCCCACTCACTTTCTTGTAAATACAGGCTTCACCGCAAGTCTTTATAAAACTATATGCTTTGATCAACTTATCAAAGCGTATATTCCAACTCCGAGATGCTTGCACCAGTCCATAGATGGATCACTGGAGCTTGCATATTTTGTTAGCACCTTTAGGATTGGCAAAACTTTCTTATTGCATCGTATACAACTCTTCTTTAATAAATCCATTAAGGAATGTAGTTTTGTTTATCCATTTGCCATATTTCATAAAATGTGGAAATTGCTAACATGATTCGGACAGACTTAAGCATAGATATGAGTGAGAAACTCTCATCGTAGTCAACACCTTGAACTTGTCAAAAACCTTTTGCGACAAATCTAGCTTTGTAGATAGTAACACTACTATCAGCGTCCGTCTTCCTCTTGAAGATCCATTTAATCTCGATGGCTCGCCGATCTTTGGGCAAGTCAATCAAAGTCCATACTTTGTTCTTATAAATGGATCTCATCTCAAATTTCATGGCCTCAAGCCATTTCGCGGAATCTGGGCTCATCATCGCTTCCTCATAGTTCGTAGGTTCATCATGGTCAAGTAACATGACCTCCAGAACAGGATTACCGTACCACTCCGGTGCGTATCTCACTCTGGTTTACCTACGAGGTTCGGTAGTAACTTGATTTGAAGTTACATGATCATCATCATTAGCTTCCTCACTAATTGGTGTAGTAGTCACAGGAACAGATTTCTGTGATGAACTACTTTCCAATAAGGGAGCAGGTACAGTTACCTCATAAAGTTTTACTTTCCTCCCACTCACTTCTTTTGAGAGAAACTCCTTCTCTAGAAAGGATCCATTCTTAGCAATGAATATCTTGCCTTCGGATCTGTGATAGAAGGTGTACCCAACATTTTATTTTGGGTATCCTATGAAGACGCACTTCTCCGATTTGGGTTTGAGCTTATCAGGTTGAAACTTTTTCACATAAGCATTGCAACCTCAAACTTTAAGAAATGACAGCTTAAGTTTCTTGACAAACCATAGTTCATACGGGGTCGTCTCAACAGATTTAGATGGTGCCCTATTTAACGTGAATGTAGCCGTCTCTAATGCATAACCCCAAAAAGATAGTGGTAAATTGGTAAGAGACATCATAGATCGCACCATATCTAATAAAGTACGGTTACGACGTTCGGACACACCCTTACACTGTGGTGTTCCAGGTGGCGTGAGTAGTGAAACTATTTCACATTGTTTTAACTAAAGGCCATACTCGTAACTCAAATATTTTACTTCTGTGATCATATCGTAGAAACTTTTATTTTTTGTTACGATGATTATCCACTTCACTCTGAAATTCTTTGAACATTTCAAATGTTTCAGACTTGTGTTTCATCAAGTAGATATACTCATATCTGCTCAAATCATCTGTGAAGATCAGAAAATAATGATACCTGCCGTGAGCCTCAATATTCATCGGACCACATACATCAGTATGTATGATTTTCAATAAATCTGTTGCTTGCTCCATTGTTTCGGAGAACGGAGTCTTAGTCATCTTGCCCATGAGGCATGGTTTGCAAGCATCAACTAATTCATAATCAAGTGATTCCAAAAGCCCATCAGCATGGATTTTCTTCATGCGCTTTACACCAATATGACCTAAACGGCAGTGCCACAAATAAGTTGCACTATCATTATTAACTTTGCATCTTTTGGCTTCAATATTATAAAAATGTGTATCACCATGATCGAGATCCAACAAACCATTTTCATTGGGTGTATGACCATAGAAGGTTTTATTCATGTAAACAGAACAACAGTTATTCTCTAACTTACATGAATAACCGTATTGCAATAAACATCATCCAATCATATTCATGCTCAACGCAAACACTAAATAACATTTATTTTAGGTTTAACACTAATCCTGAAAGTATAGGGAGTGTGTGATGATGATCATATCAATCTTGGAACCATTTCCAATACACATCGTCACTTCACCCTTAACTAGTCTCTGTTCATTCTGCAACTCCCGTTTCGAGTTACTATTCTTAACAACAGAACTAGTATCAAATACTGAGGGGTTGCGATATACACTAGTAAAGTACACATCAATAACATGTATATCAAATATACCTATGTTCACTTTGCCATCCTTCTTATCCACCAATTACTTGGGGTAGTTCCGCTTCCAGTGAGCAGTCCCTTTGCAGTAGAAGCACTCAGTTTCAGGCTTAGGTCCAGACTTGGGTTTTTTCACTTGAGCAGCAACTTGCTTGCTGTTCTTCTTGAAGTTCCCCTTTCTTCCCTTTGTCCCTTTACTTCAAACTAGTGGTTTTGTTTACCATCAACACTTGATGCTTTTCTTGATTTCGACCTTCGTCGATTTCAGCATCACAAAGAGCTTGGGAATCCTTCAACACTTGATGCATATTATAGTTCATCACGAAGTTCTACTAACTTGGTGATGGTGACTAGAGAATTCTGTCAATCACTATTTTATCTAGAAGATTAACTCCCACTTCATTCAAGCGATTGTAGTACCCAGACAATCTGAGCACATGCTCACTGCTTGAGCTATTCTCCTCCATCTTTTAGCTATAGAACTTGTTGGAGACTTCATATCTCTCAACTCGGGTATTTGCTTGAAATATTAAATTCAACTCCTGGAACATCTCATATGGTCCATGACGTTCAGAACGTCTTTGAAGTCCCGATTCTAAGCCGTTTAAGCATGGTGCACTAAACTATCAACTAGTCATCATATTGAGCTAGCCAAACGTTCATAACATCTGCATCTGCTCCTGCAATAGGTTTGTTACCTAGCGGTGCATCAAGGACATAATTCTTCTGTGCAACAATGAGGATAAACCTCTGATCACAGATCCAATCCGCATCATTGCTACTAACATCTTTCAACTTAGTTTTCTCTAGGAACATATCAAAAATAAAATAGGGGAGCTAAACGCAAGCTATTGATCTACAACATAGATATGCTAATACTACCAGGACTAAGTTCATGATAAATTTAAGTTCAATTAATCATATTACTTAAGAACTCCCACTTAGATAGACATCCCTCTAATCCTCTAAGTGATCACGTGATCCATATCAATTAAACCATGTCCGATCATCACGTGAGATGGAGTAGTTTTAATGGTGAACATCACTATGTTGATCATATCTACTATATGATTCACGCTCGACCTTTCGGTCTCAGTGCTCCGAGGCCATATCTGTTATATGCTAGGCTCGTCAAGTTTGACCTGAGTATTCCGTGTGTGCAACTGTTTTGCACCCTTTGTATTTGAACGTAGAGCCTATCACACATCCGGTCATCATGTGGTGTCTCAGCACAAAGAACTTTCGCAATGGTGCATACTCAGGGAGAACACTTGTACCTTGATAATTAGTGAGAGATCATCTTATAAAGCTATCGTCGAACTAAGAAAAATAAGATGTATAAAAGATAAACATCACATGCAATCAATATATGTGACATGATATGGCCATCATCATCTTGTGCCTTTGATCTCCATCTCCAAAGCATCGTCATGATTTCCATCGTCACCGGCATGACACCATGATCACCATCATCTTGATCTATATCAATGTGTCATCACATGGTCGTCTCGCCAACTATTGCTCTTGCAACTTTTGCTATCGCATAGCGATAAAGTAAAGCAATTATTTTGCGCTTGCATCTTATGCAACAAAGAGACAACCATAAGGCTTCTGCCAGTTGCCGATAACTTCAAGAAATCATGATCATATTATACAACAACTTATATCTCATCACGTCTTGACCATATCACATCACAACATGCCCTGCAAAAATAAGTTAGACGTCCTCTACTTCGTTGTTGCAAGTTTTACGTGGCTGCTACGGTCAGAGCAAGAACCGTTCTTACCTACGCATCAAAACAACAATGATAGTTTGTCAAGTTGGTGCTGTTTTAACCTTCGCAAGGACCAGGCGTAGCCACACTCGGTTCAACTAAAGTTGGAGAAACTGACACCCGCCAGCCACCTGTGTGCAAAGCACGTCGGTAGAACCAGTCTCGTGTAAGCGTACGCGTAATGTCGGTCCGGGCCGCTTCATCCAACAATACCTTCGAACCAAAGTATGACATGCTGGTAAGCAGTATGACTTATATCGCCCACAACTCACTTGTGTTCTACACGTGCATATGACATCTACGCATAAAACCTGGCTCGGATGCCACTTTTGGGGAACGTAGTAATTTCAAAAAAATTCCTACGCACACGCAAGATCATGGTGATGCATAGCAATGAGAGGGGAGAGTGTTGTCCACGTACCCTCGTAGACCGAAAGCGGAAGCGTTAGCACAACGCGGTTGATGTAGTCGTACGTCTTCACGATCCGACCGATCCAAGTACCGCACGTACGACACCTCAGAGTTCAGCACACGCTCAGCTCGATGACGTCCCACGAACTCCGATCCAGCAGAGCTTCGAGGGAGAGTTCCGACAGCACGACGGCGTGATGACAGTGATGATGATGCTACCGACACAGGGCTTCGCCTAAGCACTGCTACGATGTGATCGAGGTGGATTATGGTGGAGGGGGGCACCGCACATGGCTAGAAGGTCAAACGATCAATTGTTGTGTCTAGAGGTGTCCCCCTGCCCCCGTATATAAAGGAGGGAGGGAGAGGCCGGCCCTAGAGGGGGCGCGCCAAGTGTGGGGAGTCCTACTAGGACTCCCAAGTCCTAGAAGGATTCCCCTTTCCTTTCCGGAGTAGGAGAGAAGGAAAGAGGGGGAGAGGGAAAAGGAAAAGGGGGATGTACCCCTTGTCCAATTCGGACCAGAGGGGGTGCACACACCTCCTTCCTTTTGGCCTCTCCCCTCTATTCCCGTATGGCCCAATAAGGCCCAATACTTCTCCCGCTGAATTCCCGTAACTCCCCGGTACTCCGAAAATACCCGAATCACTCGGAACCTTTCCGATGTCCGAATATAGTCGTCCAATATATCGATCTTTACGTCTCGACCATTTCGAGACTCCTCATCATGTCCATGATCTCATATGGGACTCCTAACTACCTTCAGTACATCAAATCACATAAACTCATAATACAATCGTCACCGAAACTTTAAGCGTGCGGACCCTACGGGTTCGAGAACTATGTAGACATGACCGAGACATGTCTCTGGCCAATAACCAATAGAGGAACCTGGATGCTCATATTGGCTCCCACATATTTTACGAAGATCTTTATCGGTCAAACCGCATAACAACATACGTTGTTCCCATTGTCATCGGTATGTTACTTGCCCGAGATTTGATCATTGGTATCTCAATACCTATTTCATTCTCGTTACAGGCAAGTCTCTTTACTCGTTCTGTAATATATCATCCCGCAACTAACTCATTAGTTGCAATGCTTGCAAGGCTTATAGTGATGTGCATTACTGAGTGGGCCCAGAGATACCTCTCCGACAATTGGAGTGACAAATCCTAATCTCAAAATACGCCAACCCAACAAGTACCTTCGGAGACACCTGTAGAGCACATTTATAATCACCCAGTTACGTTGTGACGTTTGGTGGCACACAAAGTGTTCCTCCGGTAAATGGGAGTGGCAAAATCTCATAGTCATAAGAACATGTATAAGTCATGAAGAAAGCAATAGCAACAAACCAGACGATCAAGTGCTAAGCTAACGGAATGGGTCAAGTTAATCACATCATTCTCCTAATGATGTGATCCCGTTAATCAAATGACAACTCATGTCTATGGTTAGGAAACATAACCATCTTTGATCAACGAGCTAGTCAAGTAGAGGCATACCAGTGACACTCTGTTTGTCTATGTATTCACACATGTATTATGTTTCCGGTTAATACAATTCTAGCATGAATAATAAACATTTATCATGATATAAGGAAATAAATAATAACTTTATTATTGCCTCTAGGGCATATTTCCTTCACTTTCGTGAGTATGATGGAAAGGAAAATTGTGCCAAAGTGTTAGAAGAAGAATGCATTAAAATGTTTGGCACTAAATCTTTGAATGAAGAGCATGATTGCAATGTTGTTAGTATGAACTCCTTGAATATCCATGGTGCTAATGATGCTTGCACTAGTTATGATGAAAATGTCTCCTATAAACATGTCAATTTTTGTGGAGTGCATTGGGTTTGTAAGTACACACCAAATAGGGAAGATAGATATTGCAAGAGGCATAAGCACTTAGAAACTATATTGTTGCAAGAAAGGCTAGATGATTGTGCTGAAAATTTAAATTTTCTTGGCCGTACTTGTGGACTTTGCAATGAACAGGGTCATTTAGCTATCCGATGCAAATTGTTTCTTGATCTAATCGTGTCCAAAAATTGTGATGACTTGATTTTCCTTGCACATTATAATGAACTCGGTTTGCTTATGGGTTACAAAGAAATGAAATGTATAACTAAGCATCTTACAGAATTTGCCCGTTATAAACTTCTTGGTTTTGATCTAGAGGAAATTTATATGTATTGTGCGGTGAATTGCATTGAAAATCCTTATATTGCCAATTACTTTAAGAAAAGAAAACAAATAGAGGATGAAGAGAATACTAGCGAAAGGGAAGAGACTTCCCAATATTCTCCTATTATTTCTTATGATGAATCAGGTAACGAGGAGGAGCCTTATATTCAACCAATCTCATTAATAAGGAGCTCCAAAAAGAGGATTGAACCCACACATGAGGTGAAGAAGAAGAAAAGAAAAAGGAAGAGAGGTAAAAAGATATATCTCCCAAATAATGCTGCTCCTATTACTGTTTTGCCTCATGAAAATATAATTGAGGAAGATAATGATACTTCTTAAGATCTTTAAAATCTTTTTGGCACTTTCTTGGAACAATATGATAATTGCTATACTATTGGTGCTATCCATACTATTAATGATGAGGGTGATTATGCTTATGATATGAAAAGGGCCAAGCTTGCATGCCTGCAGGTCGACTCTAGAGGATCCCCGGGTACCGAGCTCGAATTCGCCCTATAGTGAGTCGTATTACAATTCACTGGCCGTCGTTTTACAACGTCGTGACTGGGTTTAGTCTCCCAAGTTTTGATATGCAAATTTATAATGATGATAGCATGCCTCCTACTTATGATGATTATTGTGATGATACTTATGCTATAAAAAGTAGTGAATATATTTATAAAACTTGTCATGATTATGATTACCCCTTTTCTTAACATTACTCTTTTAATATGGAAACAATTTATAGTATTCGAGTCTCTTATGATACTCCCACTATTCCGAATGAGAAGAATTTTGCTTATGCATCATGAAAATAATGCTTTAGGTTCTGGTTATATTGTTGAATTCATTCATGATGCTACTGAAAATTATTATGAGCGAGGAATATATGCTTGTAGGAATTGCAATAATATCAAGTTTCCTCTCTATGCGCTTAAAGTTTTGAAGCTATGCTTGTTTCGCCTTCCTATGCTAGTTGATTATTGTTCTCATAAGTTGTTTGCTCACAAAATCCCTATGCATAGGAAGTGGGTTAGAATTAAGTGTGCTAGTAATATTCTTCATGATGCTCTCTTGATGTTACAATTCTTATCTTTTATGTGAGCATCATTGAAATCATCATGCCTAGCAAGGGGCGTTAAAAGATAGCGCTTGTTGAGGGCAACCCAATTTTATCTTAGTTCCTTGCTTTTTGTTCCTGTTTAGTAATAAATTTTTTATCTATCCTCTGTTATTATTGAGGTTTTATGTTTCAATTAGTGTTTGTGCCAAGTAGAACCTTTGGGAACACTTGGGTGATGTCTTTGCGATCATGCTGTAAAAAACAGAAACTTTAGCGCTCACGAGAATTGCTGCCATTTTTATTTGGAGAGTGCTATTTAGTTAATTATTTTTGCAGATGATTAATAGATAAATTCCAGAGGTCCAGCAATTATTTTAGAATTTTTGGTGTTCCATAAGTATACGTTTGATCCAGATTACTACAGACTGTTCTGTTTTTGACAGATTCTGTTTTCGATGTGTTGTTTGCTTATTTTGATGAATCTATGAGTAGTATCGGAGGTTATGAACCATAGATAAGTTGGAATACAGTATATATTACACAAATATGAATTTATAATGAGTTCACAACAGTACGTAAGTGGTCATTTATTTTCTTATACTAACGGAGCTTACAAGTTTTCTGTTATGTTTTGTGTTGTGAAGTTTTCATGTTTTGGGTAAAGATTCGATGGACTATGGAATAAGGAGTGGCAAGACCCTAAGCTTGGGGATGCCCATGGAACCCTAAGATAATCAAGGACAACCAAAAGCTCAAGCTTGGGGATGCCCCGGAAGGCATCCCCTCTTTCGTCTTCGTTCATCGGTAACTTTACTTGGAGCTATATTTTTATTTACCACATGATATGTGTTTTGCTTGGAGCGTCATTTTTTTTAGTTTTGCTTGCTGTTTGAATAAAATACCAAGATCTGAAATTATTAAATGTTAGAGAGTCTTCACATAGTTGCATAATTATTCGACTACTCATTGAGCTTCACTTATATCTTTCAGAGTAGTTTGTTGTTGCTCTAGTGCTTCACTTATATCTTTTTAGAGCACGGTGGTGGTTTTATTTTGTAGAAATAGATGAACTCTCATGCTTCACTTATATTATTTTGAGAGTCTTTAGAACGGCATGGTAATTTTCTTTGGCTATGAAACTAGTCCTAATATGATGGGCATCCAGGAGGGATATAATAAAAACTTTCATATAAGTGCATTGAATACTAAGAGAAGTTTGATACTTGATGATTGTTTTGAGATATGGAGATAGTGATATCAAAGTTGTGCTAGTTGAGTAGTTGTGAATTTGAGAAATGCTTGTGTTGAAGTTCGCAAGTCCCGTAGCATGCACGTATGGTAAACATTATGTAACAAATTTGAAACATGAGGTGTTCTTTGATTGTCCTCCTTATGAGTGGCGGTCGGGGACGAGCGATGGTCTTTTCCTACAAATCTATCCCCCTAGGAGCATGCGCGTAGTGCTTGGTTTTTGATGACTTGTAGATTTTTGCAATAAGTATGTGAGTTCGTTATGACTAATGTTGAGTCCATGGATTATACGCACTCTCACCTTTCCATCATTGCTAGCCTCTTCGGTACCGTGCATTGCCCTTTCTCACACTGAGAGTTGGTGCAAACTTCGCGGATGCATCCAAACCCCGTGATATGATACACTCTTTCACACATAAACCTCCTTATATCTTCCTCAAAACAACCACCATATCTACCTATTATGGCATTTCCATAGCCATTCCAAGATATATGTCCATGCAACTTTCCACCATTCCGTTTATCATGACACTTTCATCATTGTCATATTGCTTAGCATGATCATGTAGTTGACATAGTATTTGTGGCAAAGCCACCGTTCATAATTATTTCATACATGTCACTCTTGGTTCATTGCATATCCCCGTACACCGCCGTAGGCATTCATATAGAGTCATACTTTGTTTTAGTATCGAGTTGTAATCATTGAGTTGCAAATAAATAGAAGTGTGATGATCATCATTTTCTAGAGCATTGTCCCAAGTGAGGAATAAAAAGAGAGAGAGAGAGAAAGGCCATAAAAAAGGAGAAGGCCCAAAAAAATGAGAGAAAAAGAGAGAAGGGACAATGCTACTATCCTTTGCCACACTTGTGCTTCAAAGTAGCACCATAATCCTCATGATAGAGAGTCTCTTGTTTTGTCACTTTCATATACTAGTGGGAATTTTTCATTATAGAACTTGTCTTATATATTCCAACAATGGGCCTCCTCAAGTGCCCTAGGTCTTCGTGAGCAGCCAAGTTGGATGCACACCCACTAAGTTTCTTTTGTTGAGCTTACATACATTTATAGCTGGAGTGCATCCGTTGCATGGCAATCCCTACTCCTTGCATTAACATCAATCGATGGGCATCTCCATAGCTCATTGATTAGCCTCGTTGATGTGAGACTTTCTCCTTTTTGTCTTCTCCACATAACCCCCATCATCATATTTTATTCCACCCACAGTGCTATATCCATGGCTCGCGCTCATGTATTGCGTGAAGGTTTATAAATTTTGAGATTACTAAAGTATGAAACAATTGCGTGAAGGACATATTTGCGTAGTTAGTATGCTTGAAGTATTATTATTTTTATGTTAATATTAAACTTTTGTCTTGAATCTTATGGATCTGAACATTCATGCCCAAATGAAGAGAATTACCTAGAGAAATATGTTAGGTAGCATTCCACATCAAAAATTATGTTTTTATCATTTACCTACTCGAGGACGAGCAGGAATTAACTTGGGGATGCTGATACGTCTCCAATGTATCTATAATTTTTGATTGTTCCATGCTATTATATTATCAACCTTGGATGTTTTATATGCTATTTTATATGATTTTTGGGACTAACCTATTAACCTAGAGCCTAGTGCCAGTTTCTGTTTTTTCCTTGTTTTAGGTTTCGAAGAAAAGGAATATCGAACGGAGTCCAAACGGAATGAAACCTTCGGGAAAGTTATTTTTGGAAAGAAAGGAATACAGGAGACTTGGAGTGCATGTCAGGGGATCAACGAGGAAGCCACGACGCAGGGGGCGCGCCCACCCCCCTGGGCACGCCCTCCATCCTCGTGGGCCCCTCGTGGCTCCTCTGATGTATTTATTCCGCCTATATATATCCATATACCATAAAACTATTGGGGAGCACAATAGATCAGGAGTTCCACTGCCAGAAGCCTCCGTAGCCATCGAAAACCAATCTAGACCCGTTCCGGCACCCTGTCGGAGGGGGAATCCTTCTTTGGTGGCCATCTTCATTATCTCAATGCTCTCCATGACGAATAGGGAGTAGTTCTCCCTCGGGGCTGAGGGTATGTACCAGTAGCTATGTGTTTCATCTCTCTCCCTCGTGTTCTTGAGGTGATACGATCTTGATGTATCGCGAGCTTTTCTATTATAGTTGGATCCTTATGATGTTTCTCCCCCTCTACTCTCTTGTAATGGATTGAGTTTTCCCTTTGAAGTTATCTTATCGAATTGAGTCATTAAGGATTTGATAACACTTGATGTATGTCTTGCGTGGGATACCCGTGGTGACAATGGTGTATTCTATTGATCCACTTGATGTATGTTTTGGTGATCAACTTGCGGGTTCCACCCATGAACCTATGCATAGGGGTTGGCACACGTTTTCGTCTTGACTCTCCGGGTGAAACTTTGGGGCACTCTTTGGGGTTCTATGTGTTGGTTGAATAGATGAATCTGAGATTCTGTGATGGATATCGTATAATCATACCCACGGATACTTGAGGTGACATTGGAGTATCTAGGTGACATTAGGGTTTTGGTTGATTTGTGTCTTACGGTGTTATTCTAGTACGAACTCTAGGGCTTTTTGTGACACTTATAGGAATAGCCCAACGGATTGATTGGAAAGAATAACTTTGAGGTGGTTTCGTACCCTACCATAATCTCTTCGTTTGTTCTCCGCTATTAGTGACTTTGGAGTGACTCTTTGTTGCATGTTGAGGGATAGTTATATGATCCAATTATGTTATTATTGTTGAGAGGACTTGCACTAGTGAAAGTATGAACCCTATGCCTTGTTTCAACACATTGCAATACCGTTTACGCTCACTTTTATCATTCTTACCTTTCTATTTTTATGTTTTCAGATTACAAAAACTATTATCTACCATCCATATACCACTTGTATCACCATCTCTTCGCTGAACTAGTGCACCTATACAATTTACCATTGTATTGGGTGTGTTGGGGACACAAGAGACTCTTTGTTATTTGGTTGTAGAGTTGCTTGAGAGAGACCATCTTCATCCTACGCCTCCTACGGATTGATAAACCTTAGGTCATCCACTTGAAGGAAATTTTCTACTGTCCTACAAACCTCTGCACTTGGAGGCCCAACAACGACTACAAGAAGAAGGTTGTGTAGTAGACATCATCCGGCGTTCGAAGGCCTACAAGGTTCATGACGGAGAGCTCTATAAGAAAAGCTCTACCAGAGTCCTTCAATGATGTATCTCCAAGGAGGAGGGGCGGCAGCTCTTGGCTGAGATTCATGCTAGTCTCGGCGGGCACCACACCGCAGCTCGGGCCCTTGTTAGCAAGGCCTTCCATAAAGGGTTTTATTGGTTGATGGCCCGAGCAGATTCACAGGACCTTGTCCAACATTGCGTCGGATGCCAACTCTTTGCCAACCAAAGCCATATGCCCCCGACCGCCCTACAAACAATCGCCATCACTTGGCCTTTTGCGGTCTAGGGACTAGATATGGTCGAAACCCTTAAAGGATGAAGCCATGAGAAAAAATATCTGCTGGTTATGGTGGATAAATTCACTAAGTGGATAGAGGCCGAACCGGTTAATTGAGTCCGGGCCGGTGATAGAATGCATATCCGGCGTTGTACACCGTTATGGTGTTCCACACAACATCATCACTGATAACGGCTCCAACTTCACAGCCGATGAAGTGCAAACCTAGTGCGCTAATCTAGGCATCAAGCTCGATTACGCCTCTGTCTATCACCCGCAGACAAATGGTCAAGTCGAACGAGCCAATGGTCTTATTATGAGCGGCATCAAGCCTAGACTAGTGCGGTCTTTGAAAGAATCAGACAAGCACTGGGTTGAGGAGCTCGACTCCGTACTCTGGGGGCTGCGGACCACGCCCAATCGCACTATCGGATACACACCATTCTTCATGGTGTACGGAGCAGAGGTAGTGTTACCCTGCGACATTATTCATGACTCACCTCGAGTGCGCATGTACGAAGAGAGAGAGGCCGAGCTGGATCGGCAGGATAGCTTAGATGTCCTGCAGGAAGAGCGCGACGTCGCAAAAGCCCGTTCCGCATTTTATCAACAGTAGGCTTGAAGGTACCAAAGCAGAGAAGTGCGGGCCAAGACTTATAACATTGGCGAACTTGTTCTACGCTTGCCGGAGAAGAAAAAGGATAGACTCAAGCCCAAGTGGGAGGGTCCCTTCATCATCGACGAAGTTCTCACCGGAGGAGCATACCGCCTGCATAATGCATCAGACAATCGCCTGGAGCCGAACCCCTGGAACGCGGCCAGACTCTGAAGGTTCTACGCCTAGAGCCGAACTCTTTGTTCGTCCCCTTCCCAATGTTGCCTCCTTCACCTTTTCTCTCTTTTCGTGTTTTCTTTTTTTCCTTTAACCTTAAAACTTTCGTGCGGTTAGACCGCGCACCCCTGATGCACACATCTTCAAAAATGTACGTCTATTATACCTGGGGGCTTCTTATATAGAAGCTTGCTATTATTCTCCGAGCATCATGCTCATTACATATGTGTTTTTTCCATATGTACCTTTTCTTCGCCATTATATGCATCGATATGACTTAAGTTTTGGCCAAGCTGGGTTGCCTAGCTCCTATGCTTATGCCCTACGTTCCTGTTAGTTCAGCTAGGGAATAAATGGAGCACCTCTGCGATTGTTACTGCCGGGTCATCTGGATGTGTACCTCAGACTGGGTGAAGCCGAAAGCTAGCGTTCTTAAGGGAATATACGGTCGGTGGCTTAAAGATGTTTTTCCCATTCACTCAATTGTGAACCCCCAGAAGTCACGCATACTGTGATTTTTCAATCATAGTCCGGACATGCACATTAACGCATGCACACCCAGGGAAAGGAACCCCTAATGGAACTATTCTCTCTGGAAGATGTTTCTTACAACTTTAATGTAATATAACATAACTAGCTGGATACAACTTGTCTGTTCAATAAACTATGACCCCTACGCCTGGTTTCCATGCATAACCCAGTCTATTCGGCCGCATGGGTATTCAGAAACACTCCGCACCTTCGGATCCCGAGGTTGAAGCAAAAAGGTCTGCCATGACAATCATTTTACAATTTAGCTAGAATTTACATATGTGAAGGAAAGTACATAGTCACTTAGACTTATAAATTTCCTCCTCTATACCATCCAACAGGCTATCTAACTTACAATCCTGTTGGGAATATTTGACAGCTACTGCTACTTGGTCATATACCAAATTAATGGGCACTTCTTTCCCATCTGACCCTAAAGGTCCAACCCGGGCCATGTGATTCGGATCAAGCTTGGTATACCATGTTTTCCCCATGGCCATGGCCTCTCGCGCACCCTCCCGGCAGGCTGATATTTTCCATAATCGGATACGCCACCGCGCTCCCTTCAATATCTCTACAAGCTCCTCCATACTTCCTGGAGGGGAGGCGGGTGGCCATAAGGCCTTAGCAACACTCCGCATAGCCTGCCGAGCTTGCTCGTGCATTTGCGACAGCCCCTGCAGCAGATCATCTGACAATCTAGACATCTCCTCTCCGGGAAGGCCTATCAGCATACCTACAACAATAACTTTGTCAGTACCATTCATCTCTGAACTATTATAAGGTAAGTTCGGTCACATACTCAATATGCTGCCTCGCAGCCTTTTATTCTCCTTCACGGAGTCAGCCAGTTGGGCCCGCACATGTTTCAGTTCCTCGCCTAGCTGGATGTTGGAATCCTAGAGTTTGTTTTTCTACTCTCTGACTCGGGTCAGAACGCGCTCGCCTGCGGCATGTAGTCTTTTCGCCTCTTTCTCGCCCTTTTGAGTGGCCTTCAGTTTCTCTTCCAGTTGGACTGACGACCCTGTAATGAGATAAGCAATAGTATCAGCACTACTGGCATATAATCATTATTTCTTGATGGAGGAAAATATTACCAGAGTTCGCGTTCTTGAACTTTTCCAGTTTGGTGGTAGCAGCAGTTAGCTGTGTCCGACACTTTTCTAGCTCTTGGGCTAGCAGGTCGTTCTTCTCGCTAAGAACCTGGTTATACAACGATCCTTAAATCATTTGTACCAACTTCATCAAGCCTCGGGGGCTGCTGGCATATGGTTATCATATTCTGACAAAGTAAACATACCCGTACATCTTTCAAATGCTGCTTTGTGGCTCTGATAACCCCATCTCGTGCAGCTCGGATGTATGCATCAGCTGAGCTGAAGGCGTTAAACGCCTCTTCTGAAAAGCCGGGGTCATGTAAAACGGCCCTGCGGCACCGATGATTCATGGCGCTCTGCACTTCCGAGTTAGTGACGGATACATCATCTGAATCCTCGGCTGGAGGACAGTCCGGCTTTACCCCCTCATCAGCCCCCGTCTTTACGGTAGGATCTGCATCCTGGCTGTGGGAAGTATGACCGGTCAGACCCCCGGATATAGTCCGGCACACTTTTTCCTGATGTAGGATAAACGAAAAGGCCATAGTTGGATGTGACTGCCAAGGTGCATATTTGCAAATCCATACCTCTTTGATGAAGGCTCGGCCGTATCTTCGTTTGCCTTCCTCTTCGAAGGCCTGCCCGTCCTGGGGGGCGCTCTCTTTGGAGATTCCCCTGGGGCAGCACGACACACCGAACGCCTCCCCATTTGAGCACAGGACAATGTGGTGGGTGAGGAAGAATGAGAAAACTCTCTTCGGCAAGGTGTCTCCAGATTACTTACCTGTGAAGCGGGGAGCAGACTGGGGTAATCGGCGACGATGCGTACATCCGTACCGTCGTAGCTCGTTTGGTAGAATATTCCATCCTCGAGCTCCACAAATATGTCCGGATCTTCTTCATGTCCGGGGTCAAGATCTCGGTTGCGATTCTCCAGCTGAGGGGCAGGGTCATGGATCCCCTCGACAACTTTTCGTCATTCCTATTATAAGAGGATAGGATACAACCCGTCAAAAATAATTCAGGGAGAGGAGTAAAATAGTGGAGTTAAAAGCTTACCCAGCTAGGAGGTTTATACATGGAAAATCCATCTAGATATTGGAGACGGGTGAACTCCTCATTCTCCCCTTTATATAGTTCGGCCAATATTTTGGCCAAAGCGGCGGGGGTCTTCGGGCCCTTCCGACCGCAGTGTGAGGCATCGTCTTCCCCATTGTAGTGCCACATGGGTATCCCTCTATATTGGAGTGGTTGGACCCACCGCGCTATGGAGATCGCCATTATCTCGACTGGGCAAGAATCTTAATCTTGCCCAGTAGAAGACTGATCTCTGCGCTATCCTCTTCCTCGAGGCTCCAAGGACGCCAGCTATGGCGTTTCTTCAACGGAGCACTTGAAAATTCGGGAAGGCCCATACGGACAGGGTCGCGAAGAGCGACATCATCAATATAGTACCATTCGGAAGGTCATTCTTCGGAAGACTTCAAATATTGACCCTCCTTGATTACGAGGGATGAGGAAAAACAATCTTCTCCATAAATAGAAATGGGCCTCACAACCCAGGAATAGCTCGCGTAGAGCGACATAACCCGCAATATGCAGGATAGAAGCGGGGGTGAGACTATGCAGTTGGAGGCCGTAATACTCTAGCAGACCTCGGAGCAAGGGATGGATTGGAAATTCGACACCTCGCAAGATGAAGGGGACGAAGCATACTCGTTCCCCCTGGATGGATTGGGGAAGTTCTCCGCTTGAGCCCCACCATTGAAGGACGTCATCCCTGCTCATACGGGGCCAAATACGCGGGGTGAAGAAAGCCCTGTGTTTGCGGCTTCACCAGCTGACTATGAGAAACTGAGCATCTCTCCCAATTCCCCTTCTCGGAGTTGTGGGGACGACATGAAGAGTTGGGAGTGCTAGCCATGTTGGGGTGGTTCTGCTCCGCAAGCTCTGAGGATCTCTTCCGTGGATTTGGAGGGGATCTGAGATCTATTCTCTTTAAATAGGCACCTTTATTGTATGGTGAGGGTGGTATATGTAAAAATACCCCAACCTCTTGTATTCATTCAACACTTGGAAGCTGGATTCAGGAAGGCGCAGAAGCCGAGGGGTGCGACATTAAATGGACAGCCGAATACATCACTTTAAAGTCATACTAGGAAGAACCCGCCTTGCAATGCCGAAGACTATTTGTATGCTGAACACCTCGTCATTGAAGCCTGGTTCGGGTGCTACTGAGGGTGTCCTGGACTAAGGGGTCCTCGGGCATCCGACCTATTGGATATGGGCCAGACTGATGGGCTGTGAAGATATGAAGACCAAAGAATCTACTTGTATCCGGATGGGGCTCTCCTTGGGGTGGGAGGCAAGCTTGGCGACTAAACATGAATATTCCTTTCTCTATAACCGACCTTGTGTAACCCTAGACCCCTCCTGTGCTTATATAAACCGGAGGGCTAGGTCCGTAGATACCCTCGAATAATCATAGCCAGACTAGACTTTTAGTGTTTAGTAATTACGATCTCGTGGTAGATCAACTCTTGTAATACTCATATTCATCAAGATCAATCAAGAAGGACATAGGGTATTACCTCCATAGAGAGGGCATGAACCAGGGTGAAACATTGTGTCCCCCGTTTCTTGTTACCATCGATCCTAGACGCACAGTTCGGGACCCCTACCCGAGATCCGCCGGTTTTGACACCGACACCCATCCGATGCAGTACGTTTTTCAGTCTGTAGTAGTGCGGTTTCCTGTCTGATGGAGTTTCTTCGTCGATTTTGGTGTCATGGAAAACAGACTGTCGCAAAAATGTTTTCCTGTGTCTCAGAATTCAGTCGACTACATCAACACTTGCAGTGCGTTCCGTCTTCGAGTGTCGTTCACTTTTGAGAGTGATGCTATTAACTTGTGCCCAACATGAGAAGTGTGAAAAATTTAGCGAAACAACAAGATAGTAATGTGGTTCACTTCGATATATGTCACGGTTCACTTTCCTCATCTCTGCTGTCCACTCTCGTTCATAAAAAAAGTCAGAAAAAAGACAACAAAAACTCGTCTGAGAAAAATTACGCCTGACAAAAGAAATCATGAAGTTCACTTGCCTATCTGATGAAGTGCGGTTTTCATCCGATAAGTGCGGTTTTCTGTAGGATGACGTTCACTCGCCGATTTGGGTGTCGCAAAAAACAGTGTCCGCACTTCTGTAATTTTAAAATTTCTCTTAAACCATAAGGAATTAGAGAGAGTGTTCAGCATGAAAAAGTTGTGTCTCGTCGATATCTTTCCAACGACATATGATTTGAATCATTTCGACAAGCGGTTTGTAAAAAATTCATGAAAAACGACCACTGCCACTCGACGTCTGCCGCACCATTTTCAAAATTAACTTAAAACCATTTCTACATATGAAAGTTGTGCTTTGTCCATAGCTTTCCAACAATGTACTGCACGCCTCGATTCGACAAACGGTTCAAAAACTAGAGCGAAAACAGTAACAAAAATTGCAAAAATTCCAAAAAAACATAATTCCGCGATTTAGTAAATTTGAAACTGCTCTTAAACCGTAACGAATTAGAGAAAATAATAGATATGAAAAAGATGTGTCTCGACGATATCTTTCCAACAGCATATCATTTGATTTATTCCGATGAGCGGTTTATAAAAAATCATGAAAATACGCTCGGGCTTGACCTGGTGCCGGCAAGGCAAGGCCCCGGCAGAGTCCGACGCCATCGGGGCAGGGCCCGCGCAGCCATGTGAAGTGGTGCAGAAGAAGAAGATGATGCAGCACCCGGTTTACTTTGTCAGCTCCCTCTTGTAGGGGGCCAGGTCAAGGTACTCCGGTGTGCATAAATTGCTCTTCGGCCTCATTATGTCCTCGAGGAAGCTGCGTTATTACTTCCAAGCCCACGAGATCACTGTCGTCACCACCTCCCATTGCAATGGATATTGCACAACCCAGATGCAACCGGAAGGATTGTGGAGTGGGACCTGGAGTTGTCAAGCTTTGGGTTGAAGTTCAAAAGTACTTTGACAATCCAGAGCAGAGTCTTGGCGGAGTTCATTGCAGAATGGACCTCAACGCCCGATGAGGAAATCCAGGAGACTGCTCTCCCCAGCAAGGAAGCAAGTCGCGACTGGATCATGTACTTTGACGGGGCTTTCTCGCTACAAGGCGCCGGTGCCGGTGTGCTGCTTGTCGCACCCACCGGAGAGCACCTCAAATATGTGATCCAGATGCACTTTCCCAGGGAGATGCCCACAAACAACACTTCTGAGTACGAGGGGCTGCTCGCCGGTCTTAGGATCACGCCAGACCTCGGGGTGAAGAAGCTCATCGTCAGGGGTGATTCGCAGCTTGTCGTCAGACAGGTCAACAAAGATTACCGGAGCCCGTTTATGGGGGCCTACGTAGATGTGGTGAGGAAGCTGGAGGAGTGCTTCGACGGTATTCAAGTGGAGCACGTTCCCCGAGCGGAGAATGACATCACTGACTACCTATCAAAGCGTGCTGCATTTAAGCTACCTGTGGAACCAGGTACCTTTTTGCTTCGCCTAACTCAACCATCCGTCGAACCGTCAATAGAGCGGAACAAGCAGAGGAAATCGGGCCCCGACAAGTACTTTCCCGCCGAGCCCCAGGGGCCGCCGGCAAGGGTGTTGCCGCAGATTCCGAGCCTGCCAAGGGGTAGCTCGCTCCGGCAGGGCGCCAAGCCCTGGCCATAGAGACGGCTGCCCCCATGGCGGAAGAGATGCCTTTGGTCCTTGCCTTCGAGCCGCAGGCTCCGGCATGGGCACAGCATACCGTCCATTTCCTCCAGACAGGGGAACTTCCTGAGGAGCAGGAAGAAGTGGAAAAAGTAGCCCATCGGTCTGCCTTGTACCAGTTCGTCGATGACGTCCTGTACAGAAAAATGCCGAACAGAGTGAAATTGAAGTGCATCCCCTAGGAGGAAGGACTGGAGCTGTTGGCAGACATACATGGAGGCATATGTGGCTCGCACATAGGGTCGAGGGCCCTTGCCGGCAAGGCATTCCGACAAGGCTTGTTTTGGCCAACCGTCCTCCAGGATGCGATGGCACTAATAACTAGGTGTGAAGCGTGCGAGTTCCATTCAAAGAAGCTTCATCAACCAGCTCAAGCCCTTCAAACAATTCCTCTCACATGGCCGTTTTCGGTCTGGGGGCTCGACATACTTGGCCCTTCCCCCGTGTTGTCGGGGGCTTTGAGTACTTGTACGTTGCAATCAACAAATTCACAAAGTGGCCGAGGTGGAAGAAGTGAGGAAGGTGACAGCACAGTCAGCCGTCAAGTTCTTCAAGGGACTAGTCTGCCCTTTTGGTGTGCCAAACAGAGTCATCACCGACAATGGCACGCAGTTCACAAGCCACACCTTCATGCAGTACACCCGAGACCTTGGCAGCAAGGTCTATTTTGCTTCCGTGGCACACTCACGGAGCAACGGCCAGGCGGAGAGGGAAAATGCTGAAGTACTGCGAGGCCTGAGAACAAAGACTTTTGACAAGATGCACAAAAGTGGAAGGCGTTGGATTGTTGAGTTGCTGGTGGTTCTTTGGTCGATCAGAACGATGCCAAATCAAGCCACCGGCCAGACACCCTTTGTCCTAGTATACGGGGCAGAAGCAGTTCTCCCCACGGAACTCATATACAGGTCACCTCGAGTGCTCGCTTATGACGAGCTTGAGCAAGAGCGATTGCAGCAAGATGACGCAACGCTCCTTGAGGAAGATCGTCTTTGGGCGGCTGTGAGAGCAGCACGCTACCAGCAAGCCTTATGCCGCTACCATAGCCGCAAGGTTCATTCCCGAAGCTTTGAGGAAGGCGACCTTGTTCTTCAGCGCGTTCAGTCGGCCAAGAATTCCAACAAGTTGACGCCAAACTGGGAAGGCCCTTATCGGGTAATACGAGTCATCAGGCCCGGCGCAGTCCACCTGGAGACCGAAGATGCTCTCCCAGTAAGCAATTCCTGGAACATCGAACATCTTCGCAAGTTTTACCCATAAGGCGCGGTTGCCGGGCCTCCCGACGAACCACCTTTTGTACGAGCCTTGCCGGCAAGGCATGTAACCCTCTGTACAAAGCCAGGCGCAGACCCTGAGCATAAATAAACGAAGCGCTAGCGCCCTAAATTATAGCATGCATGCTAGGTTATGTCTCTCGCTCGGTTAGGGTTGATAGTGCTTAGCGGCGACTAACCCCTAGCCTAGAGGTCGAGTGTGCGTCTTTCTGTTCTCTTTGGTTCGCAGGGCACGTGGACACTTCTGCTGAGCCGGTTGGGAAAAAGAGAACAAACCGGCACTCCGGCCCCGGCAAGCCAAGACTGCTGGGGGCTGAAGATACAAGGATCCAACCACAGCAAGCCAAGGTTGCCGGGGGCTGCGGATTCAGACAAGTCTTTCATCCCCGTGTTATGTGTTTCCATATAGAACTGGGACATGCTAAACCTCATTTATGTTCTTGAACCACTGTGCTCCCCCTTTCTTGTACCCAAGAGTTACCTCCTGGGTCAGAATTTGGTAGTAGTCGCGGTGGCGAGGAGATGAACAAGGGGCCTAACTCTACTTCGCCCCTGCCTCCGCCAAGAGCGCGAGAATGGTCGACCGAAGTGGGGAGACGGCAAGGCCTATTGCTGGGCGACATATTTATATTAAAAATAACAAGGATTCATCCTTGGCATGGGCCTCTCTCACGCACAAAGAATCCGGCAAGCACCCTTTTTCATTAAAAACATCCCATACAGGTACAACTCATACAGAATTAAAAACATGAGCAAGGGGATAATATGTCTTAAAATTAACAAGTGCCCGCAGGCTTACAAACTAAATAAAGATAAGATGCCCGTAATCCCTTTCTTGTCCCTCTCCTCAGAAGGTGGAACAAGAGGGCAGGAGGGCGAAAAGAGCGCCTAGGTGAGGTGCGAGGAGCAGAAGGCACCAAGAGAATGTCCCCATGCCGGGAGGGGTGCTGGAAGATGAGACAGCGGCCCGGCGATATGCGACGAAGGCGTCGGTGCCCGCGTACTCCGACTTGACGGCCACCACCCGCCTACTTCGCCCTCTCCTGCCCTCCTACGCCAGCCGCCCAAGGAGACGACGGGGAGCACCCCAATGGAGAGCTTGGCGAGGATGGCCCTCGACAAGGTGCGTGGCCGAGGGAGTGGCAGCGTGGTCAGTCGAAGTCGGAGTCGGCATCCTGCCGCTCGACTCCCTCACCTTCGTTGTCGTTGTCCTCCTCGTCACTCCTGCTTGAGGAGGAATCTTCATCGTCGGAGGAGCTCTCCGCGTAGCACTTCAAGCGAGTTCCAATATCTCCGAAGACCCTGACGGAGAGCAGGCTGCCCTCCATTAACTTGAAGTAGAGGAAAAGCCCCGCCGTCAGGCTGTGGTTGTGTGTGAACGTCTTCCATCCGTGGCGGAGGTACATGACGTGAGGGGAGGGAAGTCGAGGTCGACCCGCGTGCCGCCGTTCCCGCAGCCCTTCATGTGCAACCAGAGGGTTTTGGGTGGATCGAGCTCCATCTCCCGAGCAAAGGCAGTAGGAAGACAGAGGCGGCGACGTGGTGGCCGGCGCAGCCTGATGAAGAACTTGTGGGGCTGGTCCCTGACGTGGTGCTCCGTCGGGGGAGGCATCCCTGGCGGAGGCGAGGCCGATGCGCCACCCCGTCCTCATCTCCCCCGAGCGCCACGACGACCTCGACCTCGCCCCCTCCCCTTCCTCTCGTGGCCGGTTCCACCTCCGCGAGCTCTTGGGAAGTAGGAACGCGCTGACGAGCAGCGACCCTCGCCGCCACCGTCGAAGGGCCAGTGCTTCCTCTCACCATGGCAGATGGAAGAAATAAGCGGAGGTGGAAGGAGACGGATGATGGAACAATGTGGAATGCCGCCCCCTCCCCTCCTTACAAAGGGGCGGAGTCGGGGCTCGGCCGCCCCACTCGACCAATCCGGTCATCGGGGGCACAGGGAATCAGGACCGGCCTGCTGCCCCAATCAGCGATGGCCCGGTTTCCTGCCTCCACCTCCTGCCACCTGCATGAGGGACACATGGCGAGCGAGCACCATTGAAGGGACAAGCGAAGCGGCCGCTCCCCACCCCGTGATCGTGGGGTGCGGGCGCCTTGAAGGCCACGACCCGAGTCCACCCAAGTAAATGGGCCGTGCCTCTATGCCTCCCTCCTTTTATGGGGAAGGCGCGAGCCTCCTCTTTACCACGATGTGACGCATGCGTGCAGGAACCACCCCACGCATGACCCCAATGTCACGCACGACCCTCGACGTCGCACGTTCAACGCAGGTCATGGGGAAGCGCAGCGGACGAGAAGTTACTACGGTAAAATCCGCCCCACCTGCCCGCGCACCGTTCTGGGCTTAGCCCAACAACGCATTACGCTTATGTATGGCCCAGGCCCGGGGGCTCCTGTCGGTCTACAAAAGTAGGGGCTCCCCTTTTGACCCCTTTACTTGTGCACGGGCAGTCAGAGCCATGCGCCACGGCCACACTAAGCAGGGCAGAGGAGGGAAGCCGGAGAGAAGCCGAAGCACAAGGTGACCAAGGCAACGCCAAGACCAGAAGGGCAAGAGGGCAAGAGGGCGAGGTGGACTCCCTCGGCAATATCCTTGCCAAGGCAGCCCCCCCTCGCAGCCCCGGCGAGAGCCTTGCCGGGGCAACATGCCCAACACCAGCAGAGCGAGCCACCCTTGAGCCCACAGGCTCCGACCCAATCAACTACGTTGGGACCAGGGCTTGGGAGGCACCTTCGCGGTGGCATGCAGATCTTTGTCAAGATCATAAACACACAAGATCAAATGAGGATTAGAAGATAGCGACCCTCGGCAGGATCCTAGCCAAGGAGATCCACAAGACCCCCGGCAAGACCCTTGCTGGGGAGGACAGCAACGCCACAGCAAGACCCTTGCCGGGCCCCCGGCAAGACCCTACCGAGGGCGCTAGCAGGGCCACTGCTAGGCCCGCATCAGCCAAGACTCCGCCGCCGTTCACATGCAGATGCCAGCCCAACCAGCTAGGCAGGCACCTGCGTGGCAACATGCAGCTTCCAGGCCAAATCAGCAAGCACCTACGTGGCGGCATGCAGATCTTCACGAAGGCCCTACCACCGCGCCACCTCAGCTGCCTGTCTGCCTACATGGCCCTTCATGCATCGCTGGTCTAGGCGCGTGTCAAAGTGAGGCGAAGTGGCGACGGATGGGATGGGCCTCGTTCCCGTCCCCGATAAACCTAATGGACACCTACGTAGGGCATTTAATGCGCTTTGTCCCGTAATGCCGGGCGATAAGCTCGCGCACTATAGGTCTTTCCACCTCCTGTGTGCCAGTGTGGCAGCCCCTTTTTCCTATAAAAGGAGGCCCGAGGGGACCAGGAGAGGGATTCGGCTTTTTGGGACGACACAACTACCGTAGCTAGTCCAAAAAGCTCAAGAACACTCAATACATCCACCAAAGCAGGACTAGGGTTTTACGCATCCTCGCGGCCCTAACCTGGGTAAACGACCAGCGTGCTTGCTCCTAAACCTGCTCTTCTCACGACCCGGCGCCCGCCGATCGTACAAGGGATCCCAGTGATCCCATCGGTGGCGTTCTCACCGACAGCTTCACACGTGGAGGCCGAGGCCACAAGTCCTATGAGTGCACCAACAAGCTGACCATGATCCTCAACGACAACGGCACTTACGACTAAATGAGTGAAGGAGAAATGGACGCCATCGAGTAGGTCGCCATGCACCGGCAAGTGAACGATGACGAGGAACAAGTCTTTTGCGATGAAGATCAAGTCCCGCTCTTGTTGTCTCCAAGGTCTTGACTCTCCAACATCACCAAGAAGAAGACCAAAGATGCCATATCTTTCACACCAAGGCCGGCATGAATGGAAGTTCCGTCGAGGTCATCATCAATGGAGGAAGTCATCATAATCTCGCAAGTGAATAACTTTGTTCCAAGCTCCAATTGCCCAAGACGAAGCAACCACACCCATACAAAGTGCAACGGCTTAGCGACTCCGGCACTATCCAAGTGAAGCAACGAGTACAAGTCTCCTTCAAAATTGGTGCCTATGAAGACACTTTTGAGTGTGACATCGTTCCAATGACCGTTTGCCACGTCCTCCTTGGACGCCCATGGAAATTTGATAGAGGAGTCATCCACAATGGCCGAACGAACCAATACATCTTCAAGATGAAGGTAAAGGAGTACGTACTTCATCCCATGTCTCCAAGCCAAGTTGTCGCCGGCAAGCAAGCCACCCATCGTGGAGATAATAGTGAGAGAGCGAGCCACCAAAAAGAGAGTGAGCGCCACAAGCCCAAATCGAGCGCCTCCACGATGAGCGAAAAGAAGAACTTAATCCTATTTGCCACCAAAAGTGAGATAAGAGGAGTGTGTGAGAACCCATCTAGTGTCCTACACTACGTCCTTTTGTGTAAGGACAATGAACCACAAGCTAACACCTCTTACACTCTTCCTCTAGTGTTGTTTTCTCTTATGTAGGAATTTCACGATGTTTTCCCCGACGAGCTACCTCCGGGACTACCTCCACTACGAGGCATCAAGCACCGCATCGACCTCATCCATGGAGCACCGCTACCGAACAAAGCTCCCGACCGCGTCAACCCCGAAGAAACCAAAGAAATACAAAGACAAGTAAAGCATCTCATAGACCATGGACATGTGCGTGAACGTTTGAGCCCTTGTGCCGTCCCGGTCATTCTTGTGCCAAAACGAGATGGTAGCTTTCGCATGTGCTCCGATTGTAGACCCATCAATGCTATCACTATTCGTTATAGGTATCCCATTCCATGCCTTGATGATATGCTTGATGAACTTAGTGGTGCCACTATCTTCTAAAAAAATTGATCTTAAGAGTGGTTACTATCAAATCCTCATACACGAGGGGGACGAATGGAAAACCGCTTTCAAAACTGAGTTTGGTTTGTATGAATGGTTAGTCATGCCTATGGGTCAATTGGTAGCACCAGGTACTTTTATGTGTCTTATGAATCATGTCTTTCGCCCTTAAATTTGTGTGTTTGTTGTGGTCTACTTTGGTGATATCCTTGTTTTTAGCAAGTCTCTCAAAGAGCATGTCACCCATGTTCGAACCGTTTTACAAACTCTTCGAAAAGAGCATCTCTATGCTAATATGGAGAAATGCCTTTTTTGGCGTTGACAAGCTCGTTTTCTTGGGTTTTGTTGTCTCTTCCAATGGTGTTCATGTTCATGAGTCCAAGATTAATACTATTAAGACTTGGCCACGACCAACCAATTTGCAACAAGTACGTAGCTTTCTTGGCCTTGCAGGTTTCTATCGTCACTTTGTGAAATATTTTAGCACCATTGCTTCTCCTTTGCATGCTTTAAGAAAGAAGAATGTGCCTTTTGTTTGGGGACCATCCCAAGATACCGCTTTTAATGAGCTTAAGAATTTTCTTACTCATGCTCCTGTGCTTGCTTTACCCAACTTTGACAAACCCTTTGAGATTCATTGTGATGCTAGTGGTAATGGCATAGGAGGTGTGTTAACACAAGAGAAGCACCCCATAGCATACTTTAGTGAGAAACTTTCCGGAGCGCAACTCAATTACCCCATCTATGACAAAGAGCTATATGCTTTAGTCCGTGTTTTGCATGAATCAGAACACTATCTTCACCCTCATGAATTTACCATTCATACCGATCATGAAACACTCAAGTATCTTAAGGGCCAAACCAAGTTGAACAAGCGTCATGCTAAATGGAGTGAATTTATTTAGTCTTTTCCTTATGTCATCAAGTACATTGTGGCGGATGCCATTTCCCACATATGCATGCTTGTGACTCAACTTGAATTGGATGTCATTGGTTTTGAGCATATAAAAGACTTGTAAGAGCACGATCCTACTTTTGCTACTCCTTATGCCAAGTGTTTAACGCACACCTCTTGGGAACGCTATTACATCAAAGATGGATATCTTATGAGAGCTAACAAGCTTTGCATCCCCGAGTCTTCTCTTTGTTTGTTGCTTTTGCAGGAATCTCATGGTGGAGGCTTAATGGGACATTTTGGACACGACAAGACTTTCAGCACGCTCTCCAAGAACTATTTTTGGACCAAGATGCTTCACGGCGTCAACCGCTTCAGCAACCGATGCTCTACATGTCACACAGCTAAGTCCAAAGCTCAATCCCATGGCCTTTACATGCCTCTCCCAATTCCTTATCAACCATGGGAAGACATTACCATGGACTTCGTACTTGGATTTCCTAGGACTAGAAATGGAAATGATTCGGTATTCTTAGTTGTGGACCGTTTCTCCAAGATGGCACATTTCATTCCTTGCAACAAGATAGACGATGCTTCACATGTTGCTTATCTATTTTGTAGGGAAATATTACGTTTCCATGGAGTGCCAAAGACGATCGTCTCGGACCGCAACGGCAATTTCCTTAGCTACTTTTAGAAGACCCTATGCGCCAAGCTCGGAATCAAGCTACTATTATCCATGGCGTATCATCCACAAACCGACGGCCAAACGGAGGTGGCCAACCGCACACTCTCCGCTCTACTTCGAGTACTCATCAAGAAGAACATCAAGGAGTGGGAGGAGTGCTTACCTATCGCTGAGTTCGCCTACAACCGAGGAAGACACTCAACAACCGGCAAGTCCCCATTCGAGGTCATCTACGGATTTAACCCATTGTCACCATTGGACTCCTCCATCTACCACTCCAAGAGCAAATCAATTTGGATGCAAGTGCACGTGTGACTCATCTCAAGAAGGTGCATGAAGATACAAGGCATACCATCGAGCGCCAAGTACAACGACTTGCGACCAAGCTCAACATCAACAAGCACCCTATTGTATTCAACAATGGAGATCTTGTGTGGCTACACCTTCGAAAGGACTACTTTCCCCAAGAACGCAAGTCCAAACTTCGACCACGAGCGGACGGACCCTTCAAGGTGCTTGGATGCTACAACGACAACGCCTACAAGATCGACATTCCACGCGACAAGTACTCTGTGAGTGACATCTTCAATGTCAAAGATCTCTCTCCCTACCATGGTGATGAAGAATTTGATCCGAGGATGGATCTTCCCCAATGGAGGGGAGATGGTGCGGAGCATCCCAAGGTCATCCCCATGGACCTACGATCGTCTCACCAAGTGCCTGACGGACCCATGACACGAGCACGTGCAAGAGCTCTTGAAACCGAGGTGACATCTCTCCTCTCACATTTCCCCTTCGATGCACATGAGACATGGCTACTACCCCATATGGACACATTCTGCATACTCAGGTATCATGGAGAAGCTAAGGAGCAAGGATAAGAGGAAGAGGAAGATGGACGTGAAGACAGAAAAGAAGGAGAGCTGCAGGACAAGTCCTAGCCACCGGATGACCAGCCGGGACCGGACGTCCGGTGCCTGAAGCCACATCCGAGCCACAGCGAGCGGACGTCCGGTCCAGACCGGACGACCGGTGCCCCTGCACCTGAGCCAAATGAGCGGATGTCCGGCACCTCCGGACGTCCGGCCCAGCCGAGAAATCCGCCGCTTCAGCACCCGAGCCAAAACGAGTGGAGGACCGGGACTTACCAGACGTCGGGACGTCCGTGAGCCACCGGACGACCGGCCCCCAGCGGACACCCGGTACCTGGTTGTGTCCAGTTTCGGACCCAAAGCCCATGTACCCCCTCCTTTCACCCCCCATTTGCACTAAGACTATAAATAGACCTCCTATTCATCCTAGCTAGAGTTAGCAAAGGATTAGTTCATATTTCGTGTGAGAGCATTGCTCATCCACTTGGTAACCTTCTCCTCAGAGATTGCGCCTCCTACGGAGAAGATCCCCCAAGCAGATTTGAGACCACTTTACGGGAAGAACCTCAAGACCTCCTTTCGGATAAGACCTGCTACCTTTGTATCGTCCCTATTTCATCGTTGATCTTGTATCTTCATTTGTGTTCATGGATCTAGCGCTTGTGTGATCATACTTGTTGGTTTGAGTGTTCTCTTGTGTTTTCCACATGTTTTCCCTCGTTTCCCACCTCGTGTTCTTCGTGTTCTTCATGGGATCCGCTCCTTTCATGAAAGATCGGCCGATTAGGGTTCTTGCCCTACATCACCTTCACCGTAGCCTATTCAGCCGGACATGTTGCCTTCTGCTGGCAGACGGCAAAGGCCTTTGCCGTCCGCTAGGCATGCCTTTGCCGTCAGACATGGCAGATGGCAAAGTGCCTGATTCCTGTAGTGTTGGTCCATCTGCTGCGAGACAGGATGGCACACGTGGCGCGAATCCAAATGCAATTGGCCCTTTCAATAGCTTCGATGGGCTCCTCTCCCATATTGCTGCTCAGAGGGCCACCATGGAGCAATCTGCTGATGATGCAGACTCTGAAGATGATCCTGCACCACCAAAGCCGAAAAAGAAGAAGTTAAGAGCTTCAAAGCCCTCTGCTACACCAACTGCTTCGACTGTGAAGCCATTGAAGTCTGCACCTCCTGAACCCAGTGTGCTGTCTGAAGACTTGCCTCGTGCCTCAAAGAAGACCAAGAAGACTAAGAAGATTTCAGGGCATGACCTGACTCCTGCTGCCATTCTACGCAATGAGGAGAACACTATTGATCTGTCTAGTGATGAAGTTCTTGGTGATGAGGCTCTAGAGATGTTGATAAAGGGCAAGCAGGAGGCAGAGATCTTTCAAGATCTCCCTCTCTTTGATGCTGATATTCTGAACAACTTCACTGACGAATGGTTTGAGGACCAAAGCATCAACATTGATGATCTGCAGCTGCTAGTGGATATCAGCATCACGTTTCCTGGAGCCATTGCCAATGATTTGGCCTTGGCTCGGAGAATCGTCGAGCTCAAGAACAAGATTGATTATGAGAAGGCACACTTCAAGAAGCACATCGCCAAGCTCAGTGTGGCTGATGTGCATATCTTCAAGAAGAAGATGCATGATCTCAAGGCAGAGTTCAGCAAGAAGCGTGAAGAAGCCAAAGGCTCACGTCAGCGCATGAAGTACTATGCACAGAAATGTGTTCAAGCTCACAATGAAGCTGAAAAGAGAAATGCTCTTGGGCGTCCTGGCATCGACCCCAGGATGGCTACTAAGAAAAAGAAGAAGTCTATTGATGCCACACGCGAAGCTCAACGGCAGGAACGACCAAGCATAGTCTTCCCTGCCAGCATGACTGGCTCGAAGCCAAAGGTCCCCTCAGCAGCTTCTGAGCAGAAGAAAACTAGGCAAGCCGAAGCTGAAGCCATGAAGAGGAAGCTCAGAGACACTTCTGTTGGTGCTCCCTCCAAGAAGAAATTGAAGAAAAAGGCTTTAAAGTCTTCAAAGTAAGACCGTGCTGCTACCCTAGAGCCCCTAAATGTTGAAACAATCTCTGTTGCTTTCCAAGCCTCGACCAACCAAGAACGCCGCCTAGTGATTCATGAGCCTGCTTCCACAAAGGCTCCAGAAAAGTAAAAATTCCAGCTGCTGACCCCAAAGCAGCTGAAGACATTGGTCATGAAGACAATGTACATGATCATTAACTCCGTCCTCAGCTCGATTCCCAGTCAGTATCATCGCCTGCTCCCACGAGCAGTGAACTTATTAGCATTGGTCGTCCATTGACGCCAATTGCTCAAGATGACTCATGGGTTGAGCGACAACAACAAGACACCCCTATGCAAGATGAGACACCCCATACTCCACATGCTAAAGTCACCTATTCGGTGCTTGATGATGACAACTACATGGAGCAGACCTCTCCCTCTCGAAAGGATTCGCTAGCGTTTCACAGTCTTCGCAAAGGCCTCACGCCATAGGTCTCCATGTCAAGCATTCCAGAAGAGTAAGTGCAACACACTAACTCAGTAGCACATCAAGTGTTTCCTGAAGCCAAAGCTGCTGAAGACATTCCGGCTGCATCAGCCGAAGAAGAAAAAGAAGAAGAGAAAAGAGATGAACAAGAAGCCACAACCCCTGCCTGTGATCCAGTCATTCAAGAGAATGTGATCATGCGCGACCCTCCAGATGTCGAATAGATGGAGGCTGAAAACAATGAGGCTGCCACCAACAATGCCACTGAAGCCAATGACACTATCGTGGCTGAAGATGATGTGGAGCCCGAACCCAACGTGACCACTGACACCATTCTGCAGCCAATCATCTCTGATGATGCCGTTCCTCCTCCGAGGCCTCACATCATGGAACGTGCGTTCAATCGTGGTGAGTTGGTAACTGTCAGGTGTCCCATCATGATTCCACCCATTGCTCCTGGGCCACAATATGATTATCATGCAGAGCAGAGACCTCAAGTTCAGAAACCAAAGCCCAGATTGCAAAGGCTTCCAAGTGCTGCCACAACACAGGGCGCACAACACTTTCTTCGATAGCGCCAAGAACCCACACAAGAATCCCAAGATCTCCTCTGACAGGTTTTGGAGTCATCAGCAGCGAAGCTATTACTCATGCATCCTATACAATCAAGACCGGATTTTTCTGCATAGGCGTCTAGATTGTGAAGCTATTGCTGGGCTGCCATGTCTTGAGGAGGGCCTTGACTACATTCGGGATGTTGGACTTCTGCCTTTTGTGACTGACCAAGAGCACTGGAACGAAGAGCTTTTGCTGAAGTTCTATGCTACACTACACATTCGTTGCTACAACAGGGTTCTGAAGACATGGATCCTTGAGTGGATGACATGTGATGTTCATCATGAAGCCAAAGCTCATGACACCATTGATCTTACTTCCCTGCCCACTCCAGGTGACTTGTATGAACCTGGTTGTCATCTTCATCAGAACAAGTTGCAAAGCATTTTTCAAAAGTGAGAGCCAAACATGAGGCAAATTCTGAGCTTGATGAAGCCATTGCCCCAGGATGTTGAATACCCTAAGGAATTCTTTGTTTAGGACCTCGAGTACTTGCCACATAAAGTTATCACATTCTGAGGCGTACTCTCTGTCCTATCAAAGGAAATTCTTCTGAAGCTAAACTTGAAGGCGCCATGAAGACATTGGTTTTCTATATTGTTAATGGCATCAGATTCCACACTCGGGATTTCTTCATCTGATGGCTTGCTGCTTTTGGGATTGATCTTTTCGGCCTAAAATTCTATGCTCCATGGGTCATGCCCTTGATTCAGCTTCATTCAACCATCAACTATAGACCCTCAGCGCGCAACCACATTGTATTTTTGCCTCATGTTGATATGTCTATTGAAGTCATCTACACCGAGCCTGCAAAGAAGCCACTCCACCTTCAGAATGCAGAATTCCAAAGCTTCGCGCAGCCTATTGAAGGGATTCATGTGCCAAATACTGCAACACCTGCTTATCATCTTGCTGGCAACTTGCGTAAGCCACGCGGCACCAACACTGAAGCCACTACCAGGACCATAGCTCAAAGGCCTCAGAAGCGTCCTCGTGTCCTCAACGACCGTGAGCTTCTGGTGGCTCTACATCAAAAGCAGGATAGGCATCATGCCTGGCTGAAGCGTCAGATGCAGAGTCTCTTAGTGGATGTCAATCCCATTCGCAACTTGGCCACCAATAACTCATTTGTTGCTCATGAAGCTTGTTGGCAGTCCTGGAAGAGCCTCACAATGCTCTTCTCTGAAGATGATCTTCGCGAAGATGGGTTCACAGAGAGCTTCAAGTTTGACTCCAAGCCTCCACAAAATGCAATCTGGCTTCACACTCCATCTATTGAAGATTCTCAACATTCGTCTTCGGCTGCAACTATTGTTGCGAGAGTCGTCGATGAAGAAGATGATGCCACTTCACCAACCTTGGACGCACTTCATCATGATTCCGCATCAAGCCCGTCTGCACCACCAAACTCCAACATCGGCCCTGCTCCATCTTCAACTCCAACTAGGAACGAGTAGATCCTCTATGTCTTCAAACCTATTTGGTCATTACTGACAAAAGGGGGAGAAGCATATGAGGTTCGTAGTTTTCAAGCGGGTCCATATGGGTGGGTGCATTATTTTTGCTAAGTTCTTACAACTCTCGTTTTTAAATTATTTCGCTTTTGAGTTGTAACACTTAAAATTGATGGTCGTCTACTACTTTTGCTGCTACTTTGTGATGCGATGATAAATTCCGCATGAAGTCATTCTGCAGATGTCCATTTCTCATTATGCATGTCATTATCTTTGTTATTCTTATATAAGCATGATAAATTGTCTTCGTACGTTTAAGAGGATCTCCACAAAGTAAAACCTGGCATGTGCATATGCATTCAAAAGCAAACTACTTACATGCACATCTTTAGGGGGACCCTTTTGCAACATATGAAGACAATGCCCTAATACTTAACTTTCACATACTTTTATCCCCGTTGAAAACTTCAACTAGTTTGTCATCAATCACCAAAAAGGGGGAGATTGTAAGTGCATCTAGTGCCACCCCTAGTTGTTTTTGGAGTATTGACGACAAAAATGGTTGAGGGACTAATGTGTTTGTAAGAATTGCAGGATAACACATGTAGTAGTCCCTTATTGATTCGGTTTACCTAGCAGCAACGACCCCTAAAAATGTGTGAAGACATTGAAGACAATGGTGGTTCATGAAGACATTCATGATGAAGATTATGACATGTGAGGACATTTACATGAATACTATGGAGTAGGAAGACATAGTTGTTTCATAGTTTCCTTTTCATCTTTATTGAGTCATAGGAACCACCGTACTGTTAAGTGGGGTCCAAGTGAACAAAGTCAGAGTGACTGATGTGATGCTCAACCAAAATCCTATGTCTTCGAGTGAAGACAATGATAGAAAATCTTATCCAGAGCTGGATGAGTCAGCTTTGCTTGTAGCTCAAGTAAATCTGTCGCGTGGGTTTGAAATCCGACTGTTGGACACATGTCGGTTCCTTAGTGACCCAGGGTCATTTCAGACAAATCAGGTCGGGTTCCCTCCTGGCTATAAATAGCCCACCCCTACACCATAAATTGGTGGCTACTCAGAGTGAATGCATGGCTTTTGTCGTTTGAGAGCAACCCACCTCCGAAGCATTTGAGAGAGACATCCTTGCGAGGACAAAGCCCAAAACACCCAGAGCCAAAGAGTGTTAGGCATCACTGAAGTTTTCTGCCTACGTGACCTGGAAACTTGTTACACTTGAGGAATGTGAATCCTCCAGCCGGTTAGGCATCGTGTTCTGAGCATCCAAGAGTCAATGTGGATCACCGGTGACTGAAGTCTATGAAGGTTTGGAAGTCTAGCTTGAAGACTTACTAGAGCGATTGGGCGAGGACTGGGTGTCCTTGTCTTAGGTGGAATAAGGTGAAGACGCGGTCTTCTGAGTTGAATCTCAGCCTACCTAACCAGACGTACAGTTGTCACAGCATCTGGAACTTGTCTACCAAATCCTTGTCTTCACCAAGCAACTGGTTCTATCCTCCACTTCCCTTTACTTTACAATTTTCCTTCATGAAGTCATTGCTTGTTTGTCTGATCTGTTTGACTTCACTGAGTGAAGACTATTTACTATTTGTCTTCATAATGTCTTCCATCCTGATCCATACTACCTAGCTACTCATTGTCTTCGTGCTCTCACTACATTGCTTACTTGACTATGGTTTATCTAGTGTAGTCTATCTTCTGCTGCATATCAATAGGTTCATTTCTACTATTTGTCTTCAAAGACCTCGTATTTTGAAGAATTTCATAAAAATCGCCTATTCATCCCCCTCTAGTCAATAACTAGCACTTTCAAGAGTCATGCAATTGCTACTGGATAAATTTGAATGAACTTACAAAAGGTCTTACATGATGAAGCTCGGGAGCGATGGATCGAATTCATTGAGAATGTCATGGACGAATTCCTACGCATCTTCAACCCTATCTGAATCATCCGAGCCTAAATCTGATAGGTAGTTCACACGACTTGATTGAATAAACAGTAACAACAGAGCATCATATTGTATCAGCAAAAATAACAATCTGTTCTCTCTTATTTTTTCTAATAATAGCAGAAAAATCAAAACCGTCCTAAATCAGGAGAGCATATTATAGTGGCCACCGCCTTCTCGTACACATGCCTAACCAACCGTAGCACACCGGCCCCAAGCACTGATCCAGTTTCCCCGATAAATTAAACTATAAACTGTAATAGGGGTGTGTCAAAATCAGTAGCACAATAGCGTCAACCTACACATTGGCCTCGAGGTCGTGGATGAGGGAGTCCTGGATTAGGGGGTATCCGGACAACTGGACTATATCCTTTGGCCAGACTGTTGGACTATGAAGATATAAGATTGAAGACTTCGTCCCGTGTCCGGATGGGACTCTTCTTGGCGTGGAAGGCAATCTAGGCAATACGGATATGTAGATCTCCTCTCTTGTAACCGACTCTGTGTAACCCTAGCCCCCTCCGGTGTCTATATAAACCGGAGGGTTTAGTCCGTAGGACAACATACAATCATACCATAGGCTAGCTTCTAGGGTTTAGCCTCTACGATCTCGTGGTAGATCAACTCTTGTAATACTCATATCATAAAGAACAATCAAGCAGGACGTAGGGTATTACCTCCATCAAGAGGGCCCGAACCTGGGTAAACATCGTGTCCCCTACCTCCTGTTACCATCCGCCTTAGACGCACAGTTTGGGACCCCCTACCCGAGATCCGCCGGTTTTGACACCGACATTGGTGCTTTCATTGACAATTCCACTATGTCGTCATCATAAGGGGGGATGGCTCGTCTTGTTGTCAAGGACAACATCACTTCTGGGGGAGCCCTGGATGTAGGACAAACTCTCCGACTAGGCGGCTTGGTCATGACCGCCCGCTCGGCCGCTGCGCCGACGATGACTTCTTGGGTCATCGAAAATAGCCTCCACATTGGCTCAAAATTCGTCGAGCAGATGGATCCAATGGAGCTCTCCTCTTTGAACGAGCTCTTGGATCATATCGCCGCTCTAGGAGTCGCTATGGACTATGATCGGATTGGGCTTAAACCCGACCAAAGGGAGATTAACTCTCCGCCGGTCACCCATCAAATAGCGGTGGTGGAGGAGCAATGCGGCGGTTCTCCCTCTATCCTGAGGACAAACTATGTCCGGATTCCCAAGCTCTCCGAGCCGGATACCCACTCACGGGAGGACATCGCCCTAACCCTGAACCTAGAATCAGGTCGCATACCGAACCCGCGGACCAACATCCCGGAGCCCGAACATCCAATATCGGAAACTCCCCAGCCCCGGGATCTCAGATTGGGTCAAGGTCTGGACTTAAAGCCACCCACCCACCCAGATACGAACGATCTTTCCCACATCAGGCAAGCGCCCCAAGAGACAGTACATCACTATTGGGCCAGATTCCTCCTTGTAATGAACAAGTCGAGGACTGTCGCGAGGAAGACACAATTTCGTTCTTTTGCCACAATTGCACGGACAAGGGAATCCTCAATGCCATAAGTCACCGTGACATAGCACACTTCGCTGACTTGGCGGACATAGTATGGAAATACTGTGCGATGGAAAGCGCCTGGAAAACCCAAACACAATTTTGGGACAATCCAGCCCTGACAAAACCCCAGTCCGAACCGAAAGGGTGCACTCTCATAAGTCGCCCGACTCAATTATAAAGAAGCAAAAGCCCACTACAAGGCGTGGAACCATATTGGAGGGATGGCTTAATGGGCCCTGCAAAATTCATAGTACATCGGATACCATACCAACACATAGCCTTAGAGCATGTTGGGTACAACAGCAGGTGGCCAAGAGCGGTGAGGATCTCCTCATCCAAAACACCCCAGAGCACCTTCCTGTGGATAACAATACAATATTGATAGTCATCGAGACCTTTGCCTCAAATAATAGGCGTAAGCGAACGCTCCGCAGCCTGGTCGAAGTCTGCCACGTGGCAGCAATAAATCCATGGAGCGACGTGGCTATCACTTTCAATGCCAGTGACGAACCTAAATTCCGAACAGCCCGAGCACCAACCACTTTGGTCCTCAGTCCAATTGTGGACGGCTTTCGGCTCACTAAAATACTCATGGACGGCGGCAGCGGATTAACCCTCATTTATGAGGAGACTCTTCAAAAAATGGAAATAGACATCAACCGTATTGAGCAAAGCAGCACGATCTTCTGAGGAATCATCCCCAGTCGAGAGGCACGTTGCGCTGGGAAAATCACACGAGATGTGGTATTCGGCACTCCAGAGAATTACTGGTCCGAAGTAATCACATTCCAGGTGGCCCCGTTTAGTAGCGGATACCACGCCCTTCTAGGGCGGGAGGCATTCACATTTTTTCAAGCCATACCCCGTTACGGGTACATGAAGCTCAAAATGCCCGGACCCAATGGATTCATCAATCTTGCTAGTGATCCGGACAAAGCACTCTGCACCGAGAACAAAACAGCCGCACTGGCCCTCGATGCATTATCCGAAGCCCTTATGGCGGAGGAATTAACTGCGCTGCGCTCCACAGTGGACATGGACGACGTGATATTAGACAAAAGATCCAAGTCCACCTCCTTTTAACCAGCGGATGAAATAGTCAAATTCCATGTCCATCCAATGGACCCCACAAAAACAGCATCCATTGGGGCACAACTAAACTCCGCCATAGACGCCGCACTACGGGAGTTCCTGCGCGAGAATTGGGACATATTCGCCTGGCATCCTTCAGACGTGCCAGGAATCCCACGCAGGCTGGCCGAGTATAGCCTTAACATTCCAAAAGGATTCAAGCTGGTCAAGCAGACTCTTCAGCGTTTCTCCGAACCTAAGCGACAAGCCATGGGAGAGGAGCTAGCCAAATTACTGGAGGCTGGATTGATTAGAGAGATAAAGCATCCGGACTGGCTAGCAAACATGGTGATGGTGACAAAGAAGGACAAATCCTGGCGCCTATGCGTCGACTTCAAGGACCTTAATAGGGCTTGCCCAAACGATCCGTTCCCCCTCCCTTGCATTGATGAAATTATCGACACTACCGCAGGACATGACTCACTGTGCTTCCTCGACGCATACTCCGGTTACCACCAAATTAAGATGGCGGAGTCCGACCAAGCCGCAATGGCTTTTATCACTCCATACGGCTCCTTCTGTTTTAACACAATGCCCTTCGGGATAAAAAATGACGGTGCAACGTATCAGCGCATGATTCATACATATCTGGAAAAGCAGATCGGCAAAACAGTGGAGGCATACGTCGATGATGTGGTCGTTAAAACCAGACACGTAGACTCCTTAATAGATGAATTGAGGCTCACATTCAACAATCTCCGAACATACGACATTAAGCTCAATCCGGAAAAATGCGTTTTCGGCATAGCTGCCGGAAAGCTCCTCGGCTTTATCGTCTCCAGCAGAGGAATTGAAGCAAATCCGGCCAAAATCCGGGATCTGTCGCAGCTAGCTATCCCAACTGACCTCAAGCAAATCCAGAAGTTAACTAGATGTGTGGCGGCTTTAAGCCGCTTTATCCCCCGACTAGGAGAAAAGGCACTCCCCCTTTATCTCCTTCTTCGGCGCACCGAACACTTCGAGTGGACAGACGCAGCCACGGCCGGACTGGAAGAAATAAAAGCCATCCTGGCCACCAACCCAATCTTGCCCGCGCCAAATGTTGGCGAACCAATGCTATTATATAGAGTGGCAACTCACCAAGTTGTAAGCGCAGTGCTCGCCGTCGAACGAGAGATGGACGGACATAAATTCCCACTTCAAAATCCGCTATATTATGTATCCACCGTCCTCACTCCATGCAAATAACGATACCCACATTATCAAAAGATAGCATACGCGGTATTCATGGCATCCCGGAAATTGCGACACTACTTTCAAGAGTGTTCAATTACGGTGGCCTCTGAAGTACCACTCAACGACATAATAAACAACCGCGATGCCACGGGCCGGATTGCCAAATGGTCTATCGAGCTACTCCCGTTCTACATAACATATAAACCACGGCGAGCCATTAAGTCGCAAGTACTGGCTGATTTCGTAGCCGAATGGAGAGAAGCCGAACTCCCTAAAGAGTACGGCGCATACTCCAATTGGATCATGCACTTCGACGGCTCTAAAATGCTGGCTAGTCTGGGGGCTGGCGTCGTCCTGACTTCCCCCACCGGAGATATAGTGCAATATGTACTCCAAATACTATATACAGACTCCAACAACGCAGCCGAATACGAGGCCCTGTTACACGGTCTACGGATGGCAGTTTCCATGGGCATTCAACGCCTGGAGGTGCGTGGGGACTCGGGCCTCGCAATATCCCAAATAAATGGAGACTTCGATGCCAAGGATCCGAAAATGGCAGCATATCGCAACGCCGTCCTCAAAATGTCAGCTCGGTTCGAGGGGCTTGAATTCCACCATGTGGCTTGGGAAAACAACCAGGCGGCGGACATCCTCGCCCGTATCAGCGCTAAACGCGACCCTGTCCCACCTAACATCTTCCTGGAAAAACTGTTTAAACCATCCGTGGTATGGGAAGGGGACACCGGCAACAATAGTCCGAGCCCAGCCACAACCCCAGATACCAAACACTCTGACACAATCGAAGGCTCTACCATCAAAATAACACCTTCAGCCCACGTAATAATGGCCGTCATTGCCCCGTGGACAGAACCATTCCTGGCCTACCTAACCAGGCAGGAACTACCCGAGGACCAAAATGAGGCACGCTGCATAGTGCGGCGATCTAAAGTCTACAAGGTCCACGAGAGAGAACTTTATAAGAAAAGCACTATCGGAGTCCTTCAAAGGTGCATTTCCGAAGAGGAAGGGCAGAAGCTTTTGGCAGAAATCCATGCCGGACTCGGCGGCCATCACGCCGCAGCCCGGGACCCTTGTAAGCAAGGCCTTACAAGCTCCTGGTCCAGGATTGCGTCCGTTGGTAGAAAACATCAAGGTTTCTATTGGCCGACGGCCCGGGCAGATGCGCAGCACCTGGTCCAGGATTGCGTCGGTTGCCAGCTCTTTGCAAACCAAAGCCATATGCGGCCTACCGCTCTCCAAACAATCCCCATTACTTGGCCCTTTGCGGTCTGGGGGCTTGATATGGTCGGACTTCTTAAAGGGGGAACCCATAAGAAAAAATACTTGTTGGTCATGGTGGATAAATTCACCAAATGGATAGAAGCCAAACCTGTCAAAACAGCTGAATCCGGACCAGTGATAGACTTCATATCCGGGGTCGTACACCGTTATGGCATTCCCCACAGCATCATCGCTGACAACGGCAGGAACTTTACAACCGATGAAGTGAAACTTCGGTGCAGCAACATGGGCATCAAGCTCGATTATGCTTCTGTCTATCACCCGCAAACTAACGGTCAAGTCGAGCGAGCGAATGGTCTTATCATGAGTGGCATTAAACCCAGATTAGTGCGGTCCTTAAAGGAATCAAACACGCACTGGGTAGAGGAGCTCGACTCCGTACTATGGGGGTTGCGGACCACGCCGAATCGCACTACCGGATACACACCGTTTTTTATGGTGTACGGCGCTGAGGCGGTTCTGCCCTGCGACATAATTCATGACTCACCTTGAGTGTGCATGTACAAAGAAAAAGAGGTCGAGCTTGATCGGCAGGACAGTTTGGACGCCCTGGAGGAGGAGCGCGACGTGGCAAAAGCCAGTTCCGCATTCTATCAACAACAGGCTCGGAGGTATCAAAGCAGAGAAGTACGGGCCAAAACCTATAACGTTGGCGAACTAGTTCTACACCTGCCGGAGAGGAAAAAGAACAAGCTCAAGCCCAAATGGGAAGGTACCTTCATTATTGACCAGGTTCTGACTGGCGAAGTGTACCATCTGCGGGATGCATCGGATAATCAACTCGAGCCAAACCCATGTTACGCAGCCAGACTCTGAAGATTCTATGCCTAGCACTGGATTCTATGTTCGTATCCTCACCTCCGTACATTTTTTGCATGTCTGTCTTTTCTCTCTTTCTCTCTTTTTTTTATTCTCTTCAAGGCCATAAAGGGCTAAACTTGTGTCTTGGTTACACAATCTTGACGCGCTAGCCGCGCTCATTATACCTGGGGGCTTCTTATACAGAAGCTTAATCTAATTATTTTCTAGGCTTTATGCCCCACACATGTGTTATTCTTCCGCATGTACCTTTTTTCGCCATTATATGCATTGATATGACTTAAGTTTTGGCCAAGCTGGGTTGCCAGGCTCTTGTATTTATGCCCTACGTTCCCGTTAATTCGGCTAGGGCATAAGGGGAGCACCTCTGCGATTGTTATTGACGGGTCATCCGGATGTGTACCTCAGACTGGGTGAAGCCGAAAGCTAGCGTTCTTAAGAGAATAGTCGGTCGGTGAATAAAAGATGACTTTTATCTAAATTTGACACATGCCCCCAGAAGTTTATAGCCTGCGTCTCTTCTCGCAGTCCGGACATGCACATTAGGGCATGCGTACCCAGGGAAAAGAACCCTTAATGGAACTATTCTCCCTGGAAGATGTTTCTTACTACCCATGTAATATAACATAGCTAGTTGGGTACTTGTCTGTTCAAGTACTTATGACCCCTACGCCTGGTTTCCATGCATACCCCGGTTTTTACATAACCGAGCAGGTATTCGGATACACTCCAGACTATTGGCTCCAGAGGTCGAAGCAAAAAGGTCCGCCATGACAAATGATTTACAATCCGTCTAGGGACATTACATATGTCACTTGAAGTACACATTCACTAAGACTGATTAAATTCTTCTTCTATACCATCCAACAGGCTGTCTAGCCTACAATCCTGTTGGGAATACTTTGCGGCTAATTCTACTTGATCATACACTAAATTGACGGGGATCTCTCTCCCATCGGGCCCCACAGGTCCGACCTCGGCCATGTGGTTTGGGTCCGCTTTGGTATATCGCGTCTTCACCATCGCCCAGGCTTCCCTTGCACCTTGTCGGCAGGCTAATATCTTCCATAATCGTAAGCGCCGCCGCGCTCCCTTGAGCTTCTCTATAAGCTCCCCCATGCCTCTTGGTGGGGACGCGGATGGCCACAAGGCTTGGGCAATATCCTGCATCACTTGCCGAACTTGCTCGTGCAGTTGTGAGAGCTCTGGTAGAAGATCACCCGAAGACCCGGGCATCTCTTCTGTGGGAGGACCCGTCAGCATACCTGCAGACATAACTGTGTTAGCCGGCTTCTTCGCCAAACTCCTTTAAAAGCTCTTTCAAGCATTTACTAAAAATGCCGCGCCGAAGCCGCTTATTCTCCTTCGCGGAGTCCGCAAGCTGGGCTCAGACATCTTTCAGTTCCACGCCCAACCGGATATTGGCGTCTTGGAGATTATTTTTCTCCTGCCTGACTCGCGTAAGAACGCGCTCGCCAGCATTTCGCTGTCGATCATCACGTGCCGCATTCACCGCCACGGCCTCTAGATTCACTCCGGGGCCACCTGCAACATCTATTGTTAGATTTGCATACATGCCGCATACTACCTGGTACCCATATTCTTTGCAATGGAAACAAGTGTTACCAGAGGGATCCTTCTCGGACTCCTTCAACGCGGCAACAGCGGCCCCTAGCTGGGCCTTGCACTCTTCCAGCTCTTGAGACAACTGGGAAGTCTTCTCTGTAAGAACTTGCACAAATAATGATCCTTAAATCAGTTGCAGCAACTGTTTCAAGTCTCAGGGGCTACTGGTACATATAATCGTCAGATTTGCTTACCTGTATATCCCTTACAAACTGGTCCGTGGCTCTGGCTAGACCATTTTGAGCAGCACGGATGTACGCGTCTCCAGAATTGAAGGCATCAAATGCCTCTGGTGAGAAACAAGCATCACGGAGTATGGCCCGGCGACGCCTATGATTCATGGCGCTCTCCACTTTGGAATTTGTAGCGGATAGTCTGTCCGCATCCTGTCTAGGAGGGACATCCGGCGTCTGCCCCGCATTAGCTTCCGCCTCTATGTTCGGCCTTGGAGCCCGACTGGTGGAGGCGTGATCAGCAGCCTCTCCGAATATAGTCTGGCGAGCGATTTTTCTACTAGGAAACATGGAGGTCATTATATTTTAAGAAAGACAACAACCAAGGAGTGAGGTTTTGTGTCATACCTCTGTGCCGGTGTCTCCGTCCTGACCGCCTTCCTTTTGGGCCTACCCGCCTTCCTTTTTGTGTCATACCTCTATGCCGGTGCCTCTTGTTGGCGAGTTGCTGTGGGTTCGGCACGTCGTCCCGAAGGCCTTCCCTGTAAAACACCATATGTGTATGATAGATGAAGTGCATAAAAGGGGATCCTTTTTGGGAGTAGGGACTTTGGTTTTTCTTATCTGCGACACAGAGGGCAGTCCAGGATAGTCGGCCGTTATGGCCACTATGGCTTCGTCGTAGCTCAATTGATAGAATTGCCTGTCTATCAGCTCCACGAATATGTACGGATCCTCTTCGAGTCCGGGGTCGAGGGACCGGCCAGGGTCCTCCGGTTGTGGAGGTGGGCTGTTGACCTCCCTTACAGCTTTTCGCAGTTCCTGCCGTGAAATGGCAAGACGAAGAATGCGGGAAGGTTGGGAGTAAAGAGGTACAACTCACCTAGCTTGGAGGGTTGTACATGGAGAATCCATCCCGTGGCTTAATACGGACGAACTCCTCTTCCTCTCCCTTGAACAACTCGGACATAATTTTTGCTAAAGAAGCAGTGGAGTCCGGTCCCTTGCGCCCGCAATGGGTGGCATCACCACCACAGGGGGTGCCCTCGATATTGAAGTGGCTGCACACCCCGCATTATGAATATTGACATAACCTCGATTATTGTCAATCCTGATTGAGCCAGTGCTTTAATTCGGTTCATCAGGTAAAGGACTTCTCCGTTGTCTTCCTCCTGGGGGCTCTGTGGGCGCCAACTTCGGCGTTTCTTCAAAGGAGCATTGTTGAACAGGGTCTGGATGGGGGACGTCCTCCATGTAAAACCACTCCGAAGGCCAGTCTTCGGACGTCTTCTTAGGAGTACCGGATAGGTATCCGTTCTCGGCGATGCGCCATATTTTGGCTCCGCCCACTTGATAAAGTGACCCCCTCTGTGTGTGGGGCACAAGGCAGAATAGCCTTTTCCACAGCTTGAAATGAGCCTCGCAGCCCAGAAACAGCTCACAAAGGGCAACATAACCGACGATGTGTAATATGGAAGCAGGGGTGAAATTATGCAACTAGAGGCCGTAAAACTCCAGGAGCCCGCGGAGGAACGGATGAATTGGAAATTCGAGTCCCCTTAGTAAGTAAGGGACGAGGCATACCCGCTCCCCTTGGAGGGATTGGGGAAGCTCTCCGCTTGCTCCCCTCCATTATAAGTGGCGAGCCCGGCTCGGACGGGGACCATATACGCTGGAGGGAGAAATCCCTGTGTCTGCAGCTCTACTAATCGGTTGTGCGGGACGGAACACTTCTCCCAATCACTGGGCTCAGGGCTACGGGAGCAAGAGGAGGAGCTGCGGTGGCCAGCCATGATGGAATGGATTTTTCCGAGCGCGCTCCGATGGATTCTCGCCGTGGGAGGATGGTGTGGATTGGATCTAAGAATCCACAACCCTTTAATAGACGATTTATTTACCTGGCTAGGGGGGCGAATGTAAAAACGCCCTGGCTCCTCGCATTCGCTCGATGCATGGAAGATGGCTCTTATTGGGCGCAGAAGCCAACAAGTCCAACATTTATGGGAGCCAGACACTACTTAGCAGATATTCAGGATTTGGAGAAGAACCTGCCTTGCAATGCCGAAGACAATACTGCGCGCCGGACTCATCATCATTGAAGCCTGGTTTAGGGGCTACTGAGGGAGTCCTGGATTAGGGGGTATCCGGACAGCCGGACTATATCCTTTGGCTGGACTGTTGGACTATGAAGATATAAGATTGAAGACTCCGTCCCGTGTCCGGATGGGACTCTCCTTGGCGTGGGAGGCAAGCTAGGCAATACAGATATGTAGATCTCCTCCCTTGTAACCGACTCTGCGTAACCCTAGCCCCCTCCGGTGTCTATATAAACCGGAGGGTTTAGTCCGTAGGACAACATACAATCATACCATAGGCTAGCTTCTAGGGTTTAGCCTCTACAATCTCGTGGTAGATCAACTCTTGTAATACTCATATCATCAAGAACAATCCAGCAGGACGTAGGGTATTACCTCCATCAAGAGGGCCCGAACCTGGGTAAACATCGTGTCCCCTGCCTCCTATTACCATCCACCTTAGACGCACAGTTCAGGACCCCTACCCGAGATCCGCCGGTTTTGACACCGACAGTGGAGCTTATAGAGCTTGTATTTTTTTGCTTCACGTGTAATGCATGGAAAATATCAGTTCGTTCAGCGAGACTTGCTCACGTTTCATCATGGGATATTTTCTTTTCATGCTCATTTGTGCTCACGAATTATATAAATAAAAAAGAGCTTAAGGGCATCAATTCAGGGATACAGACCAAAAAAGTAGACCAAACAGTACATTAAGCACCATTACAAATTGATTATGAAAAAAACAACAATACATCCACATATATAGGGATACTGGCCAAAAAGCAAGTTGAACAATTTACACTATTTAACACCAAATATTGATTGTGAAATGCAGACTAAACCTTACAAATTCCATTCTAATACATAACTAAAAAATAAAGGATTTTCGAACCACACTACTGCAATAGTACAATACTCCAGTTCATACAAATATTGCAGCACACATCTTGTGGAACAAATTACGTTGGGCATATCCTTCGAGGAATAGGGGATATCAACAGCTCAAGAATTGATTCTGGTGGAGAAGCATAGGAGTTTGCTTGTGAGGAGCTGTACGGTGATGTCCGAGAAGAACAACCGGCCGACGGAGACTCGGAGAGGTGAACTAGACGTGCAATCAGAGGGCTGCTGGCGGCCAACCCAGGTATGACCAAGTGGGCATGAGATACAGTTCGAGTCCTTCACCTCGTAAATCTTTAGCGGAGGTTCCTTTGAGTTCTGCTTGCACAAACACAAATCAGCCTAAACAATCCCTTTTTTGTCTTGAGTAAGAAAGCAAAAACAATAGCCATGTCAATCTTTTAAAGTTGATAGCAAATGTGCACGTGCATTGCAACGGGAGAGCAAGAGTAGACACTGCATTATCTAACCGCGCAATTGCATCGATAATTCAATTTATTGATGTGAATTAATTAAGGTCACAGGAACAATGTAACATTCTCAATAATAATCAGAAGCTCAAGCGGGTATATAATTCGGTGCAGCAGGCAAGCCGATAAAAAAACGATGAATCAGAATATGGCCATTGCTCACATCTCACACAAGCTTCGAGTTCAGCAGAATTAGACAGTCCATTAGTGCACTGCAAGCTAAAATCACAAGTGCACGCCTATATAGTATATTACACAGACATATTGTTAATGGTTGTTACCAACAAAGTACATCTTGTACGCCCTGGGCCAACATCATTCAGCAAACCACAAAGTAATCCAAGGACAGGAGCAGCCTGCTGCTAAGTTCAGTAAGGAAAGGGTAGTAAACACTCTCGGTACTGGTAAGAGATTTTGCAACGAACGAGATTATAGGACGACTGCCGAGATGGCACTAAACAAAACTCCATGTTTGCTGCTACTTTAGTAGGCATAAGTACTGACAGTCTACCAGACTATAACTATTAGTGCGTGCATCTTTTTCCATTCCCGCCATTACTACTTGATATATAAGTATGGCACAAGAAGTTTTGTTTTGTTTATGGAGGTGGTTTGTGTCTTTCTACCTCGACTACACCATTGCATTATCTGTAGTGCTCTTATCATCATTTTTATCCGCTCGGACATCACTGATGGTTTTGTTCAACTACAATAAACATCCACTGCATTTCCATCACTAGGAAAAATATTTGGCAATAAATAAAGTGTCTCTCCTTATAACTCTAACTCCACTTCACTATATAACTTCACAAGTGCTGGGATCTAATAACTTCTTGATGAACCTTAGTCAGCTACTTCGACAAATCTAGTAATGTCACAATGGCATTTGCATAAATCCAAAATTTTACCAGATTAAGACATTGATATAAATCACATGACAATTTAAGGGCTACTACAATTGCTCGCAATCCAAATGCTTTCCAACATATAAATGACCATCCTCATGGTGGCATTACATGAATAAGCATATGTGTCAAACAAATGGATCAACACATAGAGCACAAATCCATTCATCGAACAAATGCTCGTTGTAGATGCCAAAAAGATCCATGAGGCAGGTAGAGCTCAGGCGGAGACCAACATTACATCTATTCTGGTTAAGCAGGACCAGAAAAAGATAAAGACTTCGATACATATGGATCTTAAATCTCTCGGTGTCGAATGGAGTATCAGTCTAGTAGGATTAAATTATTTGAATGAATGTATGTACTGCATCAATCCATTAACTCTCATAGTCAATTGGATGAATGGAGTATCTATCTAGAAGGATTAAATAACTGATCCTTTACTGATTGATTAATTAGTGAATTGATCATTTATCTGAATCTTTGCTGACACATAACCAAAGGTATTAGATGTATTCAAATCATTGAACCTTAAATCCGTTAATCACTATGCAAACAGAGAAAGGTCCTTGTGGATAGAAATATGATGAAAAATGCTTTTATAAACATTTCACATATGAGCCTAAAATTACTGGAAAACCCGTCAATGCTAGTAAATAGGAAGGTTCACTAACGTTAATGTGCCATTGGCAAAGGTGTAATGTTAAATGTATTCCCTTTTTGCTGGATGTACCTTCCCACAGTCGGGCTCCTAACAAACTGGTACGTCTCCGTCGTATCTACTTTTCCAAACACTTTTGCCCTTGTTTTGGACTCTAACTTGCATGATTTGAATGGAACTAACCCGGACTGACGCTGTTTTTAGCAAAATTGCTATGGTGTTATTTTTGTGCAGAAAAAGTTCTTGGAATGACCTGAAAATCAGCGGAGATTATTTTTTGAATTAATAAAAAATACTGGTGAAAGAATGAAGGCCAGGGGCCCACATCCTATCCAGGAGGGTGGGGGCGCGCCCCCTTCCTCATGGGCCCCCTGGTGCTCCACCGACCTCAACTCCAACTCTATATATTCGTGTTCGGGGAAAAAATCAGAGAGAAGGATTCATCACGTTTTACAATACGGAGCCACTGCCAAGCCATAAACTCTCTCGGGAAGGATCATCTGGAGTCCATTCGGGGCTCCGGAGAGGGGAATCGGTCGCCATCGTCATCCTCAACCTTCCTCCACCACCAATTCCATGATGCTCACCGCCGTGCCTGAGTAATTCCAGCATAGGCTTGCTGGATGGTGATGGGTTGGATGAGATTTATCATGTAATTGAGTTAGTTTTTTTAGGGTTTGATCCCTAGTATCCACTATGTTCTGAGATTGATGTTGCTATGACTTTGCTATGCTTAATGCTTGTCACTAGGGCCCGAGTGCCATGATTTCATATCTGAACCTATTATGTTTTCATGAATATATGTGATTTCCTGATCCAATCTTGCAATTCTATAGTCACCTAGTATGTGTTATGATCCGGCAACCCCGAGGTGACAATAATCGGGACCACTCCCGGTGATGACCGTAGTTTGAGGAGTTCATGTAATCACTATCTGTTAATGCTTTGGTCCAGTACTCTATTAAAAGGAGGCCTTAATATCCCTTAGTTTCCAATAGGACCCTGCTGCCATAGGAGGGTAGGACAAAAGATGGCATGCAAGTTCTTTTCCATAAGAACGTATGACTATATTCGGAATACATGCCTACATTACATTGATGAATTGGAGCTAGTTCTGTGTCACCCTATGTTATAGTTGTTGCATGAATAATCGCATCCGACATAATTCTCCATCACCGATCAATTGCCTATGAGCTTATCATATGTTGTTCTTCGCTTATTTACTTTTCCGCTGCTACTACCACAATCACTACAAAAACCAAAAATATTACTTTTGCTACCGTTACCACTACTATCATATTACTTTGCTACTAAATACTTTGCTGCAGATACTAAGTTTCCAGGTGTGCTTGAATTGACAGCTCAGTTGCTAATACTTGAGAATATTATTTGGCTCCCCTTGTGTCGAATCAATAAATTTGGGTTGAATACTCTACCCTCGAAAACTGTTGTGATCCCCTATACTTGTGGGTTATCAAGACCATTTTCTGGCGTCGTTGCCGGCATGAAGAACTTGAAAGATCAAAGAACCAAGATCTACCCCTCAACTATGAGTGGAGGTAAGGAACTACCACCTAGCTCTGCACTTGATTCACCTTCTGTTATGAGTAAATTTGCGACACCTACACATGATATTGATTTTGATAGGTTGCATGTTATTGATGATGCCACTTCTACTTTGCATGATACTTATGATGAAATTACTTCTATGTTTGATACTACTGTGCCACTAGGTGAATTTCTTGATGAACAACTTGTTAGGGCTAGAGAGAATGAAATTATTGAAACTGATAATATAGATGAAAGTGATGATGAAGATTCTCCCCCTAGATATGAATTGCCTGTTATTCCAGAGGGTTATGTTATGGATGAAGAAACTGCTAGAGACTTTCTTGCCTACAATGATAGAAGTGATCTTAAGAAACTATTAGCTAAGCTGAAAGAAAAATCCCTGAATGCTAGAATGAAATATGATCCTTCTTACGCTACTTCACCTATCTTTATTACTGATAAGGATTATGATTTCTCTGTTGATCCTGATATAATTACTTTGGTTGAATCTGATCCTTTCTATGGCTATGAATCTGAAACTGTTGTGGCACATCTTACTAAATTAAATGATATGGCTACCCTATTCACTGAAGATGAGAAAACTCACTACTATTATATCCTTAAATTATTTCCATTCTCATTAAACGGTGATGCTAAGATATGGTTTAATTCTCTTGATCCTGGTTGTGTGCGTATTCCCCAGGATATGATTTACTACTTCTCTGCTAAATATTTCCCCGCTCATAAGAAACAAGCTGCTTTAAGGGAAATATATAATTTTGTTGAAATAGAAGAAGAGAGCCTCCCACAAGCTTGGGGGAGGCGTCTCCAATTACTTAATGCTTTGCCTGATCATCCTCTTAAGAAAAATGAAATACTTGATATCATTTATAATGGACTAACCGATGCTTCCAGAGACCACCTCGATAGTTGTGCTAGTTGTGTTTTCAGGGAAAGAACAGTTGATCAAGCTGAAATTCTATTGAATAATATGTTGACTAATGAAAATAATTGGACACTTCCTAAACCAACTCCTAAGCCAACTCTGAAGAAAAGGGGTATTCTATTCCTCAGTCCTGAAGATATACATAAAAGATGAAGATGTTAAGAATTTACCTCCTGTTGAAGAAATACATGCTGTTAATTCATCAACTATTGAGGAAACACACGTTCTCGATAACCCGACACAGGTAGTAAAGGTAAACTCTCTCTATAGATTTGATAAAGGTGATATTCCTCGTAATAAGTCTGCTAGCCAATGCTTAGATGAGTTTGATAATTTTATTGTTAAACAAGAAAACTTCAATGCTTATGTTGGTAGACAATTGAAACATAATGCTTATATGATTGAACAATTGAGTGATTATATGGCTAGTGTTAAAGGTGAACTTAAACTTATTAGTAAACATGCTTCTATGGTTACCACTCAAGTAGAACAAGTACTTAAAGCTCAGAATGATTTGCTCAATGAATTAAACAATAAGAATGATAATGCTATTAGAGTTATGACTAGAGGTGGTAAAATGACTCAGGAGCCTTTGTATCCTGAGGGCCACCCGAAGAGAATTGAGAAAGATTCTCAGAGAACTACTATAGATGCACCTAGTCCTTCTAAAAGGAAGAGAAAGAAAAATGATAGGACTTTGCATGCTTCTAGTGAACCTGTTATTGACACACCTAAGAATCCCAATGATATTTCTATTTCTGATGCTGAAACACAATCCGGTAACGAACATGAACCTAGTGATAATGTTAATGATGATGTTCATGTTGATGCTCAACCTAGTAATGATAGTGATGTAGAGATTGAACATGATGTTGATCTTGATAACCCACAATCAAAGAATCAACGTTATGATAAGAGAGACTTTGTTGCTAGGAAGCACGATAAAGAAAGAGAACCACGGGTTCAAAAACCCATGCCCTTTCCTCATAAACCATCCAAGAAAAAGGATGATGAGGATTTTGAGCGCTTTGCTGAAATGATTAGACCTACCTTTTTGCATATGCGTTTGACTGATATGCTTAAAATGAATCCTTATGCTAAATATATGAAGGAAATTGTTACAAATAAGAGAAAGATACCGGAATATGAAATTTCCACCATGCTTGCTAATTATACTTTTAAGGGTGGAATACCAAAGAAACTTGGAGATCCAGGAGTACCAACTATACAATGCTCCATTAAAAGAAACTATGTTAAAACTGCTTAATGTGATCTTGGAGCCGGTGTTAGTGTTATGCCTCTCTCTTTATATCATAGAATTGATTTGAATAAGTTGACACCTACTGAAATATCTTTGCAAATGGCTGATAAATCAACTGCTATACCTATCGGTATTTGTGAGGATGTGCCTGTTGTGGTTGCAAACGTTACTATTTTAACGGACTTTGTTATTATTGTTATTCCCGAGGACGAGAGTATGTCTATTATTCATGGAAGACCCTTTTTGAATACTGCATGGGCTGTTATTGACTGCAACAAAGGCAATGTAACTTTTCATGTCAATGGTAATGAGCATAGGGTACACTTTCCAATGAAACAACCTCAAGTCCACAGTATCAATTCTATTGGAAAAGTTTCAACAATCACTATTGGAGGTTTTGAATTCCCTCTTCCTACTGTCAAGAAGAAATATGATATTCTTATTGTTGGGGATGTGCATATCCCGGTTGAGGTAACCTAGTGTTATTCAAAATTTCTCCGGTTTCATGCGATTTGGAATGAGTTTGTTAACAAGACTTGATCAACCTTGTTAGTGGATTCCTTTTGAAGAACATGAGATGGACGAAGTTAGAAGGCACAACCTTGTATACCCTCCTTTTAATTTCTGCTATTTAGTTTAAATAAAGCAAAAATAGTAATTTCTGTCAGTTTTCTGAATTATCCATGCAATCAAAAAATACCTCGAAAATAAAAGTTCTCCAAATGCCTTGAAAATTTAATATGAATTTTTGAGAATATCTGGCACTAAGAACACATCAGGGGGAGCCAGCACCTGGCCACGAGGGTCCAGGGCGCGCCCTACCCCCCTGGGCACGCCCCCTGCCTCGAGGGCCCCTGGTGGGCCCCCTCCACTTATTCCAGCCACCACACACTCCTTTATCCGAAAAAACTCACTAGCCAGCTCAAAACCGAGTTCTTGCTCATCTTGCTACCATTTTCGATCTCCTTGCCCAAAGCTCCATTCACAAAACTGCTTTGGGGGATTGTTCTTTGGTATGTGGCTCCTCCAATGGTCCAATTAATTTTTGTTCTAGTGCTTTATTTATTTCAAATTTTTGCTGCTTACGTGACCCTATTCTTGAGCTTGCATGTCAAATTTATGTGGTCAAAAGTAGTCTTAATGCATGATATAGTCTTTAGGCACTTGAGGGAGTAGTTGCTATCAATTTTGTTGAGTTTGGTTCACTTTTATTTTGAAGTTACTAAAAATTTCAGAAATTTTTCAGACGAGGAAATATGTTTAGGAAAATGTACCAAGGTGGTTCTTCAAGGAAGCAAGGACCCAGGCCAGCAATGCGTGAGCCGGACGATGAACCACCGAGGGATGCTCAAGTGCGGCCTTGTGAATGGCCGTCATAAGATTTCATGGTCCAAGCAGGAATCAAGGAGGAATTTGACGCATATGTATGTAACGCCAATCTTGAGAGCCTCATGGCAGATAAGTGCCGTCAGTAACACTACCTCACTGATTACTTTGTGAGAAGGTTTGAATTTTCATCATCACGCAATTCTCAAACTGTCCTGTTTGATCTTTATGTTAAATCTTATACCATGGACTTAGAAGATTTTAACCTACTTGTAAACTCCCACAATGGGGTAATGTTAGTGAACCTCGCAAATCTGAATATAGAGACTTTCTTGCTAGTATAACTGTGGGGGGAATCTAGGGAAATCACGCAAGCTACCATAGGGAGCATTCATTTTCTTGCTATACATTATTTTGCTCTCTTTATAGGAAGATGCATAAATGGTAAGGATGAGGCATGTCACATGTGTGTGCCAGATCTTAGGAGATAGACAATATAACTTGGGGCCATTGTTGCACGCAGGTTGCATAATAACAAAATTAATGGAGATTTCTTTGGTGAAATTTACGCAACCCGTTTAGCTGATTTTCTTGAGATACCCATACGTGGAGATGATATTGAGTTGCCTCTTGCTTTTTTAGATTATAATGCCATGGTTCTTCATCAGTTTGTAGAGAGGAACAATCAGTTCCTCCAGTACCGATTAATCTTTGACAGACGACGTACCTATCACGTCACTCTCCCTGCTCCTGCCTTCTTTGACTTTCAGGAAAAAGGTAGATATATTATAACCAAGGAGGAGGAGACCGAGTACGAGAGGAGGACGGAGGCAGCTCGCCTCCAAGCTACAGCTCGTCAGGCAATAGCTGATGCATCTCAGTACGACCCCAGCTTCAACTTCGGATATCCACCACGCCATCCATTGGCATAGACCAACTTAGGCCAAAACCCTATGCTTGGGGGAGTACGTATTTCACGCCGACAGTACATTCATGTTCACACACTCATGCTAGTTGTCGTTGCTCATACGTTTTCATTGTATCATCCATGCTAGTTTATTTTCTTTTTTTAGCTTTCTTCTTGTGTGTTTCAAAACCTAAGAAAAACAAAAAAAATAGTTGTAGCTTTTAGCTAGTTTACTTTCTATGCCTGTAATAGTAGTAATTAAAAAGAAAACCCAAAAAGATTTCTCATTCTTCTTTTGTTTGTTGGGAGCTTTCTCGTGTAAATAGTTTTATTTCTTTTCTTTCCTTTGGGGGTCGAGATGAGAAGACCATAATGAAAATGTTGAGTGGCTCTCATATGCATTATTGTTGATCTAACAAATAGCCCATATTACCTTCTCTTCTCTCTTTGAATTGAATGCTTGTAGATTCCAGCTTACTCCAATTCACGTACACTATTATTATTATCCACACTATTCAGTCGTGCAAGTGAAAGGCAATAATGATGATTATATGATGAACTTATTGAGATGAGAAAAGCTGGTATTGATGAAGCTGTGTACCTAGGGTAGGGTCATGGACCTGTCCAAACTGACCTACCCAAGGACATCTCCAGAAGAAATCATCTTTCAATTGACTTGAAGGTGTCTCACTCGACAGACTTGAAGATACTCGACCAAGAAGCAATCACTCGACCAAGACCAAGCCACTCGACGGTCAGGTGACCTAAAGGCACTCCGCATGCTAACGGTCGGTTATTAAGTAGCTTTTATGGTCATCATAGCACTTTATTACTAGCGTTACCAGTAACACCCTACCTTAATGTACACTGAACCCTTTGTATCGTGGGCTGGCTGGGGTCCTGGCGCACTCTATATAAGCCGCCCCCCTCCATAGGCACAAGGGTTCGCACGCCTGTAATTCACACACGCATAATCCAGTCGACCGCCTCCGGGCTCCGAGACGTAGGGCTATTACTTCCTCCGAGAAGGGCCTGAACTCGTAAATCTTGTGTTCCTACAACTCCTCTATAGCTAAGATGTTGCCTCTCCATAATTACCCCCTACATCACTGTCAGACTTAGAACCACGACAGTTGGCGCCCACCGTGGGGCAGGTGTTTTAGCGTCTTGTTGGAGGAGTTGCGATATTTTCCGACCCGGATCATCATGGTTTTCGGCGGGGTTTTGGTGGAGGGCCGCGAGATCCGTCTCGGCGCGCTCGCGTTCATCGCCGACGACTCCGCGTGGCTTCAGGAGGCTCCGCTCGACGTGGACGCACTCCCTGTCCGCGGGGCAACGCACTTTAGCGTGTGCGTCCACGGCGTTCTCCTGCGACAACCGTCAACCCCCTACCGGTCGGCTCCTATGTTGTCCTCCCTCCCAGTTTCCCGCCGGTGCAAGCGCTCTGGTCGGTCGAGACTCCAATGGTGGGTGAGACACGCGGTGGCACGCCAGTCGGCCACCCGTCAAGTCGCGGTGATCGAGCCCGACGAATCCCTCTACGGCCTGTTCGACCTGTCGACCGGCTCCACAAAGACCGCATCCGAGTGCGACAGCAGCGATCCGGCGGCGGAGGTTCTGATGGTCGATGGACCTCCCAGTCCTCCCGGGTTTCCCCCCACCGACGGAGGTGCGGGTGGAGGCGACCCGTCGCGTCCTCATGAGGTATATCTTCCCGAGCCTCTCACGTCGCTGCAGAGAGAAGAACTTTGCCGCCAGAACATGGATGCATTACACACTCCTATCATTGGAGAAACCCCCCGAGGCTCGTGCCTTGGAGGATGCGCGCCTGGAAAACTTGGCCGAGTGCACTCGTCTGGAGAACCTCTAGCGAGCACTCGACGAGCGTGCGCGACAACGGGTTCCTGAATCCAGTCAACGTCAGCTCTTCCCGCCCCCGCAGGTATATCGAACTCTGATTCAGAATTTAGCAGCTGCAGCCCGCATAGCAGAGTCGATTCAGCCTTCCCAGTTGGAGGCTGGCAGAGGCTTGCTGCAGATCAGAGCGTTGCTCCGGGCAGCAGGAGACCAGAATTCCGCTGTTTCTCAGTCACGGAACATGATTCACAGTAGATCCGTTGCCGCAGACACAGTCCAGTCGGCTCATAGCCCAAGATCGCCCCTGAGGCGTGAAGGACGTGAGTACCGGCGTAGTCAGCATGGTAACCGTGAGCAATATGATCACCGATTCGATCGTGATGATTGACGTCGAGTGCCCACCCCTCCCCCGAGGAGCGGGTCGTATGCGCCTCAACAACAGGATGTTAGGCTCCCTCTTAGTGTTGGGCGAAGGATTCCAGTCGACTCCAGGGAGCCAGGCTTCGATGCGAGATCCATTCTCGTTCAAGGTTTGGTTGACAGGAACAGAGCTCACTGGGAAGGACACGACAGAGATGCTCCTACCAGCAGCAGAGCACATGTTTCGGGGCGAGAGTGCTTTAGTAGGGCCATCAGGGCTGCTGTAATTCCTCCCAACTTCAGGTTGGCGACTGGAGTCAGCAAGTTCACTGGCGAGTGCAAGCCCGATACTTGGCTTGAAGACTACCGAGTGGCCGTCCAGATTGGCGGCGGCAATGATGAGGTGGCCATGAAGCACCTTCCTCTCATGTTGGAGGGCTCGGCCAGAGCGTGGTTGAACCAGTTAGCACCCAGCAGTATTTACACTTGGGAATATCTCGCCCGAGTGTTTGTCACCACATTCGAAGGAACATGCAAACGACCGGCAGGGTTGACGGAACTGCGGTCCTGCGTGCAGAAGCCGAATGAAACCTTGAGGGATTACATCCAGAGATGGATCACGTTGCACCACACGGTAGAGAATGTGCCTGACCACCAAGCAGTCTGTGCCTTCAAAGAAGGCGTCAAGTACATAGAACTAAATCTGAAATTCGGTCGAACCGGAGATATGTCTCTGAACCAAATGATGGAGATCGCCACCAAGTACGCTAATGGAGAAGATGAGGATCGACTCTGGAGTGGCAAGCTGAAGTCAGTCGCCCAAGAAACCGGAGGAAATTCCAATCAGAAACAGAAGCGGAAAGCCGAGCCAGCTGCTCCTGGGGAAGCCTTGGCTGTGACTCAAGGAAAGTTTAAGGGGAAACCCAAAGGACCTTGGAACCCCAAGAAAGTTAAAGACCAGGACGGAAATGATGTGTTGGATTTGCCGTGCCTCGTCCACACCAAGAAAGATGAAGAGGGTAATTTTATTTACCCGAAACATACCACTCGACAGTGTCGACTCTTGATCTAGCAGTTCCAGGGCAAGCAACCCAAAGATAAAGAAAAGGAGTCAGACAAAGTTGAGGACAAGGAAGATAGCGATGATGGATACCCCCAAGTCAATTCCACCCTGATGATTTTTGCTGATGTTGAGAGCAAAAGTCGACTGAAAGTCGTCAACCGAAAGGTGAATATGGTTGCTCCGGCGACACCAAGTTATTTGAAATGGTCTCAGACTGCCATCACGTTCGACCAGTCCGATCACCCAACGCATATTGCCACCCCTGGGAGGCAAGCTTTGGTGGTCGACCCAGTGGTTGAAGGCACTCAACCGACCAAAGTCTTGATGGATGGTGGTAGTGGTTTGAACATATTGTATGCTGAGACATTGAAAGGGATGGGCATTCCGATGTCCAGACTCAGTGCCAGCAACATGAGTTTCCATGGAGTCATTCTTGGGAAGAAGGCTGAATCACTCGGCCAGATTGCTCTTGATGTGGTTTTCGGTGATTCCAAGAATTACCGCAAAGAAAAGTTGACATTTGAACTTGTAGACTTCCAGAGTGCCTACCACGCTATTTTGGGCAGGCCGGCTTATGCACGCTTCATGGCCCGACCATGTTATGTGTATCTCAAATTGAAAATGCCTGCCCCCAAAGGTGTGATCACTATTACGGGCAATCGAAAGAAAGCAGAAGAATGTTTTCAGAAAGGTTCGAAGATCGCTGATGCTCAGATGGCAGTGGTGGAGTTGCAGGAATACCAGAAGACTGCAGACCCGAGTGATTTGTTGCGAGCCAAGAAGCCCGCCACAGAATCGGCTTTTCAGTCGACTGGCGATACGAAGACAGCTCACATCCACCCGATCGATCCCGGCGCTACTCCGACTCATATCTCAACAACACTCGACTCCAAATAGGAAGAAGCACTCATCCAGTTCCTCCGTGAGAACTGGGACATTTTCACATGGAAGCCTTCTGACATGCCAGGTGTTCCCAGGGAGCTGGCTGAGCATCGCTTGAGAGTCGACTCAAAAGTAAAACCTATCAAGGAACATCTCCGGCGGTCCGCCATCTAGAAGAGAAAGGCCATTGGCGAGGAGGTGGCTCGGCTCTTAGCAGCGGAGTTCATCCGAGAAATTTACCACTCCGAGTGGCTCGCCAACGTTGTTATGGTCCCCAAGAAGGACAAGTCACTTCACATGTGCATTGACTTTAAACATATCCATCGGGCCTGCCTGAAAGATCATTTTCCTCTTCCCCGCATCGATCAGATAGTCGACTCGACTACGGGATGTGATTGATTGTCTTTTATAGACGCCTATTCCGGGTACCATCAGATCCATCTGTATGGACCTGACGAGATCAAAACAGCTTTCATCACTCCATTCGGGTGCTTCTGTTATGTTACCATGCCATTCAGCCTCAAGAATGCCGGGGCCACATTGATGAGGATGATTCAGAAGTGTTTGCTCACTCAAATCAGTCGAAATGTGGAGGCGTATATGGATTATATTGTGGTCAAGTCACAGAAGGGTTCCGACCTGCTGGCTGACCTTGCTGAAACCTTTGCCAACCTCAGGAGGTATGATATCAAGCTTAATCCATCAAAGTGCACATTCGGAGTTCCTGGCGGAAAATTACTCGGTTTTCTCGTTTCCGAACGGGGAATCGACGCCAATCCAGAAAAAGTCGGCACTATACTCCGAATGAAAAGTCCTGTGTGAGTGCACGATGTCCAGAAGCTTACTGGTTGCTTGGCCGCTTTAAGTCGATTCATATCTCGTCTCGATGAAAAGGCATTGCCCCTTTACCGGTTGATGAAGAAGTCCGACAAGTTCGAGTGGACTCCTGAAGCTGATGCAGCGTTTGCAGAGCTCAAAGCTCTGCTCTCCACCCAGCCGGTGCTTGCTGCCCCAATCAGTAAGGAGCCTTTGCTGCTTTACATTGCAGCCACGGGACAAGTCGTCAGTACAGTACTTACGGTCGAGCGGGAAGAAGAAGGAAAAGCCTTCAAAGTTCAGCGCCCAGTATATTATATTTCTGAAGTTTTGACCCCGTCGAAGCAAAGATATCCTCATTATCAGAAGCTTGTATATGGGATTTATATGAAAACAAAGAAAGTTGCTCACTACTTCTCTGATCATTCCATTACAGTCGTCAGCGACGCTCCATTGTCAGAGATCCTGCATAACAGGGATGCAACCGGTCGAGTGGCAAAATGGGCGATTGAACTCCTTCCTCTAGATATCATGTTTGAGGCAAAGAAAGCTATTAAGTCCCAGGAAATCGCAGATTTCGTCGCCGAGTGGATTGAATAGCAGCTGCCGACCCAGGTTCACTCGGAGCATTGGACCATGTTCTTCGACGGTTCCAAGATGCTGAATGGTTCCGGTGCCGGAGTAGTGTTGGTCTCCCCCAGAGGAGATAAACTCAGTTATGTTCTTCAAATCCACTTTGATTCCTCCAACAACAAGGAAGAATACGAAGCACTTTTGTATGGGTTGCACCTGGCCATTTCACTCGGCGTCCGTCGCCTCATGGTCTATGGCGACTCAGATTTGGTGGTTAATCAGGTGATGAAGGAATGGAATGTCAGAAGTCAAGCCATGACCGGTTATTGCAATGAAGTGAGAAAGCTGGAGAAAAAATTTGAGGGGTTAGAGCATCATCACATACCCCGACTGAAAAATCAAGCAGCTGATGATCTGGCAAAAATAGGTTCCAAAAGAGAAGCCATCCCCAGCAATGTGTTTTTGGAACACATTCACATACCATCAGTTCAGGAGGATCCCTTCAGTGAAGAGGCCCCGCAGCCAAAAAGCGCCACGGATTCGACTGAAGTTGAAATTCCAGCTGTAGTCGACCTGATCATGGAAGTCTTGGTCATCACTCCCGACTGGATGGTACCGTACATTGCATACATCCTAAGGAAAGAGCTCCCAGAGGACAAAGAAGAGGCTCGACAGATCGCCGACGATCCAAGGCCTTTACAGTCATAAAAGGATAGTTATATAAAGAAAGTGCGACTGGAGTCAGTCAGAGGTGTATTACACCAAAAGAAGGTCGGATGATCCTTGATGATGTCCACTCGGGGTCCTGTGGTCACCATGCGCCTCTCGGACCATTGTGGGTAAAGCATACCGAGCGGGATTCTACTGGCCAAGAGCCAATGAAATGGCAAAAGAGATAGTCGACAAGTGTGAAGGATGTCAGTATTACTCCAATATGTCGCACAAGCCTGCATCAGCACTGAAAACCATTCCACTCGTGTGGCCCTTCGCTGTTTGGGGGCTGGACATGGTTGGACCACTGAGAACACGCAGGAGCGGCTTCACTCATGTGCTAGTAGCAGTCGACAAGTTCACCAAATGGATTGAAGCCAAGCCTATCAAGAATCTTGATGCTTGCACTGCTATCAGTTTTGTCAGAGGGTTGATATTCAGATATGGAGTTCCGCATAGCATCATCACTGACAATGGGTCAAACTTCGATTCTGACAAATTCAGGGCCTTTTGCGCCTCTCAAGGTACCCGAGTCGACTATGCTTCGGTCGCTCACCCCCAGTCGAATGGGCAAGCAGAAAGGGCAAACGGCCTAATTCTCAAAGGACTGAAACCCTGGTTGATGCACGATCTCAAGCACGCAGCAGGTGCATGGGTCAACGAGGTTCCATCAGTCCTTTGGGGATTGAGGACAACCCCGAACCGATCGACCGGAAGAACCCCATTCTTTTTGGTCTACGGAGCCGAGGCAGTCTTGCTGAGTGACCTGCTTCACAACGCTCCCCGAGTCGAGCTCTACTCTGAAGATGAAGCAGAACAAGCCTGGCAGGACGCAGTCGACCTCCTTGAAGAAGAAAGAGAAATGGCCATGATCCGATCGACCGTCTACCAACAAGACTTGCGTCGATTCCATGCCATAAATGTGAAGGGTCGAGCCTTCCAAGAGGGAGACTTAGTCCTGCGAGTGGATCAGCAGAAACAACACAAACTCGCCCCTACTTGGGAAGGACCCTTCATAGTCACCAGAGTCCTTCGCAATGGAGCATACCACCTCTACAATGTCGATCGCCAGATTGATGAGCCGCGAGCCTGGAATGCGGAGCTTCTCCGCCCCTTTTATACTTGAATCCTCACTCAGATGAGATGTAATAAGAAAAAACTCCTGTAGTTTATTTTTCAAAGACAAGAGCGTTATAATTTTCCCAGTGATTGTTATTGTTTTTTGTTTGCGAATGAAATCCCCCAGTGGGTGGCTTAGCTGCGAATCCGTTTCGCCTAAGTTTGAAAAAAAATCCTACCGAGTGGAGAGCAGTCCTCCCACTCGGGGGCTTAGCTGCAGTCCAGTACTCGCCTAAGTTCTCTCACTTGAGGACTTAGCTGCAGTCAGGCACTCGCCTAAGTTTGAAAAAATCCTACTGAGTGGAGAGCAGTCCTCCCACTCGGGGGCTTAGCTGCAGTCCAGTACTCGCCTAAGTTCTCTCACTTGAGGACTTAGCTGCAGTCAGGCACTCGCCTAAGTTTGAAAAAATCCTACTGAGTGGAGAGCAGTCCTCCCACTCGGGGGCTTAGCTGCAGTCCAGTACTTGCCTAAGTTCTCTCACTTGAGGACCTAGCTGCAGTCAGGAACTCGCCTAAGTTTGAAAAAATCCTACCGAGTGGAGAGCAGTCCTCCCACTCAGGGGCTTAGCTACAGTCCAGTACTCTCCTAAGTTCTCTCACTTGAGGACCTAGCTGCAGTCAGGCACTCGCCTAAGTTTGAAAAAATCCTACCGAGTGGAGAGCAGTCCTCCCACTCGGGCGCTTAGCTGCAGTCCAGTACTCGCCTAAGTTCTCTCACTTGAGGACATAGCTGCAGTCAGGCACTCACCTAAGTTTGGAAAAATCCTACCGAGTGGAGAGCAGTCCTCCCACTCGGGGGCTTAGCTGCAGTCTAGTACTCGCCTAAGTTCTCTCACTTGAGGACTTAGTTGCAGTCAGGCACTCGCCTAAGTTTGAAAAAATCCTACCGAGTGGAGAGCAGCCCTCCCACTCGGGGACTTAGCTGCAGTCCAGCGCTCGCCTAAGTTTGAAACACATCCTGCTCTGCAGTAACAAGGGGCAGGTCGACTGCCGCCGCCTCCTTAGAGAGCTTCGCCACAAATACAACGCGCACTTCATCCTGCTCTGCAGTAACAAGGGGCAGGTCGACTGCCGCCTCCTCCTTGGGGAGCTTCACCACAAATACAACGTACGATCCATCGCTGACCCGCAAAGACGACGAGGTGCAGGTCGACTGCTACCGTCTCCTTCGGAGTTGCGCCGCAAATACAAAGGTTGTCTCGAATAAAGAATGATTTCCACTCGACGGGGAATGCATAAAGATATTCGACGATAAACCAAGTTCGGATAAATCCTAAAGGTTTTTGTACCACAAATCAAAGTGCTCAAGCATTCCGCCCGAAAGAGTTTAATGGTTACAAAAACCACTCGGCATTCCGAGGCGAATTTAAAGTGAGGCATAACAGTTTGTTCACTCCACAGGAGGAGGCCTGGCAGGCTTGACGAACTCATCCAGGTCGACGCCGTCGGCTATCCGAGTGGCTGCAGCAATGAAAGTCTCCATAAAAGTCCAGAAGTCATGTTTCTGGGTGTTGGCGACCTTGATTGTTGCCAGTTTATCTTGTCGCACCTCCTTGCAGTGGACACGAACCAAAGACAGAGCCACATCAGCGCCACACCGAGCAGCAGACTTCTTCCACTCCTGCACTCGGTCAGGGATTTCAGTTAGTTGAGTCATCAGGGACTCAAGGTCATTTTGGAGCACAGCCTCTGGCCGAAGTGCCGGGTCGATCCGCGACATGGCGCCCTTCAGTCAAGCCATGTAGTCCACGACACCGTCAATGCAGGATTCCAATCGGAGCAGATTCATGGCAGTTTCATCTTTCACAGGAGAATTGATTGGATCTAAACCAGGTTCGATCCGCCCAGTCTCCTCCTTGAAGTTATAGCAAAACTCTGCATCACGATCCAAGGATAAGTCAATTTACATACGCCGAGTCGACACAAAAGAAATCAGTCGGAATAAAATGTGCACCTTCAAGATTGATGAACAACTTCTTGGCAAGACTCCTCAGGTAGCTCTCCAGATCGTCCCTCCTGCGAGCAATGCCTTCCATCTTCTCTCCCAGTATGAGATTCTCCTTCTTCCAGCGCGAGCACTCCTTGTTGGCGTCATTCAGAGCAGACTTCAGCCTGGTATTCTCTTCTTCCCACTGGCCGACCGAAGCCAGTTTCTGTGGAGCTAGAGCGGTTTTGTCGTCAGCCTCCTTTCGAGCAGCATCCAAATCCTGGTCCTTCTTCGCCGGAGCTTCTCTTAGTTTTTCTACAAAGAAATGATGCCTGATTCAGAAAGAGCAGAAGGGAACTCAAGCTTAAGACAGACCAGTCGACAAATTCGTCATACTAGTGGCGTCGTCCTTGACCCATTGTAGCTCTGTCTTGGCCAGCTCCAAGTCAAGGTTCAGTTGGATCTGCCAATTCTCCAAGTCAGCAAAGCGAGCTCCAAGATCACAAGATTTCTGAAATCAAAGGGGAGAAGTTATTTTTACAGCAAAAAAAAGTTACTAAGGCTATGGTCGACTGCCTGCAGTCCACCATAGCCTCGGGGACTACACCCAGCGGGTGCACTTTGCGTGCCCCCACCGGTTCTGATCCCACTCGACCGGCCCGCCAGAGTCGAGTGCAGGGAGTAAAAATATATATATATATATATATAAGAAAGAGCTCAGACTACAGTCGACTGCTAGAAGTCGACCGCGTTCTCGGGGACTACACCAAGTGGGTGCACTTGGCGTGCCCCCACCGGTTCCGAAACCACTCGACCAGACCGAGTGGAAGAGACAAACTATCAATTCGGTTTACACTCGACAAGATACAAAGACTATAGTCGACTGCCCGCAGTCCACCGCAGTCTCGGGGACTACACCCAGTGGGTGCACTCAGCGTGCCCCCATTAATTCAAAGTTCAAGCAACGCACCCAGTGGGTGTACTAACACAAAGATTTTCAGAAAGGAGTCTTTAGATATCATATCCTAACAAAACAAGCGGCGACCAACTAACCTGAATGTTGCTTTGGAGAGTCGAGCTGGCGTCGTAGGCAGCCTAACTGGCATCTCGCACCATCTTCATCTTCTCCATCATGACACCCGCCTGGCGTATAGCTTCCCTGGCGGCATTCACTTCGTCTTCTGGGACATGATGGGTCGCAAAAACCAAAGGTGGGCCGATAGGGGCCTGAGCAGTCGACGAAGAAGGCAAGGCACTCGACAGTGGCACGGCGAAGGTAACAGAACCCCGATCGGCGTCGCCAGCGTCCTGAATGACTGGTTCCGCCCTCGGTGTCGACCGTAGCGCCTCGCTTGTAGGAGCTTGCCTACTCTTCCTCGTCAAAGGCCTCTCGGGCTCTTCAATATCGTTAGGGAGGTCAATAACGATGGGAGCTGTGCAGGGTGCAATTGCCAAAGTCACATCACCCATGATGCACATTGCAATCGGATCGACCAAACAAAGACAGTACGGCAGAAATCATACCCAGATTAGAAGTGACCGCATCCTCCATCACCTCGTCCTCGTCCCTGTAAGCTGAGGTCCCGGAAGTGGCAGCACTGACAATCCCAAAGTCCGTCCAGTTAAAACAAGAAAAACAAACAGCATGAAGCATGGAGTGAATACGAAAGGAGACACTCACGCAGAAGCAACGGGGATGTCAATCTTAATCTTCGGCAACGCCTTCCGAGTCTTCAGCTCTGCAACTTTGGGGTGCTTTGGCGCTTTCTCAGTCGGGGTTGGTGAAGAGACCCGAGGACGCTTCGAAGACTGACCAGCCTGAGCAGTTACCTTTTCATGGGCACTCGGTCGTTCTTGGTCGAGCTTGGATCGCCTCTCCCGGCGAGGAGGTGACTCGACTTCTACTCCATCACTTGAGTCGTCGCTTCCTCCACCCCCTTCATCGTCGGAAGTCCACTCGCCACTGTCGCTGCCGCTCGCCTCGCCTTCCAGAGCTTGCTCTTGCTCTCCGTTGGGCATTGAATACATTTCAATAATGGCCTGAAAGAAAGCAGGGAGAACAAAGTCAGCCGACGCAGTGTATGCAGGAGCGAATCCAAATTACAAAGCAAAAACTCAGAATCAGACCTTCTCTGGTGCATGAGACTGGTCGAATGGAGGGAATCTCCTGGCTCCCCTGGGGTTGTCCTTGTTCCCGGTAATGCCCGACAGCCACTTCTCTAGTGTGTCGTCGTCGACCTCCTCCGGGTGGATCCGAGTGGAGTCTTCAAGACCCGAATACATCCACATCGGATGGTCTCGGGCTTGAAGAGGCTGGATGCGCTGCTGAAGGAAGACCTCCAAGAGATCCATACCGGTGACCCCGTCACGGATAAGTTGGACCACTCGATCGACCAGCACCCTCACCTGCGCCTTATCCTCTGGGAGCACCTTCAAAGGGGAGGGTTTCCTCACTCGGTCCATGGTAAAGGGAGGGAGGCCAGTCGACTGCCCTGGTGTCAACTGGTTCTTACAGTAAAACCAGGTCGACTGCCATCCGTGGACTGAGTCGGGAAGAATCATGGCCGGAAAAGAACTTTTCCCTCTCATCTGGATACCAAGACCCCCACACATCTGAATCACTTGCGTCCTCTCGTTGCTTGGGTTAGCCTTTTTCACCGTCTGGGAGCGACAAGTGAAAATGTGCTTGAAAAGACCCCAGTGAGGCCGGCAACCCAGGAAGTTCTCACACAAAGAAATGAAAGCGGCGAGATAAACGATTGTGTTGGGAGTAAAGTGGTGGAGTTGTGCCCCAAAGAAGTTCAGAAACCCTCGAAAGAAAGGGTGAGGAGGCAAGGAAAATCCACGGTCGACGTGGGTGGCAAGAAGAACATGCTCACCCTCCCAAGGTTGCGGCTCAGATTCCTTCCCCAGAAGCCGTGCCGAGTCATAGGGGATCAGCCCCCCTTCAGCCAGGTCGTCGAGGTCTTCTTGGGTGATCCTTGAGTGGATCCAGTCGCCCTGGATCCAGCCCTTCGGCAGGCCGGTTCGCGAGGAAGATCCGCCCCTACTGGTCGCCTTCCCCTTCGACCTCACCATCACCTTCTTTTCCCGCTCCAGAGCCGCCGTCTTCTCCTTCCCCATTGTCACCGGCGAGACGCGTACGGAGCGGTAGTGCTGGGGCGAGAGCGAGCGCAGCGGAGGGGCGTGAAGAGGAGAAGATGTAATGGGAACGCACTGTTCGAGAGACTCCGGTCCAACGCCTTATATGAGGCCGCTTCCGAGTGGCTGACGGGTAGGCCCAGGCGGCTCTGTCAAATCCCATAACAATCGCGCGCGCGATACGTGGCGAAAAAGGTGGCGCAGGGATCGAGGCGGCTCCGCTCTATCCCATCCGATTACTGCGGCCTCCCCCATCCCACGCGCTTCCCAAAATTCGGATCCCATGAAATCCACGGACAGCAGAACAACTTGTCAAACCAAAGATCTCCTCCGCACCGTCACTCGCAGCCTTTCGAGTACAAAAACTCACTCGACAAAGAATTAAGAGTGGATCAAGGCGACTGGAAAGGAAGTCGCTGTCAACACTCGGGTTCATTGATCCGAAACAAGGTATGCTCGCGGCATGAAGAACGAGTTGGAAAAATGCTCAAACCCTGTCCCACTCAAACCTCTATCCATTCGGGGGCCAATGATGAAGTTGTGTACCTAGGGTAGGGTCATGGACCTGTCCAAACTGACCTACCCAAGGACATCTCCAGAAGAAATCATCTTTCGATCGACTTGAAGGTGTCTCACTCGACATACTTGAAGATACTCGACCAAGAAGCAATCACTCGACCAAGACCAAGCCACTCGACGGTCAGGTGACCTAAAGGCACTCCGCATGCTAACGGTCGGTTATTAAGTAGCTTTTATGGTCATCATAGCACTTTATTACTAGCGTTACCAGTAACGCCCTGCCTTAATGTACATTGAACCCTTTGTATCGTGGGCTGGCTGGGGTCCTGGCGCACTCTATATAAGCCGCCCCCCTCCACAGGCACAAGGGTTCGCATGCCTGTAATTCACACACGCATAATCCAGTCGTCCGCCTCCGGGCTCCGAGACGTAGGGCTATTACTTCCTCCGAGAAGGGCCTGAACTCGTAAATCTTGCGTTCCTACAACTCCTCTATAGCTAAGATCTTGCCTCTCCATTCTTACCCCCCTACATCACTGTCAGACTTAGAACCACGACAGGTATGAACTCGACCTCTCTTGTTTTTGTAAATACGATTAGTTCATCGTTCCTGATTCAGCCTATTATGAAAGAAACATATTTGCAATGATAATTAGAGATTGTAGTAGCTTATGCCATGCTTAATTACCTAGGATTTTATAATGTCTTACCTTGCGTGCCAACATGCTATTAAAATGGTTGTCATATGGTATGATAGGGTGGTATCCTCCTTTGAACGATTCGGGTGGCTTGACTTGGCACATGTTCATGCATGTAGTGGAAACAAAATCAACATAGACTCTACAATATTTATGCTCATGGTGCATTATATCCTACTCATGCTTGCATTCGGTGTTGATTAATTTTAATGCATGTTCATGACTATGGTCGCTCTCTAGCTGGTCGCTTCCTAATCTTTTTCTAGCCTTCACTTGTACTAAGCGGGAATACTTCTTGTGGATCCAACTCGATAAACCCCAAAGTTGTTCCATATGAGTCCACCATTCCTACCTATATACGGTATCTACCTGCTGTTCCAAGTAAATTTGTATGTGGCAAACTCTAAACCTTCAAATAAACATTCTGTTTTGTATTCTCGAATAGCTCATGTATCAACTAGGGATGTCTGTATCTTCCATGCTAGGCAGGTTATTCTCAAGAGGAGTGGACTCCGCTCCTCACTCACGAGAAAATGGCTGGTCACTGGGATGCCCAGTCCCATGCTTTAAGCAAATAGAATTAAAATAATTGCAAACAAAACTCCCCCAGGACTGTTGTTAGTTGGAGAGGCACCCGTTGTTTTGGGCAAGCCATGGATTGATGCATGTTGGTGGTGGGGGAGTATAAACTTTACAATTCTGCTTGGGAACCGCCTATAATGTGTGTAGCATGCAAGATATCGAGATATCCTGGTTGTTATGTTGACAATGAAACTATACCGCTCAAAATATTATTCATATCTATTTCAAAACTGAGCTCGGGCACCACTACAAATCCCTGCTCCACTCTTCGAAGGGCCTATCTATTTACTTTTATGTTGAGTCATCATCCTCTTATTAAAAAGCACCAGTTGGAGAGCACCGCTTTCATTTGCGTCCATTACTGTTAGTTTACATTGAGTATGACTTGACTGGATCTCTTTTACCATGAATTGCAATCTCTACTCAGTCCTTGATCTTTAAAGGTGCTCTGCATTTTTGTTTTGCGGTCTCAGAAAGGGCTAGCGAGATACATCTTGTTATATCATATTATGATTGTTTTGAGAAAGTGTTGTCAACCGAGATTTATTATTATTGCTCGCTACTTGATTATGCCATTGATATGAGTAAACGTGAGACCTAAATGTTATTGTGAATATGGTTAGTTCATGATCTTTGCTAAAAAGTTGAATGCTGTCTTTACAAATTTGCAACAACAAGAGCAAACAGAGTTTGTAAAGTTTTTCTTTATCACTTTTAGTTTATCAACTGAATTGCTTGAGGACAAGAAAAGGTTTAAGCTTGGGGGAGTTGATACGTCTTCGTCGTATCTACTTTTCCAAACACTTTTGCCCTTGTTTTGGACTCTAACTTGCATGATTTGAATGGAACTAACCCGGACTGACGTTGTTTTCAGCAGAATTGCCATGGTGTTATTTTTGTGCAGAAAAAGAAGTTCTCGAAATGACCTAAAAATCAATGGAGATTATTTTTGGAATTAATAAAAAATACTAGTGAAGGAATCAAGGCCAGGGGGCCCACATCCTGTCCACGAGGGTGGGGGCGCCTATCCCCCCTGGACGCGCCCCCCTGCCTCGCGGGCCCGCTGGTGCTCCACCGACCTCAACTCCAACACTGTATATTCGTGTTCGGGGAGAAAAAAAATCAGAGAGAAGGATTCATCGTGTTTTACGATACAGAGCCGCTGCCAAGCCCTAAACTCTCTCGGTAGGGCTGATCTAGAGTCCGTTCGGGGCTCCAGAGAGGGGAATTCGTCGCCATCGTCATCATCAACCTTCCTCCATCACCAATTCCATGATGCTCACCGCCGTGCATGAGTAATTCCATCGAAGGCTTGCTGGACGTTGATGGGTTGGATGAGATTTATCATGTAATCGAGTTAGTTATGTTAGGGTTTGATCCCTAGTATCCACTATGTTCTGAGATTGATGTTGCTATGACTTTCCTATGCTTAATGCTTGTCACTGGGGCCCGAGTGCCATGATTTAAGATCTGAACCTATTATGTTTTCATGAATACATGTGAGTTCTTGATCCTATCTTGCAAGTCTATAGTCACCTACCATGTGTTATGATCCGGCAACCCTGAAGTGACAATAATCGGGACCACTCCCGGTGATGATCGTAGTTTGAGGAGTTCATATATTCACTATGTGTTAATGCTTTGGTCCGGTACTCTATTAAAAGGAGGCCTTAATATCCCTTAGTTTCCAATAGGACTCTGCTGCCACGAGAGGGTAGGACAAAAGATGTCATGCACGTTCTTTTCCATAAGCACGTATGACTATATTCGGAATACATGCCTACATTACATTGATGAATTGGAGCTAGTTCGGTGTCACACTATGTTATTACTGTTGCATGAATAATTGCATCGGACATAATTCTCCATCACCGATCCATTTCCTTTGAGCCTTTCATATATTGTTCTTGGCTTATTTATTTTTCCACTACTACTATCACAATCACTACAAAAACCAAAAATATTACTTTTGCTACCATTACCACTACTATCATATTACTTTGCTACTAAACACTTGCTGCAGATATTAAGTTTCCAGGTGTGGTTGAATTGACAACTCAGCTGCTAATACTTAAGAATATTCTTTGGCTTCCCTTGTATCGAATTAATAAATTTGGGTTGAATACTCTACCCTCAAAAACTATTGCGATCCCCTATACTTGTGGGTTATCACAAACATATTGCCTCTTGCTGTGTACATGAGCATGCTTACTCAAGGTAAAGTCTTCCTGCATTTGTCATGCTGCAGAGGAAGAAGATCTACATGGACAGTTCAACCTTGCACAGATGCACCTCCGGCTCTTGCTCCGATTGAAGTTTTCCTGTAGGTTCCTATACACATCCTCTCTAGACAGGCAATGTGGTCAAATTATCCAATGTGTGTGACTAACTATAGAGGATAAGATAAACTTTGCTGTAGGATCCACGATAACATGAATGACAAATCATAGCCATTACCAACTTTTCTTCTAGCCATCCACAAACTACCCACCCATTGATCCACGTGGAAAGGGGAGGGGAGGAAGAAAATCCACGGAGTGTGCCATACCCCTAACCCATGTGAAGAGGCCAAACTTGACGCTCCCGCGGATGCTATAGCGCAACTACACTTCAGCTTGTGGTCGGGGCGCCTCCCTCCCATGCCGAACTGGGCCGCCCCAGCAACTCCATGGCGTCCCTAAGCTCCGCTCGCAACAGTCGTTTCTTCCTCAAGAACCTGCGTCAAATAGTAGGAAGAGGCGGTTCAGCATCATCCAACATAGAGGAGTATCATCCAGCGTAACGGAGGCCGAGGGCGTTGGGGCAAGCGAAGACTTGTGAGGTTACCTTGGCCAGCGGGGTGAGGTGAGGCGGCAGCAGAGAGCGGGGTGAGGTGCGGCAGGGGCGGGGGCGGCGTGCGGGATGAGTCGTGGCAGCAGCTTGAGGGAAAAGCTCGGGATGATTCTCTCGGGTAGGGTTCGCTCTAGCTCGGGTGTGGGTCGGCGATCACGAAACATTTTTCTTTCTAGATGTGGCCGCCGTGCCAGAGCGGCTGACACGCATTCGGCGGGAGCCGGTTAGGCGGCGTCCCATGGCCCATAGCAAATTTTATGGCCCATGTGATAGGAAGCTATGAAAATGAAATTGTACAGACGAAATTTAGTACCACCTCACGTATATGTCTTAAATTCAAACTTAAAGCGTAAATTCATGGGAAGAAGCGTATTGTGACGGTGAACCCACGGAGTCAATACGTGCTTTATTATTAATATTATTATATATATAGGGAAAAGATTTCTACAAAACCACGACAAAGATTTATTGCACCTTTATATATGAATATGATTTAGAAATCGTGTGATATTCGAATGCAGTAGGTTGGATACACTTTGAGTCAAACAGTTATTTCATCCAATACAATCTGCTCACATGAAAAACAGTTCACCTTATGTCAATCATACAAGTACTGAGGATTACCTCGCTTAAAAATGTAGATCATTACAACACATGGACAACAAAGGGGTCTTACAACATAATCCATTCAGAGACGTGACACAACATGCAAGTATACTAGTCTAATGACAATTTCAACTGGTATCTAAAGAAGAACTGGCATTACCCTGGGCTTCAGATAGTAGAAGCAGCAGGACCACCTCCATTGTCAAATGCAACATTTTTACTTACTCCAATTCTTGGCTTGCTTGCATAATGCGTGCACCTAATTGCATAATTTCCAGCCTCAAAATCAAGATTACCTCATTCATGGCAGCGACACCTTCTCTTTCTGCCTCTAGTAGAGCCTCAAGAACTGTAATATCTGTGCTCAGACTGCTCTCCAACGGTGTTGCCACTGAACTTCTACCATTTGGTAACATGGATGGCGCACTGCTTCCACAAATAGATTCTTGGGTTGTACATTGTGTCCTAGTTTGAACGGCATCCTGAAAGGTTTCCGCTGGACATAACTAAGACATAGTTATCGCATTATCCGGGCAGTAAGCTTACATGGTAAACGACATACGAATTATTGTCGAGCATGGCAAGCTATATATAAATGGTTTGAAGCAACATCAGCCGAAAATAAATTAAAATGGTAACATGAGAGGCAATGTACCACCGCTATATTTAAGTTGCCCAGGCATATAACCAGTTGAAATAATCTGAGAAAGGACTGAAATAGTGTGGCCTCATATAAACTAGGAAGACAGTCTGGTGATGAAGTTCACAGGAAAAGGTAAAGATTCAAATGAATTAGGCATGCATTTCTTTACGGTAGTAGAGCAGGCACTGCTGACATATTGGCCTAACTCAGGTATAGCCTAACAAGTAAAGAACAAGCATTCTGAAAGTGCTAGTGATCGACTAGAGGGGGGTGAATAGGCGATTTTTATGAAAGTCTTCAAAACATGGAAATTTCGAAGACAAACGATAGAAATGAACCTATTACGATGCAGCGGAAGGTAGACTACACTAGGCAAACCAAAGTCAAGTATTCAATGAAGTGAAAGCACAATGACTAATAGCAGCTAGGTAGTAAAGATCAGGTAGGAAGACATAGTGAAGCCAATCAGAACAAGCAGTCACTCAATGAAGACAAAAGATAATGCAATCATGCAATGACTTCACCAGGGCCAACAGTAAGTAAAGGAATGGGAAGGATGAAACCAGTGACTCGTTGAAGACAATGATTTGTTGGACCAGTTCCAGTTGCTGTGATAACGGTACGTCTGGTTAGGGAGGCTGAGATTCAACTCAGAAGACCGCGTCTTCACCTTATTCCCCTTGAGCTAAGGACACCCAGTCCTTGCCCAATCACTCTGGTAAGTCTTCAAGGTAGACTTCCAAACCTTCACAGACTTCGTTCACCGGCTATCCACAATGACTCTTGGATGCTTAGAACGCGACGCCTAACCGGCTGGAGGATTCACAGTCCTCAAGTGTAATAAGTCTTCAGATCACACAGACAGGAAGACTTCAGTGATGCCTAACTCTCTTTGGCTCTGGGTGGTTAGGGCTTTATCCTCGCAAGGAATTCTCTCTCAAAGGCTTCGAGGTGGGTTGCTCTCAAACGACAAAAGCCGTACACTAACTCTGAGCAGCCAACCGTTTACGGTTGTAGGGGGTGGGCTATTTATAGCCACTAGGCAACCCGACCTGATTTGTCCGAAATGACCCTCGGTCACTAAGGAACTGACACGTGTTCCAACAGTCAGATTTCAAACACACACGGCAACTTTACTTGGGCTACAAGCAAAGCTGACTTATCCAAATCTAGACATGATTTGCTCTCATAGTCTTCACTCGAAGACATAGGATTGTGGTTAAGCATCACTTCAGTCATTCTGACTGGTTCACTTGGACCCCACTTAACAGTGTGGTGGTTCCTATGACTCAACAAAGAAAAACACAAAACAACGAAACTGCTAAGTCTTCGCGCTCCATAGTCTTCACGCGATGTCTTCTCTTGTCATAGTCTTCAATGTGAATGTCTTCACATACCACCTTTGACTTCAATGTCTTCATACATTTTTAGGGGTCATCTCTGGTAGGAAAACCGAATCAATGAGGGACTTCTACCTGTGTTATCCTGCAATTCTCACAAACACATTAGTCCCTCAACTAGGTTTGTCGTCAATACTCCAAAACCAACTAGGGGTGGCACTAGATGCACTTACAATCTCCCCCTTTTTGGTGATTGATGACAAACTAGTTGAAGTTTTCAACGGGGAATAAAATATTTGAAATTGTAAAGGATAGGGGATTGTCTTCATAAGTGGCAAAGGCTCCCCCTGAAGATGTGCATATAAGTAATTTTCTTTTGGTATGCAAATGCACATGGCAGGTTGTACTTGTGGAGATCCTCTTCAACTTATGATGACAATTCATCATGCATGAAAAGTATGTGAAGATAATGACATGCATAATGAAAAATGGACGTCTGCAGAATGACCTAAGTGCGGAAGTTATCATCGCACATGCGGAATTTATCATCGCATCACAGAATAGCAAATAAGTAGCAGACGACCATCTAGTTTAAGTGTTACAACTCAAAGAACCAAATGTATCAGAAAACGAGAGTTGTAAACACTAGGCAAAATATAAAACCACCGCCCATATGGACCCGCTTGAAGACTATCAAACTCATATGCTTCTCCCCCTTTTGTCAGTAAGGACCAAAAAGGCTTGAAGACATAGAGCACCTACTCGTTCCCTTGAGGAGTTGGTGAAGCAGTAGGGTCGTCGGTGTTGGTTGGCGGTGCAGATGAACTTGGTGCAGTGTTGATTCACGCTGAAGGTGGAGGAGGTGAAGTTGCATCATCTTGGTCATCGATGACTCTGGCATTTACGGTCGCAGCTGAGGACGAGTATTCAGAGTCTTCAAGTGAGGGAGTCCGACGCAAGTGAGCATTTCTGGGAGGATTTGAGTCAAACTTGAAGCATTCGGTGAAGCCATCATCGTGCAGATCAGCTTCAGCACTCAGTAGGGTCAAACTCTTCCACGACCTCTGACAGGTTTCATGAGTGACAAAGGCATTCTTGGTGGCAAGATTGCGAATGCGGTTGACATCCACCAAGAGGCTTTGCATCTGACGCTTAAGCCAGTCATGATGTTTGTCCTGTTTCTGATGTAGCGCGACGAGAAGCTCTCGGTCATTGAGGACACGAGATCTTCTTTGAGGCCTTTGCGCAATGGTGCTACCAGTTACATCAGTTTGAGCACGAGGGACACGTGTGTTTCTAGCCAGGGGATAAACACGAGAAACTGCTGGAATCCCTTCAATGGGCTGGGTGAAGCTTTGGTGATCAGCATTGTGAAGATAAATGGGATCTTTAGCAGGTTCTGGGTAGATGGCTTCAACTGACAGATCAACCTCGGGCAAGAATATAAGATGATTGCACGCAGACGGCTAATAGTTGAAGGCGGAGTGACGCTTTATCAGACGCATGACCCATGGAGCATAGAATTTCAACCCAAAGATGTCAGAGCCAGACGCAGCCAACTACCTGATGAAGAAGTCTTGAGCATTGAAGCTGATGCCATTGAAGATATAGAAAACCAAAGTCTTCATTGCTCCTTCGAGCGTCCCTATAGATGAGTGTCCTTTGACAGGCCATAGAGTCTTCTTGATGATGTGGTAAATGGTGCGAGGCAAGTACTCTAGGTCTTCAACAAAGAACTCATATGGGTATTCAGCGTCATGAGGCAGAGGCGTCATCATGCTCAGCATTTGACTCATGTTGGGTTCTGGCTTCTGAAAGATGCTTTCCACGGCATTTTGATGTTGTGGACAAACTGGTTCATAGTATTCACTAGGAGTGGGTAGGCCTGTGAGCTCAATGATATCAAGAGCTTTAGCTTCATGATGGACATTGCCTGTAATCCACTCAAGGATCCAAGTCTTCGGATCCCTGTTCTAGCCTCGAATATGAAGAGTGGCATAGAATTGAAGCAATAATTCTTTGTTCCAGTGCTCCTTGTCAGTGACGAACTGCAACAGACCAGCTTCTCTGAAACAGTCCAATGCTTCTTTGAGGCAGGGCAGACTAGCTATAGCTTCAGAGTCGAGGCGCATATGTGGAAATATGCGCCCTTGATTGTATAGGACACAGGAATAGTAGCTGCGCTGCTGATAGCTCCAGAACCGATCTGAGGAAATGCGCAGTCTTGTATAGGGGTTCTTGGAGCTGTTGAAGAAGGTATTATGTGCCACGAAGCCATTTGCATTGAAGACCCCAGGTGAAGTGGCAGTGCCTGGGAATCATGGAAGTCTTGGCTTGGGCTTTTGAACTTGAGGCATGTGCTCGACGTGGTACTCAAATTGTGGACCAGCAGCAGGCGGACGAGTCAGAATGGGCCATCGAACCATAACTGGCTGACCATGATCAAATGCCAGCTCCATTGTGTGAGGTCTTGGAGGGGGAACAGGGGCATTGGCATTGTCTTCATGGGCTTCAGGGGCCACATGTGCTTCAGGTGCTTGGACCTCAGGTGCTGAAGCATTGACTTCAGGTGTTGCAGCATTGACTTCTGGTACCTCATTGGCTTCTGGCGCCGTATTGGCTTCAACCATGACAACGTCATTGGCGTCAGCAGTGATGTTGGTGGCCGCCTCAGGGTTGTGAACCTCCACTTCAGAAGCTGGAGGGTCGGTCACGTTCTCCTCGAGAACAACATCTTGGTGAGACGGGGGTGTAGCAACTCTTGAAACTCTTGGGGCTTCTTCTTCATCTTCTTCTTCATCGGCTGATGCAGCCGGAATGTCTTCAGCCATTTTGGCTTCAGATTCAGACATGTGCATTGTGGGAGTGACTTGGGGCCTTGGTCCTTGGCGAAGCCTGCGTAATGCGGGCGACACTTGTGGAGATTGAGCGTGCGGGGCCTCAAAGTCATCATCATCTTGCACTGGTGGGGTAGCTTGCGGTGGGGGAGAGCTGGGAGTGTCTTGTCTCTGTGGGTGATCAGCCCACGATGCATCCTGAGTAGTTGGCGTCAGAGGACGGCCAATGCTGATGAGTTCGATGTGCATGAGCACAGGCGATGATACCAATTGGTGCTCGATCTAAGGAAGGACTTCATCATCTTCAACATTGTCATGATGACCAATGTCTTCAGCAGTGGTGGGGTCAACTGCTGGAATGTCTTCAGATTCACGAGCCTCTGTGGAAGCAGGCTCATGAACTATCATCTGTCGTTCTTGATGCGAAGAGGCATGAAGAGCAACCGAGATGGGCTCGACAACAAGGGGCTCTGTGGGAGCAGCCCCATCTTTCTTGGTTTTGCGCTTCTTCTTGGAGGGAGCGGCATCAGAAGCTTTAGGATTTTTCTCTTTCTGGCTTCAGCCTCGGCAGCCCTTGTCTTCTTTAGTTCTGAAGCCACTGTGGGGACCTTAGGCTTCGAACCTGTCATACTGGCAGGGAAGACAATGGGATGTACTTCTTGCCTTGTTGCTTCGGGTTCGACCACAGCTGGCTTCTTCTTCTTTGTCTTGGCCGCCATTCTGGGGTCGATGCTAGGACGCCCAAGAGCCTTGCGCTTCTCAGCTTCATTGTAGGCTTGCACGCACTTGTCAGCTAGACTCTTCATGCGCTCACGAGACCCTTTAGCTTCTTCACGTTTCTTCATAAAGGCTTCCTTGAGCTCGTGCAGCATAATCTTGAAGTTTTTCACATCTTGCACGCTGAGCTTGGCCATGTGCTTCTTGAACTGAGCTTTCTCATAGTCGATCTTTTGCTTCAGTTCAACGATGCGGTGAGCTAGAGCTAGCTCAGAAGCAATGGCGCCAGTGAAAGCGACGCTGAGGCCAATTGGAAGTTGCAGATCATCAAAGCTGAAATTGGGGGTTTCAAACCACTCATCAATGAAGTTGTGGAGGATTGCTACGTCAAAGAGAGGCAAATCATTGAAGATTTCTGCTTCTTCTTTGCTCTTAATCAGTTGCTCAAGAGCGTCATCTGCAAGATCTTCATCGCTGGACAGATCAATGGCGCCATTGCGCAGAATAGCAGCAGCAGTCAGTTCTTGGCTGGTGGTTTGCAAGGGCATCTTCACTCTCGAGGGCTTGGAGACACGTGACAAATCTTTAGACTGCACACTGTGTTCAGGAGGTGCAGTGGCCAGAGGCTTCGCCTGTAAGACCTTTGGTGCAGGAGCAGGCTTTGAAGCTTTAGGCTTCTTCAGTTTCTTTGGCTTTGGCGGTGCAGGCGCTTCATCAGATTCAGCATCATCTGCAGGCTCATCCATGGCTGTCCCTTGATCCATGATATGAGTGATGAGACCTTCCAGGTTGTAGAAGGGCCCAACAAGATTGGGTTCAGCTTCGCGTGTGCCATCAGCACGAGGAGCACAGGGGCCTGGATTGAAGTCTAAGCCTCGTGACTTCTTGTTCTCTTTGGCCGAGTTCCTAGCAAACTGAAGGTTGCGCTTGAACAGATTATCATTGCGACACCAAAGTAATGAAGATGGGTCTGCATCCGCAGGCTGCGGTCCACGGACCATGCAAGGATACAAGCCTTATTCAATGGCTTCAGCTCTGGACTTGGGTTGAAGATTTCTGTATAGAATGTGTCCCCATGGTCGTTTGATGGCATTCTTCTCAACATACTCCTGGGTCACGAACCTGTACTTGAACCACTGTTCTGCCCAATATCTTCGAATCCATTGGATTCGAGTTTTTCGCTGATTGTAGTCCTCCTCTGGATCTGTCTTGTACAGCTCATAGAGGTCAGGAGGCAAATCTCTTGAGGTGTTGCCACGACGCTGTTGCCACCCTTTCTTGTAGGTTTCTCTGGTGCCATGAAGCTTAAACTGAAGGGCTTCAACACGTTTAAAGGCTTCAAAGGCTTCCACTTTCTGGTCAAACAGGAACTGGCTTCGGGAGAGTTAATGTGATGCTGTAAGAATTCTGCAAACGAATGCAGACTATGAGAACCAAGGGATTCTCCCACGGACATGTACCTGTGACAGCATTAAGGTGCGAGGGAAGGGGAAGAGGTCATATGCATTCTCAGAAGATTTTGAAGATAAATAAATTTAGAAGACATTGACCTCATAGTACGAAGACATTCACTCATAGATAGAGAGTTGGTTCCAGATTTGTACGAATCCATGAATAAGTACAAGTGAGGAATCTAACTTCTTTGTGAAGCATAAGTGAACATACTAGGCATATTATGAAATGCAGTATGAAATAGAAACTTCTTGTGGTAGAAAGTGATGAATCTATCGGATCAAAGGGGGCCGTAAAAAGGAAGTTTTATTTACCACACGAAGAACTGCTAGACGGAGTGGGAGAGGAGGCCAAGCAGTTCGATCGTCCGTGCCCTAACTTGGCTACGGAGGACACCTACGGCGACGGCGGAGAAGACGATGTCCGCGGCCGGCGTGAAGACGGCGTCGGTGAGGTCGCGGCAGCTAAGTGCTTCGTCGCCGGCATTGTCGAGGGCTAGCGGTGGTGCTAGGGTTTGTGCGAGAGTAGAAGAAAGGATAATGTCTATGGTGAGGCGTGTATTTATAGGGATAGGGATGGCACAGAGTTATTACACAAGTGCCCCTGGCGATTCACATCTGAGGGACACGTGGCTATCATGCAACACATCGGAGGTTGTTCCACGTTCCCACGAACGCCTGGATTGTCGGGTGGCCGTTCCCACTTCTCCGGGTTTCAGGTGAAAGGATTTAGCATTGAAAACGGATTAATGTTTGTCCCTGTGTCTTCTTCTGACATTGAGGCAGAGAAGACATTTGACAGTGTCAATAGAATGCATATGATTTGGATAGATAGACTTAGGAAAGAAGCATAGAGGGGTTAGGGTCCGATCACATTCACTTTGTTCAAAAGATTCATTAAGAAGCCATAGCTATAAGTGAATGCTGTAGAGGACAGAAACCAAACCAAATCAGTATATACTAGAAGACAATCATATCAACATAGTGAAGATAATCATTAAGACAAGTTGAAAATGAAGACAAACCAAATATGAAGACATAGCAAATGTAACGCCATGGGTAAAACACTTCAACAGAAGAATTTGGTGGTGGCGTTACCCACCGTATAGGAAGTATTAGACCCAGACACGACGCACAATTATCGTGGCGCTCCGAAGTCAAATTCCACGTTAATGTATTCACACTCAGAATGTAAATCTTCATTTATTGAAGATATACTTTACTTCGTGTGTTGCACATCTAAGTCATCAACATGCATAAGTGTTAGGATGTGTGCCTGATCACAGGACATTTGAGGATTCCAAGATATTTAGCTCACACCGTAACTTGCAAAACCTCTTCTCATCCAAGGGCTTGGTGAAGATATCTGCCAATTGCTCTTCAGTGTTGACGTGTATGATATCAATATCTTCCTTCACAACATGATCTCTGAGAAAGTGATGACGAATTTCAATGTGCTTTGTCTTCGAGTGCTGAACTGGGTTGTTGGCAATCTTGATGGCGCTTTCATTGTCGTAGTAGAGTGGCACTTGCTTCAGGTGAATGCCATAGTCTTTGAGTGTTTGCTTCATCCATAGAAGAAGTGATCGTCCCAGAAAATGACATGTGCCTGATGTAGACTTGCGATCCACCTTGTCACCAGCATAATTAGCATCCGAGAATCCAACTAGATCAAACTCTGAGCCCTTTGGATACCATAGTCCTAGTCTTGGGGTGTGAGCCAAATATCTGAGAATTCGCTTCACAGCTAAGTGATGCGATTCCTTTGGTGCCGCTTGGAACTGGGCACACATGCAAACACTAAGCATGATATCTGGCCTAGATGCACATAAATAAAGCAAGGAACCAATCATGGAGCGATATACCTTTTGATCGAACTCTTTACCATTGTTGTCGGGAACCAGATGATGTTTGGTTGGCATTGGCGTCGTGTAGCCTTTGCAATTTTGCATTCCGAATTTCTTCAGGCAATCTTTTGAGGTATTTCTCTTGAGATATAAAGATGTCGTGCGTTGCTGACGTATTTGAAGACCAAGGAAGAACTTCAGCTCTCCCATCATGGACATCTCGTATTGCTCTTGCATCATATATCCAAACTCATTAGTGTATTTTTGATTGGTGCAGCCGAAGATAATGTCATCAACATATATTTGGCACACAAACAGTTCACCATCATAGGTCCCTTAGCAGCAACCCATGTGGTTTTGGGGTACTGCTCAGGTTTCCAGTAAGAGCCATCAGCATTCATTTTCCTTTCGAACCCAACACCCTCTTTCCTAGAGTTTCGGTTCAGGATCTGCCTTTTGAGGACATCACATAGTGTCTGATGCCCTTTGAGGATTTTGAACATCCCTATTTCAAGCAATGTCTTCAACCTAGCATTGTCATCAGCAATAGCAGTGGCATCCTCAGCAGGGGGATTAGTTGGCACATCAGCGGTTGAAGATATTGCAATAGTAGCAGCAGTAGAACAACCAGCAACAGAAGTAGCGTTGTCATGCTTAATACATTTAAGACATGGTGGTTCAAATTCTCCCTGAGCGGAACTGATCTGTTTGGTGCGAAGTGACTTGTTTTCCTTTTGAAGATCTTCGTGAGCCGCTCTCAATTTCTCAAGATCTTGCTTCCTTTGAAGATAATCATAGGAAAGTTTTTCATGAGTTGTTGAGAGCGTTTCATGACGACTTTCAAGTTCCTCATACTTAACGTGAAGATTTTTTATGTCTTCAATTAAGGACTGAAATTGAGTCATTTCAGCGTCTAACAGGTCATCGCTTTTGTCTAACAGTTTTTGAATATGTTCCATAGCTTTCTGTTGTTCAGTTGCAATTTTAGCAAGTGTTTTGTAGCTGGGTTTGGAACCACAATCAAAGTCATCTTCACTGGAAGTTTGATAGTGAGTAGTGCGTGTGTTTACCTTGGCACCGCGTGCCATGAAGCAGTAGGTAGGAGCGGAGTAGTCCTTGTCATTTGCATCGGTGTCGGTGACGGAGTCATTGTCTTTAGTGTTGAAGATGGACTTGGGAACATATGCCGTAGCCAGACTCGCAACGCCAGAATCGGACTCCTCCTCAGACTCCACCTCCGCCTCCTCAGAAGCGGACTCCTCCTCTGAATCCATTTCCTTGCCAACAAACGCACGTGCCTTGCCAGATGATCTCTTCTTATGTGATGAAGACTTTGAGGAGGACTTGGAAGAAGACTTTGAGTATTTCTTCTTCTTCTTCTTGTCGTCAGAATCATACTCCTTGCTCTTCTTTTTCTTCTTGTTCTCATTTTCCCACTGCGGACACTCAGAGATGTAGTGGTCAGGTTTCTTGCACTTGTGGCATGTTCTCTTCTTGTAGTCATGAGCAGAAGCTTCATCATTCCTTGAGCTTGATCGTGAGGACTTTCTGAAGCCTTTTTTCTTGGTGAATTTTTGGAACTTCTTCACAAGCATAGCAAGCTCCTTTCCAATGTCTTCAGGATCATCAGAACTGCTGTTAGACTCTTCTTCAGATGAGGAGACAACTTTTGCCTTCAAGGCACGAGTTCACCCATAGTTGGGACCGTAGATGTCTCTTTTCTCAGAAAGCTGAAACTCGTGTGTGTTGAGCCTCTCAAGTATGTCAGACGGATCGAGTGTTTTGAAGTCAGGACGTTCTTGAATCATCAGGGCTAGGGTGTCAAACGAGCTGTCAAGTGATCTCAGGAGTGTCTTGATGACTTCATGCTTGGTGATCTCAGTGGCGTCGAGGGCTTGAAGCTCATTTGTGATGTCAGTGAGTCGATCAAACGTGAGCTGAACATTCTCATTGTCATTTCTCTTGAAGCGGTTGAAGAGGTTGCGAAGGACACTGATTCTCTGATCTCTCTGGGTTGAGACGCCTTCGTTGACCTTGGAGAGCCAGTCCCAGACTAGCTTAGATGTTTCCAAAGCACTCACATGGCCATACTGTCCTTTGGTAAGATGACCACAGATGATGTTCTTGGCAGTGGAGTCCAGTTGAACGAACTTCTTGACATCAGCAGCGGTGACACCTTCACCAGCCTTGGGAACGCCTTTCTTGACGACATACCATAGGTCGACATTAATGGCTTCAAGATGCATGCGCATCTTATTCTTCCAGTAGGGATGTTCAGTTCCATCGAAGACTGGGCACGCAGCGGGGACTTCGATTATCCCTGCAGTCAACATAGCTAAAACTCCAGGTGGTTAAACCGAATCACACAGAAAGAGGGAGTACCTTGCTCTGATACCAATTGAAAGTGCTACTGATCGACTAGAGGGGGGTGAATAGGCGATTTTTATGAAAGTCTTCAAAACATGGACGTTTCGAAGACAAACAATAGAAATAAACATATTACCATGCAGCGGAAGGTAGACTACACTAGGCAAACCATTGTCAAGTATTCAATGAAGTGAAAGCACAATGACTAATAGCAGCTAGGCAGTAAAGATCAGGTAGGAAGATATAGCGAAGCCAATCAGAACAAGCAGTCACTCAATGAAGACAAAAGATAATGCAATCATGCAATGACTTCACCAGGGCCAATAGTAAGTAAAGGAATGGGAAGGATGAAACCAGTGACTCGTTGAAGACAATGATTTATTGGACCAGTTCCAGTTGCTGTGACAACTGTACGTCTGGTTAGGGAGGCTGAGATTCAACTCAGAAGACCGCGTCTTCACCTTATTCCCCTTGAGCTAAGGACACCCAGTCCTTGCCCAATCACTCTGGTAAGTCTTCAAGGTAGACTTCCAAACCTTCACAGACTTCATTCACCGGCGATCCACAATGACTCTTGGATGCTCAGAACGCGATGCCTAACCGGCTGGAGGATTCACAGTCCTCAAGTGTAATAAGTCTTCAAATCACACAGACAGGAAGACTTCAGTGATGCCTAACTCTCTTTGGCTCTGGGTGGTTAGGGCTTTATCCTCGCAAGGAATTCTCTCTCAAAGGCTTCGAGGTGGGTTGCTCTCAAATGACAAAAGCCGTACACTAACTCTGAGCAGCTAACCGTTTTTGGTTGTAGAGGGTGGGCTATTTATAGCCACTAGGCAACCCGACCTGATTTGTCCGAAATGACCCTCGGTCACTAAGGAACTGACACATGTTCCAACGGTCAGATTTCAAACACACACGGCAACTTTACTTGGGCTACAAGCAAAGCTGACTTATCCAACTCTGGACAAGATTTGCTCTCATAGTCTTCACTCGAAGACGTAGGATTGTGGTTAAGCATCACTTCAGTCATTCTGACTGGTTCACTTGGACTCCACTTAATAGTTCGGTGGTTCCTATGACTCAACAAAGCAAAACATAGAACGATGAAACTGCTAAGTCTTCGCGCTCCATAGTCTTCACGCGATGTCTTCTCTTGTCATAGTCTTCAATGTGAATGTCTTCATATACCACCTTTGACTTCAATGTCTTCATACATTTTTAGGGGTCATCTCTGGTAGGAAAACCGAATCAATGAGGGACTTCTACCTGTGTTATCCTGCAATTCTCACAAACACAGTCCCTCAACTAGGTTTGTCGTCAATACTCCAAAACCAACTAGGGGTGGCACTAGATGCACTTACACATTCGAATCAAGCAATACAACAAAGCCGACAATTGAACTATTTGTAATTCTGTAGGATTGCAAGTTGAGGGCCAAAGCCCAGAAAGCAGCCCACACGCATTACATTTTGCATTTACTAAAACAGACCGGCTTACCATATGGTGCAGTGAAGCCTCGCTGCTGTTGCAATGTTCTTTGAAGATATCGTCAGCATCCCATGGTTGCAAATCTAGTCGATGTTGTTTATTCATCGCCCCCTCTATTTAGGTAAAATTAATTTAATCACATGCACTGGTTCGAATTGATCATCAATGGTTATTCTAAACTAATGAAAGAAGGGTGTGTGCTTATACGACAATATATGTGCTTCACTCTATTTGTAAGCTTGTTCGAGGTGCCAGCCCCAAAACAACAAATATTTTGCTTTATGTGGTTGGCAGCTCCATAATGAATAGGAGCATCAAATTAGTCATGCAACTTGGAAAGATCAAGAACGCACAAAAAAGTAATGAACAGATGCTCGGAAAATGTAGGGTAAAACGAACAAAAAGCAGTCGAACCACAAGCTAGTTTGTTGATGTGTAATTAAGCATGGAGAACATAGGCCCTGTTTGGATCCATGGGTTTGAGATAGTTTGGTGTCAAATAGCCCCAAAGTATCCAAACATGCGGGCTAGTGTAACACCCTGAGACCATTGCGCTAGGTGTCTTCCAGTTATTCGCTATTGTTGCCATGTCATTCGCTTGCGTGTTGCATCTTTCCATGTCATCATTCGCATTGCATCATCATGTTTTCGAAACTTCCATCCGTCCCGGTCTCCTTGTTCTCTCCATTGTCCATTCTGAGCCCAGACACACTTGCACGCACCCGCGGTATGTCCGAGATAGTATTTTATAAGTGGCCGGAAAATGTTCTCTGAATGGGATGAGAGTTGGCGTGCAGTGTTATTTTGTTGTTAGTAGGTTGCCTGCCAAGTTTCATCGCATTCAGAGTCCGTTTGATGCCCTAACGGATAACTATACCGGCAGTATAGCCGGTCTAACGTCGGACGTTTTCGGTCTCCGGAAATAGTCGCCTGGCCTCTCTCTCTTCTCTTCTCTCAGCCTGAGACCTTCTGCACAGTCCACTACCTACCGCCAGGCCTAGAGTAAGCTCTCTCATCAGCCCGCGGCCCTCCTCTCGCGCGCGTCCGAAAGTTGTCCCGGACCCGACCCGAGCAGTCGTTATCGTTGTGTCCAGATCATCCCCAAACGCCTCAAAAACATCTCCGTTTTGTTGATTGGACTCCCTAGCTATTTTATCCACGATCGTCCGATTGCGATCGTAGGGTCGAGATAGCCCCTAACCTAATCCGTGATGTATATTTATAGTCCACCCCTAGTCTAATTTCAGACCAAATCCATAATTTCTAGGGATCCTCCCAGCCGCCGCCGCCGCACTCATTCCCCAACCTCGGGATCTCCTCCCGATCCACCTGCGCCTCTCCCTCCGCACCCAGCCACTACTATTCTTCGATCCAGATCCTTCCTGTGCTCCTCCTCCTCGCCTCATCGTCCAGCGCCGCCGTCAGGGACCGAACCAGCCAGCAGGATGAGCACCACCGCCTCCCTTCTTCTTCTCCTTCCCGGTGCTTCCCACCGCTCTCTGTAACAGGAACACCAGGGACCCCGCGCGCGCTATGGACCCCTGCTCGACCTCGGTTTTCCCGTGCTTGCACCGTTGTGCCTCGTTGTGGCCGCCTCTCCATACACGCCGCCGCGCCCAGGCTCCACCGTCCAAGTCTGTCGCCCCGCCAAGCACCTTGCCCTTGCCTCGCGCTCCTCTTCTTCCTCGTTTTCCTTGCGCTGCTGCTGACCTGTCTGCCGCTGCTGTTTAACGCCACAGGGCTCGTCGCCGACCTCCCCTGCCGCCTGGACAAGTCCGGCCGCCCGCAGCCCCTTTCGTCCCTGACCGCGGTCGCGCCACCGATCGGCAGCAAACCAGCAGGGAGTCGTCGTCGCCGTTTGCCTTGTCGCCGGCCTGCTACCTCCTTCCTCCTTGAGTCCCCTGCCTGGATTCATGTCGCCCCGGCCTTCATCGCGCCATCACCGGAGTCCAAGCCGCGCGAAGCCACCGCTCCATCCTATGCTTCGAGCTCTGAATGAGCGCACCAGCGAGGCCGGTTGGTCGCATCGTTGCCTCCAGATCCAGGCCCAGTTGCGTGCCCCTGCAGGCCTCCCCTCTCCACAGTTCCGGGCCGAGGCCCAATGTGAGGAACTTCCCCAGCCCAGCTCGGTTCCGTTTCAGCCCATGTTTATTTTTTTCCCTCTCTGCGAATTTAGTTATTTTTCCTGAGACTGCAGTTTTACAGAAAAGACCCTCATGCTCATTCATTTAATATCTCACAAACTAAGCATCACATGTAAAAACTCTGTATATGAAATATGCTTAGTTTTTCATCTAGTTTCATAATATGCCTTTTTCATCCATGTTTAAAATGTTTAAAATGCGCTTTGCATATAATTTGCCTATTGCCATGTTCAAATGAGTTAATTCATAACTAAATAACCGTAGCTCCAAATTTAACAAACTTTATATGTAAATGGGGTAGAAAAATGCCTAGTTCAACATGGTGGCATCACTTTGCATGTTTAACAACTATAAAATATGGTTTAGGGAAGAACAGTACCAAACCTAATATATGCATATTTGGATTTACCAGAATTGTTCTTCGTTGCTTCCGGCCTCATTTAAACTTGACTAGGTAGGTAGTTTACATTGCTTCACCCTCTTGCCATGTTTAACAACATTTAATATTGTTGGGTACATAAACGAGATCAAACTAAATAACTTGAATGTGGCGTTTCGTCAATATGCAACGGAGTTGCATGTTGAGCTCCACTTAATTTGTAGGATTGTTTGTGCATTTTGCCATGCCATGCTTCATTAAACCGGACATGCATCATACTTGATTGTGCATCATGCCATGCGTATGTGATGGTTGTTTACTTTGTTGTTTGCTTCTTTCCGGTGTTGCTTCTTTGGGTTAGTTCCGATAACGTCGCGTTTGTGAGGATCCTATCGACTACGTCCGTTTGTCTTCTTCATGGACTCATTCTTCTTCCTTGTGGGATTTCAGTCAAGATGACCATACCCTCGAAATCACTTCTATCTTTGCTTGCTAGTTGCTCGCTCTATTGATATGCCTATGTTGCGATACCTACCACTTGCTATATCATGCCTCCCATATTGCCATGTCAAACCTCTAACCCACCTTGTCCTAGCAAACTGTTGTTTGGCTTTGTTACCGCTTTGCTCAGCCCCTCTTATAGCATTGTTAGTTGCAGGTGAAGATTGGAGTTTGTTCCATGTTGGAACATGGTTATTGTTGGGATATCACAATATCTCTTATTTAATTAATGCATCTATATACTTGGTAAAGGGTGGAAGGCTCGGCCTTATGCCTGGTGTTTTGTTCCACTCTTGCCGCCCAAGTTTCCGTCATACCGGTGTTATGTTCCTTGATTTTGCGTTCCTTACGCAGTTGGGTTATAATGGGAACCCTTGACAGTTCGCCTTGAATAAAACTCCTGCAGCAAGGCCCAACCTTGGTTTTACCATTTGCACTAACAACCTACCACCATCCCTTTGGTTCTGCAGACTCAAGGGTCATCTTTATTTTAACCCCCCCGGGCCAGTGCTTCTCTAAGTGTTGGTCCGAACTGAGTAGACTGTGGGGCCACCTCGGGGAAACTTGAGGGTTGGTTTTACTCGTAGAATGTCTCATTCGGTGTTGCCCTGAGAATGAGATATGTGCAGCTCCTATCGGGATTGTGGGCGCATCGGGTGGCTTTGCTGGTTTAGTTTTACCAATGTCGAGATGTCTTGTAACCGGGATTCCGGGTCTGATCGGGCCGTCCTGAATATCCTTCGTTGACTGTGAGAGCTTGTGATGGGCTAAATTGGGACACCCCTGCAGGGATTTGAACTTTCGAAAGCCGTGCCCGCGGTTATGGGCATATGGGAATTTGTTAATGTCTGGTTGTAGAAAACCTGGAACATAACTTAAGTAAAATGCATCAACCACGTGTGTAACCGTGATGGTCTCTTTCCGGCGGAGTCCGGGAAGTGAACACAGTGTTGGAGTTATGCTTGACGTAGGTTGTTCTAGGATCACTTCTTGATCATAGATTCTCGAACATGCTTTTCCTTTCGCTTCTCGCTCTCATTTGCATATGTTAGCCACCATATATGCTAGTGCTTGCTACAGCTCCACCTCATACCTTTTCCCTACCCATAATCTTAAATAGTCTTGATCGCGAGGATGTGAGATTGTTGAGTCCCCGTGACTCACAGATACTTCCAAAACCAGCTTGCAGGTGCCAATGAAACCATGCAGGTGACGCAACCGAGCTCAAGGAGGAGCTCGATGAAGATCGTGTTCGTTATGTTGTTCCATTTCCAGTTGATTAGTAGTGGAGCCCAGTTACGACGGTCGGGGATCTGTGTGGCACTTGGGGTAGTCTTCTTTTATTTTGGGTTCCGTAGTCGGACCTTGTTTGTATCTGGATGATGTAATGTTTTATTCATGTATTGTGTGAAGTGGCGATTGTAAGCCAACTATGTATCTCTTTCCCTTATGTATTTCATGGGTTGTGTGAAGATTACCTCACTTGCGATGTTGCTTTCAATGCAGTTATGCCTCTAAGTCGTGCTTCGACACGTGGGAGATATAGCCGCATCGAGGGCGCTACAAGATGGTAATCAGAGCCTTCCCCGACTTAGGAGCCCCCTGCTTGACCGAATCGTTGGTGTTGTTGTGTCTAGAAAAACGTTTTGAGTCTTTTGGGATTATATATATCGGAGAGTAGGATTCTTTGTACTCCTCAGTCCCTTTGTCGCTCTGGTGAGGCATCCTGACGTAGAGTTTTGACTCTTCTCTTCTCAAATTTCATGAAAAAAATTTAGGATCACGAGGGTATCTTGGAATCGTTCCGATGGTTTTGTGATGAGAACATTGTTCTTGGTGCCTCCTGACATTTAGGGGTTGTGGCAGTGTCCCAGGGAGTTGAGCTCCGAGGTGTTGTCGTCACAATTTTATCGTTGCAGTTCTGGAATACCTGAGTTTCGCCGACATCGAATATCTCTTTTATGCAGTTGTTGGTGAGATAACCTCGACACCACCCATTACTGGGGCAGGAGTTTGGGAGTATTGCCATAACTCGTATAACGGATGCTTTTCGAAGGTTGAGGTAAATGATTTCCAAAGGTTTCTTGGTTATGTGTTGAAGGATGGATACAACTGGATGTAGGATTTGCTAGTTTTGGGTGAGAAATTATGCTTCCCCTATATCCCCAACACCTGATTGCATAACCAGAAAGTTTCGGGAGTTGATAAGTGGGAATTCAAGTAGATCCTAGGATATCTTTCCGACAGATGTATGAGATGAAATTGGGGTTCGACGTCTAGTGGTCCGCCTATCCACGGTTGGTTTTACAGTGGTCTCGTTGTGTCTTAAAGAGTCCTTGGTTATGCTGACTCAGGGACGCTTCGTATGTCATGTGCACTGCCTTGTACATGATGGTATTGTACAATCGAGCTCGTGTGGGCCCCACCATGAAAACTTCGGATGAAATCTCTATCATATGTTTGTTCCGGCTTATTCTGCAAGCCAATCCTTTGTTTTTGTTTTCGTTTGTGGTATTCGAGTTGCTTCAAAGTCAAATGTTGATTCCATACCTTGCCTAAGTGGTGTTCTCATGTTTCTATGTGAATACTAATCCTTCTTGATCATCGAGGTTGTCATGTCAATTCTTTCCAACCGGCGTGTTTCTCATCAAGTGGATCTGATCATTTTTAACATCCGCAAGATCTACTCTTAGTCTTCTCAACGTTGTTTGTTTCATTCGTCCCAAGCTGCCTTTGTTTTCCCCCCCCCCCCCCCCTTTTTTTTTAGGACTTGGATTTCTTAATCACGAATCCATTTTATTCATGTGAAGTCTCTTCATTCTTTTCTTTCTATGTTCTTATCCGGTGATTCTTAGGAAGATTCTAATGGATCTTCAAGTTCATCATTCTTCCTTCTTTTTCTTCTCCGGTGGATTAAATTCAAGCCTTCCGTGTTGTTCATATTACTTTCCTTGTTTCAGATGACTTCTCATGCCGGTAAACCTCTTAATGATGCACTTCCCGCTATTCATTTGTTTGGGAGTGCTGAAGATACCTCAGAAGGCTCGTCTTGTCATTCAAGATCCGTTCAACCTATTTCGAGGTTGTTATCTTATTCAAGCCATTTAGTTCAACTGGTGCAATCTCTCTTTTCAAGTAATTGTTCAACGGTGTATCTTTTGAGTGGGCCCTAACCCACAGGTCTTTTTCCAGGATCTTACCTGACTCTTCTTATTTTCCCGGAGCTATCCTAAATTCTTTTGAAGTTTGACGTAAGTATGAATTATCATCAGTCAAATGTCTTTCCCCAAGATCTTTCAATTTCTTTTCATCGTTGGCTCAACCTTGCCAATTTTCATTCCGGAGTGCCTCAAAATTCTCAGTGGTGGTTCTCGTCATCATTCTCAACATTTGAAGACCGAGGAAGAGTTTTCTTCCAAGACTTATCCGTTCTCTCAAAGATTCGTCATTCTAGCTTGTTGCCATCCTCTCAAAATTGTTTTCGACCGTGAGAATTTTTTTCACCCATCCCAAGCAATTCAGGAGTCTTTTCAGTTTGATTCTTCGGAGCCCATCATTTCGGGATTATTCATTCTCAGCTTCAGTTATCATTCTCCAAATCATACCAGTGCATCGTTCAAATATCCTCTAATCAGCTCGTGATCTCTTAGTTCTCATGTATCAAATTCCATCAAGTATCGTCATTCGTTTTCTAATTCTACCCGGTGTTTCTTTATCTTTTCTTCATTCATTTTCAATTCTTACAGTGGTTCTTCCAAGACTCTTCTTCCTTCGTTATCATATCAATTCATTCGCTGTTTCAATTCTACCGGTGGCTTGTTGAAGACCTTCCCAAGTTTGCGATATAGCTATCTTAATTCTTTCTTCGAGAATGAGTAGTATGCCAAATCCATTGTTTGTCATCAATTTAATTGGTGAGGGATAAGCATAATGTAATTCTTATTCTTGTTTCATCGAGAAAATTCAATTCCTGCTTTCCAGAGTGGTTCATCATATCACATTCTCGGTGCGAGATGCTTTATCTTTTCTTTCCCGGAGTTCCAAGATCTCTCAATTATATCATTTCAAAGCTTCATCTAATCATTGCAAGGCTTCAATATTATTCTTTTCATCCTTCACTTCCTTTTGATCATCATTTTGTTACCGGAGTTCTTCATGAAGGTTCTACATGATGGTTCATCAAGGATTTAATTCCTTCTCGAATTGTTCATCGAGATTCTTTTCAGAGGAGCTCAAGTTTTCTTCATCTTGCAATCTGGAGTACAATTGTTCTCCCTTATCTTTTGAGGTGGTAATATATCATTCTTCATTCAAAAGAATGAGGTATCTTAAATCCATCAATCTCTTCATTGGAGTTATCTTGGATTAAATTTCACCTAAAACCTTCCCTAAGGAATGTTGCTATTGGGGTGCTTACCAATAATCCAAGTTTCCTCCTATTCTCACGATGAAAGATGCTTTCATCTCTCCGTCGCTCTCAAGCAAGCAATTGTTTTCGTTGGTGGCAGGTTTTCACCTCAAGTTCTTGAGATGTTTTCCATAAGCCCTCAACAAGACTGTTCTTTTCGTTGTTGATTTCCCAACAACTCCATTCAATCCTTCTTTTTAAGGATGCTCTCTCAAATTCATTTGAGGTAGAACATGTTGTTTTTCTTCTCCGTTCTTTTCTTTGCATTCTTTCATTTCTTCCGGAGGCATTGTGATGATGCTCTCTTCACTCATCATCTCGTATTGTGAAGATCATGTTCTTTTCTTTGCTTATCCATTCAACCAGAGTGTCATGTTTTGTTTCGAGCTCTCTCATCTTATCAAATTTTGCCTCCCTTCTCAAACGGAGTGCTGTCTGAAACCTTTCTTACCCTTTGTGCCATTCTTTCAATAGTTCCGAAGACAGTGTGTTGTTGATTTCATCAAGTATCCTCTCTTCTTGTCAAGATCATATTCTATGCCTTCCTTTTCCAACCGGAGTGTTATCGTAATTGATCTTTATCGTTCCTTGTACATCTCCTTTCAATTGGAGTGCTTGCATGTACCTATTGTCCATTCTAACACTTTTCTTATGTCTTTCAACCTACAAGGGTCTAGTAAGGTTCCTTGTTCCTCTTCTCTAACGGAGGTTTCAACTTTGTTCACCTTCGTTCTATTCTTTTCTTGAATTTGTTCAACCTCACAAGGTTCTTTGGTTTCACTCGTTTGTCAAAGAAGCAACTTAGTTTTAGATCTTCCCCTTCCTCTTTCGTTTTACCCGATGCCATCCTAGATCACGGGACGAGATCCTTTCGTAGTGGTGGAGTGTTATAACGCCCCGAGACCGTTGCGCCAGATGTCTTCCAGTTATTCGCTGTTGTTGCCTTGTCATTCGCTTTCATGTTGCATCTTTCCATGTCATCATTCGCATTGCATCATCATGTTTTCGAAACTTGCATCCGTCCCGGTCTCCTTGTTCTCTCCGTTGTCCGTTCTGAGCCCAGACACACTTGCACGCGCCCGCGGCATGTTCGAGATAGTATTTTATAAGTGGCCAGATATGTTCTTGAATGGGATGAGAGTTGGCGTGCGGTGTTGTTTTGTTGTTAGTAGGCCGCCTGCCAAGTTTCATCGCATTCGGAGTCCGTTTGATGCCCTAACGGATAATTATAGCGGCAGTATAGCCGGTCTAACGTCGGACGTTTTCGGTCTTCGGAAACAGTCGCCGGGCCTCTCTCTCTTCTCTTCTCTCAGCCTGAGACCTTCTGCACAGTCCACTACCTACCGCCAGTCCTAGCCTAAGCTCTCTCGTCAGCCCGCGGCCCTCCTCTCGCGCGCGTCCGAATGTTGTCCCGGACCCGACCCGAGCAGTCGTTACCGTTGTGTCCGGATCATCCCCAAACGTCTACAAAACATCTCCGTTTTGTTAATTGGACTCCCTAGCCATTTTATCCGCGATCGTCCGATTGCGATCATAGGGTCAAGATAGCCCCAAACCTAATCCGTGATGTAGATTTATAGTCCACCCCTAGTCTAATTTCAGACCAAATCCCTAATTTCTTGGGATCCTCCCAACCGCCGCCGTCGCACTCATTCCCCAACCTCGGGATCTCCTCCCGATCCACCTGCGACTCTCCTTCCGCGCCTAGCCACTACTCTTCTTCGATATAGATCCTCCCGTGCTCCTCCTCCTCGCCTCGTCGTCCGACGCGCCGCCAGGGACTGAACCAACCAGCAAGATGAGCACCACCGCCTCCCTTCTTCTTCTCCTTCCCGGTGCTTCGTCATTCCTCTCCATCTCTCATTCTTCCGCTCTCTGTAACAGGAACACCAGGGACCCCGGGCGTGCTATGGACCCCTGCTCGACCTTGGTTTTCCCGTGCTTGCGCCGTCGTGCCTGTCGTGGCCGCCTCTCCATACACGCCGCCGCGCCCAGGCTCCACCGTCCAAGTCCGTCGCCCCGCCAAGCACCTCGCCCTTGCCTCGCGCTCCTCTTCTTCCTCGTTTTCCTTACGCTGCTGCTGACCCGTCTGCCGCCGCTGTTTGATGCCACAGGGCTCGTCACCGACCTCCCCTGCCGCCTGGACAAGTTTGGTTGCCCGCAGCCCCTTTTGTCCCTGACCGCGGCCGCACCGCCGATCACCAGCAAACCAGCAGGGAGCCGCCGTCGCCGTTTGCCTTGTCGCCGGCCTGCTACCTCCTTCCTCCTTGAGTCCCCTGCCTGGATCCATGCCACCCCGGCCTTCATCGCACCATCGCCGGAGTCCAAGCCGCGCGAAGCCACCGCTCCATCCTCTGCTTCGTGCTCTGAACGAGCGCACCAGCGAGGCCGGTTGGTCACGTCGTTGCCTCCAGATCCAGGCCCAGTTGCGCGCCCCAGCAGGCCTCCCCTCTCCATAGTTCTGGGCCGAGGCCCAATGTGAGGAACTTCCCCAGGCCACCTCGGTTCCGTTTCAGCCCATGTTTATTTTTTCCCTCTCTGAGAATTTAGTTATTTTTCTTGAGACCACAGATTTACAGAAAAGACCCTCATTTTCATTTATTTAATATCTCACAAACTAAGCATCACATGTAAAAACTTTGTATACGAAATATGCTTAGTTTTTCATCTATTTCCATAATATGCCTTTTCCATCCATGTTTAAAATGTTTAAAATGCTCTTTGCATATAATTTGCCTATTGCCATGTTAAAATGATTTAATTCATAACTAAATAACTGTAGCTCCAAATTTAACAAACTTTATATGTAAATGGGGTAGAAAAATGCCTAGTTTAACATGGTGGCATCACTTTGCATGTTTAACAACTATAAAATATGGTTTAGGGCATAACAGTACCAAACCTAATATATGCATATGGGGATTTACCGGAATTGTAGTTCGTTGCTTCCGGCCTCATTTCAACTTGACTAGATATGTAGTTTTACTTTGATTCACCCTCTTGCCATGTTTAACAACATTTAATATTGTTGGGTACCTAAACGAGATCGAACTAAATAACTTGAATGCGGCGTTTCGTCAATATGCAACAAAGTTGCATGTTGAGCTCCACTTAATTTGTAGGATTGTTTGTGCATTTTGCCATGCCATGCTTCGTTAAACCGGACATGCATCATACTTGATTGTGCATCATGCCATGCGTATGTGATGGTTGTTTACTTTGTTGTTTGCTTCTTTCCGGTGTTGCTTCTTTGGGTTAGTTCTGATAACGTCGTGTTTGTGAGGATCCGTTCGACTACGTCTGTTTGTCTTCTTCATGGAATCGTCCGTCTTCCTTGCGGGATTTCAAGCAAGATGACCATACCCTCGAAATCACTTCTATCTTTTCTTGCTAGTTGCTCGCTCTATTGCTATGCCTATGCTGCGCTACCTACCACTTGCTATATCATGCCTCCCATATTGCCATGTCAAACCTCTAACCCACCTTGTCCTAGCAAACAGTTGTTTGGCTATGTTACCACTTTGCTCAGCCCCTCTTATAGCATTGTTAGTTGTAGGTGAAGATTGGAGTTTGTTCCATGTTGGAACATGGTTATTGCTGGGATATCACCATATCTCTTATATAATTAATGCATCTATATACTTGGTAAAGGGTGGAAGGCTCGGCCTTATGCCTGGTGTTTTGTTCCACTCTTGGCGCCCTAGTTTCCGTCATACCGGTGTTATGTTCCTTGATTTTGCATTCCTTACGATGTTCGGTTATAATGGGAACCCCTTGACAGTTCGTCTTGAATAAAACTCCTCCAGCAAGGCTCAAACTTGGTTTTACCATTTGCACTAACAACCTACCACCTTCCCTTGGGTTCTGCAGACTCAAGGGTCATCTTTATTTTAACCCCCCCGGACCAATGCTTCTCTAATTGTTGGTCCGAACTGAGTTGACTGCGGGGCCACCTCAGGGAAACTTGAGGGTTGTTTTTACTCGTAGGATGTCTCATCCGGTGTTGCCCTGAGAACGAGATATGTCCAGCTCCTATCAGGACTGTCGGCGCATCAGGTGGCTTTCCTAGTTTAGTTTTACCATTGTCGAGATGTCTTGTAACCGGGATTCCGAGTCTGATCGGGCCATCCTGGGAGAAGGAATATCCTTCGTTAACCGTGAGAGCTTGTGATGGGCTAAGTTGGGACACCCCTGCAGGGATTTGAACTTTCGAAAGTCGTGCCCGTGGTTATGGGCAGATGGGAATTTGTTAATGTCCGGTTGCAGAAAACCTGAAACATAACTTAAGTAAAATGCATCAACCGCGTGTGTAACCGTGATGGTCTCTTTCCAGCAGAGTCCGGGAAGAGAACACGGTGTTGGAGTTATGCTTGACGTAGGTTGTTCTAGGATCACTTCTTGATCATAGATTCTCGAACGTGCTTTGCCTTTCTCTTCTCGCTGTCATTTGTGTATGTTAGCCGCCGTATATGCTAGTGCTTGCTGCAGCTCCACCTCATACCTTTTCCCTACCCATAAGCTTAAATAGTCTTGATCGCGAGGGTGTGAGATTGCTGAGTCCCCGTGACTCACAGATACTTCCAAAACCAGCTTGCAGGTGCCGATGAAACCATGCAGGTGACGCAACTGAGCTCAAGGAGGAGCTCGATGAAGATCGTGTTCGTTATGTTGTTCCGTTTCCAGTTGATTAGTAGTGGAGCCCAGTTACGACGGTCGGGGATCTGTGTGGCACTTGGGGTAGTCTTCTTTTATTTTGGGTTCCGTAGTCGGACCTTGTTTGTATCTGGATGATGTAATGTTTTATTCATGTATTGTGTGAAGTGGCGATTGTAAGCCAACTATGTATCTCTTTCCCTTATGTATTTCATGGGTTGTGTGAAGATTACCTCACTTGCGACATTACTTTCAATGTGTTATGCCTCTAAGTCGTGCTTCAACACGTGGGAGATATAGCCGCATCGAGGGCATTACAGCTAGTTTGAGCTATTTGCATCTAACCCATCCAAAAAAACTTATGCCACCCAAGAGGTGCTAATTGGAGCTAGTTCGCCTAGTGCATTTATTGTCAATCTAACATGGTCATCCAAACACCTTTTTGGCTAGAGTTAGTTCAGGGTTAGTCGTGAGCCAGAAACTAACTCTAAGCTCTAGCTAAGTTAGAGTATCCAGACTTGGCCATAGAAGCAGTGTGATGTAACAAACAGACGGCATCAGAACAACACCATTATCATAAATATAGCATGCAAGAAGTAAAATAGTAGGCACTGATATCTACGGAGTACACTAATACATAGGACAAAACAAAAGCACTATAACTATATGTGCAATGGTTTATAATTTAGCACATGTAACCTATTCACTGCCACACGTATGACCCTACAGGTGTAAGTAGAATTATGCGTCTGATGAAAAATTGAATGATGCCCTGAAGAAATTTGAAGGTGCGGTGCTTATGCTAAGAAAGTGAACATAGGCGTCGGCCGTTGGATAATAGTACCTGATTCTCGGCGGCGTATGGGTATAGTTGTCATAAGTGAAAGCTAAGGATCATCGATGGTGGTTGTGTTGTAGTAGAGTTTGGGCTGGCTGACGCTATTGCTGAAGCGGCTCCAGTGCTTCGGTTGCGGCACCGGTCGACATACCAGAAAGCTCATCTATGGTAAGTGAACAATTCCATGATAAAGAAGAGAAAAACCAAAGGAGTACAAATTGAATAACCTAATGCGGTTGCGGCATCAGTAAAGTAGGGCCGATGGAGTTGAATATGGCATTCGTGGAGCGGGTCCACTACAAAAAAAAGACACATCCATGGCATTTTGGGCCAAACAAATTTTTTTCTGTCATGCTTATGACACTTCTATGACGATAATTGTGAAAAAACCTGGTATCATCATAGATGTGGTTGGCTCCTACTTCTATGACAAAAAATCATGACAAAAATGGGCTTTTCGTCCTGGGCGGGCTGGAGATGCAGCTGCATGACATTCTTTGGGCCGTCCATGACGGAAAAAATCATGGTAGAAGCGAGGGCAAGGAAAATATCGGGGAGTTCCCGGTTACAGTGGGTGGTCGGGGCCGAGCGTTGCATGGAGGTTTGCACATTTCTCTCGTACACGTACGCGCGTGTGTGCGAGGCGTTGCGCTCTAACTAAACCCGAGCGAGACGTTGGACTCTAACTGAACCTGAGCGATTGCACCTTGCTATGTTAAAAAACCTCGAACGATCCCTTGCTGTTAACTGAACCCGAGTGATTCCTTCGCTACTGCTGCTAACTGAAGCCGATCGATGCTACCTCTTGATGAACAATGAGTGTTGTTGGGGGAGGGGTTGGATGAACAGTTCCCAGTGGGGGCTGGATGAACAGGACCACGTGGTAGTAGAGGCCGTTGCCTCTGGATGAACAGGACCTCGATTGAGCCGGTTGGGAGTGGATGAACATGACCCCGTGGAGGGCTGGATGAACAGGACCCCGTGGAGGGCTGGTCGAACAGTAGCTGGTGGAGGGCTGGATGAACAGTAGCCCATGGAGGGGTGGTTGAACAGGACCCATGGACAGGGTTGGTTGAAGAGTAGCCGGTGGAGGAGCGGTGGAGGCTGGATGAACAGGAGCCTGTGGATGAACAGTTGCAGGTGGAGGCTAGAGGAGGTCGACGGTGGAGATGAACAGCAGCCCGTGGCGTCCCGTTTTGCGGTACGCCACACCGCTCCCGATGAACAGGACCCCTGTATCGACCGTAGCGCGCCAACACAAGTCTGTTTCCTACGTTTTGCGGTACGCCATACCCCTCTCGATCAACAGGACCCCGTTTCGACCATAGGAGGTCTAGGAGAAGTCCGTTTCCTCCATTTTGTGGTACGCCAGACCCCTCCCGATGAACAGGATCCCATTCCGATTGTGGCCGGTCGAACACAATGACGTTTCCTACGTTCTGCGGTACGTTAGGCCTCATTTCGATCGGCTATTCCGTCCAACCTGTTGGCTCCCGATGAACACGACGATGTAGTTTCTCCTCTCTGACCCAGGCATGTGTGTGGTAACGGTAGTGGTAACGGTAGCAAAAGTAATATTTTTGGTATTTAGTAGCAAAATTAGTGGTAACGGTAGCAAATTAATATGATAGTAGTGTTTAGTAGCAAATTAATATGATAGTAGTGGTAACGGTAGCAAAAGGTAACGGTAGCAAAAGTAATATTTTTGGTATTTTATAGTGATGATAACAATAGCGACGGAAAAGTAAATAAGTGAAGAATAATATGTGAAAATCTCATAGGCATTGGATCGGTGATGGAGAATTATGCCGGATGTGGTTCATCATGTAACAGTCATAACCTAGGGTGACGCAGAACTAGCTCCAGTTGATCAATGTAATGTAGGCATGTATTCCGAATATAGTCAGACGTGCTTATGGAAAAGAACTTGCATGACATCTTTTGTCCTACCCTCCCGTGGCAGCGGGGTCCTAGCGAAAACTAAGGGATATTAAGGCCTCCTTTTAATAGAGTACCGGACCAAAGCATTAACACATGGTGAATACATGAACTCCTCAAACTATGGTCATCACTGGGAGTGGTCCCGATTATTGTCACATCGGGGTTACCGGATCATAACACATAGTAGGTGACTATAGACTTGCAAGATAGGATCAAGAACTCACATATAGTCATGAAAACATTATAGGTTCAGATCTGAAATCATGGCACTCGGGCCCTAGTGACAAGCATTAAGCATACCAAAGTCATAACAACATCAATCTCAGAACATAGTGGATACTAGGGATCAAACCCTAACAAAACTAACTCGATTACATGATAAATCTCATCCAACCCATCATTGTCCAGCAAGCCTACGATGGAATTACTCATACACAGCGGTGAGCATCATGAAATTGGTGATGGAGGATGGTTGATGATGACGATGGCGACGGATTCCCCTCTCCGGAGCCCCGAACGAACTCCAGATCAGCCCTCCCGAGAGGATTTAGGGCTTGGCGGCCGCTCTGTATTGTAAAATGCGATGAATCCTTCTCCATTATTTTTTTCTCCCCGAAAGTGAATATATAGAGTTGGAGTTGAGGTCGGAGGAGCTCCAGGGGGCCCATGAGGTAGGGGGGCACGCCCAGGGGGGCAGGCGCGCCCCCCACCGTCGTGCCTAGGGTGTGGGCCCCCTGGTCTTGATCTTTTGCCAGTATTTTTTATTATTTCCAAAAGTCGCTCCGTGGAGTTTCAGGTCATTCCGAGAACTTTCGTTTCTACACATAAATAACACAATGTCAATTCTGCTGAAAACAGCGTCAATACGGGTTAGTTCCATTCAAATCATGCAAGTTAGAGTCTAAAACAAGGGCAAAAGTGTTTGGAAAAGTACATACGACGGAGACGTATCAACTCCCCCAAGCTTAAACCTTTGCTTGTCCTCAAGCAATTCAGTTGACAAACTGAAAGTGATAAAGAAAAACTTTTACAAACTCTGTTTGCTCTGGTTGTTGTAAATATGTAAACATGGGACTGGGCATCCCGGTGACCAGCCATTTTCTCGTGAGTGAGGAGCAGAGTCCACTCCTCTTGAGAATAACCCACCTAATATGGAAGATACGGACAGCCCTAGTTGATGCATGAGCTATTCGCGCATACAAAATAGAATGTTTATTTGAAGGTTTAGAGTTTGGCACATACAAATTTACATGGAACGGCAGGTAGATACCGTATATAGGTAGGTATGGTGGACTCATATGGAATAACTTTGGGGTTTATGGGATTAGATGCACAAGCATTATTCCCGCATAGTACGGGTGAAGGCTAGAAAAAGACTGGGAAGCGACCAGCTAGAGAGCGACAACAGTCATGAACATGCATTAAAATTAATCAACACCGAATGCAAGCATGAGTAGGATATAATGCACCATGAACATAAATATCGTAGAGGCTATGTTGATTTTGTTTCAACTACATGCATGAACATGTGCCATGTCAAGCCACTCGAATCGTTCAAAAGAGGATACCACCCTATCATACCACATCACAACCATTTTAATAGCATGTTGGCATGCAAGGTAAACCATTATAAGCTCCTAGCTAATTAAGCATGGCATAAGCAACTATAATCTCTAATTGTCATTGCAAACATGTTTATTCATAATAGGCTGAATCGGGAACAAGGAACTAATCATATTTACAAAAACAAGAGAGGTCGAGTTCATACCAGCTTCTCCCATCTCAATCAATCCATCATATATCATCATAATTTCCTTTCACTTGCACGACCGAATGATGTGAATAATAATAACAGTGCACGTGCATTGGACTAAGCTGGAATCTGCAAGCATTCAATAAACAGGAGAAGACAAGGCAATATGGACTCTTGGTTAAATCAACAATAATGCATATAGGAGACACTTCAACAATTTAATCATGATCTTCTCCTATCGACCCCCAAAGAAAAGAAATAAAACTAATTACACGGGAAAGCTCCCAACAAGCAAAAGAAGAAAGGGAAATCTTTTTGGGTTTTCTTTTTAATTACTACTACAAGCATGGAAATTAAAACTATCTAAAAGCTACAACTATTTTTTTGTTTTTTTCTCAAGGTTTATCAAACGCACAAGAAGATAGCATAAAAAAGAAATAAACTAGCATGGATATTACAATGAAAAAGTATGAGCACCGACATCTAGCAATGAGTGTGTGAACATAAATGTAATGTCGGTGAGAAATACATACTCCCCCAAGCTTAGGCTTTTGGCCTAAGTGGGTTTATTGCCACGGATGGCCTGGCGGATACACAAAGTTGTAGTTGGGGTCGTACTGAGATGCATCAGTCAATGCATCGTGGGCTACCGCTTGGAGGCAAGCTATCTCAGCCCTCCTCTTATACTCTTCCGCCTCCTCTCTGGTGATAAAATATCTCCCTTTTTGCTTGAAAGTCAAAGAAAGTAGAAGCAGGGAGAGCGACGTGATAGGTGTGTCGTCTGTCAAAGATTAGTCAATACTAGAGGAACTAAGCGTTCCTCTCAACAAAATGATGACGAACCATAGCCTCATAATCCAAATAAGCAGGAGGCAACTCAATATCATCCTCACGTATGGTTATACCAATAAAATTAGCTATACGGGTTGCATAAATTCCACCGAAGAAATCTCCATTAAATCTATAATGATGCAACCTACGTGCAACAATGGCTCCCAAGTTATAAGAATTATCTCCTAACACAGCACTCCCAAGAATACTGAGGTCAGGGACAAACATGTGACATGCTTCATCCTTACCATTTATACACCTACCTATGAAGAGAGCAAAATAATGTATAGCAGGAAAATGAAGGATCCCTATGGTAGCTTGTGCTATATCTCTAGATTCCCCCACAGTTATATTAGCAAGAAAATCTCTAAATTCAGATTTGTGAGGTTCACTAGCACTACCCCACTGTGGAAGTTTGCAAGCAGTGGTAAAATCCTCTAAGTCCATAGTATAAGAATTTTCATCAAGATCAAATAGGACAGTTTGAGAATTGTGTGAAGATGAAAATTCAAACCTCCACACAAAGGAACTAGTGAGATAGTGGTAATGGCAGCACATTTTTGCCTCGAAGCTCACAAGATCAGCATTACGCAAGTATGTGTTAAATTCTTCCTTAATTCCAGCTTGATCCATGAAGTCCTCTGAAGGCCATTCACAAGGCCGCACTGGAGCGTCCCTTGGTGGCTCATCATTAGCATCATGCATTGCAAGCCTGGGTCCTTGCTTCCTTGAAGAACCACCTTGGTACATTTTGCTAAGCATATTTTTCCTCTGAAAATGTCTGAAATTTTTAGTAACTTCGAATAAAAGTAAAGCAAACTCAACAAAATTTATAGCAACTACTCCTACAAGTGCCTAGAGCCTATATCATGCATTAGAACTACTTGGAACCATATAAATTTGAAATGCAAGCTCAAGAACATGGTCACCTAGGCAGCACAAATTTGCAATGAATAAAGAACTAGAACAAAAACTAATTCTTCCAATGCAGGAGTCACATACCAAGGAACAATCCCCCAAAGAAGTTTGTGAGAGGTGCTTTGAGCAAGGAGATCAAAAATCGCAGCAAAATGAGCTTCAACTCGTGCTTGAGTTGGATGGTGATTTTTTTGGGAGGAAGAAGAAATGTGTGGGTGCAGGAATAAGTGGAGGGGAGACACCGTGGCCCCATGAGGCAGGGGGCGCGCCCAGGGGTGGGCGCGCCGTGGACCCTCGTGGCCAGGTGCTTGCTCCCACTGATGTGTTCTCAATGCCAGATATTCTCAAATATTCCAGAAAAAATCATATTAAATTGGCAGTGCATTTGGAGAACTTTTATTTTCGGGGTAATTTTATATTGCATGCATAATTCAGAAAACTGACAAAAATACTATTTTTACTTTATTTCAACTAAATAACAGAAAGTAAAAGGAGGGTACAGAAGGTTGTGCTTTCTAACTTCATCCATCTCATGCTCATCAAAAGGAATCCACTAACAAGGTTGATCAGGTCTTGTTAACGAACTCATTCCGAATAGCACGGAACTGGAGAATTTTCGAATAACACGAGGTTACCTCAACGGGGATATGCATATCCCCAATAATAAGAATATCATATTTCTTCTTGACACTAGGAAGAGGAAATTCAAAACCTCCAAAAATAATCGACGGAATTTTTCCAATAGAATTGATCCTGTGGACTTGAGGTTGTTTCCTCGGAAAGTGTACCGTATGCTCATTACCATTAACATGAAAAGTGACATTGCCTTTGGTGCAATCAATAACAGCCCCTGCAGTATTCAAAAAGGGTCTTCCAAGAATAGTAACGTTTGCAACCACAACAGGCACATCCTCACAAATAGCGACATGTATAGCAGTTGATTTATCAGCCATTTGCAAGGATATTTCAGTAGGTGTTAACTTATTCAAATCAAGTCTACGATATAAAGAGAGAGGCGTAACACTAACACCGGATCCAAGATCACATAAAGCAGTTTTAACATAGTTTCTTTTAATGGAGCATGGTATAGTTGGTACTCCTGGATCTCCTAGTTTCTTAGGTATTCCACCCTTAAAAGTATAATTAGCAAGCATGGTGGAAATTTCAGCGTCTGGTATCTTTCTTTTATTAGTAACAATATCTTTCATGTACTTAGCATAAGGATTGATTTTAAGCATATCAGTCAAACGCATACGCAAAAAGATAGGTCTAATCATTTCAGCAAAGCGCTCAAAATCCTCATCATCCTTTTTCTTGGATGGCTTAGGAGGAAAGGGCATGGGTTTCTGAACCCAAGGCTCTCTTTCCTTACCATGTTTCCTAGCAACAAAGTCTCTTTTATCAAAATGTTGATTCTTTGATTGTGGGTTATCAAGATAAAAAGCAGGTTCATCTTCTACATCATTGTCATTACTAGGTTGAGCATCAACATGAACATCATTATTAACATTATCACTAGGTTCATGCTAATTACTAGATTCTGTTTCAGCATCAGAAATAGAGATATCATTGGGATTCTCAGGTGTGTCAGCAATAGGTTCACTATAAGCATGCAAACTCCTATCATTTTTCTTTTTTCTTCCTCTTGAAGGACTACGTGCATCAATATCATTTCTCTGAGAATCTTGCTCAATTCTCTTAGGATGGCCCTCAGGTACAAAGGTTACTGGGTCATTTTACCACCTCTAGTCATAACTCTAACAGCATTATCATTTTTCTTAATATTTAATTCATTGAGCAAATCATTCTGAGCTTTATGTACTTGTTCTACTTGAGTGGTAACCATAGAAGCATGTTTACTAATGAGTTTAAGTTCACCTTTAACTCTAGACATATAATCACCCAAGTGTTCAATCATATAAGCATTTTGTTTCAATTGTCTACCAAAATAAGCATTGAAGTCTTCTTGCTTAAACATAAAGTTATCGAACTCATTCAAACATTGGCTAGCAAATTTAGTAGGAGGGATTTCATCTTTATCATATCTATAGAGAGAATTTACCTTTACTATCTGTGTCGGGTTATCAAGACCATGTGTTTCTTCAATAGGTGATGGATTAAGCCCATATATTTCTTCAACAGGCGGTAAATTAAGACCATGTATTTCTTCAATAGGAGGTACATTCTTAACATCTTCAGCTTTAATACCCTTTTCTTTCATAGATTTCTTTGCCTCTTGCATATCTTCAGGACTGAGAAATAGAACACCCCTTTTATTCGGAGTTGGTTTAGGAATAGGCTCAGGAGCTGGCTCAGGAAGTGTCCAATTATTTTCATTTGTCAACATATTATTCAATAGAATTTCAGATTCATCCAGTGTTCTTTCCCTGAAAACAGAACCAGCACAACTCTCCAGGTGGTCTCTGGAAGAATCGGTTAGTCCATTATAAAACATATCAAGTATTTCATTTTTCTTAAGAGGATGATCAGGCAAAGCATTAAGTAATTGGAGAAGCCTCCCCCAAGCTCGTGGGAGACTCTCTTCTTCAATTTGCACAAAATTATATATATATATATCCCTTAATGCAGCATGTTTCTTATGAGCAGGGAAATATTTAGCAGAGAAGTAATAAATCATATCCTGGGGACTACGCACACAACCAGGATCAAGAGAATTAAACCATATCTTAGCATCACCCTTTAATGAGAATGGAAATATTTTAAGGATATAAAAGTAGCGAGTTCTCTCATCATTAGTGAACAGGGTGGCTATATCATTTAATTTAGTAAGATGTGTCACAACAGTTTCAGATTCATAGCTATAAAAAGGATTAGATTCAACCAAAGTAATTATATCAGGATCAATAGAGAATTCATAATCCTTATCAGTAACAAAGATAGGTGAAGTAGCATAAGCATGATCATATTTCATTCTAGCATTCAGAGTTTTTTGTTTGAGCTTAGCTAATAATTTCTTAAGATCACTTCTATCATTGCATGCAAGAAAGTCTCTTTTAGTTTCTTCATCCGTAACATAGCCGTCAGGCACAACAGGCAATTCATATTTACTAGGAGAGCCTTCATCATCACTTTCATCAATATTCAATAATTTCATTCTCTCTAGCCCTAGGAAGTTGTTCATCAAGAAATTCACCAAGTGGCATGGTAGTATCAAGCATAGAGGTAGTTTCATCATAAGTATCATGCATAGCGGAAGTGGCATCATCAATAATATGCGACATATTAGAATTAAAAGCAGAAGCGGGTTTAGGTGTCGCAAGCTTACTCAAAACAGAAGGTGAATCAAGTGCAGAGCTAGATGGCAGTTCCTTACCTCCCCTCGTAGTTGAGGGATAAATTTTTATTTTTGCATCTTTCAAGTTATTCATAGTGACCAGCAGATATAAATCCCAAGTGACTCAAAGAATAGGGCTATGCTCCCCGGCAATGGCACCAGAAAATAGTCTTGATAACCCACAAGTATAGGGGATAGCAACAGTTTTCGAGGGTAGAGTATTCAACCCAAATTTATTGATTCGACACAAGGGGAGCCAAAGAATATTCTCAAGTATTAGCAGATGAGTTGTCAATTCAACCACACCTGGAAACTTAATATCTGTACCAAGTGTTTAGTAGAAAAGTAATATGATAGTAGTGGTAAAGGTAGCAAAAGGTAACGGTAGCAAAAGTAATATTTATGGTATTTTGTAGTGATGATAACAATAGCCACGGAAAAGTAAATAAGCGAAGAACAATATGTGAAAAGCTCGTAGGCATTGGATCGGTGATGGAGAATTATGCTGGATGTGGTTCATCAGATAACAGTCATAACGTAGGGTGACACAGAACTAGCTCCAGTTCATCAATGTAATGTAGGCATGTATTCCGAATATAGTCATACGTGCTCATGGAAAAGAATTTGCATGACATCTTTTGTCCTACCCTCCCGTGGCAGCGGGGTCCAAGTGGAAACTAAGGGATATTAAGGCCTCCTTTTAATAGAGTACTAGATCAAAGCATTAACACATGGCGAATACATGAACTCCTCAAATTATGATCATCACCGGGAGTGGTCCCGAGTATTGTCACTTCGGGGTTGCCGTATCATAACACATAGTAGATGACTATAGACTTGCAAGATAGGATCAAGAACTCACATGTATTCATGAAAACATAATAGGTTCAGATCTGAAATCATGGCACTCGGGCCCCGGTGACAAGCATTAAGCATAGCAAAGTCATAGCAACATCAATCTCAGAACATAGTGGATACTAGGGATCAAACCCTAACAAAACTAACTCGATTACATGATAAATCTCATCCAACCCATCACCGTCCAGCAAGCCTATGATGGAATTACTCACGCACGGCAGTGAGCATCATGAAATTGGTGATGGAGGAAGGTTGATGATGACGACGGCGATGGATTCCACTCTCTGGAGCCACAGACGGACTCCAAAAAAGCCCTCCTGAGAGAGTTTAGGGCTTGGCGGCGGCTCCGTATCATAAAACGCGATGAATCCTTCTCCCTCATTTTTTTCTCCCCGAACACGGATATATGGAGTTGGAGTTGAGGTCGGTGGAGCTCCAGGGGGGCCACGAGGCAGGGGGCGCGCCCCCCAGCCTCGTGGCTAGGGTGTGGGCCCCCTAGCATTGATTCTTTGCCAGTATTTTCTATTATTTCCAAATATAATCTCCGTGGAGTTTTAGGTCATTCCGAGAACTTTTGTTTCTTCACATAAATAACACCATGGCAATTCTGCTGAAAACAGCGTTAGTCCAGGTTAGTTCCATTCGAATCACGCAAGTTAGAGTCCAAAACAAGGGCAAAAGTGTTTGGAAAAGTAGATATGACTGAGACGTATCATCTACCACGAGATCCAGATGGATAAACCCTAAAAGCCTTCCTGTATGACTATGGTAATGATTGTTGACCTATCAGGAATAAGCCCGCCGGTTTATATAGACACCAGAGGGGACTCAGGTTGTACAAGGTCGGTTACAGAGGAAGGAATCTTCATATTTGATCGCCAAGCTTGCCTTCCACACCGAGGAGAGTCCCATCCTGACACGGGTGCAGTCTTTGGTCTTCGTATCTTCACAGCCCATCAGTCTGGCCCATTGTGAAAACATACTGGACGAAGATGAAGGCCATCGATGTTGTAGCGAAGAGTCCACCTAAGGGCAAGGACCATTACGCACCAGGGCATTACTTCGAAGATGTCTTAGTGGCTGCCCGGTTGATAGAGGGTCGGTGCTTGAAAGATATGATATTCGAGTGAGATGTATTGACATTGTGAAAGACAATATTATGAAATAATAAAGTTTATTTTAGAGTTTCTTAAAACCTTTGAATCCTCCCGTGTAGCCGGTTTTATACAATCTGAAAGATTTCTAGTCATCGGCTTCAGCCCCCTCGTAGGAAATACGGGGGTGTTCGGAGAAGCAATTGATCACTCTTAACCCAACGTCTTGGTCTAAAAAGGAGGTGTCAATGCGGTGAACTAGGCAATCGGACTATAGGGCGTTAACACTTTCACTTAGCCATAGGAGTTTTATGGTGGATCTATGATATAGATCATGTTATGTACGCAGCAATCCCAATGCGGTGCTTTACATGTGTGACCCCAAAGAAGGTCCTTCGTATAATACGAGGGAATCTCAAAGGATCCCGTTAAGTCATCGAGCGGTTGACCAGCTCTCGCCGCATCATGACAGTCAGTTTTCGGCTTTCTCTACTGAGGTGTTTGACCATGTGAACCAGAAACACAATCACAATAGTTCTCCCTTTACTACCCTAGCCGATAGAGCGGAACGTAAGGTAGCAAGCATAGGAGCCGGGCAACCCAACTATTGACCCAAGACATGATTCGCAGCTGATGCATATAAGGCCGAACTCGCGACGCCGAAGTATGCTATGAAGTTGTTCGGACTTTGTTGGCAACTCATTTTGTTCCAATGTCGAGCCCCTGGCAATGTATGCCGGGGTGGGTGTGTGAAACAACAAAAAGGAGCAAAATTTGGTTCTTTATATAAAAGTGAATACCAGATACGGAGTATGTTCACCAGAACCGAACTGACATGCCAATTGTCATTTTATAGATAATAACGCCTCAACCCCGGCTATTTGACATTGGGTCGACGACTAAGGAAACAGGCACTTTACAGGCTCGAAAAATAGGGAGTGCGGTCCACAAAAAGTTATTTTGGACCTCCTATCGCACGTCTGTGCCGCCTTTCCTCAGTGAAGGGGCTCCTTAATAGGAGTAGCCTTTGGGTGAATTTATGAACCCGGAATCTGATACAGTCCATGAGATGACCAGCCTTTACGCTACCTATGGCGAAAAAAAGAAAGAGTAGTTTAGAAAAGGGGGCAAAGGAAGTAGTTTATGGGAGTACTTGTGGATCCGTCTGTGTTATGTTTCCATTGATGCCCAGGCTATTTGAAGTGCATAGTTATGTATGCGCGTTACAGATTTCGCAGGTATATGAGGCGGACGGCGGAAGCCGAACTGCTAGTCTTGCTCCAAACTTGGTCGACCCTGTTGAATGGAGACCGGTGGCTTAATGGCCGACAAGGTATGCGGTCTAATGAGACCGCTTTGTGCTTTGGCTGAGGGATCCATAGTGTGATCCTCAGTCCGGAGGGAGTGTTTCTCCTGCTCCCTTGTAGAGTTGTATGTCACGTATACCATGTTCACTGTTTTCACTTCAGGGGGAAATTGCTTCTGACCCCCGGTATTGGGTTGGTGACCCTCTTCGTCGCCGCTATCGCCCGGCGGTCTCCTCGCTTTATGTTAGGCGTTGAGCTTGCCGACCTGCTTGAAGACCCAACAGCTTCTGTTGGTATGATTAGCTGGTTTGTCGGGGTGGCCATGATTCTGGAAGGGCCGGTCCAATATCTTGTCTAAATTGGATGGTCCATGTTTATTTGCCTTGAATGGCTTCTTCCATTGATCGGATTTGGGGCCGCTGAATCCGGCGTTGACCGTTGTGTCATGCGTTCTTTCGTTATCACTGCGGCGCTTGTTTTTGTTGCGTCGTGGTTTACCATTGCTGTCCCGGACTTCGGAAGTGCCCGGATCGATGGCGTTGTTGCTTCTACGAGCGAGCCAACTGTCTTCGCCCGCGCACAAACGGGTCATCAGAGCGGTAAGGGCTGGCATAGATTTTGGTTTTTCTTGACCGAGGTGGCGAGCGAGCCACTCGTCCCGGACGCTGTGCTTGAAGGCCGCTAGGGCTTCCGCGTCCGGATAGTCGATGATTTGGTTCTTATTAACTAATAACCTAGGCCAGAGCTTCCTGGATGACTCTCCGGGTTGCTAGACAATGTGACTTAACTCATCGGCATCTGGTGGCCGGACATATGTACCTTGGAAGTTGTCAAGGAAGGCCTCTTCCAAGTCCTCCCAGCTGCCAATAGAATTTTTGGGTAGGCTGTTTAGCCAGTGCCAAGCTGGCCCTTTGAGTTTTAAAGGGGGGTATTTGATGGCGTGGAGGTCATCTCGACGAGCCATATGAATGTGGACAATAAAGTCCTTGATCCACACCGCAGGGTCAGTTGTTCCGTCGTATGATTTGATATTTATAGGTTTAAACCCTTCTGGGAATTCATGGTCCATTACTTCGTCAGTAAGAAAAAAGGGTGTGCGGCGCCTCTATATCGAGACGCATCATGACGTAGCTCTGATGGATTCCGTCTACGGTGTTTGTGCCGTGCATGACTAGGTTTGTCACGTCCGAACAGATGGTCGTTGTAGCGTGTCGGGGCATGTCCTCGTGATCCGTAGATCGATCTGGTATGTCCTGCTTTATTGTTCAGGTCATGTCGAAGGTCATATGTATGACCGTGAGCTGATTTACCTCTGCCTTTGTGATGAGGCGGGGCGGGATGGTGTTCGGCTTGGGTTGCCGCTTTGTCCCGGCCACGTGGTGGTCGGTCAGCCGCATTGCGCGATGGTGGTATGTGTTCCGGCGCATCATCGTCGAACTGATGTAGTAATTTGCACTTTGGGTAGCTTTTGGTCGGGCGCTTGAGGTTGTATTCTTCGGCTACTAGGATGTCAGTCCATTTATCGTTGAGAAGATCTTGGTCAGCTTGAAGCTTCTGCTGCTTCTTTTTTAAGCTCCTTATAGTGGCTATTAGCTGGCGCTTGAAGCACTCCTGCTCAAGAGGTTCCTCAGGCACGATTAATTCCTCGGAGCCGAGGCTCGCCTCATCCTCAGAGACCGGAAGATAATTACTGTCCTCCGAGTCCTCGTGCGTGGCCTATTTACCAGGGCTAACCTGCCCATCTTCCCATTCATCCTGTTCGGTAGCTGTGTCAACGAGGTCTTCGTTGTGTTCGGCACCTTCCGAAGTGTTATGTTCTCTTGTGCCGGTGTTGCTATATTTACTACGGCGTTACTTAGAGCGGCGCCGCTGACGCCGGTGTTTCCATTGTATATCAGGAGGTTTATCCTCAACTGGATCTTCTTTTTCATCGACGCTGTTCTCCTTTGGTACATCCACCATGTATACATCATACGAGGAAGTGGCCGTCCACCTTCCGGTGAACGGCGGGTCTTGGGCCTCTTCTTTTCCGGCATCGTCGTCCATACCGTCGATGTCATCGGAGCCGTAATCGAGCATGTCAGTTAAGTCTTCGACAGTGGCTATGAAGTGGGTGGCGGGTGGGGAGCGAAATTCCCTGTCATCAGCTTCTAGTTCGAACCGGATATAGGTCGGCTGTGAATCCCCCGCTAAGGATAGATTTTTTAATGAATTCAGCACATCGCCCAAGGGTGAGTGCCGGAAGATGTCTGCGGCGCTGAATTCGGTGATCGATAACCGATCATGCTCGACATGGGCGGATGCGCATAGTTCCGAACTTTTAACCGGAAACGAGCCCGAGGTTCTGGTGACATGGGCATTACCATAGTTTAGGTCTGTGTGCGGCTCCAACGCCATGGAGTCTGCGGCTTCCATGGCGGGGTTAAGCTTCCTGTCCTCGGATGGCGCGACCTGCTCCGGATCTAAGGCCAGAGCGGTTACAGGTGCATGTTCCTGGGTATGGCCCGATGACAGATCTAAGTCATGTTCATCGAGGTGACGGGGATCAATTGCCGTGGTATCAAAAATCAAGTCTCCGCGGATATCAGCCATGTAGTTTAAGCTTTCGAATTTGACCTGACGGCCAGGGGCGTAGCTGTCGATCTGCTCCAGATGGCCAAGCGAGTTGGCCTGCGGTGCGAAGCCACCGAAAATGAAGATCTGTCCGGGGAGGAAGACCTTCCCTTGGACAGCGTCGTTGTAGATGATTGAAGGAGCCATCAAAACTTTTGAGGACGGCACAATGGAACTCTCAATGAAAGCACTAATTTCGGTGTCAAAACCGACGGATCTCGGGTAGGGGGTCCCGAACTGCTCGTCTAAGGTCGATGGTAACAAGAGACAGGAGACACGATGTTTATCCAGGTTTGAGCCCTCTCTATGGAGGTAATACCCTACGTCCTGCTTGATTGATCTTAATGAATATGAATATTACAAGAGTTGATCTACCACGAGATCGAGATGGCTAAATCCTAAAAGCCTAGACTGTATGACTACGGTAATGATTATTGCCCTATCCGGACTAAGCCCTATGGTTTATATAGACACCGGACGGGACTAGGGTTGTATAAGGTCGGTTACAGAGGAAGGAATCTTCATAATTGATCGCCAAGCTTGCCTTCCACGCCGAGGAGAATCCCATACGTACACGGGTGCAGTCTTTGGTCTTCGTATCTTCACAGACCATCAGGTCGGACCATGGCTAACAGGCCTGACGCCTGAGGACCCCTTAGTCTAGGACTCCCTCAATGTGCACGGGCCCTGGCCATACGTATGCATGAGTAGGTGTACGAGACCCCGCCCGTATCTACGTATGTGGTCGTATTTACTTTCTTGCACCCTAGTTGTACGTACGTGTACATGCTACATGTGCGCCGCTACTATGACACGTGTCCTTCCTTACTCGGCCACGATTCATCACTGCAGCCAGCAGACAGACCGATCGACCAGTATGTACGTACACGTTCGCGAGCAGAATGACAACGCTACGTACGCTTCGACCAGGTGGATCCCGACTGTCAGGGAGGATAAGGAGGCACTTCCTTGCATGGGAAGATGTAGTTGGTGGGTCCTAGCAGTCAGGGGGGAGTGAAATATGGTGGCCCGTCTGGTGGGTCCCTGCTGTCAGGTGGGGGAATAATTATTTTGCGTGTAATAAGGAGGCACTTCCTTGCTGTGGCCGTGGACCCTGCTGTCAGCCTCTCCACGTACAGTAGTCTTCCAATGGAAGTCGTTACTTGACCACATTGACCACGCCGCGCCGAGAGCACCAAGGCGGTGGACGACGTCGAGGCCTATGAAGGGGACAAAGCAAAGCCGGGGAAGACGCGACACTGGATGCCCACACAGAGAGGAGTACAAGAGTTCAGTGGTTCAGCTACGGTGTGAGGCTGCCATCGCCGTAGTGCCTGGCCAGTGGTGGGAGTAGTAGGGGGTGGTGAGGCCTCAGTGGTAGCACAGCCGGCCACTGGAGGTAGGAGCAGGCAGTCTCGTCGGTGCTGGTTTGGGTGGCTGGTGCAAGAAGAGCAGCGATTGAAGAAGCAGCAGGACCTTTCGATTCAAATCCAACAATCACTGCTGCTAGAATCGTTTGTTGACTAAGTTTACAAAGCCCTGCGTACGTGTTAACTTAGTAGGCCCATAGGTCAGCCTTCGAACCGGTGCGGCCCAGACGTTAGTGGGAGGAATCATTTTTTTCATAATAAGGAGGCAGTTGATTGCATGCAGCCAGGCCAGCGGAGGGAGTAGGGTGGGCCGGTGAAGCTTGCGCGGCATCACAGTGGGCCACAAGTGGAGGGAGTAGGCAGTCCAGCCAGTACTGGTTTAGGTGGCTGGAGCAAGAAGATCACAGATTGAAGAAGCACATCGACCGTTGAATGGACATCCAACAGCCACTCCTGCTAGAATCATGTGTTGACTGACAAAGCCATGTGTAAACAAGTCAACCTCAAAATCTGTGGCATGTACAGTCCATTTTCTATTATTTTTATAAATATTACTCATTTGCTAATTCATATGGAATTTATTGCAGCCCATTTTCATTTTTAGAATTGCTGCCCATTTTCAGGTCAGTACCATTGTAAAAAATTGAACTAAAAAATGTGCGAAATTTTGAAAATTCACAAACTTTTGGTGAGGAACAAAATATTCTTAATTCAAAAACTATTAGCCATACTAAAACAAATTTAAAAATAAATTAGTACTATGTCATATTAAAATTGAATGAAATATAAAATATCAGTGAAGAACAAAACACAAAAAAGGAAACTAATTTCCCATTTGCTATTTTTTGGAATTTTCAACCCCTTTGATATTGCTTTTAAAAGATACTGACCATACTCTTTGGCTAGGCCGGAATGCATCCCTCTTCGTCTTGAAAGATTTGCAGCCTAGTAAGTCGGAGAAAACAAATAGGCCTAGCTTGGGTATTATTCAAAAAGAAATGGTGGGCTACCTATTTTCCCAAAGAAAAAATTGCTGGGCTGGTCAAGTTGTTAGACGGGCCATAGAGACCACACAACCCAGTTTATAGCCTGCTCCTCCGAACAAATCCTCAAAAGAAAAGTTGTGCAATTCTGCCATTAATTGACTATATGTTGAAAATGATGTGGGTCCGAGATATCAGCATGGTGGATTATAGTAAAAAACGAGGGGTGCATCTGAGTAGTAAAAGAGGTGCTTGCTTGTGTTCGGGAGTGGACCTGGCGGGTCCGTACTGTCATACTCACAACTACAGTCCTCTCCTGATTCACTATGTTGATAGGGCCAGAAAGTGGCACCGCGGCGAGCGCACCAAGGCGGAGGATAAAGTGTTGTCGCCAATGTGCTGGGCTGGGTTGGACATTCTTATTGAAAAATAAAAATGGACCGAAACTATTTATGATGTTGACTACGATTTGCATGGGTCCGCTAGTTGCAGGAAGAAAATGTGGGAGAATGAAGACTGGTCGCTATCTTTGCCTAAGAATAATATTGACTGAATGTAATGACACTATCATAGGAAATAATATCCTCCTGTTAAATCGCGAATTTGAAGAACTGGTGCATGAGCATTTAACTTTATTTATTTATTTACTTATTTATGTTTAGGGGACCATGAGCATGTACCTGGGTCAGATTCATGTGAGAGCCTCCCTTCCAGTTAATTATGGGCTGCTCTATTGGGCCTTCATCAGTGGGCTGCATGTTATCGACATGTGGAAAATGTGTTGCTAAAGGATCGGACCGAGCAACGACTTCCAAAACATTGTAGGAGTTGCAATAATATCAAGTTTCCTCTCTATGTGCTTAAAGTTTTGAAGTTATGCTTGTTTTACCTTCCTATGTAAGTTGATTCTTGTTCCCATAAGTTGTTTGCTCAGAAAATCCCTATGCATAAGAAGTGGGTTAGAATCAAATTTGTTAGTCATATTCTTCATGATGCTCTCTTTTTGTTTCAATTCTTATCTTTTATGTGAGCATCATTGAAATCATCATGCCTAGCTAGGGGCATTAAATGATAATGCTTGTTGGGAGGCAACCCAATTTTATTCTTGTTCTTTGCTTTTTGCTCCTGTTAAGTAATAAATAATTCATCTAGGCTCTGTTTAGATGTGGTTTTATGCTTTTAATTAGTGTTTGTGCCAAGTAGAACCTTTGGGAAGACTTTGGGAAAGTCTTGTTGATCATGCTGTAAAAAACAGAAACTTTAGCCCTCACGAGAACTACTGCCATTTTTATTTTGATAGTGATATTTAGTTAATTATTTTTTTAGGATGATTAATATGTAACTTCCTCAGGTCCAGAAATTTATTTGAGAATTTTATGAGTTCCAGAAGTATACGTTTGATCCATATTACTACAGATTGTTCTGTTTTTGACAGATTCTGTTTTTCATGTGTTGATTACTTATTTTGATGAATCTATGGCTAGTAAAATAGTTTATAAACCATAGAGAACTTGGAATAAAGTAGGTTTAACACCAATATAAATAAAGAATGAGTTCATTACAGTACCTTGAAGTGGTTATTTATTTTCTTATACTAACGGAGCTTACGAGTTTTCTGTTAAGTTTTGTGTCGTGAAGTTTTCAAGTTTTAGGTAAAGATTCGATGGACTATGGAAAAAGGAATGGTAAGATCCTAAGCTTGGGGATACCCATGACACCCCAAGGTAATATTCAAGGACAACCAAGAGCCTCAGCTTGGGGATGCCCCGGAAGGCATCCCCTCTTTCGTCTTCGTTCATCGGTAACTTTACTTGGAGCTATATTTTTATTCGCCACATGATATGTGTTTTGCTTGGAGAGTCAATTTATTTTGTTAGGATTTGCTTGCTGTTATTTAGAATAATGTTTTGCATCTTTTATTTCAATAGAAGTGGCATTGATAGCCTTTACTATGCCTATGTTACAAGTATACATGTTGCTGTTTGAAAACAGAAAGTTTACCGCTGTTGCAATAATTCCCGAGAGAAGTCAGAATGTGATAAAATGTTGAAACCTTTTGCATATTAAGCTCTGATAAATTTACTACAGTGGGAATTTTCTTTCATAATTTTTGGAGCTAGGGAAGTATGGATGTTGCTGCATTCTTTACAGACTATCCTGTTTACGCAGATTGCTGTTATGTTTGCATTGTTTGCATATCTTTGCTTCTTTAATGATTCTATTTGAGGATAGGACTATTAAATATGCAGAGGCATTTAGTATGCAATGTTGAATAATAATTTTAGTGATTTGCTACAGTAGAGTATGATAAGGTTTTTGCAGTGGTTTATGCTAACTTATCTCACGAGTCCTTGTTGAGTTTTGTGTGGATGAAGGTTTTGATATTTAGGGAGACCGTGATATGAGAGGAATTAAGGAGACACAAAATCTCAAGCTTGGGGATGCCCAAGGCACCCCAAGATAATATTTTAAGAAGTCTCAAGCATCTCAGCTTGGGGATGCCCCGGTTGGCATCCCACCTTTCTTCTTCAACACTATCGGTTAGTATCGGTTGATCCTAAGTTTTTGCTTCTTCACATGATGTTTGCTATTCTTAGATGTCATTTTATTTTGTTTTGCTTGCTGTTTGAATACCAAGATCTGAAATTATTAAATGTTAGAGAGTCTTCACATAGTTGCATAATTATTCAACTACTCATCGATCTTCACTTATATCTTTCGGAGTAGTTTGTCGATGCTCTAGTGCTTCACTTATATCTTTTAGAGCATGGTGGTAGTTTTATTTTGAAGAAATATATGAACTCTAATGATTCACTTAGATTATTTTGAGAGTCTTAAATAGCATGGTAATTTGCTTAAAATCCTAATATGCTAGGTATTCAAGAATATTAAAATTCTCTTATGAGTGTGTTGAATACTATGAGAAGTTTGATACTTGATAATTGTTTTGAGATATGGAGATGGTGATATTAGAGTCATGCTAGTCGAGTGCTTATGAATTTGAGAAATACTTGTGTTGGAGTTTGTGATTCCCGTAGCATGCACGTATGGTGAACCATTATGTGATGAAGTCGGAGCATGATTTATTTATTGATTGCCTTCCTTATGAGTGGAGGTCGGGGACGAGCGATGGTCTTTTCCTACCAATCTATCCCCATAGGAGCATGCGCGTAGTAATTTGTTTCGATAACTAATAGATTTTTGCAATAAGTATGTGAGTTCTTTATGACTAATATTGAGTCCATGGATTATACGCACTCTCACCCTTCCACCATTGCTAGCCTCTCTAGTACCGCGCAACTTTCGCCGGTAACATAAACCCACCATATACCTTCCTCAAAACAGCCACCATACCTACCTATTATGGCATTTCCATAGCCATTCCGAGATATATTGCCATGCAACTTTCCACCGTTCTATTTATTATGACACGCTCCATCATTGTCATATTGCTTAGCATGATCATGTAGTTGACATCGTATTTGTGGCAAAGCCACCATTCATAATTCTTTCATACATGTCACTCATGCATCATCGCACATCCCGGTACACCGCCGGAGGCATTCATATAGAGTCATATCTTGTTCTAAGTATCGAGTTGTAATTACTGAGTTGTAAGAAAATAAAAGTGTGATGATCATCATTAATAGAGCATTGTCCCAAATAAAAAAAATAGAAAGGCCAAATAAAAAAGGGGGAAGGCCAAATAAAAAAAGAAGGCCCATAAAAAGGAGAAAATAAATAAAAAGGGACAATGCTACTATCCTTTTTTCCACACTTGTTCTTCAAAGTAGCACCATGATCTTCGTGATAGAGAGTCTCCTATGTTGTCACTTCCATATACTAGCGGGAATCTTTCATTATAGAACTTGGCTTGTATATTCCAATGATGGGCTTCCTCAAAATGCCCTAGGTCTTCGTGAGCAAGCGAGTTGGATGCACACCCACTAGTTTCTTTTGTTGAGCTTTCAAATACTTATAGCTCTAGTGCATCCGTTGCATGGCAATCCCTACTCACTCACATTGATATCTATTGATGGGCATCTCCATAGCCCGTTGATACGCCTAGTCGATGTGAGACTATCTTCTCCCATTTTGTCTTCTCCACAACCACTATTCTATTACACCTATAGTGCTATGTCCATGGCTCATGCTCATGTATTGCGTGAAGATTGAAATAGTTTGAGAACATCAAAAGTATGAAACAATTGCTTGGCTTGTCATCAGGGTTGTGCATCATTTGGATATTTTGTGTGGTGAAGATAGAGCATAGCCAGACTATATGATTTTGTAGGGATAACTTTCTTTGGCCATGTTATTTTGAGAAGACATGACTGCTTAGTTAGTATGCTTGAAGTATTATTGTTTTTATGTCAATATTAAACTTTTGTCTTGAATTATATGGATCTGAATATTCATTCCACAATTAAGAAGAATTACATTGAAATTATGCCAACTAGCATTCCACATCAAAAATTATCTTTTTTATCATTTACCTACTCGAGGACGAGCAGGAATTAAGCTTGGGGATGCTTGATATGTCTCCAACGTATCTATATTTTTTGATTACTCCATGCTATATTATCTACTATTTTGGGCAATATTGGGCTTTATTATCCACTTTTATATTACTTTCGGGACTAACCTATTAACCGGAGGCCCAGCCCAGATTTGCTGTTTTATGCCTATTTCAGTGTTTCGAAGAAAAGGAATATCAAACGGAGTCAAAACGGAACGAAATCAACTTGAGAAGTTATTTTTGGAACGAAATCCACCAGATAGACTTGGACTCCACGTCAGGAGATACGGGAGGTGCTCAGGAGGGTGGGGGGCGCCCCCCCTAGGGCGCGCCCCCCTGCCTCGTGGGGCCCTCGTAGCTCCTCCGACGTACCCCCTGCACCCATATATACCTACGTAACCTAAAACTTCCAGAACAGAAATTAGATCGGGAGTTCCACCGCCAGAAGCCTCCGTAGCCACCGAAAACCAATCTAGACCCATTCCGGCACCCTGCCGGAGGGGGCAATCCTTCTCCGGTGGCCATCTTCATCATCCTGGTGCTCTCCATGACGAACAGTGAGTAGTTCTCCCTCGGGGCTGAGGGTATGTACCAGTAGCTATGTGTTTGATCTCTCTCTCTCTCTCGTGTTCATGAGGTGATACGATCTTGATGTATCCCGAGCTTTGCTATTATAGTTGGATCTTATGTTTCTCCTCCCCCTCTTCTCTCTTGTAATGAATCGAGTTTCCCCTTTGATGTAATCTTTTCGGATTGAGTCTTTAAAGATTTGAGAACACTTGATGTATGTCTTGCCGTGGATATCTGTGGTGACAATGGGATATCACGTGATTCACTTGATGTATGTTTTGGTGTTCAACTTGCGGGTTCTGCCCATGAACCTATGCATAGGGGTTGGCACACGTTTTCGTCGTCATTCTTCGGTAGAAACTTTGGGGCACTCTTTGAGGTTGTTTGTGTTGGTTGAATAGATGAATCTGAGATTGTGTGACGCATATCGTATAATCATACCCACGGATACTTGAGGTGACATTGGAGTATCTAGGTGACATTAGGGTTTTGGTTGATTTGTGTCTTAAGGTGTTATTCTAGTACGAACTCTAGGGCTGTTTGTGACACTTATAGGAATAGCCCACCGGATTGATTGGAAAGAATAACTTTGAGGTGGTTTCGTACCCTACCATAATCTCTTCGTTCGTTCTCCGCTATTAGTGACTTTGGAGTGACTCTTTGTTGCATGTTGAGGAATAGTTATGTGATCCAATTATGTTAGTATTGTTGAGGGAACTTACACTAGCTTTATGTGATCCAACTATGTTTACAAGAACAAGGTTGTGTAGTAGATATCATGAGTCTCCAAAGCTTTATCTGGGATCTCCTGGTACATGTTAGCCATAGTGTTGTGGTCCTTCTTCTTCTTGGCATACACATCCAAGTCATCTTCATGTTCTTCTAGGGCATTTACCAATTTTGCCCAGTCTTCAACTTTGGATTGGTACCTAGTACCTTCTGACATCCATATGATCTTCCCATCTGGGTAAAAGTGAGCAGTGGAGTAAAACTGCATGATCAGCTCATCATTCCATTTTGTGAGCTTCTGTCCAACAAACTCATCTACTCCACATGCTTTCAAGCTGTCATAAACTCCTGGAAAGTGATCTTAATTCTCCTAGATGTATTCCCAATCAACCAGACAATGGGCTTCTTATCAAGCAAAATAGTTTCATAAAAGTATTAATGTTCCTTCGTATGAAACCGGTAGTCAACTGCAGTCCTCCTCCTCATAGCATAAGGATCGGACTCTCTCCACAATCTCAATCCTGAATCTTTCCTGATGTGCGTGTTCTCAGTGACAGGATGAGCATCATTGTGGTCTGGAATCTTGGGCTTCAATTTTCTCAAAATAAGAGACTCATCATCTTGTTCTTCAGCCTGAGGCACTGGGACCTTGTTATTTTCTTCAGCAGGTATACTTCTGGTGATTCTCTTGGGCTTATTGGTCTTCTAAGATGGAGCTTTGGGTGCTGTCTTGGGCTTTAATGGAGCTGCCCCTGACTTTATAACATCTCCCGTAAGCTTCTGAGCTTTGGGTGCTGGTCCAGCATCCTATTCCTCTTCCTCTTCTTCAGAGGATCTCTCCTCATGGAGGGCTTGCCAATGACTCTAGCAATGGTCTTCTTGACCCTCCCCTTCCTTTTCTTGCCTACTCCACCTTCTTTGGGTTCAAGAATGAACTCCATTGTCTCTTGAGTAGAGGCTCTGGCCTTGGACATAGGAATTCTCTTTGCTGGAGCCTTCTTATTCATTCCTGGCTTAACTTTAGCAGCTGTGCCATACTCCTTTTTTAGCACCTTCTTCTTGGAGCTTACTTCCTCCTCACTGGCAACATAATCCTCCTCCTCGGATTCTGAGGTTCTCTTCTTCCTAGATCTAGTGGCTGCCTTTGGCAAGTTGCTGGGAGTGCTCCTGCTGCCATCATCAGAAGTGCTCAAGGGATCTGAACCCTCACTCAGCTGCACATGTTCCTCGAACCTATTCTAACTATCACTTTGATCAAACATCTCTGAAAACTCACTGACAACAGACCCTGTGAAAAGATGTAGATGAGATAGAGTGGATGAGAATCACAAACTGTAGAGTTTTTGCAAAAAGATGACTTAAAAACTTAGTTTTAGTTCTCCACAGAAAGCATTTCGGAGCTATCAATTTTTAAACTCGGTGATACCGAAGCAGCTTTTGGAACCTAAACTAGTGAACTCGGTCAGACCGAGTCACAGTTCGGTGGCACCGAGACTGCTAGGGTTTCACAGAGAATCAAACTCGGTCACACCGATTTGCAGTTTTCGGTCGGACCGAAAATTGCAAGTGCTATGGCCTAAGCCAAATCGGTGAGACGGATTTCTACAACTCGGTCGGTTTGAGATGACTTCGGCGGAGACCTAACCCTAAATTTTGAAATCAAATCTTACCTAAAGGATGTTTTAAGTGGATAGAGTGTTTGTATTCGTGGTAAGGATCATGGAAAAACAATGTGCTATGAATCAGAGGTAAATGAATAGCACAAGGGTCGAACCCATACCCTAGTTCGGCGGGAGTTCGCTACGGCAACAATGGCGGAGCAGATTTCCGTTGATGGTGATGGAAAACAGGGCGGGAGGTCGTTGGCAGCGAGGAGACGATTCGGAGACCCGAGGAGGTAGAGCAGGGCACACACATGGGCTGAGGAGTTTGAAGAAATTTCCAAAATCTCAACCGTGGGTGTATATATCCCGACCCTGTTAGTGTGACCGAGTGGAACTGCAACTCGGTGTGACCGAAAAGTTCAAATCGGTTCCACCGAGATTGAAAACCTAGATCAACTTAGTGATCTCGGTGTGACCGAAATGGATGACTCGGTCATACCGAAATGCACAAAGAGGTTTTGGAAGTTTAAGTCTATGACGAATCGGGGACTCGAGTGCTCCTCACACAGAGTGGTTCGAAATTGACTTGATCAAACTTTGTGATGTAGCATGAATAGAGTTTGAGACAAGAAAAACATACATAGCTAGAGGAAGTCCCTAGGCATTCTTGTCCATCCATTTGGCAAAAGAGAAAAAGCCAAACAATCAAGGCAACAAATGGATGTCCTCGAATGATTCAAATATGCAACCAACATGCTCAGACAATAAGATGGCAAATGAAATATGTGGCAAAGCATGCATAATCACTCTAGCATCTATCAAGCAATTTGGCGATGACTAGGTCATCTATATATGAGTATATTGACTGAGGAGTCAAATCAGAATATTTGATTGTAGGTCATACTCATCGTTTAAACACAAATGGGGTTACCACTTTAACATAATGCATTGTTGTGTTCACATCGTTAGAGTTGCTTTAGCTCAATTGATTAGAGTAAAGATCCCCCAAGATGTGATATCCCCCTTAGGAGGGATGAACAAACCTTGGGTTTTGTCGATGATGACTTCATGTAGGTGTTGAAGATGTAGGTGCTCAAAGTTGATGTAGATCATTCAGAGCAATCCTTTGGAGCGAGTTGCACTTTCAATACCTACACATGTTAGTCCCATAAGGAACAAACAAGTATATCCATAGACATAGAGTGATATTCATCCCTCCTAAGATTATGTCCATAGACATAGAGTTGCTTTAGCTCAATTGATTAGAGTAAAGCTCCCCCAAGATTATGTCCATGAATGCATTCGGTTACCTTGTCCCTTGTCTTACCAACAAGATGGTTTGTGACTCCTTGAACTAGTGCAAGATATGGAAGTTGTTTGCACTTATCCTTGCAAAAATGATATGAGTGAAGTATGTTGGTGGAGTCACCCTCAAGAACTCTCTAGTTCTTCTTTTTCAGGATGCACACCATTTTGATGGGAATCCTTGGAGTTGTAGTCGTACTTGATGTAGTCATGGGAACCCACTTGACCAATGCCTTAGGGGCTTCTTCAAATTCATCAATCTCCTCTTGAAGCTTGTCCTTGCCCTTTAGCTTGTGGTCTTGTGGTGGAAGATCATCTTGAGCTTGTGTTCCTTAGAAAGAAGTAGGGTCATACTTCTCTTGTTAGGGAACAAACTACGTCTTGGGGTATTGATCTTCTTCCCACTCAACTCCATTGGCATTGAACTTTCATTCAAAACTAGCACCTTGATTCTTCCGGTGTCTTCCTTGCTTGCGTACAATTTCCTCAAATTTCTTACTTCCGGCAAGACTCTTGTAAACACCTTTATCTATAAGCTATTTTCTTGCTCAAGTGCAACTTGGCTAAGAGAATAATTAGTGGAATCAAGAGAACTACTAGAAGCAACAACATTGATTTTAGCATGATTATTGTTACTACTACTAGAAGAAGAATCTTTCTTGTTCTTGTTGTTATATTTAACTTGTGGCATGTAAGTGAACAAGAGTAAATGATTGGCAATGTAAGAAGAACTTTTCTTGTGAAGATCATCATTGATTGCCTTGAAGAACTCATGCTCTTGCTCAAGGTTGAGCTTTTCAAAGCGTAGCTTCTCATGAGTCCTTAAAAGTTCTCGATGATCTTCCAAGGTAGTTTCATGAGCAAACTTAAGAGTGTTTAGTTCTTTACTTAGACGCTCAATCTCCTTCTTATCATTGTCATTCTTTTTATCTTGTTTAGCATGATAAATAGAAAATTCATCATAGTTTTCATAACTAGAGTTCTCAACAAGTAAATCATCATCAACTAGCAATTCATCTTCATCACTATTGAAATCAACATACTCGGGGTGTGATACCTTTGGGCCTTTAGCCATGAAGAATCTTCCAATTCCTTCATTTGGTGAGGAAAATATGTTGTAGAAGTTTGTTGACACAAGTGCTAGACCGGCAACACCTTCATCTTGAGTGTATTCGGAGTCCGAGTGGTAACTTCTTTCGGAGTGATTGTCGGAGTCGGAGCCGGATACCCATTCACCAACATGAGCTTGATGTCTTCGTTTTGTGTAGCTCTTTGATGACTTGTCCTTCCTTTCCGAATCCTTGCTTCTCCAAGAGGGTATTCACTCATAATGATCATCTCTACTCCTTCTCTATCTAGGTGGTGTTTCTTCTCTTCTACCTCTTCTTTTGGGAGAATCTTCTCTTCTTTTGTAGGGAGCCGTACACTCATTGGAGTAGTGTCCGAGTCTTCCACAATTGTAGCAATTACGTTCACGACTTGAAGATATTTTGTCATTGTAGGAGCTTGACTTGGAACTTCTTTCCTTGCTTCTACTCTTGTAGAACTTGTTGAGTTCTTCACCATTAGGCTCAATTCTTCATTGAAGGTTTGTTTCTCACTTGATGATGTGGGAGCATCACATGAGGCTTTGTAAGCACCACTTGACTTGTTGTGGAGCTCTTCCTTATCTTTAAGTGACATCTCATGAGCAACAATTCTTCCAATCACTTCTGTTGGCTTGAGATCTTTGTAATTGGTCATCATTTGGATCAATGTGCACACGGTATCATATTTTCCATCGAAGGCTCTTAGGATCTTCTTGATTATGAATTTGTGATGAGAGCAAGGCTAGAGTACATTTTAGCGACACCTTCACCATCCTTCATTTTGAACTTGTGAAGTTGACTTTGAAGCACATCCAATTTGGATTCCTTGACAGAGTCGATACCTTCGTGCATATCAATCAAAGTATCCCAAATTTCCTTTGCATTCTCAAGATGACTGATTTTGTTGAATTCTTCGGCGCAAAATCCATTGAAGAGAATATCACAAGCTTGAGCATTGTATTGCAGCATCTTCAACTCTTCCGCGGTAGCTTCACGGTTCGGTTCTCTCCCATCAGAGAATTCACCTTGCAAGCCAATACACACAATAGCCCAAACGAAGGGGTTATGTCCAAGAATATGCATTTTCATCTTATGCTTCCGACTAGCAAAATTAGTACCATCAAAGTAAGGACCTCTACGGTGGTAATTTCCCTCGCTAGATGCCATACTCTCATAGGTTGCGAAACCAAGGCTATGATCACCAAAAGATGTGGAAATCAAAGCAGATGGAGACCAAAGCTCTGATACCACTTGTAGGATCAAAAGTATGTCTAGAGGGGGGTGATTAGACTACTTGACCAAATAAAAATCTAGCCTTTTCCCAATTTTAAGTCTTGGCAGATTTTAACAACTTAGCACACGTCAAGTAATTAACCTACACATGCAATTCTAAGAGTATAGCAGCAGAATGTAAAACAATTTCATATGAAGGTAAAGGGATGTGTTTGAGGGAGCAAACACAATGTAGACACGGAGATTTTTGGCATGGTTCCGATAGGTGGTGCTATCTTACATCCACATTGATGGAGACATCAACCCACGAAGGGTAACAGTTGCGTGAGTCCACGGAGGGATCCACCCATGAAGGGTCCATGAAGAAGCAACCTTGTCTATCCCACCATGGCCATCGCCCACAAAGGACTTGCCTCACTAGGGTAGATCTTCACGAAGTAGGCGATCTCCTTGCCCATACAAACTCCTTGGTTCAACTCCACAATCTTGATGGAGGCTCAAAAGTGACACCTAGCCAATCTAGGAGACACCACTCTCCAAAAGCTAATAGATGGTGTGTTGATGATGAACTCCTTGCTCTTGTGCTTCAAATGAAAGTCTCCTCAACACTCAACTCTGTCTCATATGATTGGATTTTGTGGAAAGATGGTTTGAGTGGAAAGCAACTTGGGGAAGGCTAGAGATCAAGATTTAAGTGGTTGGAATGGATTATCTTGACCTCAACACAAGTGTAGCTGGTTCTCTCTCAGAAAATGTATGTTGGAAGTGTAGGCATGTTCTGATGGATCTATCCACGAATGAAGAGTGGGTGGAGGGGTATATATAGCCTCCACACAAAATTTAACCGTTACACAAAAATCACCGAATTCGGTGGGACCGAATCATGAAACTCGGTCAGACCGATTTAGTTCAAAATGTGAACGTCAGGATTTTCGGTGGGACTGACATGTCAACTCGGTGGGAGTGATTCCATTAGGGTTAGGGCATAACGTAATCTCAGTGAGACCGATTACACAAACTCGGTGGGACCGATTTTGGTAATAGGCAAACTCGGTGGGACCGATTCGCTCATCTCGGTTAGACTGAAACGTTACGAAGGGGAAACAGAGAGTTTGCATTACAATCTCGGTGGGACCGATCGCCCATCTCAGTTGGACCGAAACGTTAGAAGGGAAGTAGAGAGGTTGCAATCCCATCTCGGTGAGACCGAGATCCCTATCGGTGAGAACGAATTGACTAGGGTTTGTGGCAGTGGCTATGTCAAGTGAAGTCGGTGTGGCTGGGTAGGAAATTTTGGTGGGGCCGAGTTTGACTTTTGGTTTGGGAGATATGTGGATATCAGAAAGTATTTGAGGGTTTTGGAGCATATCACTAAGCATTTTGAGCAAGTAACTCATTAATAAACACCACATCCCCTTTTCATAGTATTGGCTTTTCCTGTGGACTCAATGTGATCTTGGATCACAAAAAGTAAAATGTAGAGTCTTGAGCTTGAGCCAACATGTGTTCTTAGTATTTTGAGGGGTCCACTTTCTTATCCATGCCATGCCAAACATTGAGCTTTCCTGAAATATTTATCTTGAAATAGCATTAGCTCAATGGGCTATATGTTGTTAGGAATTACCAAAACCACCCAGGGATAGTTGCACTTTCAGTTCATCATTGGCAGTAAAAGTTATTGCCGTATCGTTCCAAGGATTTATTGCGGCTACTTGGTTGACTTTGGTGAGGTCACGGAGCACCCTTTTGCGCCGATTATTTGAAGAAAAGGTTTCAAAGACCGTAAAGACATCGAGAGTGTCATCCTCCAAAGAGTGATTCTCTGGGGTAGTGTTGGTGAGGATGGCCTCGCCGCTCTTAGCCACTTGCCGAATTACCCAACATGCCCGAAGGCTATGTGTTGGTTCAGTATTCAGCATAGTGTGTATTTGACAGGGCTTGTCGAGCAATTCGTTAACGACAGTTCTATGTCCTGTGAAGGATTAGATTTTCTTGTCAATGAGATGTTGATCGGGTGCCCCGTAAAGGTGCATCCTTTTTGCATGTCCGGTGTGCTGGTTAAATGCATGAGGATCCCATCGGGCCGTCTGGGCTTTCTAGGTGCTTTGCATTGTGCAATGCTTCTGTACTATGTGCGCCAAATCTGCGAACTGCAGTATGCGGCGGCGGTTGAGGGCATGGAGGATTCCCTTGTCTGTACAGTTGCGGTAAAAAACTGAAACCGCGTCATCGTTGCAGCAAACTTTAATCTTGTTTTGAGCAAGTAGGAACCTGGCCGAGAAGTGATGGACCATTTCCTGAGGTTGCTGTCGTACGTACATCAGGTCACATACATCTAGAGGACCTGAATTGCTTGGGGAATATTGCTTGTGGTGGGTGGGCTGGCTGAAATCCGAGCCCTAACCCATTATTGGATCTGGAGTTTGAAGAATCTCTGAGGTCACTAGTCCAGGATCCGGAGGGTCTTGGTGACCCTCGGGCTTGACACCCGATTCTATGTTCGGAGGACATCCGGTCTCTTCCCTAAGATGGGTATCCGGCACGCAGGGCTTGGAAAATCTGAACATAGCTTATTCTTAACTTAGGGGGAGAAGTATTCTCGGCTTGTTCCTCCACGAACGCTACCAGATGGGTGATCAGTGGGGACTTGATTTCCCTCTGATCAGGCTTAGGCGCAATCTGATCATAGTCTGTTGCGACCCCCAGGGCAGCGATGCGATCTAGCAGTTCGATCAAGGATGAGACATCTGCTGGATCCATCTTTTTGGAATGTTCGAGGCCGATGCGGAGATGAGGGGCCTGCCTTTGGCTTAACGGTGAAGCGAGCACTCATGGTGAAACCGCCAAGCTGGAGGACCTATCCTGGAGCTAGGGCCCTTCCAGAGGTGATCCTGCTATTGATGACAAGGCGAGCCATCGATCCTTCCATCGACGACACAAAGGAACTCTCGATGAAAGCACCAATGTCAGTGTCAAAACCGGCTGATCTTGGGTAGGGGGTCCCGAACTGTGCGTTTGAGGATCGAAGGTAACATGAGACTAAGGGGACATGATGCTTACCCAGGTTCAGGCCTTCTTAATGGAGGTAAAACCCTACGTCCTGCTTGATTGACTTTGATGAATATAGGGGTTAAAAGAGTTGATCTACCTCAAGATCATAATGGCTAAACCCTAGATGTCTAGCCTATGTAAATTCTCATAGCCTCTGCAAACTAACCCCTCCGGTTCATACAGACACCGGAAGGGCCTAGGGTTGTAAAGAGTTGGTTTACAGGGGAAGCAAACTATACATCCGGATGCCAATCTTGCCATCCACGTAGAGGACAATCCTATCCGGACACAAGGGAAGGCGTTCTACCTTGTATCTTCACGCCCATCTGTCCGGCCAATGTCACACAGCCCGGACACCCGAGGACCCCTCAATCCAGAACTCCCTCACCTACGACCGTCTATCCTACTTTGGGCTGCAGAGCGTGGTGGCACATATCAGGGATGGTGCATGCGGAGACGCATCGTGCATGCAGAGACGCATAGCACATATCCGTTTTTCCTGATGAACGAAACTGCCCTGCCATCATGATCCTTGCCGTCGGTTATCTCCTGGTTAATCGGATAATTCAGTCCGAGAAACAGAGAGCGTGTACCGAGGCTACTTACCAGCATGCAGTTAACAATCCTCAAGGCCCAGAGAAGCTGGGATTCTGCCCAAAGACCTTGCAGTGACTATGATTGTATTCCATGAAACAACATGTCCGTTACGTGCAAACGATCATCAATCATTTGCCATCGTCTGATCGAGCTAGGAAGCACCTGCAACTGCCATGCCGCTTTTCATTGAAAGGTTCTAGAGCTAGGAAGGGTAGGGACACCAGGCGCCCACAACATGATATCAAGTTGGAGTCAAATAAAAAAGGGCTCTTAATGTAGTCAATCTTAAGAACAACGTGTTATGAGCATTAATTTTTTTAGTAAATGTTAACAGTAATATAAGCAAGCAATCATGATATCATAGGAAAGTAACATACTGCTATAACAGCTGTTTGTGGCGATGACTGGAGTAGGCCAGCAATACATCCAACCATAGAAGGAGTCAACAGCATAAATGAAGCCCTTATGTTCAATGGCATCAGAGAACCATGGAGGACGTATGATCCTGTGATGGACATGCAGAATTATCCACTTACCATAGTCACCTGTCAAATAGGCGAGACCGCGGTTGAAGAAGGCAATTAGCCTAAAGTCTTCATAATTCGCAAATCACGATGCACTGGACGTCATGGTCCCTCGTGTGCCGGCGTGCAGCAACTGGTCACTCCTCTGCTAGCAGGCTTTGGAGCGTTGAGTTGATGCACCAGGGGCCAGGTTAGAGAGGCCGCTTGCTCCTCCGCTTGTCCGCCTCCAGCCTCGCCCATGGTACTGATGTCTTGGGGTGGGGAGGGAGGTGGTGCAGCGAGTTGCCTGGCTTGTCGGGGCACCCAGCCGGCTTTTATGCCAGATAACTCGTCTTCCTGCTCACTGCATGCTATGGAGAGTGTGGAGAAAATGGTGCGGGGAGGATATGGGGAGCAGCGGTGTGGTGCGGTTCTTGCCAGGCGTTTGGCCTCGTCTAAATAGCGAGTGGACGAGAGGAGCCAGCTGACGTTGTGTTCTAAAATGACGGCCGGCTTGCAAAAGGGCGTGTTGCCAGCACACGCGCAGATTCAATGGAGCCAAGCGGGGCAGTCTAAAGACGGTTGAATGCAGCGAGGAGGTGTGTTTAGCCTGGCCTGCAGCAAGTGGGGCCCTCTTGGCCGGCGCGCCGGTTCAAAACATGCGCTATGAGAGGTCGCGTCCATGTCAGAGCAGTTAGTCCTTCCAGTCCTTTTTTGTTTGGGTATAACAAAATCTCGTTTTCCACTCACATTTTACAAGTAAAATTCATTGACAAACTTTGACCCAAAATACAATGGGGACTAGTAAACTAGGACAGAGGTAGTAGTTTTTTTATCAAAGAAGGGCTTTCCCCTTCCAATTTTCATTGCTGAAAACCAACATCGAAACCATAGTATTTGCCCTAGAACTACCGGGTTCAACATCTCACAATGTAAACCCATACAACCATACACCAAAGAGGTAGTAGTTATGAATTCCATTTTCGTTCCATACCAATCGTTCTAAAAACTACTTAGCACTTATAACGCGCCATTGAAAATCGGAACTCTTACCCCGCAAAAAATGATATTTTAAACATGGCTACTCAATCAGTTGCAACTGACGAGCCACCGCCTCCAGGTCATTCACCTGTGGTCCCGACTATCAACTCCTGCAGATCAAATTATCACGTGAGCTGACTATTCCTACAAAGGTGTGCTCCACCACGTACCCGATACCCGCGCATGGAGCGATCGTGCACCTAGGGTTCTAGGTTTTATTTGTTAACCATGCCTTTATGTAACTCTCATGTCTGCGAGCCATCGAGGGACCCACTGTGTGTGTGCACCTCTTCTCTTCGTATTTTACTCCACCATTTGTCTGGTGTCCAAAAAATTATACTGTAGTAATAACTACTAGCAATGTGCCAACGCGTTGCCAGACGATCAAAGTAGATTAATACATATTCATCAATTTGATAGAAAAAAGAGTCTAGTTTTGAAATACATATAGCACTAAAAAAATGTTATGTTTCACTCAAAATATATTCCTTTGCCGGTTTCGATGAGATAAGGGAGGAATGTGGTTGGTTTCAAGATTCAAGAAGTGGTATATCTCTAATTTCTACTCTTACTAGCAAGATGCCCTTGCGTTGCATGGAACATCAAGATCTTGTGGGAGAAAATGATGGACGAGGGAAGACTCTTATAAAAAGCATACTCGGTGATGATGGTGTGCCTGCCATCCAACAATATAGGCCGTTCGATCTATATCTAACAGATAGGAAGGAAACTATGACAATTTACCCACCAGAAATTTAGCCCAAAGCCTCTTAAAGGGCGGGTCTAATCTGGGCCGTAATTTGGTCCAGAATGTGGTAGGATTTTAATGGGCCAGATCTCATATGGGCCTTTATTAGACCTGGAACGTGGCAGGCTGTTAATGGACTATATCAAATATGGGCCGACATTTGGCCCAAAACATGGCAGCCCGTTAACGGGCCGACCCACTAGTGTCCTCAAAATCTTGTGGGCCTTTAGCTGGGCCGACCCATTATGGTCTGCAAAATCTTGTGGGCCTTTAGTTAGGCCGGACCGTTTATTCTTTATGTGCCATTTTTGGGCCGGTCCACATGTCATCATATCATAGGCGCATCTCACCCATTGGATGAGTGACACATTTGCCAACGCGGAGCTGACACGTGGTTTCGTCGGCCAATGAGAATTTCACATGTGGAAAATTGGCATTGGTCGTGGCTGTTAGCGGGTTATCGGATCCAAAACCGGACCCGATAGCTTAACGGCGACCCATTCCAGTGGATGCCACGTGTCGGTCACCCTTGACGAAAGCACTTTCATGATGCAACATTTATCATCATGGAAGTGAACACTTCTGTGATGACAATTTTGGTAATGTCATTGAACACTTCTACGACAGCACCGGTATGACTATCTTGGTTCTGTCGTAAAATCATCATGGATGTACATGAGGTGGCCTACTCTGACAAACACGTATCATCACAGAAGTGTATTTTTTGTAGTGGTCCGGTGCAGTGGACGAAGGCGTCGGCGAAGCACATCCGGTGCAGTGTACAGTGCTTACGGTAAGGCGGATCTGTTGTGGCGGACGTGGGCTTGTATGAAAGGACAACGATGTGGCGGACGAGGGAGTCGGTGAAGGGCCTACACTATGGTGGACGAGGGCGCTGGTGAAGCAGATCTGGTGAGGTGGACCATGATGGCGGTTAAGGAGATCTAGAGCGGTGGACAAGCCAGTCACTAAAGCGGCTGCGGTGAAGTGGTGAGTTGGTAGTTGTGGGTTCCAACATGCGGATGGTAGATCCGGCGTGGTGTGAGGTCCACCGCTATGGCGGAGGACTAGATTCGGCGGCTTGGCATGGTTGGGGGAGATGAGGTGGGGAGGGGAAGGGGAAGGTCTCTAGGAAAGAATGTTGGCGGCAAAGAGGGGAAAACAATCGAGTTACCAAAGTAGCCCTTTTCCATTCATCTGGTAGGGGTAAAACAGGAATACCATAGGGCTAAACTTTCGGGCGTGAGATATTTCAATGCGATCGGGAAGTTTGAAAGCTTTTGGCGAATGAAATTTGGTGTTCTGCTCTTGTACGGCCGACAATGATATCATGGCCGAGAATTTATTTTTTGTGCACACAAAACAAGTGCAAGTTTCAAAAATCAATGGCTCCAACTCAAAACTTAGATTGTCCATTCAACTCAAATATGGATTATTGAGCTGGTGGAAGGAAATACCATCATATACTCCAATTCAAATGAAATTCCAAATGTGTTTATCCTATGTGATGAAAAAAACAAAAATTTGTATGTGCATGTATGAAGTGGATGATTATAAGGTTTGAACATGATCGTATGTGTATATCTCTACGTTTGATATATGAATTTGAAATCACAAAAGCTAATAATGGAGTCGAATTCGAAAATTCCAATCTTAGGTTTGTAATTCTGGTACTTACAAGTATATCATGCATGTTCAGAAGTATCGTTATCTCATAGTCCAAACTATGAAACAAATTTATCAACCATTAGTGCACACACTATTGACCATATATATCTCAATTACTCTTAAGTCTGTCAAATATAGACACCTCCCTCTTTATCTGAAGCCAACCCCCCCCCCCACAAGCCTTTCTCTCCCCCGGACACAAACACAGGAGCACATTGACCCCCTCTCTCTTCTAAGTCCGGACCCAAATATAGGTCTCTATCACTTTTTCTCTCGGGCATGCACACATCTCTTCCCCCGCTCTCTAGGTCTCCCGCCATCTCTCGTTCCGAAGAAAACACACTACATAGCCGTGTATCTTTCCCATACACAGAAAACATCTCCCCCAAATGTCTATCTCCCTGGTTATGTGGTTCTCACACACTCTCCACCATATCTCTATCTCTCTCTTGCATTAATTGATACAAACCTCACCCACCGCCCCCACTTGAAACAAGAACCCTTTTGTCTCTTTGTGCACCACTCTCCTCTTTCTATCTCTCCCACATGTGGACCCGACCGAGCTCCTTCCCTGTATACATATATGTCATGACTCTTTCCATAGCTCCTGGCGTACAATCGTCCCAATCTCACACGTTGTTCTCTACACCATCTATTCTAGATCTCTGATGAAGTCTCTATCACACACATGATGTCTCGCTTTCCTTGCATCTCCGTACAACATCAACCTTGTCTCCCTACCTATACGCCACTTCCGCACACAAATGACCCCTCTCTCCCCCTCTCTTCCTCGCTCGCTCTCTCTCTCTCTCTCTCGCTCTCACACCCCTCTCCCACACGGACTCGATGTCTCGTCCAAATAGTCTGGTCCCCGCGCGCACCCATGCTATCCCGCTACTACACATGCCTTTCTCTCTCTTGGACACACATGTCACACCATTCCCCCTTCCCTACTAGGTTTACATCATTAGTGGTCTCTCTTCTCCACATACACACACTCTCTCTCACACACACAGGCACGTGCGCAAACACCCATAGAGATGCACAAACACCCATCTATCTGGCTCCTTCATTTAAGATACACAACCTTGCATATTCTCTCCAGATCTAGGTATATATATACTCCCTCTCTCTCTAGCTCATAGGAACACCAAAATTCTCCATCGCTCTAGCTCACACATCTCTCCCCATGTCCGCATGTGTATCTGACACACTCAGTCTCTGATTATGTCCATGTGTCTCCACATTACACAACAGAAAGCCCCATGCACATGTCTCTCTCTATCCTCCACACATAGAGACATACAAAGAATCTCTTATCATTCCCTCAATTTCTACATATCATACACACGCGCTATCTCTCTCTCGCACACACGCTCAACCAAGTTTTCTTGTGAATAACTTATCGTTTATTCATCAACAGTCATTGCAATATGACGAATACGAGACATGAAAAAGAATTAACCTACACGTCTGTAGACCACCTAGTATGACTACTAGGACTAGAGCGAGCCAAAAGCGTGCCACCGTCACCCCCTCCTTATCGACGACGAGAAAACTGTCGGCGTTCTGGGAATGGTGGTCCCCAGACTTGCCTGCCTACGGCCCACGTCGTGGCTAAGCCAGCAGGGCGTATGACACATCTTCACCAACAAAGCATCCAAGACCCTCGCGAGGGTCCAAGCCTCGCGAGGCGGACGAAGCAAGACCTCCTCTGGAGTAGCCTAGCCAGGCAGGCTCATGAGGAGCGGAGATATCAAGGCGGGGCAAACCTCACGAGGCCCTCGTGACGTGAGCCATGACGCACGACACCAGGCGGGCGCCAGCGCGCGCAGCGTCCTTGTTTCCTCTTGGGTGCTAAGGAGGCCAGCGCAGGCGAAGAGTACCAAGTAATCATGCAAAGGTTGCTATATCGGTGCAACGAGACCAAGACCAGGAGGATGGCAAGACGGAGGTCATCGTGGAGCCCAAGACGGCGTCACCACCAGAGCTTTTCGCAGGCGAAGAGCACTTTTGTCAGGATAGCTTGTATTACCTGCCCCCCTTCAAATTGGCCCACCGTTGTTGGCTCCCTTCCCGCTCGATATTTGGGAAGAGGACTAGGGCCTATATAAGTAGAGCTATGCACCATAGTAGGGGCATCTCATCTTATCTTGATCCAACCCGATCGAGAGCCTAATCACAAGAACACCTCAACCTCAAGAGGCTGTTGTTCCCTTGTACTGTTCATTATTAGCCCTAGAGGCAATCCACCACCACCACACTGGAGTAGGGTATTACACCACAAACAGTGGCCTGAACCAGTATAAACCTCGTGTCTTTCTGTGTTGCGAGTTTGTCCGCAAGATCTTAGCGAGGAAGGGCGCAGATCGGAAGGAAGGGAAGACTTCATGCGCACCCCAGTGTTCAATCATTAAGGGTTTCCCGGAACCCCACATTCGACATTTGGCGCACCAGGTAGGGGTGCGCCGTAGCTTCCCTTCCATCAGTTCATCGCTCTGTCGCTCCGTCGTCTCCATGGCGGACGCTCGCCGTGCTCGAGCTGAGAGTCAGGCTGCCCTCACCGCCCCCGTCGCTCAGACGGCTCCCGTCGGTAGGCCACATCGCCGTTCTCCGTCTCCCGCCGCCAATGCTGCCACAGGCCCGGCAGGGAACGAGCAGCAGGCGTTCCTCGCTGCATCCTTCGGTGCGGCAGGACGACCGCACCGCCACTCCATCGCTGACCCTTGCCGGTTCTTTGTCTCACATGCACCGCGCTCCCATGGAGGCACGGGCTGCGCTCCTCGCGGTGAACGAGCTCCTACGCTACCGCCCCGTCGACGAACTCTACGAGGAGTGGCTCGACCGTGTCGCTGAGCTCGTCCGTGCCGTAGGGGGCTCTCTGGCGCCGTCCCACTCTCTGCCTCCCCCTCAATTAGCCGCGGGCGACGGGGCTCATGGCGTGCCTCCACCACCTCAGCCGCAAGACGGCGTCTTGGAACCAAGGCGCGTGACTCCGCGGCATGGTCCGCCGCGCCCAGCGCTTGTGCGTGAAGAGAGAAGCTGCCAAGAAATTCCGCGGCCGCGAGAAGCTGCACCTGCGCTCCCCGTGCCACCTCGTCAAGACCACGCACTGCCCGCAGCGGTGCAGTGCGGACCTCGTCAAGACCAAGCTCCACCTCCGAAGCAGGACCCGGCAACCATGGCTGGCTGTCGCGCCTTCACCCCCGAGCTGTGTAGCGTCGCCTGGCCGGGCATGTTCAAGCCGGATCTGCCTCCTCGCTACGACGGTACCACCGACCCCGCGGACTTCTTGCAGCTCTATGAGCTGAGCATCAAAGCGGCCAACGGCAACGAAAAGGTCATGGCGAACTGGTTTGCCATGGCTCTCAAGGATGGAGCTCGCTCCTGGCTCCTGAACCTGCAGCACGGCTCGATCTCCTCCTGGGACGAGATGCGCGACCGCTTCGTCGCCATCTTCCAGGGCACTCGCGACCGCCCACTGGCCGCGGGTGATCTACGCCGCATCAGGCAGAAACCAGAAGAGACCCTCCAGAAGTACATCCAGCGCTTCAACAACACCCGCCTCAAGATCCCCAAGGTCACGGACGAGGCCATCATCTCCGTGTTCTCCGACGGCGTCTGTGACGTCAAGATGAAGGAAGAGCTCGCCATCCACAAGGAGCTCTGCACATCTCAGGAGCTGTTCAACCTGGCGATCAAGTGCGCAAGAGCTGAGGAGGGGCGCCTCTCTCTCCTCGAGCTGCCAGTCGTGGGCACGAAGGAGAAGAAGGCCAAGGCCAAGGACGTGAAGAAAAAGGAGGCAGTTGTGCTCGTAGCGGAGCCCGACATCAAGCGGGGCAGAGATCAGCCCGAGTCATCCCAGAACGGCCGACCGTTCTGCGCCTTCCACAACCTGAACACCCACAACACCAGGGACTGTCAAGAGCTCAGAGCCATACGAGAAGGACGCTACGGTTGACGCCCCGAGCGCAACGACCAGGGTTACGGCCGCGGAGGAGGACGTGGAGGCGGACGCTGGGACGACCGTGGCCCGCGCCAGGAGTGGCGCGACCGGCCTCATGAGGACCGCTGGCAGGACCAACCTCGCGAGGGCGCCTGGAGGGACCCGCCGCGTGAAGATCGCCCCCAGGGCAATGCCGGTCTTCCCCCGCTGCCGCCATCAAGAAGGAACGATGACCACCACCAGGACAAGGGGGCTGGGGGCTTCCAGGAGCCGCGTGCAATCGCCTGCATCTTGGGCGTCGCCTAGGCCGCAACCCCTCACCGCACCTTCAAACAGTTTGCTCGCGAGGTGAACGCAGCACTCCCCAAACTTGAGGCCACGCGCGCCGCTCAGGTGGTCCCAATGTGCCATCACTTTCAACTCGGCAGATCAGCTCAAGTGCGCAGCCACCGCTGGCGCCCTCCCTATGTTGTGTTCCCCAGTCATCAGCAATCTGCAGGTTACCAAGACCCTCATCGACGGCGGCGCAGGGCTCAACGTCCTGCCCGTCGACACATTCGACAACCTCCAAGTGCCTTATGAACAGCTCCAGCCCACCAAGCCTTTCTCAGGTTTGACCGACGGCTCCACCAGTCCGATAGGGCTGGTCCACCTGCCTGTCACCTTCGGGGAGCGCAAGAACTACCGCACCGAGCTCATCGACTTCGACGTCGCGCACATCCGCCTGCCGTACAATGCCATCCTCGGGTATCCGGACCTGGCCAAGTTCATGGCAGTCACTCAGCACGGCTACAACGTTGTCAAGATGCCAGGAAGCAGAGGAATCATCACGGTCCCGTGTGAAGAGAGGGATGCGGTGTGCTCCATCGAGCGCGCCTTTCAAGCCGCAGCAATCGACGACCCCGACGGCAGAAATGAAGAAGCAGCCATGCTGTGCAGGACCTCAGGAGGATGGCGTGGCGGCAGGGGCCTCGTCAGGACCAGTGCCCGCTCCAGGGGCGCCTCCCTCCATCGCATAGGAAGGCGCGCCCAACGCCCTCCTCAAGCAGGGCTCGAGGACTCTCTTCTGGAGGGCTCCAGACCTTGCCAACCTCACGAGGGAGGCGCTTGGGCACCACTTGGAGGCGTGCTTCGCGGCACGTGACCCTCAGGAGAGCACAGGGCAAGGAGTGCCCACCACTCAGAAGTTCATCACCAGGACCACCCAGGAACTGCAAGAAGCAAGAGCCATGCGCGGCGACAGCTGCCCATGAGGCGCAACTCCGCATCCTGGCGAGGATGGTGGGTTGCATGTCTTCATCGACGTCCCAAGGCTCAACGAGGCGCAACTTCGCGTGTGATCCGCTGCGAGGGCCCGCCGCACAGCTACATTCGTATGCCTTTTGGCTTGCCTAGTGTGGGGTCGGCCTATCAGCGCAACATGCGACGTGTCCTAGCGGCTCAGGAAGCCAGGTACCACGCCGTTCTGGAGGAGATGGAGATGGTCTCCAGGGAACATCCTGAGCCCCCAGAGCTTCCCGAGGCTCAGGGTTCTGGTGGCTCATGAGGAGTCATTTCTTCAATGCACGCCTTCAGCTACACCAACTGTACTTCGTCTACAGAACCAGGTGACATCTTCCAAGCTCGTTTAGCTGGGAGCGCCCCTTGGGCTGCATTATTCCCAGGCCGTGTGGGTTTGTCCCTGCGGCATGTATCCCTTTTGCTTATGTCTTTAGCTTACCTTGTTGGGGGCGCCCCTCGGGCTGCATCATCCCCAAGCCTCTCGGGCCGGACCCGGTGGCATGTATCTTCCTGCATTTATCGAAATTGATTTGCTCTTCATGCTTAACCCGCCAACTGCTGTCACCTGTTCTATTGATGCCCACCACGGGTCTGTTCATCCTATGCAATTCGCTTGCACGTTAAAAGGGGGGCGCCTGAGCATCGCGACTCATGAGCTCTTACTGGATCTCCAGCCCTCACCCCCTGGCCTTGACCACGACATCGCGACCTGGCATACCAGCGGCGGGTGAGCTCGCTCGAGGCCCGGGATCTGAGGACGTAGAGTGCTTGCATCTAACCGCCTCGCAGGGACATACAGTCACCAAGACTCAAGACCAGGCACAACCCGCCTTGAGGTAGGGCCTCGTGAGTCCCGCACTGGCTCACGCGTGCCCAGATACACCTCGCAGCGCTGCCGTGCAAGCCACGTGTCAAGGCGGGGCTGTACACACCCCGGGGGCTCCTCCCGGAGGGGGCCCCCCATCCCACGCCCAAGTGGAAGCACCATGCTCCGCACTGGATGTCGACACTGCCGAGGAGCGGCTATGCCCATGCGCAAGCGGAAGTACTATGCTCCCCGCTGGTGATAAACAACTGAGGGCGGCCCCATGGTCGTCCAACCTTAGGGAGCCCAGAGCTCAGCGCCCAGCCTCACCACAATGCCTCCCCTCGAGAGAGCTGCACAAGGGGGTTGGGCACGGGGGCTGCGCTCGGGTTACGCCCAAGCGCACGCCACCCAACCAGGTCCCCCGGACCTGGGCATCACGCGCCCCTCCCGAGGCTTCAGCGAGGGAATGTATGGAAATTTTTTGCACGTCAAGGGGGACTCCTGAGCATCGTGAATCAGGAGCCTAACTGGTCACCTAGCCACTCACTCCTTGGTCCGTCCTTGTCTCCGGTCGGCCCAATGGCGGTTGAGGTATGCGCGTGGCCGGGCTCTGTCGAAGTAGAACATTGATCTATCCTCACGAACTCTCCCTATGTGCTGTTTGCGCGTCAAGGGGGACTCTTGAGCATCGCGACTCAGGAGCCTAACTGGTCACGTAGCCCCTCACTCCTTGGTCCGTCCTGGTCTCCGGTCGGCCCAATGGCGCTTGAGGTATGCGCGGGGCCAGGCTCTGCCGCTGCAGAACACAAAGAAAATAGGAAGGAAATCGCAAAATCTTGAAGCAAATATTACAAGCATATTGTTCTCACAATACCAAATGAAAAGTCTAAACGCCTCCACAAGGCCTGATACATGTAGCAGGAACGAAACGGGAAGAATAGTCATAGATCACCCCTAGGTATCGCCATCGCCTGCGGAAGGTGCTCCCTCGTGGGCAACGATGTTCTCACCTTCACCACCAGCCGCCAGATCCGCGGCGTTGCCAGACAGAGGATCGGAGACAAAGCCGCGGAACCTCCCCAGCAAGGCCTCCACTTGACCTTGTACAGCCGCGGCGGTGGCTTCACAGTGATCTTCAACCACAGGCTCCAGCAGCTCGTCAAGGTGAGCACTGGGGTCGCGGAGGTGCAGATGGCTGAAGACGCGAGTCAGTGCGGCTGAAGACAGGACGCGAGCTTCTGCCTCCGCCATGGGACCGACGCCATCAATGACCTTCTCAAGCGCCTTCACCACGAGAGGAAGCAGCTGGGCGGGGCCGTCCTCGTCGGTGTCCAGCGGCTTCTCCAGTCCTTGCTCGTAGAGTGTCTTCAGTGCCTTGCGAGACCTCTTCTCGAGATCGGCGAAGGCCACACGGTCTTCGGCCAGGACTCCCGCCTTGGCATCAAGATCGGCCTCCCTCGTACCCATCTTCCGCTCCAACTCTTCCAACCGGTTGCGCTCGGCGGCCTGCTTCTTCCCCAGCTCCGCCAGCTCAGCATCACGGTTCTTGATGGCTTCCTCCCAGGCCTTCATCTTTTCCTCCTTCGCTTGGCGAAAGCGTACCTCTTCGGCGTGCTTGTCGTGCAGGCTCTGCAACTTGCCCTCCAGCACTTGGTAGCAGTCACGGGCGGCCTTGGCGTCTTTCAGCGCCGCATCACGATCGGCAGCAGGGCTGGCGGCTCCTTGCTTCTCCTCCTCGGAAGCCGCAGCAGCCTGGCCCAGCGCCGCGTGAACTGCCAGGTTGGAGTGACGCCAGCCAGACGCCAACTCCAGACGCCCGGCCACCAGGTGCGGGTCCGCGCTCAGGAGATCCGCCTGCAGCTAGGTCATCTCCGAAAGGGCACGCTCCAAGACAACAGTAGGAGCAGAAGAACCAGGGAGTGGAGGTGCTGCGGTGGGAGGAAGCGACACCATCACCAGGTCTTGGGAGACCGCGGGTTCCGGAGAAGCTGGGACCTTGTCAGCCGCGCGAAGCGCCGGCACCTCCGGACCCAACGGGGCCACGGTGGCTGATTCCACGCGGTGATCTTCCTCTTGGCCCCGCGAGGACGACCGGGCTGGGGAGATGTGGGCGCTGCTGCCTCCTTTCTCTGCGGAGGAAGGCATGGCCGCCGTATCCTCCTTCCTCTTCTTCGCCAAAGATGCCGGCCTGATCAACCAAGGGCAAGCGTCAGGAAATAAAAAGTACCGGCAGGGATAAAGCGAAGCTCGAGACACCTACCGGTCCACCGTGAAGTACTCCACCTTTCGCTTGTGAAGCTTGAAGCCTGACAGCATCGGGACCTAAAGGTCAGGTGTTCAGGCTCCGGCGGCGCCAGGCGGTGCGGGGGCAGAACCGGATCCAGCCCCAGGAGGTGTTGGGGTGGAGGCGGCACCACAGACCACCAGCGACGACCTACACTTCGTTGGGATGAGGGGTTGCTCCCTCTCCCCTTGGTAGGCGTCGGCTTCAGCATCATCAGGAAGGGCATGGAGAATCTAGGCCTTGCTTAGAGGGGAAGTCTCCCCCACCTCTTCCGGGGTCTTCTCCGAGTCCACCTCCTCTTCCCCCTCCCTGCGGGACTCGCCAGAAGACACCTCCATCGGTTTCTGCTCCATAGGTGCTCCCGGAAGCGCCGGCGGCACCAGCCCGCGTGCATCAAAAGTCGGCATGGAGGCGACGAATTCCTCCCAGTCCCTTCGTTGGAACAGGGGAACGAAGGCGCTGGGCGGGTACTCCTGGTTGTCCCGACTATGAGGCGCAGTACGGCGTCCAATTCATCGCCAGGAAGGTCCCCTGGCCTCAGGCGGGTCTTGTTTTCCTCTTCTTCAAGCTCCCAGAGGGTGCGTGCGCGCCCTTGGAGTGGGGCAACCCGCAGCATCAAGAACTCCCTCAGGAGCATCGCCCCCGTAATCTTGGCCGCCCTCGCGTTGCCCGACTTCAGGTCGGTCATCATCTGCCCCAACACTGATGATGCCCGCTCGTCGACAAGCTCCGCCTTGGGCCACCCTTTGCTCTGCTTGGGCGCCTCCGTCCATCATGACCCAATTGGATCGAAAGTTGTCGGCTCTCTTCCCGGTGCTCGAGATCGAGTTGGCCTTGCTGCATGCAACGAAATTAGTGCATCCGGAGGCGTGCTCGCCACTGACGCAGAGGAAGAAGAAATGGCGCAGGAGCGCCACGAACAGCATCATGCCCAGGTACGCCTCACAGTAGTAGGTGAAGATGGATAGGAGGAGGACAGAGTTGGGATGGAGGTGCAACACCTGCAGCCCGTAGTGGTCGAGGACTTCATAAAAGAAATCAGAGAATGGAGGAACCAACCCAACAACGACGCAGCTCGAGAAGAAGGGTGTGATGGCCTGGCTTATTAGGGATGATAGACTACACATATCAATAAGGAATTCCTTCTTTTCCGGGAGCCCATTTGGACAGAACTCCAAAGTTAAGCGTGCTCAGCTTGGAGTAGTGTCAGGATAGGTGACCGACCGGGAAGTTGCTGCCGGGTGCGCACGAGTGAGGACAAAGTGCACAGAAAAGACTAGTATTGATCTATGGGGCCAGCCTAGATCCCGCCAGGAGTAACGACCACAGGCGGGTGTGTCCGTGGCATTACAAGTTGGTATCAGAGCCGACCGTCGCGGTTACATGGATGTTTGGGGACATGTGCGCGGTCATGTTGTTCATGACTTCTGTGACCCGTCGTGGCACACGGCATGGTACATGTACTGGACTGGATGCACACACGTATGTGCCAAGAGGGAACGTTCCTGTGGCTCGACGAGGACGTCGGTTCCTCTGAGTGGGGGTGTATGTGATGGCCTGGCTTATTAGGGAAGATAGACTACTCATATCAATAAGGAATTCCTTCTTTTCCGGGAGCCCATTCATACAGAACTCCAAAGTTAAGCTTTCTCAGCTTGGAGTAGTGTCAGGATGGGTGACCGATCGAGAAGTTGCTCCCGGGTGTGCACGAGCGAGGACAAAGTGCGCAGAAAAGACTAGTATTGATCTTTGGGGCCAGTCTAGATCCCTCCAGTAGTAACGACCACCGGCGGGTGTGTCCGGGGCATTACAAAGGGGAAGAAGGTGCTCCCCTCAGGCTCTGGCTCGTCGGATGCAAGCCGGAGCTCCGTCTTCCCCCCACTCGTTGCTCTCTCCCACTGTCAGTAGGCGCACGGAGGCGAGGCTCTTCTCTGTGATGGTGGGCGCCTCAAGAGCGGGCTCGTACCAAGCCGGTGCCGAGGAAGTCTTGACCTTGCGTGGCGCCATGAGCGGCAGATGTAGAGCAAGCCTGGGGTAGATCTAGAGGTAGTGGCGGCGAAGAGCGAGAAAGGGGATCTAGAGCGAGGCAAGGAAGAAGCAACGAAGGCAAGTGCTGCCTGCGCCAGCCTTTTGTCAGGTTAAGTAGTTGTCGAGGCAACATGGGGAAGCGGAGATGCCCACATCCAATCAACCGCCACGCGTCAACCAAGGCTGCATGCTTCGGGGGCCCGCGGCGCTCCGTACTTGTCCATTGGCTTCGCCGCGAAGCCAAGACCGAACGCACCTTGGGCCCGGGGGCTACTGTCAGCGTTCTGGGAACGGGGGTCCCCAGACTTGCCTGCTTGCGGCCAACGGCATGGCTAAGCCAGCAGGCCGTACGGCCCATCTTCACCAACAAAGCATCCAAGACCCTTGCGAGGGTGCATGCCTCGCGAGGCGGACGACGTAAGACCTCCTCTGGAGTAGCCTAGCCAGGCAAGCTCACGAGGAGCGGAGATATCAAGGCAGGGAAAACATCACGAGGCCCTCGTGACGTGAGCCATGACGCACGACACCAGGCGGGCACCAGCGCACGCAGCGTCCTTGTTTCCTCTTTGGTGCTAAGGAGGCCAGCGCAGGCAAGAGTACCGAGGCATCAGGCAAAGGTTGCTATATCGGTGCAACGAGACCAAGACTAGGAGGACCGCAAGACGGAGGTCATCATGGAGCCCAAGACAGCGTCACCACCAGAGCTTTGCGCAGGCGAAGACCACTTTTGTCAGGATAGCTTGTACTAGCTGTCCCCCTTCAAATTGGCCCTCCGTTGTTGGCTCCCTTCCTGCTCGATATTTGGGAAGAGGACCAGGGCCTATATAAGTAGAGCTAGCCACCATAGTAGGGGCATCTCATCTTAGCTTGATCCAATCCGATCGAGAGCCTACTCACAAGAACACCTCAACCTTAGGAGGCTGTTCTTCCCCTGTACTGTTCATCATCAGCCCTAGAGGCAATCCACCACCACCACACTAGAGTAGGGTATTACACCACAACGGTGGCCCGAACCAATATAAACCTCGTGTCTTTCTGTGTTGCGAGTTCGTCGAGTTCGTCCGCAAGATCTTAGCGAGCAAGGGCGCAGATCGGAAGGAAGGAAAGACTTCGTGCGCACCCCAGTGTTCGAACCTTAAGGGTTTGCCGAAAGCCCACATCCGACAAAAAACCTTTGTTTTACACAGTCGGGAAGTCATCGTGCTAAGGCGCCACATGCTCAGCCGTTGAATATAACGTAGATCCAAGTTTATGGAAACAAGTATTGATAATACGTTTGTATCTCCATACTTATATCTCTTATTATTATTAAAAAACTAAGTTGGTGATGATGGTATGCCTGCCATTTTGCAATATACACTGTCTGATCTATATCTGACCACTAGAAAGCAAAATATGGCAATTTTATAAAAAGATACCCGCACCTCTCTCCATATTTGCAGATAAGGCCTTCCTTCGTTCATCCTTGTCTCCCACAACCTCATTGTTGAGTAATTAAAAAAGGAAGCCTCTGGAACAATCTGTCATGGTGTCGCGGGAAACCACGACCACCTATGGGACCAGGAGGTCCCTTGCTGGTTCGGCTGGGGGGCGACATATTGCAGAAAGAGCAGACATGTGTGGTGAAGTGCGACAGAGATCACATGGGAGATTTACCCAGGCTAGGGCCACCACGAGCCGTAAAACCCAACTCCTGCTTTAGTGGATTGATGGAGGAAAAGGTGGTGGTGGTGCGTAGTACACTTGCCCAGGAGGGGTTTCCTTAGGCAGCAGCGACTACGCGCGTATGGGGGTGTGAGTTATTCAATCTTCTAATCCTTCCTATGGTTGCCATGGGCCTCCTTTTATAGATCAAGGGGTAACCACAGTGGCAAAGTAGTCATTACGCACTGATAAGATAGCAAAGAGTGCTATCATACCTAACTCTACGGGCTGACAAGGCGCATTAAATGCATCACTTAACGTCACATTGTTGGTTGCCAGGCAAGGCTTGCCGGGCTATCTCGCCAGCTCCGCGCCTGTTCTCTTGACACATTGCAGGACGGGTGTCATCTGTGGATTTCTCCTGTAGGAAATGGCTGCCATGTGGCGAATGGCCGCCACTTAATCACTTTGCGGCTCGACACCACACTAATTGACGACGTGGGTCGTGTTGGAGCTGTTGGTGAGGCGATTTTTCCTGTGTGAGCCCCGGCAGGCCCTGCCAGGGCGTCTCGGCTATGTGCGTCTGGTGGTGGCCTCGCCCCTTGCTAAGCTCACCTGCCCGGCAAGGGAGGCTTCTTGTATTGACGATATCCTGCTTCCTTGGCTCATTCTTTGTCCTTATGATCTTCATGTTGGTCCTTCGAATCTCTTAGTTTCTCATACATCTTGGCTTGGTCTTCAATTGTCCGTGCACGAGTCAGGGGAAAGCACATACCCCTGTTTGTTTTCCCCGACATAAGCCCCTGGGCCTGAGCCACACGTGTCGCGAGGCACGTTAGGTTAGGCCCCAAAAGTGCACGGACACGTGGTAGGAGATAGCTGTGCACGCCGGTTTTGTCATGGCGACTAGTCAATCCAACATCCACTTCGCATAATTCTGAAGTGTCGCGCCCCCGATCTGCTTTTCCTCCTTAAGAGGAGGGACAAAACAGAGCGGCATGATTCACCCGTCTCCCGCTGTGCTTGTCACATCCCTAGCTTGTCCTTGCATCAATCTTCTTGCATCATGTTTAAAATTATGAAAGTTGAATTGGGGAAAGTGGAAAGCCTCAGAAATCATTTCTAAAAATAAAAAATTGCTTCAAATAAACTCAAGAAAATGTTCCTGTTCATTTCTGAAAATATTGGCAAGAGGTAAAATTCAAACCAATATTTTTGGAATCATAGAAATATTTATTTGGGTCTTTGAATTAAGTCAATACTTATTTGAATTGGAGATATAAATTCCTATAAATACTTTTATAACTCCAATAATTTTGAAAACTTGTGAGTGGCTCTGAATATGTTGTATCAGGCCACATGATAATTTTCAGAAGCTACAAAAATGATTTGGTTTAGAAACTAAATCAAAACAGACGAATAAAAATAGAAAACAATAAGAGAAATAGAAAGACAGAGAGAGCTGACCTGGCCTCACCTGTGTAGCACACCAGAGAGGCCGGCCCACCACTGTAGCAGCCCAGCTGGGCAAAGTCAGCCCAGCCCACCACCATAGCCGCCACCGTCTAGAACCTCCTGCCAGTAGGCAGGAGGGCGTGTGCCCGACGCGCCCGCCCACGCTCCTGGCCACGTCCTGCTTCCCGTTGCTGCCCCGACGCCCAGGACGTCGCCACGCACCCCCTGGCCCATCTCGCTCACTCCCTCGAGCTCATCCCCCTCCGCTGTTCTCTATCTCGCACGCACCGGAGTACGCTCGTCGCCGCCGCTCGCCATAGACACAGCCACCGCCTCCCCCGCGCCTCTCCGACGTGTCCCCGTGCTCCACCCCGACCCCCTCTTCCTCCTCATCGAGCCACGTGATGCCGGAAGCCCTAAAATGCTGGCCACGCCGTCTCCTTCAACCTCGGTCCGCCGAGATCGCCGGCGACCGCGCGCCGTCACCAACCCGTCCCCGAGCCCACCGAGCTGCTCTACGTGACCCCAGTGAGCTCCTGCTCCGAATATCCCTCCTCCTCGCCATTATTTCAAGCTCAAACTGCCGACTCCTTGCTGAACGAGCTCAACGCCGCTCGGGCTCGTCGCCGGCGCCGCTCCGATGCCCTTTTGGTCGCCCCAACGTGCCAAACGACGCCGCCGCATCGCGTAGTGCCTTGCCCGTGCTTTAGTTCGCGTGTTTGCTCATTGCAGCCGCTTTCCCGTGCACAACGGAACTTCGGCCACCGCTGTCGAGCTCGCCGGTGTCGTTTACGGCGTCCCCGTGTCCAGCAACTTGCACCACTGGATGCGGCAGCTCCCCAGCTTCACGTAGATGGCCTCCGCTGTCATTCTGGTCGCCAGAGTGCAAATCCCGTGCCCTCCGCCGCATATGCTGCCGCCGGCGGCTAAACACTGGCGCGTTAGCCCAAGTTGACCAAGGGGTTTGACCTCCCCTAGCTCAATGACAGGTGGGGCCGCCCTGCTAACTAACCTAGATTAGCACTACTAGAAAAAGGGCTATAGATGGGATTGACACTAATGGCGCACCAGACAAGCGGTGCACCATTAGTATATACTAATGGCGCACCACCTTCTGATACGCCATTAGAACTGAAACTACTAATGGCGCACCTGGCCCAGGGTGCGCCATTAGTATCAAAAAAAAAATTTGAACTAGTGCGCCTGTCCAAACATACTAATGGCGCATCCAGACACAGTGCGCCATTACTAGTTGTAACTAGTAATGGCGCACCTGTCGGAAAGTGCGCCACTAATTTTGTTTTTTTATTACATTTTTTATTCCTTTTTTTGCAAAACTACTAATGGCGCACTGTCCGACCGTGTGCCATTACTAGTTTAAACTAGTAATGGCACACTGTGGAACAGTGCGCCATTAGTATGTTTTTTTTGCAAAACTACTAATGGCGCACCACCAGAACGTGCGCCATTAGTAACCTGGATTACTAATGGCGCATTTAGAGTTGGTGCGCCATTAGTAAGTGGGCAGCAACAAGATATTTTGGACAGCCTCTCCTACCCACACTCACTTTCTCCCCACTTCATTCTCTCCACCTCCTCCTTGTCTCGGGTGCCTCCTGTTTTTCACCTCATTTCCACCATAGATTCATTCAATTTAAGTGGTTAAATTACCTTGTTTTGATAGGTAAGTAAGGGGGAAGCTATATTTATGTTGTTCTCCCTACAACAATGTGCACATGCACTTTTTATGGCCTAGCTAGATCTATGTATGTTCGTGGTGTTGCATACGTTTGTGGTGTTGCATATGTGTTTGTGTTTGGAGGTGTACCGGTATTTGAAATGCGATAGTTGCCAATATTTTGCCGGAATGTTGATTCATTTCCGTTTCGGCGAGAATTTTGGCATTAAGCATTCTTTTTGGTCCTATTTTTAGGGAAAGTCATGCCAAATTTTTTCTTGGTTCTAAAATATCGTTTTGCTCTACCCCGCAGGCGACCATGGTCCGCATGATGACCGAAGGCATCGTGAATAGGTTTTTGAGGTCCGCGAAGGCCGAGATGCTTCAAAAGAACGAGACGGAGATAAGATGTCCGTGTCGAAGATGCAAGCTGAAGAGCCTTATTGTGGACCCGGAATCCGGGCAGGTGCGGGACCACCTGCTCTTGCGTGGTTTCATGGATGGCTATCGGTGGCAAGGTGATGAAGATGACTACGAAGTCGTCCATGGGGGCTGGGCAAGAAATGACGAAGGGCAGCAAGACAACCACCGCGGCTTGGGCGGGCGAGAAGATGAAGAATCCCTAGGAGATGATCACGACGGTGATGCTGTACACAGTCATCATGTAGAAGATGCAGGACATGATGATGAGCAGACGACGGGCATGATCATGAAGATGATGATGCCGGTGGAGCAGACGACGCTGGACCATCGATGGGCTGGGTGCAGGACCCTCATATTCAAGAGCTGCTTCTCAAGCAAACGGATAACGCAAGAGCTGCCGCCCGAGAGAAAGCCAAGATGGATCAACTTGAGTTAGACGCGGTTACTCCATTGTATGAAGGATGCAGGCCCGAGGATACCCGCCTGAAAGTAACGCTCATGGCTCTGGAGATGAAGGTAAAACACAAAATGACCGACACATGTTTCGACGAGAACATGTCATTCTGGCACGAACGTCTTCCCAAGGGGAACAAGTGCCCGACCAGTTTGGAGGAGGCGAAGAAAATTGTGTGTCCTCTGGATTTACCGCACAAGAAATACCATGTGTGCATGAACAATTGCATCATTTATCGGGACGAGCACGCGGAGTCCACCATATGTCCGGTGTGCGGCGTCACTCGATACAAGAAGAGGAAGAAAGCTCCTCGAAAAGTGGTGTGGTACTTTCCGATCAGTCCTCGTCTATAGCGGTATTTCGCGGACCCTAAGGTAGCAAAGCTCCTGCGTTGGCACGCGGATTGGGAGGAGAAGAAGCGAGAAGATGACGCAAATGATCCGGAGATAGATAAAAAAGACAAGATGTTGAGTCACCCTAAGGATGCGAGCCAGTGGCAAGCGTTGAACTTCGAAGACCCAGAATTTCAGAACGATCCAAGGAACATCGTGCTGGGCGCGAGCACCAATGGAGTCAATCCATTTGGCATCCAGAGAAGCACACATAGCACCTTTCCTGTGTTTGTGTGGATGTACAACCTTCCCCCTGGTTGTGCATGAAGAGGAAGTACATTCACATGAGTATACTAATTGAAGGACCGAAACAACCAGGGAACGACATCAATCTGTATCTGGGGCTGCTGAAAGAGGAGCTTGACATGCTGTGGAAAACGCCAGCCAATACGTGGGACGCCGCAGAGAAAGAATATTTCCCTATGAGAGCCGCGCTGCTCACGACGGTGCACGACTATCTCGGTTACGGATATGTCGCGGGGCAGGTGGTCCACGGATTTTCTGGATGCGTCAGGTGCATGGATGACACAACGTATCACCAGCTCGATAGAGATCCCGGGTCTTCGAAAACCGTGTTCATGGGACATCGAAGGTGGCTTCGCGACGATGACCCGTGGAGAAAATGCAAGGATCTGTTCGATGGTGAAACCGAACCCCGAGGACGCCCGCGTACGAGGAGCGGCGAGGAAATAGACGAGCTGTTGAAAAATTGGAAAGACTGCCCACTGCCGGGAAAGAAGCAAAAGGCGCCAGAGCCGGGAAAGAAGCGAAAGGCGCCAGAGCCGCTGCTGAAGGTATGGAAAACGAGGTCTGTTTTCTGGGACTTGCCGTACTGGAAGATCCACCGTGTGCCTCACAGCCTTGATGTAATGCATATCACAAAGAACGTGTGCGAGAGTCTGCTTGGTACCCTGCTCAACATGCCAGAGAGGACCAAAGATGGGCCGAAAGCAAGGGCAGACTTGAAATCAATGGGCATCACGCAGGAGCTTCACGCTATATATGATGATGATGATGATGATGATGATGTTGATGATGATGTTGATGATGATGATGATGATGAGGCGAAGCAGGACACGGAAAGTCGTCGCAAAGGCAAAAAGGCCAAGAAGACCGGAAATGACTACCCTCCCGCGTGCTTCACTCTAAGTCAGGAGGAGATCGAGCAGTTTTTCACCTGCCTCCTAGGAGTAAAACTTCCTTACGGTTACACGGGGAAGATAAGCAGATACCTAGACCCAGCGAAGCTGAAGTTCAGCGGGATGAAGTCTCACAACTGTCACGTGCTGATGACGCAGATACTTCCAGTTGCAATCTGTGGGATCATGGACGCGCACGTCCGTAAAACGCTATTTGGCCTATGCAACTTTTTTGACGTCATCTCTCGGAAGTCTGTTGGCGTGAGGCAACTCAGAAGGCTACAGGAAGAGATCGTGGTGATACTATGCGAGCTTGAGATGTACTTCCCGCCCGCATTCTTCGACGTTATGGTGCATCTTCTGGTCCATATCGTGGACGATATCATCCAACTCGGGCCGACGTTCCTGCACAGCATGATGCCGTTCGAAAGGATGAATGGTGTCATCAAAGGATACGTTCGCAACATGTCACGTCCAGAGGGAAGCATAGCCAGGGGCTTTCTGACCGAAGAGTGCATCTCCTACTACACGAATTATCTAGGCATCGAGAACCCCGTTGGTCTGCCCATCAACAGGCACCTCGGCAGGCTCGCTGGATGGGGTCACCGTGAGGGTCGCCGCGAAATGCATGTCGACTTTGAGGGTCGACTCGCCGACTTTGAAAGAGCAAACCTAGTCGCGCTACAACACATAGACGTGGTCGATCCTTGGGTGGTAGAGCACAAAACCTTTATTAAGAAGACGTACAATGACCGAGGCCAACAGAGGACGGACGGAGATATACTCAAAGAGCACAACTCATGTTTCACGCGTTGGTTCAAGCAGAAGCTTCTGTCGTACCCTTTACATGAGGATTCTTCCGCGGAAGAACAACTCATATTCGCCTTGTCACAGGGTGCCGAGCACAACTTGATGACCTATGAGGCGTACGATATCAACGGCTACACATTCTACACCGAGGCCAAGGACATGAAGAGCAATGGTTATCAGAACTCCGTGGTAACGATGGAATCCTACACCGGTAACGACAAGGACAGATACTACGGAAGGATCGAGGAGATCTGGGAGCTGAGCTACGCTGGAGAGAAGGTCCCGATGTTCCGTGTCAGATGGGCCAAGAGCGTCCTAAAAGAAGACCGGTATTTCACCACCATGGTTATACCCGAAGCCAAATCCAAGACCGCGGGCGCAAACGTCACCGCGAAAAATGAGCCATGGGTACTGGCTTCCCAAGTGGACCAATGCTTCTTCATTACCGACCCATCAAAGCCCATTCGTGTTGTCGTGAGGAGAGGCAAAAGGAAGATCATCGGAATGGATGGAGTAGCCAATGAGCAAGACTTCGACAAGTACGGCGACCCGAGGATCGAACATGACGATGACGATGAAGTAGCAGCATACACCACAAGAAGAAGCAGGACCACCCTACCTAAAGGACGTCCGTTCCACAGAAGAACTCCATTTGCGAAAAAGAAGGGCAAGAAGATTGTGAACAGATAGCTAGCTAAGATCGATTGTATTTAAATCGTAGCCTTCATTTCTCGATTGTATTTCATGGGCACTTTTTGAACTATCATGAATATTTTTAAATTTCATGGACACTCGATCTCGATCCCCCTCCATCTCGATCGCTATCCCACCTCGCCAGATCCGGTCCCCCTCGCCGCCGAGCACCCCCCGGTCCACCGGCCGCCGCCGACCCCCCCGCACCCTCGATTCCCATACTCAACCGCCGCCGCCGACCCCCCGCACCCCTCCCCTACTCAACCGCCGCCGCCGACCCCCCGCACCCCGCGCACCCTCCCCCGCTCCACCGGCATTACTGTTTGATGATATTTTTAAAAAAATTATTATTGTCTTATAAAAAAAATATTACTGTTATAAAAAACATATTTAAACACAAATAAGTATCAAACAGCATTTTAAATGCATAAAAAAATTGTGGAGCCTGGGAATCTAACCCAGGACCTCCTGGTGTGAGAATTGGCTGCTGACCAGTCGAGCTAGTAGAGGGAACTTGGTGTGGATCAGGTCAGGTGGAAGATAACCTGTTGGCTCGAGCAGAAAAAAAATACTAATGGCGCACCAGGGTGAGGTGCGCCATTAGTATGGATGTACTTATGGCGCACCGAGGGGTGGTGCGGCATTAGTATTGTGCCGCCCCCATCCATATTTCCTCCCCGGCCAAACCTATCCCCTCTCTCTCCCTCGCCCTCGCCCTCGATCCCCTTCCCCTCTCCTCTCCCGACGCCGCTGCCCCGCCGCCTCGATGCCGCCCCGACGCCGCGACGCCACCCCGTCGTCCTTGTCTCCGCCCCGACGCCCCGACGTCGCGACGCCGCCCTCTCCTCTCCCGACGCCGCCGCCCCACCGCCCCGTCGTCATCGTCTCCTCGGCGCCGCTCTCCCCGTCGCCCCACCTCGTTGGACGCCATCGCCCCGCCACCCTCATCACCGGTGGCCCGGACGCCGCCCCGTCCACACCACCGTCGCCGGAGCACCACCACCACCCGGACCTCGTCGATTCTCGGACCTCGTCGCACCACCACCACCCGGACCTCGTCGCCCCACCTCGTCGCCCCGTCCACACCACCGCCCCCGTGAGCTCCCCCTCCTCCTCTGCCCCTCTCCCCCTCGCAAGCTGGATCTTCCTGCCGGTAGGAGGATTTCTGAGGTCATTTTGATCCTGCAATTCTTGCTCTTGCAGCTCATTTTGTTAGCCATTGAATAAACAATAGTAACTGAAGGAGCATACTATCTAGGGTGAGGATTGTACGAAGTTCCTGATCCATCAGTACCATATTTCTGAGGTCAAATAGCTCATCAAGGAATACCTTATTCTCCAAAAATATGCGGCTTTGACATAAGCAAGGTAGAACCACTAACAACACTGTCATATATAGCGAACCTAACTCTATAGAATTTTTTTTCTGAAAAGTTGAGCTAAATCCTAACTACAGTGGATACATCACCATTTAGATGCTCTGAAGTAGGTTTTCACTAAGAGAATTCAAAACTAAGACATGTTCTTAAACTAAAGCAGTATTTGTATCACAGAAAAAGTTCTGAAGCTGTTGAACCTTACCTTATGTAACAAGTTTTTTGCCTCCTTTGACCTGATATGCTTGACGATATTTCTGTTTGATTCTCAATTTGATCAAGCTCCTTCATTCTAAGTGGACCCATAAATACACCAAGTATATTGTACTACTATGACTGAGAGCTGATAAATTGGAGAAACATTGCAATATATATACAACAAGTAACTGTTCTGCCCCGTCTCTGTAAACTAGTACAAAGTAATCCTTGATGTTCAGACCCAAAATTTAAGCATCAAGTTTGTTCGACAAAAAAAGGCAAGGAACATCATGAACAACTCTCCATGACTTAATTTTCCTATATGCATTGGCTTGTACAGCAGGTTCACTTTTCCTATATGCATTGGCCAGTCTAGCAGGTTCACTTTTCAAAACAAATTAGAGCAGACCTCATACACCCAAGAAAACCTGAAAAAAATGAAGTTCAACCCCTCACTTTTCCTATATGCATTGGCCTGTACAGTTGGATTTGTTTCTGATTTTAGTGTTTTCAGTCTATTTTTCTATTTCTGCTTTAACATAACGGAATAACTAATGGTGGCTGCCTAATGATGACAGACTAAGTTTCTGATTTATTTTCTTATAGAAGTGTAGATTCATTGGTAGCAATTGTTTTCAGTGTCTCATGTTGCTTGTAGTGGTTTGTCCAAAATGTTGAATGATACTGCTTGGAGATGCATATATTGTTTCACCTCTTCACATGCCAATGTATTTTCCATGTTGTGATGGAGGCCTTTTTTGCCTTGTCCACCCGAGAGGCCCTTGAGTTTGCCGGAATGTCGATTAACTTCCGTTCCGGCAAATTCGGGTACTCCATATGTCCTATTTTCAGCAAAGGTCATGCTGAAATTTTCCGTGAATTTTAGCATGACTTTGCTAAAAATAGGACATATGGGGTACTTGTGACTAATGCATGGGCCGGGGTATCTTAGTAGTTAATTAAGTAGGATCAAGTGCCCCGGCGTACTTGTGACTAATGCATGGCTTTTAGGGTGCCTCGATGTCGATAAAAACCGAAATGATGAAAGCATAGGCATTTAGGGTGCCTCGGCGTCGAAAAACCCTCAATGATAAAAGCTTAGCTTTTAGGATGCCTCGGTGTCGACAAACCCTAAATGATGAGACCATGATCTTGTTCCTTGACAATAACCAACTTTTTGACCAAACTTTGTTCCTATTTAGAGAGAAACATGGACAACAACGATGAGGCCGGGGGTTCGGGCGGCAATGCATTCTGGAAGCTGTCCCAGGAGATGGAGGAACAACCTCACTTGTATGAGGACGCCGCCTTCCCCACCGATCCTGAGACCACTGATGGTACCGCCGAGGATGAGCCCACTGATGCCACCACTGATGGTGCCGCCGAGGATGCCACCACTGATGATGGCGGCGCACGCACAGATGGCAGCCAACCGAAGAGGCAACGAAAGGACCGGCGCCCGACCGTGCTCCGCACCCTCAAGGAGGAAGTTACTGAAGTGGACTCTGACGGGAATCCAACGGCGCCCGAACGAATAGTCAAGGGGTACTCTCTTCAGCTCGGGTGCATTCTCCGGAGCACCGTCTCGATCAACACCGAGAACCTGAGGCATCCTGACCAAGGGAATTTGCGCAACCTCCTCTTCACGAAGCTGGACAAACGATACAAGTTCCCCGCTGAATTTGAAAACACAAGCCTCAAAGGGAATAAAGTGAACAATGCTTCCCTCACGAAGATGAGCAAGGCCCTGTCTACTTGGAAAAGCAATGTGAAGAGAATGATCGAGAAAGGTGAGAGTTATGAGAAGATCAAGGAGAAAAATCCTTCGATCACCGAAGATGACTACAACGACTTCAAGATCAATTGCTCGAGCACCGCAAACTCCGAATCAAGTAAGTGGGGGAAAGAAATGTGGGAGCTGAACTTAGGGGAACACACACTCGGTCCCGGCGGTTACAGAGTGGCGGAGCCTATATGGGACAAGGAGGAGGTGGACCGTGCCGAGCAAGGCCTACCGCCCCTCTTCGATAAATACGGTGACAAGCAGACCAGGAACTTTGTCAGGGCCCGGTACAAGAAGGACCCGAAAACAAAGGAGCTTACCACGGATCCGAAGACCAGGGCGCTTGAGCTTGTTCTGGTAAGGAATACACCCCCGCGTAATTAGCTCCATATGGTTGCATTCTAATTAATGAAGCCAAATTTCTAAATGGTTCACATTCCTTCCGCAGGCGACTAAAAGCAGTAGCGCGGGGTCGACTAAGAGCAACCCTTGGGACACCACTCTAAATAGGGCGTTGAATGTAATGAAGAACAAGGATAAGCTTAGTAAGCCGACGTCAGCTGGTCGTGTGGCCGGCAAAGGCTTGTCGACAAAATGGTCGTCATACTATAACACTGGTGGGCGAAAGGAGAAAAAGACCAGCTCGGAAAGCCAGGCGCGCGAGGTTCAAGAACTCAGGGCACAGGTGGCGCGGATTCCGGAGATTGTCCAAGAGCAAGTGCAACAACAACTAGGAGCGACGATCACCGCCATTGTGCCTACCTTGATCCAGTGGATTAGTGCGTGGATTGCGGGCGGCCAACAGGGGCCGCCCCCAATTCCTAGCTTCACGGCCAGCAACTCGCAGAACGCGATGGTGGGGCCATTGGTGTCTCCGACGCCGGCACGGGAGCTTAATGCACCTGGGTGTACGCCGGCCGGCACCTCTGCAGCAAGCGGCCCCTCCGTCAACTGCACGCCCGCCGTTGGCGGTGCCTCGACATTAGCCGAGCTCGACGCCATCATCACGGTAACTAATTAAGCCTCTCTCGGCCGAGGACTTCATCTCCTTGCCTTTGACTGGGCATCCCTGACGCCCTACATGTTTTCGCAGGGCGCCGCCGACGTTCCGTGCACTCTCCTACACTTCGTGAACAACGAGTTGGTCGATGTCGCCAAGGGAAAAATCGTTCAACCGGGCAACCCCTTGTTCCACGGTACCCAGATGCCACCCAACTTGTTTAGGGTTCAACTGGTTCGGGTGCTGCCAGGCTGCGACGAGTTGTTACCTCTGATTCGACCCGTCGGGGCTGACGATGATGACGTGATGACCCTCAGCGCCTGCCTGAGCTGGCCCCTGCTTTGGCCGAAGAGCCAGATTCGTTTGGGGGCGGGGGACACCACCCCAAAGACAACACCGCCAGTCGTGCCGGCGCCAAGTCGGCCCCATGGAAAGACCGCCGCAACGGTGCCGGACATCCCTATGCCACTGGATCCAAACATGCATATGGCACAGGATCAGAACGGCGACGACGACGATACATTTGCCAACGTCGATCAGTACTTTGCCGATCATGGGTACGGTGGCGACTTCATGGGGCCTCCTTCTCAAGAACCCAACCCAACAAAAGACGTGCGCGATCTAGCTGGTACCGCTGAGAAGCCAAGTTGCAACAGGCGTCGTCTGCCGTTCAGCTCTCAGGAGACACCTCCAGCTGCCGACTTCACCGAGCCTCAGATAGGCGAGGTGTGAAATATTATCAGCCCCAACACACTCAAGAAGGTGGTCTGTGAGCAGAACTCGGTCCCATTACAAGAGAAGAAGAAGGCACGCAAAAGAAAGACTAACAAGGATGCAGGCCAGCCGGCACCGAGTACGATCCGTGCTCAGGACGGGCCACCTTCACCTGAGGATATCTCGAGGAGGGTGCATGTGGCGGGTAGGCCGATGCTACCGAGAAATATGCTCGATGCTGCAATCGGTGCTATGCGGAGTCTGCATGACAGTGTTCTTTCTTTGGAGAAGCGTCGTCTCGGAGAGAAGGATGTGGCATACCCGGTTTTCGCGGCCAAGGTGCCAGAGGGCAAGGGCTTTGTGGATAACTCCATCGGGGGTACGATCGTCCTGCGGTTTGATGACATCCATGCTATGTTGAACCTTCATCCGCTGCACTACACCTTCGTTCGGCTATTTTCGCTAAGTATGGAGATGCGGATCATTCTCGACAAGACCCCGGACATCGTGATAGTCGACCCCTTCTACATGCGTGCCAAGATCTTGGGCAGCGCTGGGGACCAGCAAGTCGCGACTTCTTACATCGAAGGCGTCATTCTGGCAAACCAAGATAAGGATAACTTCCTCGTGCCTTACTTTCCCGAGTAAGTCCTCCCCTCAACCGCCCCGTAACATATGAATTCTTAGATTTCGATCATTTTTCTTTTAACATTCCGTGTTTTCTGCAGTGACACACATTGCATGCTCATCCTCCTAAGCCCCAAATATTCCATGGCCACGTATTTCGACCCGGACCGTCAGTTGAACGTAGACTACACAAATGTCAAGAAGGTTCTTGATGATGTTCTCCCCGGCTACGTCAAATCTGGAGGCACCTTCACCAGGCCTATTCGTAAGTACGGCAAGCACGTGTTCTCCCACAATACGACGTTCTGCTGCGTCAAGCAGCCGCCTGGCGGTCAGAAGGGTGCCTACTACGCCATCCATCACATGCGGGTGATCATACGGGACCATCATCAACTTCTGCTACCGAGTAAACTCAAAGATTGGGCCGCGAGCGTGTCGGCAATCCAGGACGCGGACATCAGACAAGAATTCTTTCGCATCCAGTCGGAGTTTGCGGAAATCATCTATCAAGATGTCCTTCGTACCTCGGGGCAGTTCTACCTCAGAAATCAACCGTCCAACAGTGACATCGACACAATGCTACAAATGCAGGCTGACAACGACCGTTATTTCATGACTCCCACGATAGACGGCAGCTTCATCCACGCTCCGGTCCCTTGAGTCGATTCAAAAGCAGTGATGCTGTGTCTAGTTCTGAAACATCGATTGGCTCATGTTGTAATTAAACTTTAATGAACTTGTAGTATGTCTCTTTGGTTTCGAGAGTCGTTCAACTTAGATGTAATCGATGCTATTAATGTCTGGCGCTTCTCTTCCGATCGTTCTGTTGCATACTTATATATTGCTTATGTATTGTCTGTGAATTGGTACTAATGTTTCGTTTGGCTACTGCATAGCGATGCCGTCGTATGTCGTGTACAAGGGTAAGGTTCCTAGAGTCTGCGACGACTGGGAGGAGTGTCGGAGACAGGTTCACCGATTCAGCGGTAACAGTTACAAAGGGTACACCACTAGGGCCGAGGCCGAATCTACATACGCCCGCTATCTAGCGGGAGAGGGGAGGGAGCGCTGGAGGAACCGGATGAAGACGAGTTTCATCGTGATGATGCTCATCGTGATGACCGCAGCTCTCTTCTATGTGATGGTAGTTTAGATGATCGATATCGACTTGTAATGTGAAGACAAACTCGCTACTCGCGGTCTCGAGACTTGTAATATAATGTTCTATCTTTGTTCGGTCTTTTCAATTCGGAGACTAATATGATGAATTGTATTCGGAGACTAATATGATGAATTGTATTCAGAGACTAATATTCTATTGTATTCGATGAATCTGTTGTTGATGTGTGCTGTCTATATTTTGTCCAATTATACATTTTGTAACCTGTGCAAAAAACAGAAAATAAATAAATAAATAAAACCTAATATTCATACTAATGGCGCATCACATCACAGTGCGCCATTAGTATGCCAAAGGATACTAATGGCGCATCATTAAACAGTGCGCCATTAGTATGCCGAAGTTACTAATGGCGCATCTTGTTGTTGTGCGCCATTAGTATGCCAAAGCACCTGGGTATACATGGCCCCCTGGGAGGCATACTAATGGCGCACTGTTGTATATACTAATGGTGCATCTGAGGTGCGCCATTAGTATACCAGATACTAATGGCGCACCTGTGGTGCGCCATTAGTAAAATATACTAATGGCGTGGCACTAATGGCGCACCACTAATGCGCCATTAATGGCCAAATTAGGTGCGCCATTAGTAGGCCTTTTCCTAGTAGTGTAGGATTAACTAAACCTAGCTAATTTAGCTTATCTACTGACATGCGGGCCCCGCCTAGCTAACTAAGTTAGTTAGGGCTAATCCTATTTAGGTTAGTTAGGTTAGTCGCTGACCAGTGGGCCCAGCCCAGTTAGTTAGGGCTAACTAACTTAGTTAGTTGACTAGGTCACTGACCAGTGGGTCCCACTGGTCAGGTTTGACCTAGTCGATGCCTTTGGCCTGCTGACGTCACCCTGACATCATGCTGACGCAGTATATGCTTCTGGGATTTTAATAAGTCAGAAATGATTTATTTATTTTTAGAAAATACCCAAAACTTCTAAAAATCATAGAAATTCAACCGTAACTCCAAATGAAATAAATTATATATGAAAAATGATCAGAAAAATCCAATCTATCCATCTGTACCATTTTCGTGCATGTTAGAATAACTTATGGCTGCTGTTTAGACCAAATCATATAAATGGCATTTAAACCCTCACATATGGAGTTTGAATTGAACCAAGGGTTCAAACCAACTACAGTTAACATGTTGCTAGTTGCATTAGCTCAAAACACAGCATATTGACAGGTCATTATCCTGCATCATATTGTGCATTGCATTGATTGTGCTCTCCTTCTCTGTTGCCGGTATTTGTCCCCCCCGGTAGACGTATGTTTCGACGACGTGTTCGATGACATCGATGAAGAGCTATATCATCTTCAGAAGTGCCAGGCAAGCAAAACCCCCTTGCTCATTCCGATACAATCCCACTCTATCGCTCCTGCTCTTTTTTAGTGCATTAGGACAACAACGATTCATCTGTTACTTGTTGTGGTAGTTGAACCCCTTATCCTCTGCATGACCTGTCATTGCCACAGTAAATAGATGAAACCCACTAGCATGAGTAGGAGTTGTTTGAGCCCTGATGTGCCTACTCATTCATGCTTGTTTGTCATGCCTGCTGTTGCATAGAATTATGTTAGGTCTGATTCATCGAGGATGAATCGGAGGAGTGTGAACATGTCCTACTGTTGAGAGCTAAGTGTGTGAACATGATTTGGTAAAGGTATCGATGAGAGGCCATGTAGGAGTACATGGTGGGTTGTTTCATTGAATCCGTCCTTAGGAACTGAGTTCTGTGTTTTTGATCCATGAAACAACTACTACCACACATTGGTCCTTGAAATATGACCCCGCTCGACTTACTGACCCCTCTCATCCTCTGTCGAGGAGTTGCAACTAGTTTCTAGTGTTTATAGGATATGTGTTGGCGGCCGTGCGTAGCGCTGACCCTAGGGGTGGGCTATGATGCGGTAGATACATCGTGGCATGGTGTACCGGGCGCCCGTTTGGTGTCTCGGGAACCCTGCACACATCGTTTGGGGCTGTGAGCGAAACTTCGGCCGGATCTCCTCGCGGATGGAACCCGAATTGGCGATAAATCTGGACTAGCGACTTGTGCGGTTAGTCAGGTTGTGGTCTACACCCACGTCGGCTTTCGCTTGAAGTCTGCCGAGCACATGTCGTGTGCAGACGCTAAGTGGTGGAAACATGTTTGACGAAGTACACCCCTGCAGGGTATAAAACTATTCGAATAGCCGCGTCCGCGGTAAAGGACTTATGGGTTGCCTATAACAGTTCATAGAGAAGTGAAAGTGGATACTCTAAAATGCGCAAGATAAGCGTGAGTGCTATGGATGGCGTTCTCGTAGGGAGACGGGGGCGGATCCATAGTGGTGTATTGATATGGTGAATATGTGGACTTGTGTGCGCCACCTCAAAAGAGTTGCTTGCAGTCATAGTTTAAGATATCCACCCAGTCAAAGCTGGCTTGCTGCAGTTAAACTCCACCACCCCCCTACTGATACCGATGCATATGTAGCTAGTTCTGATGTAAGTCTTGCTTAGTGCTTTTGTACTCACGTTTGCTTAATTTATGTTTTGTAGAGAGACTTCAGTCTCGCTAGTAGTTTCATGTGGACTTCGACGTTTAGCTTGATACCTCAGCTATGATCTTGTGCCCTCGGCAGGATCTGGTAGATAGTCAGGCTTCTCAGCCTTTTTCATTTCTAGATGTCTGTACTCAGACATGTTAAGCTTCCGCATGTGCTTTGATTTGTTTGCTATGATTGTTGGGTCATGAGACCCATGTTTGTAATATCTCGCTCCTCGGTGCCTAATGAATAAATACTGGAATCGTAGAGTTATGTTGTGATGCCATGTTGTATTTACACATATCGAGCATATTGTGTGTATGATTGAAATGCTTGCTATGTGTAGGATCCGACAATCTAGTTGTTTATCCTTGGCAGCCTCTCTTATGGGGAAATGTAGTCTATTGCTTCCTTGAGACATAGTAGTCCTCTACAGCCCGGTTCACCGGAGTCCTGCTAGCCCAGCACTACTGCTCAGGACACTTGACTGACCGGCATGTGTTTCACTTCGTTCCTGTGTCTGTCCCTTCGGGGAAATGTCACGCGGTGACATCCGGAGTCCTGCCTAGCCTGCTACAGCCCGGTTCACCACAGTCTTGTTAGCCCAGTGCTACAGCCCGGATTCACACGCTCCTGACCGACATGCTCGAGGTTGATTTATGTATGCCTGTTCCCATAGGTTAGTGCCGCTTTGGGTTCACGACTAGCCATGTCGGCCCGGGTTCTCTGTCATATGGATGCTAGCGACACTATCATATACGTGAGCCAAAAGGCGCAAATGGTCGCGGGCCATGGTAAGGCGACACCCGTGGGAATACCGTGCGTGAGGCCGCAAAGTGATATGAGGTGTTTCCGGCCAGATCGATGTGACTTGGAATCGGGGTCCTGACAGCTTTGGTATCAGAGCCTGACTGCCTGTAGGATTACCAAGCGAAACTGGTCGGAGTTGAGTCTAGAAATGCTTTAGCTATATAAGGGAATTGATTGTGGAACGTAACGTAAGGCTCTTTTTACTCCTTTACCTTATGCCCTTCTGATCTGAGTCACCCTCTTCTCTTCTACGGGGATTAAGAACTAGGCTTCTCATCTATCTATCAGGATCACGTGTTACTAATCCGTAGACTTGTAGGATTGTTGGATTCAAGTCTCAGTTCAGTTTCTATTACTTCTGTATGTTCATAGCTGGCCTCAGAACCTTGATATTGTGATGTTAAGTGGTTATGCCACTATTTTGCAGGATGTCTCAAATATTTTTGAGCATTTATAGCCGTTATTCTGTCCGAGTCATCCCAGGTTTCTAAATAGTCTGATGCATTTGTAAATTCCTTCTTCCCGTTGTCGATGTTCCTTTGGGCCAGATTAAGCACACTTCACGGTCTGTGAGGTACTCCGTTGCCTCGGCGTATATGTTGGAGCTACTATTATGACTCTAGTTGTCTTATGAAACCATCTAGTAATCTATCCATGTTTTGAGTTCCCAGTGTGATGAATCTGGCCACAATTCTCGAAAGCATTCCGTGATGCCACTTAGTAGTAGGCATTCTACTCCTGGGTTTTTTAAACCGAGATTCACACTACCTACCTCGTGTTGAAAGTGTTTGCTAGTTCCTTTAGGATATTAGTAACCTTGCGATAGTCCTCGAGGTCCGTGGTACATCGTTCTTCCAGTACCATGAACCAATACGGCAAGAGTTCTCTTGAACCAAAAGATCACAACACGAGTGCTTTCAATGAGTTCTCCATTCTACCTTGTGAATTTGCTGGTTCTTCCTTTCTTCATGGGTTATCCGGAAGAAATATTGAGCTTTGCTCGACACACTAATCTATGCATCCACAACTCAGAAAATCAGATGTTCTTTTGAGTTGTCCCTCTTTAGTTGTCTTCTGACCTTCGTCTATCAATTGATAGTCAGGAGTAGTTGTGCATTCATGTTCATCGATGCCTTTTACTCTTGTGGTCTGTTAAGCCATTCTATTCCAGAATGACTAGGAGAAACAAACTCCAGTACCTCGTCCATATCCAGGATTGGGTCAAACTAGTTGTGTATCGCAGATCAAATGCCAAACCAGCTTTTGTTCTGTTCTACCTTGGAGTATTACCCTATTCATGTCAAGAATATCATAGGAATTGCACCATCTCTTATGAATTTTTGACGCAGTGATTCTTCTTGCCATCATTGTTCATTCCTCGGCTCCCGTGTTATTATAACCGGAATGCTGGCAAGTGAGTTGTGGTGTGTGAAATCAATATTCCTAGCAACTCCGTTGCTTGGTAGTTAATGGACAATATTCTCATTCTTAGCGTGTTGGTTATTAAATCATCATCCTAAGATTGATCGTGCTATCTAGTCCTTATTTCTGGTACACTCCTCGATCAATGAGTTAGGATTATGCCAATCCCTCACTCTTTTGATCATATCATCTTGCCCTGAAAAGCAAGGTTGTTCTCGAGCTTAGTAACATATCGGTGGTTCGTGATTTTTCCGAAGATCTTCTCGGAAGTATTACCTGGTTGTCACCTGACCGCTATGTTGAGTTCGTGATCATGTTGGTTTTCCTCTAAACCACCCATTCTCCAAGAATCTGTGCTGGATATCCCTGAGCTAGTTGGTTGAGCTAGACAACAACTTGGAGAGATGGAAGATAAATCTTTGCTTAACTTAGTTCATCTCTAAGGGATTTCTTCTGTGTGTGTGTGTGTTGAAGAAAGATGATATCTCCATTGATTGGTCCTCGTGACCAGTTGTTGGATCTATTGCCTTGTCAAAACTTTGACTTGAGTATGGGCTATCGTCAAGTCAAATCAGAACCAACGATGTTCGTAATGTTGTCTTACTCGTGGTTGATCCCTCGAGCATACACCATTACATCCTTTGGTCTGACCAATGCTATCGCCGTGTTCACATGATGGTGGAAGTCCACTAATATGGAAATTTCGATGAGTTGTTGTTGAGCCCATCAGCAGCATTTTGTCTCCCCCATGATTTATGTTGAACATCAACCTAGTGTTGAAAACTTGTAAGCAATGCCTTCGTGTCCCGTTCATGAAGCATATGTTGGATGAAAGAAGTGACCTTCTCCGGTTCACGTGCATTTGGTGTAAGTTGCTGCCGTGAGTTCGAGAAAGGTTGTTTTTGTTTCCTCTGTTACCATCCCAAGTCAGCTATGCATGTGCGAATGTATTCTATTGTTTGGTAGATTAATTACCTCCACCCCATATGTATTCCCTAGCACACCAAGCCACTGATTGAATTGTTCAAGGAAAAGGAGTTACTGTGCGAATACTAGTTCATGCACAAGGACTTTGATATCCTTAATGATGGTTCCCCACCTGAACTGGGTAGTGTTTTGTTGTAAGACTTCTACATGGTCATGCTTGTCTTGGACAACGTGTTCACATATATGTAGCAGAACCAGCTCATGTTTTGGAGTTTACTATCGTAGTTCAATTCCCGAGAATCTCGCAACATCGTCTCGTCGGTTTGTGTTGCAAACTTTCTTTCCGGACATGTTGTCTGAAATATCCCGTTACCAACCAGATCTGAATCTCAGGAAGATATGATGGTTGGAGCTATTCCAAGATTTATGATGTAGGTCCCGACAAGGTTGATGTTCTGGCCGACACACCTAGCCGGAAGATCTATCGTTGTAGTATATTGATTGAGCTATTTGACCATCTTCTCCATGAGGATTTAGTGCAACTTATTCTAGAAGTTGTTCCTCAGGGGTCGTTGTGCTCTCGGTTTCCTCGATTATGGTAGAACCATTCAAACAGTGGAATCACTCTCTACTGTTGAGTTTATCCCCAGTTACTAAAATCATTCCCAACATTTGCATTTTGTTCCCAGCTTGCACCGCTATTGTGCCATTCTATCTTGGACTACCTTCTCGGTAATTCCTGGTCAGGATCATCTTCAACAGCGGTACTACCATGGGTCGCATCCATTTCTGATGATAAGCAAAATCATCCATTGCGTTGTCTTCAACAAGGTAGTCCACATCATCCATTCTAGTCTGGGTATGCCATCCCTTCTTACTCCTCCAAACATTTTTTTTGAATTTCCTTAGGCTGGTATAAAGAGTTTCAATGATCTCCGAATCAAAAGTAATTCTTTTTTCCACTTAAGGGAATAATTCTACGAGTCACCTTCCCTGAGGTGCCCCGTTGTGGAATCATGGCAATTTTCCCTCGCTACTTTGAAACCCTCGTCAATTGTTTCTTCCGTCCTTTTTAAGGTGTGTTTTGCCTCTCAGGTCAAGAGATGCTCAATGTCTCATTCCGCAAGTTGATCTTGAATAGCTCAATCTTCGAGAAGATCAATCCTGTAGAGTCTCCTTCCGTTGTCATCGTGTTGAATGAAGATCTCAAAAACAAAGACATCAAGATCATTATGATGCAATGTATCAACAGCTACCAGAAGGGCAAATCGATCATGAGGATTGTGATAGTTTTGTGACCACCTTTTACCTTACCTCACGTCTTGAATCTCGGGACGAGATTCTTGTATAGTGGGGGTGAGTTGTCACATCCCTAGCTAGTCACTGCTTGTCCTTGCATCAATCTTCTTGCGTCATGTTTAAAATTATGAAAGTTGAATTGGGGAAAGTGGAAAGCCTCAAAAATCATTTCTAAAAATAATCAACATTAAAAAATTACTTCAAATAAACCCAAGAAAATGTTCCTGTTCATTTCTGAAAATATTGGCAAGAGGTAAAATTCAAACCAATATTTTTGGAATCACAGAAATATTTATTTGGGTCTTTGAATTAAGTCAATGCTTATTTGAATTGGAGATATAAATTCCTATAAATACTTTTATAACTCCAATAATTTTGAAAATTTGTGATTGGCTCTGAATATGTTATATCAGGCCACATGATAATTTTCAGAAGCTACAAAAATGATTTGGTTTAGAAACTAAATCAAAACAGAGGAATAAAAATAGAAAACAGTAAGAGAAATAGAAACTGACCTGGCCTCACCTGTGTAGCCGACCAGAGAGGCCGGCCCACCACTGTAGCAGCCCAGCTGGGCAAAGTCAGCCCAACCCACCACCACAGCCGCCACCGTCTTCAACCTCCTGCCAGTAGGCAGGAGGGCGTGTGCCCGACGCGCCCGCCCACGTGCCTGGCCACGTCCTGCCTCCCGTCGCTGCCCCGACGCCCAGGACGTCGCCATGCACCACCTGGTCCCTCTCGCTCACTCCCTCGAGCTCACCCCCCTCCTCTGTTCTCTCTCTCGCACGCACCGGAGTACGCCCGTCGCCCCGCTCGCCGTAGACGCAGCCACCGCCTCCCCCGCGCCTCTCCGACGTGTCCCCATGCTCCGCCCCGACCCCCTCTTCCTCCTCACCGAGCCGCGTGACGCCGGAATCCCTAAAACGCTGGCCACGCCGTCTCCTTCAACCTCGGTCCGCCGAGATCGCCGGCGACTGCACGCCATCACCAACCTGTCCCCGAGCCCACCAAGCTGCTCTACGTGACCCCAGTGAGCTCCTGCTCCGAATCCCCCTCCTCCCCGCCATTATTTCAAGCTCAAACCGCTGACTCCTTGCTGACCGAGCTCAACGCCGCTCGAGCCCGTCACCGGCGCCGCTCCGATGCCCTTTTGGTCGCGCCAACGTGCCAAACGACGTCGCCGCATCGCGCAGTGCCTTGCTCGCGCTTTAGTTCGCGTGTTTGCTCATAGCAGCCGCTTTCCCGTGCACAGCCAAACTCCGGCCACCGCTGTCGAGCTCCCCGATGTCGTTTACAGCGTCCCCGTGTCCAGCAACTTGCACCACTGGATGCGGCAGCTCCCCAGCTTCACGTAGATGGCCTCCGCTGTCATTCTGGTCGCCAGAGTGCAAATCCCGCGCCCTCCATCGCGTCTGCTGCCGCGGCGTGTTAGCCCCAGTTGACCAAGGGGTTTGATCTCCCCTGGCTCAATGACAGGTGGGGCCGCCCTGCTAACTAACCTAGATTAGGATTAACTAAACCTAGCTAATTTAGCTTAGCTACTGACATGCGGGCCCCGCCCGGCTAACTAAGTTAGTTAGGTTAGTCGCTGACCAGTGGGCCTAGCCCAGTTAGTTAGGGCTAACTAACTTAGTTAGTTGACTGGGTCACTGACTAGTGGGTCCCACTAGTCAGGTTTGACCTGGTCGATGCCTTTGGCCTGCTGACATCACCCCGACGTCATGCTGACGCAGTATATGCTTCTGGGATTTTAAATAAGTCCGAAATGATTTATTTATTTTCAGAAAATACCCAAAACTTCAAAAAATCATAGAAATTCAACCGTAACTCCAAATGAAATAAATTATATATGAAAAATGATCAGAAAAATCCAATCTATCCATTTGTACCATTTTCATGCATGCTAGAACAACTTATGGATGTTGTTTAGACCAAATCATATAAATGGCATTTAAACCCTCACATATGGAGTTTGAATTGAACCTAGGGTTCAAACCAACTCCATTTAACATGTTGCTAGCTGCATTAGCTCAAAACACAGCATATTGACATGTCATGATCATGCATCATATTATGCATTGCATTTATTATGCTCTCCTCTTCTCTGTTGCCGGTATTTGTTCCCCCCGATAGACGTATGTTTCGACGACGTGTTCGATGACACCGATGAAGAGCTATATCATCTTCAGCAGTGCCAGGCAAGCAAAACCCCCTTGCTCATTCCGATACAATCCCACTCTCTCGTTCCTCCTCTCTTTTAGTGCATTAGGACAACAACGATTCATCTATTACTTGCTGCGGTAGTTGAACCCCTTATCCTCTGCATGACCTGTCATTGCCACAGTAAATAGATGAAACCCACTAGCATGAGTAGGAGTTGTTTGAGCCCTGATGTGCCTACTCATTCATGCTTGTTTGACATGCCTGCTATTGAATAGAATTGTGTCAGGTCTGATTCATCGGGGATGAATCGGAGGTGTGTGAACATGTCCTACTGTTGAGAGCTAAGTGTGTGAACATGATTTGGTAAAGGTATCGATGAGAGGCCATGTAGGAGTAGATGGTGGGTTGTTTCATTGAATCCATCCTTAGGAACTGAGTTCTGTGTTTGTGATCCATGAATCAGCTACTACCACACATTGGGCCCTGAAATATGACCCCGCTCGACTTACTGACCCCTCTCGTCCTCTATCCAGCAGTTGCAACTAGTTTCTGGTGTTTATAGGATATGTGTTGGCGGCCGTGCGTAGCGCTGACCCTAGGGGTGGGATATGATGCGGTAGATACACCGTGGCACGGTGTACCGGGCGCCCATTTGGTGTCTCGGGAACCCTGCACACATCGTTTGGGGCTGTGAGCGAAACTCTGGCCGGATCTCCTCACGGATGGAACCCGAATAGGCGATAAACCTAGACTAGAGACTTGTGCGGTTAGTCAGGTCGTGGTCTACACCCACGTCGGCTTTTGCTTGAAGTCTGCCGAGCACATGTCGTGTGCAGACGCTAAGTGGTGGAAACATGTGTGACGAAGTACACCCCTGCAGGGTATAAAACTATTCGAATAGCCGCGTCCGCGGTAAAGGACTTCTGGGTTGCCTATAACAGTTCATAGACAAGTGAAAGTGGATACTCTAAAATGCGCAAGATAAGCGCGAGTGCTATGGATGGCGTTCTCGTAGGGAGACGGGGGCGGATCCATAGTGGTGTATTGATATGGTGAATATGTGGACTCGTGTGCGCCACCTCAAAAGAGTTGCTTGCAGTCGTAGTTTAAGATAGCCATCGAGTCAAAGCTGGCTTGCTGCAGTTAAACTCCACCACCACCCCTATTGATACCGATGCATATCTAGCTAGTTCTGATGTAAGTTTTGCTGAGTGCTTTTGTACTCACGTTTGCTTAATTTATGTTTTGCAGAGAGACTTCCGTCTCGCTAGTAGTTTCGCGTGGACTTCGACGTTTAGCTTGATACCTCAGCTACGATCTTGTGCCCTCGGGTGGATCTGGTAGATAGTCAGGCTGCTCAGCCTTTTTCATTTGTAGATGTCTGTACTCAGACACGTTAAGCTTCCGCATGTGCTTTGATTTGTTTGCTATGATTGTTGGGTCATGAGACCCATGTTTGTAATATCTCGCTCCTCGGAGCCTAATGAATAAATACTGGAATCGTAGAGTTATGTTGTGATGCCATGTTGTATTTACACATATCAAGCATATTGTGTGTATGATTGAAATGCTTGCTATGTGTGGGATCCGACAATCTAGTTGTTTATCCTTGGCAGCCTCTCTTATGGGGAAATGTAGTCTAGTGCCTCCTTGAGCCATAGTAGTCCGCTACAGCCCAGTTCACCGGAGTCCTGCTAGCCCAACACTACTGCTCAGGACACCGGACTGGCCGGCATGTGTTTCACTTCGTTCCTGTGTCTGTCCCTTCAGGGAAATGTCACGCGGTGACATCCGGAGTCCTGCCTAGCCTACTACAGCTCGGTTCACCAGAGTCCTGTTAGCCCAGTGCTACAGCCCGGATTCACACGCTGCTGACCGACATGCTCAAGATTGATTCATGTATGCCTGTCCCCATAGGTTAGTGCCGCTTTGGGTTCATGACTAGCCATGTCGGCCCGGGTTCTCTGTCATATGGATGCTAGCGACACTATCATATACATGAGCCAAAAGGCGCAAATGGTCCCGGGCCATGGTAAGGCGACACCCGTGGGAATACCGTGCATGAGGCCGCAAAGTGATATGAGGTGTTACCGGCCAGATCGATGTGACTTGGAATCGGGGTCCTGACAGTGCTCCCCCACCTTCTTTTTCTACAAGCTAGGCGACGGTTCCTCCCCTCATTCCACCTGCCGCCGCCATCCTCCCCATGGAATCCTTATCCCCTCCGCGTCGCCGCATGAATGGGGAGTAAACCCGTGGAGAAGAAGAAGCCGATGGCCGCGGCGAAGGAGGCCGTCACTGAGGGAAGCAAGAGGTCGACGAAGCTGAACAAAATACGGAGCGAAGACGTCGTCTTCGTCCTATCTACCTTGAGCGGCCCCGTTCTTCAAGCAAAGTATGGGTATCTGTAGGGGAGGCCGGCCCATTGAGAAAGGGCATGGAGCGCCCATAGTTTATGCGGCAGGGAAGTAAGATCCACCGGATTCTTATCGGTTCTTCGCTGCTTACTTCATCTGCGCCCTCTGTCTCCCCTTCTCCGAGTTCTTTGAGGCAATCATGAACATCTATGTCTTCCACCTCCTTGACTTCACACCAAATGCAATGGCGACTATGGCCATCTTCGCGCATTTGTGTGAGAATTTTGTCAGAGTGAAGCCCAATGTGGATCTGTTCTGGCATTACTTCGTCCCACGGGTGGAGAGCAAAGTTAACCGCTTTGGAATCATCGGCTGGATGTCACGCGTGGCAAGAAGGATCTAGGATTACCTGCCTGTGAACCAGTGCGAAAGGTGGGACGAATGAAGAGGGGACTAGTGTTGGATCCAGGACAAGGAAGCCCCTGAGTTCTGTGAAGCATGGAAGGAGTGCGTCGAGCATGACAAGGATTGGAGTGCCAAGGGCCTTACCAAGGATAGGTTGCGCCCGACAATCAACATGATTACCCGTTTGGCGACTGTCGGGTTAACTATTGAGCATGTGGGGGCAGATTTTCTTCTCCACCGCATTTCACTGCTACAGGAAAGGGATAGACCTGCTTGGATATATGGTGACGCTGTAGATAGGATGAGGTTGCTCCCGGGTTTGGCCAATAACTTGTCAGTTTATGGCCATGGCTGGTTGTGCGATCAACTGTTAAGTCGCTTCGAGTTATTCAAGCTCCCGGCAACCTTCATCTCTCTGAATGTCTATTCTGCCCGGGACAAGATATTGAAATGGATGCGGGACTGCAATGCTAAAGGAGTTTTGGGCTCTTGGAAGCTTCCCACTTTGGACGAAGAGGTCCAGTGGTCAAGCACCATGGTGGAGAGGGACACCAGGACTGAAGATGGGATGTATAAATGCACCTCCATTGCGGACGTGGCGTATATTCTGAAGAGGGTCGAGGAGGACAAGGTGGCTCGCCGTGCAGAGATGGAGAAGGCCGCAAAGGTCGGGAAGGGCAAAGGGAAAGTCGGGGATGAAATCTCTTCCCAGGGCGGCAGCGAGGCGCAAGCCACGGAAGATGCTGCCGGGGAAGAGCTTGTCGGGGATGACTTTGCCGGGCTAGACGCGTTAGCAGCGGCAGGAACGTAGCTCCAGGAGGGAGAGAAGGAGAAGAGGGAGGAGGACACGCCAGCAGCCCCTGAAGATAAGTGGCTTGCGGCTAGACCGCAAGCCCCCGCCCTGGACCCAGATCAGCACACTCGCAGGCGCGCCGTAGCCCGTGGGGAGGTGACCTCCAACCCAGCGTCGGCCACCAAGAGGGTGAAGAAGACCTCCACCAAGTATACCAAGGCCGAGGTGGTGTGTCACCAATCCCCTCGCCTTGCTCAGCCAAGGCTCCTTCCGCCAAATGGCCGGCAGCCACGGAGGCGGAGTCCAGCCCCCGCTCCGGCTTGAGCTCCTCGCAGAGCTTGTCTTCCCCGGAGCTCCTAATGTCACGACCGACACCGAAGCTGGAGGGGAGTTCCACCCTTCTATCTCTGAAGAGAGGACGGGAGTCTCCTCCTGCCACGGAGTTCAACTTGAACTCCATGCTCATTGCGGAAAAGTAATAGAGATTTCAATTCATGGTAGATATCTCTTAGGCCAGCTTGAATGCTTTTGGTGATTAACCTCGTGTTTTTTTCGTTGCCGGTAGGGATGTGGAGGAGGACACGGAGACCCTCATCCACCGTTCCCAGAATAGACTCCGGCGCGTCGGGTCAATGGAGGACGTGGAGGGCTCGGCTTTGGCGGGGAAGGACGCAGAAGCCCCAGTACCGAGCCCCCAGACCAGCCCTCAGCCTGTGAGCGGAAACTTGGCCCCGCCCGCCGGAGGTGATGGAGACAGCCTCCCTGAGCCCACCCCCCCAAGCGGAGGAGGAGGTGAGATGATGCAGGGCGAGCCCCTCCTTGAAGGGCATGCTTCCTGTGCTGCTCGAGCCAAAGAAATTGTCATGGAACCTTCCGCGATTGAGACCGTGCAGAAGGCTGGCGAGTCTACCCCGATAGAGAACGAAGCTCATGACCCGGCAACAATTGTTGCCGGGGAAATAGAGGCCCCTGCCCGGCAGACCTCCCCAGGTATCTTGCTTAATTCTTCTTTTCTTTCATGCTATGGTTACTTCCACTAGTTTCTTCATTTGCTCGCAAATTCCATTTCTTCGTCATTCACTGGCCCTTTCCTATGCAGCCCCTCAAACCGCGGAACCAGATCTGCTGGAGGTGGTGGCTGATATAGGGATGGCTGCCGCAGGGCTCATAGCTGCCGAGGGGCAGGATCTCGCTCTCGGGGATGTACAGGGCTCCTTGGTGGTGACGGAGCATTCTTCGGAGGACGCCCGGTAGGGGAAGTGGCCGTTGAGGTGAAAATCACACTTCAGACCATGGGCCCACTCCCTGCCACTGGGACAGTTGCCGAGATTCGGCCACCCTCCTCGAGCGCACTGGCAATGGTGCTATCGCCACCCGGAGCTGAAGCCCCCAGCCTGTCTCTGACCACGAATGTAGAGCTCGACGAAGAGCTTCAACGCCTCCTGGCTCCGCTTTACCAGGGAGTTGGAGAGGCTGATGACTCAGCCGCCATCGTCGTGGACTTGTCCTTCATGGAATCCATGGCGGTGGGCATGACGGAGATGTAGGCCTGGCACAACTAGAAGTGCCAGGCGCTCAAGGAGCGGCGTGAGTCTGCTGACAAGGTGGACCAGAAGCTGAAGAACAAGTGTCTAGAGTTGCCCGAGTGGAATGACAATAAATTCAAGGTGCTCATGAGGTAGCAAGAGGCCCTCCTATTGACGAGGGAGGATGTCATGGCCCGGGAGACACGCTTGGCCGATCGCAAGGCATCTCTAAATGCTAGAGAGCGAGAGATCTTCCTCCGGGAGGAGACACTCAAAGCCACCCTCCACTCCAAGGACGAAAGTTTAGAGGCCCTGGTGCAGCAACACACCAAAGAGTTTGAGGAGAACCATGGAGCTGCACTAGATATCCTTGCCACTGACCATGCTTCCCAGCTAAAGAAGCTTATTGAAGATCTAGATGGCGCGTCTGCCGGCAAGACTGACCTTGACTGACAGGTGGCTAAGCTGAATGAGTGTCTCGCCAAAGGCTCCAAAGAGGTGGAGGCGCTCAAAGAAGAAGCACAACTGGCAGAGATCCACTTGGCTGATGTGCAGTCACAGCTTTCCTCCAAGACCCAGAGCCTTCATACCAGCAATGGCAGCATCATGGATATGAAGGCGACGACCGGCTCGCTGGAGTGGTCGATGGAGTCCCTCGAGTCTAGACAGCAGCTGTTTTCCAAGGATTTGGAAACCGCCAAGCGTCTCCAGCAAGATGCAGAGGACAAGTTGAAGAACCAGGTTGACATGAGCAACCTCTGGATCAAGAGCCTGATTAATATTGTCAAACACCTTGGCGCCCAAGCTGCAGTGATGGGCATAGATGACCCAGTCTTCTAAGTCAGCAAGCAGGAGGTCCTGAGTGTCAAGTTGGGGCTCTTCTTCAACAAGCTGATCGACAAGCTGAAGGTGAATCAAGAGGGGAGGGCCGAGCGCTTCGCGACCGAGTCCCGGAAGCTTGCCCGCAACGCCCTCTTCATGGTCCTAAGCAACATCGCGTGCCGCAATCCAGAGCTCGACCTTGACGACTAATTTAAGAAGCCGCCGGCAGGTGCCGACATCCCAGCTGCCGAGAAGAAATCTGCTCCCCACACCGACAGGGTTCTTCGCATTTAAGTTTTTCCTCTTAGACACCAGACCAAGTATCGGGCCACTGTCGTTTCCACCAAGCCCTGTAATGGAACATGATATCTATTTTGCGTTTAGTCATTCTGTCTCTAGTGTTTGTACGAAAATGATATTTCTAGCTGGATTTTAAATATGTGTTTATCCCTTTGAACCTTATATGCTTGCGTTCGTATGATCAATTCATGTGTATGCTCTGGATGCCTGCCGATATCATATTCCCGGAATTGTCGTAAGTGTCCGGCCCTTAACAGTCATCTTGGCGTGGATGCGTCTTGACAGGTTTTTCCTAGGTAGCTCTCGATGCAGCCTCTTGACCTGCGAGCATGGCTCTTGACAAGGTTCCATCGCATGAGGGCTTTCACGGTACGAACACTCACTAGGGTTAAGGGATAAACAACTACAAGGACTTTGAAAGGCATCAATAAGAGGTGACAATGCAAACTTAGCTTTTGTTTCGAGCCCCCATTTTCCTCTGCCGGGTCGCGCTCCCGGGAGCACCCACGAAACTTCGAGGAGCAGAAGCCAATCATGTGGTTTCTTCATTCCCAGCAAGGATCGACATCTGTTTCTTGCAGCCGGAGAGCATCGGGGCATAGTGTCGGGCTTCCCTAGTCCTCTTCCGTTTTGCTCCTCTCCCCTCGAGTCAGTGCAGCGGCTGCCATTGTGTGGGTCGTGCCAACACAGGAAGCATCGCCGAAGTATGCTCGCCGGGACATCAATCAATGGACTCATACCAGCGCTTTGCTCAGGATTACCCAACATGGAGGAAATACTAGACCGAGCGTCACTCGGTAATCATCGACATCAACGACGCTGAGGCTAGAGCAGTTCGACTGCCGTTGAGGGGGAGGGATGGGAAGAAGGGGGCTCGCGCCCGCATGTCACGTGCCCATTCTTCGAGCGGTGCCTGGATGGCAGGCACGCCATACGGGCCGCCTGTATGGACCCATCGCCATCGGCGGTGGTTCTCGTTGTAGTCGTGGCTACAACGAGGCATGGAGTTCAACAATAATGGTGCGGGGATGGCCCCGCTTTGCTTCTGTGTCTTCGTGGGCGCCATGATCGATGACGCTGTCGAAGATGAAGATGGTGGCAAAGAAATTACGCACTAAGCACGGCTTCAGGTTAGCGCAAGTGAGCCACCTACCTGGCGCGCCAAAGATGTCGTGGGAAACCACAGCCACCTATGGGACCAGGAGGTCCCTTGCTGGTTCGGCAGGGGACGACGCGTTGCACAAAGAGCAAACGAGCGTGGGGCAACGCGACAGAGATCACATGGGTGATTTACCCAGGTTCGGGCCGCCGCGAGGCGTAAAACCCTACTCCTTCTTTGGTGGATTGATGGTCGAAATTGTGGTGGTGGTGCGCAGTACACTTGCGGGGAAGGGGATGCCTCAGGCAGCAGTGACTACGTGCGTATGGGGGTGTGAGTTATCCAATCTTCTAACCCTTTCGATGGTTGCCATGGGCCTCCTTTTATAGATCAAGGGTTAACCAAAGTGGCAAAGTAGTCATTACGCACTGATAAGATAGCAAACAGTTCTATCATGCCTAACTCTGTGGGCTGATAGGGCGCATTAAATTCACTGCTTAATGTCACATCGTTGGTTGCCCGACAAGTCTTGTCGGGCTATCTCGCTAGCTCTACGCCTGTTCTGTTGACATGTTGCAGGACGGGTGTCATCTCTAGATTTCTCCCGTGGGAAATGGCTTCCACTTAATCACTTTGGGGCTTGACACCGCACTGATTGACGTCTCGGCTATCTATGTCTGGTGGTCACCTCGCCCCATGCCGGGCTCGCCTTCCCGGCAAGGGAGGCTTCTTCTCTTGATGATATGTTGCTTCCTTGCCTTGTTCTTGGTCCTTCTGATCTGCATGTTGGTTCTTCAAATCTCTTGGTTTATCGTACATCTTGTCTTGGTCTTTATTTGTCCGTGCATGAGTTAGGGGAAAGCACATACCCCTATTTGTTTTCCCCGACACATGGTGGTCGCTGCCGGCATCGTCCATCCCCATACATGCGCTAAGTCCGACCACCAATCACCACCAGGCCCCACTTCTCAGGCCTCACCTTATCTCTCCTTTTTCTCGAGATATCATTAGTTTTTACACATGGGATTACTCCCTCATGTGTCAATCACAATAGGTGTTTTATAAAAAAATGCATCTTCATGTTCTGTGCAATGCACGGGCATCCTTCTAGTACTCCTACAAAAGACTTAGTTGGTGATCATGGTGTGTCTGTCATCCATCATTTCTGACCATTAGATCTACATCACTGTGAGGTATGTTGTTGCCTTTTCTCAATAACATCCCACTTCTCTACCCAATTTGCAGAAAACCCCTTAATTAGTATCTTAAATTCAACCACATCCCTCCCTTACCTTATCAAAATAGCCCAAGGAATATATTTTGATCGAAACATAATATATTTTTAGTGATATATGTATATCAAAATTAGAGTGTTTTCTATCAGGTTTGTGAATAAGATAATTCTACTTATGATTCGTTGCAACGCACGTGCACATTGCTAGTATTTCCATAGTTTCGAGTGTTGCATCAAGATATTAGTCACTCATGGTCGATATTTAGTTTGAATTACATACATATAGGCACTATGTAACTAGCCGTGCTTATTGGCTTCCAAAGCTTAAATTTCACTCCTACTTACAGTATGTACAGTATTTAACAAAAAGTACCACTCTCAACCAGCCCTAGGAAGAAACTACTGTACAAAAAATAGCAAAAACATAACCAAAATTTCTTAATCTACACCCAAAAACTACTAACTAGTGCCGATTAGGCTCGTTTAAACCTGTTTATGATAGGGTTGGCCCACACGTACGTGCTGACAATGCACCTTAACCCAACATCGTTTGTTTGACCGTTGTGTTGACCGTTAAGACACACGGGACCCAAATCTGAGCTTCTATCCTCTTCTTCCTCGTCCAATCATTATTTTACCTAAACATTGCTTCAAATGATTCTTATGTGTGTTCGTCAGTGGCACAGATGATGAGAGTATTGGCCGATGCTCCGCCGGACGGGCCGAACGCCGCGCAGGCCTCCCCACGGGTTGGCTGGCTGGCCCGAGCATGGCTCACCCGCGAGCAAGCCGACATGCTGGCCTTCGCTCGAGCCAGATGGCTGGCCTTAGTGCGGTGCGCATGAGCAAGCTGCCGCACCGCCATGGCAACCTAGCTAGCAAACCTTGCAGACAAGTAGCTAGATGCATCCAGCAGGGTGTGTGCGAGCTTGGCTAGCTAGCGGCCGCGAGCGCCAAACAAAGCTGGCATCCGGGCTGCCGCAAGATGGGCTCCATGCTGCCGGCGCTTTTGACCTCGCCTTTTGCCGGTGGCGATAGCTGCGTCCCATGGCCGAGGATGACTAGGTGGACGGGCCGGAGGTAGGACGTCCCTTAGGGATTTTTGTCCAGAATGACATGTAGGTCCCACAAGTCATAACGCCTAACTTGCCTGTCAAATAGAAGCTTTGACTTAAGGGGTGACATGGGTTGAAATGTGCCTATAACGGCACTTGGTAGTTTATTGCCACTGATTAAGAAAATTTTAGTATGTTTTTGTTAATTTTTGTAGATTAGTGGTTTCTTGGTAGGGATCGTTGGAAGTGGTAGTTTCCTGGTAGTGATTTCTTGTAAGGAACAATGTACTAGCGATAAAAGGTGATTCTAGGTTGCGTTGTACTACTAGTGGTCGTGGGAGTGTATAGCTTATTTTGTGGCTTCGATTGTAATGCCCCAAGACCGTTGCGCCAGGTGTCTTCCAGTTATTCACCATCGTTTCCATGTCTTTCTACTTGCTTGTTGATTTTTGCCATGTCATCATGTGCATTGCATCACCATGTTTTCAAAACTTGCATCCGCCCGGGTTCCCCCAGTTCCGTCTGTTGTTTGTTCTGAGCGGAGACACACTTGCACGTGCCCGCGGCACGTCCGTAATAGTATTTTATAAGTGGCCCGAAAATGTTCTCGAAATTGGATGAAAGTTGAGGCGTAGTGTTGTTATGTTGTCAGTAGGCCGCCTACCAAGTTTCATCGCATTCGCAGTTCTTTTGACGCCCCCATGGATAACTGTAGCGGCATTATAGTCGGTCAAAGCGTCAGACGTTTTTGGTCTCCGGAAACCTTGCCGGGCTGCATTTCTATCTGTCTCTTCTCAGCCCAACCCACTCTCTACCACCCACTAGGCCCAACAAACCCTCCTCACATCTGGAGCCGTCCGATGGCGATCGCACGGTCCAAAAACCCCTCCTAACCCCTCAAACCCTAACCCGGCCTACAAATGGACACCCCCATCTCTATTTTGGGAAACCCTACCCCTCCTCCTCTTTTTCCGCACCTCCACCTGCCTCCAGCCGCCGCCAGCCTCGTTTTCAGCGCCGACAAGCCATGCGCCACCACTTGGCGAGTCGCCATGGGCCAGCCGCCTCATGCGTAGCCGCTTCCCTCCACTCCCGTGCCTCCATGTGTACCCGCCACCTCACCCACGCCCTGCTCGGCTCCTGCTTCCACTGCGGCCCGCGGAGCCCGAGCGAGGCTCGCACGGACCCGAAACCACACCGCCGCCCGCGCATGAAGCCTCCCGCTCAATCCCGATCTAGAACGGGGACTCCATCGCCCGCAGCTCCCCTCGCACCTCGCCGACCCCGCCACCGGAGACCTCATCACCGTCGAGCTCCGGCGGAGGACCTCCGAGGCCAGATCCCGCCGCCCTACTCCTCCTTCCCTGGATGTCACCTTCTCCTCATTCTTGTAACATCTCTCTCTCTCCCGCCATGAACGAGGACCCCCATGGCCGCCGGATCTGGATGCCTCGCCTTTGTCCAGCCCATTCCCGGCCTCCCCGCTGTCCTCGCGCCTCGCCGGAGACCCAGTCATAGCCGGTGGCGCCACCGCCATCCCCCGGCTCGGGGACGAGCAGAGGGGCTCATCCCGCTCGCCAGCTCGTGGTGGCGTTGACCGTGGGTCAGCTCGTGCGTCGGCCTCCTCTCAAGTCGCGGCCCAGCACTGACTCCAGAACCCAGCCGCCTCCTCTGGCTGGGCCGAAGCCCATGGTGAGGCCCCAGGCCTCCTTTGTTTGTTTTTTTCTTTTCTCTTGGCCCAACATGCACCAGATTCAGCCCACCATGTGTTTTTTTTGAGTCTGCGAATTTGCCTATTAATCCTAAGTAAACAGATTTACAGGAAAGTCCCCCTAGATCATGCATTTAATAACTCACAGATGGTGCATTGGATTAAAATGTTTTATATATGCCAAATGCTTATATTTTCATCTATTTTGATAATATGCAACTCTCATCCATGTTTAAAATGTTCAAATGTGCTGTTTGAATTAATTTGCTAAAATGCTTTATTTCATAACTAAATAACCGTAGCTCCATTTTAAATAAACTTTATATGTAAATGTGGTAGAAAAATGCATAGATTAACATGGTGTACTTACTTTGCATGTTTAACAACTCTAAAAGTATGTTGAGGGCAGAACATTAGCTAACTCGAAATATGCATATGAGGATTTTCCGGAATTGTTGTTGTTACCGGCCTCATTTAAACTTGCTTAAATGTGTAGTTTTCATATGCTTCACCTTATTGCCATGTTTAAAAACATTTACTATTGTTGGGTACATAAACGAGAGAGAACTAAATAATTGATATGGTGTTTCGTCAATACGCAACTCGTTGCATATTGAGCTCCACTTAATTTGTAGTATTGTTTGTGCACTTTGCCATACCATGCCTCATTAAACCGGATATGCATCATACTTGGTTGTGCATCATGCTATGTTTATGTGATGGTTGTTTACTATGTTGCTTGCTTCTTTCCAGGTTGCTTCTCTCGTTAGCTTCGGTTTGGTTCCGGAGTTATGGGGATTCGTTCGACTATGTCCGTTTGCCTTCTTCATGGACTCGTTGTTCTTCCTTGCGGGATCTCAGGCGAGTTGACCATACCCTCAATATCACTTCTATCTTTGCTTGCTAGTTGTTCGTTCTATCGCTATGTCACGCTACCTACCACTTGTTATATCATGCCTCCCATATTACCATGTCAAGCCTCTAACCCACCTTCCTAGCAAACCGTTGTTTGGCTATGTTACTGCTTTTGACCAGCCCCTCTTATAGTGTTGCTAGTTGCAGGTGAAGTTGAAGTTTGTTCCATGTTGGAACATGGATACATTGGGATATCACAATATCTCTTATTTAATTAATGCATCTATATACTTGGTAAAGGGTGGAAGGCTCAGCCTTGTGCCTGGTGTTTTGCTCCACGCTTGCCGCCCTAGTTTCCGTCATACCGGTGTTATGTTCCTTGATTTTGCGTTCTTTACGCGGTTGGGGTTATGGGACCCCCTTGGCAGTTCGCTTTGAATAAAACTCCTCCGGCAAGGCCCAACCTTAGTTTTACATTTGCCTCACCTAAGCCTTTCCCTTGCGTTTCCGGAGCCCAAGGGTCATCTTATTTTACCCCCCCCCCCCCGGGCCAGTCCTCCTCTGAGTGTTGGTCCAAACTCGAGCCCTTTGCAGCGCCACCACGGGGAAACTTGAGGGATGGTTTTAGTTGTACGGATTGCTCATCCGGTGTGCCCTGAGAACGAGATATGTGCAGCTCCTATCGGGATTTGTCGGCACATTCGGGCGGCTTTGCTGGTCTTGTTTTACCATTGTTGACACGTGTTGTAACCGGGATTATGAGACTGATCGGGTCTTCCCGGGAGAAGGAATATCCTTCGTTGATCGTGAGAGCTTGTGATGGGCTAAGTTGGGACACCCCTGCAGTGTTTAAACTTTCGAAAGCCGTGCCCGCGGTAATGTGGTAGATGGGAATTTGTTAATGTCCGGTTGTAGAGAACTTGACACTTTACTTAAGTAAAATACATCAACCGTCTGTGTAGCCGTGATGGTCTCTTCTCGGTAGAGTACGGGAAGTGAACACGGTGTTGTGTTATGCTTGAACGCAATTAGTTTCAGGATCACTTCTTGATCACTTCTAGCATCTCGACCGTTGTGTTGCCTCTCTTCTCGCTCTTTTTTTCGTATGTTAGCCACCATATTTGCTTAGCGCTTGTTGCAGATCCACCTCATTTCCTTATCCTTTCCATATGTCGGGGGTTTGGTGCGACATATGCCAATGGATGGCTTATCATGGTTGGAGCGAGTAGAACGTCGCCGGTGCCTGGAAGTGGGACGAGGCGTAGACACGAACGTCGGCGTACTTTACCCAGGTTCGGGGCTCTCCTAGGAGATAACACCCCTAGTCCTCCTCTGCGGGGTCTCCCCATGATCACTAAGGCACTAGTGAGTACGAATGGTGCTCCTCGAGCTGTATGCTAGAGGTAGAAGAAGGCAGGCATGCTCTCTCCTTCCTCAAGGTATGAGTCTAGTTCTAACAGGTTGGGAACCCTTTGCATGGGTGCCTTGGGGGGTTTATATAGATCTACCCCCTAGGGGTACAATAGTAATATGGCTGGGTGTAGGACCCGGCGGTCAGTGTCTCTGGTCACCGGCTTCTTCGCCGACTGCTGGAGCCCGCAACCTGGTGGGACCCGCCGACTGGTCTGGTACGGAGCCGACAGGACGCCCCCGCCGCTTGCGGGTCTTGCCGGCTACTGATTAGTGTAGTTGTGATGCTAATGACGCATGCTTGGTCAGGGGAGCGTGGCTACAGTCCTGCCGCCTGGTGGGAGATCACTGTAGCCACTCCGGGTCTCATCTGGTCAATGGTGCACGGGCCCCGAGGGAGGAACGGGCCGCCTGCTGGGAGCCGGCCTCCCTCAGGTCGGACTACTCAGGCTTCCGCCGACCTCTGGGCTCTCGCTGTCTAGTAGGGCCAACCGCCTGCAGCCATACTGACAAGTGGTCGTGGGAACAGGGCTTTGCCTGCCAGCGGGGACGTCAGGGATGGAGTTGCAACAGTGCCACGTACAGGCAGAGATCTCCGCCTGTACGAAGCACTGTGGCCATGCCTGGCCCTGGATATGGGGGTGATGGGCTACACTGTAGCCTTACCCTATCTCGTCCTCTTAATGGGAGCGCAGATTCTGAGGGCGCGGTGGGCCGCCTGCTAGGAGTCGAACTCTCTGGAGGCTGCTTGCAGGAAGTTGGCCCGTCTTGGAGCCGCGTTCTTGAGCTCAGCCGCCTTCTGGCAGCCGGCCGCTTGGGACAGCTGGCCACTAGAAGGAGGCACTTCTTCTTGATGTCTTGAGGGGCGCAGCCAGCCCTAATGTCTTGAAAGGCTTAGGGACTCGGGTTAGGCTACCCGTGGCCCATTACTCCGACAGTAGTCCCCGAAGCTGGTGAGGCGTCGCAGCTGGTAAGCCGAGAAGCCTCATCCGTTTCCCTCTCCCAGTGCTCTGGTCTAAATCTTCATTCGACTCCTACTATGCCGTGTGGAGGGAGTCGGCCACAGCCAGTCGGACTCGTCCGAAAACTTCGAACGCAACGGCAGGAACCAGGTGGCTTACTAGCAAAGCCTCCAGGCCCGCCGCCCACCGTAGGCATGCCACTTGGCATCAACCAACCGGGCCAGCCTTCCAGCTTACGGGCGCGATGGGATGCGACAGCAGGCTAGGCCCGCCACTACCTGGCCTCAGCACACGAGCGGATCCGCCGTAGTCGAGGCGGCCGGTTGAGCTTCTCCGCAGAGTTACCGCGCGCGGTAACTTGCGCGATAAACAGGGGAATGTCGGGTTGTGGGCATAGTTAATCCCACGATCCCATGCCCGCCCCCTTGGCTTCATAGCCCGACGGCTATAAGTAGGGGGGAGAGGAAGCAGCGTAGCACGCGCGCCCTCCTGCCCCACTCTTGCCTCTTTCTTCCTCCTCTCGCCGCAGCACACTCAAGCTCCGCCGGAGTGCTTCTGCCGCCCATTTCCGTCGAGCTCTTCTGCCCCAAGCCCTTCTTGGCCCTGCTTCGATCCCCAGCTCCCCTACCGCACCATTTGCCTCATCGAGCTCTTCATGGAGCGCGAGTAGGGAGGAGACTAGGACGGGTCGAACGTCAACAACGACCACATCGCCTTCCTCCACGACACACGGTGCCTTCGCGGCGCTAGCTACGTGAAGGTGCGCGTACCTCCCGAGGGGGAGATGTCGCCAGCGTTGCGGGAGGGCGAGCGGGGCGCCTTCCACTCGCACTTCATCCGCGGCTTCGGCCTGCCGGCGAGCGGCTTCCTCCGCTCATCCTCGACTTCTCCCATCTCCAACCTCACCACATCACGCCCAACACCATGATGCTTCTATCCGCCTTCGTCACGATGTGCGAAGGCTACCTTGGCATCCTCCCCGCCATCGAGTTGTGGGGGGCGCTGTTTTACAACAAGCTGGGCACCTCCACCAAGGAGAAGGCGTCCTAGTGTGGTGCCTTCATCGCGGTGCGCCGGCCGTCGCCGCGGAATGTCTTCCCCGCCATCAAGCTTCCACAGTCGGTCAAGATGTGGCAGAAATCTTACTTCTATGTGGAGAACATTGACCCGGCCGTCGACTTCATCAACCTGCTGGCCTACAAAGCCGGCCCACCGGCTGAGCCTCGGGCTAACTGGGCTACAAGCCGAAGCCGATGTCAGCAGACGGCGCCGCCGCCATCAACCGACTTCGGGTGCTTACTGAAGCCGAAGGCCTCAAAGCGTCCGACTTGCCGGTCGCCTTTGTCACGCGCCGGGTTCTCCCGCTCGAAGGCCGGCCTCACTTGATCTGCCAGATGAGTAGGCACCGCGACCCATGCCGGCTAAGTACCAAGGAGATGCCGGCTGCCGAGCTGGCAAACTTGGTGAACGAGATCTCCGACCTCAAGCTAGACGGGTCCTTGCAGTTTGGCAAGCAGTCGTACTCCCGGGCGGAACCGCCGCCTGCTGTAAGCTCTTCAAACTTTTCCCTCTTTCGAGCTTTATCTTGATCCCGTCTTGTTGATTTGACCAGTCAGCCTCTTACTTTTTTGAAACAGATATACATGTCCGAGGTGGCGGCCGCCATCATGGGGACGGGCGGCCCCTACTTGCCGGAACGAGCCTTGAGCGATGTGGACGACCCCGACTTGGGGGCGGCCGCCTTGGAAGATGATGCCACAGGCGGCGTCTATGCAACAAGCGGCTCCAGAGAAGGGGTTGGCGTTGAGTCGTGGCCGGACGACTTCGAGGAGGAGGAGGAGGAGGAGCTGCGCCCTTCACGAGGCGTTGGCAAGGCAGACACGGGCCCCTTCGCCGAGCCGACTGCCCAAGGTGGTATGCGAAAGTGTAAACAGGGTGCCGCCTTGTTCGGCAGTGCGCCGAAGAAGGCTAAGAACCCGACCGTCGCGACCAGGCGGAAGGAAGCCGCCGCGAAGGCGGCCAAGTTTCAGAATGTCCCGAAGGCGCCTCCCATGGTGTCGGCATAAGTATCCTTTTCTCGTGCCTTCCTTTCTTGTTGATTTTATCTGAACTTCTTCTCCTTGTCTTCTTGATTTAGGGCTCCGCTCTCACTCAAGATGTCGGCCGCCGCCTCCGTTATCGGGACGGCGGAGGCCTCCACCACTAGCCAGCGAATCAATCCAGCGGCCGACCTCCGGGAGGCGCGGGAACGAAACATGCGCGTGGTGCGTGAGGAGCAAGAGGTCGCCCGCCGGGAGAAGGCGGAGGCCGCAGTGCTGAAGAAGCTGGCGGAGGACGAGGCCGATGATGCCACGAAGAAGCGGCTTGAAGAAACCGCATGCCGCCAGGAGCCGCTATTCCTTGTCCCCCTGAACTCCGCGCCACCACCGCTAGAGTTTGTGGCGCCGACTGGGGGTGCCAGCGACGATCACCCAGTCATGGAGAGGGAAGGCGGCAATGTCGTCATGCTGGACATAGTCGTCCCTCTAGCACCGCCATTCGAGGTAGTGCAGGACAAGCAGCCCGCTGACCCGCCATCGCCACTAGCCGAAAGCGAGATGGTGATGGGCCCAACTCCTGAGGTCCGCACACCATCACGCTGCGGGTTTGCAAAGGTGGCTTCGGTGCCGCACCCACTGGAAGTCGGTGCCGCGAGCTCTTTGATCCCGGATGCCAAGGAGACCAGCGTCGTGCCCGCCGACTGGTGGCAAGGAGGCGGGACGGGCCCTTTGAACCAGGCGATCCTGGATGTCCAAGGCAAACTTCGAGCCGAAGCCGACGCCCTGAAATGGTGCTACCAGGCGTTCCTGGAGTAGCGAGCAGCCATCCGGGTATGCTTCTTCATCTTTGACTCTTGTATTTCTTGTACTTCTCTGTGGGGGCACGCCAGCGCACCCACTGGGTGTAGTCCCCATGTTTCGGGCCGGCTGCCAAGCTGGCGGCTCGGAGCTTTAATTGGCGAGCTCTGAGTACTGACTTCATCTGCTATCTTCTTTATAGGACTATCACAACCTCCGCGCACTCGCCTTCAACTCTAACGTACGAGAGCTGGACCGACGGGCCGTCGACTTGTCGGAGAGCCCGAGTAAGTCCTTGTTTACTTTCTCTGCGAGGGCGCACTGGCGCACGCGTGGGCTGTAGTCCCCGAGATTCTGGGCGACTGCTGAGCAGTCAGGCCGGATCTCCCCGGCAACTGCTCTTCTTCTTTGTTGATTGCTGACGCCTTTTTCTTTCTCCCTTGTTGCAGAGGCCAATGCTGCCCTGCAACAGCATCTTGGTGATGCTGACATCGCCTTGCGCGCCAAGGAGGTGGAGTGCAGCAAGCTGGCTGAAGAACGTGACTGGCTGGCCACGCAACTGGTGGAGCAGGCAGAGCTTCTCAAGACGGCTCAGAAAGAGGCGGAGGCGAAGTAGTCCGGTCTCCTTGCTGAGTTCAAGACCGAGCGCTCCGCCTGGACTGATAAGGAGGCCATGCGGACTACCGGCTTCGGCGAGATCGAAGACATGGTTGACGGTAAGCTTCCCTCTTTTTTCTTTCTTCGAGCTACCGGTTGACCGAACTGGCTTCTTGTCTTCTAACTTTTGCTCTTTTGCTTTCTGATTGAGCAGACTTCTTCCCTGGCCACTCCGGCGCCTCCAATCAGGCTATCGAGGCCTATCACGAGGAACGGAGGGCAGAAGGAGCGCAGATTGCTGCCGACGTCCCCCCGGTCCCTTAGCGAGTAGCTCCTCAGCATCGAGACCCGCCTTTGGCAGGCTCATCGGATGTTGCGTCATCTTCAGCGTGTCGGGGCCCAGGCGATCTTCGCCCTGTGGCCAGACATGCCGGCTCCGCGCACTCCCAGCCGGACTGCCGACTGGCTGGAAGTGGCGGCCGGGCATCTTGAGGCTTGGAAGGGCTCCTCGGCCCAGTATGGAGCACGTCGAGCCTTGGATTTCATCAAGGCGTGGTACCCTAGACTAGATCTAGCCCAGTTGACCACGTTTCGACAGCAGGCCCAGGAGGAGCTGGTGGTGGTGGAGCGTGATCTCACCAAGCGGGCGGCAGCGATTGCCGAGTACACCAACACCAACGTCTTTGTCCAGGAGCTGGCTGAGAATGGTGCCGAGGCGCCGCCAGAGTGGTTCGGGCTGAACCCAAAGGATGGCGAGGTCTCGGCCGAAGTGATCGACTCCAGCGACGAGGGAGAAGATGAGGAGGATGAGGAAGGTGAAGAGGAAGTGCCAGAGTTTGAAGCGGACGGCCAGCCTCAGCTCGACCGTGCCTCTAGCAAAGAGCCACGCCCGAGCAGACCGTCTGCTGCTAAAGGCGACCAAGCAGAGACTGACCAGCCGACCGCTCCACCAACTGGCAACACCGACTCCACCGTTCCGCCGAATCCGTCTACTGCTCCCTAGGCTGCCAATTTATCTTTGTTTTTTCCTGCTTATCAGTCTGGACGAACTTTGTTAGCTTCGCACAATTCCACCCACGGGGTGTATTTCAAACTTCTGTTGAATGTTGGCCAAGGGCCTTTTGATATGTAAATATTTTTGCCGAGTTCTATCTCTCCTTGCTTTCTGCTCCTTCGCACAATAAAGGAGGACAGTCCCCGAGCTCTTCTCGGGGGACCCAGAGTCTTCATACTTAATACAAAAGTTGGCTTGGTACATATTGCATCAACTGTAAAACCTTCGAAGGAGGTTTGCATTCCATGGTCGTTTTGTCTCCTTGCCGGAGTCGTCTCTTTTGCGTGCTCGAGGCTTCTGAGCATCGATCAGGTAGTAGGAGTCATTGCCGAACACCTTGCTGATGATGAAGGGGCCTTCCCAAGGTGCCGAGAGCTTGTGCTGGCGGCTGTTTGCTGGATCAGACGGAGCACAAGGTCTCCCTCTTGGAAGGATCTTGGCTTGACCTTCCGGTTGTAGTATCGGCGTAGACTCTGTTGGTAGATGGTGGACCGGCTGAGTGCCAGCTGCCGGCCCTCTTCAAGTAGACCGACACTGTCTTCTCGTGCTTCTATCGCCTCCTCCTCGGTGTACATGGTGACTCGAGGGGAATCGAATTCTATGTCCATCAGGATGATAGCCTCGGCACCGTAGACGAGGAAGAAGGGCGTGAAGCCGGTTGACTTGTTCGGAGTTGTGCACAGGCTCCAAAGGACGGCCGGCAGCTCGTCAAGCCAACAGCCGGCCAAGCGCTCCAGAGGCTCGACCAGTCGGGGCTTGATTCCTGACAAAATGAGGCCGTTTGCTCGCTCCACTTGGTCGTTTGACTGCGGATGGGCAACAGACGCTAAGTCCAGTCGGATGCCCTGCATCGCGCAGAAACGGGCCAAGGCGCCTTTGGCATAGTTTGTGCCGTTGTCGGTGATGATGCTGTGTGGTATGCCATACCGGATGGTGATGTCGGCGATAAAAGTCACAGCAGTCGGACCATTCAACTTCTTGATTGGTTTTGCTTCTATCCACTTGGTGAACTTGTCCACCACGACAAACAGATGAGTCATGCCGCCGCGTGCTGTCTAGAATGGTCCCACCATATCCAGCCCCCAGACAGTGAAGGGCCAGGCAATGGGGATGGTCTTGACTGCAGAAGCCGGCTGATGTGGCTTAGAGAGGAACTTCTGGCACCCTTTGCATTTCTAGACCAAGCCTTTGGCGTCTTCTAGAGTAGTCGGCCAGAAAAACCAATGGCAGAAAGCTTTGGCAACAAGAGCTCTTGAAGCCGTGTGGTGGCCACACTCGGTTGGTGGATATCTTTGAGGATTTCCTGACCTTGCTCTGGCTCCACGTAGCGCTGGTGCACACCTGTGACACTGCGTCTTACAAGTTCTCTGTTGATAATGGTGTACGCTACTGCTCGACGTTGGACTTGTTGGGCCGAGATCTCATCAGTCGGCAGCTCTTTGCTTACCAAAAAGTTGAGGATGGGTTGTGCCCATGAAGGTGCTGCTATTTCTTCAACTGCCAAAATTGCAACTTACACGAGGGCGGTTGGGCCGGGAGGCGACGGGTTGGAGTCGGCTGCCGCTTGCTGTGTCGATGAAGTCCCAGGGCCGGGCGCGGTTGCTGAAGTGTCCGGGCCGCCTGCCGAATTCCCCGCGCCGGCTGCTGAGGTCCTCAAGTTGGATCTGACTGGTTCGGGAGGAGCCGGCACGAAGATGGAATCTGACTCTGGCGATGGCTTGACAGACGGCTTAAGGAGGTGTTGCAAGGTGACGCCGGCTGGTATTCCTTGTCGGGTGGAGCCGATTCGTGCCAAGGCATCTTCTTGCTCATTGTCATTTCTTGGCACATGGTGGAACTCGCACCCTTCAAAGTATCCGCTGATTTGCTGGACGAGGAAACGGTAGCTTGCCATGTTTGCATCTTTGGCGTCCCAGTCACCTGATGACTGCTGGACCACCAAGTCAGAGTCTCCTTAACACATGATCCGGCGAATGCCAAGTTACTTGGCAAGCCGGAGACCATGAATGAGTGCTTCGTATTCAGCAACATTGTTGGAGGTGGCTGTGACGCCCCAAGACAGGAGCTTCAGATGCCTTCCATGTTTCTGAGTGTTGTTGGGTGAGTCATTTTGGTTCGTTGCATCATGTGCTTTGCATCATGTCATCATGTCATAAGTCTTTTGCATCTCAACTAAATAAATGGCATGGATCTTTGATCCATTTAAACCGAGGGAATTCACATGGTGATTCTCTTTACAACATATTATATCGATATTTAGAGAGCTATATTAAATATTCCAATAATTTGGATTCACCCATAAACACACTTGCAAAATATCCCAATGTCGTTGTTATCTTAATTCTTGATCTCCAACATGGCCATATATTTCTTTCATCGTATTCCGGAGCTCCACCAAAAACCTCAACATTTTTGGACCTCCCTATCACCTACTTCCTATGCAAAACCATTTGAATTAAATTCAAAGGATTTCGTTTCAAACATCACCCACGTGATCATTTCCATTTTTCGTGGATCAGGCTCATTTTTGTGACTCTGAGAAAATTTACTTCATGTCCAAACGCCACTGCAATCCCTCTCGGCTTTTCTTCCAAGTTTATTTTCTTTTATTTAGTTAAAAGAAAAGAAGATTTGGAGGGAGAAGAGAGAGCCCAGCAGCCTAGCCGTTTTCCTTTCCATTGGGCCGACCTCCAAGACCTATCCAGCACCGGCATACTCCCTAACGTAACCCTAGCGAGCCTTAGCCCGATCCCTCCGCTCATCTCCCTCTCGATCCGCTCCCTCGCGCTGCTAGGAGAAGGGCACCGCGCTCGACCCCTTCTCTGCCCGATCCCCATCTCCCTCGGTCTCTCCCGCTCGCCCGATCCCTCTCCTCGATCCTCACACTCCACTTGGCGCTGCCATGCCGGCCTGCGACGCCACCGCCGAGCTCCACCAGGACCACGCCGGCCACTAGTCCTTCCTCGTCGTGCCTCTGCCTCCGGCCGTCGCCAGCGAGCAGCTCCCCTCCTTCATCCATGGCGGTCGCCGCTCTTGCCAAGTCCCTCGTCCGGATACATCAAGCCCCGCTGCCTCGTACTGTTTTCTTCCCTCGCCGGAGCCGCGTCAAGTCACGTTGCTGCCCTGCTTCCCCGTCTTCCCCAGCGCACGTCGCTGCCCCGCTGCCCGCATGGCTCCAGCCTGTAGCCGCTGCTCCTTGCGTCGAGGAGTCGCCGCGCCAAGTCCCTGTGCCAGGGCCTCCGCCTTGCTGCCCCGACGTGCCTCGTCCTTGTCGCCTTGCCGCTCCATGCCCATCGCTGGACCTCCCCTGCTAGTCCCTGCATCAGTCCTAGGGCTGACCCTCTCACCCGTGAGCACTTCCGGCTGCTGCTGTTGTCGCAACATCCCCGAACAGATGGCTACCTCCATTTGGATTTCGTCAAGTTCCAATTCAACAAGTGTACCCCTACATGTTGGTTACCGCACCGGACCGCCAAGTTCGACTACCGCACGGTTACGCCAAGTTCATCTACGAAACGTGTACATCTACTCCGTCAAGACCTGGACCGACAAGTACCCCAACGTCATGTGTACAACGACCGTCGTTGAAAACCTGGGTAGCATTAAAGTCAATTACCTATGACCGAAGAACGACATGTACCTCTCCGAAAAACGAACATGTACCACTACGTCGGAAGACCTCGAACCCGTCAAGTCCGACAACGATTGTGCACAACTACCGACGATGTGCTTGTTGCCAACTACCCTCTCCGAATCGTCATGTTCGACTACCGATAAACATGTACCACTATCGTCGCCAAGATCACGAGAACCTCTACCGTCGACCCTAGAGCGTGCGAGAATGACTACTTCCACTACCGCCGTCGCGAGAACGTCTACTTCCTCTACCTTGCACCGAACGAGAACTGTTCCTCTTGCACGCTTCGAAGGTATAACCTCGAGACGACGTCCGTGAACGAATGCTTGCGATGTTTGAGATGCTCGGGGTTTGCACCATGTCCAAATTCTCACTCATTTCCTTGTCGTCAACTCGTGGGACACCCGGAATCTCGAAGCGCCCCACCATCTTTTGCATGCATCCGCACACTTCTCCTTTGCATCGGTATCTCAATCGAGTTACCGGAACCGGAACGCTGCCGTGGCACCGTTTTCGTTATCGTTGCCGTGGCACCCTTTTTCATTTCCGCCACGATGACAAATGCTTCATAATGCTCTTGTCAACTTTTCGTAAAATTGCATAAAACTTGAACATGTCATCCGCATCATGTTAACAACATTAAGATGGTTTAAATTTTTGTTTGCATTAATTTACTAATGCATATGGGGATTTACCGTATTTGTTGTTTTCTATATCCGGCCCCATTTAAATTGTTTAGCTAGTATAGTTTTGTTATGCTTCACCCTTGCCATGTTAACCAACATTTAATAATGTTGGGTACATAAACGAGATCGAACTAAATAACTTGAATGTGGTGTTTCGTCAATATGCAACGGAGTTGCATATTGAGCTCCACTTAATTTGTAGGGTTGTTTGTGCACTTTGCCATGCCATGCATATTTAAAACCGTACATGCATCATACTTGATTGTGCATCATGACGTGTTTATGTGGTGGTTGTTTAGTATGTTTTTTGCTTTCTTTCCGGTGTTGCTTCTTCGGGTTAGTTCCGATAACGTCACGTTTGTGAAGATCCGTTCGTCTATGTCCGTTTATCTTCTTCATGGACTCGTTCTTCTTCCTTGCAGGATTTCATGCAAGATGACCATACCCTCGAAATCACTTCTATCTTTGCTTGCTAGTTGCTCGCTATTTTGCTATGCCTATGCTGCGATACCTACCACTTGCTAATCATGCCTCCCATATTGTTAAGCCAAGCCTCTAACCCACCTTGTCCTAGCAAACTGTTGTTTGGCTATGTTACCGCTTTGCTCACCCCCTCTTATAGCGTTGTTAGTTGCAGGTGAAGATTGGAGTTTGTTCCTTTATGGAACATGGATACATTTGTTGGGATATCACAATATCTCTTATTTAATTAATGCATCTATATACTTGGTAAATGGTGGAAGGCTCGGCCTTATGCCAGGTGTTTTGTTCCACTCTTGCCGCCCTAGTTTCCGTCATATCGGTGTTATGTTCCCGGATTAGCGTTCCTTACATGGTTGGGTTATAATGGGAACCCCTTGACAATTTGCTTTGAATAAAACTCCTTCAGCAAGGCCCAACCTTGGTTTTACCATTTGCCACCTAGAGTTTTTCCCTTGGGAGCCGCGCATCCCGAGGGTCATCTTTATTTTAACCCCCCCGGACCAATGCTTGTCTAAGTGTTGTTCCAAACTAGAGCCCCTTGCAGCGCCACCTCGGGGAAACTCGAGGGCTGGTTTTAGTTGTACGGATTGCTTATCCGGTGCGCCCTGAGAACGAGATATGTGCAGCTCCTATCGGGATGTCGGCGCATCGGGCGGTCTTGCTGGACTTGTTTTACCATTGTTGAGGATGTCTTGTAACCGGGATTCCGAGCCTGATCGGGTCTTCCTGAGAGAAGGAATATCCTTCGTTGACCGTGAGAGCTTGTGATGGGCTAAGTTGGGACACCCCTGCAGGGGTTTGAACTTTCGAAAGCCGTGCCCGCGGTTATGGGTAGATGGGAATTTGTTAATGTCCAGTTGTAGAAAACCTTAAACTTAACTTAATTGAAATGCATCAACCGCGCGTGTAGCCGTGATGGTCTCTTTCCGGCGGAGTCCGGGAAGTGAACACGGTGTTGGAGTTATGCTTGAACGTAGGTTGTTTTAGGATCACTTGTTGATCATAGATTTCTCGAACGTGCTTTGCCTTCTCTTCTTGCTCTCATTTGTGTATGTTTAACCACCATATATGCTAGTCACTTGCTGCAGCTCGATCTTATACCTGTTAGCCTTCCTATAAGCTTAAATAGTCTTGATCGCGAGGGTGTGAGATTGCTGAGTCCCCATGACTCACAGATACTTCCAAAACCAGTTTGCAGGTGCCGATGATACCGTGCAGGTGACGCAACACGAGCTTAAGGAGGAGCTCGATGAAGATCGTGTTCGTTGTGTTGTTCCGTTTCCAGCTGATCTGTAGTGGAGCCCAGTTGGGACGATCGGGGATCTTTGTAGCATTTGGGGTAGTCTTCTTTTATTTTGGTTCCGTAGTCGGACCTTGTGTGTATCTGGATGATGTAATGCTTTATTCATGTATGTGTGAAGTGGCGATTGTAAGCCAACTATGTATCTCTTTTTCCCTTATGTATTACATGGGTTGTGTGAAGATTACCTCACTTGCGACATTGCTTTCAATGCGGTTATGCCTCTAAGTCGTGCTTCGACACGTGGGAGATATAGCAGCATCAAGGGTGTTACAAGTTGGTATCAGAGCCTTCCCCGACCTTAGGAGCCCCCTGCTTGATCGAATCGCTAGCGTTGTTGAGTCTAGAAAAAAAATTGAGTCTTTTAGGATTATATATATCGGAGAGTAGGATTCTTTTTACTCCTCAGTCCCTTCGTTGCTCTGGTGAGGCATCTTGACGTAGAGTTTTTACTCTTCTCTTCTCAAATTTCACTAAAAAAATTAGGATCACGCGGGTATCTTGGAATCGTTCTGATGGCTTTGTGACGAGAACATTGTTCTTGGTGCCTCCTGACATTTAGTGGTTGTGGCAGTGTCCCGGGGAGTTGAGCTCCGAGGTGTTGTCGTCACAATTTTATTGTTGCAATTCTGGAATACCTAAGTTCGCCGACATTGAAAATCTCTTTTATGCAGTTGTTGGTTGAGATAACCTCAACACCACCCAGTACTGGGGCGGGAGTTCGGGAGTATTGCCATAACTCGTATAACGGATGCTTTTCGAAGGTTGAGGGAAATAATTTCCGAAGGTTTCTTGTTATGTGTGAAGGATGGATACAGCTGGATGGTAGGATTGCTAGTTTTGGGTGAGATATTATGCTTCCCCTGGTATCCCAACACCTGACTGCATAACCGGAAAGTTTTGGGAGTTTCTAAGTGGGAATTCAAGTAGCTCTGAGGATATCTTTCCGACAGATGTATGATATGAAATTGGGGTTCGACGTCTAGTGGTCCGCCTATCCACGGTTGGTTTTATAGTGGTCTCGTTGTGTCTTAAAGAGTCCTTGGCTATGCTGACTCGGGGACGCTTCGTATGTCATGTGCACTGCCTTGTACATGATGGTGCTGCACGATCGAGCCCGTGTAGGCCCCACCACGAAAAATTTGGACGAAATCTCTATCATATGTTTGTTCCGGCTAATTCTACAAGCCAATCCTTGTTTTGTTTTTGAGTTATGGTATTCGAGTTGCTTCGAAGTCAAATGTGGATTCCATCCCTTATCTGAGTGGTATTCTCATGTTCCTATGTGAATACCAATCCTTCTTCATAATCGAGATTGTCATGTAATTCCTTTTCAACCAGTGTTTTCTCTTCAGGTGGATCCGATCATTCCTACATTCGCGGGATCAATTATCAGTTCTTCTCATCGGTGTTCATTTCATCCGTCCCAAATTGCCTTTGTTTTCTCCCCCCCCCCCCCCCCTTTTTTTTTAGGACTCGGATGTCTTAATCAAGTATCCTTTTATTCTTGTGAAGTCTCTTCATTCTTTTCTTTCAATGTTCTTACCCGGTGTTTCACATGAAGATGCTCTTCAATTTCATCACTCTTCACTCATTTTCTTCTCCGGTGGATTCAAGTCAAGCTTTGTTGATCATATCCTTTCCTCGTTTCAATACCTTCTCATGCTGGTGCTCCTCATATTCATTCATTTGTCGCTATTCATTTGTTCCGGAGTGCTCAAGATATCTCAAAAGGCTCGTCTAATCATTTAAGATCCGTTCAACCTATCTCGAGGATGTTATCTGATTCAAGCCATTTAATTCAACCAGTGCATTCTCTCTTTTAAATCGTTCTACGGTGTATCTTTTGAGTGGGCCCCAACCCACACATCTTTTTCTAGGATCTTACCTGACTCTTCTAATTTTAACGGAGTTATTCGCAAATCTTTCAAAGTTTGACGTAAGAATGAATTATCATCAGTCTCATGTTTTTCTCCAAGAGCTGTTGAATTCTTTTCATCGTTGGCTCAACCTCTTCGTTTTGATTCTTCTGGAGTGTCTAAATAATTCATGGTGGTGTCTCTCATCGTCATTCACAGATTTGAAGACCGAAGAAGATTTTTTCCTCCATATCTTGCTCCATTTTCGACAAGAATCATGGTGCTAGCTTGTTGCCATCCTCTCATAATTGTTTTCGATTGTGAGATTCTTTTCACCTTTTCAGAGAAATTCATGAGTCTTTTCAGTTCGATTGTCCGAAGGCCATCATTTCGGGTTCATTTCATTCTCAGATTTCACATCTCATTCTCTAAATCTTACGGGTGTGTCATCCAAGTATTCTCTTATCAGTTCGTGATTTATTCGTTCTCTTCATTTCACTTGTATTTAAGTTCTCTCAAGCATATTCGTTCATTTGCAAATTCTTTCTGATGTCTCATTATCTTTTATTCGTTCATTTTCAATCCTTACGGTGGTTCTTTAAGATTTCTCGTCCTTCTTTATCATATCAACTCATTTGTCGTTTCGATTTCACCGGTGGTTCGTTGAAGACCTTCTCAAGTTTGAGCTATCTATCTTAATCCTTTCTACGAGAATAAGTAGTGTGCCAAATCCATTGTTTGTCATCAATTTAATTGGTGAAGGATAAGAATAATGTAATTCTTATTTGTGTTCATCCAAGTGTTTAATTCCTGCTTTCCGGACTGGTTCATCATATCACATTCTCTGTTCGAGATGCCTTATCTTTTCTCCCGGTATTCCAAGTTTCCACTTTATCTCGTCGCGAAGCTCCATCTAAATCATCCCAAGGCTTCACCTTGTGTTTTCAACTTCTCTTTCCTTCTGTTTGATCATCCTTTTGTTACCGGAGTTCTTCATGGAGGTTCTACATAATGGTTCATCAAGGATTTAATTACTTTTCGAAGTGTTCATTGAGATTCTTTTCAGAGGAGCTCAAGCATTCTTCATCTTGCAATCCGCAGCGCAATTGTTCTCCCTTATATTTGAGGTGGTAATATATCATTCTTCATTCACAAGAATGAAATATTTTAAATCCATCAATCTTGTCAGTGGAGTTATCTTGGGTTATATTTCACCTAAAGCCTTCCCTAAGGATTATCGCTAATTGTGATGCTCATATATGGTCCAAGTTCTTCATCTACCCTCCCGGTGAAATAAGTTTCTCGTCTCCTTGTTCATATCAATCCAATTCTTTCTCTCGTAAGTGGCTGGTTGTCACCTCATAATTTGAGATGTATTCCATAAGCCCACATCAAGCTTTTCCTTTTCGTTTTTGGGTTTCCAACAACTATATTCGACCCTTCTCCTAAATATTCTTTTCAAGCTCATTTGAGGTAGAAGATGTTGTTTTCTCCTCCGTTCTTTTGATTCCATTCCTACATTTGTTCCGAAGGTATTGTGATGTTTCGCTCTACTCTCTCCATCTCAAGTTGTGAAGATCATGTTCTTTTCTTTGCTTATCCATTTAACCGGAGTGTTGTGCCCTCTGCTCAAGTTCTCTCATCTTATCAAGTTTCTATCTTTTTCAACCGGAGTGCTGCCCGAATTTGTTCTTCCTTGTTCCTCTTTTCTAATGGAGGTTTTCAACTTTGTTCTTCTTCGTTGCGTTGTTTCTTCCAATTTGTTCAACCTCTCAAGGTCCTTTTGGTTTCACTCGTTTGTTACAGAAACAACTTAGTTTTACCTCTTCTCTTTCTCTTCCGTATTTCGCTCCGGTGCCATTCTAGATCTCGGGACGAGATCCTATCGTAGTGGTGGAGTGTTCTGACGCCCCAAGACCGGAGCTTCAGATGCCTTCCATGTTTTTTAGTGTTGTCGGGTGAGTCATTTTGGTTCGTTGCATCATGTCATCATGTCATAAGTCTTTTGCATCTCAACTAAATAAATGGCATGGATCTTTGATCCAGTTAAACCGAGGGAATTCACATGGTGATTCTATTTACAACATATTCTCTCGATATTTAGAGAGCTATATTAAATATTCCAATAATTTGGATTCACCCATAAACACACTTTCAAAATATCCCAATGTCGTTGTTATCTTAATTCTTGATCTCCAGCATGGCCATATATTTCTTTCATCATATTCCGGAGCTCCACCAAAAACCTCAACATTTTTGGACCTCCCTATCACCTACTTCCTATGCAAAACCATTTGAATAAAATTCAAAGGATTTCGTTTCAAACTTCACCCACGTGATCAATTCCATTTTTCGTGGATCAGGCTCATTTTTGTGACTCTGAGAAAATTTACTTCATGTCCAAACTCCATTGCAATCCCTCTCGGCTTTTCTTCCAAGTTTCTTTTCTTTTATTTAGTTAAAAGAAAAAAAGATTTGGAGGGAGAAGAGAGAGCCCAGCAGCCTGGCCGTTTTCCTTTCCATTGGGCCGACCTCCAAGACCTATCCAGCGTCGGCCCACTCCCTAACCTAACCCTAGCGAGCCTTAGCCCGATCCCTCGCGCTCATCTCCCTCTCGATCCGCTCCCTCGCGCCGCCAGGAGAGGGGCACCGCGCTCGACCCCTTCTCTGGTCGATCCCCATCTCCGCTGATCTCTCCCGCTCGCCCGATCCCTCTCCTCGATCCTCACCCTCCCCTTGGCGCTGCCATGCTGGCCTGCGATGCCACCGCCGAGCTCCACCAGGACCACGCCGGCCTCTCCTCCTTCCTCACCGTGCCTCTGCCTCCGGCCGTCGCCAGCGAGCAGCTCCCCTCCTTCGTCCATGACGGTCGTCGCTCCTGCCAAGTCCCTCATCCGGATACGTCAAGCCCCGCCGCCTCCTACTATTTTCTTCCCTTGACGGAGCCGTGTCAAGTCACGTTGCTGCCCTGCTTCCCCGTCTTCGCCAGCGCACGTCGCCGCCCCGCTGCCCGCATGGCTCCAGCCTGCAGCCGCTGCTCCCTGCGTCGAGGAGTCGCCGCGCCAAGTCCCTGTGCCAGGCGCCTCCGCCTCTGCTCTGCTCCGCCTTGCTACCCCGACGTGCCTCGTCCTTGTCGCCTTCCCGCTCCATGCCCATCGCTGGACCTCACCTGCTGCTCCCGGCATCAGTCCTAGGGCTGACCCTCTCACCCGCGAGCACTTCCGGCTGCTGCTGTTGTCGCAATGTCCCCGAACAGATGGCTACCTCCATTTGGATTTCGTCAAGTTTCGCTTCAACAAGTATAACCCTACGTTTTGGTTACCGCACCGGACCGCCAAGTTCGACTACCACACGGTTACGCCAAGTTCATCTACGAAACGTGTACATCTACTCCATCAAGACCCGGACCGACAAGTACCCCAACGTCATGTGTACAACGACCATCGCTGAAGACCCGGGTAGCAAAAACGTCAAGTACCTGTGACAGAAGAACGACATGTACCTCTTCGAAAAACGAACATGTACCACTACGTCCGAAGACCTCGAACCCGTCAAGTCCGACAATGATTGTGCACAACTACCGGCGATGTGCTTGTTGCCAAGTACCCTCTCCTGATTGTCATGTTTGACTACCGATAAACATGTACCACTACCGTCGCCGAGATCGCGAGAACCTCTACCGTCGACCCTAGAGCGTGCGAGAACGACTACTTCCACTACCGCCGTCGCGAGGACGTCTACTTCCTCTACCTTGCACCGAACGAGAACTGTTCTGCTTGCACGCTTCGAAGGTATAACCTCGAGACGACGTCCGTGAATGAATGCTAGCGATGTTTGTTGCACCGTGTCCAAATTGGCACTCGTTTCCTTGTCGTCAACTCGTGGGACACCCGGAATCCGGGAGCGCCCCACCATCTTTTGCACGCATCCGCACACTTCTCCTTTGCATCGGTATCTCAATCGAGTTACCGGAACCAGAACGCTACCGTGGCACCGTTTTCGTTATCATTGCCGTGGCACCCTTTTTCGTTTCCGCCACGATGACAAATGGTTCATAATGCTCTTGTCAACTTTTCGTAAAATTGCATAAAACTTGAACATGTCATCCGCATCATGTTAACAACATTAAGATGGTTTAAATTGTTGTTTGCATTAATTTACTAATGCATATGGGGATTTACCGGATTTGTTGTTTGCTATATCCGGCCCCATTTAAATTGTTTAGATAGTATAGTTTTGTTATGCTTCACCCTTGCCATGTTAACCAACATTTAATATTGTTGGGTGCATAAATGAGATCGAACTAAATAACTTGAATGTGGTGTTTCGTCAATATGCAACGGAGTTGCATATGCTCCACTTAATTTGTAGGGTTGCTTGTGCACTTCGCCATGCCATGCATATTTAATACCGGACATGCATCATACTTGATTGTGCATCATGCCATGTTTATGTGGTGGTTGTTTACTATGTTGTTTTCTTTCTTTCCGGTGTTGCTTCTTCGGGTTAGTTCCGATAACGTCGCGCCTGTGAGGATCCGTTCGTCTACGTCCGTTTATCTTCTTCAAGGACTCGTTCTTCTTCCTTGCGGGATTTCAGGCAAGATGACCATACCCTCGAAATCACTTGTATCTTTGCTTGCTAGTTGCTCGCTCTTTTGCTATGCCTATGCTGCGATACCTACCACTTGCTAATCATGCCTCCCATATTGTTAAGCCAAGCCTCTAACCCACCTTGTCCTAGAAAACCGTTGTTTGGCTACCGCTTTGCTCAGCCCCTCTTATAGCATTGTTAGTTGCAGGTGAAGATTGGAGTTTGTTCCTTGTTGGAACATGGATACATTTGTTGGGATATCACAATATCTCTTACTTAATTAATGCATCTATGTACTTGGTACAGGGTGGAAGGCTCGGCCTTATGCCTGGTGTTTTGTTCCACTCTTGCCGCCCTAGTTTCCGTCATATCGGTGTTATGTTCCTGGATTTGCGTTCCTTACACGGTTGGGTTATAATGGGAACCCCTTGACAGTTCGCTTTGAATAAAACTCCTCCAGCAAGGCCCAACCTTGGTTTTACCATTCGCCACCTAGCCTTTTCCCTTGGTCATGCATCCCGAGGGTCATCTTTATTTTAACCCCCCCGGGCCAGTGCTTGTCTAAGTGTTGGTCCAAACTAGAGCCCCTTGCAGCGCCACCTCGGGGAAACTCGAGGGCGAGTCGTTCATCCCGAGGGTCATCTTTATTTTAACCCCCCCGGGCCAGTGCTTGTCTAAGTGTTGGTCCAAACTAGAGCCCCTTGCAGCGCCACCTCGGGGAAACTCGAGGGCGAGTCGTTCATCCCGAGGGTCATCTTTATTTTAACCCCCCCGGGCCAGTGCTTGTCTAAGTGTTGGTCCAAACTAGAGCCCCTTGCAGCGCCACCTCGGGGAAACTCGAGGGCGAGTCGTTCATCCCGAGGGTCATCTTTATTTTAACCCCCCCGGGCCAGTGCTTGTCTAAGTGTTGGTCCAAACTAGAGCCCCTTGCAGCGCCACCTCGGGGAAACTCGAGGGCGAGTCGTTCATCCCGAGGGTCATCTTTATTTTAACCCCCCCGGGCCAGTGCTTGTCTAAGTGTTGGTCCAAACTAGAGCCCCTTGCAGCGCCACCTCGGGGAAACTCGAGGGCGAGTCGTTCATCCCGAGGGTCATCTTTATTTTAACCCCCCCGGGCCAGTGCTTGTCTAAGTGTTGGTCCAAACTAGAGCCCCTTGCAGCGCCACCTCGGGGAAACTCGAGGGCGAGTCGTTCATCCCGAGGGTCATCTTTATTTTAACCCCCCCGGGCCAGTGCTTGTCTAAGTGTTGGTCCAAACTAGAGCCCCTTGCAGCGCCACCTCGGGGAAACTCGAGGGCGAGTCGTTCATCCCGAGGGTCATCTTTATTTTAACCCCCCCGGGCCAGTGCTTGTCTAAGTGTTGGTCCAAACTAGAGCCCCTTGCAGCGCCACCTCGGGGAAACTCGAGGGCGAGTCGTTCATCCCGAGGGTCATCTTTATTTTAACCCCCCCGGGCCAGTGCTTGTCTAAGTGTTGGTCCAAACTAGAGCCCCTTGCAGCGCCACCTCGGGGAAACTCGAGGGCGAGTCGTTCATCCCGAGGGTCATCTTTATTTTAACCCCCCCGGGCCAGTGCTTGTCTAAGTGTTGGTCCAAACTAGAGCCCCTTGCAGCGCCACCTCGGGGAAACTCGAGGGCGAGTCGTTCATCCCGAGGGTCATCTTTATTTTAACCCCCCCGGGCCAGTGCTTGTCTAAGTGTTGGTCCAAACTAGAGCCCCTTGCAGCGCCACCTCGGGGAAACTCGAGGGCGAGTCGTTCATCCCGAGGGTCATCTTTATTTTAACCCCCCCGGGCCAGTGCTTGTCTAAGTGTTGGTCCAAACTAGAGCCCCTTGCAGCGCCACCTCGGGGAAACTCGAGGGCTGGTTTTAGTTGTACGGATTGCTTATCCGGTGTGCCCTGAGAACGAGATATGTGAAGCTCCTATCTGGATGTCGGCGCATCGGGCAGTCTTGCTGGACTTGTTTTACCATTGTCGAGGATGTCTTGTAATCGGGATTCCGAGCCTGATCGGGTCTTCCTGGGAGAAGGAATATCTTTCGTTGACCGTGAGAGCTTGTGATGGGCTAAGTTGGGACACCCCTGCAGGGTTTTGAACTTTCAAAAGACGTGCCCGCGGTTATGGGAAGATGGGAATTTGTTAATGTCCGGTTGTATAAAACCTTAAACTTAACTTAATTAAAATGCATCAACCGCGTGTGTAGCTGTGATGGTCTCTTTCCGGCGGAGTCCGGGAAGTGAACATGGTGTTGGAGTTATGCTTGAACGTAGGTTGTTCTAGGATCACTTCTTGATCATAGATTTCTCGAACGTGCTTTGCCTTCTCTTCTCGCTCTCATTTGTGTGTGTTTAGCCACCATATATGCTAGTCGCTTGCTGCAGCTCGATCTTATACCTGTTAGCCTTCCTATAAGCTTAAATAGTCTTGATCGCGAGGGTGTGAGATTGCTGAGTCCCCATGACTCACAGATACTTCCAAAACCAGTTTGCAGGTGCCGATGATACTGTGCAGGTGATGCAACCCGAGCTTAAGGAGGATCTTGATGAAGATCGTGTTCGTTATGTTGTTCCGTTTCCAACTGATCAGTAGTGGAGCCCAGTTGGGACGATCGGGGATCGGTGTAGCATTTGGGGTAGTCTTCTTTTATTTTGGTTCCGTAGTCGGAACTTGTGTGTATCTGGATGATGTAATTCTTTATTCATGTATTGTGTGAAGTGGCGATTGTAAGCCAACTATGTATCTCTTTTTCCCTTATGTATTACATGGGTTGTGTGAATATTACCTCACTTGCGACATTGCTTTCAATGCGGTTATGCCTCTAAGTCGTGCTTCGACACGTGGGAGATATAGCCGCATCGAGGGCGTTACAGTGGCAAAGTGGATTTGCAGCGCATATCTGAGCTTGTCGCCTTTGGGAGAGGTGAGGACGATGCCGGATCCCAAACTGATGCGCATCTTGGAACCATCAAAATACATCCGCCAGTGGGTGGAGTCTGGCACTGGCGGCAGGTACTGGGTCTCGGCCAAGTCGAAGAGGAAATCGGCCAGTGCTTGCGACTTGACGGTGGTGCGAGGTTGGTAGTAGATGGTGTACGGGGGCAAATCTATGGCCCATTGGGACACTCGGCCTGAAGCATCTCAGCTTCCAATGATCTCCGCAAGAGGGGCAGTGCAAATAACAGTGATTCGGTGCTCTTGGAAGTATGGCTTCAGCTTCTTGGCAGCGAAGTGTACGCCATAGCACATCTTCACTCAGGTAATACACCGGCCTCTGGACTGGTAGTGCTTTGCCTTCTTCCTTGCGTTCCACAACTATGACTGTGCTGACCACCCGGCTGGTGGCGGCAATGTAGAGACGCATGGGCTCCTTAGCAGTCGGAGCCGCCAGGAGAGGCGGAGTAGTCAACATCTTCTTAAGCTGGAGAAAAGCTTCATCCGCCTTGTCATTCCACTCAAAAAAGTGGTCTTCTTCATGCGTTGGTAGAAGGGAAGAGCCTTCTCGCCCAACCGACTGATGAAATGGCTGATGGAAGCCAAGCAGCCGGTGAGTTTCTGCATGTCCAGTAGTCGGGTAAGCACCTCCATCCTCTCGATGGCCTTAATATTCACAGGGTTACACTCTATGCCGCGCTCTGAGACCAGGAAGCCAAGAAGCTGGCCGGCTGGTACTCCAAAGACGCATTTCTCCGGGTTGAGCTTGATCTGAAATCGGCACAAGTTTTCGAAGGTCTCCTTGCGGTCTTCCAGCAGCGTTCCACACTTCTCCGTCTTCACCACAACATCGTCCACGTAGACGTGGGCGTTTCTGCCGAGTTGCTTGAGGATACACTTCTGCATGCAACGCTGAAACGTGGCGGCAACATTTCTCAAGCCGAACGTCATGGTCAGGTAACAGAAGGTCCGAATGGCATGATGAAGGCGATCTTCATATTGTCGGCCAAGTTCAGCTTGATCTGATAGTACCCTGAGTATGCATCCAAAAAGCTCAACAGCTCGCATCCGGCTGTGGAGTCGATTACTTGGTCAATTCTTGGCAAACCAAATGGGTCTTTGGGGCAGGCTTTGTTGAGGCTAGTATAATCAATACACATGCGCCACTGCTCAATCTTCTTCAGCACAAGGACTGGGTTGGCTAACCATTCGGAAAAGAACACCTCCATGATGAAGCCGGCTGCCAGAAGCCGGGCTATCTCTTCACCAACAACTCTTCTCTTTTCTTCTGACAGGCGGCGCAAGGGCTGCTTGACTGGTTTGGCCTCAGGTTGGACATTTAGCTTGCGCTCGGCAAAATCCGTCGGAACACCCGGCATGTCCTTGGGCGACCATGCAAAGATGTCCTGATTCTCACGGAGGAAATCGACAAGCTCTCTTTCCTATTTGCTGTCAAGGTTCGCACCTATGACAGTGTGCCTCTCCGGGTGCTCCGGGTCCAAGGGTATCTTCTTTGTTTCTCTGGACGGCCGAGCTTTCAGCTTCCGACTCCTTGGGGTTGGGTGACATTTCCGGCAGCTTGCCTGCCATTGCCACAACCCTGTGAAGGAGCCGCTTTTCAGCCGCTATCACGAGGGACTCGGCTAGCCACTGCTGTCTGCTGTGCAGGCGGACGACTTCTTGTAGTCCCCAGTTATGGTTAGGATTCCCTTGGTGCTTGTCATCTTCATCTTGAGGTAGGCATAGTGGGGGACCGCCATGAACTTGGCTAGAGGAGGCCGCCAAGCAGTGCATGATAAGGGCTCTCAAGGTCCACCACCTCAAACCAGAACGGCTCTAGGCGAAAGTGTTCTTTGTCTCCGAAGAGGACATCAATTTGAACCTTGCCGATTGGTGAGCAGGAAAGGCCAGGAACTATGCCATGGAATACAGTCCGACTGGGCTGAAGTTGCCTCTGTTTGATTCCTAACTTCTCCATAGTGTCTCGGTACAGGATGTTGATGCTGCTGCCACCATCTATCAGAACTCGGGAGAAACGAGCAGCCCGCCTCTCTTTCGTGAAAGTGGCATCCAAAACCAGGGCATAAGAACCAGGATTGGGCATCACCTCCGGGTGGTCAGCTCTGCTCTAGCTGATGGGCTTCTCATACCAATGCATGAACTCGGGGGTCTCTTATGAGACTGCATTTACTTCTTGCCATCGTTGTCGTCTGCTGTGCCTATCATCGGCTAAGCTAGTGAACATGACATAAGCTCCATGCTCTTCGGGTTATTCATCTTGTATGGCGCCGACTGGCCGAACCGCCAGCTGCTGGGGAGGAGGCAGCGGGCCGGCACGCGGAGGAGGCGGGAGTCCATCACCCTTGGCGATCCTAGTGAGCCAGTGGTATTTCCGAGTGGTGTGGTTGGACGACTTCGCGCCGCTGTGGAACTTGCAGGGTGCATCGAGAGTCTGCTCATACGAGAAGTCGGGCAACCAGTTGGGCTTGCCGCCCTTCCGACGCTTGGGTGGAGGCTGTCCTTCTGGCTGCTGACCTTCGACTTTCGCCACCTGCCGGCTTGTGTAGGCCAGCTGCGTGGTCTTGAGCTTGTTGTCATTTGGTTGCTGACACCAGCTGGTGTCGCCAGTCAGAGTCCGACGAGCTTGAGGAGCCACTTTGCTAGATACATCAACTTGGATTTCCGCCTTCATGGAGGAGTCGCCCGTGGCGTACTTGTGTGCTATGATCAGTAGTTCATCGAGGGTCGCCGGCTCGTCGCCGAGAAGCTGGTGCTTGAGGAGGGTGCCTTCTCGGCACCCGGCAGTGAAGTACTCGATGGTCTGCACCTCGTGCACGCCCTCGCAGGAGTTGCGCAGCTCGGCCCAGCGCGTGAGGTAGTCACGAGTCGACTCGGTGGGGCCTTGGATGCATAAGGAGAGCTGACGAGGCTTGGGTGGCCGCTTGTACGTACTGGTGAAGTTGCGGATGAAGGCTTCAGTGAAATCAACCCAGATGTTGATGCTGCGGGGCTTCAGGCTATTCAGCCATGTCCGGGCTGTGCCCTAGAGCATGAGCGGAACATACTTCACAGCAACACACTTGTTGCCGTTGGCGATGCTGACGGCTGTGGAGTAGTCGACCAGCCAGTCCTCCAGCTTCACGGAGTGTAGCGACCTGACCTCAGACGGTCAAGTCTCCATGCTTAAGTGTCATCCCTGGATCGGTATGCTGACACACACAGTACTGGAGGATTTATAATAGAGGTAAATCACATGTATAAAGTAACATAAATACTATTACCTCAATCCAAATAGCGGAAGTAACAACAAGGTTGTTGATAACCCACAAGTATAGGGGATCGCAACAGTTTTCGAGGGTAGAGTATTCAACCCAAATTTATTGATTCGACACAAGGGGAGCCAAAGAATATTCTCAAGTATTAGCAGCTGAGTTGTCAATTCAACCACACCTAGAAACTTAATATCTGCAGCAAAGTATTTAGTAGCAAAGTAATATAATAGTAGTGGTAACGGTAGCAAAAGGTAATGATAACAAAAGTAATGTTTTTGGTATTTTGTAGTGATTGTAATAATAGCAACGGAAAGCTCGTAGGCAATGGATCGGTGATAGAGAATTATGCCGGATGCGGTTCATCATGTAACAGTCATAACCTAGGGTGACACAGAACTAGCTCCAATTCATCAATGTAATGTAGGCATGTATTCCGAATATAATCATACATGCTTCTAGAAAAGAACTTGCATGACATATTTTGCTACCCTCCCGTGGCAGCGGGGTCCTAGCGGAAACTAAGGGATATTAAGGCCTCCTTTTAATAGAGTGCCGGACCAAAGCATTAACACATAGTGAATACATGAACTCCTCAAACTTCGGTCATCACCGGGAGTGGTCCCGATTATTGTCACTTCGGGGTTGCCGGATCATAAAACATAGTAGGTGACTATAGAGTTGCAAGATAGGATCAAGAACTCACATATATTCATGAAAACATAATAGGTTCAGATCTGAAATCATAGCACTCGAGCCATAGTGCCAAGGATTAAGCATAGCAAAGTCATAGCAACATCAATCTCAGAACATAGTGGATACTAGGGATCAAACCCTAACAAAACTAACTCGATTACATGATAAATCTCATCCAACCCATCACCATCTAGAAAGCCTACGATGGAATTACTCACGCACGGCGGTGAGCATCATGAAATTGGAGATGGAGGATGGTTGATGATGACGATGGCGACGGATTCCCCTCTCCGGAGCCCCGAACGGACTCCAGACCAGCCCTCCCGAGAGGTTTTAGGGCTTGGCGGCGGCTTTGTATCATAAAACGCGATGAATCCTTCTCCTTTATTTTTTTTCTCCCCGAAAGTGAATATATAGAGTTGGAGTTGAGGTCGGAGGAGATCCAGGGGGCCCACGAGGTAGGGGGCGTGCCCAGGGGGCAGGCGCGCCCCCCACCCTCGTGGCTAGGGTGTGGGCCCCCTGGTCTTGATCTTTTGCCAGTATTTTTTATTATTTCCAAAAAGACGCTCCGTGGAGTTTTGGGTCATTCCGAGAACTTTTGTTTCTGCACATAAATAACACTATGGCAATTCTGCTGAAAACAACGTCAATCCGGGTTAGTTCTATTCAAATCATGCAAGTTAGGGTCCAAAACAAGGGCAAAAGTGTTTGGAAAAGTAGATACGACGGAGACGTATCAACTCCCCCAAGCTTAAACCTTTGCTTCTCCTCAAGCAATTCAGTTGACAAACTGAAAGTGATAAAGAAAAACTTTTACAAACTCTGTTTGCTCTTGTTGTTGTAAATATATAAAGCCATCATTCAAGTTTTCAACAAAGATTATAGACTAACCATATTCACAATAACGCCTAGGTCTCATGTTTACTCATATCAATGGCATAATCAACTAGCGAGCAATAATAATAAATCTCGGATGACAACACTTTCTCAAAACAATCATAATATGATATAACAAGATGGTATCTCGCTAGCCCTTTCTGAGACCCCAAAACATAAATGCAGAGCACCTTTAAAGATCAAGGACTGACTAGACATTGTAATTCATGGTCAAAGAGATCCAGTGAAGTCATACTCAATGTAAACTAACAGTAATTAATGCAAATGACAGTGGTGCTCTCCAACTAGTGCCTTTTAATAAGAGGATGATCACTCAACATAAAATTAAATAGATAGGCCCTTCGCAGAGGGAAGCAGGGATTTGTAGAGGTGCCAGAGCTCGGTTTTGAAATATAGGTGAATAATATTTTGAGCGGTATACTTTAATTGTCAACATAACAACCAAGAGATGGCGATATCTTCCATGCTACACAGATTATAGGCGGTTCCCAAACAGAATGGTAAAGTTTATACTCCCCTTCCACCAACAAGCATCAATCCATGGCTTGCTCAAAACAACGAGTGCCTCCAACTAACAAGAGTCCCAAGGGGAGTTTTGTTTGCAATTATTTTGATTTGATTTGCATAAAGCATGGGACTGGGCATCCCGGTGACTAGCCATTTTCTCGTTAGTGAGGAGCGGAGTCCACTCCTCTTGAGAATAACCTGCCTAACATCGAAGATACGGACAACCCTAGTTGATACATGAGCTATTCGAGCATACAAAACAGGATATTTATTTGAAGGTTTAGAGTTTGGCACATACAAATTTCCTTGGAACGGCAGGTAGATACTGTATATAGGTAGGTATGGTGGACTCATATGATCTCTAATTGTCATTGCAAACATGTTTGTTCATAATAGGCTGAATCAGGAACGATGAACTAATCATATTTACAAAAACAAGAGAGGTCGAGTTCATACCAGCTTTTCTCATCTCAATCAGTCCATCATATATCGTCATAATTGCCTTTCACTTGCACGACCGAATGATGTGAATAATAATTATGGTGCACGTGCATTGGACTAAGATGGAATCTGCAAGCATTCAATAAATAGGAGAAGACAAGGCAATATGGGCTCTTTTGTCAGACCAACAATAATGCATATAAGAGCCACTTCAACAATTTAATCATGGTCTTCTCCTATCGACCCCCAAAGAAAAGAGAAGGAATAAAACTAGTTACACGGGAAAGCTCCCAACAAGCAAAAAAGAAGAACATGAAATCTTTTTGGGTTTTCTTTTTAATTACTACTACAAGCATGGGAATTAAAACTAGCTAAAAGCTAGAACTAATTTTTTTGGCTTTTCTTAAGGTTTATTAAACACACAAGAAGAAAGCATAAGAAACAAAATGAACTAGCATGGATGCTACAATGAAAAAGTATGAGCATCGACATCTAGCAATGAGTGTGTGAACATAAATGTAATGTCGGTGAGAAATACGTACTCCCCTAAGTTGGTCTAAGTTGGTCTAATGCCACGGATGGCCTGGCGGATATCCAAAGTTGTAGTTGGGGTCATACTGAGATGTAGCAGTCATTGCATCGTGGGCTGCAGCTTGGAGGCGAGCTATCTCAGCCCTCCTCTTATACTCTTCTGCCTCCTCTCTGGTTATAGAATATCTCCCCTTTGCCTGAAATTCAAATGAAGTAGAAGCAGGGAGAGCGACGTGATAGGTGCGTCGTCTGTCAAAGATTAGTCGGTACTGGAGGAACTGATCGTTCCTTTCAACAAACTGATGACGAACCATAGCCTCATAATCCAAATAAGTAGGAGGCAACTCAATATCATCCTCACGTATGGTTATACCAAGAAAATTACCTATACGGGTTGCGTAAATTCCACCAAAGAAATCTCCATTAAATCTATTAAGATGCAACCTACGTGCAACAATGGCTCCCAAATTATAAGATTTATCTCCTAACACAGCACTCCTAAGAATATTGAGGTCAGGGACACACATGTGACATGCTTCATCTTTACCGTTAATGCATCTACGTATGAAAAGAGCAAAATAATGTATAGCAGGAAAGTGAATGCTCCCTATGGTAGCTTGTGCTATATGTCTAGATTCCCCCACAGTTATATTAGCAAGAAAATCTCTAAATTCAGATTTGCGAGGTTCACTAGCACTACCCCATTGTGGAAGTTTGCAAGAAGTGGTAAAATCCTCTAAGTACATAGTATAAGAATTTTCATAGAGATCGAACAGGACAGTCTAAGAATTACGTGAAGATGAAAATTCAAACCTCCTCACAAAGGAGCCAGTGAGATAGTGGTACTAACGGCATTTTTCTTCCTCGAAGCTCACAAGATCAGCGTTACGCAAATATGCGTTAAATTCTTCCTTAATTCTCACTCAATCCATGAAGTCCTCTGAAGGCCATTCACAAGGCCGCACTGGAGCGTCCCTTGGTGGCTCATCATCAGCATCACGCATTGCAATCCTGGGTCCTTCTTTCCTTGAAGAACCACCTTGGTACATTTTCCTAAGCATAATTCTCCCTCTGAAATTTTTTGATATTTTTAGTAACTTCAAATAAAAGTGAACCAAACTCAACAAAATTGATAGCAACTACTCCTACAAGTGAGTAGAGCCTATATCATGCATCGAAACTACTTGGAACCACATATATTTGAAATGCAAGCTCAAGAACAGGGTCACCTAGGCAGCAAAAATATGCAATGAATAAAGCACTAGCACAAAAACTAATTGGACCAATGTAGGAGTCACATACCAAGGAACAATTCCCCCAAGCAGTTTTATGGGAGGTGCTTTGAGCAAGGAGATCGAAAATGGCAGCAAAATGAGCTTGGACTCGGGTTTGAGCTGGATAATGGTGTTTGTGGGTGCAGGAATAAGTGGAGGAGGGCCACCGTGGGCCCACAAGGGGGGTAGGGCGCGCCCTCCACCCTCGTGGCTAGGTGGATGCCCCCCTGTTGTGTCCTTAGTGCGAAAAATTCTCAAATATTCCAGAAAAAATCATATTTAAATTTCAGGGCATTTGGAGAACTTTTATTTTTAGGGTATTTTTATATTGCACAGATAATTCAGATAACAGACAGAAAATACTATTTTTATATTATTTAATGTAAATAGCAGAAAGTAAAAGGAGGGTACAAAGAGTTGTGCTTTCTAACTTCATCCATCTCATGATCATCAAAAGGAATCCATTAACAAGGTTGATCAGGTCTTGTTAACAAACTCATTCCGAATAACATGGAACCGGAGAAATTTCGAATAACACTAAGTTACCTCAACAGGGATATGCACATCCCCAATAATTAAAATATCATATTTGTTCTTGACAGTAGGGAGAGGAAATTCAAAACCTCCAAAAATAATCGATGGAATTTTTCCAATAGAACTAATACTGTGGACTTGAGGTTGTTTCCTCGGAAAGTGTACCGTATGCTCATTACCATTAATATGAAAAGTGACATTGCCTTTGTTGCAATCAATAACAGCCCCTGCAGTATTCAAAAAGGGTCTTCCAAGAATAATAGACATACTATCGTCCTCTAGAATATCAAGAATAACAAAGTTCATTAAAATAGTAACGTTTGCAACCACAACAGGCACATCCTCATAAATACCAACAGGTATAGCAGTTGATTTATCAGCCATTTGCAAAGATATTTCAGTAGGTGTCAACTTATTCAAATCAAGTCTACGATATAAAGAGAGGGGCATAACACTAACACCGGCTCCATGATTACATAAAGCAGTTTCAACATAGTTTCTTTTAATGGAGCATGGTATAGTGGGTACTCATGGATCTCCAAGTTTCTTTGGTATTCCACCCTTAAAAGTATAATTAGCAAGCATGGTGGAAATTTCAGATTCTGGTATCTTTCTTTTATTAGTAACCATATCTTTCATATACTTAGCATAAGGATTCATTTTGAGCATATCAGTCAATCGCATACGCAAAAAGATAGGTCTAATAATTTCAGCAAAGCGCTCAAAATCCTCATCATTATTTTTCTTGGATGGTTTGGGAGGAAAAGGCATGGGTTTCTGAACAAATGGTTCTCTTTCTTTACCATGTTTCCTAGGAACAAAGTCTCTCTTATCATAACGTTGATTCTTTGGTTGTGGGTTATCAAGATCAACAACAGGTTCAATTTCTATATTATTATCATTTCTATGTTGGGCATCAACATGAACATTATCATTAACATTATAACTAGTTTCAGGTTCATTACCAGATTGTGTTTCAACATCAGAAATAGAAATATCATTTGGATTATCAAGTGTTTCAGTAATAGGTTCACTAGAAGCATGCAAAGTCCTATCATTCTTTTTTTTCTTCCTTTTATAAGAACTAGGTGCATCTATACTTTTTCTCTGAGAATCTTGCTCAATTCTCTTAGGGTGGCCTTCAGGATACAAAGGTTTCTGAGTCATTTTACCAGTTCTAGTAGCCACTCTAACAGCAAAATCATTATTCTTACTATTCAATTCATTGAGCAAATCATTTTGAGCTTTAAGTACTTGTTCTACTTGAGTGGTAACCATAGAAGCATGTTTAGTAATAAGTTTAAGTTCACCTTTGACATTAGACATATAATCACCCAAGTGTTCAAGCATATCAACACTGTGTTTTAATTCTCTACCAAAATAAGCATTGAAGTCTTCTTGCTTAACCATAAACTTATCAAACTCATCTAAGCATGGGCTAGAAAACATAGTTAATGGGATTTCGGCTTTATCATATCTATAGAGATAATTTACCTTTACCACCTATGTCGAGTTATCAAGACCATGTATTTCTTCAATAGGTGATGGATTAAAATTATGCATTTCTTCGACAGGCAGTAAATTAAGACCATGTATTTCTTCAATAGGAGGTAAATTCTTAACATATTCAGCTTTAATACCCTTTTCTTTCATGGATTTATTTGCCTCTTGCATATCTTTAGGACTGAGAAATAGAACACCTCTTTTCTTCGAAGTTGGTTTAGGAATAGGATCAGGAGTTGGCTCAGGAATTGGCACCGGAAGTGTCCAATTATTTTCATTTGTCAACATATTATTCAATAGAATTTCAGCTTCGTCCGGTGTTCTTTCCCTGAAAACAGAACCAGCACAACTATCCAGGTAATCTCTGGAAGCATCGGTTAGTCCATTATAAAAGATATCAAGTATTTCATTTTTTCTTAAGAGGATGATCAGGCAAAGCATTAAGTAATTGGAGAAGCCACCCCCAAGCTTGTGGGAGACTCTCTTCTTCAATTTGCACAAAATTATATACATCCCTTAAAGCAGCTTGTTTCTTATGAGCAGGGAAATATTTAGCAGAGATGTAGTAAATCATATCTTGGGGACTACGCACACAACTAGGATCAAGAGAATTAAACCATATCTTAGCATCACCCTTTAATGAGAATGGAAATATTTTAAGGATATAAAAGTAGCGAGTTCTCTCATCGTTAGTGAACAGGGTGGCTATATCATTTAATTTAGTAAGATGTGCCACAACAGTTTCAGATTCATAGCCATAAATAGGATCAGATTCAACCAAAGTAATTATATCAGGATCAACAGAGAATTCATAATCCTTATCAGTAACACAGATAGGTGAAGTAGCAAAAGCAGGGTCAAGTTTCATTCGAGCATTAAGATATTGCTGCTTCCATTTAGCTAAGAACTTCTTAAGATCACTTCTATCACTACAAGCAAGAATAGCTCTAGCAGGTTCTTCATCCAGAACATAACCCTCAGGCACAACAGGCGATTCATATTTATTAGGGGGAGAGTCTTCATCATCACTATCATCAATATTATCAGTTTCAATAATTTCATTCTCTCTAGCCCTAGCAAGTTGTTCATCAAGAAATTCACCAAGTGGTACAGTAGTATCAAGCATAGAAGTAGTTTCATCATCAATAACATGCGACATATCAGAATGAATAGCAAACGCAGGTTTAGGTGTCGCAAGCTTACTCAAAACAGAAGGTGAATCAAGTGCAGAGCTAGATGGCAGTTCCTTACCTCCCCTCGTAGTTGAGGGATAAATATTGGTTTTTGGATCTCTCAAGTTCTTCATAATGATAAGCAGATATAAATTCCAAGTGACTCAAAGAATAGAGCTATGCTCCCCGGCAACGGTGCCAGAAAATAGTCTTGATAACCCACAAGTTTAGTGGATAGCAAAAGTTTTCAAGGGTAGAGTATTCAACCCAAATTTATTGATTCGACATAAGGGGAGCCAAAGAAAATTCTCAAGTATTAGCAGCTGAGTTTTCAATTCAACCACACCTGGAAACTTAATATCTGCAGCAAAGTATTTAGTAGCAAAGTAATATAATAGTAGTGGTAACGGTAGCAAAAGGTAATGATTAAAAAAAGTTATGTTTTTGGTATTTTGTAGTGATTGTAACAATAGCAACAGAAAAGTAAATACGCGAAGAACAACATACGGAAAGCTCGTAGGCAATGGATCGGTGATAGAGAATTATGCCGGATGTGGTTCATCATGTAACAGTCATAACCTAGGGTGACACAGAACTAGCTCCAATTCATCAATGTAATGTAGGCATGTATTCCGAATATAGTCATACGTGCTTATGGAAAAGAACTTGCATGACATATTTTGTCCTACCCTCCCGTGGCAGCGGGGTCCTAGCGGAAACTAAGGGATATTAAGGCCTCCTTTTAATAGAGTACTCGACCAAAGCATTAACACATAGTGAATACATGAACTCCTCAAACTACGGTCATCATTGGATTGTCACTTCAGGGTTGCCGGATCATAACACATAGTAGGTGACTATAGACATGCAAGATAGGATCAAGAACTCACATATATTCATGAAAACATAATAGGTTTAGATCTGAAATCATGGCACTCAGGCCCTAGTGACAAGCATTAAGCATAGCAAAGTCATAGCAACATTAATCTCAGAACATAGTGGATACTAGGGATCAAACCCTAACAAAACTAAATCGATTACATGATAAATCTCATCCAACCCATCACCGTCCAGCAAGCCTACGATCGAATTACTCACGCACGACGGTGAGCATCATGAAATTGGTGATGGCGGATTGTTGATGATGACGATGGCGATGGATTCCCCTCTCCGGAGCCCCGAACGGACTCCAGATCAGCCCTCTCGAGAGGTTTTAGGGCTTAGCAGCGGCTCCGTCTCATAAAACGCGATGAATCCTTCTCCTTTATTTTTTTTCTCCCTGAAAGTGAATATATAGAGTTGGAGTTGAGGTCGGAGGAGCTCTAGGGGGCCCACGAGGTAGGGGGCGCGCCCCCACCCTCGTGGCCAGGGTGTGGGCCCCCTGGTCTTGATCTTTTGCCAGTATTTTTTATTATTTCCAAAAAGACGCTCCGTGGAGTTTCAGGTCATTCCAAGAACTTTTGTTTCTACACATAAATAAGACCATGGCAATTCTCTGAAAACAGCGTCAGTCCGGGTTAGTTCCATTCAAATCTGGCAAGTTAGAGTCCAAAACAAGGGCAAAAGTGTTTGGAAAAGTAGATACGACGGAGACATATCAGTTGTGGATTCCCGTCAACACCAACGGCAAAGTTGAGTGTAGAAACCGTAACCCTAACGTATCACTTACTCGTCGTAAGAATCCTGCAACATGAGACGTTGCAGCCACAAAGGGTCAGTACATTGAATGTACTGGCAAATTCACACCATAGGATAATGACGAATAATAACTATCACTAGATGCATATTTGGCTGGTGGAGGCTGTATGGTTAATACGTTGTGCGGAAAGCCAATTTTTCCCTACTGCAAAGTAATATATTTTATTTAACTACAAAGTTTGTTGAAAAACATTGAGAATGGTAAACCCCATCTCAATCCCAATTAAGAAGTAATTAATAACCCAACCAAATTTATATTAAGAGTGATGAGATCCACATGATAATCCTAGAACTAGATACTCAAGATGTCCATAAACGGGGACACGGCTAACCATGATTAGTTTCTACACTCTGCAGAGGTTTGTGCACTTTTCCCCACAAGACTCGATCTCCTCCATTGGATTTCTCGCACTACATAATGTTTGAGAAACGGATGACCGAGACACAGTCTTTCTGAAGAGGTCTCCTTAACCGATAGTTAGGCCTGTACACCTACAATCCCCTACATCTGCTAGCCCATCATGAAAAGATTTCCCAGAACTTACTCAACTATGCCAGAGCCCATAATGGCATGTGGCTGCACACGGAAGTTTCTAGCATGAATAATCTTATGATCCCTTTGAGCCTGGGTGTTAGTCCATAGGAAAATCACACGGTACCGCGGGATTTCAAAAAATACAGGCAATCACTAGGTTCCCCAGGCGCCTCAACCCACCCAGATGTGTATTAAAGTTGCCACCTTAAGTTAACCATTAATTAACAAAACTCACATCTTTCATGAATACACTAAAACCCAAACCACGTCTATGAGCATAGCATAGCAATATAAGCAACGTAGAAGTAACTCCCAAAGGTTTGGTAATAAACAGGACAATAGGTTCCTACCTCATCAACTACTTCCCAATACCCACATGTTATCAAGTCCTAACCATGCAGTGTTTGAGGGTTGAAACTAATGCATAAAAACTGGGTAATGAAAGTATGATCAAAGTGTGAACTTGCCTTGTACGGTTGATGAAGATGATTCACACTCATAACTCCTGATAGTTCTACTCGTCACACTCCGTTCAAACTATTGTAAGCAAGCAATAGTAACCACACATAAGCAATCACTCAAAAGATCGGAAAGAACGAAGAAGACGATTCGGAAAACATCAAAACCAAGCAAATAACTCTTGCAACATAACACAATTTTTAACAGTACCAAAATTATGTGAATTTGGCCTTATCATAAAGTTTAGGTCAAGAGCTTCAATTTGCAAAAAGAATCAACCAAATCGGAGATACGAAACACAAGTTATGATCAAAACAAGTTTGAATATGAATCTGAACAAATTACGAAATTTGAAATTTCTAAAAATTGATGTGATAGGTTCACTGAATAGGTAAAAAAAAAGACGAAGCTATAGGCGCTGGTTTTATCTAATTTGGATGAACGAGTAAAAAGTTATGGCTATTTGAGAAATCAGGGCCAAGCTATTTTACAGAAGAAAAAAATAGCTACGGCTAAAAGAATTCCAGGTTTAATGTATAAATACAGAGACTAATTCATAATCTAATTATTTTACCGTACTAGTCTAGAAGTAATAAGCTACAGGAGTATAAAAAGGAAAAAAAACAAAGAAAGATACCTTTATAAAGTAGAGAAAATACGACTTCGGAGAGAGGAGACAACTTTCAGAAGTCGCGCCGGAGAGGAGAAAAAAAATATTTTTTCTTAAATGGATCTAGTCAAACCAAAATATTGATTTAACCCGAATCGGATGATTTTTGGAGGCACTATTGGTCTATATTTATAGATGGAAAAGAGGTTTATGGGTCAAAGGCTAGGCAATGTGGGACTAAAAGTATACGAAAAGAAAACGAAAGAGAGGAGGTGCATCGCATGGGCCTAAATGCGTAAGGCGGTTCGGCCGGCCGCGCAACTGCAGTTTTTTTCCAAAAGGTTTTTTTCGAAGAAAATGATATATATATATATATTTTTTTAAAATCTAAATAATTTTCCAAAATATACAAAAAGAAAAAAAATTACATTGGCCGGCCTTCTAGCTATGCTGCGCAGAAAAGCGCAAATAGTTATGAGCCGCGCATATAGTTTTTTTTATAGAAACAGAAGGAAAACCGTAAACGAAAATAAACTTAAATTTTATATATATGTATTATATATCACAATTTTCAGAAAAATATTTGCAATGACATGAACATTTTACTAACGTCAAATAAAATACACAAAAATTCTAGTAAATCAAACAGTTCTACTGCTCTAAAAAATCCAATAAAAATCATTTTAAAAATACCTAAATTAATTCAAATTTATTTCTCTCCAATTTTTTGATGTAGGGAATCATTTTACCCTAATTTCCATATATTTTATTTTTGGAGAATTTTTTTTGAATAAAATCCGAATAACTCCAAATTGAAAATAATTTCAAAGGGATTTTAAATTTGATCCTTTTAAACTCCCAACTCATATTTCATATGTTTTGAAGAAGTCATTGTATCTTCTCTCATGAAAATCATTGAGTTACATGAAGTTTATGAATTGGAAATATTTCCGAATGAAATTCAAATCTTTTCGAAACCCTTTTCATTTATTTAAATGGAAGAAGGCATGTCATCTTCTCTCCAGGGTTTTGTGGTGAAAAGAATTAGAATTCATGGAGATCATAAAAGCAAAGGTGAAAGTTTCGGAAAGTCATTTCATTCCCTCTCATTTAAATTTCAAAAAGTTTCAAATTCCACTCACTTTCAGTCAATCAATCAAATCTATCTATTTAATATAACATTCCAAAATTTAGAATTTTGGGATGTTACACGGAGCCAGTCTACTTGGGTGTGTCTCTCGGGAGCGTGAATCCTTTAGGGAAGGGCTCATCTCGGATGCGGGGGCCAAAACAAGGCGGACCCAACTCATCTTCTTCTTCTAGTGCCAGGGATCGGTTGAGGCGGTCGATCCGGTGGCGGGCATCATTCTCTCCGACTCCTTCTTGACGGCCGAGGTGGTCGCCAAGTGTCGGGTGGTCAACAGGCGGCGGGGCAATGCGCCTCTCCTTGCAGGGAGGGGAAGGTGGACAGTCATCTCGTCACCGCACAGTTCTTGGGCGACCGTCTTGGTCGCGCTCAATGGTGATGCAAGTCTGACTACGACTGGCAGCCGGCTCCTTGTCTCTCCTATCGCGGACGGCACCAGTCAGCATCCGGGATGTCGCGCCTTCGTCCCGGCGAGGAGGCGGATCATCTTCTCGCCGGTTGGGCGCTTCAGTGCGGCAACCGGCCTCTTGCTGCTCAGCAGCCGCGTCAAGGAGCTGCTGGACACGCTCCGTCAGGTGATGATGCTCATCGCCCTCAAGCTTGTCTAGCTCGTCTACTGCCGCCTGGGCAGCTCGTATGTCCTCTCCAGGCGTCGCGTAGACGGGACGATCTGTCCCGAACATGCTGGAGATGGTCGCACCACGCTGCCGGATCGGGCCAATGTGGCTAGGACAACCAGGAGCCGGCGTGCCGCCGACGGCACGGTCCATCCCACGCTGGTAGGCCTCCGAAAGGCGTCTCATGCTGGCCATCCGATTGGTGCTTTCGACGAGCTGGAGACGACGTGCCTCCAGCGTCTCCGCGTCGGCATCTTCCGGGATGGGCACGGTCAGGTCTTTTATCGCCGCATGCAACAGATCCTAGCCACCTTCGCTAGAGTGCTCACTGTGGCTGATGACGAGCACCTCCATGACGGTGCTGCCGCCGCTGTCTGCGTGAGGAAGCGGTTCGTCGTAGACCACCACCTTGGTGGGGAACGCGTCAAGCGACGCCATGCCGGAGTCGACAAGCATAGGGTCGGTGGAGCCAACCGACTCCTAGTCCGCAGCAGGCTCGCTAGCGATGTGGAGCTGATCGAGGAGGCTGACGAGGCGGCTCACGGGGCCTTTTGTGCCCGTATAAGACGCGGGCTCGTCGGAGAGGCGAATCTCGCCTACAAGATCGGTGAGTGTAAGTGCATCTAGTGCCCCTTAGTGATTTTGGTGTATTGAAGACTTATAGGTTAAGAGACTAATGCGTTTGTGAGTGTACACATGTCTATAAGTCTATGAGAAGTTTGATATTTACAGAGAAAGTCGACCCCTAAAAATGAAGTTCTTCGACTGAAGACTTTGGATTTCTGAAGACTTTCTGAAGACTTTGAAAGTGAAGATATTGGTGTGACCTTGAAGACTTGGTATTCATTCAAGGAACATGAAGTGTGAAGACTTTTGTTTTCGTAGTTTCATTTTCTCTTTCTTGAGTCATAGGAAACACCGTACTGTTAAAGGGGGTCGAGAAAATACTAAGGAAAAATTTCCATGTGATGCTCAACTCAAAATCCTACACCAACCAATCCCTTCGAGTGAAGCCATTGGAAATCTCATACAGTCCAGTCATATTCTTCGGTGACAGAGACAAAGTTCTTCTAGTCTCTAAGGAATTTGTTCTGACTGAGGAGTTAGGAATTCACTAGTGCGGATTGCCTACACAGTGAGGAACATGATAACCCTGAGGATTTTGCCACTCAAAATTCTGACCGTTGCTGTGCTATGCGCCAGCTGTCCCAAAATATCTATCCACCTAACAGTCATATCATTGAAGGGCATTTATGTCTTATCATGTCGGGCTGCTCCCTAGGCAATAAATAGCCGCCCCCTACAACCACTAGCTGGTTGGCTGCTCCGAGAGAAACTGACACTTGTCATTTGAGATCAACCCATCCCCCGAGGACTTTGAGCGAAAATCATCAAGTGAGGAAAACCCAAACCCAAACACCTATAAACCACAAGTGATTGAGCATCACTGAAGAGATTGATTCTGCATGGATCCGACGCTTGTTACATTTGAAGACTGTGCTTCTTCTAGACGGTTAGGCGTCATGGTCTAGAGCATCCAAGAGGAAATGTGGATCGCCGAGTGACCTAGTTTGTGAAGGTTCGGAAGTCACCTGAAGACTGACCACGAGTGATTGGGCGAGGTCTGTGTGACCTTAGCTCAAGGGGAATACAGTGAGGACTGAGTGTCCTGAGCTGCGTGTTCAGGACTGGGCGTCCGGGACTGTGTGTCCTCAGGTTTAAATACCTAGCCGCCCTAACCAGACGTGCAACGAAGACAACAGTTGGAACTGGTCTACCAAATCATTGTCTTCACCAAGCTTACTGGTTCTGTTTCCTCAACTCTTTCATTTCCTCATAACTGTGTTGTGTGCTTGTTCATATTTGTGTTTGAAGATGTTGACTGAAGATTTTCTCAACTTCCTCAGTTCAATTTCTTCAGTATGTTTGTCTTCATCCCGTGTTATCCTATGCTTACGCTCTCTGTACTCTGTGCTTGTCATCATTTCATCATGATGACTATGCTTGTGCTCTATTATGTTTACTTTTGAGTACTTATTCCGCTGCTAGTAGTTCTTCGCTAAGGATTTCCCTCACCGGTAAATTCCTCAGTGAAGAATTCATAAAAATCGCCTATTCACCACCCTCTAGTCGATATAACGCACTTTCAATTCGTATTAGAGCGAGGTACTCCCTTGTTCTGTGTGATTTTGGTTTAACCGCCTGGAGTTTTAGTTATGTCGGCCGCGGGTATGATCAAGGTCTATGCTGGGTGTCCTACCTTCGATGGGACGGACTACCCCTACTGGAAGAATAAGATGCGAATGCATCTTGAGGCAATTTACAACGATCTCTGGTATGTAGTCAAAAATGGTGTTCCCTCAGTCACACCTTTTCTGAATGCTGCTGATGTGAAGAGATTCAAGCAACTCAATTCTCAAGCAAAGAATATCATATGTGGCCATCTGAGCAAAGGACGGTATGGAAGAGTGAGTGCTTTGGAAACTGTTAAGCATATCTGGGATAGACTGCCCAAATTGAATGAAGGAGTCTCAACACAGCGTGACTCTTGAGTTGATGTTCTTCGCAATCTCTTCAACCGCTTCAAAAGACTTGACAATGAAAATGTTCGACAAACCTTCGATCGCCTCACTGACATCTCAAATGACCTTCAAGCACTTGGTGCCACTGAAATCACCGACCATGAGGTGGTGATGAAATTGCTGAGATCGCTTGATTCTTCATTTGAGACTCTGGCATTGATGATACAAGAACGTGCTGATTGCAAGTCACTTGATCCCAGTGATATTCTCGAGAGGCTAAATACTCAGGAGTTCCAACTTGCTGAAAAAAGAGACCTCTATTGTTCGAGCTATGGCAGATCACGTGCACTGAAGGCCAAGGTAGTATCTAAGTCCGAAGATGAAGACTTTGGTAGCAGCCTTGGTGATCCTGAAGAACTAAGCCATGAGCTAGCACTGCTCGTGAAGAAATTCCATAAGTTCTCAAGACGTGGTCGCTTTGGAAGACCCTCAAGGAGCAATGATTCGTCATCCAGTGACTACAAGAGGAGGCTCTGTCACAAATGCAAGAAACCTGGACATTACATTCAAGATTGTCCTCAATGGGAAAAGGAATCAAAGAAGAAGAAATACAAGGATTACAGTTCTGATGATGCGAAGAAAAAGAAGAAATCCTCAAAATCTTCATCATCAGAATCCTCAAAATCCTCATCTCACAAGAAGAGCAGCTCCAAGAAGGCTAGGGCATTCATTGGAAAGGAAATGGACTCTGAGGCTGATTTTGAAGAAAATGAGGAAGAGGAGGCATCTAAGGAGTCCGAATCCGGAGTAGCAAGCCTAGCCCTCGCTACTGCATTTGTCAGCAAGTCTATCTTCAACACTGAAGAAAATGACCTCACCAACAAGGCTGATGAAGGCGATGATGACTACGCTCCGACCTATTTCTTCATGGCAAAGGGTGCCAAGGTACTCAAATATACCTCCTTTGAATCAAGTGAGAATGAATCTGATGAAAACCTTAAGCCCAGCTATTCTAAACTTGCTAACATTGCTGTAAAACAACAAAGGGCTTTTGAAAAGGTTCAAAACATGCTAGACAAAAGTGATGATATGTTGGGTGAAGAAATGGATCGCACTAAAGCCTTGACTGAAAATCTTCAGAGACTTCAGACTAGGTTTGACAACCTTCAAGGTCATCATAACACTCTCTTAACTGATCATGAGAAGCTTTCTTATGAATTTCTTCAAACAAAGCAGGATCTTGAAAAGCTAAGAGTGTGTTATGAAGATGTTCAGAAGGAGCACGATTCATTACTTTCTCAACAAATCAGCTCTTCTCAAGAAGAATTTTTTCCTCCATGCTTAAAGTGCATTGAACGTGAAACTGCTAATTCTTCACCAGAATGTTCAAATGCTGCTAATGTTTTAAATTCTTCACATGCCTCTGCTATCACTAAATCCTCATCTGAGGACACTGCTAGTATCACTAACGATGCAGGGCTGAAGGAATTGTACATGATAGGCATGTACAAAAGCCTCAAACGGCATTAGACTTTTTGTGATGTGCTTAAAAAGCATATCCTCAACAAGAACCCTAGGAAAGAGGGTATTGCCTTTGAGAGGAAACTCAATGCTGATGGTACATATTGGAAGCCTGAGCAGTACCCCAAAACTACATGGATTGCTGCAAAGGGACCTCCAGTTGATCCATCTAACTTATCTGGATTTGCATGTGAATCTCCTTGTTCTGATGATGAGTCATTTGACTCCAACTATAAACTGTTCAAAAATCAGAATGGTGAAGTATTTGCTAGATATGTTGGCACTAACTGCAGGAACGGTCCCCCTATGAAGAAAATCTAGGTTCCCAAAAAGTGCCTTGAAAGTCTTCAGGTGAATGTCCTCAGGAAACCACCTGTGAAGAATAGGAACCCCCGAGCAAATTCTTCATATGGATCCAAGTCCTCATACGGACCAAACTCCACACGTGGATCAAATTCCTCAAAAGGATCTAAGTCCTCATATGAATATCATCGTGCTAACAACTCTGTTTCAAAGGGAAGAGCTAAGGGCTATGAATATGAGCATTATTCTTCTAATCATCATGTTCATAAGTCCTAGAAGAATTTCTCTGCTTATTCATATGCTTATCCTAACTCCTCTTATGTGAAACGAAATGGACTGGCTTCTATGCCACCTTTCTCGTATGGAGCTCACAGAGTGATGAACTCTTTGCCACCCCTTCAGATGTGGGTGGTGAAGAAAAAGAACTAATCTCTTCTACAGGGTCAGGTCTCCAGACGTATGTAATCGTCTGAAGAATTTGCTGGAGACCTGAGTATGCCTGAAAGGACGCAGGCTAATCATGAAGAAATGAAGTTTTATTTCTCACGTCCTCATACTGCTTTATCTGTTCTATTGCTTGATGTAATTGATCTGATGAATTGATGTCATATTCTTCACTGATGAAGTATATGAGTTCGTAAGTTTCACTAATTCATCTGCAGGATGATCAACCCAAAGCCACTGAGTGGGTCCTCGATAGTGGATGTACAAATCACATGACTGGTGAAAAGAATCTATTGATGGATGCTCCATTATCTCCGTCGCATCTGAAGCATATCATCTTTGCCGACAAAGGCAAAAGTCAGGTATTGGGTCTAGGTAAGGTTGCGATCACAAAGGATCGACACATGGACATAGTCATGCTTGTCGAGTCCTTAGGATACAACCTCATGTCTGTCTCAATGCTTTGCGATCTCGATATGGTTGTTGTCTTTGGCAAGTACCGCTGTGTTGTGGTTATGGAAGCTGACAATTCCAAAGTCTTCGAAGTCTTTACGAGAGGAGACTTGTATATTGTTGATTTCTCTACAGGACCACAACTAGCCGTGTGCCTACTTGCAAAAGCTTCAGAAGGCTGGCTATGGCATCGACGACTTGGTCATGCAGGCATGAGGAATCTGCACACGCTTGCGAAGAAGAAGCATGTCATCGGCATCGAGAATGTCAAATTCCTCAAGGATCACCTATGTGGAGCCTGTGAAGCTGGGAAGATGACAAAGGCTAAGCATCTAGCGAAGACTATCATGACCACTACTCGTCCATTTGAATTGCTTCACATGGATCTCTTCGGTCCTAATCATTATTCTGCTATTACAAATGATGCATCTCTATATGGCTTTGTTATTGTTGATGATTACTCTCGATACACATGGGTACACTTTGTTACTTACAAACATGAAGTGCAGGAAGTCTTCAAACGATTTTCATCGAGGGCTTCAACCAACTTTGGTGTGAAGATCAAGCACATCAGAAGTGACAATGGAACTGAGTTCAAGAATTCTAGTCTAGATGACTATCTTGATGAACTTGGTATTACTCATGAGTTATCTGCTCCTTATACTCCTCAGCAAAACGGCGTCGTGGAGCGCAAGAACATGACTCTTGCTGAGATGGCTCGCACTATGCTTGATGAATACAAAATGCCTCATCGTTTCTGGATTGAGGTAATTGATACTACATGCCACTTCATCAACAGAGTATATCTTCACATATTCTTCAAGAAGACTGCCTATGAACTCCTCATTGATAATAAATGCAATGTAAGTTATTTCAAAGTCTTCGGTGCTAAATGTTGGATTAGAGATCCTCATTACAACTCAAAATTTGCACAGGAAGCACATGAAGGTTTTATGCTTGGTTACAGAAAGGACTCGCACACCTACATAGTCTTCAACAACGTTCTTTCACAAGGTTGTTGAAACTGTAGATGTGCGATTCGATGAAACTAATGGCTCGCAAAGAGAGCACCTACCTACTGTGATAGATGAACCATCACCTGAGGAAACTATCAAGTTCAAGGCTACTGAGGATGTCATTCCTACTGAAGAATCTGCTGAAGAATTCATTCCAGAACATGAAGAACGTCGAGCTAATGCATCTGAAGAAAATAATGAATAAAATGGTGCTGAAGAGAATGCTGATCAAATTCCTCAACGACATCCAGCTCATCCTCGCATTGCAAAAGAAGTGCAAGTTGAAAAGATCATCAATGACATCAAAGCGCTAGGTCCTCTCACACGCTCAAAAGCTTCACATTTATCTAAATTTTGTGGGCACTATGCTTTTGTATCTATCACAGAGCCCACTAAGGTAGATGAAGCATTTCTGGAGCCTGAGTGGATTCAGGCCATGAAAGAAGAATTACATCAGTTCGAGCTCAACAATGTCTGGGAACTGGTCAAATGTCCAAATCCTCGCAAGCACAATATCATTGGCACAAAGTGGATCTACTGCAACAAGCAAGATGAAAATGGCCTTGTGGTGAGGAATAAGGTACGGCTCGTAGCTCAAGGCTACACACAGGTTGAAGGAATTGATTTTGATGAAACTTTTGCACATGTTGCTAGACTTGAGGTTATTCGCATATTACTTGCTTATGCTAACCATCATGATATCACTTTATATCAAATGGATGTGAAAAGTCCATTCCTCAATGGTAAGCTTGAGGAAGAAGTATATGTTGCTCAACCCCCAGGTTTTGAAGATCCAAAGAATCCTGACAAAGTCTTCAGACTCAACAAGGCCCTCTATGGCCTCAAGCAGGCCCCACGGGTGTGGTATGATACTTTGAAGGAATTCTTCATGAAGAAAGGCTTCAAACCCGGTTCACTCGACCCTAATCTTTTCACTAAATCTTATGATGGTGAATTGTTTGTGTGCCAAGTATATGTTGTTGATATTATCTTTGGCTGTACTAACCAACATTATAGTGATGAATTTGCCTACATGATGAGTGAAGAATATCAAATGTCTATGATGGGAGAATTGAAATTCTTCTTAGGTCTTCAAATTCGTCAACAACGCAATGGCATATTCATATCTCAGGAGAAATACCTCAAGGATGTACCGAGGAAATTCGGCATGCAAGATTGCAAAGGCGTCAAAATTCCTATGCCCACAAATGGCCATCTGTGACCTGTTGAAAATGGTATTGACTTCGATCATAAGGTATACCGCTCCATGATTGGTTCTTTATTGTACTTATGTGCATCTAGGCCAGATATAATGCTTAGTGTTTGCATGTGTGCCCGATTTCAAGCTACACCGAAGGAATCACACCATAAGGCTGTGAAGCATATTCTTCGATATCTAGCTTACACACCAACACCTGGATTATGGTACCCCAAGGGCTCGGCTTTTGATCTCATTGGATATTCTGACTCCGACTATGTTGGTGATCGTTTGGACCGCAAGTCAACATCTGGTACATGTCATTTCCTTGGACGATCTTTGGTCTGTTGGTCCTCGAAGAAACACAACTGTGTATCACTATCTACTGCTGAAGCTGAAAATATTGCCGCTGGTTCTTGCTATGCTCAATTGCTGTGGATTAAGCAAACTCTCAAGGACTACGGCGTCAACATGAAGAATGTGCCTCTCTTCTGTGACAATGAGAGTGCCATCAAGATTGCTCACAACCCAGTTCAGCACTCGAAGACTAAGCACATTCAGATTCGTCATCATTTTCTTCGTGATCATGTGTTGAAGGGCGACATTTCTATTGAGTATGTGAAGACTGAGGAATAGCTAGCCGATATCTTCACAAATCCCTTGGATGAGAAGAGATTTAGCAAGTTGCGGTGTGAGCTAAATATCCTAGAATCTTCGAATGTTCTTTGAAAAGGACACTCATCCTAACACTTATGCCAAATTGATGACTTAGATGTGCAACACATGAAGAAACCTTTTTCTTTAACCAATGAAGAAAAACACTAAGTGTGAAGAAATTAATGAAGAATTTGATTCTCAGAACCCTACGACAATTGTACGCGGTGTCTGAAATAATCATTCTTATACGGTGGTTTACGCCACCACCAAAAGTTGAAATTCCTCAGTTGTTTATATTCTTCAACTTTGCATTGTCTTCACTGTTTCGTCATTTTTCTTCATTGGATATATATATATATATATATATGAGTTTATGTCCTCTACAGCATTCACTTATGGCTAATTGTTCAAGTTGTTTTTTTTCTGCTAAGTGAATGTGATCGGACCCTTCCCCTCTATGCTATACTCAACCCAATCTATTCACAAATTCTTCATGTTAGTTCTATTTGAAACTCATTCAAAATCTTCACTGTGTCCTTGTCAGCTGAAGAATTTGCGAACGGAACTTTTAACTTATCTTATCCAATTTTTTGGCTTTGCCGCTCAAACCGTTCCACATCCCACGACATACTTATCCATTCACCCACGATCTAACACGATCTCCACTTCTCAGTACGTGGGTGACACATGTCATGCGAAGGAGAAGGGTCAGGGGCACGTTCATCCAAATTCTTCAGGCGAACAATTTTCAGCATGGCTATAAATACCCCCTCTCCCCTTCCTCACTTCTTTTACTCTGCTCGACCTCTCTCCAACTCGAGCTTCTCAAACCCTAGCGCCACCGCTACATCATCGTCACCGGTGAGGAAGAGCTTCACCGCCTCGACCTCGTCGCCGCCGTACTCGCGCCGGCCGCGGAATTCTTCACTCCGCCACCGCCGTAGCTGTCTTCCTCCGCCAAGTTAAGGCGTGGAAGATCTACACTGACGAACTTCACATCTCCACATTCCAGTTTGTCGTGTTCTTCGTCCAGGGTAATTAAAAGTTACGTTTACTTCCCTAGTTGGTTCAAATGATTATCTACAAAATCTTCAAAGGTGTTTTTCTTCATATCTTCACACACTAAAATACCTCACATATCATCTGTTCTTGATTCATTTCTCTAAGCTGCAAATTTCTCTTCAAGATTCCTTAATTGTGCGGATTTCTGATCTGTACAACTCTGGAACATAAGACTAAGAACGCTCAGTGAAATTCTTCAAGACTTATCTGGTCAAATTCCTCAAACTTGTTCTTTATAAAAACCTTCTGAGAACGCATATGACCTCTCCAAATTCCTCGCAACTATACTCTGTTCACAGGTACTCATGTCAGCTGTTGAATCACTAGGTTCTCATCAACTTAACTCATTTGCAGTGTTCCTCGATGAAAAGTTGCAACTTCTTTAGAGAATTTGATTGTTCAAATTCCTCAACTGAAGAAAATGGCTGACGGTAAGAAGCCACATAAAGGAGGAAAGAGGCCTGAGCTCAACACCGTGTTTGAGATCCCTGATGATATATATGCTGGGTACTGCACACCTCCTGAGGAAGACAAAAATCAGCGCAAGGTGCGCATTCAGAAGATAGAGAGGAGATGGGCTAGAGAGTGGAGGGAGTACATATATGTCACTCCCAAATACATGAAGAAATTCGCACTCAATCCTCCAAGCCCAAGACCTCCATTGGCATCTGGCCAAATAGCTGATCCCACCAGCCTTAAGCGTGGTGAGGATTATCTTGATGAATGGGCCAAGCGCCAAGCCAAGTTGGCTAAACAAGCCAAAGAAGCTGTGAGGAAATTCAACAAAGACTCTGCTGCCGCGGAGGCCTCTGTCAAGCCTAAGAAGGCCATGTCAAAGAAGCCTGCGCACAAGCCAAGTGCTTCGCCTTCAGTTCCCTCAAGGCCAAGTTCCTCAGCAATGCCCTCACGGCCAGAATCTTCAAAGCCATCCAGGCCAATTCCTCATGCTGCTCCTGCTCCTCCCAAATCCTTAGCTACTCCGACAAAGTCCTCTGCACCTGTGCATCTTGCCACATGTCAAAGGACCACAGGCGTCTCAATTGCCTCAGGAGCTTCAGCTAGTTCCTCAGGTGCACCAAATTCTTCAACGGGACCCTCTCTACTGAAGACAAAGGCCACTGTTGGATGAGGTCCTCGCCCTAGTCCTCAGAAGAAGAAGGTCGCCTTCCAAGTGCCGTCTGAAGAAGATGAAGCTGATGATGATGAAATTCCTGAAATCATCAGAGATAGGCAAGTCAGGGCCGCTAGAGCCAAGGGAACATATGTGCCACTACTTTTGGATCCAAAGTTGATCCTCGAATACATTGATGTTTGGCACAAGGACCCCAACACTCCCATGCCTGACTTCAAGCTGACTCCTGGCCAAAGTCACATGCTGCCCCACTTCATACAAGAAGAAAAATGGAAATATGAGAAGGCAGGCGGATCAAGAAAGCACAGTACAAGAAGAAGCGCTATCTGAAGAAAAACATTGTCTCTATGACAACTGAAGAACTTGTCACTATTCAAACTGAGATCAAGAAACTCAGTGATGAATTTGACGCATAACGCGATGATTGGCTTGGAGCCAAGGTTCGCTTTGTGAAACTTGCTGATAACTTCACCTCAAATGTTGCAGCCCCAACGCAATAGGAAATTCCTCAGGCTGAAGCATCTGCTCAGCCAACTGAAGAACATGCCAGCACCGCTGATGACTTTCAGGCTGCTGAAGAAAATGTAAGTTCCAGGGCTGATGACTACATTCCAGCCGCTGAACAAATTGCCAGGGCATCCAGTAGTGGTGTGCCTGAAGAAAATGAAGAAGTCAGGGCAACCGCATCAGTTGTGGCTGAAGAAAATCAACCAGATTCCTCTGCTCCTACTGCGCCAACACCAACCCCGATCCCTCCATCTGCATCAGATGTGAAGAAAACCAAGGCTGCAGAGCGTGCAGCAGTGAAGAAAAGGAAAGCATCAGCTACTTCAGATTCTTCAGCTCCGAAGAAGATGAAGCCTTTGACCAACTCGTTTGAAAATCCCATTGATGTTGTTCCTGTCTCTACCATGCCATCAAAGGACCTTGTTCCTTTCGATGAAGAATATGTGATCCCCGGCGGATCTGATGAAGAAAATCCTTCTGCTGCTTTGTCAGAGTAGTTGGATGAACAAATTGAAGTGGATGAGATCCCTTCAATACCTGTCATTTCCTCGCCTCTGCCTCAGTTCACTGCTGAAGAGGCTGGCATTGAAGACATGGAAGATGAAGATGTCGATGTTGGCTGCTCCACACCAGTGATGAGTGATGAATTCTGGGAAAGTCAGCATCCAAACTCTCAAATGTTCACACCATTGCAGCAAATACCTCAGTCCCCTGCACAAACTTTTCAAATGGGCTCTGAAGAAACTCACCCCACTTCATCTGTACGTGAAGAAATTCCAGCCACTAGTGCTGAAGAAACTACTGCTGCTGAACATCTGAAGACGCAGACTGCCACTGAAGAGGAACAAGAAATTCCTCAGCCTGAAGAACCTGTGATTGAGATTCCTGAGGTCGTGATGAAACTCACTGACACTCCTCTACCCAAGCCAAAGGATCCATTCTCCAGGAAGCAAAAATTCAAGGCTGATGATTTCTTCGGCGAGCACGTATTCTTCACAGACTACAACCCTTATGACTCTGCTTGCATTAGGAAGAGCCGTTTCTGGACTACCGGCCAGGCTAATTTCTACTCCTCAGTGTTGTTCAACAAAAACAAAATCTTCTACCATGAGCACATTCCTCACGTGGATATGGAATCTCTGTCGTGCTTCATGCCAGTCCTCAGTGTTCTTCACGATGCTGGACTGTTAAATTTCTGCTCTGACATCTGTGATTGGAATGAAGAACTGATTCTTCAATTTTATGCGACGCTGCACATCACAGGAGACTCTGAAGATGTGAATTCATGGGTGCTGGACTGGATGTTTGAGAACACTCACTACACAGCACCAGCTACTGAATTGCTTTGTGCCTTACCACTCAGTCCTCCCCTTGAAGAAGCTCGTTGCATTTATAGTGAACCTGAGCTTACAAATCACTACATGCAAGTTCTGATGAAAGCTTTGAAGCCAGGTCAGGCCCCACGAACCAAATTCCTCATGAAGGAATTACTATATGTGCCCAGAACTGTCTATCGCATTCTAACAAGGACAATGAGTCCCATCAAAGGCCACAACTCATCTGATGAGGAAATTGTTGGCATCATGAAGAATCTGGTATTCAATATCGTTCATGGCATTCCTGTCAATTATCACGATTTCTTCATGAGGACTCTAGCAAATGTTGCACTTTCTCCTTTTGAGCTGAAGCCTTATGCACCCTGGATCATGAAATTCCTCAGGACAAGGACTTCACTCTACGACAAAGCTGATTTTCAGAATCACCTCAGCTACTTGCCCCCAATTGAAGTCCTCAAGTGGACCTATTCCTCAGTTGATGAAAAGAGAAAGGCACCAGCTGTTATAGATGAAGGCATTCGTCCATTGGATGTACAGTTTCGCAAAGCTGCATCTTATTCCACCAATGATGACTCTGCCACACATGACTCTGCCAATGCACCCAAGTCTACTCCTCAAGCCACTGCTCCTCGTGTGATGACTGACCATGAGCTTCTTCTTAGTCTTCACCAAAAAGGTGGATCGAAACCATAAATGGGTTAAGCGTCAGTTTGGTTCGTTTCTTCACAACATGACTGCTACGCACAATGCAGTGAAGAAAAACCATTACTACCTCCATGAAGTTTTTGGTCGCACATGGGCAATACTGTCACATCTTTATGGTGAAGAAGATCTCTAGAAAATGGGTCTCAAGGAAGATTTTGACTGGTCTACACCTCCATCGAAGAAATTCAAGAAGGTCAAGGTTCCCTCCTTGGTGGCCAGCTCATATTCTTCATCGCGCGACACCGATGAGAATGAAGACTTGGACGACACTACAGCAGGCCCTTCCACGACAAACGACCCCAACAACGCTGGCGCTCCTTCATCAACTTGATATTCTTCAGGGGCATTAGACCTCATATTCGATCCTTTTGGTCATTTGATGACAAGGGGGGGGGATTTTGAGTTAGTCTTCAAGCGGGTCTTTCTATATGGGCGTTTTTTTTTTGTTAAGTTACAACTCTCGTTCTTCTGAGACTTTATTGGATCGAGTTGTAAACTTAAACCTGATGGTGCTCTAAAACTTTTGATATGTTTTTCTGCATGCTTATTCCTCATATATGCTAATGCACGCATGCTGAATTACATCAGTCACCATATTTCATACTGCATTTCAAATTCTTCATTGTGATATGTCAAATGCGTGTATGAATTACAAGATATAGGGGGGATCTCCATGATTCTACTCTTCAAGTGTGCAATGCTTCAAAAGCAAATACCTCACCATGCACATATTTAGGGGGAGTTCTTCTATATCTTGCAATCAAATTCCTCAATATCAGTATTTACACTTCATATGTTTATCCCCGTTGAAAACTTAACCTATATTGTCATCAATCACCAAAAAGGGGGAGATTGTAAGTGCATCTAGTACCCCTTAGTGATTTTGGTGTATTGAAGACTTATAGGTTAAGGGACTAATGCGTTTGTGAGTGTACACAGGTCTATAAGTCTATGAGAAGTTTATATTTATAGAGAAAGTCGACCCCTAAAAATGAAGTTCTTCGACTGAAGACTTTTTGAAGACTTGAAAGTGAAGAAATTGGTGTGACCTTGAAGACTTGGTATTCATTTGAGGAACATGAAGCATGAAGACTTTTGTTTTCATAGTTTCATTTTCTCTTTCTTGAGTCATAGGAAACACCGTATTGTTAAAGGGGCTCGAGGAAATACTAAGGAAAAATTTCCATGTGATGCTCAACTCAAAATCCTACAACTACCAATCCCTTCGAGTGAAGCCATTGGAAATCTCATACAGTCGAATCATACTCTTCAGTGACCGAGACGAAGTTCTTCTGGTCTCTGAGGAATTTGTTCTGACTGAGGAGTTAGGAATTCACCAGTGTGGATTGCCTACGCGGTGAGGAACATGATTGTCGGGTTTCGGGTTCCGGCAGACCCTTGAGGTTCGAACACTGGGGTGCGCACGGACATCTCTCCCCTACCGATCTACGTCCGATCCTCTCGTGCGAACTAAGATGAAAATGATGAACAACACAAGGGACACGATGTTTCTACTGGTTCGGGCCACCATTGTGGTGTAATACCCTACTCCAGTGTGTGGTCTGGTGGATTGCCTCTAGGCTGATGATGGACAATACAAGGGAAGAACAGCCTCACGAGAGGTGTTCTTGAGCTGGTGCGATGAACTGCTAGGGTGAGTTCAGTCGCCTCTTCCTCTCTCTTTGCTATGGTTCTACCAGATTTCCAGCCGTCGTCCCCTTCTGTGGTGGCTAGCTCTATTTATAGAGCCCTGGGCCTCTCCCCAAATAATGAGCAGGAAGGACGCCAACAATTGGCCATTTCAAAGGGGAACATCTAGTACAAGTTATCCTGACCAAAGGTGGTCTTTGGCTGCCAAAAGCACTGGCGATGACGCCGTCTTGGGCTCCATGGTGACCTCCGTCCTGCCATCTGACTGGTCTTGGTATCGTTGCACCGGAATGGTAACCTTTGCTTGCTGCCTTGGCCTATCCTTACCCCTTTGCACCAAAGGGGAAACAAGGACACTACGCAGGCCGGTGCCCGCCTGGTGCCCGCCTGGTCTCGATCGTCATGGCTTGCGTCACGGGCTCCTCACGAGGTACCCCTGCCTTGATCTCTCCGCCTCCTCGCGAGCCTGCCTGATGAGGCTGCCTCTGAGGAAGCTTCCTGTCATCCGCCCCGCGAGGCTTGGCCCCTCACGAGGGTCTTGAGCTTGAGCTGATGAAGATGGGCCGCGCTGGCCCCTGCTTGAGCCACGCCCCAGGTCGCAGGCAGGCAAGTCTGGGGACCCCCATTCCCAGAACGTCGACAATGATAACCCTGAGGATGTTGCCACTGAAAATTCTGACCGTTGCTGTGCTATGCGCCAGCTGTCCCAAAATATCTATCCACCTAACGGTCAAATCATTGAAGGGCATTTATGTCTTATCATGTCGGGCTGCTCCCTAGGCTAGAAATAGCCGCCCCCTACAACCACTAGCTGGTTGGCTGCTCTAAGAGAAACTGACACTTGTCATTTGAGAGCAACCCATCCTCCGAGGACTTTGAGCGAAAATCATCAAGTGAGGAAAACCCAAACCCAAACACCTACAAACCCCAAGTGATTGAGCATCACTGAAGAGATTGATCCTGCATGGATCCGATGCTTGTTACCTTTGAAGACTATGCTTCTTCTAGAGGGTTAGGTGTCATGGTCTAGAGTATCCAAGAGGAATTGTGGATCGCCGAGTGACCAAGTTTGTGAAGGTTCGGAAGTCACCTAAAGACTTACCACGAGTGATTGGGCGAGGTCTGTGTGACCTTAGCTCAAGGGGAATACGGTGAGGACTGAGTGTCCTAAGCTGCGTGTTCAGGACTGGGTGTCCTCAGGTTTAAATACCTAGCCGCCCTAACCAGACGTACAACTGAGACAGCATTTGGAACTGGTCTACCAAATCATTGTCTTCACCAAGCTTACTTGTTCTATTTCCTCAACTCTTTCGTTTTCTCATAATTGTGTCGTGTGCTTGTTCATATCTGTGTTTGAAGACTTTGACTGAAGATTTTCTCAATTTCCTTAGATCAATTTCCTCAGTCTGTTTGTCTTCATCCTGTGTTATCCTGTGCTTACGCTCTCTGTACTCTGTGCTTGTCTTCATTTCATCATGATGACTATGCTTGTGCTCTGTTATGTTTACTTTTGAGTACTTATTCCGCTGCTAGTAGTTCTTCGCTAAGGAATTCCCTCACCGGTAAATTCCTCAGTGAAGAATTCATAAAAATCGCCTATTCACCCCCCTCTAGTCGATATAACGCACTTTCAGTGAGGAAGCTCGCCGCACAGGCGACCTCCGTGCCGTGCAGCGCATTGGTGCAGACACCGTCTAGCGTGTCGGGCTGGCTGCGCTCGCCAGGAAGGAACAAGGTTCCCGTCCAGAACAGGTCTCCGGGAGATGGTGCACCTCGCCCACGGTGGGCGCTAAATGTTGGGGGTTGGGTGCGACATATGCCAATGGATGGCTTATCATGGTGGGAGCGAGTAGAACATCGCTGGTGCCTGGAAGCGGGATGAGGCGTAGACACGAACGCCGGCGTACTTTACCTAGGTTCGGGGCTCTCCTAGGAGATAACAGCCCTAGTCCTGCTCTGCGGGGTCTCTGCATGATCACTAAGGCACTAGTGAGTACAAATGGTTCTCCTCGAGCTGTATGCTAGAGCTAGAAGAAGGCATGCATGCTCTCTCCTTCCTCAAGGTATGAGTCTAGTTCTAACAGGTTGGGAACCCTTTGCATGTGTGCCCTAGGGGGTTTATATAGGCATACCACCCAGCAGTACAATAGTAATCTGGCCAGGTGTAGGACCCGGCGGTCAGTGTCTCTGGTCGTCGGCTTCTTCGCCGACTGTTGGGGCCCGCCGACTGGTCTGGTACAGAGCCGACAAGCCTCCCCCGCCGCTTGCGGGTCTTGTCGGCTGCTGATTACTGTAGCCGTGATGCTAATGACGCATGCTTGGTCAGGGGAGCGTGGCTACAGCCCCGCCGCCTGGTGGGAGATCACTGTAGCCACTCTGGGTCTCATCCGGTTAATGGTGCACATGCCCCAAGGGAGGAACGGGCCGCCTGCAGGGAGCCGTCCTCCCTCAAGTCCGACTGCTCAGGCTTCCGCCGACCTCCGGGCGCTCGCTGCCCAGTAGGGCCCGCCGCCTGCAGGCCCTACCGACAGGTGGTCATGGGAACAGGGCTTTGCCTGCCAGCGGGGACATCAAGGATGGAGTAGCAACAGTGCCATGTACAGGCAGAGATCTCCGCATATATGGAGCAGTGTGGCCACTCCTGGCCCTGGATATGGGGGTGATGGGCTACACTGTAGCCTTACCCTGTCTCGTCCTCTTAACGGGAGCACAGATTCTGAGGGCGCGGTGGGCCGCCTTCTAGGAGCCGGCCGCTCAGGTGGTTTCTTGTAGGAAGTCGTCCCATCTTGGAGCCACCTTCTTGAGCTCACCCGCCTTCTAGCAGCTAGCCACTTGGGACAGCCGGCCACTAGAAGGCGGCACTTCCTCTTGAGGTCTTGAGGGGCGCAGCCAGCCCCAATGTCTTGAAAGGCTCAAGGACTCAGGTTAGGCTACTCGTGGCCCATTACGCCGACACTTAAATAGTCTTGATCTCACGGGTGTGAGATTGCCGAGTCCTCATGACTCACAAATACTTCCAAACAGTTGCAGGTGCCGATGATACCAGTGCAGGTGATGCTACCAAACTCAAGTGGGAGTTCCATGAAGATCTTGGTCAGTGTTATGTGTCTTTTCCGGATGATCAGTAGTGGAGCCCAGTTGGGACGATCGGGGATCTAGCATTTGGGGTTGTCTTCTGTTATTCTCGTTTCGTAGTCGGACCTTTATTGTATTCTGGATGATGTATGTTTAACTTGTTATTTGTGTGAAGTGGCGATTGTAAGCCAACTCTTTATCCCTTTCTTATTCAGTACATGTGATTGTGTGAAGATTACCCCTCTTGCGACAAAACCACCGTGCGGTTATACCTCTAAGTCGCGCCTCGACAAGTGGGAGATATAGAAGCATCGTGGGTGTTACTAGTTGGTAATCAGAGCCATCCCCGACTTAGGAGCCCCCTGCTTGATCGAATCACTAACGTTGTTGAGTCTAGAACAAAATGTTTTGAGTCTTAGGATTATATATATTGGAGAGTAGGATTCTTTTACTCCTTAGTCCCTTCGTCGCTCTGGTGAGGTCTCCTGACGTAGATGTTTTGACTTTCTCTCCTCAAATTTCACTAAAAAAATTAGGATCACACGGGTATCTTGGAATCATTCCGATATTCTTGTGATGAGAACATTGTTCTTGGTGCCTCCTGACATTTAGGGGTTGTGTCAGTGCCCCAAGGAGTTGAGCTCCGAGGTGTTGTCGTCACAATTTTATCGTTGCAGTTCTGGAATACCTGAGTTCACCGACATCGAAAATCTTTATTATGCAGTTGTTGGTGAGATAACCTCAATGCCACCCAGTACCTGGGGGGGAGTTCAGGAGTATTGTCATAAATCGTATAACGGATGCTTTTCGAAGGTTGAGGTACATGATTTCCGAAGGTTTCTTGGTTATGTGTTGACGGATGGATACAACTGGATGTAGGGATTGTTAGTTTGGGTGAGACATTATGCTTCCCCTGTATCCCCAACACCAGATTGCATAACCAGAAAGTTTCGGGAGTTTATAAGTGGGAATTCAAGTAGCTCCTAGAATATCTTTCCAACAGTTGCATGATATAGGATTGGGTAAATCTCTATCATATGTTTGTTTCTGGATTATTTCCTAAGCCAATCCTTTTTTTGTTTTGGTGTGTGGTATTTGAGTTGCTTCAATGCCAAGTGTTGATTCCATACCTTCCCTAAATGGTGTCCTCATATTTCTATGGGAGTGGTAATCCTTTCGGTCATCAGGTTTGCCATCTCAATTTCTTCTCAACCAGCGTGCTTCTCTTCAAGTTAAGCTGACCCCTTCAACATTTGCAAGATCAATTATCACTTCTTTTCAACAGTGTTTGTTTCATCCGTCCCAAGTTGTCCTTGTTTTTTTCCCTCCCTCCCACCCTTTCCTTCAAGGAATCAGATTTTTTAATCAAGTATCCATTTTTTTTAACGTGAAGTCTCTTAATTGTTTTCCTTCAATGTTCTCACCCGGGGATTCTTCATGAAGATACTAACGAAACTTCGAGTTTATGATTCTTTGTTCTCTTTTATTCTCCGGTGGATTCAATTCGAGCTTTGTCGATCATATCCTTTTTTCTCGTTTCAAATGTTTTCTCATGTCGGTGCACCTCTTAATCGTTCATCTCTCTCTCTATTCATATCTGAAGTTCCTAAGATATCTCCTAGGATTCACGTTTCCATTCTCGATCCGTTCAAGTTATTTCGAGGTTGTTATCTCATTCAAGCAAGTTAATTCAACCGGCGCAATCTCCCGTTCAAGTAATTGTTCAATGGTGTATCTTTTGAGTGGACCCTAATCCATAGGTATTTTCCCAAGATCTTACCCGACTCTTCTAATTTTCACGGAGTTATTCCCAAATTCATTTCAAAGTTTGACGTAAGAATGAATTATCATCAGTCACATGTCTTTCTCCAAGATCTTTCAAATTCTTTTCATCCTTGGTTCAACCTTTCTAATTTTAATTCCGGAGTGTCTCAACAATTCATGGTGGTGTTTTCCATCGTCATTCTCAGCTTTGGGAGACCGAAGAAGAATTTCTCCTAAATCTTGTCTGTTCTATTGAAGATTCATGGGTCTAGATTCATGCTATCCTCTCAAATTATTCCGTTTGTCAGTAATTCTTTCCTTGCCCATCCGGATTAATTCAGGAGTCTTTTCAGTTTGATTCTGTGGAGCCCATCATCGCAGAATTATTCATTCTAGCTTTCAGCTCTCGTTCTCCAACTCCCTAGCCAGCTCGTGATCTCTTGTATCTAAATTTCCCCAAGTATCTTCGTTCATTTTCAAATTCTTACTGGTGATTCATCTCTTTACTTCATTCATTTTCAATTCTTACGCTGGCTCGTTCAAGATTTCTCTTCCTTCGTTATCGTATCAACTCATTCATTCTTTCAAATCCTATCGATGATTCATTGAAGACCTTATTCAAGTTTGCGCTATATCTATCTTAATCCTTTCTACAAGAATAAGCAGTATGCCAAATCTGTTGCTTGCCATCAATCTAAATTGGTGAAGGATACACATAACATAATTCTTATTCTTGGTTCACCCATGTGATTCATCTTTCTCTCCAGAGTTGTCCTTCATATCACATTCTCGGTTCGAGATGCTTCATCTTTTCTTTTTCGGAGTTCATTCATGATATCAATTCTTGGTTTCTAGTTGTTCATCTTTCTTTTCCGGAGTTCAAAGTTTTCGCGGTCATATCGTCGTGAAGCTCCATCTAAATCATCGCAAGGCTTCACCTTGTGTTCTCAACTTCTCTTTCCTTTTATTACCGGAGTTCTTCATGAAGGCCGAACATGGTGGTTCATCAAGGATTCTTTTCATTCTTCAACTGTTATTCAAGATTTCTCTCGAAGTTAAGATCCGCCAAGCTATACTCTAAAAAGAACATGGTGCTCAACACATGTCTTGTTTTGAGGAGTTCAAGCATTCTTCATCTTGCATTCCGAAGTGCAATTCTTTCTTTCTTATATTTTGAGGTGATGTTATGTCACTCTTGACAATTTCCCTTCGTGTTTCATCATTCACAAGTTGTCCGAAATTACATATTTTAAACTCATCATTTTCAATTCATTAATGAAATACTTTGCAACCCATCAATCTCTTCATTGGAGTTATCTTGGGTTAATATTTCACCTAAAGCTTTCCCTAAGGATTGGTGCTATTTATGGGGCTCATAAATGACCCAAGTTCTTCATTTATCCTCCCGATGAATAAGTTTCTCATCTCCTTGTTCATATCAATCCAATCTATTGTTTCCGTTAGTGGCAAAATTTCACCTCATAATTTTGAGAAGTTATCCTTAAGCCCACTACATGCTTTTTCGTTTCATTGTTGGTTTTCCAACAACTCTCCATAACCTTCTTCGGTGCTTTCCGAACTCATTTGTGGTACAAGTTGGCGTTTTCTTCCCCATTCTGTTATTGCAATGATACATCCTCTATTCTTCCATCCGGAGGCATTGTGAGGTTGCTCTCTTCACTCATCATCTTGGGTTGTGAGGACCGTGTTCTTTTCGTGCTTATCCATTCAACTGGAGTGTCATGTCCTCCAATCAAGTTCTCTCATCTTATCAAGTTTTGACTCCCTTCTCAGCCGGAGTGCTGTCTGGAATCTTTCTTACCCCTTGTTCCGTTCTTTCAATAGTCCTGAAGGCAGTGTGTTGTTTATTTCATCAAGTATCCTCTCTTGTAAAGTTAATGTTCAATTCCTTCCATTTACAGTCGGAGTTCTTGATACGTCTCCAACGTATCTATAATTTTTGATTGCTCCATGCTATATTATCTACTGTTTTAGGCAATGTTGGGCTTTATTATCCACTTTTATATTACTTTTGGGACTAACCTATTAACCGGAGGCCCAGCCTAGATTTGCTGTTTTATGCCTATTTCAGTGTTTTGAAGAAAAGGAATATCAGACGGAGTCGAAACGGAACGAAATCAATTGGAGAAGTTATTTTTGGAAGGAAACACACCTGATGGACATGGACCCCACGTCAAGGAAGGAACGAGGTGCTCACGAGGGTGGGGGGCGCGCCCACCCCCCTAGGGCGCGCCCCCTGCCTCGTGGGGCCCCCGTGGCTCCCCTGACGTGCTTCTTCCGCCTATATAACCCCACGTGACCTAAAACTTCCAGAACGCAAGACAGATCGGGAGTTCCACCGCCAGAAGCTTCCGTAGCCACCAAAAGTCAATCGGGACCCTGTTCCGGCACCCTGCTGGAGGGGGGAACCCTCACCGGTGGCCATCTTCATCATCCCGGCGCTCTCCGTGATAAGGAGGGAGTAGTTCTCCCTCGGGGCTGAGGGTATGTACCAGTAGCTATATGTTTGATCTCTCTCTCTCGTGTTCTTGAGGTGATACGATCTTGATGTATCGCGAGCTTTGCTATTATAGTTGGATCCTATGTTTCTCCTCCCTCTCTTCTCTCTTGTAATGAATTGAGTTTTCCCTTTGGATTTATCTTATCGGATTGAGTCTTTAAAGATTTGAGAACACTTGATGTATGTCTTGGTGATCAACTTGCGGGTTTCGTGACATTGGGACCCTATGCATAGGGGTTGGCACACGTTCTCGTCGTGATTCTCCGGTAGAAACTTTGGGGCACTCTTTGAGGTTCTATGTGTTGGTTGAGTAGATGAATTGAGATTGTGTGATGCATATCGTATAATCATACCCACGGATACTTGAGGTGACAATGGAGTATCTAGGTGACATTAGGGTTTTGGTTGAAATGTATCTTAAGGTGTTATTCTAGTACGAACTCTAGGGCTGTTTGTGACACCTATAGGAATAGCCCAATGGATTGATTGGAAAGAATAACTTTGAGGTGGTTTCGTACCCTACCATAATCTCTTCGTTCGTTCTCCGCTATTAGTGACTTTGGAGTAACTCTTTGTTGCATGTTGACGGATAGTTATGTGATCCAGTTATGTTAGTATTGTTGAGGGAACTTACACTAGCGAAAGTATGAACCCTAGGCCTTGTTTCCTATCATTGCAATACAATTTACGCTCACTTTTATCATTCGTTACCTTGCTCTTTATATATTTTTAGATTACAAAAACTATTATCTACCATCCATATTGCACTTGTATCACCATCTCTTCGCCGAACTAGTGCACCTATACAATTTACCATTGTATTGGGTGTGTTGGGGACACAAGAGACTCTTTGTTATTTTGTTGCAGGGTTGCTTGAGAGAGACCATCTTCATCCTATGCCTCCTACGGATTGATAAACCTTAGGTCATCCACTTGAGCGAAATTTGCTACTGTCCTACAAACCTCTGCACTTGGAGGCCCAACAACGTCTACAAGAAGAAGGTTGTGTAGTAGACATCAAGCTCTTTTGTGGCGCCGTTGTCGGGGAGGTGAGTGCTTGAAGGTATATCTTTAGATCTTGCAATCGAGTCTTTTAGTTTCTTGTTTTATCACTAGTATAGTTTATAAGAAAACTATAAAAAATGGAATTAAGTTTGTCTCATACGCTTCACCTTTTTAATATCTTTCGTGAGTATGATGGAAAGGATAATTGTGCTCAAGTGCTAGAAGAAGAAATCTATAAAATGTTTGGTACTAAATATTTGGATGATGAGCATGGTTGCAATGTTGTTAGTATGAATTCCTTGAATATCCATGATGCTAATGATATGCAAAGCCACAAGCTTGGGGAAGCTATGTTTGATGAAGATGATATTTTTTGTTCCCCAAGCTTTGATGATCAAATTTATTATGATGAAAGCATGCCTCCTATCTATGATGATTATTGTGATGAAACGTATGCTTTAGAGAACAACGATAACCATGAAACTTGTCATCTTGATCTTAATTTTCAATCACATGATAGTTATTTTGTTGAGTTTTCTCCCACTATTATTCATGAGAAGAATTTTGCTTATGTGGAGAGTAGTAAATTTTCTATGCTTGTAGATCATGAAAAGAATGCTTTAGGTGCTGGTTATATTGTTGAATTCGTTCATGATGCTACTGAAAATTATTATGAGGGAGGAACATATGCTTGTAGGAATTGCAATAATATCAAGTTTCCTCCCTATGTGCTTAAAGTTTTGAAGTTATGCTTGTTTTGCCTTCCTATGCTAGTTGATTATTGCTCCCATAAGTTGTTTGCTCACAAAATCCCTATGCATAGGAAGTATGTTAGACTAAAATGTGCTAGTAATATTCTTCATGATGCTCTCTTTATGTTCCAATTCTTATCGTTTATGTGAGCATCATTGAAATCATCGTGCCTAGCTAGGGGCATTAAACGATAGCGCTTGTTGGGAGGCAACCCAATTTTATTTTATTCCTTGTTTTTTGCTCCTGTTTAGTAATAAATAATTCATCTAGCCTCTGTTTAGATGTGGTTTTATGCTTTTAATTAGTGTTTGTGCCAAGTAGAACCTTTGGGAAGACTTGGGGAAAGTCTTGTTGGTCATGCTGTAAAAAACAGAAACTTTAGCGCTCACGAGAACTGCTGCCATTTTTATTTTGAGAGTTCTATTTAGCTAATTCTTTTTGCATATGATTAATAGATAAATTCCTCAGGTACAGCAATTTATTTGAGAATTTTATGAGTTCCATAAGTATACGTTTGATCCAGATTACTACAGACTGTTCTGTTTTTGACAGATTCTGTTTTTCATGTGTTGTTTACTTATTTTGATGAATCTATGGCTAGTAAAATAGTTTATAAACCATATAGAAGTTGGAATGAAGTAGGTTTAACACCAATATAAATAAAGAATGAGTTCATTACAGTACCTTGAAGTGGTGATTTATTTTATACTAACAGAGCTTACGATTTTTCTACTTTAAGTTTTGTGTTGTGAAGTTTTCAAGTTTTGGGTAAGGATTCGATCGACTATGGAATAAGGAGTGGCAAGAGCCTAAGCTTGGGGATGCCCAAGGCACCCCAAGGTAATATTCAAGGATAGCCAAGAGCCTAAGCTTGGGGATGCCCCGGAAGGCATCCCCTCTGTCGTCTTCGTTCATCGGTAACTTTACTTGGAGCTATATTTTTATTTGCCACATGATATGTGTTTTGCTTGGAGCATCAATTTATTTTGTTAGGATTCGCTTGCTGTTATTTAGAACAATGTATTGCATCTTTTATTTCAATAAAAGTGGCATTGATAGCCTTTACTATGCCTATGTTACAAGTATACATGTTGCTGTTTGAAAACAGAAAGTTTACCGCTGTTGCAATAATTCCCTAGAAAGGTCAGAATGTGATAAAATGTTGAAACCTTTTGCATATTAAGCTCTGATAAATTTACTACAGTGGGAATTTTATTTCATAATTTTTGGATTTAGGGAAGTATGGATGTTGCAGTATTCTTTACAGACTATCCTGTTTAGGCAGATTGCTGTTATGTTTGCATTGTTTGCATATGTTTGCTTCTTTAATGATTTTTTTTGAGGATAGGACTATTAAATATGCAGAGGCATTTAGTATGCAATGTTGAATAATAATTTTAGTGATTTGCTACAGTAGAGAATGATAAGGTTTTTGCAATGGTTTATACTAACTTATCTCATGAGTCCTTGTTGACTTTTGTGTGGATGAAGCTTTTGAGATTTAGGGAGGCCGTGATATGAGAGGAATTAAGGAGACACAAAAGCTCAAGCTTGGGGATGCCCAAGGCACCCCAAGATAATATTTCAAGAAGTCTCAAGCATCTAAGCTTGGGGATGCCCCGGTTGGCATCCCACCTTTCTTCTTCAACAACTATCGGTTAGTACCTGTTGATCCTAAGTTTTTGCTTCTTCATATGATGTTTGCTATTCTTATATTGTCATTTTATTTTGCTTTGCTTGCTGTTTTAATAGAGTACCAAGATCTGAAATTATTAAATGTTATAGAGTCTTCACATAGTTGCATAATTATTCGACTACTCATTGATCTTCACTTATATCTTTCGGAGTAGTTTGTCATTTGCTCTAGTGCTTCACTTATACCTTTTAGAGCATGGTGGTAGTTTTATTTTGAAGAAATAGATGAACTCTCGTGCTTCACTTAGATTATTTTGAGAGTCTTAAATAGCATGGTAATTTGCTTAAAATCCTAATATTCTAGGTATTCAAGAATAATAAAATTCTCTTATGAGTGTGTTGAATACTAAGAGAAGTTTGATGCTTGATGATTGTTTTGAGATATGGAGGTAATAATATCAAAGTCGTGCTAATTGAGTAGTTGTGAAATTGAGAAATGCTTGTGTTGAAGTTTGCAAGTCCCGTAGCATGCACGTATGGTAAACGTTGTGTAACAAATTTGAAACATGAGGTGTTATTTGATTGTCCTCCTTATGAGTGGTGGTCGGGGACGAGCTATGGTCTTTTCCTACCAATCTATCCCCCTAGGAGCATGCGCGTAGTACCGAGGTTTTTGATGACTTGTAGATTTTTGCAATAAGTATGTGAGTTCTTTATGACTAATGTTGAGTCCATGGATTATACGCACTTTCACCCTTCCATCCTTGCTAGCCTCTTCGGTACCGTGCATTGCCCTTTCTCACATTGAGAGTTGGTGCAAACTTCGCTGGTGCATCCAAACCCCGTGATATGATATGCTCTGTCATACATAAACCTCCTTATATCTTCCTCAAAATAGCCACCATACCTACCTATTATGTCATTTCCATAGCCATTCCGAGATATATTGCCATGCAACTTTCCACCATCCAGTTTATCATGACACATTCATCATTGTCATATTGCTTAGCATGATCATGTAGTTGACATAGTATTTGTGGCAAAGCCACCGTTCATAATTTTTACTTGTCACTCTTGATTCATTTCATATCCAGGTACACCGCCGGAGGCATTCATGTAGAGTCATACTTTGTTCTAGTATCGAGTTGTAATCATTGAGTTGTAAATAAATAGAAGTGTGATGATCATCATTCAATAGAGCATTGTCCCAAAAAAAGAGAAAGGCCAAACAAAAAAAAGAAGGCCCAAAAAAAGGGGCAATGTTACTATCCTTTTTTTCCACACTTGTGCTTCAAAGTAGCACCATGATATAGCGAGTCTCATATATCGTGCTTCAAAGTAGCACCATGTTCTTCATATAGAGAGTCTCTTGAGTTATCACTTTCATATACTAGCGGGAATTTTTCATTATAGAACTTGGCTTGTATATTCCAACAATGGGCCTCCTCAAGTGCCCTAGGTCTTCCTGAGCAAGCAAGTTGGATGCACACCCACTTAGTTTCTTTTGTTGAGCTTTCATACATTTATAGGTCGAGTGCATCCATTGCATGGCAATCCCTACTCCTCGCATTAACATCAACCGATGGGCATCTCCATAGCCCATTGATTAGCCTCGTTAATGTGAGAGTTTCTCCTTTTTGTCTTCTCCAGATAACCCCCTCATTATTCTATTCCACCCATAGTGCTATATCCATGGCTCACGCTCATGTATTGCATGAAAGTTTATGAGTTTGAGATTACTAAAGTATGAAATAATTGCTTGGCTTGTCATCGGGGTTGTGCATGATGAGAGCATTCTTGTGTGACGAAAATGAAACATGACTAAACTATATGATTTTGTAGGGATGAACTTTCCTTGGCCATGTTATTTTCAGAAGACATAATTGCTTAGTTAGTATGCTTGAAGTATTATCATTTTTATGTCAATATGAACTTTTGTCTTGAATCATATGGATCTGAATATTCATATCACAAGTAGGAAGAGTTACATTGAAATTATGCCAAGTAGCACTCCGCATCAAAAATTCCTTTTTATCATTTACCTACTCGAGGACGAGCAGGAATTAAGCTTGGGGATGCTTGATACGTCTCCAACATATCTATAATTTTTGATTGCTCCATGCTATATTATCTACTATTTTAGGCAATATTGGGCTTTATTATCCACTTTTATATTACTTTTGGGACTAACCTATTAACCGGAGGCCCATCCCAGATTTGCTGTTTTATGCCTATTTCAGTGTTTTGAAGAAAAGGAATATCAGACGGAGTCGAAACGGAACGAAATCAATTGGAGAAGTTATTTTTGGAAGGAAACACACCTAATGGACATGGACCCCACGTCAAGGAAGGAACGAGGTGCTCACGAGGGTGGGGGCGCGCCCACCCCCCTAGGGCGCGCCCCCCTGCCTCGTGGGGCCCCCGTGGCTCCCCTGACGTGCTTCTTCCGCCTATATAACCCCATGTGACCTAAAACTTCCATAATGCAAGATAGATCGGGAGTTCCGCCGCTAGAAGCCTCCGTAGCCACCAAAAGTCAATCGGGACCCTGTTCCGGCACCCTGCCGGAGGGGGAAACCCTCACCGGTGGCCATCTTCATCATCTCGGCGCTCTCCATGACGAGGAGGGAGTAGTTCTCCCTCGGGGCTGAGGGTATGTACCTGTAGCTATGTGTTTGATCTCTCTCTCGCGTGTTCTTGAGGTAATACGATCTTGATGTATCGCGAGCTTTGCTATTATAGTTGGATCCTATGTTTCTCCACCCCCTCTTCTCTCTTGTAATGAATTGAGTTTTCCCTTTGGAGTTATCTTATCGGATTGCGACTTTAAAGATATGAGAACACTTGATGTATGTCTTGGTGATGAACTTGCGGGTTTCGTGACATTGGGAACCTATGCATAGGGGTTGGCACACGTTCTCGTCGTGATTCTCCATTAGAAACTTTGGGGCACTCTTTGAGGTTCTATGTGTTGGTTGAGTAGATGAATTGAGATTGTGTGATGCATATCGTATAATCATACCCACGGATACTTGAGGTGACAATGGAGTATCTAGGTGACATTAGGGTTTTGGTTGACTTGTATCCTAAGGTGTTATTCTAGTGCGAACTCTAGGGCTGTTTGTGACACCTATAGGAATAGCCCAATGGATTGATTGGAAAGAATAACTTTGAGGTGGTTTCGTACCCTACCATAATCTCTTCGTTCGTTCTCCGCTATTAGTGACTTTGGAGTAAATCTTTGTTGCATGTTGAGGGATAGTTATGTGATCCAATTATGTTAGTATTGTTGAGGGAACTTCCACTAGCGAAAGTATGAACCCTAGGCCTTGTTTCCTATCATTGCAATACCATTTACGCTCAATTTTATCATTCTTTACCTTGCTGTTTTTATATTTTCAGATTACAAAAACTATTATCTACCATCCATATTGCACTTGTATAACCATCTCTTCGCCGAACAAGTGCACCTATACAATTTACCATTGTATTGGGTGTGTTGGGGACACAAGAGACTCTTTGTTTTTTGGTTGTAGGGTTGCTTGAGAGAGACCATCTTCATCCTACGCCTCCTACGGATTGATAAACCTTAGGTCATCCACTTGAGGGAAATTTGCTACTGTCGTACAAACCTCTGCACTTGGAGGCCCAACAACGTCTACAAGAATAAGGTTGTGTAGTAGACATGAGTGCTATCCAAATTATATCATTCTTATTCCTTCTCTATCCTGTTTCAACCGGAGTTTTGTGTCTATCATTCCTCTTCTGACCGGAGTCTCATCCAAGTGCTTTCATTTTGCCAAGTTCACATTCTATGCCTTCCTTTTCCAACCGGAGAGTTGTCGTAATTGATCTTTTTCGTTCCTTGTACATCTCGTTTTAACCGGAGTGCTTGCATTTACTTCTTGTCCATCGCAACCCTTTTCTTATGTCTTTCAACCTACAAGGTTCTAGTAATTTTCCTTGTGCCTCTTTTCTAACGGAGTGTTTTTAACTTTGTTCATCTTTGTTGCATTCTTTCTTTCAATTTGTTCAACCTCTCAAGGTTCGTGGTTTCACTCGTTTGTCCAAGAAGCAACTTAGTTTTACCTCTTCTCTTCCCCTTCCGTTTCCCTCCGGTGCCATCCTAGATCTCGGGACAAGATCCTCTTGTAGTGGTGGAGTGTTGTAACGCCCCGAGACCGTTGCGCCAGGTGTCTTCCAGTTATTCACCATCATTGCCATGTCTTTCTGCTTGCGTGTTGCTTTTTGACATGTCATCATGTGCATTGCATCATCATGTTTTCAAAACTTGCATCCGTCCGGGTTCCCCCAGTTCCGTCCATTGTCCGTTCTGAGCCCAGACACACATGCACGTGGCCACGACACGTCCGGAATAGTATTTTATGAGTGGCCAAAAAATGTTCTCCGATTGGGATGAAAGTTGGAGCGCAGTGTTGTTATATTGTTAGTAGGCCGCCTGCCAAGTTTCATCGCATTCGGAGTTTGTTTGACGCCCCAACGGATAACTATAGCGGCATTATAGTCGGTCGAACCGTCGGACGTTTTCGGTCAACGGAAACCTTGTCGGGCTGCATTTTGGTCTCTCTCTTCTTAGGCCAACCCACTCTCTACCACCCACTAGGCCCAACCTACCCCTCCTCGCATCCGGAGCCGTCCGATGGTGATCGCACGGTCCAAAAACCCCTCCTAACCCCTCAAACCCTAACTCGGCCTATAACTGGACACCCCCATCTCTATTTTGGGCAACCCTACCCCCTCATCCTCTTTTTCCAAGCCTCCATCTGCCTCCAGCCGCCGCCAGCTTTGTTTTCAGCACCGGCAAGCCATGCGCCGCCACATGGCGAGTCGCCATGGGCCAGCCGCCGCCTACGCAACTGCTTCCCTCCACTCCCTTGCCTCCATATGTACCCGCCACCTCACCCGTGCCCTACTCAGCTCCCGCTTCCATCGCGGCGCGTGGAGCCCACGCGAGGCCCGCCCGGACCCGGAACCGCGCTGCAGCCCGCGCCTAAAGCCTCCTGATCGATCCCAATCTGGATCGGGGACTCCGTCGCCCGCAGCTCCCCTCGCACCTTGCTACCTCTTAAGCACTGCGTTGGTTTTCCCTTGAAGAGGAAAGGGTGATCCAGTAAAGTAGCGTAAGTATTTCCCTATGTTTTTTAGAACCAAGGTATCAATCCAGTAGGAGATCACGCTCGAGTCCCATGCACCTACACAAACAAATAAGAACCTCGCAACCAACACGATAAAGGTGTTGTCAACCCCTTCACGATCACTTACGAGAGTGAGATCTGGTAGATATGATAAGATGATATTTTCAGTATTTTTATGATAAAGAGAAATAAAGATGCAAAGTAAAATAAACGGCAATAGAAATAACCAAGTGTTGAAAGATTAATATGATGGAAGATAGACCCGGGGCCACAGGTTTCACTAGTGGCTTCTCTCAAGAGCATAAGTATTACGGTGGGTAAACGAATTACTGTCGTGCAATTGATAGAATTGAGCATAGTTATGAGAATATCTAGGTATGATCATCCATATAGGCATCACGTCCGCGACAAGTAGACCAAAACGATTCTGCATCTACTACTATTACTCCACACATCGACTGCTATCCAACATGCATCTAGAGTATTAAGTTGATAAGAACAGAGTAATGCTTTAAGTAAGATGACATGATGTAGAGGGGTAAACCTATGCAATATGATATAAACCCCATCTTTTTATCCTCGATGGCAATAATTCAATACGTGCCTTGCTGCCCCAGCTGTCACTGGGAAAGGACACCGCAAGATTGAACCCAAAGCTAAGCACTTCTCCCATTGCAAGAAAGCTCAATCTAGTAGGCCAAACCAAACTGATAATTCGAAGATACTTGCAAAGATAAACCAATCATACATAAAAGAATTCAGAGGAGATTCAAATATTGTTCATAGATAAACTTGATCATAAACCCAAAATTCATCGGATCTCGACAAACACACCGCAAAAGAAGATTACATCGAATAGATCTCGAAGAAAATTGAGGAGAACTTTGTATTGAGATCCAAAGAGGTAGAAGAAGCCATCTAGCTAGTAACTATGGACCCGTAGGTCTGAAGTAAACTACTCACACATCACCGGAGAGGACATGGAGTTGATGTAGAGGCCCTGCGTGATCAATGCCCCTTCCGACGGAGCTCCGAAAAAAGCCCCAAGATGGGATCTCTCGGGTACAGAAGGTTGCGGCGGTGGAATTAGGTTTCCGTGGTGCTCCTGGATGTTTGGGGGGTACGTGGATATATATAGGAGGAAGAAGTAGGTTGGTGGAGCAACAAGGGGCCCACGAGGGTGGAGGGCATGCCCAGGGGGTAGGAATGCCCCCTGCCCCGTGGCTTCCTCGATTGTTTCTTGATGCCCACTCTAAGTCTCTTGGATCACGTTTGTTGAGAAAATCACATTCCCAAAGGTTTCATTCCATTCAGACTTCGTTTGATATTCCTTTTATGTGAAACATTCAAATAGGCAAAAAACAGCAATTTGGGCTGGGCCTCCGGTTAATAGGTTAGTCCCAAAAAATGATATAAAAGTGTAAATGAAGCCCATTAACATCCAAAATAGATAATATAATAGCATGGAGCAATCAAAAATTATAGATACGTTGGAGACGTATCAAGCATCCCCAAGCTTAATTCCTGCTCGTCCTCGAGTAGGTAAATGATAAAAGAAGAATTTTTGATGTGGAATGCTTTCTAACATATTTCTCAATGTAATTTTTTCTTTATTGTGGCATGAATGTTCAGATCCGAAAGATTCAATATAAAAGTTTAATATTGACATAGAAATAATAATACGTCAAGCATACTAACTAAGCAATCATGTCTTCTCAAAATAACATGGCCAAAGAAAGTTATCCCTACAAAATCATATAGTCTGGCTATGCTCTATCTTCACCACACAAAATATTTAAACCATGCACAACCCCGATGACAAGCCAAGCAATTGTTTCATACTTTTAATGTTCTCAAACTTTTTCAATCTTCACGCAATATATGAGCGTGAGCCTTGGACATAGCACTATATGTGGAATAGAATGGTAGTTGTGGATAAGACAAAAAAAGGAGAAGATAGTCTCACATCAACAGGCGTATCAACGGGCTATGGAGATGCCCATCAATAGATATCAAATTAGTGAGTACGGATTGCCATGCAACAGATGCACTAGAGCTATAAGTGTATGAAATCTCAACAAAAGAAACTAAGTGGGTGTGCATCCAACTCGCTTGCTCATGAAGACCTAGGGCATTTTGAGGAAGCCCATCATTGGAATATACAAGCCAAGTTCTATAATGAAAAATTCCCACTAGTATATGAAAGCGATATCATAGGAGACTCTCTATCATGAAGAGCATGGTGCTACTTTGAAGCACAAGTGTGGAAAAAGGATAGTAGCATTCTCCCTTATCTCTTTTTCTCTTATTTTTTTAATTTGGCCCTTCTTTCCTTTTGGCCTCTTTTCACTGTTTTTTATTTTTCGTTCGGAGTCTCATCCCGACTTATGGGGGAATCATAGTCTCCATCATCCTTTCCTCACTTGGGACAATGCTCTAATAATGATGATCATCACACTTTATTTACTTACACCTCAAGAATTACAACTCGATACTTAGAACAAAATATGACTCTATGTGAATGCCTCCGGCGGTGTACCGGGATGTGCAATGATGCATGAGTGACATGTATGAAGAATTATGAACGGTGGCTTTGCCACAAATACGACATCAACTACATGATCATGCAAGGAATATGACAATAATGAAGCGTTTCATAATAACGGAATGGTGCAAAAGTTGCATGGCAATATATCTCGGAATGTCTATGGAAATGCCATAATAGGTAGGTATGGTGGCTATTTTGAGGAAGGTATATGGTTGGTTTATGGTACCGGCGAAAGTTGCACGATACTAGAGAGGCTAGCAATGGTGGAAGGTGAGAGTGCGTATAATCCATGGAATCAACATTAGTCATAAAGAACTAACATACTTATTGCAAAAATCTATTAGTTATCAAAACAAAGTACTACGCGCATGCTCCTAGGGGGATAGATTGGTAGGAAAGACCATCGCTCGTCCCCGACCGCCACTCATAAGGAAGACAATCAATAAATAAATCATGCTCCGACTTCATCGCATAATGGTTCACCATACGTGCATGCTACGGGAATCACAAACTTCAACACAAGTATTTCTAAAATTCACAACTACTCAACTACCATGACTCTAATATCACCATCTCCATATCTCAGAATAATTATCAAGTATCAAACTTCTCGTAGTATTCAATGCACTTCTATGAAAGTTTTTTTATATTAAAGCAAATTTCCATGTTGTTCTAAAGGACTCTCAAAATAATATAAGTGAAGCATGAGAGATCAACTATTTCTATAAAATAAAACCACCACCGTGCTCTAAAATATACAAGTGAAGAACTAGAGCAAAAACTATATAGCTCAAAAGATATAAGTGAAGCACATAGAGTATTCTAATAAATTTCAAATCATGTGAGTCTCTCTCAAAAGATGTGTACAGCAAGGATGATTTTGATAGAATAAGAAGCAAAGTCTCAAATCATACAAGACGCTCCAAGCAAAACACATATCATGTGGTGAATAAAAATATAACTCCAAGTAAAGTTACCGATAGACGAAGACAAAAGAGGGGATGCCTTCTGGGGCATCCACAAGCTTACGCTTTTTGGTGTCCTTGAATTTTACCTTGGGGTTCCATGGGCATCCCCAAGCTTAGGCTCTTGCCACTCCTTTTTCCATAATACATCAACTCTTTACCCAAAACATGAAAACTTCACAACACAAAACTCAAAATAGAAAATCTCGTGAGCTCCGTTAGAAAAAGAAAACAAAACACCACTTCAAGGTACTGTAATGAACTCATTCTTAATTTATATTGGTGTTAAACTTACTGTATTCCAACTTATCTATGGTTTATAAACTCTTTTACTAGCCATAGATTCATCAAAATAAGCAAAGAACACACGAAAAACAGAATCTGTCAAAAACAGAACAGTCTGTAGTAATCTGTAGTTTTCACAAACTTATGGAACCCCAAAAATTCTAAAATAAATTTCTGGACGTGAGGAATTTATCTATTAATCATCTTCAAAAAGAATTAACTAAATATCACTTTCCAAAAAAATGGCAGCAATTCTCGTGAGCGCTAAAGTTTCTGTTTTTTACAGCAAGATTAAAAAGACTTTCCCCAAGTCTTCACAACGGTTCTACTTGGCACAAACACTAATTAAACACAAATAACACAACCAAAACAGAGACTAGATAAATTATTTATTACTAAACAGGAGCAAAAATCAAGGAATAAAAATAAAATGGGGTTGCCTCCCAACAAGCGCTATCTTTTAACGCCCTAGCTAGGCATAAAAGCAAGGATATATCTAGGTATTGCCATCTTTGGTAGGCAATTCTTCAATAAGACACTAATAACCTCTAGGAGTTTCTTTCTTTTTATTAATTATCAAAATCCTAGGCACAAAATCAAGAAAATCATTTGTAGCAAATGGTTCCTTAATGATAGCAAAAAGATTGGGATGAACACTTATTGATTTTAAATCCGCAGTTTCCTTACTAGAGGATTCACCCTTATTTTTAGGAACATAAACAAGCTTGGCAATTTTGGTAGGAGGATTTGGAGTATTTTTAACGGAATAAAAAGGGGACCCCGAGTTGGTGATAATTCCCTCAAGTTATCGATTCTAGTAGAATCTTGATCTATTCTTTCATTAACTATGGGTTCTTTTTCCTTAAAACTTTTCGGAGTAACTCCCGCCTTAGATCGATATTGGGTAATTTGGTTGTGGATCTTTTTAACCAAATTATCAATGAACTCTACATTAGCAACCTTATTCTCAACAATTTCAAGCCTTTGCATCACATGTTCCAAAGTTAACATAGTTCCATTAACCAAAACAGGTGGTGAGCCGAACAAATCTATCATAGTATTATAAGAATCAAAAGTGTGGCTAGCCAAGAAATTCCCTCCGGTAATGGTATCAAGAATATATCTGTACCAAGGAGTAGCGCCTACATAAAAATTGCGGAGAAGAACAGAAGTAGATTGTTTCCTGGTATATTTATTTTGAGCATTGCAAATTCTATACCAAGCGTCTTTTAGATATTCTCCCTCCCTTTGCTTAAAATTAAGAACTTCATTCTCGGGAGACAACGGAGAAGATAGAGGACTAGCCATAACGACAAGGCAAGCAAGAAAGCGAGGAACAAAAAAGAGAGGGCGAATAAAATGGCAAGGGTGAAGTGGGGATAGGAAAACGAGAGGCAAATGACAAATAATGTAATGCGAGGGATAAGAGTTTGTGATGGGTACTTGGTATGTCTTGACTTGTGCGTAGACTCCCCGGCAACGGTTTCAGAAATGGCTCGTTGTTGGGAGTCAAATCTTGACTTGACTTGGCACAAATCTCCCCGGCAACGGCGCCAGAAATCCTTCTTGCTACCTCTTGAGCACTGTGTTGGTTTTCCCTTGAAGAGGAAAGGGTGATGTAGTAAAGTAGCATAAGTATTTCCCTCAGTTTTTGAGAACCAAGGTATCAATCCAGAAGGAGATCACGCTCGAGTCCCACGCACCTATGCAAACACATAAGAACCAAGCAACCAACGTGATAAAGGGGTTGTCAATCCCTTCATGGTCACTTACGAGAGTGAGATCTAATAGATATGATAAGATAATTTTTTGGTATTTTTATGATAAAGAGGAATAAAGATGCAAAGTAAAATAAACGGCAATAGAAATAACTAAGTGTTGAAAGATTAATATGATGGAAGATAGACCCGGGGGCCATAGGTTTCACTAGTGGCTTCTCTCAAGAGCATAAGTATTACGATGGGTAAAGGAATTACTGTCGAGCAATTGATAGAATTGAGCATAGTTATGAGAATATCTAGGTATGATCATGTATATAGGCATCACGTCTGCGACAGGTAGACCGAAACGATTCTGCATCTACTACTATTACTCCACACATCGACCGCTATCCAGCATGCATCTAGAGTATTAAGTTCATAAGAACAGAGTAATGCTTTAAGTAAGATGACATGATGTAGAGGGATAAACTCATGCAATATGATATAAAACCCATCTTTTTGTCCTCGAAGGCAACAATTCAATACGTGCCTTGCTGCCCCTACTGTCACTAGGAAAGGACACCGCAAGATTGAACCCAAAGCTAAGCACTTATCCCATTGCAAGAAAGATCAATCTAGTAGGCCAAACCAAACTGATAATTCGAAGAGACTTGCAAAGATAAACCAATCATACATAAAAGAATTCAGAAGAGATTCAAATATTGTTCATAGATAAACTTGATCATAAACCCACAATTCATCGGATCTCGACAAACACACCGCAAAATAAGATTACATTGAATATATCTCCAAGATGATCCAGGAGAACTTAGTATTGAGATCCAAAGAGAGAGAAGAAGCCATCTAGCTAATAACTATGGAGTCGTAGGTCTGAAGTAAACTACTCACACATCACCGGAGAGGCCATGGAGTTGATGTAGAGACCCTCCGTGATCAATGCCCCCTCCGGCGGAGCTCCGGAAAAGGCCCCAAGATGGGATCTCTCGGGTACAGAAGGTTGCGGCGGTGGAATTAGGTTTTCATGGTGCTCCTGGATGTTTTGCGGGTACGTGTTTATATATAGGAGGAAGAAGTAGGTCGGTGGAGCAACGAGGGGCCCATGAGGGTGGAGGGCGTGCCCAGGGGGGTAGGCGCGCCCCCCTATCTCATGGCTTCCTCGATTGTTTCTTGACGCCCACTCCAAGTCTCCAGGATCACGTTTGTTGAGAAAATCACGTTCCCAAAGGTTTCATTCCATTTGGACTTCATTTGATATTCCTTTTCTGTGAAACACTGAAATAGGCAAAAAAAACAGCTATTTGGGCTAGGCCTCCGGTTAATAGGTTAGTCCCAAAAAATGATATAAAAGTGTAAAATAAAGCCCATTAGCATCCAAATCAGATAATATAATAGCATGGACCAATAAAAAATTATAGATACGTTGGAGACGTATCACAGCTCACCAACCCCGCCACCGGAGACCTCATCGTCGTCGAGCTCCGGCGGAGGACCTCCCAGGCCAGAGCCTGCCGCCTTGCTCCTCCTTCCCTGGCCGTCTCCTTCTTCTCCTTCCTCTAACATCTCTCTCTCTCCCGCCATGAACAGGGACCCCCAGGGCCGCCGGATCTGGATGCCCCGTGTCGGTGTCAAAACCGGCGGATCTCGGGTAGGGGGTCCCGAACTGTGCGTCTAAGGAGGATGGTAACAGGAGGCAGGGGACATGATGTTTACCCAGGTTCGGGCCCTCTCGATGGAGGTAATACCTTACGTCCTGCTTGATTGACGTTGATGATATGAGTATTAGAAGAGTTGATCTACCACGAGATCGTAGATGCTAAACCCTAGAAGCTAGCCTATGTTATGATTGTATGTTGTACTACGGACTAAAGCCTCCGGTTTATATAGACACCGGAGGGGGCTAGGGTTACACAGAGTCAGTTTACAAGGGAGGAGATCTACATATCCGTATTGCCAAGCTTGCCTTCCACGCCAAGGAAAGTCGCATCCGGACACGGGACGAAGTCTTCAATCTTGTATCTTCATAGTCCAACAGTCCAGCCAAAGGATATAGTCCGGCTGTCCGGAGACACCCTAATCCAGGACTCCCTCAGTAGCCCCTGAACTAGGCTTCAATGATGATGAGTCCGGCGCACAGATTTGTCTTCGGCATTGCAAGGAGGGTTCTTCCTCCGAATACTCCATAGAAGATTTTGAACACAAGGATAGTGTTCGGCTCTGCAAAACAAGTTCCATATACCACTGTAGAGAGAATAATATTTCCACAAATCTAATCTCCTGACACGTTTGACAGCATGACATCATACCACGGCCTGGTCATTATTCGAACCGTTTTTCTCAACCAGCACTACACATATCGCGAGGCGGTTTTCTTGACATGTCTTGTCGAAGTAGAGATCGTGTGCCCTTATCACGGGATTCTCATCAATACGGGTATGGGTAACCCAACCGCGCCATCAATTACGGCGTTCGGGGAATAAGAGATTTTACCAGGTAAGTGAGGAGGCGCATCGCCTCTTCCGCCCTTATAAAGGGACAAAGATTCATCCTTTTTACCACCGCCTTCTTCCTCCTTGCTTATCCATTCTCGCACACTCTAGCTCCAGCGCCCAAGTTCGCGTCTTTCTCCTCAAACCACTCCAAGCATGTCCGGAGCGGGAGGCAATTGGATGGTCTCCTTCGTCATGGAGGAGAATATCACAAAGCTACGGGAAGCCGGATATCTGGCCGCGGATATCGCCCACCGCCTGCCCGATGCGGGGAAGATCATCCCTACGCCCGAACCCCATGAGAGGGTAGTTTTCCTTACCCACTTTGTCCGCGGATTGGGATTTCCTCTTCACCCGTTTGTCCGTGGGCTCATGTTCTACTACGGGCTGGATTTTCATGATCTGGCCCCCAATTTCATGCTCAACATCTCGATGTTTATCATCGTGTGCGAGGCCTTCCTCCGCATCAGGCCCTACTTCGGCCTGTGGCTGAAGACCTTCAATGTTAAACCGAAGGTGGTGGTCGGCCAGCAAGCAGAGTGCGGTGGCGCCATGGTGGGCAAAATGCCTAACGCCACCTGGCTCGAAGGTTCCTATGTGGAGACCATAAAGGGGTGGCAATCGGGGTGGTTCTACATCACCGAGCCGCGCGACACCAACTGGGTGGCGGCCCTCGAATTTCGATCTGGAATCCCCACGCGGCTCACTTCCTGGAAAGAGAAGGGCCTGTCCTAGGGTTCCCCGGTAGAGCTGACCGGACTCCAGACCTGCATCAAGAACATGATGAGCAAGAAAATCAAGCTCGTCAACGTGGTCCGGGTCATGCTCTTCCGCCGGAACCTCCCGTGTCAACGACAGGTATTCAATTTGTGGGAGTTCGACCCGGCCAAGCACCAGACGCTGCGAGAGCTCTTCGACACGACACACAAGGACGTCTGGAAGTGCTGTTCAAGGGCGTCGAGGTACCTCCTCCCCTTACCGAGGACCGCGGACTCAGCGCAAAGAGCCATGCTAATCCGGTAAGTTTTTATATCTCACAGGATATTTATTTGCCCTAGTTTAATCATGTGCGGGATCTAAGATTCCATGCCCTTAACAGGACTGGGTAGAGATAGCGGAGCAGATCGATTGCCCAGCCCCCTTGCCTGAAGATCCTGCAGATGCTCTCCTAGCGGAGATGCTGGTTCCGGCGCTTTACGAGCTGCCGGTGAAGAAGGCCAAGAAGAATGCCACGGTGACCTGAAAGGGTCTCCGGCGCAAGGTTATATCGGACTCATCGTCCGATAACTCCAAGGCGCACTCCTCCCACGAAAACAAGGAGGAGGAATAGGAAAGTTCTCCCCCCAGCCGGGGGAGACAAGATAAGGAAGGCCGCCCCAACCGGGGAGGCCGAAGGGTCCAAGAAGGGAAGGACCCTCCTTCCGGACTGCTCCACGACGGCCACCTACAGCAGTGACGAGTGGTTACCCAGGGACAAGCCCCTGGCGAAGTCGTAACTATCCGGATACCATAGTAATTCATGGTATGTTTTATTGCGCTGCTTCTCCTTACGCCGAATATGATTATGCAGTCCGTCCCGAGCCCGTCTCGATGTATCTTCGTCGGATGGTTCTTTGGACTCGTCGGATATGAATAGTGATTCACTTCCGACCGCCTCCACCCCTTGACCTACGGACAACGTCGAGGTATTGTCTCAAAAGGCACCGAGCCGAGGGGAGGTAGTCCTGGGGGTGCCTCGAGGCGACCTTCCGGCCCCTGGGCGCAAAGGGGGCAAGACTCCCACGGGCTCCATGTTCGGCCCCCAGCCGAACACTGCGCCGGAACCTTCGGTGGTTCTGGACTCCGGCAGGCGATCCCCCGTTAAGAGGGGCAAGCCGCCCATGTCGGTGGCCTCTGTCCATCCAGAGGCACCAGACAACTTGCTGGAAGCGCTCCACGGCGGTTCCATCGACGAAGAGCACCGCACTATCATGAGTGCGGTGATCGAGAAAGTTCAGTCCGCCAAAAACGGACTAACCGAAGCTTGTACCAGCCTCCTAACAGGCTTTGAGGTAAGCAGTCAAAATATAGGAAAATATTACCGCATAGACAGTAGCCCCTAATGCTCTGTTTGGCGTTCGCAAAGAAAGACCGAATAGAGGATCAAATAATGACTAAGGAGTCTAATCAGAATATGTCTATGTGCATATGCAGGCTTCACTGTTGGCCGCTGCCGCACGTACTGCGGAGGTTGCTGCACTGAAGCAGGACCTTGAGCGGTCCGATGAAAAGCTCGGCCTTACCAAGAGGCAGCTCGAGGAGAGCAAAGGTAAGCAATACCTTGTCTATATATTAAAAAGAAATTCGGTTGTAAAGTAATAGGATCATCATGAATTTGCCAGGGGCCACGACCGAGGTGGCGACCCTGAAGAAGGCGCTGTCCGAGGCCGAAGACAAAGCGGCCAAGGAGTGCACTGAGCGGGAAAAGCAAGAAGCCCGGGTAGGCAAGGTGCAGCAAGAGCTCAGGGCTCTTGCCAAAAAACACGAGTCCTTGGAGCTTGACTCTAAGATGAGAGAGTCCGAGCTTGCGAAGGCGCTCGAAAGCGCACGGAGCGCCAAGGCTGAAGCCCACAAGGCCCTCCCAGAGATTGATGCGGTGATGAAGATAGCAAAGCAAGCATGTGAAGTAAACCTTCCTTTTACTTACCCGAGTTCGGAGCTCTCCAGGAGCGTTCGCAGACCTTCCCCGTAGTGTATTGGATTCCGCGGAGTTTTACCAAGTTGAGGAGGGGAGCTCGACGAAAAAGTTGTTCTGGTCTCAGTATACTGGGACCGAACGCCCAATGCCCTTGAGCGACCAGCTGAAGCAACTGGTCGAGCTTCACAAGGTGGCCGAACAGGCCATGAAGGGTCTCATAGTCCGTATGTGGCCTGGCGATCCCCTGCCTAGCAGCTACTTCGGTCTGGTGAGGCGGCTTGTGGATGCCTGCACACGGCTTGAAGTCATAAAGCGGTCCGTCTGCATCGAGGGTGCGCGTTGGGCTTTTGGCCGAGCGAAGGGGCACTGGCGAAGCTGGACACCGTAAAGCTAGTGAAGGAGGGGCTGCCAGAGGGCAAGGAGCTTCACTGCCCTGAAATGTATTATGACAGTGTCCTGAAGGGTTCCCGCCTTGTGGCGGAGGAATGTGCTAGAGATGTAATTTTTGAATGAACAGGCTCATGTGATCCTGTAATGTGAAACGAGTTCATTTGCGCTATGCAACGGTTTTTGAATTTACAATATTACCTTTTGTGCGGCCATTTATAAAATCTGAGAGTTGGCCAGTCGTCGGCTTCTGACCCCATGTAACTAGTACTGGGGTGTTCGGGATAAACCTGAGCACTCTTTATCCCAATGTTGGGTCCTTCGAGGGAGGTGTTCAGCACAACGAACCAGGAAATCATACTATAAGGCTTTATCACTCTTACTTAGCCATATAAGTCTACAATTTTAAATTTTTGGGAAGCCCCTAGTATTCGGAAGGCCAAATTTGGGGCACTATATACGCCTAAGTGGGGCAAGGCTGACTCCTCGCCTGAAGCGGAAAAAGTCTTTAAGGACTTGAGACCTCTCGAACAGCGACTAGCTCTCGCCTTATCATGACAGTCAGTTTTCGGCTTTCTCTACTGAGGTGCTTGTCCGGAAGAACTGGGACACAATCGCAGTAGTTCTCCCGGCGCTACCTTAGCCGATATAGCGGAACGTAACGTACCAAAACATGGGAGCCGAGCAAACCCAACTATTGACCCAAGACATGATTCGGAGCTGATGCATATAATGCTATAAGTTTGCGGTGCCGCACTGTCGAAAGTGTTCGGACTTCTCACGCCATATTATGGGGTAAACGAAAGCCCCAGGCGTACTGACCGTACCAGAATGTATGGGTGCAAGTTGTCGTAAATGAACATATAAGAAAAAAGGGATGGATAATGCAATAATAGGCTAATGCTATGCATTTTTATTTAAATAATACGTCAAAGCATACTGATACAGGTAGTGCAATAAGCAAAAAATAGGACTATTTGACATGTCCTATCCAAGGGCAAGCTGCGTATGGGTAGTAAAAAGCGGGTATATCGATTGTTATTAGACACCACCTCGGGGTTCCCTTGTACGTCTTAGCTTCTTGCCTCCTTGGTTGTTCCTTCCCATAATGTGTCCAGCAGTCATACTGCCGGAAAGGGCTTCCAGAGAGTATGGTCCTGAAAGAGAAAAAATGATAAAGGTATGCAGCCCCTAGGGCGGTTAAGCCGCATTGCGGGATGTGCCCTGATTGTGCCCCCGCCTATGCCCATGGTATTTTCAGTGCGTAATTATGTGTGCGCGGCACGGATTTCGTCGCTTGACTGGGACTGGTACGGGGGCCGAATTGCTAGGCGAGCTCTGAACGTGCCAGGCGATCCTGTTGCAGGTTACTCCGGACTCACTTAACGGTGTCCGGAGGCTGTATCGCCGAATTGGTGGTTTGCCTTAAAAGGCTACTTTGTGCTTCTGCTGCGAGGGCCGCAGTGTGATCTTCCGTGCGGAGTGAGCGTTCTGTGTTTCCATTGACTGTTATGACCCCCTAGGTCCTGGCATCTTGAGCTTGAGGTATGTGTAATGCGGTACCGCATTGAATTTTGCAAATGCGGTTCGCCCGAGCAGTGCGTGATAACCACTACAGAACGGGACGATATCGAACATTAACTCCTCGCTTCGGAAGTTGTTCGGAGATCCGAAGACCACTTCCAGTGTGATTGAGCCCGTGTAATGGGCTTGTACACCTGGGATGACGCCCTTAAAGGTGGTTTTGGTGGGTTTTATCCTCGAGGGATCTATATCCATTTTGCGCACTGTATCCTGATAGAGCATGTTTAGGCTGCTGCCGCCGTCCATAAGGACTCGAGTGAGGTGAAATACGTCGATGATGGGGTCTAGGACCAATGCAGCGGATCCGCCATGACGGATACTAGTGGGGTGATCCCTGCGATTGAACGTGATTGGACAAGAGGACCATGGGTTGAACTTTGGGGCGACGGGCTCTATCGCATAGACGCCCCTTAGTGCACGCTTTCGTTCCCTCTTGGGAATGTGGGTTGCGTATATCATGTTCATCGTCTTCACTTGTGGGGGGAACCTCTTCTGTCCTCCCATGTTCGGCGGCCGGGGCTCCTCCTCATCATCCCTGTGCAGCCCTTGTCCTTGTTTTCGGCATTCAACTTGCTGACCTGCTTGAATACCCAGCATTCTCTGTTGGTGTGATTGGCTAGCTTATCGGTGGTGCCATGGATTTGACATGAGCAATCAAGTATGCGATCCAAGCTGGACGGGCCCGGAGTACTTCTTTTGAATGGCTTTTTCCGCAGACCGGATCTAGAGCCTCTGAACCTGGTATTGACTGCCATATCATCAACGTTATCGCCGTTGTTACGGCGCTTGTGTCTGTTACGACGTGGTCTGCCATTGGCATCTTTAGTATCCGAACTGCTCGGATTACTCGATGTGTTGTTGCTGCGAGCTAGCCAGCTATCCTCGCCCACGCAAAAGCGGGTCATGAGTGTCGTGAGGGCTGCCATAGACTTCGGCTTCTCCTGGCCGAGGTGCCGGGTGAGCCATTTGTCCCGGATGTTATGCTTGAATGCCGCTAAGGCCTCTGCATCCGGACGGTCGACAATTTGGTTTTTCTTAGTTAGGAACCGTGTACAGAATTGCCTAGCCAATTCCCCTGGCTGCTGAGTTATATGGCTCAAGTCATCAGCATCCGGTGGTCGCACATAAGTGCCGTCGAAGTTGTCAAGGAATGTGTCTTTCAAATCCTCCCAACTGCCGACGGAGTCTGCTGGCAAGCTATTCAGCCAATGCCGAGCTGGTCCTTTGAGTTTTAGTGGGAGGTACTTGATGGCATGCAGATCGTCACCGCGAGCCATGTGGATGTGGAGGAGGAAATCCTCAATCCATACAGTGGGATCTGTTCTACCATCATACGATTCGATATTTACGGGTTTGAAACCCTCCAGGAATTCATGATCCATAACTTCATCAGTGAAGCATAGGAGGTGTGAGGCACCTCTGTGCCAGGCTATATCACGACGCAGTTCATATGAGTCTTGTCTGCTGTATTCGGCCCGGCCAGATTTACTTTTAGTGTATCCGGCGTGACGGTCATCGTCCTGCGTTGGCGCGCGCCCTCGTGCTCCGTATATCGATCTTGCATGTTTTGCCCTGCTTTCCAATACGTCTCGCAGGTCCGCGTGTTGCCCCAGGCCTTTGTACTTTTCTTTGAGTGGCGGCGGGGTGTAGGCTGAACTTCAGGCTGAAACGCCTCTCTGGCTCGTCCACGAGGTGACCGGTCAGCCACATCGTACACTGGTGATGTAGGTTTTAGTGCTTCCTCCTCGAGTCGGGGTAGTGACCTGCGCTTTGGGTAACTCTTGGAGGGGCACTCGAGTTCGTATTCCTCGTCCGCAAGGACTTCGGTCCATCTGTCTGCTAGCAGATCTTGATCAGCTCAAAGCTGTTGTCGCATTTTCTTCAAGCTATTTGCTGTGGCCATAAGCCGGTGCTTGAAGCGCTCCTGTTCGACGGGATCCTCAGGCACGATAAATTCTTCGTTGCCGAGGCTCACCTCATCTTCGGAGAGAGGCATGTAATTGTCCTCCTCCGATTCTTCATCTGCTGCCCGCTCTAGAGGGCTAGCTTGTTCACCCTCCCGCTCGAAATCGTGCTGGAGGAGATTTTTGTCGTCTTCGGCACTATCCGGAGTGTTATTGTCTCTTGTGCCAGTATCACTACTTTTGCTATGGCGGGACTTAGAGCGGCGTCGCTGACATCGGCGCTTGGGTTGCTTCTTGGAGGGGTCATCCCCCGCTGTCTCGTCGCCAGTGCCTTCTTTGGGGGTGTCCACCATGTATATATCATATGATGAGGTGGCGGTCCAGCGCCCTATGGGCGGTGGTTCCTGCTCGTCTCCTACATCGTCGTCCGTACCGTCGATGTCTTCGGAGTGGAAGTCGAGCATGTCGGTTAAATCGTCGACAGTGTCTACTAAGTGGGTGCTGGGTGTGGAGCGAATTTCTTCGTCGTTCGCATCCCATTCTAGCCGGACATAGTTCGGCCAAGGTTCTCCTGACAAGGAGAGAGACCTTAATGAATTTAGCACTTCGCCGTAAGGTGGGTGCTGAAAGATGTCCGCGCAGGTGATCTCCATGATCGGCGCCCAATCGGATTCGATAGGCACGGACGCATGCGGCTCGGAGTCCGTGGCCGGAGATGAATCCAGTGGTTCGGCAATACGGCTCTCGTAAGGGGTGAAGTTAGTATCCGGCTCTATCGCCACTGAGAGTGCGGCCTCCGCAGCAGGGTCTATCCACCCGTCCTCGGATGGCGCAATTTGCTCCGGATTGAAGGCCGGAGTAGTTGCAGGTGTGATCTCCCAAACACTGTCCAACGGTAGAGTTACGTCATGCTCGTCGTGACTGTGCGGTGCACCTGAAATGGGCTTGAATCCGTCGAAGATCAAGTCTCCTCGGATGTCGGTAGCGTAGTTTAAGTTTCCGAACCTGACCTGATGGCTAGGGGCGTAGCTTTCGATCTGCTCTAGATGGCCAAGCGAGTTGGCCCGCAGTGCGAAGCCACCAAATACGAAGATCTGTCCGGGGAGGAAAACCTCACCCTGTACCGCATCGTTACCGATGATCGACGGAGCCATCAAGCCTTACGGTGACTGCACAGTGGAACTCTCAATGAAAGCACCAATGTCGGTGTCAAAACTGGCGGATCTCGGGTAGGGGGTCCCGAACTGTGCGTCTAAGGCGGATGGTAACATGAGGCAGGGGACACGATGTTTACCCAGGTTCGGGCCCTCTCGATGGAGGTAATACCCTACGTCCTGCTTGATTGATCTTGATGATATGAGTATTACAAGAGTTGATCTACCACGAGATCGTAGAGGCTAAACCCTAGAAGCTAGCCTATGGTATGATTGTATGTCGTCCTATGGACTAAACCCTCGGGTTTATATAGACACCGGAGGGGGCTAGGGTTACACAGAGTCGGTGACAAGGGAGGAGATCAACATATCCGTATTGCCAAGCTTGCCTTCCACTCCAAGGAAAGTCCCATCCGGACACGGGACGAAGTCTTCAATCTTGTATCTTCATAGTCCAATAGTCCGGCCCAAGGATATAGTCCAGTTGTCCGGAGACCCCCTAATCCAGGACTCCCTCACCCCGCCTTCGTTCTGCCCGTTCCCAGCCTCCCCGCTGTCCTCGCACCTCGCCGGAGACCCAGCCGCAGCCAGTGGTGCCGCCGCCATGCCCTGGCTCGGGGACGAGCAGAGGGGCTCGTCCCGCTCGCTGGCTCGTGGTCGCGTTGATCGTGGGTCAGCGCGTGGGCCGGCCTCCTCTCCAACTGTGGCCCAGCACCGACACCAGCACTGAGCCGCCTCCTCTGACTGGGCCGAAGCCCATGGTGAGGCCCCAATGCCTCCTTTGTTTGTTTTTTTCTTTTCTGTTGGCCCAACATGCACCAGATTCAGCCCACCATGTGTTTTTTTTCTGTTCTGCGAATTTGCCTATTAATCCTGCGTAAATAGATTTATAGAAAAGTCCCCCTAGATCATGCATTTAATAACTCACAAATGGTGCATTGGATTAAAATGTTTTATATATGCAAAATGCTTAGAATTTCATCTAGTTTCATAATATGCAACTCTCATCCATGTTTAAAATGCTTAAATGTGTTGTTTGAATTAATTTGCTTAAATGCCATGCTAAAATGCTTTATTTCATAACTAAATAACCGTAGCTTCATTCTAAATAAACTTTATATGTAAATGGGGTAGAAAAATGCATAGATTAACATGGTGTACTTACTTTGCATGTTTAACAACTCTAAAATTATATTTAGGGCAGAACGGTAGCTAATTCGAAATATGCATATGCGGATTTTTTGGAATTGTTGTTGTTGTTTCCGGCCTCATTTAAACTTGCTTAAATGTGTAGTTTTCATATGCTTCACCTTCTTGCCATGTTTAACAACATTTAATATTGTTGGGTACACTTAATTTGTAATTGATGTGGTGTTTCGTCAATACGCAACTCGTTGCATATTGAGCTCCACTTAATTTGTAGTATTGTTTGTGCACTTTTCCATGCCATGCCTCATTAAACTGGACATGCATCATACTTGGTTGTGCATCATTGCATGTTTATGTGATGGTTGTTTACTATGTTGCTTGCTTCTTTCCGGGTTGCTTCTATTGTTAGCTTCGGTTTCGGTCAGGAGTTGTGAGGATTCGTTCGACTACGTCCATTTTCCTTCTTCATGGAATTGTTCTTCTTCCTTGCGGGGTCTCAGGCAAGATGACCATACCCTCGATATCACTTCTATCTTTGCTTGCTAGTTGTTCGTTCTATTTCTATGTCGTGCTACCTACCACTTGTTATATCATGCCTCCCATATTGCCATGTCAAGCCTCTAACCCACCTTCCTACCAAATCGTTGTTTGGCTATGTTACCGCTTTTGCTCAGCCCCTCTTATAGCGTTGCTAGTTGTAGGTGAAGTTGAAGTTTGCTCCATGTTGGAACATGGATACGTTGGGATATCACAATATATCTTATTTAATTAATGCGTCTATTTACTTGGTAAAGGGCGGAAGGCTCGGCCTTTTTCCTGGTGTTTTGTTCCACTCTTGCCGCCCTAGTTTCCGTCATACCGGTGTTATGTTCCTTGATTTTGTGTTCCTTATGCGGTTGGGGTTATGGGACCCCCTTGACAGTTCGCTTTGAATAAAACTCCTCCAGCAAGGCCCAACCTTATTTTACATTTGCCTCACCTAAGCCTTTCCCTTGGGTCATCTTATTTTACCCCACCACCCCAGGCCATTGCTCCTCTGAGTGTTGGTCCAAACTAGAGCCCTTTGCAGCTCCACCTCGGGGAAACTTGAGGGCTGGTTTTAGTTGTACGGATTGCTCATCCAGTGTGCCCTGAGAACAAGATATGTGCAGCTCCTATCGGGATTTGTCGGCACATTCGGGCGGCTTTGCTGGTCTTGTTTTACCATTGTCGAAACGTCTTTTAACCGGGATTCCAAGACTGATCGGGTATTCCCGGGAGAAGGAATATCCTTCGTTGATCGTGAGAGCTTGTGATGGGCAAAGTTGGGACACCCCTGCAGGATCTATACTTTCGAAAGCTGTTCCCGTGGTTATGTGGCAGATGGGAATTTATTAATGTCCGGTGGTAGAGAACTTGACACTTGACTTAATTAAAATACATCAACCACGTGTGTAGCCGTGATGGTCTCTTCTCGGCGGAGTCTGGGAAGTGAACACGGTCTTGTGTTATGCTTGAACGTAAGTAGTTTCAGGATCACTTCTTCATCACTTATAGCTTCTCGACCGTTGCGTTGCTTCTCTTCTCGCTCTTATTTGCATATGTTAGCCACCATATTTGCTTAGCGCTTGCTGCAGCTCGACCTCATTACCTTATCCTACCCATAAGCTTAAATAGTCCTTATCTCGCGGGTGTGAGATTGCTGAGTCCTCGTGACTCACAGATACTTCCAAACAGCTGTAGGTGCCAATGATACCAGTGCAGGTGACGTTACCGAACTCAAGTGTGAGTTCGATGAAGAACTTGGTCGTTGTTATGTGTCTTTTCCGGATGATCAGTAGTGGAGCCCAGTTGGGACAACCGGAGATCTAGCATTTGGGGTTGTCTTCTTTTATTTTGGTTCCGTAGTCGGACCTTGATTGTATTCCGGATGTTGTATGTTTAACTTGTTATTTGTGTGAAGTGGCTATTGTAAGCCAACTCTGTATCCCTTTCTTATTTAGTACATGGGATTGTGTGAAGATTACCCCTCTTGCAACAAAACCACCATGCGGTTATGCCTCTAAGTCGTACCTCGACACGTGGTAGATATAGCCGCATCGTGGGTGTTACATCGATCCCGGCTGAATGCACGGCGGCCTTTTTTAAATATTAACACTACTGCAGGATGCTGCTAACGCGACACTACGATCAGAGACCCTTCGACGAAACTGTGTGCGATGCCATAATCGCAAACGATGGTGTAAAAACGTCAAAAAAGGTGCAAAACAATTGCGATCGAGGATGCATCAAAGATGGTTCAGATTTTAGTTGCGTGTGCGATGCAAGGCATACGGTTCTGCTCAATTAACTATTTGCGATGAGGAGGAACAAAAGAAATGGGCAACCAGATGAAGGTGTGTGCGACATACGGCATGCGGTTCACTCGGATGAACTGTTTGCGTTGAGGCAAGAGAACAGAAACGGTTCAATATAACAAGATGTTTGTGATACATAGCAAACAGGTCTAAATCAGAAATGTGTGCGAATACCGATAATAACAGAAACGGTTCCCTAGTGTGGTTCGTGTTCATTTGATCATCATCTCCTTCTTGTGCTAGCTCGATGTTCCTTCTATGCTAAGTTTCGACTAATTGATGGCGTTTTATGAACACGCCACCATTTCTCGCCATTTCCTCACATGTTTCCCGCCACCAAGCGATATTGTGCATAAGCGGCGCGCGATGCATGGAGGCGAAAAGCGTAGCTTGTAGCGCATCCACCTTTTCCAAGCATGCCAACCCACCAAAGTGTTGCCTCTAGAATCAACCTCATCGATGAGGAAAACAAGTAGGCACCACGACCCGTCGAGGCCAAGGTGCACCCCAGCAACGCGATGGACGACACCGTGATGCGCATCATCGCCAGGGTTGAGCAGACCGTTGGCGCATGGCTCTTGAGCGTCACGGATCAAGATAGGCATGTCAGCGCCGACAAGCTGCAGCTTTCTGCACAACATGATCGATGGCGTACCACAGAGCAAGCTAGGCGTGTCCGCGCCGATAGGCTGCGGCTCGCCGCATGGTGTCGGTGTCAAAACCGGCAGATCTCGGGTAGGGGGTTCCGAACTGTGCGTCTAAGGATCGATGGTAACAGGAGACTAGGGACATGATGTATTACCTAGGTTCGGGCCCTCTTGATGGAGGTAATACCCTACGTCCTACTTTGTTGACTTTGATGAGTATAGGGGTTACAAGAGTTGATCTACCACGAGATCATAATGGCTAAACCCTAATTTTCTAGCCTGTATGATTATGATTACCTCTACGGACTAAACCCTCCGGTACATATAGATACCGGAGGGGACTAGGGTTGTACAGAATCGGTTCACAAAGAAAGGAACATTCATATCTGCATGCTAAGCTTGCCTTCCATGCCAAGGAGAGTCCCATCCAGACACGGGTGGAAGTGTTCTGTCTTGTATCTTCATGACCCATTAGTCCGGCCCACATCACATAGCCCGGACGCCCGAGGACCCCTTAATTCAGGACTCCCTCAGTAGGCCCTGAAACAGGCTTCAAAGAGGATGTGTCCGGCGTGTAGATTGTCTTCGGCATTGCAAGGCGGGTTCGTCCTCCGAATACTTCAAAGTACTCCTCGAACACAGAAAACGTGTCCACCTCTGTAAGACAGGCACCACACATAGCCACGAAGAGTATAATATTTCACAAGTCCCATCTGCTCACAACTTTTCGTAGCGAGACATTACGTCCCTGTTGGGTTCTACGGTAGGGTGCGTCGACTACAAATTAAAATTTTCCTACACACAGAACAACCAAGAACATGCTACGAGAGATGGATCATAGTTCGTTACCACTAGACGCACAGTGCTGTGTAGCGGAAGAAGAGTTGGGGCAGCGCGTCCGCGTGGATCATCTCCTCCTCGTCCGATCTCCCTCATACAGCCGGTAGTCGGTTGCCACGTACAGGTTCGTCGGAGCAGCGCAAGTGCACCGCATGTAACGGTATCCACGCATGCAAGAGGAACGTCGTGCGGTAGACTGCTAGGACCGATCACACAACCGGCGGCGAGTGGAGGTGTCTATTCGCAACACATGCAAACCCTAGTGAGAGCGCCGAAGCGATCAATCGCGTGAGTGTGTGGCACCTCCACTTTATATAGGCGTCCGTCGCAGGCTCAACACTTGGGCCTTGCACGGACCCTAAAGCCCATAAGTCTACTCGGCCACAGTCCGAATATAGCTCGGATCACATCCGACCAGTGTCCTCGAATCCGACCTCGTAGGTTCCTTCCCTTAAGCGCGCGAACCCTTAGGTTCAAGCCGGTTGGTCGTAGTTCGGATCACCTCTGAATTGCCCAGTTGGTAGCAACCTCTAGCAAGGCATGCCGAACACCAAACAGACTATGAAGCTGGTTAGGTGAACCTGTACATCATACTTCCATTCCTTTTGCCACATGATATATGTTGCCGGGCTCAAGGCGAGTCTATCATCCTTGTGCTAGCCCGACCTCTTTCTCGTTCTAGTGATGCCAACAACAAACCGGATTATATCATAATCCTTGTCGCATGGCCATGCTTATCCTGGTTGGGTCACGTGAGGGGCCCAAAGTATATCTCTCTTGATCGGATGGGCAAACCCCATCTTGCTTGACCACGTCTCTCAGCATGGTTCTGGACAAACCCGAAACCTACCTTTATAACTACCAAGTTACGGAGTAGCGTTTGGTCGGCCCAAAGCAAGTTTGTCACCATCCCGAGTACATGCGTCAGCTCAGGTCTTAGGACATAGAACACATGTTGTACTCGAGACTCACAGATGACATATCGTTTTGTCTCATAGTTGGGTCTGTTCGATTCGGACATTATCTCGACTCGGATCCGACTATGTCGAATCCGACCAGATCCTTCCAAGTCCATATTATCCGGTTAGCATGCAATGCTCCATGGCTAGTGAGACCAAGCCATCGACCATATCATATGCTAGTCTAGTTGGCTGTGCGTCCACACAGCCCTTTCGACCAGGGACCTTTTAGGAGAGTCGTCATACAATGCATAGTCCCAGAAAAAGTCACATACTTGCTGATACACATCATTGATAACATCCTAGGACTATCTTTATTCATAAACACATAGGAAATATCATCATACATGATTGCCTCTAGGGGATATCTCCAACAGTCTACCACTTGCACTAGAGTAAATCAAATAGACATCGAATGCCCATAGCTCTAATGTGCCCCTCATGCTTGGGTTGTGGAAGCGGCTTAGTCAACGGATCCGCAACATTTGCATCTGTGTGAATTTTGCATAGCTCTACATCACCACTCTTTATGATCTTTCGTATCAGGTTATATTTCCTCGGCTCCTTGGCTCGTGCGATGGCACCAGAATTATCCCAATAAAGGTCCAACGATTTTACCGAGGCTGGGAAAATACCAAGATCATCCAGAAAGTTCCGGATCCAAACACCTTCCTTTGCAGCTTCACAAGCCGCAATGTATTCGACTTCTGTGGTAGAATCAGCCACTGTATCTTGCTTGGAACTCATCTAGCTCACTGCTCCTCCATTCAAGACGTACATGAATCCAGACTATGATCGACAATCATCTCTGTCGGTTTGGAAACTAGCATCGGCGTAACCCCTTACGACGAGCTTTTCCTCACCTCCATAAACTAGGAACATCTCTTTAGTCCTTTTCAGGTACTTCAAAATAGTCTTTACCGCTGCCCACTTACTCTAACAAGGGTTGGCCTGGTATCTACTTGTTAGGCTTATTGTAGAAGCAACATCGGGCCGCATACAAACCATGGCATACATGATGGATCTGATTGCCGAGGCATACGAAATCCTACTCATGCTGCTTCGCTCATCAGATGTCGAAGGACTCTGAGTATTGCTTAGCCTTATACCATATGAGAGTGGCAAGAACCCTTCATTTGCCTCACTCATGTTGAACCGCTTCAACACTTTATCTATGTACATGCTCTGGCCTAAGCCGAGCAGCCTCCTTGATCTATCTATATAGTTCTTAATGCCGAAAATGTACATTGCCTCACCAAGGTCCTTCATAAAAAACTTTCCATTCAATGACTCCTTGACCGAGTTCAGCATTGAAATATCATTTTCGATCAATAGTATTTCATCCACATACAAGATCAAAAACACTATCGAGCTCCCACTTAACTTCTTGTATAAACAAGAGTCCTCTTCGCTTTTGATGAAGCCGAAAACAGTGAAGAACCTCATCAAAACGAATGTTCTAGCTCCGAGATGCTTGCCTCAACCCATAAATGGATCTCTTGAGCTTGCAATTCCTTGAAATTGTCCATAACCCTTAGCGACAAGCTGAGCTTTGTGGATCTTAACATTTACACCCACATCGGTTTTCTTCTTAAAGACCCATTTGCAACCAATGGCTGTTACGCCAGGCGGCGGATCAACCAAGTCCCAGACTTGATTCTCATCCATGTACTTTAACTCGGATCTCATGTCCTCCAGCCATGCCTCGGAATCTGGGCTCACCATCGCTTCCGCATACATGGTCGGCTCATCACTTTCTAGCAACAATACATCACGCACTCTGCGCAATCTTTCCGCCCTCCGTGGTTCCGGTGCCGCTTCCACTACGGGTTCCCTGACGGACTCTGGTATGATATCATCACTAGCCGAGCCGTCCCTGAGTGGTCCTTGAATTTCTTTGAGTCGGATAGTCCTCCCACTAGCCTCCCAACTGAGAAACTCTTTCTCAAGCAAAACCCGTTCTAAGCAACAAAAACTTTGTTCTCTTCCCAGTTGTAAGAGCTATATCCCATGGTTTCCCTCTGATATCCCACGAATATGCATTTGTCCGACTTGGGTGTAAGCTTTTCTAACATAAGTCGCTTGACAAATGATTCACAACCCCAAATCTTTAGAAAAGACAAAATGGGACACTTCCCGGTCCACATCTCGTGTGGTGTCTTGTCTATGGATTTTGATGGTACCCTGTTAAGTGTGAAAGCTGCAGTTTCTGGAGCGTATCCCCAGAATGACAAGGGTAAATCCGACTTGCTCATCATAGATCGAACCATGTCCAACAAGGTACGATTCCTTCGTTCCGATACACCATTTCTCTGTGGTGTACCCAGAGGTGTGAGCTGAGGTACTATACCTCTGCTTTTCAGATGATCATCAAATTCCTGGCTCATGTACTCACCTCCATGGTCAGATCATAGAAGTTTTATAGTCTTGCCGAACTGATTCTCAATGTCGTTTTGAAACTCTTTGAACTTTTCAAAAGTCTCTAACTTGTGCCTCATCAAATAGATATATCCATATCTACTCAAGTCATCGGTAAAAGTCACGAAGTACTGATAGCCACCTCTGGCAGTTGTGCTCATTGGATCACACACATCACTGTGTATCCGTTCCAACAGCTCGGATGCCCTCTCACAACTCTTTGCGAAAGGAGACTTAGTCATCTTGCCGAGCTAGCATTATTCGCATGTCTCGAATGACCCAAAGTCGGTCGAAGTTAGGAGTCCATCATCATGGAGCTTTTTCATGCATTTCAGACTAATGTGTCCAAGCCAGCAATGCCAGAAGTATGTCGGATTTATCTCAATAGGCTTATGCCTCTTCACATTCATGTTATAGACCGGTTCCTGTTCTAGATTCAATATAAATAACCCATCAACAATGGGTGCATAGTCGTGGAACATACCATTCAAATAAATCGAACAACCATTGTCCTTTAAATTGAATTCATAACCCTGACTCATCAAGCATGAGACAGAAATAATGTTCCGACTAAGTGCAGGAATGTAATAACAATTATTCATTTCCAAAATAAATCCAGAAGGAAGCTGGAGGTCCATCGTGCCGACCTCCAACGCAGCAACTCTTGCTTTGTTAGCAACCCTGATGTCAATCTCCCCTTGCGCCACACACCTAGTTGTTACCAGCCCCTGCATCGAGTTGCAAATGTGAACAACTGATCTGGTATCAAATACCCAAGAGCTGCTAGGTATGTCAGCAAGGTAAATGTCTATAACATATGCAACAAGTGTACCTTTGCCTGAAGCAGCATTCCCAGCCTTCTTGCCATGCTCTGCAAGCCACATGCTACAGTTCCTCTTCGAGTGACCAATTTCCTTGCAATGATAGCAAATGGTCTTTGAGTCTGGTCCAGACTTCGGCGCAGTGGTGGAGGTTACCGTCTCCGTGCCCTTTGCCTTAGCCTTTTTCTTGGAACAATTCTTCTTGAACTTAGCCGATTTCTGCACCATCAACACTTGATGTGTGCCTTTCTTAATATCCTACTCTGCCTCTTTGAGCATCCCATGCAATTCAGTGAGCTTCTTATCCATGCCATGCATATGATAGTTTGATATGAACGTCCCATAGCTGGGCGGATGAGAACCCAGAACAACCACAGTAGCCAGCTCATCCAAGGGCGGGAAGCCCAACTGATCCAAAGCTTGCACATACCTGATCATCTTGATCACATGCGGGCTCAGTGTATCACCTTCCTTCAGCTTACAATCCATCAAGGATCGCCAGACGTTGAACCTTTCGGTCCTAGCCTGCACCTGAAACATGCCCTTGAGACTCTTGATCATATCGAAAGCCCCAACGTCTTCGAAATGCTGCTGCAAATCGGGCTCCATACAAGCCAGCATGAGGCAGCTAATCTCGTTTGCTTCATCAATGAGTTTTTGGTAGGCATTCTTGGTTGTGGTACTAGCATTATCGGCAATTTCCTTTGGAAGCGGATCCTCTAGAACATGTTCCTTTTTATCATGCTTGAGAACAATTCTCAAATTTCTATACCAGGTAGTGAAGTTTTTTCCATTCTGTTTATCCTTTTCCAGAATTGATTTCAAGGCAAAGTTGGGTTGAGCAGGTGGTGCCATTGATCTACAACAGAAAAATATGCAATCACAAAGCAATGTGTTTATATAGAGTAATTCTAGCATTAAACAGAAATACTCGCACTGAAGTCAGCATCCCTCCACAAACTCTCAGTGATTCAAGATCCGACTAGCACATGTGACTAGTGAGCTTTAGCATCACTACTGGACAACATGCCTATCCGATAAGCAACTCATGTCGGTCGGGTCGGTATATCATACCCCGGCTCCCGACCTCTTTTGCCACAAGGCCCAAAACTGTTTTGATAGCCTTATCAAGTTAACCTAATGTAGTGCATGTCCGTGTCCGACACGAACCCTTCAGTTCAAAGACATCTACCAGCACCCCAATTTTATGAGCCCACTACTAGACGTGCTTGACGTGCGAAGGTGCAAAATCGGGAATGGCAATTTACTTGATGTTCATGAGGGATATGTCTACCATTCTAACATGCATAGAAACAAAGAAGCATAACAATCACAAGTAAAACATACATTGTGAAATAGTATGGCTCCTTCATGGATGTTCTTCCAGGTCGGCTCCAACTCCGATGACCATATAGAAAATCCATCTTGTTTGTCACGTCGGGCCGCCCAGCCGCCAACCTGATCTCTATTATCCAAATACTACAACTAGTAATGCATTTTACATAGAGGCATAAGTCGACACGCAGGTCGTTATACAATAAAATGACAACACTCTGGCTCCTGCCGGCTAACAAACATGACAAGCAGGCCATGTATAATTTACACACATGCATCACATACAAATGAGCCATAGTATTCACATCAAACCCTGCAAAATAAAGTTATGCAAAGAATCACATTCAACTGGTTTTGAGTGATCGTGTACGAAATACAAGGCCCTACGCACATGGCGGTCCCGCTACAGGTTCGCCGAAGCGGCGCAAGTGCACCGCCTCTAACGGTTTCCGCGCGTGCAGGAGGAACGTCGTGCGGCGGACTGCTAGGTCCGATCACACAACCGGCAGCGAGTGGAGGTGTCTATTCGCAACACATGCAAACCCTAGTGACAGTGCCGAAGTGATCAATCGCGTGAGTGTGCGGCAGCTCCACTTTATATAGGCGTGTGTTGCAGGCTCAACACTTGGGCCTTGCACGGACCCTAAAGCCCATAAGTCTACTAGACCACAGTCCGAATACAGCGTGGATCACATCCGACCAGTGTCCTTGGATCCGACCTCGTAGGTTCCTTCCCTTAAGCGCGCGACCCCTTAGGTTCAAGCCGGCTTGGTCGCAGTTCGGATCACCTCCGAACTACATAGTTGGTAGCGGCCTCTAGCAAGGCATGCCGAACACCAAACAGAGTATGAAGCTGGTTAGGCGAACTTGTACATCCTACATCCGTTCCTTTTGCCACACGATATATGTTGTCGGGCTCAAGGCGAGTCTGTCATCCTTGTGCTAGCCCGACCTATTTCTCGTTCCAGTGATGCCGACCACAAACCGGATTATCTCATAATCCTTGTGGCATGGCCATGCTTATCCTGGTCAGATCACACGAGGGGCCCAGAGTATATCTCTCCTGATCGGGGCAAATCCCATCTTGCTCGACCACGTCTTGTAGCATGGTTCTGGACAAACCCGAAACCTACCTTTGTAACTACCCAGTTATGGAGTAGAGTTTGGTCGGCCCAAAGCAAGTCTATCACCATCCCGAATACATGCATCAGCTCAGGTCTTAGGACATAGAACATATGTTGTACTCGAGACTCACAAATGACATATCACTGCGTCTCATAGTTGGGTCTGTCCGACTCGGACCTTATCTCGACTCAGATCCGACTATGTTGAATCCGACCAGATCATTCCAAGTCCATATTATCCGGTTAGCATCCAATGCTCAATGGCTATTGAGACCAAGCCATCGACCGAGTCATATGCTAGTCTAGTTGGTTGTTACTTCCACACAACCCTTTTGACTAGGGACCTTTTAGGACAGTCATCATATAATGCATAGTCCCACAAACAAGTCACGTACTTGCTGATACACATCATTGATAATGTCCAAGGACTATGTTTATTCATAAAAACATAGGAAATATCATCATACAAGATTGCCTCTAGGGAATATCTCCAACATTCCCGGCCTGGTCATTATTTCGAACCGTTTTCTAGCCTCCCGCTCCATATTTCGAGGTGCAGTTTTCATTGGCATGTCTTACGAAGTAGAGATTGTGTCCCCTTATCGCGGGATTCTCATCAATACGGGCGTGAGTAATCCAACCGCGCCGTCCGCACGAACCTTGGGGAATAGGCAAGTTTTAAGGCGAGTGGGGAGGCGCTTGATATTCACTGCCTTTATAAGAGGATAAGGATCCACTCTTTCACCCATGCCTTCTTCCTCTTTGCCCATCCGTTCTCGAGCTCCAGCGCCCAAGCTTCCATCCTTTCCGCGTCCAAAAAGCACTACGACCATGTTCGGATCTGGAACGCGGGGCAAGTGGATGGCCTCCTCCGTCACGGAGGGGAACATCGCGGAGCTCCAAGAAGCGGGGTACTTGGCCCAAGGAAACGCCCACCGACTTCTGGCCAAGGGGCAGATTTTCCCCACCCCGGAGCCCAACCAGACGGTGGTATTCATCCCCCACTTCATCCGCGTGTTAGGATTTCCCCACCACCCCTTCGTCCGTGGAATTATGTTCTACTACGGGCTAGATTTCCACGATCTAGCCCCAAATTCTTTCCTCAACATCTCGGCATTCATTGTCGTGTGCGAGGCCTTCCTCCGCATCCCACCCCATTTCGGATTATGGCTGTAGATCTTCAATGTGAAGCTGAAATTGGTGGATGGTCAACATGCGGAGTGCGGAGGTGCCATGGTGAGGAAACTATCCAATGTCACATGGCCCACTGGCACCTTTGTGGAAACCGTCGAGGGGTGATAGCAGCAGTTGTTCTATGTCACAGAGCCCCGCAATACCACCTGGGCCGCGGCTCCCGAATTCATGTCCGGGCCCCCAATGCGGATTACCTCCTAGCTAAAAAGGGCCTCGACTGGTCGTCGTCAGACGAGATATCAGCGCTGTAGGTGCGCATCAAGAGCATGGTGGACAAGAACATTAAGCTCGTCAATGTGATCCAGGTGATGCTTTTTCACAGGATCATTCCCTGCCAAAGCTGGACTTGCCATTTGTGGGAGTTCGATTCGACCAAGCACCACTCCTTGCGACAGTTCTTGGGCTCCATGCACGAAGGTATCTAGAAGGTGCTTTTCAAGGCCAATCAGACGTGGCCGCAGACGTCCGAGGACCGCGGATACGACCTGACCCACCTAGCCAGTCCGATAAGTTCTTCATACTTCAAGGTGTATTTCTTTCTGTGCATTCAAGGAAGATGTCTAAGTTTCTCCATTTGTCTTTTCAGAGCTGGATAAAGAAGGCAGAGCCGATCCAGTGTCTGGCTCCGCTGCCCGAAAACCCAGCTATCACGCTCCTGACGAAGATGCTGGTTCCGGCGCCCTACCAGGAACCGGAGAAGAAGGCCAAGAAGAAGGGCCATGAGACAAGAAGCGGCCCCACCATAAAGGCACTTCGGACGGAACATCCGAAGACGCCGAAACCCACTCCTCCCCCATCGAGAATGAGGAGGAGGAGGAAAGCAATTCTCCCCCCGAGGGGGGATGGAAGAAAAGGGCTACCTCCACGGATCTGGACGCAGAGGCGGAGGCATCCTAGAAAGGGAGAGTCTCCCTTGCAGACGATTCCAAATCGGAAACCAATAGCAGCCCTGAGTGGCATCCCAGGAAGAAGCCCCTTGCCAGATCGTACGGACTCAAAGGCACTTACACACATATATATCCAGCTCTTTTACTTCGTGGTTTTAATATGTTGAATCATGCGCTGCAGTCCGGCTCTCGCCCACCTCCAGCGATCCTCATCTTCGGGGAATTCGCTGGATCCAAAGGTGATGGATAGCTGGTCGCTTCCGCCAGCCTCCTCCCCCAAGACTACGGACGACGCCGAAGTGTTGTCCCGAAGGACCCTCCCAGGCCAGGGAGAGGTACATGAGGCCGCCGAGGTGGTGCCAAAGGGTGATACCTCACCCGCTGGACACATGGGGGAGCAGACCCCCTGGAGACTGGCGACGGGGGCCATACCCAATTTGGCCCTAGCCGAATACTATTCCGAAGGCTCGTACGGCTCCGGAATTAGGTAAGCATCCTCGTTCGAAAGAAGGAGGTCCATCTATTCCGCTGGTGACCTCTGTCCATCCGGAGGCACCGGATACTCTATTGGAAGCGCTCCAAGGTGCTTCCAGTGTAGAAGAACACCGTATCCTTATGGGTATGGTGGTTGAGAGGGTTCAGTCCACTAAGAGCGGACTGACTGAAGCCTGCACCAGCCTTCTAACAGGCTAGGAGGTACATGACACAATTATGCAAAAAGAACATCGTAGTACAAACAGTAGCCCCTGAGACTCTGTCCGGTATTCAAAAAGGAAGGCCAAACAGAGGATGGAATAATTTTCGCAGGATACTAATCATATATGTCTATGTGAATAAGCAGGCATCGAAGCTGGCTGCGACCTCCCATTCTGCCGAAGTAGCCGAACTAAAGCAGAGGCTGGAGCAGGCCGATGAATTGCTCGGCCGCATCAAAAAATAGCTTGAGGACAAGAAAGGTACGCAATGTCCTATTCAGATCATTAAAATGATTAGAATAGTTTGTGTTGATCACGTTAATATGATGCTTCATAAGAGCTGCGGCTGAGGTGAAGTCCCTCCAAAAGTCTCCGAGCGAGGCCCAAAAGAAGGCAGAGAAGGAACAAGCCACCCTCAAGAAACACGATTCAAGGGTCGGGGAGGTTCAGCAGGAGCTCGAGAACGCCGTAAAGAAGTGCGAGTCCTTGGAGCGCAAGGTTGCGGACCAAGAGTCCGAACTTGCTAAGGCCCGCTAAAGCACACAAGAGGCCCGGGTTGAAGCCTAGGGCACCCTCCGAGAAGTCCAGGAGGCCATGCAAATTGCGGCGGGTAATACCTTTATTATGTAGAGCAAATTTGTGAAGAAAAGGTACATCTTACTGACCCGGATTTGGAGTTTTCCAGGAGCGTTTGCAGATCTGCCTCGCAGTGTTACTGATGCTGCGGAGTTCTTCCGAGCCAAAGAGGGGAGCTCGTCGGAGAAGCTGTTCTGGTCGCAATACATTGCGCCAGAGCATCCAGTGGCCCTCAGCGATCAGCTGAAACAGCTGTCCGAACTGCATAGGGTGGCCGGATTGGTCATGAAGGATTTAATAATCCGTCTATGGCCTGCCGAAGCTGTGCCCAGCAGCCACTTCGGGCTCGTGAAGCGGCTAGTCGATGCCTGCCCTCGGCTTGATGCCATAAAGAGATCGGTCTGCATCGAAGGTGCGCGGATGGCCTTCGCCCGCGTCAAGGTACAGTGGGCGAAGATGAACACCTTCAATCTTGCGACCGATGGGCCACCTGAGGGCAAAGAGCACCGCACGCTCGAGCGCTATTTTGATGACGTCCTGGAAGGATCCCGCGGGCCAGTGTGCGAAGGACATTATCTTTGAATGAATGTATTCATGTTTATCCAGTCCTCTATATGTAATATATTGCTTGTTGTTTTTTGAAAATATTTCCTCTTGTGCGGGCATTTATTTAAATTTGAGAGTTGTCCAGTCGTCGGCTTTAGCCCCCACGTAGATAGTACAGGAGTGTTCGGAGTGGAACCTAAACACACTTGACCCAAGAGTTTGGTCCTTGAAGGAGGTGTTTAGTGCATCGAACCAGGCAATCGGACTATGTTGCTTTCTCAACCTCACTTAGACATAGGAGTTTGACAAATAGGAGTGTAGGCGCAACCCCTAGTTTGTTTATCTAGACTAGGGGTCGTAAACACCTGATCGGGTGGAAGCCGATCCGTTGCATAATGTGGAAAAAATCGCAAGATATTTTAGCCACCGAATAGCTGACCAGCTCTCGCCGCATCATGACAGTCAGTTTTCAGCCTCTTCTATTGAGGTGTTTATCCGGATGAACCAGAAACACAATCGCAGTAGTTCTCCCTTTACTACCCTAGCCAATAAAATAGAACGTAAGGTAGCAAGCACAGGAGCCGGGCAACCCAACTATTGACCAAAGACATCATTCGGAGCCAATGCATATAATGCAATATTCGGGGCGCCGAATTGTACTGTAAAAAGTGTTCAGACTTGTTGCCAACATTGGAGCACAATGGCGCCCCTGGCGAGTTAAGTCGTACCAAAGTGTACGGTTGTAATTGATAAAAATTGTTTAAATATAATAAATGAGTAAGCCAATGCCACATATGTTGGGCCACAAACTGTTTCCATTATAATCTGATTGATACATCAAAGAGTATTTGTAGAAATAATGCGATAAGCAACCGGGCTATTTAACATGCCGAGGCCAAGGGGAAGCTGCGTGTGGGTCCTGCGAACAGGCAAAGTGATTGTCAAGAAGATGATCTAGATGTTTCTGTCATACGCCTACGCTGCTTGCCTCCTTGGTATGTTTATCCTTTGAAAGGATCGATGACGAGGCCATCGTGAGGGGCCTGTGGAAAAGAAACCTGAAAAGGATAAAAAGAAAAAGGGAAAGTATAAGTGCCCGGATAAGGTCGATCCGTATTGTGGACCATGATCGAGTTATGCCTCCGTCTTTGTCCATGGGATTTTTAGTGCGTAGTTATGTATGCACTTTACGTATGCCGCAGTTCTGTCGGTACTGAGACGGAGGCCGAATTGCTATTTCGACTCCTGACGAGCCGGATTGTCATGCTGCGGAGTAATCCGGAGTCGTTTAATAGTGTCCGGGGGCTTGGCCGCCGAATTGATGTTCTGCTTGATAAGGCCGACCTGTACTTCCACTGCCAGGGCCACGGTGTGCTGCTCGGTACAGAGGGAGCGTTCCATGTTTCTGTTGACTATTATGACACCGCATGCCACGGGCATCTTAAGTTTGAGATAGGCATAGTGTGGCACCGCATTGAAGCGAACAAATGTAGTTCGTCGGAGCAGTGCGTGATAGCCACTGTGGAAGGGGACGATGTCGAAGATCAAGTCTCCGCTTCCGAAGTTGTTCGGTGATCCGAAGACGACTTCCAATGTGGTTGAGCCTATGCAACGGGCCTCTACACCTGGTATTACTCCTTTAAAGGTAGTTTTGGCGAGCTTGATCCTTGATGGATCAATGCCCATCTTGCGGACTGTGTCCTGATTGAGCAGGTTAAGGCTGCTGCCACCGTCCATGAGGACCCGTGTGAGGTGGAATCCATCAATGATTTGGTCGAGGACCAGTGCGGATGGTCCTTGCAATCAAAAGTGATCGGGCAAGATGACCACAGATTGAAATTTGGGGCGACTGGCTCTATCGCGTCGACGTCCTTGAGTGCGCATTTGCGCTCCCTCTTGGGGATATGAGTAACGTATATCATGTTCACCGTTTTCACTTCGGTGGGAAATTTCTTCTGTCCCCTTGTGTTCGGTGGACGGGGCTCCACGTCATCGTCCTCACTTAGCGACCCCTTCTCTTTGTCCTCGGTATGTAACTTACAGGCTTGTTTGAAGACCCGAAAACATCTATTGGTATGATTGGCAGGTTTATCGGGGGTGCCGTGGATTTGACATGGTCGATCGAGGATTCGGTCCAAGCTAGATGAGCCCGAATTGTTTCTTTTAAATGTCTTGTTCCGCTGACCGGGCTTGGAGCCGCTGAACCCGGCGTTAACCGCCCTGTCATCGGTATTATCACCGTTGTTCCGACGCTTGTGCCTATTGCGTCAGGGCTTGCCATTGCAATTTCTGGCTTCAGAGGTGGCAGGTTCGCTTGCATTGTTGCTGCTACGAGCTAGCAAACTATCTTCGCCCACGCAAAAGCGGGTCATAAGTGCCGTGAGGTCTGCCATGGACTTCGGGTTTTCTTGGCCAAGGAGTCAAGCGAGCCATTCATCACGAATGTTGTGCTTGAAGGCCGCTAGGGCTTCGTCATCCAGACAGTCGATGATCTGGTTCTGTTTAATTATGAACCTAGTCCAGAATTTCCTGGCCGAGTCTCCGGGCTGTTGAACTATGTGACTTAAGTCATCAGCGTCCAGAGGTTGGACATATGTACCCTAGAAGTTGTCGCGGAAGGCATCTTCCAGGTCCTCCCAGCTGCCAATGGAGTTTTCTGGCAGGTTGTTTAACTAATGTCGAGTTGGTCCCTTAAGTTTTAGCGGGAGGTATTTGATGGCATGAAGATCATCACCGCGGGCCATATGAATATGGAGGAGAAAGTCCTCAATCCATACTGTGGGATCCGTTGTTCCATCATATGATTCAATATTCATGGGTTTAGACCATTCTGGGAATTCATGTTCCATTACTTCGTCAGTGAAGCTAAGGGCGTGTGCGGCACCTCTATAGCGGGCCACATCGCGACGTAGCTCGGATGGGGTCCGTCTACGGTTTTCGGCCCGGGCATGGTTATGGCTGTCATGCCCGGCTAGGTAGCCGTCCTCGCGTGTCAGAGCACGGCCCCGTGATCCGTAGATCGATCTGGTCTGGCCTGCTCTGTTTTCCAAATCCTACCACAGGTCGTAGGTATATTTCCGAGCTGTTGTGTCTCTACCTTTATAGCGAGGTAGTACGGGCTGGTATTCGGCTTGAGCTACCATTTTGTCATAGCCACGTGGTGGTCGGTCGGCTGCGTTACGCGCCGATGGTACGGGCACCAGCGCCTCGTCGTCGAATTGATGTAGCATCTTACGCTTCGGCTAACTCTTTGTTGGGCGCTCGAGGCCGTATTCCTCGACTGCCAGGACGTTAGTCCACCTGTTGTTGAGCAGATCTTGGTCAGCTTGGAGCTTTTGCTGCTTCTTTTTCAGGCTCCTTGCCATGGCTATTAGTCTGCACCTAAAGCGTTCCTGCTCACGGGCTTCCTCAAGCACGATAAAGTCTTCGTCGCCGAGGCTCACCTCCTCCTCGGAGAAGATAATTGCTATCCTCCGAGTCATCATTTATAGCCTATTCCTCAGGGCTAATTTGCCCATCTTGCCGATCGTCTTGTGCGGAGGCTGGCTCGATGGGGTTTTCTTGGTCTTTGGCGTCGTCCGGAGTATTGATGTCTCCGGTGATGGTATTGCTGTCTTTTCCATGGCGTGATTTAGAGTGGCGGCACTAACGTCAGTGGTTTGGTTGTATCTCAGGAGGTGTATTCGCAACTGGATTTTTCTCATTATTGTTGTTACCCTCTTTGGGTGTATCCACCATGTACACGTCATGCGAAGAGGTGGCCGTCCAGCGTCCGGTAAACGATGGGTTTTGGGCCTACTCTTCTCCGGCATCATCATCCATACCGTCGATGTCTTCGGAGCCGTAATCGAGCATGTTCGTTAAGTCCTCGACAGTGGCTATGAAGTGGGTGGTGTGTGGGACGTAAAATTCCTCGCTCTCAGCCCCTAGTCTTGGCTAGGCGTAGTTCGGACGTTGCCCATCTGTAATGACGAGGGATCGCATTAAGTCCAGAGCCTCGCTTAAAGGTGAAGTTCGGACAGGGAGAAGGGAGTTCATGGAGTACGGAGGTGAGGAAACTCCTTGGCTGAGCTCACGCAATGCTGACTCCGAGGGATCGGGGTCAGTGTTCGGAGAAGAGTTCGGCTTCATAATGATTGCCGGTGATACTGCTTCCTCCGGCACTCCCGTACTCGACTTAATAGCCGCAGAGAGTCCGACGGGCTCGGGAATCCCTTCTTCAGACCTGGAGAAGCGCTCTGGATTTAAGGCCAGAGCGGAGGTTGGGGTCGCGGACCCTTGGAAGATCAAGTCTCCTCAGATATCAACGACATAATCCAGATTTCCAAAACTAATCTGGTGACCTGCGGCATAGCTGTCGATCTGCTCTAGATGGCCAAGCGAGTTGGCCCGCAGTGCGAAGCCGCCGAACACAAAGATCTGGCCGGGAAGAAAGACCTCCCTCAGGGAAACATTGTTGTAGATGACTAATGGAGCCATCTAACCTTCTTGCGACGACATAGCGGAACTCTCAATGAAAGCACCAATGTCGGTGTCAAACCCGGCAGATCTCGGGCATGGGGAACCATACTGTGCGTCTAAGGAGTGATGGTAATAGGAGACAAGGGACACGATGTTTTACCCAGGTTTGGGCCCTCTTGATGGAGGTAATAATCTACGTCCTGCTTGATTGACTTTGATGAGTATAGGGGTTACAAGAGTTGATCTACCACAAGATCGTAATGGCTAAATCCTAATTGTCTAGCCTACATGATTATGATTACCTCTATGGACTAAACCCTCTGGTTTATATAGATAACGAAGGGGGCTAGGGTTCTACAGAGTCAGTTTACAGAGAAAGGAGCATTCATATCCGCATGCTAAGCTTACCTTCCATGCCAAGGAGAGTCCCATCCAGACACGGGAGGAAGTCTTCTATCTTTTATCTTCATGCCCCATTAGTCCGGCCCACGTCACATAGGCTGGATGACCGAGGACCCCTTAATTCAGTACTCCCTCACACGTCGAGACCGTTGGAGCACCGCAAAGCGAGAGGCGCGCCGCGCCGCACAACAAGAGCGGATCCATCGGCACTTGCTTGCTGTTGACACGGCATCGCAGCTGGGTACACGTTCGGTCAGTACCCCCATTCCTCGCCAGGAGTGGGCAGAGGCCCTCAACATCGTACTTGCACCAGAGGCCGGCCGTGCCGTACTCGCACCAGACGCCCGCCGTGCCGTACTCGCACCAGACGCCCGCCGCACCGTTCGCTTGGGTGCTACCGTTCGCCTTGTTCGTGGCCCGCTGGATGCCAATGCGCTAGTCCATAGGCTCGACCACCTCCTTGGCTCAGGTGTCCACCTGGGTGCAGTAGAGGAACATGGCCGTCGCATCCTTGAGCTGGTGATCACGCTCCAGATGTACCGCGAGCATGTCGACCGCTTGGACGAACGCTTGCACGAGTTCAGGCAGAGCCAAGAGCTACCGTAGGCAAGGGCTGCTGGTCATGGTCTCACAGACACGTTTTATTTTTAGAAGTCGTTTCGATGTGGATAGTTATGTATTCATAGCAATCATAGTATTGCTTTGTTTATTGCTCTGTTTCAATGTGTGTACTCTGTTTTCCATTCTTATATGTTGTGTTTAAATTTGCGTATATACGCTTTCCAATCTGTATATGAGCATGATAACAACTAAATTTAAATTAGTATACAAAAATAGATAGAAAATGGAATTCAAAATATATATGTATTAAATGTTCATTAGTTCATCATAGAATATATATATATATAATATCGTCACATATACGCGATGATACTTAACTACTACTCCCTCCGTTCCAAATTACATGTCGGAGGTATGGAAGTATCTAGATGTATTTTAATTCTAGATATATCCATTTATGCATGTTAAACATAGAAAAATTTTGAAGGCCGTAAGAGGAAGCTATCTCCCGTTCGCCATCAAACTTGCATTGTTCCTTCTCAGAACCACGAACCTTCTAGTGAGTTGCTTCGGTTTGTGAGGGGTGTTTGTCCAAACTTTTGTCAAACATGCCAATCTTTTTACCACATCATCTTGGTGGCATGACATTAAATCAAGCGAGGTTTCATGTTTTTCTCATCATTTTTTAATGTTTTGGAATTAAAATGCCATGGCACTCCATGCTTGTGTGCCCATGCCTTGAGACCAATATGTTTGAAAATTCCTTCTAATTTACTGCACATGGAATTAATTCGCACACAAGTACACAAAAATATGCTTTTTCAAAATGTTATGATTAGGCGTTGCATGTAGATGTATTTCAAATTTGACTTACGGTCAATAAATGGTTAGAAAATCACTTAAATTTCTTTAAAAGGTGAAATGACCCTAGAAATTTTACTAATTTTCACAAGACAGTCGTATTAGTGCACATTAAACATAGAAAAAAAATTGAAGGCCGTAAGAGGAAGCTATCTCCCGTTCGTCATCAAAGATGCATTGTTCCCTCTCGAAACCATGAACCTTCTAGTGAGTTGCTTCAGTTTGTGAGGGGTGTGTGTCCAAACTTTCGTCAAACATGCCAATTTTTTTACCACATCATCTTGGTGGCATGACATTAAATCAAGCAAGGTTTCATGTTTTTCTGATGATTTTTTTAATTTTTTGGAATTAAAATGCCATGGCACTCCATGCATGTGTGCCCATGCCTTGAGACCAATATGTTTGAAAATTCCTTCTAATTTACTGCACATGGAATTAACTCCTACACAAGTACACAAAAATATGATTTTTCAAACCGCTATGGTTAGGCGTTGCATGTAGATGTAGTTCAAATTTGAATTATAGTCATTAAATGGCTAGAAAATCACTTAAATGTCTTTAAAAGGTCAAATGACCCCTGAAATTTTCCAAAACATGAAAGTTGTATTAGTGCACGTTCTTCATCAAAGATGCATTGTTCCCTCTCGAAAACATGACAGTTGTCATCAAACATGCATTGTTCCCTCTCGGAACCACGAGCCTTCTAGTGAGTTGCTCCGATTTGTGAGGGGTGTGTGTCCAAACTTTCGTCAAACATGCCAAATTTTTTTACACATCATCTTGGTGGCATGACATCACATCAACCAAGGTTTCATGTGTTTTTGATTTTTATTTTTATTTTTTTTGGAATTAATATGCCATGTCACTCCATGCTTAATTAATTGTGTCATAGCCTTGATACCAATATGTTTGAAAATTCCTTCCAATTTACTGCACATGGGATTAAATCGCACACAACTACACAAAAAATGAGCTTCCGAACCGTGATGGTTAGTTGTTGCATGTACATGTAGTTCAAATTTCAATTACGGTCATTAAATGGCTAGAAAATCACTTAAATGTTTTAAAAGGTGAAATGACCCCTGAAATTTTCCAAATTTTGACATGACAGTTGTATTAGTACTACAAAATTTCTCGTACATTTGAAACACCATCCATTGCCACTGTACTCCAAATTCGTCTTTCACAGCTAATAAAAATATCTACAACATCGCACATAGTTGTTTTCTTGGAACCGTTTGCGATGAAAATATTTGGGTCTATTTAAGTCTCCCTCCTTAAGCTTCACTGGCTCGTCTGCTCCAATGCCTGCAACCCCCGAATCCACTAATCCTGACCCCCATTCCCGCACCCCCTTCTTGCAAAGATGACGCCATGGAAATGCTTCGTGAAGGCCAGTACGATGCCCCCCCGAGCGCCGCCGCATGCGCCAAGAGCACGGCCGCCTACTCCGAGTGTGCCGCCGCATCTGCATTGAGCGCGACCACTTCCACCGAGAGGGCATCTGCGACCGCCGATAGGGCAGTGGCAGCAGCCGAGACGGCGGCAGCTGCTGCTGTGACGGCGGCTGCAAACGCCGATAGTGCTCAAGCTGCCGTCCGTGCCCTGATGTTGCCCTGGCCCGGGTCCAGACCATCCACGCCAAGATCGAGGATGCACAGGCCAAGATATTCCAGGCCACCTCGGACTCTAGAATGCAACCCATGTCTGAAAAGGAGGCGGTGGCCCTGGAGCACCTGCTTCCTCATGAGGTCGCCGAGCGGGAGCTGGAGATGTAGGAGGCGGCGGAGATCGAGGAGCGCCGGGAGGCCGAGGTGCGGGTGGCCGAGGTCGAGGTGGAGAAGAGTCTGTCCATCGAGGAATCGGCAGTGGAGTACCAATGCGAGATATAGCGGAGCCACTACTACGAGTACTACAACCTTCAGGGCAGCACCGAGGACGAGGACGCGGTCGACTTCAGAAGTGGGGGCGCGGAGTCCACGAACGGCGGCATGTCTCCAGGACAAGTCATCGACGTCTCATCTCACACCGGCGATGCATAGCCGGCACGGCGACGGATTTGTTAAAATTATGCGTACTTAGGCTTTGTTTTTAATGTTGGTCTTTTGTTAGAGCAATGTTTTTGTCAACTGGCTTTGTTTAATTACTAAAATTTCTTGATTCAGTAAGTGTGGTATGTCTGCTGTACGCTCTTTTGTGTGCCCAAATTAGCAAGCGATGTTAAATTATGCAATGACGTAGCCGGGGAAATTTCCAGCAAAATTTGAATTATCAAACTCATCCCAAGCGCGTAAAGCAGAAGAATCGTTTGCGATGCAAACAATCGTTCAAAGTGAATGGTCCGGCAGCACCGAGCGCAAAGTTTCCCTCCACATTTCCAAAATTTTGGCCTACCGCCAAAATATCTACCCCAGCCCCCTTCCCCCCTTCCCCACCCCCTTTTCTACCCAACCACAAGTCACATTTCCCCTATTTCCTCATTCCTTCTGTGCTAAGCTATAGTCGCTTCCTCGCTCTTGCCGTCTCACATCCTACAGCTGGGGTCGCCATGGTCTTCTTCAAAGACCTTTCCAGCGGTTCCTCCTCTGGCGACTACTCCTTCACCACCCGGGTATGCCTCTCTTCTCTCTCTCTCGGGCTATGACTTGGAATGAAGGATTTTTACTCGGCGGTCAATTTGAGTCATTTCTTCTTCTCATAGCTCCCTAAGACATCAGTGGCAACGAATGGAGCAGGGTGGCTGAAGATCTATCTTCTCATGGTGACCATCAATCTCATGCGTGAATCTAGTTGCGTTTGATTCTGTGGACAGTGGGAGGAAGTTTCTGGCATGTGCAAAGAAGGTTAGACCCTCTTTTGTTGTTACAAATCATTTGTTAGATGTGATTCAGACAATGTCACAGTCCCAACCCATTCATAGCACACCTTCAACCAAACGCATCCTAAGACAGTGTCACAGTTTGTACCTAGTATCTAAAATTGTTGCCATCTCATCAGCGGTGCCATTAGAAAATTATTTGGCACCGCTTCAGCAGTTTATGCAGCCACCTTTGGTCCACACATCCGAGCAACCAAGCAGTAAAATACTAAATCTTTATGGCATGATGGAACTGGGCATCGGAGCAACTACGTGCTCCGAAGTCCGGGTCTCTAATTTTTTTCCACTGCATTGACTCGCCAGTGCTGGGCATCGGTGCGAGATGTAGCAACAGTTGTCTTTACCCCAGTTTTGGCATACATAGTGGACGTCCTTAGTGCTATTAGTTCTATGTTACTAAATTTGTGCATGTAGACACCTGTTAGTATCGATTTGCTGTCATCCCAACACTGTCACTATGTTGTTGCAGTTATATTTACTTTCCTCATAAAATTTTCAATTTGTTATTTATCATGCTGTTGCAAGTTTCGTCATTGTAGTTAATTATAGCTTCTGATGTTCCAGAATTTGGTTGTTGTCTCAGTAGCAATTATTTCATTTGCACATTGAACTTTTTGAGAAGATATGTCATAATTAACATGTTTCTTCAGTTTTTTAAAATAAGCATTGGTGATCTTCTATGTTTCTATAAACCCATTTCCCCTGCAATTGTTACTGATCTAATTTTTAAATATTATAGGATGAACGGAAGTGTTCTTACTTGGAGTGAGTTGAACAAGAGTGGCCACAGTCTTTGAAGATGTGCCTAACGAAGCTCTGGAGCATGTATGAGGAAGAGAACACACGTGGGCTTTGAGAAAGTGTTGTCAACGCTGCAGCATATTTCAAGATGTGGGATAAAAAGTTGAAGGTGGAGATTGAGCTCAGATTTTTTAAATCAAACTTTGCTAAGATGGTGTTGGCAAAGGAGGAGGCACTTTTCCAGTTGACCCGTGCAAAACAGGTTCTTACTGAACTGAAAGCAGAGGTGGATAAGACGAGCCTAGATGATCTCGATTAGGAAAGTGAATATATTGTTCTTATGAAGTTGAACTGGCTATATGTTGTACCGTGCTGCTTTCATGTAGCTACCGTACTGTGATGTTATAATATATTTATGTGCCTGATATGAAATTGGCAAACAGCTATTCGATATGAAATGTGAATTTACGTAATACTGGAATTATTAATTGTAAACTAATAAACCTGCTAAATCTGTCATCGACCTTTGCAAACGGTTCTAGCAGAAAAAGCGCTTGCGATGGATAGCCCAATGCCACACAGTTTTCTTCATCAAATTGTGTGTGATATAGTTGATAAAAGCAAACAGCTAACCATGCCATACCGTGTGTGATAGTTACACCTTTCACACACGATCCTACACATAAAACCATGCGGGATATACATATCAACGGAAACGTTTTCCCTGGATTGACTGTGTGGGATGTACATAAGAACGGAAACGTATTCCTTGGATTGACTATGTGTGATATACATACCTATGGAAATGTTTTTCTGGGATTCACCGTGTGGGATGTACATACCTACGGAAATGATTTTCTGGGATTACCGTGTGGAGTGTACATACCTACGGAAATGATTGGGTTTCGATGCCTCACCCGATCGCACACGGCCCCAGCCTGGGTCCCAGGAGGGCCTATCCCCGATGATTTCTGGGTCACGTGCGAAGGACACCCTATTGCACACACTCACTTGGCGATGGTTCCAAATGAATCTACAACGATTACTATCTCATCGCGGTATTCAACATAACGATTGCCATCAATACAAAAGGCAGAAACGGCAGAGGCTGGCACATGTTGGCTGCGGCAGATTTGTACCCCTCCACGTTCGAAGACGCCGTGTGCTATGTAGGCCGCATCTTCACGGTGACAAGCCAGGGGACTTGTTTCATATGGTTTCCATCCTTCGTTATGGGAGATTACAAACGGAATGCACAAACCATCATTTGCATCCCTAACAGTACTCATTATTTTACAGGGACCAGTAATACCCTGATTAAAGTAAGATCACCAATCCTGGATGTGGATTTGCATCCGTGATTCGGTCTGACCATGAACCATGTAGCTGATTTGGCATACTGGAATCAACTATCTTAGTAGTCGTTACCTACGGTACCACTGATGTGCAACATGGTCACACGATCTACCACAATCGGACTGTCACCATCTACCCAGGTATTCCATTTTCTCAGTGTTGTGTGTTACAGTAGTAGTACATGTTAGTTATTTTATTTTCTTGACTGGGACATGTTTACTGTACTAGTACTACAATTTAGTATTAGACTTTTTAACCCTCTCGCCTTCTCTTTCATTGTAGCTTTTTACCTTGGAGGAGTAATCCTACTTACTAGTACTAGTACTTTTTACCTTGGAGGACGCGTATAGCTAGCTAGGCCCTCAAAGACTTGAACCCACTAGATCCCACCATTTTTGTTTTTCCATGTCTTACTATCTCATTCTTGTAGCCATGAGTGGCTATATATAATAAGATGGTTATTTTACTTCCTCTATACTGGAGTAGTACTACTTGCTGCACAATTTACTGACCGCCATATTTGAGCACAACATTATCATGCATGGACCTTGACCATGTACGTCACCATGTGTCCAGATCTGAGATGTCGCGTGAACCAGATGAACGGCACCGAGTTCGACCCCCGTGATGGTATCTGGGTGCGGAGGAACACTCTTGGAGAGTACTCGCTTTTCATTGGGGGATAACTACCACATTATGAAGCAGATGGCACCTTCAATGCACGACACCGAAGGCCTGCCATTCATGAAGCATGGTCGTGTCTTCAGTGTGCACCGCTAGATGAATGACATGCTAGGACACACTATCCCTGATTTATGCCGCTTCAGCTTGGATGAGTCTCCATCATGTGGAACCGGACTAGAAAGCTGTGGCAATGATTCCCATTGCCCATCACTATGGTGTCGGATTCGGGGTTCCATAGACCCTTGAGAGGTTCGAACATTGGGGTGCGTGCGAAGAACTCGTCCTCCCCAACCTGCCTGCTCGCTGATCCTACGTCCTAGATCAATGGATCCAACGAACAAGAGACACAGTAGTTTACCTAGGTTTGGGCCACCTTGCGGTGTAAAACCCTACTCCTGCTTTGTGGTGGATTTGCCACGAGGGGCTGAGGATGAACTAGTACAATGGATGAACAGCCTTAGGAGGTAAGGTGTTCCTCGGCTCGATGAGCTGGTGAGGTGGTCAGGGTGGAATGGATGCATCCCCCCTATGGTGGTGGCTAGGTCCTATTTATAGTGGCCTTGGTCCTCTTCCCAAATGTAGGCGGGAAGGGATCCCACAATGGCCAAATTCAAAGGGAGACAACTAGTACACGTTATCCTGACAAAAGTAGTCTTCGCCTGCAAAAGCTCCTAGTCGTGACACCGCGGTGGGCTCCATGATGACTTGTGTCCTGCCATCCTGGCGGTCTTGGTCTGGTTGCACTGAAACGGAAACCTTTGCTTGATTCCTCGGGATTCCGCGCCTGTTCTTGCCTCCTTAGCACGAAAGAGGATACTGGTACACTGCGCCCGCTGGCGCCCGCCTGGCCTTGGTCGTCATTGCTCATGTCATATGAACCTCGCGAGGTGCACCTTGCAATGATATCTTCGCTCCTCGGGAGCCGGCCTGGTGAGGCTGCCCCCTAGGGGGCTTGGCGTTGTCCGCCTCACGAGGCTTGGCCCCTCGCGAGGGTCTTGAGCTGTGAGGCTGAAGCTAGGCCATACCGGGCCGCTGGCAGAGCCACGCTGTGGGCCGCATGCAGGCAAGTCTGGGTACCCCCGTTCCTAGAACGCCGACAGTAGCCCCCGGGCCCAAGGCACGCTCAAACCTGGCTTCGAGGTGAAGCCAAAGGGTATGTGCAGAGCGCCGTGGGCCTTAACCGCTTGCGGCCTTCGTCGACGCGTGGAAATTGATGGGACGTGGGCGCCTCCACTTCCCCATGCTGCCTCAGCAACCATTCGACTTGACGAGACTCAGCTGGATACAGAGAAACCATTATTGCGCGGGATTATGGAGGCCGGCGGTTGGTCTCCCTTTGGCTATAAATAAGTAGAGGGGCAGAGCCCCCCTTTGCTCATCTTCGTCTTCTCGCAGTCCACTTTTTCTTCTTCTTCTTTCTTGTCCCTCTGTCTTGCTGTAGCTCCCATGGCGCCGATCAGGAGGTTCTCTGGGGCGGAAAAGGGAAAGGCCCCTCGGGAGGAGCTTGAACTCTTTCTGCCGAAGAAAAGGTTCAGCCGCCCTCGCGATGCCGGGGAGAGGCACGAGGTGACGCGACCTTGGTACGAGCGGCCACCGCCTGGCTTCCCTCTCCCTCTGTACACCGGCGTGCAGGGCTCCGAAGAGGGCGGAAGCACCCAGCGCCACGTCGGCCACGGCCACGGTGGCCAGGCCGAGGCTGTGCGGCTGGCCAGCCCGCGAACCAACACCGAGGGCTCCTCGCGTAAGTTCGTGATATGTGCTCCCATGCCGCCGCGCACTTGGATCCGATTCCTGCAGTTCTTCGCTGAGGAGATGCCGTCGAGGGGGCCGCTCGAGTTGTGGCTGCAGCACGCCGAGTGCTGCAGCCTGACCACGGGGGCAGAGGGCGAGGCCGTCCCTCCAGGCGACATCTTCATGACTCGAGGATGGGGTGAGGTTGCCCGCGCCTACAGCGAGGACGTGGCCCTCGCCATCCACTTCGAGTATGATGGCGCCTCCACGTTGTTCTTCAAGATCTTCGACGAGGAAGGCCGACGGCTGGAGTGCTGCCCCGGAGGATGCACCCCGCGCAGAGGGACCACGGGAGTTGTTCCTGCCCCCGGCCTCACAGACAGCTCCTCCAGTGGCAATGACGACTCCTAGGAATCTAGCGACTCTCCCAGGCCCATCGAGTCCCCGGAGTCCAGCGACGACAGCTACGTGCCCCCGAGCTCTCGCCGTGCACGGAGCGCGGCAGCGGCATCCGCTCGGTGTTTGCCATGATCTGGATGGTGTTGTCGTCGGCCTCACGTGGCCCACTGTTAATGATGGCATCAACGGTGATGCCCGTAGCTAGGGTTCCTTGGAGTTCTTCTTCTTTTGTTCCCTGCGAGGAATCAAGACAAACCCCACAGGGGCATGTAAAAAATCTTGTAATGTTATTGCTTTGAAGTTTATCATTCCCAGTATGAGTTTGTGATTTTGAGTCTCGCTCTGGCATTGCTCCTCCTTTTCATTCTCGTGGTAGCTTCGCACTCTACGCCAGCAGGTCCCAGTCCACAGGCAGGCTTCAGCCGTCACTGGTATGCTAGGTCACGATGTCGTGGTCAAGGAGCGGCCTGAGGTCCGGTAAGAGCTCCTGAGGTGCGATGCTCGGGAGGTCCCCTTTGGCGTGCAAGCTACTTCCTGGAGGCCAAAAAGGAAAATGGCGATGCTGGAGCGAGATTGTGAGAGTCGAAATTCCGGACTGTGGTTTATACTGATATGTGTAGATCATTTATCTCTTCGGGCCAATGGTGATTCCCTTGCGCAGCGCTTGGCTAGGCCTTAGTGGTGATGCTTTCAAGTAGGGCTCATGCCGGCCTCCCCTTCCCTCGCCCATCTGAGTGATCTACGTCCTTGGGTCCCGACCCTCGAGCAAGGCTCAGCCGCCGTTGGTATGCCAGGCACTATGCCATGGTCAAGGGCAGGGGGTGAGGGCTGGAGAGTCAGTAGGAGCTCATGAGGCACAGTGCTCAAGAGCCCCCCTTTAACGTGCAAGCGAATTGCGTAAAAAAGGGGACAGACGACGGAGCTACCTGTAGCTAAGCTCCAGGGATTCCTACGGGTTAGTCCAAGGGGGAGCATAGCTCATTAGTGCGCTTGCTGTCCTATCGCTGATCTTTCTTCAAGAAGATGAAGGCACTGAGGATTTGGTGAGGTGACGTGCGCGGGGCGGGCTGCGAGCCAGAGCTCGATCCCTCAGATTTGTCAGCATTGCAGGGACGGACCTGAGCACAAGCGTCGTGCCAGCATGTCTAGCCCCCGTTGTGGAATGAGCAAGAGGCCGGTCAGTGGCGCGGGAGGCCGCGATGGGCTATAATACATCAGGCAAGCAGGTGATAGTCATAAAATAACTCATGGAGGGAGCTAAACCAGTTCAAAATAGATGCAAAGAATGATACATGCCACAGGGACTGACCCACGCGGCAAGGGGATGGTGCAGCCCAAGGGGCGCTCCTAGCTAAATGACCACAAGATGCAAGTATGATACTTGTCGAAGGGACAGACCCATGCGACCTGGGGATAATGCAGCCCGAGGGGCGCACCCAACTGAATAAACCAGAAAATGTCACCTGGCACCGTTGCTGAAGAGGTGTTGATGTAGATGAAGACGCGTGCTGAAGAAGTCGCTCCTCACGAGCCACCTGGGTCCTGAGCCTCAGGGGGCTCCGGAGGCCTAGGATTCTTGCGAAGAATAGTCGCCATTTCCGCTAGGACCGCATGGTTCCTGGTGTCCTGAGCCGCCATGACGCTTCACAGGTGGCACTGGAGCACAACAGCCAAGTTCGACAAGCCAAAAGGCATGCAAACCTAGATGCGAGGGGGGGCCTCGCACTGGCCGATACGGGACGGCCAGTAGAGCCGCTGAGAGGCGACCCTGTTGAGGCCTGGGATGTTGACACAGACGCGCAGCTCACTGTCATCGTCAGGACAAGGAGCCGCGCCAGGTGGTGGGCAGCGGCCGTGTGACGCCCCAAGACCGGCGCTTCAGATGCCTTCCATGTATTCCGAGTTTCGCCGGGTGTTTTGTTTTTGTCTGTTGCCTGCATCATTGCTTATTTTGCATTGCATCATGTCATCATGCCTTTATTATTGCAACCGTTTCAAAACTCTTTTAAATAAATCGTATGGATCTCCGATCCATTTAAATCGAGGGAAGGGTGACTTCTCTTTATAACATACCCTCCCAATATTAGGGAGCTATATTAAATATTCCATTTTCGGAATCACCCATAAACACACTTGCATATTCCCCATGCCTTTTCTAGTTCAAGCTTGACGTCAAAACCTTGCCAAAAATTCTCTTCCCATTTACCGAGGTTCCTCCAAAAATCAGAACATTTTTGGACTCTTCAATACCTTGAACTCACTCAAACCATTTGGATTAAATTCAAATGGATTTGAATTTAGATCTCTCAATCTTGGCCTTCTCTATTTTCGCGGAGCAAACACATTTTTGTGAGTCCGGGAGAACTGTCCGCGTGCCCAACTCCTTCCCCTAACCTCCCTTTCTTTTCTTTCTTATCTATGTACTGTTTTTTTTCTTTTGAGAAGAGAGGTTAAGAGAGGGAGCCCAGCCTTGCCTCTTGGGCCTCCTGTAGCCGCAGGCCACTTAGGCCCGAGGCCCACTCCCTCCCGAACCCTAGCCTCATCCCCTGTTCGATCCCTTTCTCTCTCTCGTTTCCTCCTCCCGCCGCCTCACGCTTCGCACCAGGGAGAGAGCAGCGCTGCTTCTCGATCCCCATCTCACTCTCTCCCTCTCGATCCTGAGCGCCTCCCGCAGCAGCCCTCGCACCCGCGCCTGGCCCGAGCGCCTCTCCTCTCATGCGCCTCGTCCCCGGCGTCGTCCAGCCACACCGCGCCCCAAGTGCCCCGCCTCCCACCTCCTGCAGCCATGCCCGAACCTCCGTGGCGCGCCGCCCCATGCTCCGCCATCGGTCGCCTCAACCTCCAGGTCCGGCGACACCCCGGGGTCCGCGCCGATGTCCAGCTTCGTCCCCGACCTGGCTTCCTCCTCGACCTCGTTTCGCTACAGCGCCCGCGCGCTCCTCCTCGTGACCCGCCGCCCCGGCGAACCACACCGCCGACGACCTCCTCGGCAGGCCCCTTTGCCGCGCCCCTCCTCCTTCCTCCCTTTCTCTGGACCCTCAATCTTCCTCTGTTCGTCTGTCACAGGACCCCGCCATGGATGGCCGGCCCTGGCAAGCTTCGCCTTGCCGCCGTTCTGCACTCGTTCTAGCCGGGAATCGAACGGATTCGGCTTCCCGCGTCCGTCCCCGACCTATTCTCTGGCAAGGTCCGCTCCGCCACCATCGTCTAGGGCCACCTCCTGCCCGGATTCGTCCAGCCCGTCGCCTCCTGCGAGCTGCAGCTGCTCTGCTTCCTCCATGATGCCTGCCTCTGCAACAGCGCAGATGCAAGCGCCTCGTCAGTTGACTACGTGGTCAACTCATCTAAACGGGTCGCCCTTCTCTGCCTCGTCACGTGGGTCGCGCCCACTGCGCAGCTCGATAGGCCACCGAATCCACGGATGCAAGGCTGCCTTCGGAGATCCCTTTTCCCCAACTTCGTCCACCTCCAAACGAGTCGGAGATCCATCGATACCTCTCCTTGTTGGAACCTAACAAGTACCACTGGTTACGCCAAGTTCGACTATGCGGGTTCGCCAAGTACTCCACCGGCAAGACCGACGCCACTTCATACCAAAACGACAAGTTCCTCTCCGAACCGTGTATGCCTACCATCACAAGAATGGGACCAGAAAGTCCGAAGACCCGAAGTACCACGACACCGATGACATGAACATCTACGAAATGTGTACGACTACACGGCGTTGCGCCAAGTACCCCGATGGCCGGAGCCCTCGGATCTTTCAAGCTCGTCTACGTACCGAGAACAACTACCGTCTCTGATGAACCGTGTAACGGAACCGTCAAGTGCGACTATGACCCGTGTACGACTACGCGGAACTCCTCGGACGCCAAGTTGAATGATGCATCAAGTTCCTCGCCGTGACCCCGAACATCTACGGAAACTCGTGCTACGATAAACATGTACCACTACCGTCGTCGAGATCGCGAGAACCTCTACCGTCGACCCTAAAGCATGCGAGAACGACTACTTCCACTACGAACGTTCCGAGAACGTCTACTTCCCCTACACCGCATCGAACTCGTTCTGCCGGAAACGCATGCTTCGAAGGTATAACCCCGAGATGACCGCCCGTGGACCGAATGCTTGCGATGTATGAGTTGAACCGTATGTTGCTCCTTGTCCGAGTTGTTCTTTGCGAGTTCCTCGTTGCCATGCCATCCACCCGTGGGAACCCGGCAACCGGGATCACCCCATCATCTTGCATGACACACTCACTCCCACTTCCTTTTGCACCGGTATCCCTGTGAGCTACCGGAACCGATATGTTGTCGTGGCATCATTTTCGGATTCTTCACCGTGGCACCCTTTCTTTCCACCACGATGACAACATGCCCCATATATTATAACATGCCAACATTTTCATAAATTTTGCATAAAACTTGCTCATGTCATTCGCATCATGATAATAACATCGAAAATGTTTAAAATTGTTGTTGCACCAAATTGCTAAATGCATATGGGGATTTACCGGATTCGTTGTTTGTTATATCCGGCCCCATTTAAATTGCTTAGCTTGTGTAGTTTACTTTTGCTTCACCCTTGCCATGTTAACCAACATTTAATATTGTTGAGTACCTAACCGAGAGTGAACTAAATAATGGATTGTGGTGTTTGTCAATATGCATCCCGATGCATATTGAGCTCCACTTAACTTGTAGTGTTGTTTGAGCACTTTGCCATGCCATGCATATTTAAAACCGGACATGCACCATACTTGATTGTGCATCATGCCATGTTTATGTGGTGGTTGTTTACTATGTTGTTTGCTTTCTTTCTGGTGTTGCTTCTTCGGGTTAGTTCCGATAACGTCGCGTTTGTGAGGATCTGTTCGTCTACATCCGTTTATCTTCTTCATGGACTCGTTCTTCTTCCTTGCGGGATTTCAGGCAAGATTACCATACCCTCGAAATCACTTCTATCTTTGCTTGCTAGTTGCTCGCTCTTTTGCTTTGCCTATGCTGCGATACCTACCACTTGCTTATCATGCCTCCCATATTGTTAAGCCAAGCCTCTAACCCACCTTGTCCTAGCAAACCGTTGTTTGGCTATGTTACCGCTTTGCTCAGCCCCTCTTATAGCATTGTTAGTTGCAGGTGAAGATTGGAGTTTGTTCCTTGTTGGAACATGGATATTTTGTTGGGATATCACAATATCTCTTATTTAATTAATGCATCTATATACTTGGTAAAGGGTGGAAGGCTCGGCCTTATGCCTGGTGTTTTGTTCCACTCTTGCCGCCCTAGTTTCCGTCATATCGGTGTTATGTTCCCAGATTTTGCGTTCCTTACACGGTTGGGTTATAATGGGAACCCCTTGACAGTTCGCGTTGAAAAAAACTCCTCCAGCAAGGCCCAAACTTGGATTTACCATTTGCCACCTAGCCTTTTTCCCTTGGGTTTGGCCAGCCCAAGGGTCATCTTAATTTTGAACCCCCGGACCAATGCTTGTCTAAGTGTTGGTCCAAACTAGAGCCCCTTGCAGCGCCACCTCAGGGAAACTCGAGGGCTGATTTTAGTTGTACGGATTGCTTATCCGGTGTTGCCCTGAGAACGAGATATGTGCAGCTCCTATCGGGATGTCGGGGCATCGGGTGGTCTTGCTGGACTTGTTTTACCATTGTCAAGGATGTCTTGTAAATGGGATGCCGAGCCTGATCGGATTGTCTTGGGAGAAGGAATATCCTTCGTTGACCGTGAGAGCTTGTGATGGGCTAAGTTGGGACACCCCTACAGGGATTTGAACTTTTGAAAGCTGTGCCCGCGGTTATGGGCAGATGGGAATTTGTTAATGTCCGGTTGTAGAAAACCTGAAGTTGATCTTAATTAAAATACATCAACCGCGTGTGTAACCGTGATGGTCTCTTCTCGGCGGAGTCTGGGAAGCGAACACGGTGTTGGAGTTATGCTTGACGTAGGTTGTTCTAGGATCACTTCTTGATCATAGTTTCTTGATCGTGCTTTGCCTTCTCTTCTCGCTCTCTTTTGCGTATATGTTAGCCATCATATTTGCTAGTCGCTTGCTGCAGCTCCACCTCATACCTTTTACCTTACCCATAAGCTTAAATAGTCTTGATCGCGAGGGTGTGAGATTGCTGAGTCCCCGTGACTCACAGATACTTCCAAAACCAGTTTGCAAGTGCCGATGATATCGTGCAAGTGACGCAACCAAGCTCAAGAAGGAGCTCGATGAAGTTCGTGTTCGTTATGTTGTTCCGTTTCCAGTTGATCAGTAGTGGAGCCTAGTTGGGACGATCGGGAATCTGTGTAGCCTTTGGGGTAGTCTTCTTTTATTTTGGTTCCGTAGTCGGACCTTGATTGTATCTGGTTGATGTAATGCTTTATTCTTGTATTGTGTGAAGTGGCGATTGTAAGCCAACTATGTATCTCTTTTCCCTTATGTATTACATGGGTTGTGTGAAGATTACCTCACTTGCGACATTGCTTACAATGCGGTTATGCCTCTAAGTCGTGCTTCGACACGTGGGAGATATAGCCTCATCGTGGGCGTTACAGATCGCCACGCATGGCTCTTGCCTCCTGAAGCTCCTCGGTTGCCTTGGTGATGAACTCCTAAGCACCTGCCATTGCGATCCTTGTGCCCTCGTGGGGGAAACGCGCACTAAAGCACGCCTCCATGTGGTGCCCGAGCGCCTCCCTCGTGACATTGGCTGGGTCAGAGGCGCTCCAGAAGTGAGCCCCCGAGCCTAGCCTGAGGGGGGCGTCAGGCACGCCTTCCTATGTGAGGGAGGGAGGCGCCCCATCCGTGGGCGCAGGTCCTGAGGTCGTGCCCCTGGACGCCATGCTCCCCTGAGGTTCCTGGTAGAGCAGTTGCTTCTTCTTCTTGGGGACAGCCTCAAGAAGGTAGAGGGCGCCTTCGTCGTCGGGGTTCTCGACTGCCGCAGCGTGGTACGCATGCTCGAGGGAGCACATCGTGTCCTTTTCCTCGCAATTGATCGTGATGATGTCGCGGTTTCCTGGCATCTTGGGGATATTGTAGCCATGACGAGTCACTGCCATGAACTTGGCCAGGGCTGGATACCCAAGGATGGCATTGTATGGAAAGCAGATGTGGGCGGCATCAAAGTCGATAAGCTCTGTGTGGTAGTTGTCACGCTGGCCGATGGTGACAGGGAGGGTGGTTCTGCCCCTCTCTGGGTGGTGGAGCCATTCGTCACTCCTGAGAAAGGCTTGGTGGGTTGCAGCTGGTCATAGGGCACCTGCAGGCGCTCGAACGTCTCAACGGAAAGAACGTTGAGCCCCGCATCACCATCGATGAGAGTCTTGGTGACGATGATGTTGCTGATGATGGGAGAAAAGAGCATCGGGAGGACACCAGTCGTTGCTGCACAGTTGAGCTGGTCGCCCGAGTTGAAGGTGATGGTGCACCTGGACCACCTGAGCGGTGGCGTGGCCTCGAGCCTGGTGAGAGCCGCATTCACTTCTTGGGAAAACTGCTTGAAGATGCGATGAGAGGTTGGGGCCTAAGCACCGCCCAGGATGCAGGCGATGGCGCGAGGCTCCTGGAAGCCCACAACCCCCTCATCCTGGTGGTGGTCGTCGTTCCTTCTTGGCGCTGGCGGCAGCGGAGGGAGGCCAGCATTGCCTTGAGGACGATCCTCATGAGGCTGGTCCCTCTAGGTGCCCTCGCGAGGCTGGTCCTGCCAGCACTCCTCACAAGGTTGATCACGCCACTCCTGGCGGGGGCCGCGGTCGTCCCAGCGTCCTCCAGTTCGGCCTCCTCCATGGTCGTAGCCCCGGTCGCCGCGCTTGGGCCAGCCTCGTCGCGGATGGCCCTGAGCTCCTAATAGTCGTTGGTGTTGTGGATGTGCACGTTGTGGAAGAGGCAGAATGGGTGGCTGCTCTTGGATGACTCTGGGTGGTCACAGCCGCGCTTCATCTCAGGTTCATCCGCGAGCAGGGCCGTCCCCTTGCACTACACGTCCTTGGCCTTGGCTTTCTTGTCCTTCGGGTTAGTCTCTGTGAGCTCGAGGAGGGAGATGCGTCCTTCCTCAACTCTAACGCACTTGATTGCCATGTTGAACATCTCCAGAGCCGTGCACAGGTCCTCATGTATGGCGAGTTCTGCCCTCATCTTGACGTCATAGAAACCATCAGTGAATGCGAAGATGATGGCCTCGTCCGACACCTTGGGGATCTTGAGAAGAACGTGGTTGAAGCGCTAGATGTACTTCTGTAGGGTCTCTCCTGGCTGCTGCTTGATGCGCCGCAGGTCATCCGCGGTAGGAGGGTGGTCGCGAGTGCCTTGGAAGTTGGCGACGAAATGCTCGTGCATCTCGCCCAGGAGGAGATCGATCCCAGGGGAAAGTTCAGGAGCGAAGAACGTGCCCCATCCTTGAGGGCCTTGGGAAACCAGTTCGCCATAACCTTCTCGTCGCCGTTGGCCACCTCAATGCTTAGCTTGTAGAGCTACATGAACTCAGCGGGGTTGGGGGTGCCGTCGTAGCGTGGAGGAAGGTCGGGCTTGAACTTCCCTGGCCAGACGACGCTGCGAGCTCTGGAGTGAAGTGGTGGCAGCCCGGGGTAGTCATGGGTGCTCATCGTGGGGGTGGAGCCTGGTCTTGGGGCTCGCGCGCCACCAGGGCAGGTAGCATGCGGTTTTGACATGGTGGTGCTAGGACCACACGCGCCTCTGCTTGCAGCCGCTGGACCACCCGGCAACTTTCTTCTTCCCGCGCGGGCGTCCTGTGTGGTGGGTCACGCCTTGGGGCCTCGCGCCTTGGCTCGATGATGGCATCTTTACGAGGAGGTGGAGGAGGCGCTCCGTGGGCTACATCACCCGCAGCAGGCGGCTGGCGAGGCAGCGGGAGAGATGGTGCGGGAGAGCCTCCAGCGATGCTGACAAGCTCGGCGATGCGGTCTAGCCAGTCTTCATAGAAGTCATCGATAGGGCGGTAGCGCAGGAGCTTGCGCGCCATGAGTAGCGTAGCCTGCGCGTCCACCGTCCCGCGACGAGCGTGAGATGACGAACCGGCTGGAGTCAGTGACGGGGTGGCTGTGCTTCCATCACACCGCATGGAGGGGTGCAATGATGAAGCTTGCTGCTCGTGCCTCGCCCGGCTGGTGGTGGCAGGCAATGAAGAACGACGGGGAGGCCCTCCGGTGGGCGGCGTCTGGGCGACGCGAGCGGCGAGGGCAGCCCAACGCTCAGCACGGGCTCGACGGTCGTTAGCCATATAGGCAGTGGAGCAGCGGTGAGTCGATCGGCAGAAGAGAGGTTTCGACGCACCCCTACCTAGCACGCCAAATGTCGGATTCGGCATTGTGTAGTCCCTTGAGAGTTTTGAAAACTAGGGTGCGTGCGTAGAACTCGTCCTCGCCAACCTGCCTGCTCGCTGATCCTACAGCCTAGCTCAACGGACCCAACGGACAAGAGACACAGCAGTTTACCCAGGTTCAGGCCACCTTGCAGTGTAAAACCCTACTCCTGCTTTGTGGTGGATTGGCCTTGAGGGGCTGAGGATGAACTATTACAATGGATGAACAGCCTCAGGAGGTGAGGTGTTCTTCGGCTCGATGAGCTGGTGAAGTGGTCAGGGTGGACTGGATTCGTCCCCCCTATGGTGGTGGCTAGGTCCTATTTATAGTGGCCTTTGTCCTCTTCCCAAATGTATGTAGGAAGGGATCCCACAACGTCCAAATTCAAAGGGAAACAACTAGTACACGTTATCCTGATAAAAGTAGTCTTCGCCTGCAAAAGCTCCTGGTCGTCCTGCCGTCCTGGCAGTCTTGGTCTTGTTGCACCGAAATGGAAACCTTTGCTTGATTCCTCCGGACTCCGTGCCTGCGCTTACCTCCTTAGCACCAAATAGGAAACTGGTACACTGCACCCGCTGGTGCCCACCTGGCTTTGGTCATCATGGCTCATGTCATATGAACCTCGCAAGTGCACCTTGCATTGATATCTCCGCTCCTCGGGAGCCAGCCTGGTGAGGCTGCCCCCCAGGGAAGTCTTGGCGTCGTCCGCCTTGCGAGGCTTGGCGCCTCGCGATGGTCTTGAGCTGTCGATGCTAAAGCTGGGCCTTACCGGGCCACTGGCAGGGCCACGCCGTGGGCCGCAGGCAGGCAAGTCTGGGTACCCCCGTTCCCAGAACGCCGACATATGGATCATGCCATCTATGAAGAACACCTGGGACTAGAACCTGGAGGACGACATGGAGCCCATCTATAACATGTAAGTGGAGTATGGTAAATTGTGAATGGTAGCGCTGTAAATATATGTAGAGTAGTCGTGCACAAATTTATCACACGAAGTGGAGATGAACTTGTGTGGCATACTAGCATTTGTCCATTAGAATTTGTTACAAGTTAATGTGTTATGTGTACGTGCAACATGTGTGGCTATTGCACGGGCTCCAACACGCATTGTGAGAAAAAAATGTGGCACATCTTTGGCTATAGGTGATGTGGCGGCATCATACAGTAGCGATCATTCACTATCATTGTAGTACTAGGATGACAACTCCTATAAACATTGCGCGTGGCTCTTCACCTCTTCGGGAGGTTCAACAATTCGTACTCCTGTGAACCATGCACTTGGCTCTTCGCCTCTTTGGAAGGTCCAACAATGATGATACTACAGTACAATATGCTTCTGGTAGTCTGACACCAAATGAACTGTTGCACGACCACCGCGAGGGCGAGGGTGAGGGAGAGGGAGAGAGCGCTGTAGTCAAAACCCTCTCCTTGTCCTGCGACCCACCGTGCACGTGGGCGAGGGAGCGGGCATAGGTGTACATAGTAAGCAAGCTTCTCCTCGTCCCGTGAGCCACCGTGCATGGGCTGGGGAGAGGGTGTAGTAAGCAAGCTTCTCCTTGTTCGATGAGTTGACGAGACACATCAAAGTAGTACTAGTCCATACTGCATCTTTTCCGGTTAATATGGCTTAATTTGAAATGAGAAAAATACACTGTGTTCAATGTATGTAACAATACGCTCAATATGGTCACTATATAGTTTTGCTGTGATTATACGCTCACTAGCTCACCGTAGAGCACCGTATTGCACCCTGCTGACCAACCACATAGTCGACGTGGCACTTTGTTCACTGGTTAAATTGACACCTGGTTTCTGGGTCCCACCTGTTAGTTGGCAGAGCAAAGAAATCAGTTCAACAAAACTTTACGTAGGCACGAAGGGAGTCCAACCCTTGCACGCGAACCACCCTGGCTGTGTATGCTAGTGCATGCATGTGTACTCTCTCGGTCTGTGAAAAACTATAAATCTAGCATGAAATTTTTCCAACTAAGATTGTACATCTACACTTCCAATGCACTTAGCCTTTAATCTAATCGGCATTGATTGACTAATGCATCAGCTTGTGCTCTAGCTATAGGCTGCATGTCTATCCTTAGTTACAGCATGGAACAACCTTCATTTAGTATTATTCTCTCAATGGTCGCATGCACACATAAGTCTACAATACTTTTCGGCATTAATTATGTCATGAAGTTCCGGTTCCTCTTGATCAATGTCTAAATCTCTATATGTACAGTCTTTCACAGACGGAGGGAGTAGGTTGAGCACTTGAGCGTGAGCATGTGTGTTGCATCGTGTGCTGTGTGCCGCATGGATGCGTGAGTGTTGTGTGCGCGCATGTGTACGTGTGAGTGTTGCATGCATGCATGAGGCTTTTCCTTCCTCCCATTGACATGTTCATATTTCAAGCTTCATTAAAATGTTGCATGCAAGAATTAAGAGAAAACTCACCAATGCTTGTAGGTCCTTTGTTCCTCACGCATGCATTCCAATTAATACGTTCTTAAACACGAAAACAAGCCCATTGTTGAGTACTTTTGGAAAAAAATCTTCGGGCACTCATCATTTACTACTACCTTGGTTGATGATTTTTTATTGACCTCTATATAAACATCCATCCTGGTTTATTGGCCTGCTTCGTACTAAGTGTAAAATTTTGACCATAAATTTAACAAACAAAGTGTCAATGCATGTCATAATAAACTATACCATTAAAAACTAGTTTGAAATACGAATACAGTGATATGATTTTCGGTGACATGCATTAAATTTTTAATAGTTAAATAGATGGTCATAATTTGACACAAAATACTAGTAGCACTCCAACATAATTGGCTCCGGGTGCCTTGGCCAATGTTTCTTGTTGTTGGACATGATGAGAGTAGAGGCATAGGGATACTGTCATTAGGAAGTCTTGGCGATCCATTATTCCCCATCTTGGTGAGAGAGAACTATTCAACTAGTCTTCACAGTGAAGTGATAATACACGCTGCAATAGATGGGACACCTAATTAATAACCTGAGATAGCCTGTTGGTGTTAGTAAATCAGCCTTACACTGTACTGCCATCATGTTTGCCAGTGGAGCATGCTTCCGCAAATATGCCTACGCATCTCTCTCTTCCATTAACTGACATATGGGCCCTCTTGAGGTAGACCCACATGTCATCGGCTTAAATATTTACACTCCGAACGACGGTATATCCTAGTAGTAGTACTAGTAGAATTGATATTGAATGCATTTTCTTGCCCGTCTTTCCATCTTCTTCCTCCTCTCTTCCCCAACATTGGACGCACACCATTTGACCCCACTCACTGCCCGCCTACTCGCGCCATCTTCCCTGGTAGCTTGCTCATACCATATCCCCCTCGCTCACTGCTAGTCCACACATGCCATCTTCTTCGCTCGCTCGCCCGCCCGAATCCACTTCCCCACTCGCTCATAGGCACCGAAAACCCCAATCACTCAGCGCCCTAAAAAACCCTATGGCAGAACCGATTGACACGCAGATATGTTCCTTCCCCGATGTTCTCTTGGAGCAAATATGTAATCATATGGACCTACTCATTATCGTGCATCTGGGCGCATGCTCGGTGTCTATGTACCGTGTACTCATCTAAAACTGGCCGACCCTTTTCAAGACACCCTGCTTGTTGATGCCCGATCCTCGCAGGTGGCCCAGACACCAACTTGATGATCCTACTGAGGTTGTCGTCGTGCCCTTCGACATGCTACCACTAGTCGCCCACCTGTCCTTCATACACGACCACTACTAGGCGGGCATGAAGGACAACTGGATCATCCTCATCCACCAATCCTGTAGTCCATGGTGTCTCGTGGACATCTTGTAACACCCACGATGCAGCTATATCTCCCACATGTCGGGGCACGACTTAGAGGCATAACCGCATGGTAGGCATGTTGCAAGAGGGGTAATCTTTACACATCCCATGTACTGAATAAGAAAGGGATAAAGAGTCGGCTTACAATTGCCACTTCACACAATACATAAATGTAACATACATCATCTAGAACACAATCAAGGTCCGACTACGGAACCAAAATAAAGAAAGACAGCCCAAAATTCTAGATCCCTGATCGCCCCAACTGGGCTCCTCTACTGATCAACCGGAAAGGCACATAGTAACGGCCCGAATCCTCGTTGAACTCCGACTTGAGTTCGGTAGCGTCCCCTACACTGGCATCATCGGCACCTGCATCTGTTTGGAAGTATCTGTGAGTCATGGGGACTCAGCAATCACACGCTCGCGATCAAGGCTATTTAAGCTTATGGGTAGGAAAGGGGTAGTGAGGTGGAGCTGCAGCAAGCACTAGCATATATGGTGGCTAATATACGCAAATGAGAGCGAGAAGATAAGCAATGAAACGGTCGAGAAGCTAGAAGTGACCCTGAGACTACTTATATTCAAGCATAACACAAGAATCATGTTCACTTCCCGGACTCCGCCGGAAGGAGACCATCATGGCTACACACACGGTTGATTCATTTTAATTAAGTTAAGTGTCAAGTTTTCTACAACCGGATATTAACAAATTCCCATCTGCCCCTAACCACGGGCACGGCTTTCAAAAGTTCAAAACCCTACAGGGGTGTCCCAACTTAGCCCATCACAAGCTCTCATGGTCAACAAAGGATATTCCTTCTCCCAGTAAGACCCGATAAGACTCGGAATCCTGGTTACAAGACATTTCGACAATGGTAAAACAAGACCAGCAAGACAGCCCGATGCGCCAACATCCCGACAGGAGCTGCACATATCTCGTTCTCAGGGCAACACCGGATTGTCTAAGATTCCGGTAGGCCAACCGAGAGTTGCCCCTGGTGGCCACCGGCGGTTGACAAGTACGGACCAACACTTAGACAAGCACTGGCCCAGGGGGGTTAAAATAAAGATGACCCTTGAGTCTGCAGAACTCAAGGGAAGGTGATAGGTTGTTAGGAAAATGTAAAACCAAGGTTGGGCCTTGTTAGAGGAGTTTTATTCAAAGCGATCTGTCAAGGGGTTCCCATAACTCCCAACCGCATAAGGAATGCAAAATCAAGGAACATAACACCAGTATGACAGAAACTAGGGCGGAAAGAGTGGAACAAAACACCAGGCATAAGGCCAAGCCTTCCACCCTTTACCAAGTATATATATGCATTAATTAAATAAGAGATATTATGATATCCCAACATTTCCATGTTCCAACATGGAACAAACTTCATCTTCACCTGCAACTAGCAACGCTAGAAGAGGGGCTGAGAAAAGCGGTAACATAGCCAAATAAAGGTTTGCTAGGAAAGGAGGGTTAGAGGCTTGACATGGCAATATGGGAGGCATGATATAGCAAGTGGTAGGTATCACGACATAGCAATAGAGCGAACAACTAAGCAAGCAAAGATAGAAGTGATTTCAAGGGTATGGTCATCATGCTTGCAAAGTTCTCAGAGTTGCCGAAAGCTTGATCCTCGTAAGAGTACTCAACAGGTTCCTCGATCACGTACTCGTCTAATGGCTCTACCCAAAGCAAGAAACACACGCAAAGGAACAGCAATCAACCACGGTGCAATGCGCAAGCAACATGATGCAAAACATGGCATGATATGCGAGACATGATATGCAATGCATATGCGTGCTCTGGAAGGAAAAGATTGATCAAGGCATCAACTTGGCAAACCAAGTGTGCCTCTGGAAATATGAGATGATTTCGGTCAAAATCGATATAAAGATCACCGGAATCGGATGCACGGTTTGCAAATGGCAAGCAAAACAAGAATGGCACAATTCTGCGATTAACAGCACAATGCCACCTAGAATGCAACAAGAAACTAAGCTACTGCACTCCAACATAACAACAAAGCACATGGAAGTGATCTACTCAAGATGCTTGACAAAATATGAACTCTGAGCTACGGCTAAGTCACACAAGAGCAGGTTCAAACAAGCATGGCAAAAGTGCAAAAGATATCAGCTTCACAGACTTGGTACAGGAACATATCATAGCAATACAAGGCATGTCATGAATCTACTAAAAGCATAGAACAAAAGTCCCTTACTGATCATGAGCCAAAAAGGCACAGGAGATATGATGGCACCAATGTAAACATAGCAAATTTTATTAACAGTTTTAGACTTAGCAAAAAACTGAGCATGGCATAAACAGAATTATGAAGGCATCTTTGTGAGCTCAAATCACTCACCACAAGGCATTGCATTACAATATATACACACTACCAGCAAGCAGACATGATCATGAATCTAACCATGGCAAGAACAAGTTTATAGCATGCATGGATCAACTACAATAACCATGGCAAAATTGATTAACATGTAAACAATCTGCCAGGAACATTTTATAGCAAAAGTAGAGCAAGATTAAGACATGCTAAGGCACTCCATAATTTCAAACAGGGGCATGGATGGATAGATAATAACCATATGTCCAAATCATCCTTACTGAAGCAACTTAAAACAAGCATGGATCTCACTGTAGCATCATGTTTACATGGCATAAAAAAAATAGCAGGCACAAAACTTAGCAAAATCCTAAGTCCCTAAAATCAGCAATATCACGAAGGCTACTTTGCATGCTTGTGGTAGTCACCACGAAGATCACAAAAATACATGGCAAGCACCCCTGTAAATATGGCATGACATAGATCAAAACACATGTAGAGCTCATGCCCATATGCAGCACACAACAAATGTGACAAAAATGACAAATCCTCATACTCTGATAAGTAACAGCACCTAACAATTTATAGCACTCTTGCATCAATGATTTGGCTTCAAGATGGACTCAAACAAGCATGCCACAATGGAATGAAATGAATAGCATCTCCCAGTGAACATTCTGATATATCATGCACACAAAATGGAGCATCACACAAGAAGTTATGGCAAGTTGAACAGGGCACCAGAATGTAGGAAATCGGGGACTTGGTAGAAAATTACCCTCGGGAAAAACATGATGAGGTCGAGCGGGACGGAGGGATCTGAGATGCGGGAGGCGCGTGTTTGAATGCCGGGGCTGGTGGATCTGGTTCGAGCAACCGGATCTCGTCGGGGACGCGACTGGAGGCGACGGCGGTGACGAGGCGAAGCGGCGGCGAGGTTGTCCGGTGGCCGACCGGTGACGAGGGGCGCGGCACGGGCACGGCGACGACGGGCTTTGCGAGGCGGCAGCAACGCGCGGTAGCCGGCGCTGAGGAGGAGCAGCATGGCGAAGGCAAGGCGGCGGTGGCGCGCGCCGGCGTGCGGTGGCGGCGTGGCGGAGCAGGCGAGGCGGCGAGGGAGTCCGGCGGCGCAAGGAGGCGGAGCCGGGCGGCGCGGCGAGGTAGATCCCGGGCGGCGGCGCTGGGCCCACGGGGGCCGGACACGGGCCTGTCGGGCCGTGGCGGGCGCGGGGCGGCGGAGGCTGAGGTGGCAGCGCGTGATTCGGCGGGTGGCGACGGCGGACGTGTCCGGCCACGGTGGACGTGTCTGGCGGCGCGAGGATGAAGAAGCTAGGGTTTGACTGCGCGAAATTCGGAGGGGATCACGTATATATAGCTAGGAGGAGGTAGGAGTGTGCAAATGGAGTGTAGTTTTCGACCACGCGATCGTGATCCGATGATAGAGGACATGGGAGTGGTTCGGATGGGTTGTTGGGCTGATTTAGAGGGGTGTTGGTCTGCAACACACAAGAGGCTTTTACGGTTCCCCGGTTAACCGTTGGAGCATCAAATGGACTCCAAATGTCACGAAATTTGACAGGCGGTCTACAAGGGTGTACCAAGGCCGCTTGGCAAATCTTGATCCATTCCGAGAAGATTTAACACCCGCTCACGAAAAGAGACAAAAGGGGACGCCAGGTGCATGAGGGAGTGTCAGATTGCAAAACGGACAACGGGGAAAATACTCGGATGCATGAGACGAACACGTATGCAAATGCGATGCGCATGATGACATGATATGAAATGCATGACATGAACAAAATGCAAAACTAAGACAAAAACCCAACCACGAAGGGAAAATCATATCGCATCTTCGGAAAAGGCAAGAGTCCGAGTTACGAATATGGAAAGTTGTATCCGGGGTGTTACAACACTCCACCACTACGAGAGGATCTCGTTCCGAGATCTAGGATGGCACCGGATGGAAAAGGAAGAGGAAGATAAGAGGTAAAACTAAGTTGCTTCTTTGACAAATGCGTGAAACCAAAGAACCATGAAATGTTAAACCATTTCGAGAAAAGAATACAACAGAGATAAACGAAGTTGACAATCTCCGTCAGAAAAGAGGAGAACAAATTCGGACAACACTCCTGTTGAAAAGATGTGCAAGACTTGTCGGGGGTTAGGTGCGACATATGCCAAGGGATGGCTTATCATGGTGGGGGCGAGTAGAACGTCGCCGGTGCCTGGAAACGGGATGAGGCGAAGACATGCACGCCGGCGAATCTTACCCAGCTTCAGGGCTATCCGAGGAGATAATACCCCTACTGCTGCTCTGCGGGGTCTTCGCATGATCACTATGGCCAAGTGTTTACACGGTTGCTCCTTGAGCTGTTTCTTGGAGGTAGGAGAGGGCAAGGCTAGCTCTCCCCCTTCTATATGGTCTGGTCTAGACCTAATAGGTTCCAACCCTTTGCATGGGTGCCCTGGGGGTTTATATAGGCCTACCCCCCAGGGGTACAATGGTAATCCGGCTGGACGCGGGCCCAGCCGTCAGTGCCTCTGGCCTTTGTCTTCTCTGCCGATCGATGGGGCCTGCCGACTGGCGGGCCCCGCCGTCTGGCCTGGTACGGAGCCGACAGGCTGCGTCCGCCGCGGGCGGGTCTCGCTGGCTGCTGATTACTGTAGCCGTGCTTCTGATGACGCGGGCTTGATCATGAGCTCGTGGCAACAGCCCACCGCCTGGCAGGCGATCACTGTTGCCACTCCCCATCACGTCTTGATTAATGGCGCATGGGCCCCAGGGGAGAGCTCGGCCGACTCCTGACGGGTCCGACTGGTGGTCCTCCTGCCGTCTCCTGAGGTCTCACTGACTGGTGGGGCCTGCTGCCTCTAGGCCGTACAGACAAGCCGTCGTGGGTACAGGATTCGGCCCTGTGGTGCTGATGTCAGGGCCGGCATGGCAACAGTGCCACGCCACACGGAGATCTTCCAGGGTACGGCGTGCTGTGGCCATGCCTGCCCTTGGTGAGGGGCGGGGGTGGGCTTCGCTGTAGCCACGCCCCTGCCTCGTCCCCATTGATGAGGTCATGGGGTTTGTTGGAGTCGCAGGCCGACTCCCCAAAGCCGGCTTCTCTGGAAGTCATCCCTGGGACTTGGCCGTGTGCGGGCAGTCGGCCGTCTCACTGTCGACTCCTCAGGAGGCGGCTCTTCGTCCTGGGGTCTTGAGGGGCGCAGCCTGCCCGGTGTCTTGAAAGGTTCTGGGCCTCGGGTTGGCCTACCCGTGGCCCATTACTCCGACAGTAGTCCCCGAATCTGTTGAGGCGCCGCAGACGATCGGACGAGAAGCCTCAACAGTTTTTCTTTCCGGGTGCTCAACACATGGTCTTCGACTTACTTTCGCCGGGCCGACTAGAAGGAGTCGGACTTGCTCAACTTGGACTCACTCAATTCCGACTTGCTCAGTATTTCGAACGTCGCGGCGGGATTTAAGTGGCGTGCTAGCTAAGCCTCCAGGCCGCCGCCTGTTCTAGGCCTGTCACGCGATGGCACGTGGCTAGTCCGTCCTGCCAGCCTACGCGCGCGACGAGACAGGTCCATAGGCAGGGCCCGCCACTACCGCGCCTCGGCGCCCGAGCGGATCCGCTGCGGCCCCGATGGACGGTTGGGATTCCCGTGGAGTTACTACGCGCAGTAACTTTATCATGGATCGTGGGGGTCGTGGGGTCATGGGCGCAGTAAATCCCCACGTCCACCCCCTCGGCTTCGCAGCCCACGAGGCTATAAGTAGGGGGAAGAGGGGGGCACGCGCGCCCCTCCTTCCCACTGCTCCTCGTCCTCTTCCTTCTTGCTGCTCCTCGCTCTCCTCCATCCTCTTCTTCTTCTCCCCACCGCGTGCCCAAGCTCCGGCGAACGCTGCGGCGACAGCTTGCGATGAGTTCTTCCTCTGCCACCGCGCCTCCCCCAGTGCGCTCCGGCACCTGGGACGGCTCCGAAGTTCATGAAGACCACATTGAGTTCCTCCGCCGGACTCGTCGGCTCCCCGACGAGGATCGCGTGTAGGTGCGTCTTGCGCCGAAGGGGGAGATTTCCCCCGCACCGCAGGAGGGCGAGCGGGTCATCTTCCGCTCGCACTGCCTGCACGGGCTGGGGCTGCCGGCGAGCAGTTTCTTCCGGTCCTTCCTGGAGTTCTACGGCCTCCAGCCGCACCACCTCACCCCCAACGCAGTGGTGCTGCTGTCCGCCTTCGTGGCCATGTGCGAAGGCTTCCTCGGAGTCCTCCACACCCTCGAGCTCTGGGTGGAGTTCTTCTTCTCCAAGCTCGGCACCCAGGCTGCGGGCGTGCCGGCTCAGTGCGGCGCTTTCATCGTCGTGCAAAGGTCGGGGGCCGACAATCCCTTCCCCTCCATCTTGCTGATCAAGTTGGTGAAGATGTGGCAGAGATCCTACTTCTACGTCAAGAATGCCTCCACGAGGGGGGACTGGGTCAACCTGCCGGCTTTCGAAGCCGGCCCGCCGGCTGGGCGACTGCCCAACTGGTCGTACCGGGCCAAGTCGCTGACGCCTGCGGGAGCCGGCGCCATCACGCGACTCCGAGTGCTGACGCAGTCGGAGGGTCTGATTGGTCCGGACCTGCTGGCCGCCTTCGTCTCGCGCCGAGTTCTCCCACTCCAAGGCCGCCCCCATATGATATGCCAGATGAGCGGGCACCGTGACCTGAGTCGGATGTGCACCAAGGACATGCCTCACGAAGAGGTGGCCTTCATGGTGAACTACCTCTCGGACAGCAGGCTCCTGGAGGATTGGCGGTTCGGCCAGGAGCCGTACTCCCGCGCCAACCCCCCGCCCGTGGTGAGTCACCTTTCCTTTCTTTCTTTGGATTGTCTTCCTTCTTGCCAAGTTTTGTTTTGACCAGTCGGATTTGGTTAGAATCCCCTCCTCCACCCACCAGCCGGCACCTCAGGGCCGGCTCGCAAGTTCCTCGCCGACCGGGCGGAGAGGGACGTCGATGACCCCGATCTGGGGGCGGCGACTTTGGAGGACGATGCTGAGGGAGGAGGAGGAACAGCAGGCGACTTCAGGCCTTTGGCCACTTTCGCTGACTGGCCTGACGACGACGCCGAGGGAGAAGTCGCCCCTCGCCATCAGCCAGGAGCCAGCCAGCCTGGCGCAGCCTCTTCTGTTGCGCCAGGCGCTCCAGGCGGTGGAAAGAAGCGCAGGGCCGTGCCGACCTTGTTCGGCGGTCAGCCAAAGAAGCCCAAGGGTTCGGCTGCGGTGACCCGGCGGGACGAGGCGGCCGCGAAGGCCATCCGCTTTCATAAGGAAGTGAAGAAGCCGCCATTGGTCTCTGCGTAAGTATCTTGTCTTCAAAGTTTTATTCTTTCTTTGTGATTTTGTCTGAGTCTCTGCTTGCCCCTCTTGCTTCAGGGCTCCCCTCTCTCTTGAGAGGGTCACCGCTGCCTCCGTCATGGGGTCAGCGGAGACGTCCGCCACCACTCGGCGGATTGACCCCACTGCTGACCTCCGGGAGGCGACGGAGCGGAATGCCTAGGAGAAGCGCAATGAAGTAGAGGCCCTCCGCCTGGAGAAGGCGGAGGCCGACAGGGTGGAGGTCTCCGCTAAGAAAAAACTAGCGGAGGCCGAAGCCGCCGCCGCGGCGAAGCAGCAGGCTGAGGAAGCCGCACGACGCCAGTCGGCGGTGCTTGTCACCCCGTTGAACTCTGCGCCGCCGCCTCCAGAGTTCACGGGGCATACTGGGGAAGCCGGCGGGGAGAACCCCGTCGTGGAGGGGGAGGGCGGCGACCCCTGTACGCCAGATGCGAACGTTCTGCCGCCGCCTCCGCTGCCGTCTGAAGGTGCGCAGGGCAAGCAGCCGGCGGGCCCTCCGTTGCCGCCGATCGAAGACGAGGCCGTGGCAAGGCTACTCCTCCAAGTCGGGTCGCCAACGCGCCGCCGTCTGGAGAAGGCGACTTCGGCACCCCGCCCCCTGGAAGCCGGCGCTACCAGCTCGGCGATCCCAGACGCCGAGGCGATGAGCGCCGCGCCCGTTGGGTGGGTGCGAGGAGGCGGCTTCTGGACGTCCAGGCGAAGCTTCTGGACGTCCAAGCGAAGCTTCGTGCCGAGGGCGACGCTCTCCAGAATTGCACCAAGGCGTACCTGGCGTCGCGGGCAGCCGTCCGAGTATGTTTTTCCTTTTGGCCTTTGTTTTTCTTGTTCCTCACTGTGGGGGCGCGCTAGCGCACCCATTGGGTCTAGTCCCCGAGTTTCGGGCTGGCTGCTGAGCAGGCAGCCCGGAACTCCAATTGATGAACTTTGGGTATTAACTTTTTGTCTGAAACGTTCATCGCAGGATTACCACAATCTCCGCGTCACTGCCTTCAACCGTAACGTTGCAAAGCTGGGCAAGCGGACCATCGATCTGTCGGAGAGCCGGAGTAAGTCCTTTTCCTTCTTCGCGGGGGCGCGCTGGCGCACCCGCGGGCTGTAGTCCCCGAGATTCGGGCTGACTGCTGAGCAGTCGGGCCGGATCTCCCCGGCGACCTTCTTTACTGGTGGCTTGACGCCTTCTTTCTTTCTTCTTCTCAGGGGCCAACGCTGCTCTTCAACAGCAGCTGAGCGACGCCAACTCCGCTTTGCACGCCAAAGAGGAGGAGTGCAGCAAGCTCGCCATGGAGCGCGATCTGCTAGCCACTCAATTGGCAGAGCAGAATGAGCTGCTTGTGAAGTCACAGAGGGAGGCGGAGGAGACGGAAACCACCCTCCTGGCCGAGTTCGTGAGCGAGCGCTCCTCCTGGTCTAACAAGGAGACGCTGCTGTCCTCTGGCTTCCACGAGATTGAAGACATCGTTGATGGTGAGCCTCTTTATTTTCTTTCTTCGAGCTGCCGATTAAGTCGTGCAGACTCTTGGTTTTTGACTAGCTTCTTCGTTTCTTCCTGTCTTTACAGACTTCTTCCCTGGGCAGTCGCAGGCCGCCATCCAAGCCATCGAGGCTGACCGTGAAGGTCGGAGGGCAGAGGGTGCAGAGATTGCAGCCGATGCCCCCCGAACTCTTGACGAGCACATCCTGAGCATCGAGGCTCGCCTTCGGCCAGCTCACCGGATGCTGCGCCGGCTTCAGCTTGTTGGTGCCCAGGCGATTGCCGCCCTGTGGCCGGATATGTAGGCTCCACACACCCCCAGCCTGATGGCCGACTGGCTAGAGGTCGCGGCTGGTCGCCTTGAGGCCTGGAAGGGCTCTTCGGCCCGAGCTGGAGTGCGCTGGGCCTTGGAGTTCGTCAAGGCATGGTATCCGGGGCTTGATCTGGACCGGCTGGCCACATTTCGGTCGGAGGCCCAGCTGGAGCTGGCGGCTGCGGAGGACGCCCTTGTCAAGCATGCTGCGGCGATCGCCGAGTACACCGACACCAGCATCTTCGTCCCCGAGCGGTCTGAAGACGGCGAGGAGGTACCGCCAGAGTGGTTTGGGATGAACCCAGACTACGGCGAGGACTCGACGGAGGTGATTGGCTCCAGCGTCGAGGAGGAAGGCGAGGCGGAGGACGGAGGCGAGGCGGAGGCACCAGAAGACGGAGCAGACGGCCAGCCTCAGCTCGACCGTGCCTCCAGCAACGAGCCGCGTGCGACCGACCCGACTGCCGCCGGAGGCGATCAAGCCGAGAGTAGCCAGCCGGCCGCCCCGACGCCTGGCGCTGGCGCCTCCTCCAACCCTCCGAATCCGTCTGCTACTTCCTAAGCTGCCGCTGTATCTTTGTTTTGTCTGCTTCAGTAGTCTTTGAAGAACTTGTTAATTCACACAATTCCACCCGCGGGGTGTATTTTGAACCTCTGCTCAAAAATTCGGCCAAGGGCCTATGTTATGTAAATATATTTATCTGAGTTCTATCTTTTCTTGCTCATTGCTCTTTTGGCTTTTTTCCTTTGTCGCTTTCTCTTAGTTGCCTGCCTTGCCAATCGGATAGCCGCTCGGCGGACTGTTGCTGGATCAAGTGCTTGGCTACTTTGGGAAAGCGAGTACTTAGCCGTTTTTAAGAGTTTTTGAGTAAGTTGGATAGAAGGCGGCAATCCGACTATCCGAGAGTCGGTTTGCGAGAAAGGGTGGAAGCCGTCTTGAGCTATGTTCTATGCTTTGAGTCCTTAACCATTTTTCATGCGAACACCCATTCTACCTTACCTCTGCCCATCGTACAGTCGCTCTGCGAGCTGCGGCTTCTGACAGAAGACGGTTTAGGTGTTACACACTACTTGTCCGGCTGCAGGAAGCATTTTCATAGTGCAAGGCGGCAAGTCCCTGGGCCGACTCGTCGAGCCCGGTGCCAAGCGGCATGACAAAGAGTAACATACTTGTAGGCATAATTTTTATCATACAGACAAAAGAGGGCAGTCCCCGAGCTCGTCTCGGGGGGCCCGAAGTCTTGGTACTTTAATACAAAAGGTAGCGTGGTACATACTGCATCAACTGTAAAATCTTTGGAGGAGATTTGCATTCCATGGCCGCTCTGTCTCCTTGCCGGAGTCGTCCCTCTTGCGTGCTCGGGGCTTCTAAGCGTCAATCAGGTAGTAGGAGTCGTTGCCCAGTACTTTGCTGATGATGAAAGGGCCTTCCCAAGGTGCCGACAGCTTCTGCTGGCCGGCTGTTCGCTGGATCAGCCGGAGCACAAGGTCGCCTTCTTGGAAAGATCTTGGCCTGACCTTCCTGTTGTGGTATCGGCGCAGGCTCTACTGGTAGATGCTGGACCGGCTGAGTGCCAACAGTCGGCCCTCTTCCAGCAGATCGACTCCGTCTTGTCGCGCTTCTTCTGCTTCCTCCTCGGTGTACATAGTGACTCGTGGGGAGTCGAACTCTATGTCCGTCGGGATGACGGCTTCGGCACCGTAGACGAGGAAGAAGGGCGTGAAGCCGGTTGACTTGTTTGGAGTCGTGCGCAGACTCCAGAGGACGGCTGGCAGCTCGTCGAGCCAGCAACCAGCCGAGCGCTCTAGAGGTTCGATCAGCCGAGGCTTGATGCCGGACAGGATGAGGCCGTTTGCTCGCTCCACTTGGCCGTTTGACTGCGGATGGGCGACGGACGCTAGGTCCAGTCGGATGCCCTGTGTTGCACAGAAACGGGCCAAGGCGCCTTCGGCGAAATTTGTGCCATTGTCGGTGATGATGCTGTGTGGTATGCCGTACCGAATTGTGATATCAGAGATGAAAGTTACGACAGTCAGACCGTTCAGCTTCTTGATTGGCTTTGCTTCTATCCACTTGGTGAACTTGTCCACTGCGACAAGTAAGTGAGTTAAACCACCTCGTGCTATCTTGAATGGTCCCACCATGTCTAGACCCCAAACTGCGAAAGGCCAGGCAATGGGGATGGTCTTGAGTGCAGAAGCTGGCTGGTGCGGCTTGGAGCTGAACTTCTGGCAGCCTTTGCATTTTTGGACCAACTCTTTGGACTCTTCCAAGGCAGTTGGCCAAAAGAAACCGTGTCGAAAGGCTTTGGCGACCAGTGCTCTTGAAGCCGCATGGTGGCCGCACTCTCCTTGATGGATGTCTTTGAGAATCGCTTGGCCTTGCTCTGGCTCTACGCAGCGCTGGTAGACACCAGTGACGCTGCGCCTGACCAGTTCTCTGTTGACTATGGTGTAGGCTGCCGCCCGGCATTGTATTTGCTGAGCTAAGGTCTCATCAGTCGGCAGCTCTTTGTTCACCAGGAATTTGAGGATGGGCTGGGCCCATGAGGGTGCTGCTATTTCTTTGACTGCCAGAACTGCGACTTGGATGAGGGCGGTTGGGCTAGGAGGCAGCGGGTTGGAGTCACCAGTCGCTTGCTGGGTTGATGAAGTCCCCAGGCCGACTGGTGCGGTCCTTGGGCCGAGTTCTGGAGTCTTCGAGTCCGCCACCGCAGTCCCCGGGCCGGATTTGACTGTGGCATCTTTAGGGTCTTCCGCCAAAATCCCCGTTCCAACTGCCGGAGCCCTGGAGTCGGATCCGTCGTCTTCGGGAGGAGCCAGCACAAAAATGGAGTCTGATTCTGGTGAAGGCTTGACAGACGGCTTGAGGAGGCGTTGAAGGGCGACGCCAGGTGGTATTGCTTGGCGGGTAGAGCCTATTCGTGCCAAGGCATCTGCTTGGTCGTTGTCATTTCTTGGCACATGGAGAAACTCGCACCCTTTGAAATACCCGTTGAGTTGCTACATGAGGAAACAGTAACTCGCCATGTTTGCATCTTTCGCGTCCCAGTCGCCGGATGATTGCTGGACCACTAAGTCCGAGTCGCCATAACACAAGATCCGGCGGATGCCAAGTTCTTTGGCAAGCCGGAGCCCGTGAATGAGCACCTCGTACTCGGCGACGTTATTGGAGGCGATAAAGTGGATTTGCAGCGCGTATTTGAGCTTATCGCCTTTGGGGGAGGTGAGGACGACGCCGGCTCCCAAGCCGGTGCGCATCTTGGAGCCGTCAAAATGCATCCGCCAATGGGTGGAATCAGGCGCTGGAGGTAGGTACTGCGTCTCGGCCCAGTCGACGAGGAAGTCGGCCAGTGCTTGTGACTTGATGGCGGTGCGGGGTTGGTAGTGGATGGTGTAGGGAGCCAGCTCTATGGCCCACTTGGCCACTCGGCCAGAAGCATCTCGGCTACCAATGATCTCGGCAATTGGGGCCGTGCAGACCACCGTGATTGGATGCTCTTGAAAGTAAGGCTTCAATTTCTTGGCAGCAAAGTGTACGCCATAGCACATCTTCTGGTAGTGGGGGTAGTTCTGCTTGGAGGTCGACAGTACCTCGCTCAGGTAATATACTGGTCTCTGGACAAGTAGCACCTTGCCTTCCTCCTTGCGTTCCACTACAATGACCATGCTGACTACCCGGCTGGTGGCGGCGATGTACAAGAGCATAGGTTCCTTGGGAGTCGGAGCCGCAAGGACGGGTGGAGTAGTCAGCATCTTCTTCAACTGGTGAAAAGCTTCGTCCGCCTTATGGTTCCACTCGAAAAAGTGGTCTTCTTCATGAGTTGGTATAAGGGGAGAGCTTTCTCGCCCAGCCGACTGATGAATCGGCTGATGGACGCTAAGCAGCCGGTGAACTTCTGCACATCCAGCAGTCGGCTGGGTACCTCCATTCTCTCAATGGCCTTGATTTTTACTAGGCTGCATTCTATGCCGCGTTCAGAGACCAAGAAGCCTAGGAGCTGGCCGGCTGGTACTCCGAAGACACACTTCTCGGGGTTGAGCTTGATCTGGAATCGGCGCAGGTTCTCAAAAGTCTCCTTGAGGTCTTCCAGCAGTGTTCCACGCTTTTCCGTTTTCACCACCACGTCGTCCACGTAAACGTGGGCGTTCCTACCGAGCTGCTTGAGGAGGCACTTCTGCATGCAACGCTGAAAGGTGGCGCCGGTGTTCCTTAAGCCGAACGTCATGGTGAGGTAGCAGAAGGCTCCAAACGGCGTGATGAAGGCGGTTTTCAGTCTGTCAGCCGGGTTTAGCTTGATCTAGTGATATCCTGAGTATGCATCCAAAAAACTCAACAGCTCGCATCCGGCTGTGGAGTCTATCACCTGATCGATTCTTGGTAAAGCAAATGGGTCCTTGGGGCAGGCCTTGTTGAGGCTCGTGTAGTCAATACACATTCGCCACTGCTTGTTCTTCTTTAGTACCAGGACCGGATTTGCTAGCCATTCTGGAAAGAACACTTCCATAATGAAGCCGGTTGCTAGGAGTCGGGCTATCTCTTCTCCGACAACTCTTCTCTTCTCTTCTGATAAGCGGCGCAAGGGCTGTCTGACCGACTTTGCATCAGATCGGACATGTAACTTGTGCTCGGCGAATTCCGTCGGTACACCTGGCATGTCTTTGGGGGACCATGCGAAGATGTCCCGATTCTCACGGAGGAAATCGACGAGCTCGCCTTCCTATTTGCTGTCGAGGTTTGCACCTACGACGGCGTACCTCTCTGGGTGCTCCGGGTCCAAGGGTATCTTCTTTGTCTCTTTGGCCGGCTTGAACGAACCCTCAGCCTCCGACTCTTTTGGGTTGGGTGATACCTCAGGCTGCTTGCCGGCCATCGCCACAACTCGCTCAAGGAGCCGCTTCTCAGCCATGATTACCAGGGACTCGGCCAGACGACTGCTCTCAGCTGCGCAAGCAGACGACTTCCGGTAGTCGCCAGCCACAGTCAGAATTCCCCTGGAACTGGGCATCTTCATCTTGAGGTAGGCGTAATGGGGGACCGCCATGAACTTGGCCAAGGCAGGTCGGCCAAGCAGCGCATGGTATGGGCTCTCAAGATCCACCACCTCAAACCAAATAGGCTCTCTACGGAAGTGATCTTTGTCCCCAAAGAGGACGTCCATCAGGATCTTGCCAATTGGCGAGCAGGAAAGCCCAGGAACAATGCCGTGGAACACAGTTCAGCTGTTCTGAAGCTGTCTTTGCTTGATTCCTAACTTCTCCATGGTGTCCTTGTACAGGATATTGATGATGCTGCCTCCGTCTATCAGAACTCGCGAGAAATGCGCGGCTCGTCTGTCCGTAGCAAAGGTGGCGTCCAGGACCAAGGCATAGGAGCCCGGACTCGGCATCACTTCTGGGTGGTCAGCTGTAACACCCTCGATGCGACTATAGCTCCCACGTGTCGGGGCACGACTTAGAGACATAATCGCATTGAAGGCATATGTCGCAAGTTAGGAAATCTTCACAACATCCCATGTAATATGAATAAAAGGGGAGATAACATAGTTGGCTTACACTCGCCACGTCAATCAAGTACATAAATAACATTACATCATCCAAACACTCATGGCCCGTCTACGGCGCCAAAATAAAAGAGAACCCAACATGCGACACGGTCCCAATCACCCCCAACTGGGCACCACTACTGATCATCGGGAAAGGAAACGTAGTATCGTTGAGAGTCTTCGTCGAACTCCCACTTGAGCTCATACGCGTCCCCTGGAGCGGAATCATTAGGCCCTGCATCTGGTGTAATAGTAATCTGTGAGCCATAGGGACTCAGCAATCTCGCACCCTCACGATCAAGACTATTCAAGCTTATAGGTGTGGCAAGGTAACAAAATGAGTGGAGCTGGAGCAAGCGACTAGCAAGTATGGTGGCTAACTTATTCGCAAAAGAGAGCGAGAAGAGGAGGCAAAGCACGAGCGAGAAACTAGAGAACAACCTGCGCAAACATTACTCCAATGCCGTGTCCACTTCCCGGACTCCGCCGAGAAGAGGCCATCACGGTAACACACTCAGTTGATTCGTTTTAATTAAGTTAAGGTTCAAGTTGTCTACAACCGGAAATTAACAAATTCCCATCTGCCCATAACCGCGGGCACGGTTTTCGAAAATTCAATCCCTGCAGGGGAGTCCCAACTTAGCCCATGACAAGCTCTCACGGTCAACGAAGGAATAGACCTCCTCCCAAGACATTCCGATCAGACTCGGTATCTCGGTAACTCAAGACACTTCGACAGGTTAAAACAAGACTAGCAACACCGCCCGAATGTGCCGACAAATCCCGATAGGAGCTGCACATATCTCTTTCTCAGGGCACACTCAGATTGTCTAAACTTCCGGTAGGCCAGCCCAGAGTTGCCCCTGGTAGCCACCGGCGGCTGACGGTTTGGACCAACACTCAGAGGAGCACTGGCCCGGGGGGGTTAAAATAAGATGACCCTTGAGTCTGCAGAACCCAAGGGAAAGAAAAAGCTAGGTGGCAAATGGTAAAACCAAGGTTGGGCATTGCTGGAAAAGTTTTAATCAAGGCGAACTATCAAGGGGTTCCCATTATAACCCAACCGCGTAAGGAACGCAAATCCGGGAACATAACACCGATATGACGGAAACTAGAGCAGCAAGAGTGGAACAAAACACTAGGCGAGAGGCCAAGCCTTCCACCCTTTACCAAGTATATAGATGCATTAAGATAACATGGCAATATAATGATATCCCCAACAAGTAAATAAATGTTCCAACAAGGAACGGCCTCCAATCTTCACCTGCAACTAGCAACGCCATAAGAGGGGCTGAGCAAAGCGGTAACATAGCCAATCAACGGTTTGCTAGGACAATGGTGGGTTAGAGTTTTGACATGGCAATTGGGAGGCTGACAAGCAAAAGGTAGGCATCGTAGCATTGGCATAGCAAAAGAGCGAGCAAACTAGCATAGCAAAGATAGTAGTGATTTCGAAGGTATGATCATCTTGCCTACACAGTTGTCAGAGTTGACTGGATTCTCAAAAGCAAACTCAACGGGCTCCTCATTAGAGAACTCGTCTCCCGGCTCTACCCAAACAAGACAAACAAGCAACAAGGACACAATTAACCACGTGCAAGGATCAAGCGATATGATGCAATGATGATATGCTATGCGGGATGCAAAATGCAAGATATGACAGGAAATGCATGAACCTGGCCTCAACTTGGAAATCCAAGTGTGCCACTGGAAAGGTGGAATGAAATCGCTTAAAAACGATATAAAGAACGCCGGAATCGGAGTTACGGTTTGGAAATGGCAAGCGATTCAAATATGACACCGGTCTGTGATTTACAGCAAGTAGGCATCTAAATGCAATGAAATGAACATGCTACAACACCCAAACATGACAACAAAATACATGGCAGGGATGCACACAAGATGCTTAACAAAAGTCTAGCACTGAGCTACGGCCAAATCATCCATTAAGAGGTTCAAACAAGCATGGCAATAACGCAAATGGTAAAACAGATCTCAGACTTAGTGAAATTAACACTTGTCTGGAATTTAAGATCATGAAGCCCTCTTCGGAGTAGCAAAACAACATGCTATAGGACCTGAACATGATAAAGAAAGACATGGCATGGAGATACTCAACAAGATTAACAAAATTCCCTTAGTGACCTTGAGCCAAAAGGGATCACAAAATATACTAACAAGCACACGAACATAGCAAAAACATAATCAGTTTTCAGACAGTGAAAACTGTGACATGCTGAAATATAACTCACGAAGGCATGTTTACGAGCTCGATGCAGTCACCACGGTGCAATTCATGGCAAGAAAATCATACACCCATAAAGAAGGCACAAAATAAAAGCTAGACATTGCAAGAACAATGGCATAGCATGCACGGATCAACTACAATAACATCGGCAAAATCGCAAACAAGTTGACGATCTGCCCAGATTCACAACGAAGCAAAAGTAGAGCTTGATTGACTCAATCTAGGGTGCTCCATAATTGCAAACAAAGACATTAATGGATAGAGCACTACAAGATTAAAAAAACTCCTTTACTGATCATCCTCAAAAGAGGCACGGATCACTAGGAAACAGCATGAACATATGGCATCATGAACTAAACATTCCCAGACTTAGTGAAAACTACTAAGTCCCTGAAAACAGATTTACCGGGTGCCTCACTTTGCAAGCTTGCACAAGTCACCACACACATCCTAAAAATGCATGGGTTGCACCTCTGGAAAGATAACAAAAATCCTTAACAAAACATATGTAGGACTCGCAGGCATAACATGCACACAATAATCATGGCAAAAATGACAAAAGTCTAAGATGAACTAGCAGATCTAACAATTAACTCACGAAGCCTCCTTCTAACAGCATTTCGGGCATCAAGATGAACTCAAATGAAAATGATGCAATGGAATGAAATGATGTACTCATCGAGACGAACATTTTGATATGCTATATGCCCAAAACGGAGCTACGGATGCGAAGATATAGCCAGTCAAAGTTTGCATAAAAATTAGGGTTTCGGGAGGAGAAAGTCAACCATCCAATATATCTCAGATCCAGATCGGCACTGTTCATCGGCGTGTCTCCCGAGGTTCGTCGACCGGCGCTAGCGGTGGTGGCCGGAGATGGAGGGGAGAGGCCGGGGCCGGGCCGGATCCGGCGAGAGGAGGCGCGGGCGGTGGCGGTGGTGGCCCGCGGCGGCGGCGGTGGCGGCGAGGAACGCCTGCGGCTCGGGTGACCGGAGCTCCAGCGGCTCGGGCGACTGCAGATGGCGTGGCGGCGGCGCAGGCCACCGGGCACGAGGACGAGGGCGGAAGAGGCGCGGCGCTGGGCGGCGGTGGCTTCGGGCTCGCGGGGGCCCGATCCGGGCCTCCCGGGCCGGGGCGGCGGCGAGCGGCGGTACAGCCACGTGGCGATGCGGGATAGGGCGGCGGCGGTGTGTCCGGCCGGGTCGGACAATGTCCGGCCGGCGCGAGGGGATTTAGGGTTTCGTGGGAGGAGGAGATCCGAAAAACGGGGGGTCTATTTATAGGCATAGAGGGAGCTAGGAGAGTCCAAATGAGGTGCGGTTTTCGGCCACGCGATTGTGATCGAACGCTCTAGGACATGGAGCAGAGTTTGGTGGGTTTTGGGCCAAATTGGAGGGGTGTTGGGCTGCAACACACACGAGGCCTTTTCGGTCCCTCGGTTAACCGTTGGAGTATCAAACGAAGTCCAAATGGCACGAAACTTGACAGGCGGTCTACCGGTAGTAAACCAAGGCCGCTTGGCAAGTCTCGTTCCAATACGGAAATGTTTAATCCCCACACACGAAAGAAAGCTAGAAATGACCACCGGAGTAGAAGGAAGCGCCGGAATGCAAAACGGACAACGGAGAAAAAGCTCGAATGCATGAGACGAACACGTATGCAAATGCAATGCACATGACGACATGATATGAGATGCATGACAACGAAAACAACACACGGAGACAAAGACCCGAACCCGAGAAATAAATATAACTTAACGCCGGAAACGGCAAGAGTTGGAGTACAAATTGGGAAAGTTACATCCGGGGTGTTACAACACTCCACCACTACGAAAGGATCTCGTCCGGAGATCTAGGACTGAAAGAACGCCGGGTACTCAGAACGGAGGTGATCCTCGTGTTCCCAGGTAGCTTCATGGTCGGAATGGTGTGACCACTTGACTTTGAGAAATTTGATCGACTTGTTGCGAGTCTTGTGTTCAGTCTCTTCAAGAATAGCAACTGGGTGCTCACGATAAGAGAGATCTTCTTGGAGCTCAATGTCCTCGAAGTTGACGGTGCGGTCAGGAGTCTTGAAGCACTTTCGAAGCTGAGAGACATGGAACACGTCATGAACATTTGCAAAGTTTGAAGGAAGCTCGAGTTGATAGGCGAGGTCGCCTCTCTTGTTGACAATCTTGAAAGGTCCCACGTATCTAGGGGCAAGCTTCCCTTTGATACCGAAGCGACAAGTACCTTTCATAGGAGAGACGCGGAGGTAAACATGATCTCCGATCTCGAAAGCCAAATCACGGTGCTTACTATCATAGTAGCTCTTCTGGCGGGATTGGGCTGCTTTGAGGTTATCACGAATGACTTTGCACATTTCTTCTGCTTCTATGATTAAGTCATTACCCAAAAGCTGACGTTCACCGGTTTCAGACCAGTTGAGAGGGGTACGGCACTTCCTGCCATACAGAATTTCAAATGGGGCCTTGCCCGAACTTGCTTGAAAACTGTTGTTGTAGGAGAATTCAGCATAAGGAAGACAATCCTCCCACTTCATGCCGAAGGAGATCACACAAGCCCTGAGCATATCTTCAAGAATCTGGTTGACACGCTCGACTTGACCGCTTGTTTTAGGATGGAAAGTTGTGCTGAAGCGGATGTTGGTGCCCATGGCCTTCTGGAAAGAATCCCAAAACTTCGAGGTAAAGATGCTGCCACGGTCTGAAGAGATCACTTGAGGAATACCGTGCAGAGAGACAATACGAGAGGTATAGAGTTCCGCCAATTGAGCTGCAGTGATCGACTCTTTGATAGGCAGAAAGTGAGCCACTTTGGTGAGTTTGTCGATGACAACGAATATAGCATCATTGCCACGCTTGGACTTTGGAAACCCAGTCACGAAGTCCATCTCAATGTGGTCAAACTTCCATTCTGGAATGGCAAGAGGTTGGAGGAGACCTGCTGGCCTTTGGTGTTCTGCCTTCACTCTTCTGCAGATATCACATTCATTCACGAATTGAGCGATCTCGCGCTTCATTCGAGTCCACCAATAAGCTTGCTTAAGGTCCTGATACATCTTCATGCTCCCAGGGTGGATGGAGAGGAGAGAATTGTGAGCCTCGTTCATGATCACTTTACGGAGGTCACCTTTGGGCACAACAATACGATCCTCGAAGAAAAGAGTGTCCTTGTCATCAAGGCGGTAGCACTTGTACTTGGACTGACTCTTGGCAATCCCAATCTTCACCTTTTTCACCATAGCATCAAGAAGCTGGGCTTGGCGAATCTGGTCTTCTAAGGTAGGAGAGACTTGAAGGTTGGCGAGGAAACCTTGAAGAACAACTTGCAGATTAAGTTTGCGGAAAGCTTCACAAAGCTTGGGTTGATAAGGCTTGAGAATCAGACTGTTGCAGTAAGCCTTCCTGCTCAATGCGTCAGCAATCACATTGGCCTTGCCTGGAGTATACTCAATACTCGGATTATACTCTTGAATCATCTTGACCCATCGAGTTTGCCTGAGGTTGAGATTAGGCTGAGTGAAGATGTACTTGAGACTCTTGTGATCAGTGAAAATGTCCACTTTTCTTCCCAATAGAAGATGTCTCCAAGTCAAAAGAGCATGCACAACTGCCGCCAACTCGAGATAATGAGTGGGGTAGTTCTTCTCATTAGGCTTCAACTAGCGAGATGTATAAGCAACAACTTTCTTCTGTTGCATCAATACTGCGCCAAGACCTTGGAGAGAGGCATCACAAAAGACCTCGTACGGCTTGGATTCATCAGGCGGAGTCAGAACTAGAGCAGTGATCAATTTCTCTTTCAAAGTGTTGAAAGCAATATCACACTCCGGAGACCAAACGTACTTGACGTGCTTCTGAAGAAGATTAGAGAGAGGCTTCGCGATCTTGGAAAAGTTTTCAATGAATCTTCGGCAATAGCTTGCGAGACCGAGAAAACTGCGGAGTTGCTTCACATTCTGAGGAGGTTCCCAATTCACAATTGCAGACACCTTCTCAGGATTCACGGCAATGCCCTTAGCAGAGATGATATGACCAAGATAAAGAACCTAATCAAGCCAAAATTCACACTTGGAGAACTTGGCGTAGAACTGATGTTCCCTGAGCTTATCAAGAACCAAACGCAAGTGCTTGGCATGATCTTCCTTGTTCTTCGAGAAAACCAGAATGTCGTCGAGATAGACCAAAACAAAGTCATTGGTGTAGGTGTTGAAGATGAAGTTCATCATGCGATAGAACGTCGGAGGAGCGTTGGCGAGGCCAAAATACATGACAGTGTATTCATACGAACCAAAGCTTGTTCTAAATGTTGTCTTGGGAATATCTTCTTCACGAATGCGAATCTGGTGATAACCCATACGGAGGTCAAGCTTGGAGAATACTTGGGCACCTTTGAGTTGTTCGAACAGCTCATTGATGTTGGGAAGTGGGTATTTGTTCTTGATGGTCTTCTTGTTCACTGGACGGTAATCAACACAAAGTCGGTCTGTTCTATCCTTCTTCTTCACAAAAAGAACACCACAACCCCACGGAAAAGAACTAGGCTGGATGAGACCCATTCTTTCTTGCTCATCGAGTTGCTTCTTCAGCTCCTTCAACTCTTCAGGTCCGAGCTTGTAAGGACGTTTGCACACAGGTTCCGTGCCAGGCTCAAGATCAATAACGAATTCAACTGGCCGGTGCGGAGGCATTCCTGGAAGCTCTTCTGGAAAGACGTCTTGGTATTCGCAAACGACTGGAATTTGAGAGATGGCATCCAATTCACCCTTCTCATTAAGAGAAAATAGACGGATAGTATTATCCCGAGCGGCAAAGACAATTACATCCTCAGACGAATGAGTCAATTGAATCTGCCTGGCTGCACAATCAAGCTGAGCCTTGTGCTTAGAAAGCCAATCCATTCCGAGAATAAGATCAATATCCGAGTTACCAAGGATCATTGGGGAAGCCAGAAACTTGAAATCACCCATCGAGATAGAAATATCCGGAACTTCGTAGTTAGCAAGCAAGCATCTACCCGGAGAGACGACTGCTAATGGCTTATGCATAACTTGAGAAAACCACCCATGCTTAGATGCAAAAGGTCTGGAAATGAAGCAATGCGATGCACCCGTGTCAAAAAGAACTTTTGCAGGAGCATCGTTAACAGGAAGGTTACCCATAATCACATCTGACGAGTCCTCTGCCTGGGCTGCATTCACCATATTGACCTTGGCGTACTTGGGGTTATGCTTGACCACAACTGTACTTGCCGATCTGACAGGAGGAGGAGGAGGAAGACGCCTCTGGTTGAGACACTTGTTGGCATAACGACCCTTCTGTTGGCACTTGTTGCACGTGACCTCTGAAAGCGGACGGTGATACGGAGCACTCGATCTTGGAGCTTGAGACGAAGTCTTGTTCTGAAAGCCAGGGTTGGGTGGGTGGGAAGAAGCACTGCCACCTTTGCTCTTCTGCTGATACGGCTGACGGGACGGAGGAGGAGGAAGCCAAAACTTCTGCTGCTTGGCCACTTGAGTAGAGGAAGAAGGAGTAACATCTCTAACTCGCTTCTTGGAAGCATCACACCTCAACTGAGCAGCCTCTTGCTTCAGTGCCATGTTGTAGAACTCATCGTACCTCAAAGGCTCAAAGAGGATAAGAGCGAGCTGAATTTCTTCTCTGAGACCACCCCTGAACTGATATATCATGCTCTTCTCATCAGGGACGTCCTACTTAGCAAAGCGGGCGAGCTTCTGGAACAACTTGTTGTAGTCATAGACAGACAAAGAGCCTTGCTTCAGATTGCGGAATTCCTCACGCTTGCTTTCAACCACGCTCTGGGGAATATGATGAGCTCGAAAATCTCGACGGAAATCATCCCAAGTGATAACACGTCCACCTCTGGAGTCCTTGTACTGCTGGAACCATTCTGCAGCTTGATCTTTGAGTTGGAAGGAAGCGAACTTGACAAAGTCCTCAGGCCTGACGTTACTGCACTCAAAATGCTTACACAGATCCACAAGCCAATCGTCAGCATCGGTTGCCTCAACACAATTGCTTAAAGTCTTTGGCCCGTTAGCAAGGAACTGGTTGAGTGTAGCAAAGTGACTCTGATTGCTGCCTTGATTCCCTTGACTGCCTTGATTGCGCTCTTGAAGAATTTGCATGATCAGCTGTGTGTTTGCATTGGTTGCGGCCATCACAGCTTGTCATGCCTCTAGAGGAGGTGGAGGTGGTGGCGGATCAGGATTCGGAGTCGTGCGCGTTGGAGGAGCCATCCTGAAGAGGTTGACCACCATTAGCACATTGACAGATAAATATTGAAGCTGAATCCAACGGAATGAAAATTGCAACATATAGTCTTCACATCCGAACAAAATGAACGAATGCATTTCTCTTGAAGTGGTCACTTATCCATAAATTAAGAAGCCGCGTAGAATTAAGGTAGATAAGTAAATCAATAAGGTACGGCTCAAGAACGAATAATCGGTAAGAAATCCCAATCTCAAACCAATATCCGTGGAAGAAGAACTAGAGCTACTAGAATTCCCACCTATGAAACTCCCGAACCTTTCCGGTTATGCAATCAGGTGTTGGGGATACAGGGGAAGCATAATATCTCACCCAAACTAGCAAATCCTACATCCAGCTGTATCCATCCTTCAACACATAACCAAGAAAACTTCGGAAACCATCTACCTCAACCTTCAAAAAGCATCCGTTATACAAGTTATGGCGATACTCCCGAACTCCCGCCCCAGTACTGGGTGGCATCGAGGTTATCTCACCAACGAACTGCATAAAAGAGATTTTCGATGTCGGCGTACTAGACTCAGGTATTCCAGAACTGCAACGATAAAATTATGATGACAACACCTCAGAGCTCAACTCCCCGGGACACTTCCACTAAACCCTTGACAGGAGGCACCAAGTCAATGTTCTCATCATAAAACCATCGGAACGATTCCAAGATACCCGCGTGATCCTAAAATTTTTTTTAGTGAAATTTGAGAAGAGAAGAGTCAAAACTCTACTTCAGGATGCCTTACCAGAGCGATGAGGAGACTGGGAAGTAAAAGAATTCCTAAACTCTTCGACATATAATTCCTAAAGACTCAAAACATTTTTCTAGACACAACTCGGCCGCTAAAAACGATCAAGCAATGGGGCTCCTAAGGTCGGGGAAGGCTCTGATTACCAACTTGTAACACCCTCGATGCGACTATAGCTCTCACGTGTCGGGGCACGACTTAGAGACATAATCGCATTGAAGGCATATGTCGCAAGTTAGGCAATCTTCACAACATCCCATGTAATATGAATAAAAGGGGAGATAACATAGTTGGCTTACACTCGCCACGTCAATCAAGTACATAAATAACATTACATCATCCAAACACTCATGGCCCGTCTACGGCGCCAAAATAAAAGAGAACCCAACATGCGACACGGTCCCAATCACCCCCAACTGGGCACCACTACTGATCATCGGGAAAGGAAACATAGTATCGTTGAGAGTCTTCATCGAACTCCCACTTGAGCTCATACGCGTCCCCTGGAGCGGAATCATTAGGCCCTGCATCTGGTGTAATAGTAATCTGTGAGCCATAGGGACTCAGCAATCTCGCACCCTCGCGATCAAGACTATTCAAGCTTATAGGTGTGGCAAGGTAACAAAATGAGTGGAGCTGCAGCAAGCGACTAGCAAGTATGGTGGCTAACTTATTCGCAAAAGAGAGCGAGAAGAGGAGGCAAAGCACGAGGGAGAAACTAGAGAACAACCTGCGCAAACATTACTCCAACACCGTGTCCACTTCCCGGACTCCGCCGAGAAGAGGCCATCACGGTAACACACTCAGTTGATTCGTTTTAATTAAGTTAAGGTTCAAGTTGTCTACAACCGGGCATTAACAAATTCCCATCTGCCCATAACCGCGGGCACGGTTTTCGAAAATTCAATCCCTGCAGGGGAGTCCCAACTTAGCCCATGACAAGCTCTCACGGTCAACGAAGGAATAGACCTCTTCCCAAGACATTCCGATCAGACTCGGTATCTCGGTAACTCAAGAGACTTCGACAGGTTAAAACAAGACCAGCAACACCGCCCGAATGTGCCGACAAATCCCGATAGGAGCTGCACATATCTCTTTCTCAGGGCACACTCAGATTGTTTAAACTTCTGGTAGACCAGCCCAGAGTTGCCCCTGGTAGCCACCGGCGGCTGACGGTTTGGACCAACACTCAGAGGAGCACTGGCCCGAGGGGGTTAAAATAAGATGACCCTTGAGTCTGCAGAACCCAAGGGAAAGAAAAGGCTAGGTGGCAAATGGTAAAACCAAGGTTGGGCATTGCTGGAAAAGTTTTAATTAAGGCGAACTATCAAGGGGTTCCCATTATAACCCAACCGCGTAAGGAACGCAAATCCGGGAACATAACACCGATATGACGGAAACTAGGGCGGCAAGAGTGGAACAAAACACTAGGCGAGAGGCCGAGCCTTCCACCCTTTACCAAGTATATAGATGCATTAAGATAACATGGCAATATAATGATATCCCCAACAAGTAAATAAATGTTCCAGCAAGGAACGGCCTCCAATCTTCACCTGCAACTAGCAACGCCATAAGAGGGGCTGAGCAAAGCGGTAACATAGCCAATCAACGGTTTGCTAGGACAATGGTGGGTTAGAGTTTTGACATGGCAATTGGGAGGCTGACAAGAAAAAGGTAGGCATCATAGCATTGGCATAGCAAAAGAGCGAGCAAACTAGCATAGCAAAGATAGTAGTGATTTCGAAGGTATGATCATCTTGCCTGCACAGTTGTCAGAGTTGACTGGATCCTCAAAAGCAAACTCAATGGGCTCCTCGTTAGCGAACTCGTCTCCCGGCTCTACCCAAACAAGACAAACAAGCAACAAGGACACAATTAACCACGTGCAAGGATCAAGCGATATGATGCAATGATGATATGCTATGCGGGATGCGATGCGGGATGCAAAATGTAAGATATGACAGGAAATGCATGAACCTGGCCTCAACTTGGAAATCCAAGTGTGCCACTGGAAAGATGGAATGAAATCGCTTGAAAACGATATAAATAACGCTGGAATCGGAGTTACGGTTTGGAAATGGCAAGCGATTCAAATATGACACCCGTCTGCGATTTACAGCAAGTAGGCATCTAAATGCAATGAAATGAACATGCTACAGCACCCAAACATGACAACAAAATACATGGCAGGGAGCTACGGCCAAATCATCCATTAAGAGGTTCAAACAAGCATGGCAAAAACGCAAATGGTAAAACAGATCTCAGACTTAGTGAAATTAACACTTGTCTGGAATTTCAGATCATGAAGCCCTCTTCGGAGCAGCAAAACAACATGCTACAGGACCTGAACATGATAAAGAAAGACATGGCATGGAGCTACTCAACAAGATTAACAAAAGTCCCTTAGTGACCTTGAGCCAAACGGGATCACAAAATATACTAACAAGCACACGAACATAGCAAAAACATAATCAGTTTTCAGACAGTGAAAACTGGGACATGCTGAAATATAACTCACGAAGGCATGTTTACGAGCTCGATGCACTCACCACGGTGTAAGTCATGGCAATAAAATCATACACCCATAAATAAGGCACAAAATACAAGCTAGACATTGCAAGAACAATGGCATAGCATGCACGGATCAACTACAATAACATCGGCAAAATTGCAAACAAGTTGACGATCTGCCCAGATTCACAACGAAGCAAAAGTAGAGCTTGATTGACTCAAGCTAGGCTGCTCCATAATTGCAAACAGAGACATGGATGGATAGAGCACTACAAGATTAACAAAACTCCTTTACTTACCATCCTCAAAAGAGGCACGGATCACTAGGAAACAGCATGAACATATGGCATCATGAACTAAACATTCCCAGACTTAGTGAAAACTACTAAGTCCCTGAAAACAGATTTACCGGGTGCCTCACTTTGCAAGCTTGCACAAGTCACCACACACATCCTAAAAATGCATGGGTTGCACCTCTGGAAAGATAACAAAATCCTTAACAAAACATATGTAGGACTCGCAGGCATAACATGCACACAATAATCATGGCAAAAATGACAAAAGTCTAAGATGAACTAGCAGATCTGACAATTAACTCACGAAGCCTCCTTCTAACAGCATTTCGGGCATCAAGATGAACTCAAATGAAAATGATGCAATGGAATGAAATGATGTACTCATCGAGACGAACATTTTGATATGCTATATGCCCAAAACGGAGCTACGGATGCGAAGATATAGCCGGTCAAAGTTTGCATAAAAATTAGGGTTTCGGGAGGAGAAAGTCAACCGATCCAAAATATCTCAGATCCAGATCGGCACTGTTCACCGGCGCATCTCCCGAGGTTCGTCGACCGGCGATGGCGGTGGTGGCCGGAGATGGAGGGGAGAGGCCGGGGCCGGGCCGGATCCGGCGAGAGGAGGCGCGGGCGGCGGCGGTGGTGGCCCGCGGCGGTGGCGGCGAGGAACGCCGGCGGCTCGGGCGACCGGAGCTCCGGCGGCTCGGGCGACGGCAGATGGCGGGGCGGCGGCGCCGGCCACCGGGCGCGAGGACGAGGGCGGAGGAGGCGCGGCGCTGGGCGGCGGTGGCTTCGGGCTCGCGGGGGCCCGATCCGAGCCTCCCGGGCCGGGGCGGCGGCGAGCGGCGGTACAGCCACGTGGTGATGCGGGATAGGGCGGGGGCGGTGTGTCCGTCCGGGTCGGACAATGTCCGGCCGGTGCGAGGGGATTTAGGGTTTCGTGGGAGGAGGAGATCCGAAAAACGGGGGGTCTATTTATAGGCATAGAGGGAGCTAGGAGAGTCCAAATGAGGTGCGGTTTTCGGCCACGCGATCGTGATCGAACGCTCTAGGACATGGAGCAGAGTTTGGTGGGTTTTGGGCCAAATTGGAGGGGTGTTGGGCTGCAACACACACGAGGCCTTTTAGGTCCCTCGGTTAACCGTTGGAGTATGAAACGGAGTCCAAATGGCATGAAACTTGACAGGCGGTCTACCGGTAGTAAACCAAGGCCGCTTGGCAAGTCTCGGTCCAATCCGGAAATGTTTAATCCCCACACACGAAAGAAAGCTAGAAATGACCACCGGAGGAGAACGAAGCACCGGAATGCAAAACGGACAGCGGAGAAAAAGCTCGAATGCATGAGACGAACACGTATGCAAATGCAATGCACATGACGACATGATATGAGATGCATGACAACGAAAACAACACATGAAGACAAAGACCCGAACCCGAGAAATAAATATAACTTAACGCCGGAAACGGCAAGAGTTGGAGTACAAATTGGGAAAGTTACATCCGGGGTGTTACATCAGCCCTGCTCCAGCTAATGGGCTTCTCAGACCAGTGCATTCACCTCTTATCGCTGCAGCCGCCTGCTGCGTCAATCATCAGCCACACTGGTGAACACCACATAGGCTCCATGATCTTCGGGGTATTCGTCTTGTACCACGTCGACTGGCCTGACAACCGGCTGCTGGAGCGGAGGCAGAGGCGGCTGCCCAGCAGGCGGGGGAGGCAGGAGGCCGTCTCCCTTGGCGATCGTGGTGAGCCAGTGGCACTTCCGGGTGGTGTGATTCGACGGCTTTGCGCCGCTGTGGAACTTGCAGGGTCCATCCAAGGTTTGCTCATAGGAGAAGGGAGGCAACCAGTTTGGCTTGCCACCTTTCTGTCGCTTGGGCGGGGGATGCTCATCTGGCTACTGGGCTTCAACGGTCGTGACCTGCTGGCTGTTGGAAGCCGGCTGCGGGGCCTTGCGCTTGTTGTCGCCCTGCTGTTGTCGCCGGCCGGCGTCCGCCGCCGGAGTTCTTGGAGCTTGAGGAGCCACTTTGCCAGGTGTGCTTATTTGAATTTCCGCCTTCATGGAGGAGTCGGCCGTGGCGTACTTGTCCGCTATGATCAGCAGCTCATCGAGGGTTTCTGGCTCATCACAAAGGAGCTGGTGCTTGAGGAGGGTGCCTTCTCTGCACCCGGCTGTGAAGTACTCGATGGCCTGCACCTCGTGCAAGCCCTCGCAGGAGTTCCGGAGCTCAGCCCAACGCGTGAGGTAATCGTGAGTCGACTCTTCGGGGCCTTGCATGCACAAGGAGAGCTGACGAGGCTTGGGAGGACGCTTGTACGTGCTGGTGAAGTTGCGGATGATCGCTTCGGTGAAGTCGACCCAGCTGTTGATACTGCGGGGCTTTAGGCTGTTCAGCCATGTCCGGGCCGTGCCCTGGAGCATGAGCGGAACGTACTTTACGGCGACACGCTTGTTGCCGTTTGCTATGCTGACAGCCGTGGAGTAGTCGACTAGACAGTCTTCCGGCTTCACGGAGCCGGTATACTTGGGCGTGTCTCTTGGGAGCGTGAACCCTCTGGGAAAGGGCTCATCCCGAATGCGGGGCCCGAAACAAGGCAGACCCAGCTCGTCTTCTTCTTCCAGCGCCAAGGATCGGTGAAGTTGGTCGATCCGGTGGTGGGCGTCATTCTCTCCAACTCCCTCTCGGCGTCCAAGGCGATCACCGAGAGTCGGATGGTCAACAGGTGGCGGGGAGACCCGCCTCTCCTTGCGGGGAGGGGGAGGCGGACAGTCGTCCCGTCGTTCCGCTGCTCTTGGACGGCCGTCTCGGTCGCGCTCTATGGTAATGCGAGTCCGACTGTGGCTGACAGCCGGCTCCTTGTCTCTTCTTCCTCGGGCGCCGCCAGTCGGCGTCCGAGACGTCGCGCCTTGATCTCGGTGAAGGTCGTCGTTGGGCCGTTGAGGCGCCTCCGTACGGCAGCCGGCCTCGTTCTGCGCGGCGGCCGCGTCGAGGAGCCACTGGACTCGCTCCATCATGAGGCAGCGTTCTTCGCCCTCGAAATTGTCCATCTCGTCCGCCGCTGCCTGGGAGGCTCGGATGTTCTCTGCTGGTGTAGAGTACACAGCGCGGCTTGCCCCAAACAGGTTGGCGATGGCTATGCCGCGCCGCCGGACCGCGCCAAGGTGGTTGGGCCCCGCCAGGGCCGGCGAGCCGCCGACGGCGTGATCCATCTCCCGCTGGTAGGCTTCAGACAAGCGCCTCATCCTAGCCAGCCTCTTCGCGCCTTCAATGAGCTGAAGGCGGGGCGCCTCCAACGTCTCTGCGTCAGCGTCTTCTGGAATGGGCGCAGTTAGGTGGCGCTCCTCTGCCAGGGAGCTCGTCATGACTGATGACTAGCACCTCGATGACGGTGCTTCCGTTGCTCTCTGCGCGGGGGAGAGGTTCGTCGTAGACCATTACGTTGGTGGGGAATGCGTCGAGCGACGCGGTGTCGGAGTCGACCAGCATCGGGTCGGTGGATCCTACGGACTCCAAGTCTACGGCAGGCTCGCCGGAAATGTGGAGTTGATCGAGGAGGCCCGCGAGGAGGTTCTCGGGGCCACCCGTGCCTGCGCTGGATGCAGGTTCGTCGAAGAGGCGGACCTCGCCAACAAGTTCGGCCAAGGAGCTGACCGCGCAGGCGATCTCAACGCCGCTTAGCGCGTCGGCACAAACTCCGTCTGGCGTGCCTGGCTGGCTGTGCTCGCTAGGGAGGAAAAGGGTTCCCGTCCAGAACAGATCTCCGGACAGCGGTGCACCACGCCCCATGGTGGGCGCCAAATGTCGGGGGTTAGGTGCGACATATGCCAAGGGATGGCTTATCATGGTGGGGGCGAGTAGAACGTCGCCGGTGCCTGGAAACGGGATGAGGCGAAGACATGCACGCCGGCGAATCTTACCCAGCTTCAGGGGTCTCCGAGGAGATAATACCCCTACTGCTGCTCTGCGGGGTCTCCGCATGATCACTATGGCCAAGTGTTTACACAGTTGCTCCTTGAGCTATTTCTTGGAGGTAGGAGAGGGCAAGGCTAGCTCTCCCCCTTCTATATGGTCTGGTCTAGAGCTAATAGGTTCCAACCCTTTGCATGGGTGCCCTGGGGGGTTTATATAGGCCTACCCCCCAGGGGTACAATGGTAATCTGGCTGGACGCGGGCCCAGCCGTCAGTGCCTCTGGCCTCCGTCTTCTCTGCCGAACGCTGGGGCCCGCCGACTGGCGGGCCCCGCCGTCTGGTCTGGTACAGAGCCGACAGGCCGCGTCCGCCGCGGGCGGGTCTCGCTGGCTGCTGATTACTGTAGCCATACTTCTGACGACGCGGGCTTGATCATGAGGTCGTGGCAACAGCCCACCGCCTGGCGGGCGATCACTGTTGCCACTCCCCATCATGTCTTGATTAATGGCGCGTGGGCCCCGGGGGAGGGCTCGGCCGACTGCCCCGGGCCGACTCCCGACGGGTCCGACTGGTGGTCCTCCTGCTGTCTCCTGAGGTCTCACTGATTGGTGGGTCCTGCTGCCTCTAGGCCGTACAGACAAGCCGTCATGGGTACAACAAGATTCGGCCCTGTGGTGCTGATTCCACCCTTTACCAAGTATATAGATGCATTAATTAAATAAGACATATAGTGATATCCCAACAAGTAAACATGTTCCAACAAGGAACAACATCTCCATGTTCCAACAGGGAATAAACTTCAATCTTCACCTTCAACTAACAACGCTATAAGAGGGGCTGAGCAAAGCGGTAACATAGCCAAACAACGGTTTGCTAGGACAAGGTGGGTTAGAGGCTTGGTTCAACAATGTGGGAGGCATGATAAGCAAGTGGTAGGTATCACGGCATAGGCAGAGCAAAAGAGCGAGAAACTAGCAAGCAAAGATAGAAGTGATTTCGAGGGTATGGTCATCTTGCCTGAGATCCCGCAAGGAAGAAGAGCGAGTCCATGAAGAAGACAAACGGACATAGACGAACGGGTCCTCACAAACGCGACGTTATCGGAACCAACCCGAAGAAGCAACACAGGAAAGAAGCACACAACATAGTAAACAACCAACACATAACATGGCATGATGCGCAAACAGGTATGATGCATGTCCGGTTAAAACATGCATGGCATGGCAAAGTGCAACAAACAACACTACAAGTTAAGTGGAGCACAATATGCAACGGAGTTGTAAATTGAAGAAAACACCACATGACTCATTTAGTTCTCTCTCGGTTATGTACCCAACAATATTAAATGTTGTTAAGCATGTCAAGAGGTGAAACATAAAGGGATTATCTATCTAAACAATTTAAATGGGGCCGGATATAGCAAACAACAAATCCGGTAAATCCCCATATGCATTAGTAATTTGATGCAACAACAATTTAAGCCATCTTAATGTTGTTAACATGATGCGGATGACATGCTCAAGTTTTATGCAATTTTAAGAAAAGTTGACAAGAGCATATTAAGAAGCATTTGGTCGCCATGGCAGAACAAAAGGGGTGTCACGACAACTCATTGAGATGTCGGTGCAAGAGAAAATGTGGATGAACAGATCATGCGAGGATGGTGGGGTGATCCCATGGGTCGACGGCATGGCAACCGAGGAGGAACGACTAACGTACACGGGCGAAAACAACAACTAAACATGCATCTCATACACACATGCTTTCGTCCACGGGTCATCGTCTCGGCGGTTATACCTTCCAGGTGCATTCTCGGAGCGGTTCGGGTTCATAGAGGAAGTAGAGGAAGTAGTCGTCCACGGCGACGGTCGTTGTACACGGGCCTTCGGCCACGGAAGTAGTCATACAACATTTTTGTAGAGGGACTTGACGAATCCGAGTAACTTGGGTTCAACGATGGTCGTTCACATCCATAGTCACACAAGGTTCCGTAAATATTCGGGGTCTCGGCGAGGAACTCGGCGTTTCGGTGCGATGTAGGGGTACAAGTCGAAGGTCGTCGTGGTACTTGAGTCTTGGCGGTTCGTCGTGTAGTCATACATGCATCATAGCGGAACTTGGTCTTGCGAAGAGGTACTTGACGGTAGTGGTACTTGACGCGTTCGAGGGTCGTTCATGTCACGGTACTTGGGAAAATCCTCAGAGAAGGTGCTTGCCGGTCTGGGTAGGGTTCTTGGGTTCTTGGTGTCTCATCCTTGCTGATCCAAAACACACGCGAGACGGAAGGCCTCTGGTGGGCAGCAGCAAGGCAGGGACGGGAGGATCCGACCCAACGCGACCGGATCTGGCGATCTCTGGTGACGAACATAGCAGGGCGGCGACATGATGCTTGACAGCAAGGACTTGAAGCGAGGAGGAGGCCACGGCAAGAGGTCGGCGACGTGGTGGAGCAAGGTAGGGGCTCCGGTCCACTTCTGTTGTTGACACCGGCACCGTAGATGAGGCAGGGAGACGGCGCGGTGCTCTTGGGGTCCCCTGCCCGCGAGCACAGGGGTGCGCGGGGCTGGTCCTCGAGCAGAACGCCGGCGAGGAGGAAAGGCGCGAGGGAGATGACTGCAGATCGACGGAACTTGGCGCCTCGATGGAAAGCAACAGCAGTGAGCGGCTCTAGGAGAGGGACTGCTCGGCAAAGGTCATGGAGGCAGGGTCGGCCGGAGCTTCGAGCTCGGCGTCCATGGCAGGACGACGAGGAGGCCGGAGGAGGAGGGCCATGGAGGAGGCGCAGGAGTCTTGCCAGCGAGGAGAAGCAGAGGCTTCAAGGCGGCGGAGGTAGCGGACAGAGGGACTGGGCGTGGGGGTGCGTGGCCATGGGGATCGGGCTCCGTCTTCTGTGCGTGGTGACGGCCTGAGGGAGGAGACGAGGGAAAGAGGAGGGATCGAGAGCGGGCGCTTTGTCCCTGGCGGCGCGAGAGGGACCGGGGGAAGGGAGCGAGATGGCGTAGGGCTAGGGTTAGCGAGGGGAGAGGCTTGGCCTTAGAGGCTGCGCTAGAAGAAAGGGCCAGCCTGCGGCTGGTTGGGCCTAGGGATGGCCCTAGAGGCCGGCCTGCTGGTCTCTCTCCTCTCTCTCCTATTTCCTTTTCTTTTAAAAAAAATAGAGAAATAAAGAGAAAGGAAAAGAGATAAAAGAAGGTTAGAGGAAGAATTTGGGCATGCGAATAATATTCCCGGACTCGCAAAAATGCGCATGTTCCAAGAAAAATGGAGTGGGCATTTTTGAAAGTTTTAAATTCAAACTCATTTGATTTAAAATCAAATGGTTTGAATAGGAAGTGAGGGTTAGGAAGGTCCAAAAATGTTTGGATTTTTGGAGGAGCCCCGGGAAAGCGATGAAAGAAATTATGGACAAAGTTTGGGGACCAAACTTGAAGCGAGAAAAGGCATGTGATTATTTGCAAGTGTGTTATGGGTGATTCCAAAAGAATGGAAATATTTATAATAGCTCCATAAATATTAGGAGGATAATGTTATAAAGAGAAGTCACCCTTCCCTCGATTTAAATGGATCGAAGATCCACACAAATTATTTAGTGGGTTTTAAGACGGGTTGCATATGACATGATGACATGATGCAAGGCACATGATGCAAAGGGGAAAGCAGCAAGCAAACAAAACACCTGACGAAACCCAGAATCCATGGATGGCATCTGAATCTCCGGTCTTGGGGCGTTACACAAGCACTGGCCCGGGGGGGGGGTTAAATAAAGATGACCCTTGAGTCAGCAGAACCCAAGGGAAGGTGATAGGTTGTTAGGCAAATGTAAAACCAAGGTTGGGCCTTGCTGGAGGAGTTTTATTCAAAGCGAACTGTCAAGGGGTTACCATAACACCCAATTGCGCAAGGAACGCAAAATCAAGGAACATAACACCGGTATGACGGAAACTAGGGCGGCAAGAGTGGAACAAAATACCAGGCATAAGGCCGAGCCTTCCACCCTTTGCCAAGTATATAGATGCATTAATTAAATAAGAGATATTGTGATATCCCAACATATCCATGTTCCAACGTGGAACAAACCTCATATTCACTTGCAACTAGCAACGCTATAAGAGGGGCTGAGCAAAGTGGTAACATAGCCAAACAACGGTTTGCTAGGAAAGGAGGGTTAGAGGCTTGACATGGAAATATGGAAGGCATGATATAGCAAGTGGTAGGTATCGCGGCATAGCAATAGAGCGAACATCTAAGCAAGCAAAGATAGAAGTGATTTTGAGGGTATGGTCATCTTGCCTGCAAAGTTCTCAGAGTTGCCGAAAGCTTGATCTTCGTAAGCATACTCAATAGGTTCCTCGATCACGTACTAGTCTACCGGCTCTACCCAAAGCAATAAACACAAGCAAAGGAACAACAATCAACCACGGTGCAATGTGCAAGAACATGATGCAAAACATGGCATGATATGCGAGACATGATATGCAATGCATATGCGTGCTCCGGAAGGAAAAGATTGATCAAGGCATCAACTTGGAAATCCAAGCATGCCACTGGAAATATGAGATGATTTCGGTCGAAATCGATATAAAGATCATCGGAATCAGATGCACGGTTTGCAAATGGCAAGCAAAACAAGAATGGCACAATTCTGTGATTAACAGCACAATGCCACCTAGAATGCAACAAGAAACTAATCTACTCCACTCCAACATAATAACAAAGCACATGGCAGTGATCTACTCAAGATGCTTGACAAAAGATGAACACTGAGCTACGGCTAAGTCACAGAAGAGCAAGTTCAAACAAGCATGGAAAAAGTGCAACAGATATCAACTTCATAGACTTCGTGAAAATATTAACATGCCAGGAATAACATCAGGAAGCAATGTTTAGAGCAAGCAAACAACATGCTACAGGAACATATCATAGCAATAGAAGGCATGGCATGAATCTACTAAAAGCATAGAATAGAAGTCCCTTACTGATCATGAGCCAAAAAGGCACAGGAGATATGATGGCACCCATGTAAACATAGCAAGTTTTATTAACAGTTTCAAACTTAGCAGAAAACTGAGCATGGCATAAACAGAATTATGAAGGCATCTTTGCGAGCTCAAATCACTCTCCACAAGGCATTGCATGACAAGATAAGCATACTACCAGCAAGAAGACATGATCATGAATCTAACTATGGAAAGAAAAAGTTTATATCATGCATGGATGAACTACAACAACCATGGTAAAATTGATTAACATCTAAACAATCTGCCAGGAACATTTTATAGAAAAACTAGAGCAAGATTAAGACATGCTAAGGGAATCCATAAGTGCAAACAGGGGCATGGATGGATAGATCATAACCATATGTCTGAATCATCCTTACTGAAGCAACTCAAAACAAGCATGGATCTCACTGTAGCATCATGTTTACATGGCATGAAAATAACAGCAGGCACAAGACTTGGCAAAATCCGAAGTCCCTGAAATCAGCAATATCACGAAGGCTACTTTGCATGCTTGTGCTAGTTACCACGAATATCACAAAAATACATGGCAAGCACCCATGTAAATATGGCATGACATAGATCAAAACACATGTAGAGCTCATGCCCATATGCAGCACACAACAAATGTGACAAAAATGACAAATCCTCATACTCTGATAAGTAACAGCACCTAACAATTTATAGCACTCTTTCATCAACGATTTTGGCATCAACATGGACTCAAACAAGCATGCCACAATTGAATGCATGAAGAGCATCTCACAATGAACATTTGGATATATCGTGCGCATAAAACGGAGCATCACACAAGAAGTTATGGCAAGTTTAACATGGCACCAGAGTGTAGGAAATCGGGGACTTAGCAGAAAAATACCCTCGGGAAAAACGGGATGAGGTCGAGCGGGACGGAGGGATCCGAGATGCGGGAGGCGCGCGTTTGGTTGCCATGGCTGGTGGATCTGGTCCCAGCAACCGGATCTCACCGGGGACGCGACTGGAGGCGACGGCGGTGGCAAGGCGAAGCGGCGGCGAGGTCGTTCGGGGACGCGACCGGCTGCGGCGGCGGGCTTTGCGCGGTGACGGCAACGTGCGGTGGCTAGCGCTGGGGAGGAGGAGCGGCATGCAAGTGAAGTCAAGGCGGCAGAGCAGGCGAGGCGGCGAGGGAGTCCAGCGGTGTGGGGAGGCGGAGCCGGGCGGTGCGGCGAGGGAGATCCAGGGCGGCGGGCGGCAGCGCTGGGCCTGCTGGGGCCGAACGCGGGCTTGGCGGGCCGTGGCGGGCGCGGGGCGGTGGAGGCTGAGGTAGCAGCACGTGATTCGGCGGGCGGCGACGGCGGACGTGTCCGGCCGCGGTGGACGTGTCCGGCGGCGCGAGGATGAAGAAGCTAGGGTTTGACTGCGCGAAATTTGGAGGGGATCACGTATATATAGCTAGGAGGAGGTAGGAGTGTCCAAATGGAGTGTAGTTTTCGACCACGTGATCGTGATCCGACGACGAAGGACATGTTAGTGGTTTGGATGGGTTGTTGGGCTGATTTGGAGGGGTGCTGGGCAGCAAAACACAAGAGGCTTTTACGTTTCCCCGGTTAACCGTTGGAGGATCAAACAGACTCCAAATGGCACGAAATTTGACAGGCGGTCTACCGGTGGTGTACCAAGGGCCGCTTGGCAAATCTCGGTCCATTCCGAGAATGTCTAACACCCGCTCATGGAAAGAGACAAAAGGGGGCACCGGGTGCAAGAGGGAGTGTCAGATTCCAAACGGACAATGGGGAAAATGCTCGGATGCATGAGACGAAGACGTATGCAAATGCAATGCGCATGATGGCATGATATGAAATGCATGACATGAACAAAATGCAAAACGAAGACAAAAACCCAACCACGAAGGGAAAATCATATCGCATCTCCGGAAAAGGCAAGAGTCGGAGTTACGAATATGGATAGTTGTATCCGGGGTGTTACACATCTACACCTAGCGAGAGATCACTCTTCCATCGTTGGATACCGCCGGCATCGAGCCTCGTGGCCCGCCGGACAGTCCTGCCTACTACGCCCGAGACCCGTCGAGCATTTGGCGTGACCTCCATTTGCTAAAGGTTGTAATATGTGAAGTGCCCACGCCATCAGAAGACTACATGGATTACAAGCTCATTGCCTTGTTTCACATGGGACCACTACTGCAGGATGCTGCTAACATGACACTACGATCAGAGACCCTTTGACGAAACTATGTTCAATGCATTAATCGCAAACGGTGATGTGAAAAAGCCATTAAAAAGATGTAAAGCATTTGCGATGAATGATACATTAAACATGGTTCTGATTTTAGTTGCGTGTGCGATGCGGGGCATACGGTTGATCCATACGAACTGTTTGCGACAAGACAGAACAACAAAAACGGGCAACCATATCAATGTGTGTGTGATATACGACATAAAGTTCACTCCGATGAACCGTTTTGCGATGATCGAGGTGAACACAACGATTCGGCGCAACAAGATGCTTGTGATACCCGACAAACAGGTTGGTAATCAGAATTGTGTGCGATCATTATAGACAGCCCATATGGTCTTTTTTGTGAATTGTGTGCTCATTAGGGCACACAGTTCAACAAACCAACTTGTCAACGCGCGCCATGGACTCGACTCGATGCTGGACTCATGGAGGATGAGCGGGATGATTCCAATGTTGACCTACCATTGACGTGCTCTTGGTAGAGTGTGTGCAAGTGTGTAGTGTGGCTTGTCGGGGACGATGAAGATGGTGGATACTTAAGCATGGTATGCAGAGAAGAGGAAATGCCAAATTAAGCGGTGGTTGATGTATTATGTAACTGCTGATATAATCAACTGCAATTATTTATAACTAGTGGCTCCAAATTCCCGGGGCTGCACAATTCTAAATGTGATAATTAATTACACACACGCGTTGGAGCGTCCAAATATGAAACAAGCGTTTTTCGTAGTACTTCTATTGCCTATGTACCGGCGACCTGGGTGGGGGGGGGGACGAGATAACTTGATGATTACTCCCTCCGTCCCAAAATAAGTGACTCAACATTGCACTAACTTTAGTACAAAGTTGAGTCACTTATTTTGGGACGGAGAGAGTATTTGGTAATCAATATTGTTGCTTGCAGAGAATTGACCATTGCATGCATGTTATGCTAAGTAGTCTAAAGTCGTTGAATGCACACTAGCCGCAGGACTCCTATTGGCTGATTTCTTTTTTCAAGACAAAAACAAGGAACGAGTGTTGGGATTATGCACCTGTACTGGTACAAACGGAGTAGGACTGTTAGCAAGCAATACATTCAGCTCTTCTTATTGATGAAGCCAGTAATAATCAAACTACAAAGGAAACAAAAAAAAAGACAAACGAAAATATCTGCATGAATCTTTGTGTAACATCAATGGCATAGGACCTAGATGTGCATTACCTAGAGGACATCTAGATGTGCTTTAGAAATACTATCAAACAAAACCCCTAATCATCATTGCAAAAAGTGCATAGAACATGGCTAATGCGAAAACCACAACTACACATACTAGTTCCTTCTTGTCTCTTGATCTCATCTATTGCATGTGATTGATTCTTTCTTGCTTGATCGTACTGAATGTACATTCCGGATCAGCCAGTTTCTTCTTTAGCTTTATGTTATCTTCTATGACCCTAGTGATAACACTCCGAGTCCTGCCACGTCATTCTTCATCCAGCCAGTTAACAAAGGCACAAGCCTCATATCCCTTCCAATGTTAAATAGTATTCAGGATGAGCGGTGGCATTAAATCAAGTAAAATGATCAACTTAGCACTAACCTCTAAGGGGAAACTAAGAAACCGTCTTCCAATTTATGACCCACAAGTATAGGGGATCTATCATAGTCCTTTCGATAAGTAAGAGTGTCGAACCCAACGAGGAGTAGAAGGAAATGACAAGCAGTTTCCAGCAAGGTATTCTCTACAAGCACTGAAATTATCGGTAACATATAGTTGTGTGATAAGATAATTCGTAATGGGTAACAAGTAACAAAAGTAAGCAAGGTGCATCAAGGTGGACCAATCCTTTTTGTAGCAAAGGACAAGCATGGACGAACTCTTATATAAAGCAAAGCACTCCTGAGGACACATGTGAATTATTATGAAGTTAGTTTTCATCATGCTCATATGAATCGTGTTCGTTACTTTGATAATTTGATATGTGGGTGGACGAGTGCTTGGGTGCTGCCCTTCCTTGGACAAGCCTCCCACTTATGATTAAACCCTCTCGCAAGCATCCGCAACTACAAAAGAAAAATTAATATAAATCTAACCATATCATGAAACATCTGGATCCAATTCAGCCCCTTACGAGGCAACACATAAACTAGGGTTCAAGCTTCTGTCACTCTAGCAACCCATCGTCTACTTATTACTTCCCAATGCCTTCCCCTAGGCCCAACTAATGTTGAAGTGTCATGTAGTCTACGTTCACATGACACCACTAGAGGAGAGACAACATAGATCTCATCAAAATATCAAACGCATACCAAATTCACATGATTACTTATAATAAGACTTCTCCCATGTCCTGAGGAACAAACGTAACTACTCACAAAGTGTTGGGGATATTACACTGGAGGTAAACCGGCCTTATGTAGCCGGGTTGACTCATTGAAGATTAGAAGCCCATGAAGATGTAAAGATGATGGCGCTTTACGGAGGGCCCAAAGGATAGTTACAGTCTGTAAATGTAAACCGGCCTAGTCATGTAACTTGTATAGTTAGATAGAAAGAGAGAGGCCGAACCGGATACGTTTATGATCCGGCTTCGGGACTATGTAGCCTAGTGGGCGTCAACCTATGTATATAAAGGGACGACCCAGCCACGGTTTAGGGACAGAGAACAACAACTCGAGAGCCAGACAAAGCGGATTCGCTCCCTGGCCTTCAAAACCCTAGCAATAACAATCACAACTAGACGTAGGCTTTTACCTTCATAGAAGGGGCCGAACTAGTATAAACTCCCGTGTCCCCTTGTCCGGTTTAACCCCTTTAAGCTAACCCGTTGCGATGGCTCCACGACTAAGTCCTTTCACGAGGACATCTGCCATGACAAACCCACGATAGTTGGCGCCCACCATGGGGCTATCGCACGATGGTTTTGAGTTCTTGAAGGGCAGCTTCGATGGACTCAAGGGATACGCTGTGGGCCGGATGACGAAGAGTCGCTGCGGCAAGCTCTACATCGACAACGCAGGATGGGGTCCCGAGGCCGATTCAATCGAATACGGGTACCGGGTCCCCTTTGGTGGGATTCACGTCTTCATCGGCAAGATCGGCGAACCGGCCCCCAAGCCAGACATCTGCACCGACATCATCGAAATGGCTCGGCGTGCAAGTTCTTTGCCGGATCAGCCCGAGGCAAGGCATGTTTTCGTAAGTGTCGTCCATGGATCGGGGTATGAGGACGGACCGGTGTTCGATGGAGAAACCGTAGTCTACTCTGATGACGAGTCTTCTCGAGAAACCGAATCGCTTTACCAGTTGCAGGACGGCCGGATTGAGGGAGGATCCGAGTACAACAGTATTCCGGATTCCCCTGGTCCGCCAAATCGGGCCGCCATCTTCATGGCCGGCACACAATCGGCGCCTCATTCATCTACCGCCGCAGCAATGCTCTCCGGTTCAACGACGGCCACACCAGTAGGGGCAGGAAGCTCGGCGCCACCTTCGGCCCAGGTCTTATCTGATTTGTTCGACACTCTAGCAACATTGATGTCCATGGAGGTGGACGTAGCAGCCAGGGATCAGCATGATGCGGAGATTGTAAAAGTGAAAGATCAGATAGCCCAGTCTAAAGCGGACCTGACAGCAGAGAATGCCAGGATGGCTACGGAGCGGGCCGAGTTGGAAGCACAGGCTTACCGGATTAGACTGGATCAGAATGCTTCAGAGGAAGTCATGAGAAGAAGGTACTGATCATGTCTCCCGTCGGTTTATGAGCCGCAGAATCTTTTCAACACACCAGGTGCAGGAGCTGGTAACCAACCCACGCTAAACCGGGCGGGGGCGCCGGGAGCAGGAGCGCCGGTTCAGCCGCGCATGATGGACCTGCCTCGCCAGAACAACGTTGTACCACAAACACCGCCCGAACATTATTCCAACCCGTTGGACAACATTGTGGCCGCCGCTTCACGCCTGGCGGCCCTCCCAACCGACGGCGAGTCACCGGTTGCAGTGGAAGCGTGTCGGGCCAGGGATCTCCTTCAAACAGCACTAAATCAACAGCAAGCATATTCACACAGCCGTGAGAGGATTCATTCCACTCCCTGTCCAAGCCGGAGTTATAGCAGACACGTGGAGGACGAACCGGCCGTGTCCAGTAGTGCACGTCGCCGAAATTCGCCACGAGGGAACAACCCGGCTGGGGGAGGTGCTAATGCGCAAGATGTTGTGGACCATGGCTGCGCACGTCGAGAGGCCGAGTTGACAGCTCGACACAGAGCACGACAGCATACTCCGGTTCACCCCACCGCCTCCGTGGAGCCAGGGGCGATGTTCAGTTCCTTAGGGGTACCATGTTTAACTCCCGCTTTGCGTAATGTGCGACTACCCAAGGATTTCAAGGGACCTCGTAAGGTACCAAATTACACCGCCGATTTGCAACCAGAGGCGTGGGTGGAAAGCTATGAGATGGCAATGGAGATGTTAGATGTGGCTGAGACGGTCTGTGCTAAATATTTCACCATGATGTTGGAAGGAACAGCTCGCACTTGGTTGAAGATCTTGCCAACCAACTCTGTTGGATCATGGGCCGAACTGAAGCGCCGGTTTATCCAGAACTTCAAGGATATGTGTAAGCAGCCAATGTCAATTGTAGATCTGGCCGCTTGTGTCCAAGAAGAAGTTGAGTCCACGACCCATTGGGTCAAACGGGTCTCGGCGATTTTGCATTCATCAGATCGTATCAATGCGGACACCGCAGTGTTAACGTTAGAGGGCAATTGCCGTTTCAAACCGTTGAAACAGAAGTTGGGAAGGCTCAAACGTCACTGCAACGACATGTCAACACTCATGGCCACTTTGGTTAAATATGCCGATTCAGATAATACCAAGGATCCGGATTCAGAGGAGGACAAACCGGAGAAGGGTAAGAAGAACGGCAATGCCAAAGGCCAACAACATAATCCGGCAGGACATGGAAATACTAGTAAGCGCAAGGCCGACACTAATTTGGACTTTGTCACAAATACCAACGCGCAGGAGAATGGCCAGCACCGTAAAGGCAAGCAGCCCTAGAGGGGTGGAGGTCCAGGCAATAATTTGGATCATTTGTTAAATCAGCCCTGTCCAAAGCATGGATCGAAGGAGAAACCGACATCACATCTCTGGAAAGATTGTTATATCATGCGGGATTTCAAGAATTCCAATATGTTCCAATATGACAGCGGCCCGCCCGGCGGTTCAGGAGGAGGTTTCCACGGGCCGGGTTACGGAGGTGGTAGTTCCGGTTCAGGGTTTCCAGGCAATCAAACCGGACATGTCAATCAAGGACACCAAGGCAACCAGGAAGGTTACACCCATCAGGGGAGTCAGCAGCAGCAGCAGTCGGGTTATCAGAGCAATCCCAAACAGCTGAACAGTGGGCAATATCATGTCTTCACTACTAGTTTGTGCAAATGTGATCAGAAGCTTCACAAAAGGGCAGTCAACTCCATTGAGCCGGCAGTACCTCAGTATTTACGCTGGTCGGAGCAACCTATTTTGTGGAGTAGAGAGGATCACCCGCCCCAGGTTGATAATCCAGGTCATTTGGCCTTGGTGGTAGCCCCTCAAGTTGGGGGATACAAGTTCACTAAAGTGCTCATGGATGGGGGAAGTAGTATCAATATTTTGTATTATGATACATTCCACCATATGGGGTTGACAGATAAGGATCTTAAACCGTCGAATACGGTATTTCATGGTGTGGTGCCTGGTAAGTCTGCATATCCTGTTGGTAAGATAGATTTGGAGGTAGCTTTTGGAGATGACTACGATTCATGGTTAGAAACATTGACATTTGAGGTGGTGAAGATCAAAAGTCCGTACCACACCTTGTTTGGGCGGCCGGTTTATGCTAAGTTCATGGCAAGGCCATGTTATGTTTACCTACAGCTTAAAATGCCAGGTCATAAGGGGACTATCATAGTACATGGAAGTAGAAAGATTGCTTTGGAGTGTGAAGAAGGCGATGCGGCTTATGCTAGGTCGGTTTGTGCCATGGAGGAGTTAAAATTCTATAAGGAGCAAGTTGATCCGGCAGACATGACCTCCTTAAAAAAGCCAACTACAGAATATGATCCAGCATTGAAGTTCAAATCAGCTACAGACACTAAGATGGTTGACTTTGTTCCTGGCGATTCATCCAAACAGTTCAGCATCAGCGCTAACCTGGATCCCAAATAGGAAAGCGCGCTCATCGAGTTCATCCGTGAGAATCGGGACATCTTTGCATGGAAACCTTCTCACATGCCAGGTGTACCGAGAGAACTCGCTGAGCACACACTGAACATTCATCCTAAGTTCAAACCGGTCTGACAGTTCCTCCGCCGTTTCAATGAGGAAAGACGCAAGACTATAGGTGAAGAGGTAGCCCGCCTGTTGGCTGCTAGGTTTATTGTCGAAGTTTTTCATCCAGAGTGGTTAGCCAATCCGGTGCTGGTTCTTAAGAAAAACGGCACTTGGCGCATTTGTGTGGACTACACAGATCTAAACAAGGCTTGCCATGCAGACCCCTTTGCTCTCCCTCGCATCGAACAGATAATTGATGCTACGGCGGGTTGTGATCGTTTGTGTTTTTTGGATGCTTACTCTGGTTATCATCAGATCAAAATGGCAGTTAAGAACCAGGAGAAGACAACCTTTATAACTCCCTTTGGAGCCTTCTGCTATGTTTCCATGCCCTTTGGACTCAAGAGTGCCCAGGCAACTTACCAGCGATGTGTTCAGAATTGCCTTCATAAGCAAATTGGGCGCAATGTTCATGCGTATGTGGATGATATTGTGGTCAAATCCAGAAAGGAGGGGACATTGATAGATGATCTACGGGAAACCTTTGACAATCTCCGGGTTTACAAGATGATGCTCAATCCGGAGAAGTGTGTTTTCGGTGTCCCAGTAGGCAAGCTCTTAGGCTTTTTGGTTTCAAACAGAGGCATTGAGGCTAATCCAGAAAAGATTGCAGCAATTATGTCCTTGACTAAACCGGCACGTATTAACGATGTTCAACGTCTGGCCGGCCGGATTACAGCCTTGAGCCGGTTTATCAGCCGCCTTGGAGAGAAGGCCATCCCCTTATATCAGATGCTCAAGAAAACAGATAACTTTGTCTAGAGTGAGGCAGCTGATAAGGCGTTTGAAGATCTGAAGAGGCAGCTAGTGGAACCGCCCGTGCTGGCAGCACCGATCGATAAAGAGCCATTATTATTATATGTGGCTGCTAATGCCCGGGCTGTCAGCGTAGCCATTGTGGTAGAGTGCAAGGAGCCTAGCAAAGAGTATCCGGTTCAATGGCCAGTTTATTATATCAGTGAGGTGCTCATTAAGTCAAAGCAGAGATATCCACATTGGCAGAAACTGGTGTATGGGGTGTTTATGGCAAGCCGGAAGCTCAAACACTATTTTTAGGGCCATCCTATCACAGTGGTCAGTTCAACTCCTCTGGGCGACATCATTCAAAACAGAGAGGCAACTAGCCAGATTGCCAAGTGGGCCATTGAGCTTGGACCTCACGGGCTCAAATATATACCCCGCACAGCAATCAAGTCCCAGGCACTCGTGGATTTCATCAGCGATTGGATGGAGTTACAGGCACCTGAGGAGAAACCAGATAATACATATTGGACTATTCATTTTGATGGGTCCAGACAGTTAGAGGGTTCAGGGGCTGGAGTCATATTAACTTCCCCACGAGGTGACAAGTTTTGTTATGTCCTCCATTTAATGTTCCCTTGTACTAACAATGCAGCTGAATATGAGGCTTTACTCCACGGTCTTCGGATGGCTAAAGAGATGAATTTGAGTTGGGTTAAGTGCTTCGGCGATTCAGATCTAGTGGCTCAGCAAGTGTCTGGCACTTGGGATTCTAAGGACCCACTCATGGCTGCATATCGGCGAGAGGTGGACGCAGTGGCTGGTCACTTTAAAGTTATCAGGTGGACCATATAGACCGGCGGAAGAATGAAGCGGCGGACGCTTTAAGTCGTCTTGGTTCCCAATGTAAACCGGTTCCGCCCAATGTCTTTCTTGATGTATTGCACAATCCGTCAGTCAAAATATGAACCGAAGAAGATTTGGCTATTCCTGATCCGGAGGCTCAGTTGGTGGCAGCTCTGCATGCCATACCGGATTAGACGATCCCATATCTGGATTACATGAACCGGGGCGAGTTACCAGCTGAGGAAACGTTGGCTCGACAGATAATCCGGTGTTCCAAGTCCATGACCATACTCAATGGGGAGTTACATCGTTACAGTGTTTCAGGAGCAATTCAGCGATGCGTTTCTCCTCAAGAAGGTTGTGAGATTTTGCGAGAAATTCATGAACGGGATTGCGGTCGCCACGCCGGTTCAAAGTCGTTGGTTGCTAAATCTTTTCGCCATGGTTTGTACTAGTTGACGGCGCATGCTGATGCGGAGGATTTAGTCAAAAGATGTGATGGATGTCAAAAGTTTGCCCGCCGTGCGCACGTTCCGGCTCAAGAGTTGCGGATGATTCCAATTACGTGGTTGTTTGCAACTTGGGGGCTGGATATGGTTGGACCCTTCAAACGCTCCAAGGACAAGAAGACCCACCTGTTAGTAGCAGTTGATAAATTCACTAAATGGGTAGAGGCAGAGCCAGTCAGCAAGTGTGATGCAGCCACGGCGGTTCAATTCATCAAAAAGGTGATATTCCGGTTTGGGTTTCCACATAGCATTATAACAGATAATGGTACTAACTTATCGAAAGGAGAGATGGAAGAATTCTGTCAACATGAGCACATCCGGCTTGATCTAGCATCAGTGGCTCACCCCCAATCTAATGGTCAAGCGGAAAGGGCAAATCAAGAAATTCTACGGGGTATCAAACCAAGGCTTATGGTTCCCTTAAAGCGGACGCCGGTTTGTTGGGTCGAGGAGCTACCTTCTGTGTTATGGAGCATCAACACCACACCCAACAGATCTACGGCTTACACACCTTTCTTCATGATTTATGGAGCGGAGGCGGTTCTTCCTAGTGACATCCGTCATGATTCGCCCCGTGTGGCAGCTTATGTTGAAGTTGATAATGAGAAGGCACGTCAGGATTCTCTGGACCTGTTGGATGAAGAGCGGGATCTTGCAGCAGCACGTTCGGCGATTTATCAACAAGATCTTTGGCGTTATCACAGCCGCCGGGTAAAAACTAGAACCTTTCAAGAAGGTGATTTGGTGCTCCGGCTCATCCAGGATCAGACTGCTATGCACAAGTTATCCCCCCCTTGGGAAGGACCCTTTGTGGTCAGCAAAAATCTGCACAACGGATCCTACTACCTCATTGATGTTCGAGAGCGTGAAGACTCACGTCAATTGGAGGAGGAGACAAAGTGGCCATGGAACATAGCTCTCCTTCGGCCTTACTATACTTGAGGCCATAGGCTCTTCACCTGTACATATTTATGACCGTGTATATACCATATAATAAACCGGAGCCTCCGTTATAAGCGGGGTATCTGTTCTTTCTTATACCATATAATAAACCGGAGCCTTCGTTATAAGCTTGGAATACTGCTTCCTCATGGATAAGATCAGAAGGGTTAATATTAGGGGCATAAGTGTGCTTACGAATCGGAGGCACAAGTTCTTCGACTTCATGGATCTCGGCCGGCTGTCTTTTCCCTTCTGCATCATAAAACGGTTGAAAATGGGACAAATCGGTGTCCTCAGCCAATTTGCTGGCCGCTGGCTGCATCTGTTTGGTCAACCGCCGAAGATCATCATTGTCAAAGTTTGAACCGTCTTCTTTAACGCCTGGATATCCTTTAATGATATCCTCCACTTCAAGGTCTGGAATCCAGGCCTTGGCTCGAATAAGGGCGGTTAATGCCCCTGCTCTCGCAACGGCTCTTTTCAACTCGGCAATACGCGCCGGTAAGATGCCCAGCTTCTCAAGGGTCTCCTTAATCAACGTTGGCGCCGGTTTGTTGTAAGCTGCTGTACTAATGGCTCGCTGAGACCCAGAGTATAGTTTCTCAACCAATGTATATGCTGCTTTGAGCTTCATCCGCATATCTGCACCAAGATGAGTGATCCGAGTTCCTGCCAAAGATTTTATCAACATTTTGGTTAGTTTTGAGATTCATTGACTGGTGCAACATACATAAACAGACACTTACCAAAGATAGCATAGGCCATAGCGTTGATTTGGCGCTTCAAACCAGCTAGTTCTTCAACCGCCGGTTTCAGGGCTCCCTCAGCATCTACAGCTCTTTTGGTTAAACCGTCTTTTTCGGTTTCCCATTCAACATGATCTTGGTTGAAGGATTCTTTCAGCTTTTCCATTTCGGCCAAGGCCTGTGTCAGCTCCTCTTTGGCTTTTGCAGCTTTGGCTTGTTGAGACTTCACATTTTCTTGCAAGTCAGAGTTTTGGGCATCTTTGTTTCTCAGTAAAGCCCGCAACATTGAAGGTATATTAAACAAAACAACATATTTATGCACTAAGTATAAAGCATATAACAAGTTATCCACTTCATACTTGGGGGATAATGCCTCTTTGCTTTCAAATACTACCCTCTATACAAGTCTCCAGAACAATGCAAGCATTATCCTTGACACTTGTGGGCTAATGTACGTTTGGTCTAAACCGGAGGTGTGTATTAAAAACCGGAATAACTTGCCAAGTTAAACCGGCCTTTGGGGGCTATGCTGCAGAACGTTATCTAATATTTTCAAACATGAGTCTTATCTATGATTGGGGACACGCCTTTGCAAGGATCAATGATCAGATGCTTGAAGTGCTACAAAGACCCAGTTTATGATTAACAATCATAAAACGGTTCTTGGAGGCTACTTGGAATAGTATTTTAGCTATAAATCAATGTACAAGGGAGAAGCATTTACCTCATATCGTTCTTTCATCAAATTCACCAAACCGGCTTCATAATCCCGGTTTGAGTGCAGACGGTTTAAGAAGCCGGAATGAAGCTCATCAGCGTTAAGATGAGCATGTTTTATAAGTCGCTGTTCCATTTAACTTTATCCTTGGCAATTTGCTCTTCTTTGGCACTATGCTGAGCCAAAATGACGGGATGACCAGGAGAGCTGTGGCCTATTCCAGTAATAATAACGTCATCACCTTGGCCTTCAGGATTTTTGGTGGATGATGATGGAATTTCAGTGTCTTTCAATGGATTAGACCGGTTTGGTTCTATCGGTTCAGTATCAGGGGCGGCAGGCTCAGCATCTGTTGGTTCGTCAGTATGTTGGCCGTCAAGGGGAGGATCATCAAAAGTTGTTTCAGGATGGAGGCCTTCCGGTTCACCAGTATGATCCGGTTCACCTCTTGGTTCTTCTTCTTTGGCAACAGGGTCTTCTGGCGGATTGGTGACCCGAGCTTTCTTGCTGGGTCTGGCTTTGGCCCGGCAAACAGAATAAGAAAGGATTAACATCTTGTTCAAAAGATGTAGGGAGCATTGAAAGGAAAGGTTTTTCATAACTCACACGGCCACAGTTTTCAAAGGGGGGAGTTGAGTTGCTGTCGATTCACAAGAAGAGGAAGGAGGTGTCACCTGATAATTTGAATCGGACGGATTAAGAGGCTGTCTGAAATAACCTGCCTTGGGGTAAGAATGGTCAGAAGTAGGAGAGACCTCAGACTGGCGCTTCCGAACCGGAGTATCAGGTAAACCCGTAGAGGTGACCTGTTGGCCACTGTGCCGGGTTGTCCGGCGAGCTTCATGCTGTTGAGTCTTCAAAATAAATGTTGGATCCAAGTGAGCAAGAGGATGAGAAAAGCTTACTTTCCAGATTGTTTGGCGTGTTTTTTTGTGTTGGCATAGAGTCTGAACCGAAGGATAGGGTAATTACCTCTATGTCATCAGCCTGACTAGCTTCTGCCTCCTCCTGAGGAAGATCATTGTTAACAAGATGCATAAAAAGAGAGGCAAGTGTGTCAAGTTCTACCTCAACTTCTGGGTCATCAGTATCATCATCAAGTTCCATATTAATCCGGTCAGCCATTTTCCGCTTTGACGTCCGTTTTACGGTTTTGGTCTTCGGGCGGGTTGGTTTGACCACTTTGTCTCTAGTTGGTTTTGCCGCTTTCTCCATGGATTTCTGTTTCCAGAAGGGGTCATCAGCCTATGTATATATAAAGAAGAAGGGTTACAGCTTGTATAAGTTAAAGATATTAGAGATGAAGAGGAAGTGTAATGCTTACAGCAGGCGGTTTGTTCTTGGTATAGAAGGGACTCAGACCGGTTTGACAACAGACCAGTTCCGATTCATTCAGAATCTTCTTTACACCCTCAGTAACTTCTTCCTCGGATAATTGGATGTTGCAGTGGCATTGAGGATCATCAACTTCATCGGTATATTCGCACATTAAACTGGGACGCCGGCTTAGCGGCAAGATACTCCAGGATATCCAACAGCGCACAAAATCCACACCTGTTAAACCGTTTGCCATAAAGGCCCAGAGCTTGGCGATTTGAGGAGCGTATTTTGCCCTTTCTGAAGAGCTCAGGAGTTGTGGCATTGGGTGAGTATTGGATAATCTATGATCACGGAAGCCGGGGAGGGGATTTTCATCCTTAGGCGAAGTGTCTCTGCAATAAAACCATGTTTGGTTCCATTCCTTTGGGTGGCTATGATGTTTGGCATGAGGAAATTCCACTTCTTTCCGCTTTTGAATCGAGATGCCACCAGGCTCTGTGTTCGGGCCATTCACAAACTCTGTGCGCCGGTTTAAGTGAAAGAAATCCCAATTTTAGTTCTTGGCAGATTTTAGCTATTTTGGGACAAGTCAAGCAATCATCACACAATTCAAGCAAGCATGCAAAGAGTATATAGGCAGCGGAAAGTAAAGCATGCAACTTGCAAGAATGTAAAGGGAGGGGTTTGGAGAATTCAAACGCAATTGGAGACACGGATGTTTTTCCCGTGGTTCGGATAGGTGGTGCTATCCTACATCCACGTTGATGGAGACTTCAACCCACGAAGGGTAACGGTTGCGCGAGTCCACACAGGGCTCCACCCAAGGGTAACGGTTGCGTGAGTCCACACAGGGCTCCACCCACGAAGGGTCCATGAAGAAGCAACCACCACAAAGGGTCCACGAAGAAGCAACCTTGTCTATCCCACCATGGCCATCGCCCACACAGGACTTGCCTCACTAGCGGTAGATCTTCACGAAGTAGGCGATCTCCTTTCCCTTACAAACTCCTTGGTTCAACTCCACAATCTTGTCGGAGGCTCCCAAGTGACACCTAGCCAATCTAGGAGACACCACTCTCCAAGAAGTAACAAATGGTGTGTAGGTAATGAACTCCTTGCTCTTGTGCTTCAAATGATAGTCTCCCCAACACTCAACTCTCTCTCATGGGATTTGGATTTGGTGGAAAGAAGATTTGAGTGGAAAGCAACTTGGGAAGGCTAGAGATCAAGATTCATATGGTAGGAATGGAATGTCTTGGTCTCAACACATGAGTAGGTGGTTCTCTCTCAGAACATATGAGTTGGAATGGTATGTGTGTTCTGATGGCTCTCTCACCGAATGAGAAGAAGTTGGAGGGGTATATATAGCCTCCACACAAAATCCAACCGTTACACAGTTTTCCAATCTCGGTGGGACCGAATCAATAAACTCGGTCGGACCGAAAATGTAAACCTAGTGACCGTTAGAGATTTCGGTGGGACCGACTGGATCAACTCGGTGGGACCGATGTGCTGGGGTTAGGGTAAATCCAAAACTCGGTTTGACCGATTACTCAAACTCGGTGGGACCGATTTGGGTAATAAGTGAAACTTTGGCCAAGCAAACTCGGTGGACGATTGCATATCTCGGTGGGAGAGAATATTGCAATGGGTAACAGAGAGTTTGCAAGCCCATCTCGGTGAGACCGAGATCCCATCGGTGAGACCGAACTGATTAGGGTTTGGCAGTGGCTTATGACAAGTGAAACTCGGTGGCGCCGGATAGGAAGAATCGGTAGGACCGAGTTTGGCTAGGGTTTAGGTCATATGTGGATATGGGAAAGTAGTTGAGGGTTTTGGAGCATATCACTAAGCACATGAAGCAAGAGGCTCATTAAGCAACACCTCATCCCTCCTTGATAGTATTGGCTTTTCCTAAAGACTCAATGTGATCTTGGATCACTAAAATATAAAATGAAGAGTCTTGAGCTTTTGAGCTTGAGCCAATCCTTTGTCCTTAGCATTTTGAGGGTTCCACTTTCACATCCATGCCATGCCAATCATTGAGACCTTTCTGAAACGCTAGATTAGAATGTTAGTCCAACAAGAGATATGTTGTCATCAATTATCAAAACCACCTAGGGAGCACTTGTGCTTTCAATCTCCCCCTTTTTGGTAATTGATGGCAACATACATCAAAGCTTTAGATAAAGATATAAAGAACAGCAAGTAAAGCTTTGGAAGGACATGTAACAAGCATAGGCTCCCCCTACATGTATGCACTATGTAAATATGAAATATAGAGGCATGTGAGAGCATAACCATGACAGAGTAGGCAAATGTGTTACATGTATCTTGGCCATATGCATCAGAGCAAAAGATTATCAAGGAAAATACCTTCATGCTCATGAGTCCTTCTTGCAAACAGTATGTACATAAGCAAGAACTCCTCATACTCATGATTTTGATGCATATACTTACCTTGTGGTCTTGAGTTGGCTTAGGATGGAATGAACCTGCACAAACAAGGTTAGATAACACAGGTACATCCACTAGCCAGAGCAAACAAAAGAAACCACAAGAATACCAAGACTGGGATGACATGTAGAGAGTGAGTACAAGGTACCACATTGAATTCAACATGGAATAAAGATATGCAATGAATTTGACTGATTTCTTTCCCTTAGGTGTCGAATCTTACATGGGATATTGGGAGAAGATAGGAAACAGAAAATCAGAGCTGAAGGATATGAATAGAACTAAATTCAAATGAGTTCATATGAACATGTCTTTCCCCCAAAAAGACATGTGGCATCTCTCCTCTTGAACATCAAGCATCTGGGATCCTTGAGTATTCTCTCCCCCTTGGAGATTTCTTTCTCCCCCTTAATATATGGGATCCTTGAGTATTCTCTCCCCCTTAGGTGATAAGCTTTTGATGTGATCTCTCTCTCCCTGATGATAAGCTTTGATGTGATCTCTCTCTCCCCCTTTGACATCAATTTCCAAGAAGGTTGTTCCTGGAATCCGTCGAATAGGTTTGGTCCTTGAGATTCAGTACAAAGCCGGGAATAAAACTGTGATGCTTGTAGAGGACAAGATTCATTGAGTGGAGCTGGATCAGAAGAATTATAGAATATGTGGCAAACTGTTTTTCCTGTTGCGAAATCGGTGGCACCGAGTGGCATGTTTCGGTAGTACCGAAGGGATTCGGTTGGACTGAAAATGGCTATTTGGTGAAACCGAGTTCATCACAGAGAAAAACACTTGTCACCTCAGCTCACTAGTCAAGTAAGATCTCACAAAGATTTGCAATGAATTAGCTGAAAGATTTGCGAGGAATTTGATGCAGAAATATGCAGAACAAAAATCAAAAAGAAAAAGGTAAAAGGTTTCTAGATGAAGTTTTTTTTAATTTAAAAAGAAAGAAACAAATATGCAAGGGACAAATGCAATAACTCAGACAGGAACACAAGAGAACTTCATCTAGAATTGGGCGGTGACATGGTCACCTATGTTAGAGTATATTGACTTAGGAGTCAAGTTAGAACACTTGATCATAGGTCATACTCATCGTTTAAGCTCAAAATGGGGTTACCATTTTTCGTTTAAGCATCTTGATGTATTCACATCTTGTTGAGTTGCTTTGACTCATGTCTTGGAGTAAAGCTTCTCTAAGATGGAATAACATACCTTGGGTGGTGATGTGGTTCTTGCTCATGTAGTTGAACTTGTGTGGGTGCTCAAGGTTGATGTAGTTCATCAAGAGTTGGGAGCACCACTTGGAGTTTGAGTTCATCTACCTACATGGGTTAGTTCTTGCAAGTAAGAGCACTTGTGTATCCAAAAATGACAATCATGAAGCTTAATCATAGAGTTTGTCAAAGGATATGTTTCATGGTTTTGTGCTTCCTTGTCTTCAACCACTATTGTGTAGAGTCTTGGTGATGTAGAGATCGCTCGGGATATGAGTGAGTCGCAATCTCATGGAATTAGATTCAACCAAGCACCTACATGGGTTAGACAACATGCAAGGTGCAAATATATCCAAGACATAAGATAGTTATCATAAGAGATATATCATGGATTAGTCATAAGCTCATGTCTTGCATGTATCCAATGGAGTTTCTACTCCAAGTTCGAAGCATCAATGATGTTCAATTCTCCTCTCAACCTGCAAAACACTTTCTCATCAAGCGGTTTAGTGAATATATCTGCTAATTGCTTATCGGTGCGAACATGCTTAAGATTGATGTCACCCTTAGCAATATGATCTCGAATGAAATGATGACGAACTTCAATATGCTTAGTTCGAGAATGTTGTACAGGATTATGACCAATTTTGATAGCACTTTCATTGTCACAAAGCAGTGGAACATGTTTCACATAAATCCCATAATCTTTAAGAGTTTGGGTCATCCAAAGTAATTGAGCGCAACATGAACCAGCGGCAATGTATTCCGCTTCGGCGGTGGATAAGGATACCGAGTTTTGTTTCTTGGAAGACCAAGACACAAGAGATCTGCCACGAAATTGACAAGTACCCGAAGTGGACTTTCTATCAACCTTGTCTCCGGCATAATCCGAGTCAGAATAGCCAACAAGATCAGAAGAAGACCTCTTGGGATACCAAATGCCAAAATTTGGTGTATGGATTAAATATCTCACTATCCTTTTCACAGCCTTAAGATGACAATCTTTAGGAGCAGCTTGATATCGTGCACACATGCACACACTTAGCATAATATCGGGATGTGAAGCACATAGGTATAACAATGAACCAATCATAGAGCGATAAACTTTTTGATCAACAGGTTCACCATCTTTGGTCAAATCATTATGTCCACTAGTAGGCATGGGTGTAGACATACCTTTGCATTCTTGCATATTGAACTTCTTGAATAAGTCCTTGGTGTACTTTGTTTGAGAGACAAATGTACCTTCCTTAGTTTGCTTGATTTGCAACCCAAGAAAGAATTTGAGTTCACTCATCATAGACATCTCAAACTTCTCTGACATTAGCTTTCCAAACTTTTCACTAAAGAGAGGGTTAGTTGAACCAAATATGATATCATCAACATAAATTTGGCATACAAATAGTTCTCCATTAACCCTTTTAGTAAAAAGAGTAGAATCAATTTTACCGATTTCAAAACCACTTGTAGTAAGGAACTTGGTCAAGCATTTATACCATGCTCTAGGAGCTTGTTTAAGACCATAAAGAGCTTTGTGAAGTTTGTAAACATGATTTGGTTTCTTAGGATTGACAAAGCCGGGAGGTTGTTTGACATAAACTTCCTCCTCTATTTCACCATTTAGAAAAGCACTTTTAATGTCCATTTGGTACAAGGTGATATTATGGTGATTAGCATAGGCAAGTAAGATGCGAATGGACTCAAGTCTAGCAATGGGAGCATACGTCTCACCATAGTCCATACCTTCGACTTGTGTGTACCCTTGGGCGACGAGACGTGCTTTGTTGCGAACCACTTGTCCATCTTCATCTTGCTTGTTGCGAAACACCCATTTGGTACCAATGATGTTGTGGTTGTTGTCGGGCTTCTCAACCAATGTCCAAACTTGGTTTCTCTCAAAATTATGTAGCTCGTCATGCATAGCGTTTATCCAATCTGGATCTTCCAATGCTTCTTCAACCTTCATTGGTTCAATGCTAGAGATGAATGAATAATTTTCACAAAAGTTAGCTAAACGAGTTTTTGAGCGAGTGATTCTCCCGGTTTGTATATCATTGAGGATTTGCTCGACGGGATGATCTTTGGCAATTCTTGCTCGAACTCGTGAGAGCTTTTGCTTGGGTCTTCGTTGAACATCTTCTTCATCTTGTTCTTCTTCTTGGCCTTCTTCATTGTTGACGTCGTCGTTCTCTTGTCGTGGTGGAGAAGGAGGTTGTTGATGTTCGTCTTGACGTATTTCCTCGTTTTCTTCATCTTGATGTGTCCCACTTGTGGATGCTTCCGTGTCGATTCTTGGTTCACCTTGTCGTGAAGTAGAAGCTTCCACTTGGACGGATGAAGTACTCTCCTTCACCTCCGTTGGACGAATTTTGCCAATGGACAAGTCTTGAATTGCTTCTGAAGGGTCTTTGTCTCCTACATCAATTGGCAATTGCTCTACTTGCGAGCCATTAGATTCATCAAACTTCACATCTACCGTCTCTTCAACCTTTCGGGTGAAATTGTTGTAGACACGGTAAGTGTGAGAGTTTGAGCCATAACCAAGTAGAAAACCTTCATGAGATTAGGAGCAAACTTTGATCGACGATGCTTATCAAGAATGTAGCACTTTGAGCCGAATACTCGAAAGTATCCAACTTGAGGCTTGTTACCGGTGAGGAGCTCATATGCCATCTTGCCGAGTAGCTTGTGAATATATAAGCGATTTGTTGCGTGACAAGCTGTCTCAACCGCTTCTGCCCAAAAGTGCTTTGGCGTCTTGTATTCATCAAGCATCGTTCTTGCCATTTTGATGAGCGTCCGGTTCTTCCTCTCAACAACTCCATTTTGTTGAGGTGTGTACGTAGCCGAGAACTCGTGTGAAATCCCTTCTTCGTCAAGAAAGGTGTCCACATTTGCGTTCTTGAACTCCGTTCCGTTGTCACTCCGAACCTTCTTGATCTTCACATCAAACTGATTTTGGGCTTTCCTAGCGAAGTTTCTGAAGATCTTCTGGACCTGCGACTTGTCATTAAGAAAGAACACCCACGTAAATCTTGAAAAATCATCAACTATAACTAGACCAAAAGAATTTCCACCGAGACTCTTGTAGGCATTGGGACCAAAAAGATCCATGTGAAGTAGCTCGAGTGGCCTCCTTGTGGTCATGATGTTCTTCACGGGATGTCTTCCTCCAACCTGTTTACCTGCTTGACAGGCACTGCAAAGTCTATCCTTATCAAATATGACATCGTTAACTCCAAGGATATGATTTCCTTTAATAAGCTTGTCAAGGTTTCTCATGCCAACGTGACCTAGTCGTCTATGCCACAACCAACCTTTTGAGGATTTAGCAACAAAGCAAGTTTTAGGTTGTGCCTTTTTAGAGAAATCGACAATGTAAAGATCACCTCTACGCATACCCGTAAAGACCATTTTATGATTGTCTCGACGAAATACTTGGCAATCTACCTCAGTAAATAGGACATTCAAACCGAAATCAGCAAGTCTAGATACTGAAAGTAAGTTGTAGCCAAGAGATTCAACGAGCATGACATTTTGAATGGAACTATCATGTGAGATGGCCACCTTACCAAGGCCAACCACTTTACCCTTTGAATTATCACCAAAGGTGACATATTTTCGAGGGCCGTCATTTTCAGCAAGCTCACGAAACATCTCTTCATCTCCGGTCATATGATCAGTACATCCACTATCAAGAACCCATTCCTTTCCTCCTGATTCATATCCCCGAAGATTTGCCATAAGACCAAAATGTCTCATTGCATCATCAAGATCGGAGTCACTATCATCCTCATCGTAATATTCATGTTCATCATGATCTTGTGATTCATCATTTCCTAGGGAGGGTAATTCATCAGATAAATGATCATCAAAGTGGTCACTTTTATGAATTCTTATAGCTTTGAGTATGATATCATTAATGATTCCAACATCTCCTTTAGCATGCTTAAGATTGGCAAGTTCAAGAAGACATTTACCAAAACTAGGATCACTAGAGTTCATCTTACTCAAGGCAATAGATTTATGGAGAATTTCATCCAAAGTTTTCAAGGAATGATTGGGAAACCGTTCCTCAAGAAATTTCCATATAGTATAGGCGCAATTTTGAGTAGGCAAACTAGCAATCAAATTTTTGGGCAATCCTCTAATGATGAGCTCAATAGTTCTAAGATTGCGAATCATGTCAATATCTTCATCTAGGGTAGGATGCAAGGGATCAATATGAGGTGCACAAGGGCTAGCAATGTACTTGTTCAAATGATATTGATTGAAGATTACAAGCATCTCATTTTTTCACTCATGAAAGTACTCTCCATCAAGAATAGGCACTCTATGCCTAAGACTCCCTAATGTAGACACATCCATCTTCCTCCAATGGTGATTAAACCAAGGCAATGGAGACCAAAGCTCTGATACCACTTGTAGGATCTAGAAGTAGATGTGTCTAGAGGGGGGTGATTAGACACATAATGCTCAAGCTACAATTTTTAAGCTTTTTCGGTTTAAGTGGAGTTTAGGCACAATTCCAACACACACAATACATATCAAGCAAGCATGCAAAGAGTATATGAGCAGCGAAGTGTAAGGCATGTAACTTGCGAGAATGTAAAGAGAAGGGTTTGGAGAATTCAAACGCAATTGGAGACACGGATGTTTTTCCCGTGGTTCGGATAGGTGGTGCTATCCTACATCCACGTTGATGGAGACTTCAACCCACGAAGGGTAACGGTTGCACGAGTCCACACAGGGCTCCACCCAAGGGTAACGGTTGCGTGAGTCCACACAGGGCTCCACCCACGAAGGGTCCACGAAGAAGCAACCACCCACAAAGGGTCCACGAAGAAGCAACCTTGTCTATCCCACCATGGCCATCGCCCACACAGGACTTGCCTCACTAGCGGTAGATCTTCACGAAGTAGGCGATCTCCTTTCCCTTACAAACTCCTTGGTTCAACTCCACAATCTTGTCGGAGGCTCCCAAGTGACACCTAGCCAATCTAGGAGACACCACTCTCCAAGAAGTAACAAATGGTGTGTAGGTAATGAACTCCTTGCTCTTGTGCTTCAAATGATAGTCTCCCCAACACTCAACTCTCTCTCATGGGATTTGGATTTGGTGGAAAGAAGATTTGAGTGGAAAGCAACTTGGGAAGGCTAGAGATCAAGATTCATATGGTAGGAATGGAATGTCTTGGTCTCAACACATGAGTAGGTGGTTCTCTCTCAGAACATATGAGTTGGAATTGGATGTGTGTTCTGATGGCTCTCTCACCGAATGAGAAGAAGTTGGAGGGGTATATATAGCCTCCACACAAAATCCAACCGTTACACAGTTTTCCAATCTCGGTGGGACCGAATCAATAAACTCGGTCGGACCGAAAATGTAAACCTAGTGACCGTTAGAGATTTCGGTGGGACCGACTGGATCAACTCGGTGGGACCGATGTGCTGGGGTTAGGGTAAATCCAAAACTCGGTTTGACCGATTACTCAAACTCGGTGGGACCGATTTGGGTAATAAGTGAAACTGAGATTTGGCCAAGCAAACTCGGTGGAACCGATTGCATATCTCGGTGGGACCGAGAATATTGCAATGGGTAACAGAGAGTTTGCAAGCCCATCTCGGTGAGACCGAGATCCCATCGGTGAGACCGAAATGATTAGGGTTTGGCAGTGGCTTATGACAATTGGAACTCGGTGGCGCCGGATAGGAAAAATCGGTAGGACCGAGTTTGGCTTAGGGTTTAGGTCATATGTGGAAGTGGGAAAGTAGCTGAGGGTTTTGGAGCATATCACTAAGCACATGAAGCAAGAGGCTCATTAAGCAACACCTCATACCTCCTTAATAGTATTGGCTTTTCCTAAAGACTCAATGTGATCTTGGATCACTAAAATATAAAATGAAGAGTCTTGACCTTTTGAGCTTGAGCCAATCCTTTGTCCTTAGCATTTTGAGGGTTCCACTTTCACATCCATGCCATGCCACTCCATTGTTGAACTTATCTGAAACATGCTAGATTGAAATGTTAGTCCAACAAGAGATATGTTGTCATCAATTATCAAAACCACCTAGGGAGTACTTGTGCTTTCAGGCCTAATGTTGGGGATATTACTACTGGAGCTAAACCGGCCTTATGTAGCCAGGTTGACTCTTTGAAGATTAGAAGCCCGTGAAGATGTAAAGATGATGGCGCTTTACGGAGGGCCCAAAGGCGAGTTACAGTCTATAAATGTAAACCAGCCTAGTCATGTAACTTGTATAGTAAGATAGAAAGAGAGAGGCCGAACCGGATACGTTTATGATCCGGCTTCGGGACTCTGTAGCCCGACGGGCGTCAACCTATGTATATAAAGGGACGACCCGGCCGCGGTTTAGGGACAGACAACAACAACTCCAGAGCCAGACAAATAGGATTCGCTCCCTGGCCTTTGAAACCCTAGCAATACCAATCACAACTAGATGTAGGCTTTTACCTTCATCGAAGGGGCCGAACTAGTATAAACTCCCGTGTCCCCTTGTCCGGTTTAACCCCTTTAAGCTAACCCATTGCGATGGCTCCATGACTAAGTCCTTTCACGAGGACATCTGCCGTGACAAACCCACGACACAAAGCATATTCATGTTCATAATCAGAGGAGTACTAATTATCATTAAGGATCTAAACATATGATCTTTCACTGAATAAACCAACTAGCATCAACTACAAGGAGTAATCAACACTACTAGAAATCTACAGGTACCAATATGAGGTTTTAAGACAGAAATCGGATACAAGGGATGAACTAGGGTTTGAGAGGACATGGTGCTGGTGAAGATGTTAATGGAGATTGACCCCCTCCCAATGAGAGGATCATTGGTGATGAGGATTGCTTCGATTTCCCCATCTAGGAGGGAAGTTTCCCCGGCAGAACAACTCCGTCGGAGCCCTAGATTTGTTCTTCCCAGGTTCCACCATGAGACGGCAGCGCTTCATCCGAAAGCTTCCTTCTTATTTTTTCTAGGTCAAAACACACCATATAGCAGAAGATGGGCATCGGGGGCCTGACAGTGGGCCCATAAGGCCGGGGGGCGCTCCCTCCACCCTTGTGGCTGGCAGGTGGCCCCCCTCTGGTGCTTTCTTCACCCAATATTTTTTATATATTCCAAAAATATTCTCTGTGAAGTTTCAGGACGTTTGGAGTTGTGCGGAATAGGTCTCTAATATTTGCTCCTTTTCCAGTCCAGAATTCCAGCTGCCAGCATTCTCCCTCTTATGTAAATCTTATAAAATAACAGAGAAAAGGCATAAGGATTGTGATATAATGTGTAATAACAGCCCATAATGCAATAAATATTGATACAAAAGCATGATGCAAAATGGACGTATCAACTCCCCCAAGCTTAGACCTTGCTTGTCCTCAGGAGAGTGCCGAAATCTAAAAATATGCCCACCTGTTTAGAGATAGAGCTGTCGACAATATAAAATATAGACATGAGGGCATCATGATCATCTTTAGAACAACAACACATATTGCCATATAATTTCCTATGCTAAAGTAACAATTCATTCACAAGGCAAAGTATGAATCAGAAACTTCATTGAAAACTAACAAACTATGATCTCATTTAATGAAGCAATTGCAATTTATCATAACATCAGAAAGAGTCAATATAAGAGCTTATCAGCAAGTTCACATACACACCTATCATTTAATTTTTCACAATTGCTAACACTCACGTGATACTTATGGGTTGAAAGCTTCAATCATACACAGAGAAAGATAGGGGCTTATAGTTTTGCCTCCCAACCTTTTACCTCAAGGGTATGGTCAACAATACTACTTTATGATAACCTACATCCGGTGGATATATATCCGGCCATACTTTGGCGCAGCCCACCTCGAATATAGCTCCCTTGTGGGAGCGGCGAACGAGCCAGAAGAATTTCCGCCATAATTTGATATGGGCCTCACAGCCTAGGAACAGCTCGCAGAGAGCACGAAGCCCGCGATATGCAGGATGGATCCGGGCGTCATATTGTGCAGTTTGAGGCTATATTACTCCAGGAGACCTCTGAGGAAAGGGTGGATAGGGAATCTTACGCCCCTCAGAATGAAAGAAACAAAGCACACCTGCTCCTCTTTAGAAATATTGGGGAAATTTTCTGCCAGGGCTTCGCCATTGAGGGAAGTCAATGAAGCCCGAACAGAGACTAGATGTGCAGGTGGAAGATAACCTTGCCTCTGAAGTTCATTCAGATGGGCGTGTAACACCGAGAAACTTTCCCAGTCACCTTTTTGAGAGTCGTAGGGGTGTGAGGAGGAGCCAGGAGTGCCGGCCATGCTTGGACGATTTCCTATGGCGAGTTCTAAGGATTTCCACGTGATGTGGAATGGCATCTGAGATCCAATCCCCTTAAATAGACTCCATCCCTGTATGGTCGAGGGGTTATTTGTAAAATATACCTGAACTGTTCACATTCGTCTGACACGTGGAAGCCGGGGCGACGGCGGCAAAAAACATGATATTTAATATGGAGCCGAACTATCGTCAATCTGAAGTATAATGGAGAACCCGCCTTACAAAGCCGAAGACATAAAGCTGGATACTACATCATCATTGAAGGCAAGTTCGGGGGCTACTGAGGGAGTCCTGGATTAAGGGGTCATCGGATGGTCGGCTACGCGACATGGGCCAGACTGATGGGCTGTGAAGGGAGAATATAAAAGGCCTTCCCCTGTGTCCGGATGGGACTCTCCTTTGCGTGGATGGAAAGCTTGGCGTTCGGATGTGAATATTCCTTTCTCTGTAAACCGACTCTGAACAATCCTAGGCCCTTCCGGTGTCTATATAAACCAGAGGGTTTAGTCCGTAGAGGCAATCATAATTATACAGGCTAAACATCTACGGTTTAGTCATTACGATCTCGAGGTAGATCAACTCTTGTAACCCCTATACTCATCAAAGTCAATCAAGCAGGAAGTTGGGTATTACCTCCATCAAGATGGCCCGAACATGGGTAAACATCGTGTCCCTTGCCTCCTGTTACCTTCGATCCTCAGACGGACAGTTTCGGACCCCCTACCGGAGATCGGCCGATTTTAACACCGACATTGGTGCTTTCATTGAGAGTTCATCTGTCTTGTCAATAGAAGGATCGATGGCTCACCTTATCGTCAACAACAAAATCACCTCTGGAAGGGCCCTAGTTCCTGGGCACATGCTCCAGCTCGGCAGTTTCACCATGGGCACCCACCTGGCCATTAAGCGCAAGGCGGTCTCTCAGTTCGCCAAAAAGCATCTCCGCATCGAACCCGAAAGCGTCTATAGGATGTATGCGGCAGACATCTCATCTTTGAATGAACTGCTAGGTCGCTTCGTTGCCCTAGGGGTCGCAACAGACTATGATCTAATTGGGCTTAAACCCGATCAGACGGAAATCAGGTCCCCACCTGTCACCCACCTGGTGACAGTTGTGGAGGAGCTAGTTGAGGATACATCCCCTCCTATGCTAGGGAAAAACTATGTTCGGATCTCCGAGCCCTGCGAGCCGGATACCCATCTTCGGGAGGAGACCTTTCGTTCTCCGAACATAGAACCAGGTGTTGAGCCTAAAAATTCCCAGGACACTCTAGATCCTGGGACGGTAACCTCAGAAATGTTTCGAATTCCGGATTCCACAGTGGGTCTGGGCTTGGATTTAAACCCACCCACCCACCACAAGCAATACTCTCCAAGCAATTCAGGTCCCCCGGACATATGCGACTTAATGTATGTAGATCAACAACCTCGGGAGATAGTCCATCACTTTTGGGCTAGATTCCTACTTGCTAAAAACAAGATTAAAGATTGCTACGACGAATCTTTTGCTGCAACTGTATGGATGAAGGGATCCTCAAAGCCCTCAACCGCCACCGCATACTGCACTTTGCAAATTTGGCACACATAGTATAGAAGTACTGCACAATGGAAAGCGCCTGGAATCCCAAGCCAGCTCGGTGGGAACCATCGGCCTTTAAGCCACCCACCGGTCGGGAAAAAAGGATGCACCCTCACGGGGCACCTGATCACCGCTACATGGACAAGAAAATCAAGCCCTTAATGGGACATAGAACTGTCCTTTATGAATGGCTCGACAAGCCGTGTGAGATAAACACGACGCCAACATCCGAACCAACACATAGCCTTCGGGCATGTTGGATACTCCGGCAGGTGGCTAAGAGTGGTGAAGCCCTCCTCACCAACACCACACCAGAAAAGTACTCCTCGGAGGATAACGATCTCAATGTGCTTACGGTCTTCGAGAGCATTTCTTCAAAGAATTGGCACAAAAGGGCGCTCCGCGACCTCCCCGAAGTCAACCAAGAAGCTAGAATAAATCCTTGGAACGACATGGCGATAACCTTTAACCCTACTGACGAACCACGGGTCCGATCAGTCTGAGCACCAACCGCTCTAGTTCTGAACCCAATTGTGGATGGCTCTCATCTGACAAAAGTGCTCATGAACGGTGGCAGCGGATTAAACCTCATTTATGAGGACACGCTCGACAAAATGCAAATGGACAAGAACCGCATCGAGTAGAGCAGTACAACCTTTCAAGGCATTATTCCAAGTCGAGAAGCACGATGTTCAGGAAAAAATAAACTTGATGTACTATTCGGCACACCTGAGAACTACAGGTCCGAAGAGTTAATCTTACAGGTGGACCTTTCAACAGCGGATATCACGCCCTGTTGGGGCGAGATGCCTTCACACGCTTTCAAGCTATACCTCATTACGGGTACATGAAGCTCAAAATGCCTAGGCCCAACAGAGTCATCACTATCGCTAGTGATCCGGACATATCGCTCTGCGCCGAAAACAAAACTGCATCCCTGGTCCTCAAGGCACTATCCAAAGCCCTGGCGGCCGAGAAATTCACCGCTCTGCGCTCCATAGTGGATAGAGACGACGTAATTCTCGATAAAAGGCCTAAATCCACTTCTTTCAAGCCAGCAGACGAAATAGTCAAATTCCAAGTCCACCCGACGGATCCTAATAAAACAATAGCCATTGGAGCACAGCTACATCCGACGGTCGACGCCGCTCTAAGAGCATTCCTGCGTGAGAATTGGCACATCTTCGCCTGGCACTCTTCGGATATGCCTGGAATCCTACGTAGACTAGCCGAACACAGCCTCAACATAATAAAGGGGTTCAAGCTAGTCAAGCAGATGCTTCGGTGATTTTCCAAACACAAGCGACAAGTTATGGGGGAGGAGCCAGACAAACTACTTGAAGCCGGGTTTATTCGAGAGATAAAACACCCGGATTGGCTAGCAAACCTGGTCATGGTGCCACAGAAGGACAAATCCTGGCGCCTTTGTGTCAATTTCAAAGACCTCAATAAAGCCTACCCTAAGGACCTCTTCCCACTGCCCCGCATCGACCAGATCAACGATGCAACCGCAGGACACGATTCATTATGTTTCCATGATGCATACTCCGGACACCATCAAATTAAGATGAAGGAATCCAATCAAGCCGTGATAGCACTAATTACCCCGTACGGGCCTTTTTGCTTCAACACTATGCCTTTCAGACTCAAAAACGCCAATGCCACCTACCAACGCATGATTCGAACATGCCTGGAAAAACAAATTGGCAAGACAGTGGAGGTATACGTAGATGATGAAGTCATGGAAACTAAACATGTCGAATCATTGGTGGACGACTTACGTCTTACATTCGACAACCTTCGAACATATGACATATGGCTCAATCTGGAAAAATGCGTCTTCGGCGTTCGAGCAGAAAAGTTGCTCGGGTTCATCGTTTCCAATAGAGGAATCAAGGCAAACCCAGCCAAAATTTGAGCCTTGTCACAGTTGGCAATTCCAACAGACCTAAAGCAGGTCCAAAAATTAGCTAGGTGCGTGACAACCTTGAGCCACTTTATCACCATATTTGGAGAGAAGGCGCTGCCGCTATACAGCCTGCTTCGACATACCGACCACATTGAGTGGACAGAAGCGGCAACAACTGGGTTGGAAGAAATAAAAGCTCTATTAGCAAACAACCCAGTCCTTGCCGCGCCTAACATCGGTGAACCCATGCTACTATACATATCCGCAACTCATCAGGTGGTGAGCACAGTACTCGTCATTGAATGACAGGAAGAGGGACATAAATTCCCACTCCAAAACCCCCATATACTACGTATCGGCGGTTCTCACACCATGCAAATCCCGGTACCCGCACTATCAAAAGATAGCATATGCGGTCTTCATGGCATCTCGGAAGCTGAGACACTACTTTCAAGAGTGCTCGATCATGGTAGCCGCCGAGGTACCAGTCAATGATATCATAAATAATCGAGACGCCACTGGCCACATTGCAAAATGGGCCATCAAGATCCTACCGTTTGAAATAACGTACAAACCACGTCGGGCTATTGAATCTCAGGTGTTAGCCGACTTCGTCGCCGAGTGTATAGAAGCCTAACTCCCTAAAGAGTACGGTACATACTCCAACTGGGTGATGTACTTCGACGGCTCTAAAATGTTAGCCGGAGTGGGGACTGGTGTCATCCTGACATCCCCTATAGGGGACACAGTCCGTTACATATTGCAAATCATGTACACGGACTCCAATAACACAGCCGAATATGAGGCCCTACTGCATGGTCTCCGGATGGCTATTTCTATGGGCATACAACACCTCAAGGTGCGCGGGGATTCAAACCTAACAATATCCGAAATAAACAGAGAATTAGATGCAAAAGATCCAAAGATGATAGCTTACCGCAATGTTGTGCTCAAAATATCAGCTCGGTTTGAGGGGCTCGAGTTTCATCACGTGGCCTGAGATAGTAACCAAGTAGCGGACATCCTTGCTCGAATGGGCGCTAAATACGACCCTGTCCCACCTAACACCTTCGTGGAAATGCCCTTCCAGCCATCCGCGGTATGGCAGGACAAGAGCGGAAATACCAGTCTGGCGCTGATCACACCCCGGGATACCGAACATGATTCAGCCATCATCAGGGGCTCGGGCACAGAACCAACACCTTCCACCCATGTAATCTTGATGGTAATCGCCCCATGGACCGAACCCTTCCTAGCCTACCTTAATAGGCTGGAGCTCCCTTAGGACGAGAACGAGGCTCGTCGCATCGTTCGACGTTTGAAAGCCTACAAGGTTCATGAAGGAGAGCTCTACAGGAAAAGCACTATCGGAGTCCTTCAAAGATGTATCTCCGAAGAGGAGGGACGTCAGCTCTTGGCCGAAATACATGCTGGTCTTGGCAGCCATCACGCCGCAGCTCGGGCCCTTGTAAGTAAGGCCTTATGTACAGGTTTCTTTTGGCCCACGTCCCGAGCAGACGCGCAAGACCTCGTACCACGCTGTGTCGGATGCCAGCCCTTTGCCAATCAAAGCCATATGCCGCCCACTGCCCTATGAACAATCCCCATTACTATGCCTTTCAGGGGGTGGGGCTGGACACTGTAGGACCCCTTAAAGGGGGAAACCATAAGAAAAAATATTTGCGGGTGATGGTGGATAAATTCACTAAGTGGATAGAGGCCAAACCTGTTAAAACGGCTGAAGTCGGACCGGTGATAGACTTCATTTCCGGTGTCGTACACCATTATGGTGTCCCACATAGTATTATTACTGACAACGGCTCTAACTTTACAACAGACGAGGTAAAAAATTGGTGAGCTAATCTAGGTATCAAACTCGATTATACCTCCGTGTATCACCCCCAAACAAATGGTCAAGTGGAACGGGCCAATGGCCTGATAATGAGCGGAATCAAACCCAGACTAGTCCCATCCTTAAAGGAGTCGGATGAACACTCAGTCTAGGAGCTCGACTCCGTACTCTGGGGGTTGTGGACCACACCCAATCGCACGACCAGATACACACCGTTCTTCATGGTGTATGGCGCAGAGGCCGTCTTGCCTAGAGATATTATTCATGACTCACCTCGAGTGCGCATGTACGAGGAGAGAGAGGCGACTTAGATGTCCTGGAGGAGGAGCGCAATGCCGCAAAGGCCCGTTCCGCATTCTACAAACAACAAGCTCGAAGATACCAAAGCAGAGAAGTGCCGGCTTAGACTTATGATGTCAGTGAATTCGTTCTATGCCTACCAGAGAAGAAAAAGGACAAGCTCAAGCCCAAATAGGAGGGTCCCTTCGTTATAGATGAAGTTCTCACTAGAGGAGCCTATTGCCTTCGCAACGCATCAGACAAATCGCTTAGAGCCGAACCCATGGAACGTTGCTTGACTCCGAAGATTCTACGCCTAAGTCCGAACACATTGTTCATTACCTTTTTCTACTTTTTTCAGTTTTTTCCCTTGTTATTTTTCCCTTACAACTTCTAACGTGTGTTCGGGTAAGCAGAAAACTTGAGGGGTATATATCTTTAAATGTACTCACCCCACCATAACTGGGGGCTTCCTCTAATAGAAGCTTATTATCATTTCGAGCATAAAGCTCACCATATACGTGTCTTGTTTGCTCATTATACGTCCTGTCTTCGCCATTATATGCACCTGTATTGTGACGCCCCAAGACCGATGATCGAGAAGACTTCCTTAGGTTCCGGGTTTCTCCGTGTGTTTCTTTTTTGTTTGCTCCTTTTATTTTTGCGTTGCATCATGTCATCATGCCATCATGTCATAAATCTTTTGCAACTCAACTAAATAAATGGCATGGATCTTTGATCCATTTAAACTGAGGGAATTCACATGGTGATTCTCTTTACAACATATCCTCTCGATATTTAGAGAGCTATAGTAAATATTCCAATTATTTGGATTTACCGCAAACACACTTGCAAAATATCGCAATGCCTTTGTTATCTTAATTCTTGGTCTCCAACATGGCCATATATTTCTTTCATCATATTTCGGAGCTCCACCAAAAATTCGAACATTTTTGGAAACCTCTATTTCCTAGCCCTTGTTCAAACCATTTGATTTAAATTCAAATGACTTTGAATTAATTCCTTGCAATCATGTCTCTCCTATTTTTCTTGGAACCAACGCATTTTTGCGAGTCCGAGAATATTATCTACGTGCGCTAATTCTTTCCCTAACCCCCTCCCTCTTTATTTTCTTCTCCAATTTTGTTTTATGCTTAGAAATAAGGGAGAGAGAGGAGAGAGCCCAGCAGGCTGGCCTCTAGGGCCCATCCCTAGGCCCAGCCGCGCCCTGCCTCATCCCTAGGCCATCTAGCACCTGGGCCGCCCAATCTCCGCAGCCAGGCCGGCCCATTTGTGGCAAGCCCACCTGGCCTCACCTAACCTCACCCTAGGCCCGACCATAACTTCTCCCTCTCGATCTCTTCCTCGCACCCCGCGCCGCCAGGAGAGAAGCGCACTGCGCGTGATCCCATCTCTCCCTCTCGCCTCACACAGGAGCCACCGCGCCTTCCTCCATCAGCTCCGCCTTGCACGAGCCCGATCCCCTCGCTCTTTCCTTCCTTCGTCTCCCTCTCCTCTCTTCCACCTCGATCCAGGGGAGGAGCCCCATCGCTCAATCCTCTCCAAGCCGCCGGTGATGACCGAGCCTGTCCCTGTCGCGCCCCTCCATCGCGTAGCCCTGCCTCCGTTCCCGCGACCATGCGGCGGCCAGTAGCAGGGAACTTCGCGCGCCCCTGCTCGAAGAAGCTGTCGCCTCCCCGACCAGACCTGGTGCCTCACCGTCCCAGCACTGGACCTGGAGCCCGCATGTCCGCCGGCGACCTCGACCTCCATGCCTCATCCCCGAGCTCTGAGTTGCCACCGCCTTGCTCCTCCCTCGCCGTGCTCTCGTCGGTGAGCAGCCCCAGCAGGTCGTCCTCGCTGCCGCTGCGACCAGCAGGAGCTCGTCCTCTTTTGCTCCACACCGCATGGCCCTCTTCGTCCGTGGCTTCGCCTCTCTGCTCGTCACCTGTCCGCCGGCGACCACCAAGAACACCACCGCCTCCTCCCGGTGCAGAGGAACTCCTGCCCAAGCCGTCCCTTTTTCTGCCACGTCCACCACCAAGTACCATGACGTACGGTGCCCGAACGTCCACCACAACAGCACCAAGTTCCACCACCGATGATCGTTTTGGATATGTCAAGACCCGGACCGACAAGTACCCCAACGTTATGTGTACAACGACTGTCGCCGAAGACCCGGGTAGCAAAAACGTCAAGTACCTATGACCAAAGAACACCAAGTACCTCTCCGAAAAACGAACATGTACCACTACGTCCGGAGGCATCGGATCCGTCAAGTCCAACAACGAATGGGTACAAGTATCGGCGACCCCGAACAACTATGAAACGTGAACCTCTACTTCCCCTGCAAAACGTGCTCCACTACCATCGCCGAGTTCGCGAGAACCTCTACCGTCGACCCTAGAGCATACGAGATCGACTACTTCCACTACCGCTGTCGCGAGAACGCCTACTTCCCTCTACGAACGAGAACCGTTCCCTTTGCACGCTAAGAAGGTATAACCCCGAGACGACACCCGTGGACCGAATGCTTGTGTTGTATGAGATGCATGGTTGGTTGTTTTATTCGCTCGTGAACCTTAGTTGTTCCTCCTTGTTGCCATGTCGTCGACATGTGGGAACCTGGTAACCGGGAGCACCCCACCGTTCTTCGCATGACACACTCCCGTCACACTTGTTCTTTTCCACTGGCATCTCAATCAAGTTTCCGGAACCGGAACGTTGCCATGGCACCGTTTCCGTTATCGTCGTCGTGGCATCCTTTCTTTCCGCCACGATGACAAATGCTCCATATAATGCTCTTATCAACATTTTCTTCAAAACTTGCATAAACTGGCACATGTCATCCGCATCATGTTAACAACATCAAGAATGTTTAAAATTGTTGTTGGTATTAATTTTCTAAATGCATATGGGAATTTACCGGATTTGTTGTTTGTTATATCCGGCCCCATTTAAATTGTTTAGTTAGATAGTTTCTTTTATACTTCACCCCATGCCATGCTAACCAACATTTAATATTGTTGGGTACATAAACAAGAGCGAACTAAATAATTATTGTGGTGTCCATCAATATGCAACTCGTGGCATATTGAGCTCCACTTAATTTGTAGTTTTGTTTGTGCATTTTGCCATGCCATGCTTCATTAAACCGGGCATGCACCATACTTGATTGTGCATAATGCCATGATTATGTGATGGTTGTTTACCATGTTGTTTTCTTCTTTCCGGTGATGCTTCTTTGGGTTAGTTCCGGTAACGTTGCGTTTGTGAGGATCCGTTGGCTATGTCCGTTTTTCTTCTTCATGGACTCGTTCTTCTTCCTTGCAGGATCTCAGACAAGATGATCATACCCTCATAATCACTTCTATCTTTGTTTGCTAGATGCACGCTCTATTGCTATGCGTATGCTGCGATACCCACCACTTGCTTATCATGCCTCCCATATTGCCATGTCAAACCTCTAACCCACCTTGTCCTAGCAAACCGTTGTTTGTCTATGTTACCGCTTTGCTCGGCCCCTATTATAGCGTTGCTAGTTGCAGGTGAAGATTGGAGTTTGTTCCATGTTGGAACATGGATATTTTGTTGGGATATCACAATATCTCTTATCTAATTAATGCATCTATATACTTGGTAAAGGGTGGAAGGCTCGGCCTTATGCCTGGTGTTTTGTTCCACTCTTGCCGCCCTAGTTTCCGTCATACCGGTGTTATGTTCCTTGATTTTGCGTTCCTTACATGGTTGGGTTATAATGGGAACCCCTTGACAGTTCGCCTTGAATAAAACTCCTCCAGCAAGGCCCAACCTTGGTTTTACCATTCGCCACCTAGCCTTTTTCCCTTGGAAATCGCACATCCCGAGGGTCATCTTTATTTTAACCCCCCCGGGCCAGTGCTTGTCTAAGTGTTGGTCCGAAACAGAGCCACTTGCGGCGCCACCTCGGGGAAACTTGAGGGCTGGTTTTAGCTGTACGTAGTGTTCATCCGGTGTTGCCCTGAGAACGAGATATGTGTAGCTCCTATCAGGATGTCGGCGCATCGGGCGGTCTTGCTGGACTTGTTTTACCATTGTCAAGATGTCTTGTAACTGGGATGGCGAGTCTGATCGAATTGTATTGGGAGATGGAATATCCTTCATTGACCGTGAGAGCTTGTGATGCGCTAAGTTGGGACACCCCTGCAGGGATATGATCTTTCGAAAGCCGTGCCCGCGGTTATGGGCAGATGGGAATTTGTTAATGTCCGGTTGTAGAAACCCTGAAGACTTATCTTAAATTAAAATGCATCAACCGCATGTGTAGCCATGATGGTCTCTTTCTGGCGGAGTCCGGGAAGTGAACACGGTGTTGGAGTTATGCTTGACGTAGGTTGTTCTAGGATCACTTCTTGATCATAGTTTCTCGAACGTGCTTTGCCTTCTCTTCTCGCTCTCATTTGCGTATGTTAGCCACCATATATGCTAGTCGCTTGCTGCAGCTCCACCACATACCTTTTCCCTACCTATAAGCTTAAATAGTCTTGATCGCGAGGGTGTGAGATTGCTGAATCCCCGTGACTCATAGATTACTTCAAAAACCAGTTTGCAGGTGCCAATGATACCGTGCAGGTGACGCAACCGAGCTCAAGGAGGAGCTCGATGAAGATCTTGTTCATCGTGTAGTTTCGTTTCAGTTGATCAGTAGTGGAGCCCACTCGGGACGATCGGGGATCTGTGTAGCATTTGGGGTAGTCTTCTTTTATTTTGGTTCCGTAGTAGGACCTTCATTGTATCTGGATGATGTAATGCTTTATTCATGTATTGTGTGAAGTGGCGATTGTAAGCCAACTATGTACCTCCTTTCTTATTCATTACATGGGTTGTTGTGAAGATTACCTTACTTGCGATATTGCTTTCAATGCGGTTATGCCTCTAAGTCGTGCTTCGACACGTGGGATATATAGCCGCATCGAGGGCGTTACATGTATGACTTCAGTTTTTGCCAAGCTGGGTTGGCTGACTCCTGTGCTTATGCCCTACGTTACCACTCATTTGGCTAGGGCATAAAGGGAGCACCTCTGCGTACAACCGGGTCATCTAGACATGTACCTCAGACGGGTGAAGCCAAAAGCTAGCGTTCTTAAGGAAATAATTGGTCGGCAGACGAAAGACGAAATGCCTTTGCAGCAAAATTAACAACTAAAAAGACTCATGTGATTCTTTCGCATCATGACTTAGTCATGCATAAACGCATGCCAGCCCAGGGAGCAGAACCCTTAATGGAACTATTCTTTCTGGAAGATGTTTCTTATGTTAAACAGTAATATAACATAACTCCCGAAATACAGTCTGTCTGTTCAAGCATTATGACTGGATCGCATGTTTTCCAAACATACTTGGTGTTTCCCACATGTATAGTTTTTGGAAACACTCCACCCTTAGGTTTTGGAGTTTTAAAGCAAAAGGTCTGCCATGGCAATCTTTTACAATTTGGCCAGAGATAAGCTTTGCCGATAAAGTGTATCATCAGATAAAATTACACAGCTACTCTTTATCTATGTCGTCTACCAGGCTGTCTAGTTTACAGTCCTGCTGTGAAAATTTGCCGGCTATCTTTACCTGGTCGTACAGCAAGCTAACCAGAATTTCCTATCCATCTGGTCCACCAGGTCCGACACGGGCCATATGATTCGGATCAAGTCTGCTATACAGCGTTTTCACCATGGCCCAGGCCTCTCCCGTGCACCTTCTCGACATGCCGATGCTTTCCACACCTTAAAACAAAGACGAGCTCCCTTGAATAACTCTTTGATCTCCCCCATCATTCCTGGAGGAGAATCGGATGGCCATAAATCCTTCGCCAGATTCCTCATGGCTTTCCGAGCTCACTCGTGCACTTTGGATAGCTCTTGCAGCACGTCGCCTTGGAATCCGGACACTTCTCCTTTGGGCCGCCTAGTTAACAAATCTACAAGCACAAATCTCATAAAAAATTTCCATCAGGGGATTTTATGAAAGTTAGGTTTAGGGACATACTAAATATGCCACCTTTCAACTTTCGGTTCCCCTTCAAGGTGTCCGATAGTTGGGCTCTTACGTCCTCCAGCTCCCCCACTTGCCTGATATTGGCATCCTATAGTTCGTTCTTCTCATCCCTAGTGCATGTGAGTATACATTGACCAGCGGCTTCTTGCCTTTCGGCATGCTGTTTATCCGCATGCGCAACCTTCAGTCTGTCCTCCAGCTGATCCGAGATCCTGCAGCCGTAAACAAAACAGTGTATATTTGAAAAAAAACATTGTTGGCGCATAATCATATTTTTCCGGACAGTGATGGACCTTACCATTCGGTGCCTTCTTGGACTTCTCCAGTTCGGCGGTGACAGCAGTAATCTTTGTCCGACATTCTTCAAGCTCCTTGGATAGCATGTCATTTTTCTCAGCGAGTACTTAATAATACAACGATCCTTACATCAGTTGGGGCCAAATTGTTTCAAGTCTCTGGGGCTACGCGCACATGAGTCTTGCACCTAAAAAAAGCTCTTACCCGCATATACTTTGAAAGCTGGTGTGTGGCTCCAGCAAGCCCATACCGAGCAGCTCAGATATATGCCTCCGCAGAATTGAGGGCATGGCACGCCTCTAAGGTAAAACTAGGATCGCGCATGGCCTCTTTCCTCCGTCGATGATTCATCGCGCTCTCCACCTCAGAATTGGTGACATATACATCATCTGAATCCTCTTGGAAATGACAATATGGCATTTTAACCATATCAACCCTAGTCTTCACGGCAGTGTCCCGGGCCATATTGGTCGATGCACGGCCGGCGAGGTCCCCGGATGTGATCCGGCATATGCTCTTCCTGTAGGATGACCCAAAGGAAAACGTCACAATTCGGTCTGCCCGCCGGGTGCATATTAAAAACTATACCTCTTTGGTGAAGGTAGGGGCGCGGTAGTATCACCGTTGTCCTTTCTTTTTAAGGACTCACCCTGCGCAGGTGTCGCCTTCCTAGAAGACACCTTCGATACAGCTTGGCGAGACGAGTGTCGCCCCTTCGGAGCATGAGATTGTGCGGTGGGTGAGGTGCGACAGAAAAACTATTTTGGAGGAGACGTCTCCTGGGTACTTACGTGGGAGGAGGGGAGAAGGCCGGGGTAATCGTCTATAATATCCACTTCCGTGCCATCGTAGCTCGCGTGATAAAAGATTCCCTCCTTAAGCTCTATAAATATGTCCGGATCTTCTTCATATCCAGGATCTAGATCCCGATTATGATCCTCTAGCTATGGAGCGGGGCTGTGGATCCCCCCGACGATCTTTCTCCATTCCTATTAGAAGCAGCCGGATTAGTTTCGACTAGCATAACTCTGGAAAAGTATTGAATAAAGTCGGTCGTCAAAAACTTACCCAGTCGATGAAGTTGTACATGGAAAAACCTTCCCGACACTTCAAGTGAGTGAAATCTTCCTTCCCCCCTTTGAAAAGATCAGCCAAGATGGTGGCCAGGGCGGCAAAGTTGTCCGGACCCTGGCGACGACAATAGGATGCATTGTCCTCCCCGTTGTAATGCCACATGGGAAAACCCCTAGATTGGAACGGCTGAACGCATCACGTTATTGAAATTGCCATTACCTCAATTATTGATAGCCCGGAGTTGGCAAGTACTCTGATTTTGCTTGCCAACCTCGCGACCTCCGCACTATCCCTTTCCTCGAGGCTCTGGGGATGCTAGCTGGCGCATTTCTTTAAAGGACTGCTGGAGAATTCAGGAAGGCCACGCCGGATTGGGTCTGGAAGAACTACGTCTTCAATATAAAACCATTCCGAGGGCCACTCTTCGGATGCCTTCTTCGGAGTGCCGGACAGGTATCCTGTTCCAGCTATGCTCCATACTTCAGCGCCGCCCACCTCGAATATAGATCCCTTTTAGGAGCGGGGAACGAGGCAGAAGAATTTCTGCCATAATTCGAAATGGGCCTCACAGCCTAGGAACAGCTCGCAGAGAGCAACAAAGCCCGTGATATGCAAGATGGAGACGGGCGTTAGATTGTGCACTTGGAGTCCATTATACTCTAGGAGACCTCTGAGGAAAGGCTGGATAGGGAATCATATGCCCCTCAGAAGGAAAGAAACAAATCATACCCGCTCCTCTTTAGAAAAATGGCGGAAATTTTCCGCCAGGGCTTCACCATTGAGGGAAGTCAATCTAGCCCGAATGGAGACTAGATCCGCAGGAGGAAGATATCCCTGCCTCTGAAGTTCATTCAGATGGGCGTGTGACACCATCCATGTATGGTCAAGGGGTCATTTGTAAAATATACCTGAACCATTCACATTCGCCTGACATATGGAAGCCGGGGCGACGGCGGCAAAAAACATGATATTTAATTTGGAGCCGAACTATCATCAATCTGAAGTATAATCGAGATCCCACCTTACAAAGCCGAAGACATAAAGCCGAATACTACGTCGTCATTGAAGGCATGTTCGGGGGCTACTGAGGGAGTCCTGGATTAAGGGGTCCTCGGATGGTCGGGCTATGTGACATGGACCGGACTAGTGGGCGTGAAGGGACAATATAGAAGGCCTTCCCACGTGTCCAGATGGGACTCTCCTTTGCATGGATGGAAATCTTGGCATTCGGATGGGAAGATTCGTTTCTCTGTAAACCGACTCTGTACAATCCTAGGCCCCTCCAGTGTCTATATAAACCGAAGGGTTTCATCCGTAGAGGCAATCATAATCATACAGGCTAGACATCTAGGGTTTAGTCATTACGATCTCGAGGTAGATCAACTCTTGTAACCCCTATACTCATCAAAGTCAATCAAGCAAGAAGTAGGGTATTACCTCCATCAAGAGGGCACGAACCTGGGTAAACATCGTGTCCCTTTCCTCCTGTTACCTTTGATCCTCAGACGCGCAGTTCGGTACCCCCTACCTAAGATCGGCCGGTTTTAACACCGACAGTCATCCCAAAAGTAATGTCTTATATCATAGAAAAACTTTTTCTTTTGCTGCTATGTGAAACTACGTGGTATAATCTTAGCAACAATATAATTAGCATAATCCGCTTACCATGGAGTATTACGAGAAGCATTTATCACAACTAATTATTCATCAAGAAAAATATCATCAATAGGCAATGGGTCATCAAGAACATTTTCTAATCTAGACAAGTTCTCTGCAACGGGGTTCTCGGCTCCCTTTCTATCAATAATATGCAAATCAAATTCTTATAACAAGAGAACCCATCTAAGAAGTCTAGGCTAAGCATCTTTATTTTCCGTAAGATATTTAATAGCAGCATGATCAGTGTAAACAGTTACTTTGGAATCAACAATATAAGATCTGAATTTATCACAAGCAAAAACAACTGCTAAAAATTCTTTTTCAGTAGTAGCATAATTTCTTTGGGCACTGTCTAGAATTTTGCTAGCATAATGAATAACATTCAAGCCTAGTTGTGGGCAGGGGCTGATGCCTTCCCACCCACCCAGGTTCAAGCCATGGTACTTGCAACTTGGGTTTGTTGCACCTATTATACTGTAGGGGCCTCCCTTATAGTCTTATTGTCAAAAAACATTCAATTTCTTATCAACCTTTTGTCCTAGAATAGCACCAACAGCATAATCACTAGCATCACAAATAATTTCAAAGGGTAAATTCCAACCATGTGGCTGAACAATAAGTGCAGAAATCAAGGATTTCTTAAGTACTTCAAATGCTTCTACACAATCATGATAGAAACAAAAGGAACATCTTTTTGCAAGAGATTAGTAAGTGGCCTAGAAATTTTAGAGAAGTCTTCAATAAACCTCCTATAGAAACCAACATGACCGAGAAAACTTCTTATACCTTTGCTATCTTTAGGACATGACATCTTTTCAATAGCATCTACTTTAGCTTTATCAACTTCAATACCTCTTTTAGAAATTTTATGCCCCAAGACAATACCTTCCTTAACCATAAAGTGGCACTTCTCCCAATTCAGTACAAGATTAGTTTCTTCACATCTCTGCAAAACTCGATCAAGGTTGCTTAAGCAATCATCAAAAGAAGTTGTATAAATGGAGAACTCATCCATGAAAACCTCAACAATCTTTTCATGAAAGTAAGAGAATATAGCAGTCATGCATCTTTGAAAGGTAGCCGGTGCATTGCATAAACTAAAAGGCATACGTCTACAAGTAAAGGTACTGAAAGGGCAAGTAAAAGTGGTCTTTTCGTGATCATCTTTTGACACAGGTATTTGAGGGAAACCAGAATAACCATCCAAAAAGCAAAAGTGTGTATGTTTGGATAATCTTTCTAGCATTTGATCAATAAAAGGTAGAGGGTCATGATCTTTCTTAGTAGCTTTGTTTAGTTTGTGAAAGTCAATTACCATTATAACATGTAATAATTCTGTGTGGGATCAATTCATTCTTATCATTGGGAACAACAGTAATCCCTCCCTTCTTAGGGACACAATGAACACGACTTACCCACTTACTATCAGCAATAGGATAAATTATAACTGCATCCAGAATCTTTAGCATTTCATTTCTTACCACTTGTTTCATCTTAGGATTTAACCGTCGTTGGTGATCAACAACCGGTTTAGCATCATGCTCCAAATTAATTTTGTGCTGACATAGAGTGAGACTAATGCCTTTAAGATCATCAAGAGTATATCCAATAGCAGCATGGTGCTTCTTCAGAGTTTTCAATAATTTCTTTTCTTCATGCCATGAAAGGTTAGCGCTAATAATAACATGATATATCTTCTTTTCATCAAGATAAGCATACTTCAAAGTATCAGGTAATTGTTTAAGCTCAAACACGGGATCACCCTTGGGTGGAGGAGGATCCCGAAGGATTTCAACACGCAAATTGTGTTTCAAAATAGGTCCTTGATTAAAGAATATTTCATATATTTCCCTTCTTTCATTCATAGACATACCATTCTCATGGTCTAGCAAATATTGTTCTAATGGGTCATTAGGAGGTACGACAATAGAAGCAAGACCAATAATTTCATCCTTACTAGGCAATTCTTTATCATGGGGTTGTCTACGAAATTTAGAGAAATTAAAATCATGAGACATATCCCCTAAACCAACAGTAACAATATCTTTCTCATAGTCTATCTTAGCATTAACTGTATTCAAGAAAGGTCTACCAAATATAATGGGACAAAAATCATCTTGTGGGGAAGCAAGAATAAGAAAATCAGTAGAGTATTTAATTTTCCCACACAAGACTTCAACATCTCTAACAATCCCAATTGGTGATATAGTATCTCTATTGGCAAGCTTAATAGTAACATCAATATCTTCTATCTTAGCAGGTGCAATATCATTCATAATTTATTTATATAAGGAAAAAGGAACAACACTCACACTATCACCCACATCACATAATCCAGGATAACAATGATCTCCTATTTTAACAAAAACAACACACATGCAACAACAGGTCTATGTTTATCTTTCATAATGGGTTTAGCAATCCTAGCAGCTTCATCACAAAAATAAATAACATGCCCATCAATATTATAAACCAAGATATCTTTAACCATAGCAATATTAGGTTCAATTTTAATTTGCTCAAGGGGTGTAGGTATTCTAGTATAACTCTTACAAACCAAAGTGGAAGCCTTAGCATGATCCTTTAATCAAAAAGGGAAAGGTTGTTTGTCAATATGAGCAGTAGGAACAATAGGATCAACATTGTAAGTAATAGTTTCTTCTTTAACTTTAATAGGTTCAACTACTTTAACTTAAATGGGAGGATGATATTTAAACCACTTCTCCTTATGGAGATCAACATGAGTAGAAATGATGAGCAGAAAGAAGCTACTATCTCAGAGTCAAGTCCATATTTAGTGCTAAAATCATGAAAAGCATCGGTGTACTTACCTTCGTCGAGTTCCCAATCTTCAGAGTTGTGTTTAATTCTTTCCAAAAAAATGCCATTTGAATTCAATATCCTTCTTCATAAAAGAACCGGTACAAGAAGTATCGAGCATGGTTGGATCATTATGAGAAAGTCGAGCATAAAAGTTCTGAATAATAATTTCTCTAGAGAGCTCATTATTGGGGCATGAATATAACATTGACTTAAGCCTTCCCCAAGCTTGAGCGATACTTTCTCCTTCACGAGGACAAAAATTATATATATAATTCCGATCCCGATGAACCAGATGCATAGGATAAAACTTCTAATGAAATTCCAATTTCAATTGGTTGTAGTTCCATGATCCAATATCATCACATAGCATATACCATGTCAATGACTTTCCCTTCAAATATAAAGGGAATACCTTCTTCTTTACAACATCCTCGGGCATACCTGCAAGCTTAAATAATCCACAGACTTCATCCACATAGATTAGGTGCATATCAGGATGTAATGTTCCATCTCCTGCATATGGATTAGCTAGCAGTTTCTCTATCATACCCGGATGAATTTAATAATAAACATTTTCAATAGGTGTTGTAGGTTCAGGAGAAACCCTTTGCTCTTCCGATCGAGGTGAAGATACCCCGAACAAGCCCCTCAAAGGATTATTGTGCATAGTAACAAGTGATAGTAAATTTCAGCACACTATATAAATGTTTCCTTACCAAATTCCACTTACAAAAGGCGCTTCACTCCTCGGCAATGGCGCCAGAAAAGAGTCTCTATGACCCACAAGTATAGGGGATCTATCGTAGTCCTTTCAATAAGTAAGAGTGTCGAACCCAACGAGGAGGAGAAGGAAATGATAAGCATTTTTCGGCAAGGTATTCTCTGCAAGCAGTGAAATTATCGGTAATAGAAAATTGTGTGATAAGATAATTTGCAACGGGTAGCAACTAAAAAAAGTAGAAAAGGTGCAGCAAGGTGGCCCAATCCTTTTTGTAGCAAAGGAAAAGCCTGGACGAACTCTTATATAAAGCAAAGCACTCCCGAGGACACCTGGGAATTACTGTCAAGTTAGTTTTCATCATGCTCATATGATTTGCGTTCGTTACATTGATAATTTGATATGTGGGTGTATCGGTGTAACACCCCATTTCTAACATTTCCCAATATTGGCAATATAACCATATTGTTCTTCATGAATCCCATGTGGTTTCCTCGTTGTTTTCGTTTTGGGGTTTTGAGTTGTTTCTTTTGCTTTGTCTTGTCATATATCTTTTTTGCCATTTGGTGTTGCACTTGTGCTTCTTTCATGTTGCAATTCATCATGCTCATCATGTGCATTGTGTGTTTCATGCATGTTATATTATTACCTACCCATGTGTGATCCATCCATGACCACCTCCTTGCATCACCTCTCCCCTCCTTCTCTTTCTTTTATTTGGCAAGTGCCATTTTCCCTCCTCCTTTAATGTCCAACTTTTCCCCAATATCCTAGCATCATGTCCTAAACCTCTCTGTCAAATTTCAATCAATTGGGAGTTGATTTGGTTGGGTTCAAAAATGCCTCAGGTTTGAATATAATTCAAACTTGTTTTATTTTTCTACGTCTAAAAATGCCCAACTCAATTTTCATAAATAGTGGGTAATTCCAGGGTCATGAGGATATTCTCATATCTCTCACACACCTCTCCTTTCCCCTGTGCATTTCTCTTTATATTTTCTGTCTGAAGAAAAGAGAAGAGAAAAGAACAACGACAGTAGAGCAGCCCAGCAGCGGCAGCGTAGCTTCAGCCGAGCGGCGGCCCATCTAGCCCAGCCCCGTAGCCCACCAGCGTGCGTGCCAGCCCTCGCGTCCTCCCTCTCTCTGTTTTTTCTCACCCACGCGTGCACGCACCCCTGCTAGCCCCTCGCCACATGGCCACCTCAGCCCCACATGTCAGTGGCAGCCCTATAGCCCACACCCACCTTTTCCCTCTCCTCTTGCCTTTGCCATGGGGACCGCAAGCACGAGCACGACGGCATGCACCACCCGTCGTCCTAGCCCCCTTCTAAACCCCTCTCCATGTCACCTGCCTCTCTAGGGTTTCCCTCTCCCATCCATTGCCACCGCCAGGTGAGTTTAGCCACCAGATCCGCCGTTCTCCGCCGTGCCCATGTGCATCTGGGAGCACGGCGTCGTCGCTGGCATGCTCTCCGTCGACCTCTGCCTCGCCAACCGTGTCCTTCTTCTTCCCCATCATCGACTACGTCCACTATATCGACTACGTGGAGCTGGAACCCGTCGCAACATCGTCTTCTTCCTCGTCTTTGACTCTGGCCATCGCAGCTATTCGATCGCCCTCACCATCGTCTCCGTCCACTTGACACCAAGACGAGCACCGCATCGTGTTCGTGGTGAGCTTGCGCACCTCCCCGTCCGCTTTTCCCTCTCATTAGCTTGCTCCGTCGTAGTTTGTCGTGGCTGCCCGAGCTCATCGATGTCGGTCCTCGTCTCCGACGAGGGTCCCGACCTCTTTAGACTCGTCGCTTTTGTCCATAGTGATCGCCGTCATACTAGGACCCCGCATAGCCCCTCCGCCGCACCTGCCATCCTCTCCAGCAAGTAGCTTGAGCTCGCGGTTTCCGCCTCTGTCACCTCGTCCCGGCGTCGCTTTTGTCGCCGTCCGGTGCCGTGTTTGCCTGGCGGGCGTGCGGGATTCGCGGGCGATTCTCATGCACATCTCCGCCGTTCGTTTTGGCCACCGGAGCAACTCCGGCGAGCTCTCCGCCGTCTCTACACCCCGGCGAACCCCTCCTTTGCATCCTCTGTTTTGCATCACCACCTTCGTCAGCCTCTCAGGGGACTAGGTCCCACCTGTCATCCCCTCTCCTCTTTTCTCCTTTTCTTTTATTATTTCTTTCGCAACGAATATTCCATTTCTGGCGTAGAGCATCTTTCCTTTTTTGTCTAGTCCATTTCTGGACATTTCCCTTTTGGGAAAATGCCATTTCTGTAATATCTATTTTAGGCAGGTTGCATATTTGTGAATTGTGGGGATTTTCCTATAAGAACCCCAACATATTATATATGCATTTGGGCTAGAAAAATCCCACCAATCTAGTGGTGGCATTAGTTTTTGCGTTTGACCAAGTTCATGACCATGTCATTTTACATCATGTTACTGTTTTGTCTTTTATGTGTATATTTATGCAAACATGTCTTTTATGTGTAGCTTCCTTTTCATGTCTACTCCATGCTAGATTTTATACATGCTAGGAGATGCTGTATATTGAGTGCCACAAGCTTGCAAAGTTGCTATCATGAATTTGATTCTGCCATGCATGAATTTCCTCTATGTATGAAATCTGTTCGTATCACTTGCCATGTTTGCATTGATGCTATCATCATTTCTGTAGATCTGTGGAGCAAGTTCAATAAGGAAGATTTGTTAATTGTTGTTAGTACTAGCATGCCATGCTCTAGTTTGCCATGATATGTTCCTGTAGTATATAGTTTACTAGGAATAAACATTGCTACCTGATGTTGTTTCTGTTATGCTCAGCAAATTTCTGCTAAGTCTGTTAACCTGATATGTTTTGCATTTTTGCCATTCTATTTTAGACCTGTTCTAGTGAGTTCTAGAAGTAGCACAGTGTTCATGATTTGTAGAGCTTCACCTGTAATTCACTGCCATGTATTTTGTTTTCCTGTTTGGGTGCCGTAGCATATTTAAACTTTGCATCTAAGTTTTCATGCTACTGTTTTCAACATATTGCATTGCATATTGTTTGGCTTGTCATTTGCAAACCGTGATCCGTTTCCGGTGATCTTTATATCGATTTCAACCGAAAGCTCTCGATCTATCTAGAGGCTTGCTTGGTTTGCCAAGTTAGTGCCACATTCATCTTTCCCCTTCCGGAGTACCCATATGCATTGCACATAATATCTTGCATTCCATGTCATGTGTTGCATCATGTTGCTTGCACATTGCACTATAATTGATTGTTGTTCTGTTGTTGTGTTCTTGCTTTGGGTAGAGCCGGGAGACAAATTCGTGGACGAGGACCCTATCGAGTACTTTAACAAGGAGCAAGGATTCAATACCTCTAAAAACATTGCAGGCAAGATGACCATTACCCCCGATATCATTTATGTATTTACTTAATAGTTGTTTGTTCTATCGCTATGTCACGCTACCTACCACTTGTTTATCAAGCCTCCCTTATTGCCATGTCAAGCCTCTAACCCACCTTCCTAGCAAACCATTGTTTGTCTATGTTACCGCTTTTGCTCAGCCCCTCTTATAGCGTTGCTAGTTGCAGGTGCGTGCATGTTGTTTCATTTTGGAACATGGATATGTTGGGATATCACAATATCTCTTATTTAATTAATACATCTACATACTTGGTAAAGGGTGGAAGGCTTGGCCTTTTTCTTGGTGTTTTGTTCCACTATTTCCGCCTTTGTTTCCATCATACCGGTGTTATGTTACTTGAATTTTGCGTTCCTAACACGGTTGGGGTGTAATGGGCCCCCCTTGTCTCTTCGCCTAAAGTAAAGCTTTCCTGAGGAGATCCAACATTGGTTTTACCGTTTGCCTAATAACAACTAAAATTTTGCATAGGGAGTAATTAACCCGAGGACTCTTAATCAACCCTCGGGCTAGTGCTCGACATGAGTGTTGGTGCAACTACCTAGCAGTCGGCGGTGCCGCGCTATGGCTATCGTCCACTTGGCATAGACGGATGAGTCTGTTGATAGAGAGCGCGCGGCTCTGGACACGGATCTGACTCACCAGGAGATCTCCTTGGGATAGTTTTCCTTACTTCGAAGAGCTTGTGCACCGGGATTCCAAGAATACTCGGGGTGTCCCGCGATGGAGGATTATCTCCGCTGATCGTGAGCTTTTCATGGGCTAAGTTGGGACACCCCTGTTGGGTTTAAACATTTGAGAGCAGTGCCCATGGTTATGTGGCATATGGGTGTTTTTAATATCTGGTTGTAGTGAACTTGAAACCAAACTCTTTAAAATACACCAACCACGTGTGTAACTATAGCGACCAGACCTCAAACAGTCTGATCTCTATGCATCAGTGCCATCCCTGGATCGGCAATGTTGACACGTACAGTACTTGAGGATTTATAATAGAGTAGCAATCACACACTTATTACATCGAATGTCTCAAAAGGGAACTTATTACAATAAATATGGCTTAAGGCCATCTAATATGATAACACTGGAAGGCTTGGAAGATAAAGCGAGTCCATCAACTCCAACGGCATCACTGAGTGAAAGACCATGACCTAAGGCACCTTACTCGTCGTCTGAAAAGTCTGCAACATGAATGTTGCAGCCCGAAAACAGGTCAACACATGGAATATGCTGGCAATGTAACATAAGAGAGTAATGAACAGAATAAGGCTATCCCTACATGCATATTTGGTTGGTGGAGGCTGTATGGTTAATATCTTTTGCGGAAAGCCAATTTTTTCCTACAACAAAGGATTAAATTTTATTTAACTATCGTGATGGTTGTTAAACATTGAGAAGGTTCACCCAACTCAATCCCAATTATGCATCATCATTAAATCCCAATCAATTTATATTAAGAGTGATGAGATACACATCCAAGAACTAGATACTCAAGATGTCCATAATCGAGGACACGGCTAACCATGATTAGTTTGTACACTCTGCAGAGGTTTGCGCACTTTTCCCCACAAGACTCGATCTCCTCCGTTGGATTTCTCGCACTACATGGTGTTTGAGAAACGGATGACCAAGACAAGTCTTTCCGAAGAGGTCCCCTTAACCGATAGATAGGCCAGTACACCTACAATCCCCTACATCTGTTAGCCCATCATGGAAAGGTTTCCCACAAATTACTCAACTATGCCAGAGCCCATAATGGCATGTGGAGGCACACGGAAGTTTCTAGCATGAATAATCTTATGATCCCTTTGAGCCTGGGTGGCAGTCCATTGGAGAATCAAATGGTACCCCGGGATTTCCAAAAATACAGGCAACACTAGGTTTCCCAGGTGCTTCAATCCACCCAGATGTGTATTAAAGTTGCCACCTTAAGTTAAATATTAATTAACAATACTCACATATATCATTAATACACTCAAACCCAAACCACGTCTACGAGCATAGCATCGAAATATAATCAACGTAGAAGTAACTCCCATAGGTTTGATAATAAACAGGTGAATAGGTACTACCTCGTCTACTTCCCAAACCCACAATTTAAATTAGATCCTAACCATGCAATTGTTTGAGGATTGATCTAATGCAATAAAATTGGGTAGTAAAAGGGATGATCAAAGTGTTACTTGCCTTGCTGACGATCCATGAAACCTAGAGACTCGTAGTAGCACGCTTCGCATTCTGGGTACTCTATCGCAATCAAACAAGCATACAATAAGAAATCAAGCAAAGATGCACGGGTAAAACTCAAATAAGAAGATCTAACCAGAAAGTTCAACTTAAGAACTCCGGTTTGCAAAAAGAATCAAATCAAATGAAGCAACGAAACTCAAACTGCGAAAGAAACAAGCTTCGATTACTAATGTGAACTAAAATCAAATTTTACAGTTAAAAAACTTGTTTAAGTTGATTAAACAGAAAGAGTGCTTCGAGACGAAACTCTAAGCGCTTGAATCGCCTGATTCCGATATACGAGCGAAAAGATAAACTAAAATGAAAATCGGATCAGAAATCACGATCGAAAATAATCGCGAAAAATTCGAGGAAAAGAAAAACTGACGAACAGGCTAACGAATGAATGTTCGCTGTCTGCGGCTAAAGGGTGAAAATCGTTTGTTAAAACAAACGAACGAATGGGCGTTCGCTAAATAAATAAACCGACGGAAAACCGACGAACCGATCTAAAAAAACGAATTAGGTTTTAAGAAAAACCCTAACGGTATTAAAAGAAAAACCGGCGGCAGCTACCCCAAGTCCGGTGGGATTCCGGCGTGGAGGCGGCGGGCTCCAGCGGGGCAGCTCGCGGGCGGCGAGGATTGGGCGGCGGTGGCACGCCTCGGCGAGGAGCGGCGGCGGCTCGGGCCATTGTTTGTGAGGGGGCGCGGGCGGCTAGGCAGTTGGGGTCCCAGGGTCGCGGCTTAAAAAGGCCGGCCCGAGGTGTCCTGGCCGGGTACGACCCGGAGTCGGTAACAATTTAAAAAAAACAATCTGACATGCAAAAAAAAGAAAAGAAATACTAAACGGCCTCCAAAAATCCCAAAATAAATTTTCCCCGTCCTCTAAAAATATGCTGGATAAGGTGAACATTTATTTGGGCCCATAATGCAACTTTGAAAAACACATATTTTTCCTAATTCAAATAAAATAGTGATAAAACTCCGAATAAAATTCTTATTTGATTTTAATATTAAATCCACAATATTTCTTTATTTTTAGGAAGTCATTTTATCCTCTCTCTTTTATTTTTTTATAGAAGAAATATTCGAAGAGAAAATAATTAAAGTCAAACGATCCTCTTTTCAAAATTCGAGAAAACTCAAATATGAAAATAATGAAATTCCCAACTCTCTCCGTGGGTCCTTGAGTTGCATAGAATTTCTTGGATCAAACCAAAAATGCAATAGAATATGATACATAATGATTACCTAATGTATAACATTCCAAATTGAAAATTTGGGATATTACAAACCTACCCCCCTTAAGATGAATCTCGCCCTCGAGATTCGGGTTGGCTAGAAAATAAGTGAGGGTGATCCTTCCGTAGGTCTTCCTCTCGTTCCCAGGTGGCTTCATCCTCGGTATGGTGACTCCACTGAACCTTGGAAAACATAATAACCTTGCTGCGTGTGACTCGACTGGCAAAATCAAGAATCTTGACTGGTTCCTCTCGTAAGTCAAGTCGCTATGCAATTGAATCGCTTCCAGTGGCACTGTATCTCTCAGAGGTATATCAGCCATCTGTGTGTGGCACTTCTTCAACTGAGAAACGTGGAACACATCGTGAACTCCTGACAATCCTTCGGGCAATTCCAACCTGTAAACAACTTCTCCCATACGTTCCAAAACTGTGTATGGTCCCACAAAACGTGGTGCTAACTTTCCCTTAACTCCAAAGCGCTTCACTCCTCGAAGTGGTGTTACACGAAGATACACTCTGTCTCCAACTTCATAAACTATCTCCGTGCCTTTAGAATCCGCATGGCTCTTCTGCCTGGACTGGGATACTTTGAGTCTATCACGAATCAGCATAACCTTCTCTTCAGACTCTTTAATCAAATCTGGTCCAAATAACTGACGGTCTCCAACTTCGTCCCACAACAACGTCCTGCACCTCCTTCCGTACAATGCTTCGAAAGGGGCGATCTTCAAACTGGCTTGATAGTTGTTGTTGTAAGAGAACTCTGCGTAAGGCTAATTGTCGTCCCAACTAGATCCATAATCTAGCGCACAAGCTCTCAACATGTCTTCCAAAATCTGATTGACTCTCTCAGTCTGTCCATCTGTATACGGGTCAAAAGCTGTACTGAACTCTAGACTAGTTCCAAAGTTTCATGCAACTGATTCCAAAACTTTGAGGTAAACTGGGTTCCTCTATCTGATACAATGGTCCTCGAAACTCCATGCAAACGTACGATCCTGGTCATGTATATCTTTGCCAACTTAGCACTAGTGTAAGTGGTCTTCACTGGGATGAAATGAGCTACTTTTGTCAAACGATCGACTACAACCCATCTCGAGTCATAGCATGAACGTGTCCTTGGCAATCCCGTGATAAAATCCATACCTAGCTTGTACCACTTCCATTCAGGTATCGACAATGGTTGTAGCAATCCTGCTGGCTTCTGATGCTCTGCCTTCACTCTCTGACATACATCACAAACTGCTACATACTCCGCAATATCCTTCTTCATTCCGGTCCACTAGAAACTATCCTTCAAATCCAGGTACATTTTAGTATTTCCTGGGTGAATCGGATATGGCGAATCAAGGGCCTCCTGCAAAATCAGCTTCCCGATCTCCGGATCATTTGGCACATAAACGCGGTCCTCAAACCATAAGGTATCGTGTTCATCCTCATGAAATCCTTTAGCCTTTCCTTTGCTCATACTTTCTTTTATCTCGGCAATCTCCTTGTCCGTTTTCAAAGCTTCTCTGATCTTATCCATCAAAGTAGACTGAATCGCCAATGCTGCTACATAGCCTCTCGGAACTATCTCCAAACATAGCTCGCGAAGATCCTCTGGTAACTCCTTGGGTAACTCTCCGGTCATGAGTGTATTGACATGACTCTTGCGGATCAACGCATCGGCTACTATGTTAGCCTTTCTGGGATGATAATGCAACTTCATGTCATAATCCTTAATGAGCTCCAACCATCTCCTCAGCCTGAGATTCAACTCCTTCTGCGTGAAGATATACTTCAAACTCTTGTGATCCGTGTATACCTCACAATGGTTTCCGATGAGAAAATGTCTCGAAGTCTTCAACGCATGCACTACGACTGCTAACTCCAAATCATGCGTAGCATAATTTAACTTATGGGGTTTAAGCTGTCATGAGGCATATGAAACAACCCTTCCTTCCCGCATAAGCACGGCTCCAAGTCCTCGAAGAGAACCGTCACAATACACTTCATAATCCTTGTGTTGATCTGGCAGAATCAACACTTGTGATGTAACCAAGCGTTTCTTCAACTCCTGAAAACCGGCCTCACATTCCTCAGTCCATTTGAACTTGGTGTCCTTCTTTAACAACTCCATCATAGGCTTTCCAATCTTCAAGAAATTCTCGATGAACCTCCGGTAGTATCCTGCGAGTCCAAGAAAACTCCGGATCTCTCCAACTTACATGGGTGCTTCCCAATTTGTCACACTGATGACCTTGGTAGGGTCTACGTCTATTCCTTATCCGGATATAACATGTCCGAGGAATCCAACTTCCTTCAAACAAAACTCACACTTGCTGAACTTGGCGTATAGCTGATGTTCTCTGAGCTTCCCAAGTACTAATCGCAAATGCTCTTTATGCCCCTCTTCATTCTTCGAGTAGACTAGAATATCATCAATGAACACCACAACGAACTTATCTAGAAACTCCATAAACACCTTTTTCATCATGTTCATGAAATAGGCAGGTGCGTTAGTCATGCCAAATGACATAACGGTATACTCATATAGCCCGTACCTCGTGGTAAAAGATGTCTTAGGTATATCCTACTCTCGAATCTTCAGCTGGTGGTACCCTGATCGCAAATCGATCTTGGAAAACACCTTAGCTACTTCCAGCTGATCAAATAAATCATTGATCATCGGCAGTGGGTACTTGTTCTTGATCGTTACTTCATTCAATCCACGATAATCAACAACCATCCTCAACGATCCATCCTTCTTCTCCACTAGAAGCACTGGGGATCCCCAAGGTGACGAACTTGGGCGAATATAATCTTTATCCAGTAAGTCCTTAATCTGCTTCTTCATTTCCTCCAAATCCTTTGCAGGCATTCTGTACGGTCTCTTAGATATTGGCCCTGTGCCTGGCGAAAGCTCAATCGAAAACTCAATGTCTCTATCCGGTGGCATGCCTGGCAATTCTTCTGGAAATACATCCGGGAAATCCGTCACCACTGGTACTTCCTCCTGTACAATTCCTGATAAGGAATTTACTTGTGTCCTACTCGGCACATGCCGGGATACATACTTGATCCTTCTTCCTTCTAGGGTGGTGAGCAAAATCGTCTTACTGGCGCAATCGATGTTTCCTCCATATATCGATAGCCAATCCATACCCAGAATCACATCCAAACCTTGCGACTCCAAAATTATCAAGTCTGAGGGGAAAACATGCCTACCTATGGTCAATGGCATCTGAAAACATCCTTGGCTTGCCATATACTCTGCTCCTGGCAAGCTCACTAACATAGGTGTACTAAGAACTTTGGTGGGCAATTTATAGTTATCCACAAATCCCCTTTATATGTATGAATGCGATGCACTAGTATCAAAAAGAATGACTGTAGTAAATTACTTAACCAAAAACTTACCTATTACTGCATCTGGCTGGGCTGCAACCTCCTCCACGTTAACGTGGTTCACTTGTCCCCTGTTGAAAGGGTTGGGCTTCTTTCCAGAACTTCCATTGCCGTTTCCATTCTTAGCTTAAGGACATTCATTGGCTTAACGTCTAGTCTTCTGGCACATGTAGCAAGTAACGTGGCTTAGATCTTTCTTGGCGGGCATTGCTGGGTTGGAACGGTTCTGTCCGTTGCTTCTTCCATTACCATTCCCGTTCTTGGAGCTACTATGGTTGCGTGAACTTCCTCCATTGTGAGTGTGGCCTCCATGGTTATGGACAAGTCCTCCCGAGTTCGGGGAAAACGGGGTCTCTATTGAGCTCCAGAATTATACTTCCCTTGTCCATACCTCCTCTTGCGGTTGTCAATCTGTTGCTGCTTCCCTTCAATCATGAGAGCTCTATGTACCAACTCCTGGTAGTTATTGAAATTTGCCACCATCAACTGCATGCTCGGCTCATCATTCAATCCTTCTAGAAACTTCTCATGCTTTGCTGCATCTGTAGCGACGTCATCTGGGGCATAACGTGCTAGCTTAATAAAGTCATCCACATACTGGCCAACGGTGTATCATCCTTGGCGTAAGTTGTGAAACTCACGCTTCTTCATGGCCATAGCTCCTGCTGATACATGGGCAGTGCAAAAGGCCTGCTGGAACTGGTCCCATGTAACATTGGCTATAGGAAAAGTGGCTGTGTAATTCTCCCACCATGAGGCTGCTGGTCCATCCAATTGGTGCGTGGCAAAACGCACCTTCTCAGCATCTATACATCCTGTAGTGGTTAACTCCCTTCCAATCCTGCGGAGCCAATCATCTGCAACTATCGGCTAGGTGCTACTGGAAAACACCGGCGGATGCAACCTCAGAAAACGGGCTAAGTTGTCAACTGGGGGTGGTGGTGGGTTGTTGTTATTGTTGTTGTTGTTGTTGTTTCCTTGGTTTTGAACTAACAACTTCATCAAGGCATTCTACTGCTGGATCAATTGAGTGAGCTCCGGTGGAAATGAAAATCCGGGGTCACGTCTCGGAGGCATCTGAGGGTTTAGAGGGAAGAGAATAGAATAGAATGAGGTCTAGTTAGAGAACACTACCCATATGCACATGAGACAAACACAATCATATCACTTCAATCAATTCAAACGAGGGCATACAATCGATCTAACTATCGTTACAAAGTGCTCGGACTAATCTATATACATGGGGGAATACTACTACTGATATGGTGGTCAACTAGAAAAATTGATCGGTGGAAGACTCCATAATATCCGCTCCAGCTTCGTCAACATAGTCATCATCGCTATCGGCGGGGTCCGAGTCGGTGTCGTCGATGATGATATAGTTCTCCGGGCAAATAGAATCGTCGTCTTCTCCTCCTGGCGCGGGGTCTCCCATGAATACTCCTAGCTTCCTTGTTAGATCATCATTCATCTCACTAGTATCGTCATATCGTCCTCGTATCCATCGCGTGTAGACTTGAGTTCTTCGTCCAGCTCCGTGATCTTGGTCATCGCCTTCTTCAGATCTATCATGCCTGCGCACATCTGGTTCTCCTGGCGATGAATGTGCTGGTTTAACTCCTGGATGAAAGCTGCAATGGATCTATCCTTCCTGGTGCTGACCATCTCCCATTGCTCATCTCGGCACACACAAATCTGGTAGATAGTATCCTTGAGATCCTTGTGGTAAACATCTCCAATGCGTCCCATGGTGATGTGGGCTGCCATACTCTTTCCTAGACTCCAGGTTGGTGCATCAAAGGAAAACTCTATGGGCCCAGTGACTGGCATGAATGTCCTTCCTGGAACTTGAACTTGAATCATCCATCGCTCCTCTTTTGGTAAAGTGGCATTGTAAGTCCTGGTGAAGAATTGTATTCCGATGTTCAGGTACATAGTTACTTCCTTCAAGTGGCGTCCAAAAGGTGTGTCTTCATCCGCTTGAGTGAACTTGTTCCTTGCATCCGCCATCCTAAAGAGTAGGAAATGGAGAGGAGTCAGAAAAGAGAAGAGAGTCGTGATCTAGGGATTTATCTTAGTGGTTGTGTCCTACAATCAGCGTGTGCTCTGATACCATCTTGTAGCGACGAGACCTCAAACAGTCTGATCTCTGTGCATCAGTGTCATCCCTGGATCGGTAATGCTGACACGCACAGTACTTGAGGATTTATAACAGAGTAGCAATCACACACTTATTACATCGAATGTCTCAAAAGATAACTTATTAAAATAAATATGGCTTAAGGCCATCTAATATGATAACAGTGGAAGGCTTGGAAGATAAAGCGAGTTCATCAACTCCAACGGCATCACTGAGTGAAAGACCACGACCTAAGGCACCTTACTCGTCGTCTGAAAAGTCCGCAACATGAACGTTGCAGCCCGAAAACGGGTCAGCACATGGAATATGCTGGCAATGTAACACAAGAGAGTAATGAAAAGAATAAGGCTATCCCTACACGCATATTTGGCTGGTGGAGGGTGTATGGTTAATATGTTTTGCGGAAAGCCAATTTTTTCCTACAACAAAGGATTAAATTTTACTTAACTATCATGGTGGTTGTTAAACATTGAGAAGGTCCACCCAACTCAATCCCAATTAAGCATCATCATTAAAACCCAATCAATTTATATTAAGAGTGATGAGATCCACATGATAATCCAAGAACTAGATACTCAAAATGTCCATAACCGAGGACACGGCTAACCATGATTAGTTTGTACACTCTGTAGTGGTTTGCGCACTTTTCCCCACAAGACTCGATCTCCTCCATTGGATTTCTCGCACTACATGATGTTTGAGAAATGCATGACCGAGACACAGTCTTTCCGAAGAGGTCCCCTTAACCGATAGATAGGCCGGTACACCTAGAATCCCCTACATCAGCTAGCCCATCATGGAAAGGTGTCCCACAACTTACTCAACTATGCCAGAGCCCATAATGGCATGCGGCTGCACACGGAAGTTTCTATCATGAATAATCTTATGATCCCTTTGAGCCTGGGTGGCAGTCCATAGGAGAATCACACGGTACCCCGGGATTTCCAAAAATACAGGCAACACAGGGTTCCCCAGGTGCCTCAATCCACCCAGATGTGTATTAAAGTTGCCACCTTAAGTTAAACATTAACTAACAATACTCACATCTATCATGAATACACTCAAACCCAAACCACGTCTATGAGCATAGCATAGCAATATAAGCAACATAGAAGTAACTCCCGAAGGTTTGATAATAAACAGGTGAATAGGTACTACTTCGTCTACTTCCCAAACCCACAATTTAAATCAGCTACTGACCATGCAATTGTTTGGGGATTGATCTAATGCAATAAAACTGGGTAGTAAAGAGGTCTGATCAAAGTGTTACTTGCCTTGCTGACGATCTGTGAAACCTAGAGACTCGTAGTAGCACACTTCTCACTCCGGGTACTCTATCACAATCAAAAAAGCATACAATAAGAAATCAAGCAATGATGCACGGGTAAAACTCAAATACGAAGGTTTAACGAGAAAGTTCAACTTAAGAACTCCGGTTTGCAAAAAGAATCAAATCAAACGAAGCAACAAAACTCAGACTACGAAAGAAACAAGCTTCGATTACTAATATGGACTAAAGTCAAATTTTATAGTAGCAAAAACTTGTTTAAGTTGATTAAACAGAAAGAGGGCTTCAAGACGAAACTCTAAGCGCTTGAATCGCCTGATTCCGATAAACAAGCAAAAAGATAAACTAAAATGAAAATCGGATCAGAAATTGCGATCGAAAAAAATCCCGAAAAATCCGAGAAAAAGAAAAACTGACGAACAGGCTAACGAACGAACGTTCGCTGTATCCGGCGAAATGGTGAAAATCGTTCGTTAAAATGAACGAACGAACGGGCGTTCGCTAAATAAATAAACCGACGGAAAACCGGCAAACCGATCTAAAAAATGAACTAGGTTTTTTTTAAAACTGAACGGTTTTAAAAGAAAAACCGGCGGCGGCTACCTCGAGTCCAGCGGGATTCCGGCAAGGCGGCGAGGCGGCGGCGGGCTCTGGCGGGGCAGCTCGCGGGCGGCGAGGCTCGGACGGCGGCGCGGGTGGCGGCGGCGGCGGCTCGGTCTAGGGTTTGCGAGGGGGCGCGGGGCGGCTGGGCTGCCGGGTCCCGGGGTCATGGCTTAAAAAGGCCGGCCCAAGGTGTCCTGGCCGGGTACGGCCCGGAGTCGGTTACATTAAAAAAGAAACAATCCGACGTGCAGAAAAAGAAAGAAAATAAATATTAAACGGATTCCAAAAATCCCGAAATATATTTTCCCCGTCCTCTAAAAATATGCCGGACAAGGTGAACATTTATTTGGGGCTATAATGCAATTTTTAAAAAACGCATATTTTTACTAATTCAAATAAAATAGCGATAAAACTCCGAATGAAATTCTTATTTGATTTTAATATTAAATCTCCAATATTTCTTTATTTTGAGGAAGTCATTTTATCCTCTCTCTTTTATTTTTTTATAAAATAAATATTCAAAGAGAAAATAATTAAAATCAAACGATGCTCTTTTCAAAATTCGAGAAAACTCAAATATGAGAATAACAAAATTCCCAACTCTCTCCGTGGGTCCTTGAGTTGCGTAGAATTTCTAAGATCAAGCCAAAAATGCAATAGAATATGATATGCGATTATGACCTAATGTATAACATTCCAAATTGAAAATGTGGGATGTTACAGTAACCGTGATGATCTCTTTTCGACGAGGTTCGGGAAGAGAACACAGTGTGGTTATGATTGAACGTAAGTAGTTCAGGATCACTTCTTGATCATTACTGGATTACGACCGTTGCGTAGTTTCTCATCTTATTCCTATATTCCTAAGCTAGCCACCATACAATTCTTAGTGCTTGTTGCGACTCCACCATATACCCATACTTTTCCTATAAGCTTAAATAGTCTTGCTATCGCGGGTTTTGAGATTGCTGAGTGCTCGTAACTCACCAGATACTACAAACACAGTTGCAGGTAACAACGAGACTGATGCAGGTGATGCCACTGAACTCAAGTGTAAGTTCGACGAGGACCGTGGCCGTTACTATGTTTCCTTTTCGGATGATCGGTAGTGGTGCTCAGTAGGATCGATCGGGACTTAGCATGGGTGGTAGTCTTTTATTCGTTTGATTTCGTCCATAGCCGGACTTTGTGTTCATCTTGAAAGATTGTATAACTGGATGATATTTGTGTGGCATTGTGGCAATTGTAACCGAAAGCTCGTATTCTATCTATTCAGGACATGAGATGAGCAAAGATACAACCACTCTTGCGATCATACAATTATCCGCTTATACCTCAAGTCATGCCTCGACACATATGGAGTATAGTCGCATATTGGGCATTACAAGTTGGTAATCAGAGGCATCTCGAATTAGGAGCCCCTGCTTGATCGAACCGCTGACGTTGTTGAGTCTAGAACAAAACTATTTTGAGTCTTAGCAATATATATATGAGAGAGTAGGATTCTTTTTACTCCTCCACCCCTTCGTCACTGTGGAAAGGACTCCTGACATAGATGTTTTGACTTCCCTCTCCTCATTTCACAAAAAAATTAGGATCACGCGGGTTTCTTGGGATCGTTCGGATATTGTTGTAACGAGAACATTCTTCTTGGTGGCTCCTGACATTTAGGGGTTGTGGCAGTGTCCCGGGGAGTTGAGCTCCAAGGTGTTCTCATCACAATTTTATCGCCGCAGTTCCGGTATACCTGAGCTCGCCGATATCGAAAATCTCTTTTATGTAGTTAGTGGTGAGATAACCTTGACGCCACCCAGTACTGGGGAGGGAGTTCGGGAGTATTGCCACAGCTAGTATAACAAATGCTTTTCGAAGGTTGAGGTACACAATTTCTGGAGTTCTCTTGGTTATGTCTTGACGGATGGATATAGTGGAGCGTAGGGCTTGTTAGTTGTGTGATATATATTGTGCCTCCCTGTATTCTCAACACCTGATTGCATAACCAGAAAGTTTCGGGAGTCAATAGGTGGGAATTCTAGTAGCTCTTAGTTATTCTTCTGACAGATAATTGGTATGGGATTGGGAGATCCTTACCATTTATTTGTTCTAGTCGTACCTTGTTGTTTCATTCATCAACCTTTGTCTAAGTGGATTCTCACCTTAATGGTCGTGTAATGTTAACTTTGGAATTCATTCATTCAATCTCTGTTCGAATGTTTATTGTGAAGACTTCTTTGCACATATCTGTCCGTTGATTCAGCTTGTCTATCTTGGTTCTAACTGATGTCATCTTCTTCAGGATGGCTCCCCCAACGTGTCTGAATCTGCACCGACTGATGGAGAGCAGTCCAACCCTTTGCCACCGGAGTCATGGAAAGCTATGATGGCGGCCACCAACGCCAATAGCCAGATGCTTTTGCAGCTCTGCAAGAGCGTAACCAAGATCAAGGCAACCAAGGGAATCAAGGCCAAGGGTAATTGAACAATCAGCTTAGTTTGCTACTCTCAACCAGTTTCTTGCAAATTAGCCAAAGTCTTTCATCGCTTGTGCCGAGGCCATGGACGCTGATGATTGGCTCATGGACATCAACAAGCATTTTGAATGTAGCAATGTCATGCCTGAGGACTACATCAAGTTCACTTGTTTTCAGCTCAAGGACCAAGCAGCAGATTGGTATCAGTAGTACAAAGATTCCAGAGGGGGTCGAGTGATTACCTGGACTGACTTCTGCCGGGACTTTCGAGCTCATCACATTCCAACAAGTGTTGTCGAGAGCAAGCGTGAGGAATTCTGCAATCTCAAGCAAGGAAGCATGTATGTGTATCAATACAACGTCCAGTTTCAGAATCTTGCTCGCTTCGCAAGGCAAGACATTCCTAATGAAAAGAGCATGATCTATCACTTCAGGGGTGGCCTTAGAGAGGATTTGCAGTTAGTTCTCGTTCTTGTTTAGCCTAATCAGTTTGATCAGTTCTATAACATGGCCCTCAAGCAAGAAGCTGCTCAGCTCAGGTGTGATGCTTCCAAGAAGCGACTCAGGGTTGCAGTCCACTCGTCTTCTTCCTCTCAAGTGGCAGCTAAGCAACATAAGTTCTGGCTTCCTCCACCTCCTACATTTTGTCAGCCCTACCAACAGAAGCACTCAGGTGGTCGTGGATCTTCCCCCCCCCCCCAACCCCGGTATCAAAACAAGTCTCCGACTCAGGCTCCGAGGACAAGTGGTCCTCCTCCTCCACCTTTCCGTCCGCTTTCAGAGGTCACTTGCCACAGGTGTGGTTTGAAAGGGCATTACTCAAACAAGTGCACCCAGAAGTGCCTTCCACCTCCTCCTCTGGTCAGGTCAGCAAGCAATGCAGTTGTCAAGCACAATCCAAAGTTTGCAAGAGTGAACATGATGAATGCAGCTCAAGCAGAGGATTCTTCAGATGTGATCATGGGTAACCTCTAAGTTAACTCTACTCTGACCAAAGTATTGTTTGATTCGGGTGCATCACATTCTTTCATTTCCTTGTCGTTCATTGAGAAGCATGATTTGTGCCCCATAAATATTCCAATGCCTCTATCAATAGTCTCCTCGGGAAAGGTGATGACCTCTCGTATGATGGTTCCGAATGTCTGTATCGAGATAGGTAATTATAAATTCCTGGCTTCCCCAATTGTTCTCGGCAATTCCGATATTGATCTCATTCTTGGCATGGATCGGCTTTCTTAGCACAAGGCCTTTCTTGATTGTGCTGCCAAGGAGATTTAATTCACACATCCTTCTGAGGATGTGATCATCTTTGCCTCTCATGATGAAACCATTCGGTTGTTCTCTCTCAATGAGAAAGGCGAGTTAGATGCTATTTGCTATTTCTCAAATTCCAGTTGTTTGTGAATATCAAGATGTCTTTCCTGAAGAGCTTCCGGGTATGCCTCATCACCAGCCAGTCGAGTTCGTTATTGATCTTGAGCCCGGTACAGAACCCGTTTGCAAGCGTGTAATGCCCTCGACGCGGCTATATATCCCACGTGTCGAATAACGAACACAACTTATATACGTTAGGGTTGCCCACTTATATACGTTATTGGATTAGGTTAGGGGGGTATTCGGTCCCTCTGATTTAAATCGGGCGGTCGCAAATAAATAGGTTAGGGGGCCCAATTAACAAAACGGAGACGTTTTGTAGATGTTTGGGGATGATCCGGACACAACGGTGACGACTGCCCGGGTCGGGTCCGGGACAACTTTCGGACGCGCGCGCGAGGAGGGCCGCGGGCTGATGAGAGAGGTTAAGTTGGGCCTAGCGGTAGGTAGTGGACTGTGCAGAAGGCCTCAGGCTGAGAAAAGAGAAGGGAGAAGGCCCGGCGACTGTTTCCGGAGACCGAAAACGTCCGACGTTTGACCGACTATACTGTCGCTATAGTTAATCGTTGGGGCGACAAACGAACTACGAATGCGATGAAACTTGACAGGCGGTCTATCTACACTATAATAAGACCACACGCCAACTTTCAACCCAATCCGAGAACATTTTCCAGCCACTTATAAAATAATATTTCGGACGTGCTGCGGGCGCGTGCGAGTGTGGTTGGGCTCAGAACGGACAACGGACGGAACTGGGGAAACCCGGACGGATGCAGGTTTTGAAAACATGATGATGCAATGCACATGATGACATGACAAGATGCGACACGCAAGCAAAAGACATGGCAACGTTGGCGAATAACTGGAAGACATCTGGCGCAACGGTCTCGGGGCGTTACAACACTCCACCACTATGAGAGGATCTCGTCCCGAGATCTAGGATGGCACCGGGGAAAACGGAAGAGAAAGAAAAGAGGTAATACTAAGTTGCTTCTTTGACAAACGAGTGAAACCAAAGAACCTTGGAAGGTTAAACCATTTCGAGAAAAGAACACAATGGAGATGAACGAAGTTGACAATCTCCGTTAGAAAAGAGGAACGATGAAGAACAAATTCGGGCAGCACTTCGGTTGAAAAGTGATAAGCAACTTGATAAGATGAAAAGAACTAGAAGAGATGATACAACACTCCGGTTAAATGTATAAGCACGAAAAGAACAAGGTCCTGAAAAGAACAAGAAGAAGGGTTGAAGAGAACAACAACACAATGCCTCCGGAAGAAAAGAGAGAAATGGAATGGAATGAGCGGAGGAGAAAACATCATCTTCTACCTTAAATGAGCTTGCAAAAGCATCTTTAGGAGAAGGTTCGAACGGAGTTGTTGGAAAAACCAACAACGAAAAGAACAAGGTTGTAGTGGACTTATGGAAAACATCTCGAAATTATGAGGTGAAATACTGCCACTACCGGAAACAATAGATTGGATTGATATAAACAAAGAGACGAGACTATTTCGCCGGGAGGATAAATGAAGAACTTGGGTCACTTATAAGCACCCTAAATAACAACAATCCTTAGGGAAGGCTTTAAGTGAAACATGACACAAGATAACTCCAACGAAGAGGTTGATGGATTTAAAGTACCTCATTCTTAACAACATGTGGATCATGAAACATGAACTCAAATTATCAAGAATGACATAATACCACCTCCGATGATATGGTAGAAAGAATTGCACTCCGAATTGCAAGATGAAGAATGCTTGAGCTCCTCTGAAAAAATCTTGATGAACACTTCGAGAAGGAATTAAATCCTTGATGACACATCATGTAGAACCTTCATGAAGAACTCCGGTAAACAAAAGAATGATCAATCGAAAATAGAGATGAAAGGAGTAAGGTTGAAGCCTTGCAATGATTAGATGAAGCTTTGCGACGAGATAAAATGGAAACTTGGAACTCCGGAAAAGAAAAGATGAAACAAGTGAAACCGAGAATTTGATGGACCTCCGGGATAAGGAATTAATCACTTGGGTGAAAACATGAATACGAATTACGTTATGCTTATCCTTCACCAATTAAATTGATGACAATAAACGGATTTGGCATACTACTTATTCTCGTAGAAAAGATTAAGAGAGATATAGCGCAAACTTGAGAAGGTCTTCGATGATCCACCGGTAGGATGAAAGAACGAATGAATCTGTATGATAACGATGGAGAAGAACTTTTAAATGAACCCCCATAAGGATTGAAGATGAAAGTAGCAAAGGCACAAATCACCGGGTAGAATTGGAAAACGAATGAAGATACATGAGAGAATTTAGATACAAGTGAATGAAGAGATCACGAGGTGATTAGAGAATAATTGAATGATGCACTGGTAAGATTTAGAGAACGGAAGCTGAAAGCTGAGAATGAATAAACCGAAATGATGGCCTTCGTGGGAATCAAACTGAAAAGACTTCTGAATTTTCTCCGGATGGGTGAAAAGAATTCTCACAATCGAAAGCAATTATGAGAGGATGGCGTAAAGCTAGAACCATGAATCTTCGAGAGAACGGACCAAGATTTAGCGGAAACACTCTTCTTCGGTCTTCAAATCCACAGAACGACGATGAGAAGCACCACCAAGAATTGTTGAGGCACTCCGGAATGAAGAATAGAAAAGGTTGAGCCAATGATGAAAAAAATTTGGAAGGTCTTGAAGAAAAGCATTTGTTTGATGAAAAATTCATTCTTACGTCAAACTTTGAAAAAGAATTGAGAATAACTCTAGGAAGATAAGAAGAGTCAGGTAAGATCCTGGGAAAAGACCTGTGGGTTAGGGCCCACTGAAAAAGAAACACCGTTGAATGATTGCTTGAAAAGAGAGATTGCACCGATTGGATTAAATGGCTTGGATAAGGTAAGACCTCGAAATAGCTTGAACAGATGCAAAGTGGAAAGCACGAATCTTAGAGATATCTTGAGCACTCCGGAACAATTGAATAGCGAGAAATGATTGAATATGAGGTGCACCGGCATGAGAACGTATTTGCAACGAGGAAAGGATATAATTGGCAAAGCTTGAATTGAATTCATCGGATAAAAGAGAACGAAGAATGATGAACTAGAAGCTCTGTTAGCATCTTCCTGAGAATCACCGGATAAGAACATTGATGGAAAAGAATGGAGAGACTTCATATGAATAAAAGGATACTTGATTAAGAATTCCGAGTCCTCGAAAAAAAAGGGGGGGGGGGGGGGGGAAAAAACAAAGGAAGCTTGGGACGAATGAAACAAAGAACGTTGAGAAGAAATGATAATTGATCCTGCTGATGTTGAAATGAACGGACCCGCTTGAAAAAACACGCTGGTTGAAAAGGATTGACATGACAATCTCGATGATCAAGAGAGATTAGTATTCCCACAGAAATATGAGAACACCGCTTAATAAAGGTATGGAATCAACATTTGACTTTGAAGCAACTCGAATACCACAACTCAAAACAAAACAAAAGATTGTCTTGTAGAATAGCCGGAACAAACATATGATAGATATTTCGTCCGAAGTTTTCGTGGTGGGGCCCATATGGGCTCGATCGTACAACACCATCATGTACAAGGTAGTGCACATGACATACGAAGCATCCCCGAGTCAGCATAGCCAAGGACTCTTTAAGACACAACGAGACCACTGTAAAACCAACCATGGATAGGCGGACCACCAGACGTCGAACCCCAATTTCATATCATACATCTGTCGGAAAGATATCCTAAGAGCTACTTGAATTCCCACTTATAAACTCCCGAAACTTTCTAGTTATGCAATCAGGTGTTGGGGATACAGGGGAAGCATAATATCTCACCCAAAACTAGCAATCCTACATCCAGCTGTATCCATCCTTCAACACATAACCAAGAAACCTTCGGAAATCGTTTACCTCAACCTTCGAAAAGCATCCATTATACGAGGTATGGCAATACTCCCGAACTCCCGCCCCAGTACTGGGTGGCGTCGAGGTTATCTCACCAACAACTGCATAAAAGAGATTTTAGATGTCCGCGAAACTCAGGTATTCCAGAACTGCAACGATAAAATTGTGACGACAACACCTCGGAGCTCAACTCCCTAGGACACTGCCACAACCCCTAAATGTCAGGAGGCACCAAGAACAATGTTCTCGTCACAAAACCATCGGAACGATTCCAAGACACCCGCGTGATCCTAAATTTTTTTAGTGAAATTTGAGGAGAGAATAGTCAAAACTCTATGTTAGGATGCCTCACTAGAGAGACGAAGGGACTGAGGAGTAAAATGAATCCTACTCTCCGATATATATAATCCTAAATGACTCAAAACATTTTTTCTAGACTCAACAACACCAGCGATTCGATCAAGCAGGGGGCTAATAAGTCGGGGAAGGCTCTGATTACCAACTTGTAACGCCCTCGCTGCGGCTATATCTCCCACGTGTCGAAGCACGGCTTAGAGGCATAACCGCATTGAAAGCAATGTCGTAAGTGAGGTAATCTTCACAACAACCCATGTAATGAATAAGGGAAAAATGTACATAGTCGGCTTACACTCGCCACGTCACACAATGCATAAATAACATTACATTCATCCAGATACACTCACGGTCCGACTATGGAACCAAAATAAAGGAAAACCCCAAATGCTCCACAGATTCCCGATTGTCCCAACTGGGTTCCACTACTGATCAAAAGGAAACGAAACACCACAACGAACAAGGTCTTCATTAAGCTCCTCCTTGAGCTCGGCTGTGTCACCTGCACAGTAACATCGGCACCTGCAAACTGGTTTTGGAAGTAATCTGTGAGTCATGGGGACTCAGCAAATATCACACCCTCGCGATCAAGACTATTTAAGCTTATAGGAAGGGTAAAAGGTATGAGGTGAAGCTGTAGCAAGAGACTAGCATATATGGTGGCTATCATACGCAAATGAGAGCGAGAAGAGAAGGCAAAGGCACAGTCGAACAACTATGATCAAGAAGTGATCCTAGAAGAACCTACGTCAAGCATAACTCCAACACCGTGTTCACTTCCCGGACTCTGCCGGAAAGAGACCATCACGGCTACACACGCGGTTGATGCATTTTACTTAGGATAAGTTTCATGTTTTTCTACAACCGGACATTAACAAATTCCCATCTGCCCATAACCGCGGGCACGGCTTTCAAAAGATCAAATCCTTGCAGGGGTGTCCCAACTTAGCCCATCACAAGCTCTCACGGTCAACGAAGGATATTCCTTCCCCCAAGACAATCCAATCAGACTCGGCATCCCAGTTACAAGACATCTCGACAATGGTAAAACAAGTCCAGGAACACCGCCCGAATGTGTCGACAAATCCCGACAGGAGCTGCCCATATCTTGTTCTCAGGGCACACTCAGATGAGACATCCTACGAGTAAAACCAACCCCCAAGTTGCCCCGAGGTGGCCCCGCAGTCTACTCGGTCGGACCAACACTCAGAGGAGCACTAGCCCGGGGGGGGGATTTAAATAAGGATGACCCTTTGTCTGCGGAACCCAAGAGAAAAAGAGGCTAGGTGGCGAATGGTAAAACCAATGTTGGGCATTGCTGGAGGAGTATTATTCAAGGCGAACTGTCAAGGGGTTCCCATTATAACCCAACCGTGTAAGGAACGCAAAATCCGGGAACATAACACCGATATGACGGAAACTAGGGCGGCAAGAGTGGAACAAAACACCAGGCATAAGGCTGATCCTTCCACCCTTTACCGAGTATATAGATGCATTAATTAAATAAGAGATATTGTGATATCCCAACAAAATATCCATGTTCCAACATGGAACAAACTCCAATCTTCACCTGCAACTAACAACGTTATAAGAGGGGCTGAGCAAAGCGGTAACATAGCCAAACAATGGTTTGCTAGGACAAGGTGGCTTAGAGGCTGGGCTTCAGAATATGGGAGGCATGATAAAGCATGTGGTAGTTATCGCATCATAGGCATACCAAAAGAGCGAGCATCTAGCAAGCAAAGATAGAAGTGATTTCGAGAGTATGGTCATCTTGCCTCCAAAGTTCTCTGAGTTGACTTGATCCTCGTAAGCGTACTCAATGGGCTCCTCGATCACGTACTCATCTCCCGGCTCTACCCAAAGCAAGAACACAAGCAAAAGGAACACAATCAACCATGTGCAATGCACAAATAACATGATGCAAACATGGTATGATATGCGGGATGCAATATGCGATGCATATGCATGATTTGGAAAGGAATGATTGAACCTCGCCTCAACATGGAAAACCAAGAGTTCCACTAGAAAGGGGAGTTGATTTCGGTCGAAATCGATATAAAGATCACAGAAATCGGATGCACGGTTTGAAAATGACAAGCAAAACAAATATGGCACCGGTGTGCGATTAACAGCACGAGACCGTCTAAATGCATCAAGAACAACATGCTACAGCACCCAAGCATAGCATCAAAATACATGGCAGGGATCCACTCAAGATGCTTGAAAAAATATGAAAACTGTGCTACTGCTAATTCACTCAATAGCAAGCTCAAACAAGCATGGCAAAAGTGCAAATGATTACAGGTTTCAGACTTAGTGAAATTAACAGCATATCAGGAATTGAACATCAGGAAGCAATGTTTAGAGCAAGGCAACTACATGCTACAGGAACATATCATGGCAAAGAAAAGCATGGCATGAAGCTACTCAAAGCGTACAACAAAAGTCCCTTACTGACCATAAGACAAAAGGGATCAGAAAATACAATTGCAAGCATGTGAACATAGCAAATAACGATAACAAATTCAGACTTAGTGAAAAACTGGAGCATGGCAAACAGAAATCAAGTAGGCATGTTTACGAGCTCGATGCACTCACTAGGAGGCATTGAATGACAAACTAAGCATACACCCAGAAAGTAGACATGGAAAAGAAGCTAGACATGGCAAGAAAAACATCATATCATGCATGGATCAACAACAACAAGCTCTGCCAAATTGCTAAACATGTTAACAATCTGCCAGGAACATTTTATAGCAAAAGGAGAGCTTGATTGACTAAAGCTAGGGTGCTCCATAAAAGCAAACAAAGACAAGGATGGATAGAGCACCACAATATCTACAAAACATCCTTACTGATCATGCTCAAAAGAGGCACGGATCACTACGAATCAACGTGAACATATGGCATAAAAATAAGGACAGGGCAGAGACTTAGAATATTTCTAAGTCCCTGAAATCAGCAACATTAAGTAAGCTACTTTGCATGGTTGTGCTAGTCACCACAGAGATCACAAAAATACATGCCATACACCCCTGTAAAGATGGCATGGCATACTTCAACATACATGTAGAGCTCAGGATCATGGTAAAAATGACACAAGGGCAAAAGCTGATAACAGATCTGAAACTAAGATCACATAGCCCTCTTCCAACAGCATTTCGGGCATCAAGATGAGCTCAAAAGAAAATGATGCAATGAGATGAAATGAAGTACTCATTGAGACGAACATTTTGATATGCTGCACGCGTGAATCGGAGCCACGGTGATGAAGTTATGGCATGATGCATATTGCGAAAAAATCTAGGGTTTGGAGGGAAAGTGAACCAAGTTTTAGACCTCAGATCCAGACCGCACGCACACCGAGGAGATCGCCGGAACAGTGCCGCGTGGGGTCGCCGGAGGAGGGTCGGATCCGGTGGCCGGAGAGGGTGCCGATGACGAGGAGGGGCCGGGCGCAGCGGCGCGGCTGCCAGAGCATGGGGCGGCGCCAGCGACAAGGTCGGTGGCGGCGGGGCGAATGAGGAAGGGCGCGGTGGAACCGGCGACCGGCTGGCGGCGCGCCGGCGATGGGCGGCGCTGGCGAGAAGGGGCCGCGGCCAGCAAGCGCAGCGGCGGCGCTCGGGCAAAGGCGAGGCGGCGGGCTCCCTCTGCGGGATCTGGCGGCGGCGGGGATGGGCCCTGCGGGCTCGCCCCGAGCCAGGGCGGGCCGCGCGGCTGGGAGGCGCGGGGAGGCCAGGTGGCGAGCGGGAGCGGTGGAGGGCGCCGGCGGCGCTGTGGTGGCGGCGTCTGATTCGCCGGGGCGGTGGCTGGACATGTCCGGGCGTGGAGGGAATTTCGTCCGGCGGCGCAAGGATGATGAAGTTATGGTTTGTCTGCGCGAAAAATCCGGGAGGCACATATATATATATATAGGTAGAGGGAGGTAGGAGACTCCAAATGAGGTGCAGTTTGCGGCCACGCGATCGTGATCGAACGGCCTAGGTGATGGAGAAGGTTTAGGTTGGTTTTGGGCCACTTTGGAGGGGTGTTGGGCTGCAACACACACGAGGCCTTTTCGGTTCCTCGGTTAACCGTTGGAGTATCAAACGAAGTCCAAATGGCACGAAACTTGACAGGCGGTCTACCGGTAGTAAACCAAGGCCGCTTGGCAAGTCTCGGTACAATCCAAGAACGTTTAACAGCCGCACGTGAAAAGAGGTAGAAAGGGGCACCGGGTGACATAGGAGCGCCGGATTGCAAAACAGACAACGGGGAAAAAGCTCGGATGCATGAGATGAACATGTATGCAAATGAAATGCGCATGATGACATGATATGAAATGCATGACACGCCAGCAATGACAAGGAAACAACAGCGAATAACTGGAAGGCACCTAGCAAATCGGTCTCGGGGCGTTACAACACTCCACCACTATGAGAGGATCTCGTCCCGAGATTTAGAAAGGCACCGGAGGGAAAACGGAAGAGAAAGAGAAGAGGTAAAACTATGTTGCTTCTCTGACCAATGAGTGAGACCAAAGAACCTTGAGAGATTGAACAAATAGAAAGAAAGAATGCAACGAAGAAGAACAAAGATGAAAGCACTCCGTTAGAAAAGAGGAACAAGGAAGAACAAATTCGGGCAGCACTGCGGTTAAAAATTGATGGAAGACTTGATAAGGTGAAAAGAACTAGAAGAGATGACACAACACTCTGGTTAGATGGATAAGCAAATGAAAGAATGTGGTCTTTGATAAAACGAGATGATGGTTGAAGAAAGCAATATCACAATGCCTCCGGAATGAAAGAATAGAAGTTGGGTCGCCGGAACATAAGAACGGAGACGAAAACAACATCTTCTACCTCCGATGAGCTTGAAAAGAATCTTAATGAGAAGGGTCGCACGGAGTTGTTGGAAAAAACCACCAACAAAAAGAGTAAACTTGTTCTGGTCTTATGGAAAACATCTCAAAACTATGAGGTGAAATTCTGCCACTAACGGAAACGATAGATTGGATTGATATCAACAAGGAGGCGAGAACTTATTTCACCAGGAGGATAAATGAAGAACTTGGGTCATTTATGAGTACCACAATTAGCAACAATCCTTAGGGAAGGATTTAGGTGAAATATAACACAAGATAACTCCAATGAAGAGATTGATGGGTTTAAATATCTCATTACCGACAACTTTTGAATCATGAAACATGAAGGGAAATTGTCAACAATGACATAACACCACCTCAAAAGATAAGGTAAAAATAATTGCACTCCGGATTGCAAGATGAAGGATACTTGAGCTTCTCTGAAAAAATTCTTGATGAACACTTCGAGAAGGAATTAAATTCTTGATGAACCAACATGTAGAGCCTACATGAAGAAACTCCGGTAACAAAAGGATAACGAAAAGAAAGAGAAGTTGAAAACACAAGGTGAAACCTTGTATTGCTTTAGGTGGATCTCCGTGATGATGTAATTGTGAGAGCTCGGGACTCCGGGAAAGAAAGATGAACAAATTAAATCAAGAATTTATTCATCATGAACAAAGTCCGAAGGAAGGAATTTATCACTTGGATGAAACAAGAATAAGAATTATGTTATGCGTATCCCTCACCAATTTAATTGATGACAAGCAACGGATTTGGCATACTACTTATTCTCGTAGAAAGGATTAAGATAGATATGGTGCCAACTTGAGAAGGTCTTCAACGAACCACCGGAAGGATTGGAAAAGGCATGAATGAATAAATGTATATGATCAACGAACCGTAAAAATTGAAAATGAACGAAGATATTTGAGTGAATCAAGATGCGAAAGAACGAAGAGATCATGAACTGATTGGAGAACACTTGAATGATGCACCGGTAAGATTAGGAGAACGAATACTGAAAGCTGGGAATGAATAAACTGAAATGATGGCCTTCGGAGAATCAAACTGTAAAGACTTCTGAATTGCGCCGGATGGGTAAAAAGAATTCTCACAATAAAAAAACAATTATGAGAGGATGACATGAACCTAGAACCATGAATCTCTCAGAGAGCGGATAAGATATGGAGGAAAAACTCTTCTTCGGTCTTCAAAATCCGAGAATGATGACGAGAGACACCACCATGAATTGTTGAGACACTCCGAAATAAAGAAGAATAGAAAATTTGAACCAATGATGAAAAGAATTTTAAATTTCTTGGAGAAGACATTCGGCTGATGATAATTCATTCTTATGTCAAACTCCGAAAGGTTTGAGAATAGCTCTAGTAAAAATTAGAAGAGTCAGGTAAGATCCTGGGAAAAGACCTGTGGGTTAGGGTCCACTCAAATAAACACCATTGAACGATTACTTGAAAAGAGAGATTGCACCGGTTGAATTAAAAGGCTTGAATGAGATAACATCCTCGAAAGAGTTTGAACGAAAGCAGAGTGGGAACACGAATCTTCGAGATATCTTCAGCGCTCCGGAACAAATGAATATAAAGAGGTGAACAACTAAGAGGTGCACCGACATGAGAAAACATTGACACGAGGAAAGGATAAAGAAACACCAAAAGCTTGAATTGAATCCACCGGAGGAGAAAGGGAACGAACAATGATGAACTTGAAGCTCCGTTAGAATCTTCATGAGAATCACCGGATACGAACATTAAAAGAAAAGAATGAAGAGACTTCACAAGAATAAAATGGATACTTGATTAAGAAATCCGAGTCTTTGAAAAAAAGGGGGGGGGGGGGGGGGAAAAACAAAGGAAACTTGGAGACGGATGAAACAAACACCATTGAGAAGAACTTATAATTGATCTCACGAATGTAGGAATGGTCGGATCCACTAGAATTGAAGCGCACCGGTTGACAAGGATTGACATGATAAACTCGATGATCGAGAAAGATTGGTATTCACATAGAAATATGAGAACACCGCTATGGAATCAACATTTGACATTGAAGCAACTCGAATACCACAACTGAAAACAAAAACAAAGGATTAGCTTGCAAAATAAGCCGGAACAAACATATGATAGAGATTTCATCCGAAGTTTTCGTGGTGGGGCCTACACGGGCTCGATCATACAGCACCATCATGTACAAGGCAGTGCACATGACAAACGAAGTGTCCCCGAGTCAGCATAGCCAAGGACTCTTTAAGACACAACGAGACCACTGTAAAACCAACCGTGGATAGGCGGACCACTAGACGTCGAACCCCAATTTCATATCATACGTATGTCGGAAAGATATCCTAAGAGCTACTTGAATTCCCACTTATAAACTCCCGAAACATTCCGGTTATGCAATCAGGTGTTGGGGATACAGGGGAAGCATAATATCTCACCCAAAACTAGCAAATCCTACATCCAGCTGTATCCATCCTTCAACACATAACCAAGAAACCTTCGGAAATCATTTACCTCAACCTTTGAAAAGCATCCATTATACAAGTTATGGCAATACTCCCGAACTCCCACCCCAGTATTGGGTGGCGTCGAGGTTATCTCACCAACAACTGCATAAAAGAGATTTTCGATGTCGGCGAAACTCAGGTATTCCAGAATTGCAACGATAAAATTGTGACGACAACACCTCGGAGCTCAACTCCCCGGGACACTGCCACAACCCCTAAATGTCAGGAGGCACCAAGAACAATGTTCTCGTCATGAAACCATCGGAACGATTCCAAGATACCCGCGTGATCCTAAAAAGATTTAGTGAAATTTGAGAAGAGAAGAGTCAAATCTCTACGTCAGGATGCCTCACCAGAGCGACAAAGGGACTGAGGAGTAAAAAGAATCCTACTCTCCGATATATACAATTCCTAAATGACTCAAAACATTTTTCTAGACTCAAAAACGCCAACGATTCGATCAAGCATGGGGCTCCTAAGGTCAGGGAAGGCTCTGATACCAACTTGTAACGCCCTCGATGCGGCTATATCTCCCACGTGTCGAAGAACGACTTAGAGGCATAACCGCATTGAAAGCAATGTCGCAAGTAAGGTAATCTTCACAACAACCCATGTAACGAATAAGGGAAAAAGGTACATACTCGGCTTACACTCGCCACGTCACACAATGCATAAATAATATTACATTCATCCAGATACACTCATGATCCGACTACGGAACCAAAATAAAGATAAACCCCAAATGCTACACAGATCCCCGACCGTCCCAACTGGGCTCCACTACTGGTCAAAAGGAAATGAAACACCACAACGAACAAGGTCTTCATTGAGCTCCTCCTTGAGCTTAGTTGCGTCACCTGCACGGTAACATCGGCACCTGCAAACTGGTTTTGGAAGTAATCTGTGAGTCATGGGGACTCAGTAATCTCACACCCTCACGATCAAGACTATTTAAGCTTATAGGAAGGGTAAAAGGTATGAGGTGGAGCTGCAGCAAGCGACTAGCATATATGGTGGTTATCATACATAAATGAGAGCGAGAAGAGAAGGCAAAGGCACGGTCGAACAACTATGATCAAGAAGTGATCCTAGAACAACCTACGTCAAGCATAACTCCAACACCGTGTTCACTTCACGGACTCCGCCGGAAAGAGACCATCACGGCTACACACGCGGTTGATGCATTTTACTTAGGATAAGTTTCAGGTTTTCTACAACCGGACATTAACAAATTTCCATCTGCCCATAACCGCGGGCACGGCTTTTGAAAGATCAAATCCCTGCAGGGGTGTCCCAACTTAGCCCATCACAAGCTCTCACGGTCAATGAAGGATATTCCTTCTCCCAAGACAATCCGATCAGACTCGGCATCCTGGTTACAAGACATCTCGACAATGGTAAAACAAGTCGAGCAACACCGCCCGAATGTGCCGACAAATCCCGATAGGAGCTGCACATATCTCGTTCTCAAGGCACACTCAGATGAGACATCCTACGAGTAAAACCAACCCTCAAGTTTCCCCGAGGTGGCCCCGTAGTCTACTCGGTCGGACCAACACTGGCCCGGGGGCATTTAAATAAAGATGACCCTTGAGTCCGTGGAACCCAAGGGAAAAAGAGGCTAGGTGGCGAATGCTAAAACCAATGTTGGGCATTGCTGGAGGAGTTTTATTCAAGGCGAACTGTCAAGGGGTTCCCATTATAACCCAACCTTGTAAGAAACGCAAAATCCGGGAACATAACGCTGATATGACGGAAACTAAGGCGGCAAGAGTGGAACAAAACACCAGACATAAGGCTGAGCCTTCCACCCTTTACCGAGTATATAGATGCATTAATTAAATAAGAGATGTTGTGATATCCCAAAAAAATATCCATGTTCCAACATGGAACAAACTCCAATCTTCACCTGCAACTAACAACGCTATAAGAGGGGCTGAGCAAAGGAGTAACAACTTGTAACGCCCTCGATGCGGCTATATCTCCCACGTGTCGAAGCACGACATAGAGGCATAACCGCATTGAAAGCAATGTCACAAGTGAGGTAATCTTCAAAACAACCAATGTAATACAATAAGGGAAAAGGATACATAGTTGGCTTACACTCGCCACATCACACAAATATCATAAAAAACATTATATTCATACAAATACACCCAAGGTCCAACTACAGAACCAAAATGAAGATAAACCCCAAATGCAACATAGTCCCCGATCGCCCCAACTGGGCACCACTACTATTCATCTAGGAAAGACACGTAGTATCGTCCTGAGTCCTCATCAAACTCCCACTTGAGCTTAGTCGAATCACCTGGAGCGGTATCATCGGTCCCTGCATCTGGTTTTGGAAGGAATAGGGGACTCAGCAATCTCACACCCTCGCGATCAAGACTATTAAAGCTTATAGGAAGGGTAAAGGTATGATGTGGAGCTGCGGCAAGCGACTAGCATATATAGTGGCTAACATACGCAAATGAGAGCGAGAAGAGACGGCAAAGGCATGGTCGAATAACTATGATCAAGAAGTGATCCTAGAACAACCTACGTCAAGCATTACTCCAACACCGTGTTCGCTTCCCGGACTACGCCGAGAAGAGACCATCATGGTTACACACGCGGTTGGTGCATTTTAATTAAGTTAAGTTTCAGGTTTTCTACAACCGGACATTAACAAATTCCCATCTGCCCATAATCGCGGGCACGACTTTCGAAAGATCAAAACCCTGCAGGGGAGTCCCAACTTAGCCCATCACAAGCTCTCACGGTCAACGAAGGATATCCCTTCTCCTAACACAATCCGATCAGACTCGGCATCCCGGTTACAAGACATCTCGACAATGGTAAAACAAGTCCAGCAACACCGCCCGAATGTGCTGACAAATCCCAATAGGAGCTGTACATATCTCGTTCTCAGGGCACACTCAGATGAGCGCTCCGTACAACTAAAACTAAACCTCGAATTTCCCCGAGGGGGCGCTACAAAGGGCTCTAGTTTGGACCAACACTCAGAGGAGCACTGGCCCGGGGGGGTTTAAATAAGATGACCCTCGGGCTCCGGAAACCCAAGGGAAAAAGAGGCTAGGTGGCAAATGGTAAAACCAAGGTTGGGCATTGCTGGAGGAGTTTTATTCAAGGCGAACTATCAAGGGGTTCCCATTATAACCCAAGCATGTAAGGAACGCAAAATCCGGGAACATAACACCGATATGACGGAAACTAGGGTGGCAAGAGTGGAACAAAACACTAGGCATAAGGCCGAGCCTTCCACCCTTTACCAAGTATATAGGTGCATTAAGATAAACAAGATAATATTATGACATCCCAACAATAAACATGTTCCAACAAGGAACGATCTCCAATCTTCACCTGCAACTAGCAACGCTATAAGACGGGCTAAGCAAAATGGTAACATAGCCAAACAACAGTTTGCTAGGACAAGGTGGGTTAGAGGTTTGAAATGGCAATTTGGGAGTCATGATAAGCAAGTGGTAGGTATCGTAGCAAAGGCATAGCAATAGAGCGAGCATCTAGCAAGCAAAGATAGAAGTGATTTCGAGGTTATGGTGATCTTGCCTGCAAAGTTCTCAGAATTGCCTTGATCCTCGTAAGCGTACTCAACGGGCTCCTCGATCACATACACATCTCCCGGCTCTACCAAAGCAAGAACAACAAGCAAAGGGAGACGCAATCAACCACGTGCAATGCTCAAGCAACATGATGCAAACATGGTATGATATGCGGGATGCGGTATGTGATGCAAATGCATAATTTGGAAAAGAATGATTGAACCTGGCCTCAACATGGAAATCCAAGAGTGCCACTGGAAAGAGGAGTTTATTTCGGTCGAAATCGATATAAAGGTCGCCAGAATCAGATGCACGGTTTGGAAATGGCAAGCAAAACAAATATGGCACCGGTCTGCGATAAACAGCACGAGACCACCTAAATGCATCAAGAACAACATGCTACAGCCCTCCAACATAGCAACAAAATACATGGCAGGGATCCACTCAAGATGCTTGACAAAATATGAACACTGAGCTATGGCTAATTCACTCAATAGAAGGTTCAAACAAGCATGGCAAAAGTGCAAAAGATTACTGGTTACAGACTTAGTGAAAATAACGACAAGTCAGGAATTTAACATCAGGAAGCAATCTTTATAGCATGAAAACTACATGCTACAGGAACATATCATGGCAAAGCAAGGCATGGCATGAAGCTACTCAAAGCATACAACAAAAGTCCCTTATTGACCATAAGCCAAAAGAGATCAGAAAATACAATTGCAAGCATGTGAACATAGCAAAAACATAAACAGATTCAGACTTAGAGAAAAACTGGAACATGGCAAAACAGACATCAAGTAGGCATGTTTACGAGCTCAATGCACTCACTACGAGGCATTGCATGACAAACTAAGCATACACCCAGTAAGTAGACATGCCATAGAATCTAGAAATGGCAAGAACAACAACATAGCATGCACGAATCAACAATAATAAGCTCAGAAAAATTGCTAAACATGTTAACAATCTGCCAGGAACATTTTATAGCAAAAGTAGAGCTCGATTGAGTCAAGCTAGGTTTCTCCATAAATGCTAACAAATACATGGATGGATAGAGCACCACAAAAACAACAAAACATCCTTACTGATCATGGTCAAAAGAGGCAGAGATCACTAGGTAACAACATGAACATATGGCATAAAAATAATGACAGGGCAGAGACTTAGAATATTTCAAAGTCCCTCAAATCAGCAACATTAAGTAGGCTACTTTGCATGCTTGTGCTAGTCACCATGAAGATCACAAAAATACATGGCATACACCCCTGTAAAGATGACATGGCATACATCAAAAAACATGTAGAGCTCAGGATCATAGCATGCACACATTAATCATGGCAAAAATGACAAAAGTGCATTTGCTGAAACAGATCTGAAACTATCATCACATAGCCCTATTCCAACAGCATTTCAGGCATCAAGACGAGCTCAAATGAAATGATGCAGTAAGATGAAATGGAGTACTCGTCGAGACGAACATTTTGATATGCTACACGCACGAATCGGAGCCACGATGAGGAAGTTATGATGCGTCAAAGTATGCAAAATATAACTGGATGAGAGGGAAAAATCAACCCTAGAATTTTAGATCTGAGATCTGGCACTATAGCAGTTCACCGGGGTCGACGTCGAGGTCGCCGGAGGAAGACGCCGGAGAGGAGGGGAAGCCGGATCCGGGCTGGAGAAAGACGGGGCGGCGCTGGTGAGGGTCGGGCGCGGCGCCGGCGCCGGTTGGTGGCGCGCAGGGCGGCGGAGACAAGGGCGGCCAGCCGTGGCGAGGCTCACCGGTGGCGATGGCGGGCGGAGGCCGGAGCTAGGAGAGGCGGCGGCGCTTGGACGCTGCGGGCGACGCGGAGGAGAGGCATGCGGCGGCGGACTCGGGCTCTCGGGGGCCCTCCGCGGGCTGGGAGGGCCGCGGCGCGGTGGAGGCCGGCGGTGCCACGTAGCACTCGCCTATTGGCGCGGTTCGGCGGCGGCGGTTGTCCGGCCAGGGGCGGACATTGTCTGGTGGCGCGTGAGGGGATTTTCTAGGGTTTCGAGGGAGAAGACCCGAGATTTGGAAAGGGGGTTCTATTTATAGAGGTAGAGGGAGCTAGGAAGCTCCAAATGAGGTGCGGTTTGCGGCCACGCAATCGTGATCGAACGCTCTAGATGATGGACGAGGTTTAGGTGGGTTTTGGGCTAGTTTGGAGGGGTGTTGGGCTGCAACACACACGAGGCCTTTTCGGTCCCTCGGTTAACAGTTGGAGTATCAAACGAAGTCCAAATGGCACGAAACTTGACAGACGGTCTACCGGTAGTAAACCAAGGCCGCATGACAAGTCTCGGTCCAATCCGAAAACGTTTAGCACCCACACACGAAAAGAGGTAGAAAGGACCACCGGAGGACATAGGAGCGCCGGAATGCAAAACGGACAACGGGGAAAATGCTCGGATGCATGAGACGAACACGTATGCAAATGCAATGCACATGGTGACATGATATGAGATGCATGACAAAGACAAAACATGCGGAGGCGAAAACCCGACAACGAGGAAATAGAATAACTTAGTGCCGGAAAAGGCAAGAGTTGGAATACAGATAAGGCAAGTTACATCCGGGGTGTTACAACACTCCGCCACTACGAAAGGATCTCGTCCCGAGATCTAGGACTGGAAAAAACTCCGGGTACTCAGAACGGAGGTGTTCCTCACTTTCCCAGGTGGCTTCACGGTCGAAATGATGTGACCACTTGACTTTGACGAATTTGATAGACTTGTTGCGAGTCTTGCGCTCAGTTTCTTCAAGAATAGCAACGGGGTGCTCATGATAAGACATGTCTTCTTGGAGATCAATGTCTTCGAAGTTGACGGTGTGATCAAGAGTCTTGAAGAACTTGCGGAGTTGAGAAACATGAAACACGTCATGCAAATTTGCAAAGTTGGATGGAAGCTCAAGTTGATAGGCAAGATTGCCTCTTTTGCTGACGATCTTGAAAGGACCCACGTATCTAGGGGCAAGCTTCCCTTTGATACCGAAGCGACAAGTACCTTTCATTGGAGAGACGCGGAGGTAGACATGGTCTCCGATCTCGAAAGCCAAGTCATGATGCTTGCTATCATAGTAACTCTTCTGGCACGATTGCACGGCTTTGAGATTATCACGAATGACTCTGCACATTTCATTTGAGATGAACATTTCGATATGCTGCACGCGTGAATTGGAGCCACGGTGATGAAGTTATGGCATGATGAATATTGCAAAAAAATCTAGGGTTTGGAGGGAAAGTCAACCGAGTTTTAGACCTTAGATCCAGATCGCACGCACACCAGGGAGATCGCCGGAACAGTGCCGCACGGGGTCGCCGGAGGAGGGCTGGATCCGGTGGCCGAGAGGGTGCCGGCGACGAGGAGGGGCTGGGCGCAGCGGCACGGCTGCCGGAGCGTGGGGCGGCGCCGGCGACGAGGTCGGTGGCAGCGGGGCGAACGAGGCTGGGCGCGGTGGATTCGGCGACCGGCGGGCGGCACACCGGCAATGGGCGGTGCTGTCGAGAAGGGGCCGCGGCCAGCAAGTGCGGCGGTGGTGCTCGGGCAAAGGCGAGGCGGCGGGCTCCCTCTGCGGGATCTGGCGGCGGCAGGGATGGGCCCTGCGGGCTCGCCTCGGGCCTGGGCGGGCCGCGCGGCTGGGAGGCGCGGGGAGGCCAGGTGGCGAGTGGGAGCAGTGGAGGGCGCCGGCGGCGCTTAGGTGGCGGCGGCTGGACATGGCCAGGCGCGGAGGGAATTTTGTGCGGTGGCGCGAGGATGACAAAGTTAGGGTTTGTCTGCGCGAAAAATCCGGGAGGCACACATATATATAGGTAGAGGGAGCTAGGAGACTCCAAATTAGGTGCGGTTTGTGGCCACGCGATTGTCATCGAATGGCCTAGGTGATGGAGAAGGTTTAGGTGGCTTTTGGGCCACTTTGGAGGGGTGTTGGGCTGCAACACACAGGAGGCCTTTTTGGTCCCTCGGTTAACCGTTGGAGTATCAAACGAAGTCCAAATGGTACGAAACTTGACAGGCGGTCTACCGGTAGTAAACCAAGGCCGCTTGGCAAGTCTCGGTCCAATCCGAGAACGTTTAACACCCGCACATGAAAAGAGGTAGAAAGGGGCACCGGGTGACATAGGAGCGCTGGATTGCAAAACGGACAACGGGGAAAAAGCTCGGATGCATGAGACGAACATGTATGCAAATGAAATGCGCATGATGACATGATATGAAATGCATGACATGCTAGCAATGACAAGGTAGCAACAACGAATAACTGGAAGACACCTAGCACATCGGTCTCGGGGCGTTACAAAGCGCCCATACAAGCTTGGGCCAAAAGAGCTGAAAGAATTGAAGAAATAGCTCGATGAACAAGAGCGTCTAGGTCTGATCAGACCAAGTTCATCTTGTCGGGGCTGTGGTGTTCTTTTTGTCCAGAAGAAAGATGGCACGGACCGACTTTGTGTCGATTACCGCCCATTGAATAAGAATAAAAACAAGAACAAATACCCACTTCCCAATATCAACGAGTTATTTGAGCAACTCAAAGGTGCAAATGTGTTTTCCAAGATGGACCTCCGAATGGGGTATCATTAGATTTGCATCTGTGAAGAAGATATCACAAAGATAGCATTCAGAACAATCTTTGGTTCTTATGAATATACTGTCATGTCTTTCGGGCTTGCAAATGCCCCTCCAACATTCTCTCGCACGATGAACTTCATCTTCAATCCCTACACTAATGAATTCATCCTGGTGTATCTCGACGATATCCTGGTTTTCTCCAAGAATAAAAAGGATCATGCCAAGCATTTGCGATTGGTGCTCGACAAGCTCAGAGAGTATCAATTCTACGCAAAGTTCTCCAAATGTGAGTTTTGGCTTGATGAAGTTCTTTACCTTGGACACATCATCTCCGCCAATGGCATTTCCATTAATCTATAGAAGATTTATGCAATTGTGAAATGGGAGCCTCCTGAGAATGTCAAGCAGCTCTGCAATTTCCTTGGGCTTGCAAGCTATTGCTGAAGATTTGTTGAGAACTTGTCAAAAATTGCTAAGCCTCTTTCCAACCTCCTCCAGAATCATGTCAAGTATTCCTGGAGTCCTGAGTGTGGTGTTGCCTTCAATACAATCAATGAGAAACTCGTCATAGCTCATATCCTTACTCCTCCCGACGAGTCCAAGCACTACCATGTTTTCCGTGATGCCTCGTTGCAAGGTCTCGGTGCATTCTTAATGCAAGAGAAGAAAGTTGTGGCCTATACTTCTTGTCAGTTGAAGCCAAATGAAAGGAACTACCCCTCTCACAATCTTGAGTTGGCTGCAGTTTGTCATGCATTAATAACATGGAGACATCACTTCTTGGGAAGGCAGGTGTACATCTTCAGCGTTCACAAGAGCCTCAAATATATATTCACTCAACCCAACCTCAACCTCTGGCAAACTCGTTACAACCTTGATTCAAGAGTGTAATCAAAGCATTGAGTACACTACAGGCAAGGCAAATGTGATTGCTGATGCGTTGAGCAGAATGGCATATTGCAACAGCTTAATTCTCAAGCCATTCCAACCTAATCTTTGTAAAGCTTTCCGCAAGCTCAACCTCCAAGTTGTTCCTCAAGGTTTTCTTGCCAACCTTCAAGTCACTCCATGTAGCGACCCGACCTTAGACGGTCAAGTCTCTGTGCTTAAGTGTCATCCCTGGATCGGTATTGCTGACTCACAAAGTACTTGAGGATTTATAACAGAGTACAATCACACACTTATTACATCGAATGTCTCAAGAGAAAACTTATTACAGTAATATGGCTGAAGGCCATCTAAATAATATAACAACGGAAGCTTCAAGGATAGAAGAGTCCCTCCAACTCCACGACAAAACTGAGTGCATGACAATGACCTATCGCACCTTACTCTTCGACTGAAAACTCTGCAACATAATATGTTGCAACCTATGTAGGTCAGCAATGGAATATGCTGGCAAGATAACACTATAGAGCAATGAACAAAATAACAGCTATCACTACATGCATATATGGCTGGTGGAGGCTCTATGGTTATCATTTGCATAAAGCTAGTTTTTCCCTACAACAATGGAATAAATTTTATTTAACTAAAAATTTGGTTGAAAACATTGAGAAGGTTCCTCCAACTCAATCCCAAAATAATAGTTATAACCCCAAGTAAAGTGATGAGATCAAACCAATAATTCAAGTACCAAATACTCAAGATGTCCATAACCGGGGACACGGCTAACCATGATTAGTTTGTACACTCTGTAGAGGTTTGCGCACTTTTCCCCACAAGACTCAATCTCCTCCGTTGGATTTCTCGCACTGCATGGTGTTTGAGAAATGGACGACCGAGACATAGTCTTTCTGAAGAGGTCCCCTTAACTGATAGATAGGCCGATAGACCTACAATCCCCTACATCTGCTAGCCCATCATGGAAAAATTTCCCACAACTTACTCAACTATGCCAGAGACCATAATGGCATGTGGATGCACACGGAAGTTTCTAGCATGAAAAATCTTATGATCCCTGTGAGCCTGGGTGGCAAACCATAGGATGATCACACGGGTACTCCGGGATATCCTAGGACAACGCTAGATTGCTCCAGGTGTCCGGACAACCACTGGGTGCTCCAGGTGCCCCAACCAATCCACCTAGATGTGTATTAAAGTAACCACCTTAAGTTAACCATTAATAATAAATCTCGCATCTTTCATGAATCTCTCAAACCAATCCACGTCTACGAGCATAACATAGCAGTAAGCATAACGTAGTAACACCCATGGTTTGAAATAAAAGACAATAGGTTCTACCTCATAAACTACTTCCCAATACCCACATGTTATCATGTCCTAACCATGCAGTGTTTGAGGATTGAACCTAATGCATAAAAACTGGGTAATAAGGGATATGATCAAAGTGTTACTTGCCTTGCTGACGTTCTGAAAACCCTAGAGATTTGTAGTAGCAAGCCTCGCACTCCAGAAACTCTATCATGAACAAACAATAGCATACATAAGCACTCAGGCATAATATGCAAAAGTTAAAACTCAAAAGAAAATATCTGAACAGAAAGTTCAAGAGAAGAGCTTTGATTTGCAAAAAGAATCAATCGAATCGGAGTTACAAAACTCAAACTACGATCAAAAGAAGTTCGGATTCAAATCTTATCGAATCGAAATTTTGAATTTGTCAAAACCATGTGCAAGTTGATTATCTGGAAAGAGGGGAACAAGACCAAGATTTTGGCATTGGTTTCAATGGATTTCGACAACCGAGTAAAAAGTAACGGGGGTTCGAAGATCAGGGACTAATCTGTGATAAAAGTATTCACGGATAGGTCCCTGGCCGAAAATTAAAATAAAAAGAAAAACCTAACGAACGAATGTTTGCTAACAGGAACTAACGAACGAAAATCGTTCGTTAAAACGATCTAACTGATGAACCTTCGCTAATTAACCTAATAAATAAAAAACGATCTAATCTAAACTGAAAAAAAAACGAAAGAAAACCGAACGGTTTTACAGGTCAATTGTAAAAAACCGGCAGCGAGGTCAACAGCGAGATCCAGCGCAGCAGCGTCAGCTTGCTTGAGGGCGGGCGGCGGCGCGGCTGCGGTGGCAGGGCTGGCGGCGTCGGGTGGTGAGGAGGGTGGCGGGGTGCTCGGCTTTTAAAGAGCCGGGGGCGGCGGCTTGCTTGAGGTGGCGGCGAGTCCGACCCGGACTCCTCCTCGCCGGAGTCTGGCATCCGCACGGGGTAGAGGCGGCGGCGCGGTCGGCTAGGCCGGCTTGGCCTTCGGCCGGTCGGTCGGAAAAAGTTTTTTTTATAAATAAATTTTGCCCGAATAAAATCCCAATAAAAAAATTCTAAAAATACCAGAAACAATTTTCACCATCCAGACCTAATATTTAGGAGAAGATGAATATTTTCTGGCCTAAAAATGCAACTTTCAAAAATGCATATTTTTCTAATTCAAATAAAATAGAAAATAACATTTGAATAAAATAATAATTTGATTTTAAAATTTCTTCTATAATATTTCTCTCGTGTTGAAGAAGTCATTTTATCTTCTCTTGTTTATTTTTGTTATTAGTAACAATTGGAGAGAAAATATTAAAACCAAATTGATCCTTTCTTCAAATTTGTAATAAATTCAAATATGAAAAATTTGTGAAACCTCCAACTCTCTCCTTGGGTCCTTGAGTTGCTTAAGATTTCTAGGATCACAACCAAAATGCAAATAAAATATGTTATGCATATGATGACCTATGTATGACATCCAAATTGAAAATTGGGATGTTACAAACCTACCCCCTTAAGATGAATCTCGCCCTCGAGATTCGGGTTGGCTAGAAAATAGGTGTGGGTGGTCTTTCCATAAGTCTTCTTCTCGCTCCCATGTGGCTTCCTCATCGGTATGGTGGCCCCACAAAACATTACAAAATTTGATAACCTTGTTGCATGTAACTCGGCTGGCAATCTCGAGAATCTTGATGGGTTTCTCCTCGTAGGCTAGGTCACTCTCCAATTGAATTGCTTCCAGGGGCACAGTATCTCTCAGAGGAATGTCGGCCATCTCTACATGGCACTTCTTCAACTGGGAAACGTGAAACACATCATGAACTCCTGACAATCCTTCAGGTAAGTCCAACTTATAGGCCACTTCTTCCGTATGTTCCAAAACAAGGTATGGTCTAACAAATCTCGGGGCTAACTTCTCGCAGAGGTGACACACGAAGATATGTTGTGTCTCCAATTTCATAGACTACCTCCTTATGTTTAGTATTGGCATAACTCTTCTACCTGGACTGAGATACCTTCAGTCTATCACGATTCAACTTAACCTTCTCTTCAGACTCTTTGATTAAATCTGGTCCAAACAACTGTCGGTCTCCAACTTCATCCCACATCAATGGTGTCATGCACCTTCTTCCACACAAAGCTTCGAAAGGGGCCTTCTTCAAACTAGCTTGATAACTGTTGTTCTATGAGAACTCTGCGTAAGGTAAATTATCATCCCAACTAGATCCATAATCTAGCGCACAAGCTCTCAACATGTCCTCCAGAATCTGGTTGACTCTCTCGGTCTATCCATCTGTCTGCGGATGAAAGGCTGTACTGAACTCCAGCGTAGTACCCAAAGTCTGGTGCAACTGATTCGAAAACTTCGAGTTAAACCGTGTTCCTCTATCTGATATGATAGTCCTCAGAACTCCATGCAGACATACGATCCTGGTCATATATATCTTGGCCAACTTCGCACTCGTATAAGTGGTTTTCACGGGGATAAAGTGAGCCACTTTGGTCAAGCGATCTACTACTACCCAGATGGAATCATATCCCGATCGTGTCCTGGGTAATCCGGTGATGAAATCCATGCCAGGTTTGTCTCACTTCCATTCGGGTATCGGCATAGGCTGAAGTGATCCTGCTGGCTTCTGATGTTCTGCCTTCACTCTTTGACATACATCACATACGGCTACATACTTGGCAATATCCTTCTTCATATATGTCCACCAGAAACATTCCTTCAAATCCAAACACATCTTGGTGTTTCTGGGGTGAATCGAGTATGGTGAGTCATGAGCTTCCTGAAGTATTAACTTCCTGACCTCCACATCATTGGGCACATAAATACGATCCTCAAACCATAAAGTTTCACGCTCATCCTCACGAAAACCCCTGGCTTTTCCTTTGCTCATCTTCTCCTTTATCTCAGTATTTTTCCTTATCATCCTTCTGAGCTTCTCGAACCTTTCCCAATAATGTGTGCTAAACCTCCATTGCTACAACAAAACCTCTTGGAACTATCTCAAAACAAAGTTCCTTGAGATCGTCGACTAACTCCTGCGATAATCCTTCGCTTATGAGGATATTGACATAACTCTTGCGGCTCAAAGTGTCTGCTACGACATTGGCCTTTCCTGGATGATAATGCAGCTTCATATCATAATCCTTTATTAGTTCCAACCAACTCCTCTGCCTAAGATTCAACTCCTTCTGTGTGAAAATATACTTCAAACTCTTGTGATCCGTGTACACATCACAACGGTTTCCAATAAGAAAATGTCTCCAGGTCTTGAGTGCATGCACTACAGCTGCTAACTCCAAATCATGCGTGGCATAATTCAACTCCTGATGTCAAAGTTGACGTGAGGCATATGAAACAACTCTTCCCTCTTGCATAAGTACACCTCCAAGTCCCAAGCGAGAAGCGTCGCAATACACTTGGAAATCCTTGTGTTTGTCTGTAAGAATTAGCACCGGGGCTGTAACTAAACGTTTCTTCAACTCAAGAAAACTGGCCTCACATTCCTCGGTCCATTTGAACTTGGTGTCCTCCTTCAACAACTCTGTAATGGGTTTCGCAATCTTGAAAAAATTCTAAATGAATCTCCTATATTGGAAAAAATTCTCAATGAATCTCCTATAATATCCTGCGAATCCCAAAAAACTGCGGATCTCTCCAATTGAGGTGGGTGCCAACCACTCAGTGCCACACTGAACCTTGGTAGGGTCTACTAATATACCTTCTCCTGACATAACATGTCCAACAAATCCAATTTCCTTCAACCAAAACTCGCATTTGCTGAACTTGGCATATAGCTGGTGTTCCCTTAGCTTCTCAAGAACTAGTTACAAATGTTCCTTGTGTTCCTCTTCATTCTTCGAGTATACCAATATATCATCAATGAACACCACAACAAACTTATCCATGAACTCCATGAACACCTTATTCATCATACTCATAAAATAGGCAGGGGTGTTAGTCAACCCAAAAGACATGACCGTGTACTCATATAGCCGATACCTTGTGGCAAAAGCTATCTTGGGTATATCCTGTTCTCAGATCTTCAACTGGTGGTATCCTAATCGAAGATCGATCTTGGAGAATACTTTGGCTCCCTGCAATTGGTCAAAAAATCATTGATCATTGGTAGTGGGTACTTGTTCTTGATGGTTACTTCATTCAATGCACGATAATCAACAACCATTCTCAAAGATCCGTCCTTCTTCTCAACTAAGAGCACTGGGGCTCCCCACCATGTTGATCTTGGTCGGATATAACCTCTCTCCAATAACTCCTTAATCTTCTTCTTAATTTCCTCCAGATCATTTGCGGGCATCCGATACGGTCTCTTCGATATTGGTCCGGTGCCTGGCAGCAACTCTATGTCTCGATCTGGTGGCATGCCTGGTAATTCCTCCGGGAACACATCCGGGTAAGCCTTCACAACAGGCACTTCTTCCTGAACAACTCCCGAGAGTGAATTTACTTGAGTCCTCCTTGGCACATGCCGGGACACATACTTGATCCATTTACCCTCTGGGGTGGTGAGTATAATTGACTTACTAGCACAATCGATATTTCCTCCATACATCGATAGCCAATCCATGCCTAGTATCACATCCAATCCTTGTGAATCCAAAATTATTAGGTCTGAGGGGAAAACATGCCTTCCTATGGTAAATGGCATCTGAAAACATCCTCTGCTTGCCATATACTCCGCTCCTGGCGAGCTTACTAACACAGGTGTCTTAAGGGCATTGGTGGGCAACTTATACTTATCCATAAATCCCCTCGATATGTATGAATGCGATGCACCAGTATCAAAAAGAATAGTAGCAGTAAATGACTTAATCAAAATCTTATCGATAACTGCATCTGGCTGCTCTTCAACTTCCTCCACCTTAATGTGGTTCACCTGTCCTCTGCTGAAAGGGTTGGGCTTCTTCCCAGAATTTCCATTGCCATTTCCATTCCTTGCTTCATGACACATGGCGGCGTAGTGTCCAGTCTTCCCGCACTTGATACAAGTAATATGACTTAGGTCCTTGGCAGGTGTAGTGGGGTTCAAACGGTTCTGACCATTGTTTCCTCCATTCCCATTACCATTCTTAGGGCCACTATGGTTATGTGAGCTTCCTCCATTGTGAGTGTGGCCTGCATGGTTATGATGGGTATGTCCTCCCGAGTTTGGGGTAAAACAAGGCTTCTACTGATCTCCAGAGTTGTACTTCCCCTGTCCATACTTCCTTTTGCAGCTCTCTATCTGCAGTTGCTTGCCTTCGATCATAAGAGTCCTATCTACCAACTCCTGGTAGTTGGCAAATGTTGCCACCATCAACTGCATACTCAACTCATCATCCAGCCCTTCCATAAATTTCTCCTGCTTTGCGGCATCTATGGCCACATCATATTGGGCATAGCAGGCTAATTTGCTGAACTCATCTACGTACTGTGCCACAGTACGATTTCCCTGGCATAAGTTATGAAACTCACGGTTCTTCATACTCATAGCTCTAGTTGAGACATGTGTTGTGCGGAAAGCTTGCCCATGTGACAATTGCTATGGGGAAAGTGACTGTGTAATTCTCCCCCCATGAGGCTGCGGGTCCATCTAGTTGGTGTGTGGCAAAGCGCACCTTCTCATCAGCTGTGCAACCTACGGTGGTCAGCTCCCTTCCAATCCTGCGGGGCCAGTCATCAGCAACAATCGGCTCGGTGCTACTGGAAAACACCGACGGATTCAACCTCAGAAAACGGGCTAAGTTGTCAACTAGAGGTGTTGGCGGTGGATTGTTGTTGTTGTTGTTGCCTTGGTTCTGGACTAGAAATTGCATCAAGGCATTCTGTTGTTGGATCAACTGAGTGAGCTTCGGTGGGAAGACAAATCCAGGGTCACGTCTCGGAGGCATCTGATAGGTTTCACTGGTGCACGTCGGTCCTAAACAAACAGTTTTTAACCCCTTTCCGCGACGGCATTTGGAACCATCGCCAAGTGATTGTGTGCGATAGGGTGCCCTTCCCACATGACATAGAAATCATCGGGGATAGGCCCTCCTGGGACCCAGGCTAGGGCCGTGCGCGATCGGTCGAGTTATCGAAACCCAATCATTTCCGTAGGTATACATCCCACACGGTGAATCCCAGAAATCATTTCCGTAGGTATGTACATCCCACACGGTGAATCCCAGAAATCATTTCCGTAGGTATGTACATCCCACACGGTGAATCCCATAAATCATTTCTGTAGGTATGTACATCCCACACGGTGAATCCCAGAAATCATTTCCATAGGTATGTACATCCCACACAGTCAATCCAAGGAATACTTTTCCGTTCTTATGTACATCCCACACAGTCAATCGAGGGAAAACGTTTCCCTTCGGACGTACATCCCACACAAGTTTATGTGTAGGCTCGTGTCTGAAAGGTGTAACTATCACACACGGTCTTACTTGGTTAATTGTTTGCTTTTATCGACTATATCACACAAGATTTGATGAAGAAAACTGTGTGGCATTGGGCTATCCATCGCAAGCGCTTTTACTGCTAGAACCGTTTGCAAAGATCCATGACACATTTAGGAGGTTTATAGTTTACAATTAATAATTCCAGTATTACACAAATTAACATTTTATCGAACAACTATTTGCCAATTTCATATCAGGCACATAAATATATTATAACATCATAGTACGATAGCTACATGAAAATAGCATAGTACAACGTATAGCTAGTTCAACTTCATAAGAACAATATATTAATTTCCCTAATCGAGATCATCTAGGCTCGTCTTATCCACCTCTGCTTTGAGTTCAGTAAGAACGCGTTTTGCATGGGCCAACTGGGAAAGTGCCTCCTCCTTCGCCAACACCATCTTAGCAAAGTGTGATTTAAAAAATCTAAGCTCATTCTCCACCTTCAACTTTTTATCCCGCATCTTGAAATATGCTTCAGAGTTGACAAGACTTTCTCTAAGCCTACGTGTGTTCTCTTCCTCATACATGCTCTAGAGCTTCGTTAGGCACATCTTCGAAGACTATGGCCACTCTTGATTAACCCACTCCATGTAAGAACACTCCCTTTCATCCTATAATATTTAAAACTATATCAGTAACAATTGTAGGGGAAATGGGTTTATAGCAACATAGAAAATCACCAATGCTTATTTTGAAAAACTAAAGAAACATGTTAATTTTGACATATCTTCTCAAAAAGATCAATGTGCAAATTAAATAATTGGTATTGAGACAGCAACCAAATTCTGGAACATTAGAAGCTATAATTAACTACAATGACGCTACAAGTTCTTACTCATTTACAATAAATAACAAAATGAACATTTTCTAAGAAAGGTAAATATAAATGCAATAGCATAGCGACAGTGTTTGGATGACAACAAATTGATACTAACAGGTGTGTACATGCACAAATTTAGTAACATAGAACTAATAGCACTATGGTTGTCCACTATGTATGCCAAAACTTGGGTAAAGACAACTGTTCCTAGATCTCGCACCGGTGCCCTGCACTGGCGAGCCGATACAGCGAAAAAAAATCAGGGACCAAGACTCCGGAGCACGTAGTTGCTCTGATGCCCTATTCTTCATGACATAAAGATTTAGTATTTTACTACTTGGCTGCTTGGATGTGTGGACCAAAGTTGGCCGCACAAACTGCAGAAGCGGTGCTAAATAATTTTATGATTGCACCGTTGATGAGATGGCAACAATTTAAGATACTAGGTACAAACTGTGACACTATCTTAGGGTGCGTTTGGTTGAAGGTGTGGGATGAATGTGTTGGGGGCGTGACAGTGTCTAAATCACATCTAATAAATGATTTGTAACAACGAAAGAGGGTCTAACCTTCTCTGCACATGCTAGAAACTTCCTCTCACTGTCCATAGAATCAAAGGCAACTAGCTTCATGCATGGAGATTGATGGTGACAACGAGCAGATAGATCATTAGCCACCCCACTCCATTTGTTGCCACTGATGGTCTTAGGGAGCTGTAAGAGGAAGAAAAGACTCAAATCGACCTTCGGGCAAAAATCCTTCATTCCAAGTCATAGCCCGAGAGAGAGAAGAGAGGCATACCCAGGTGGTGAAGGAGTAGTCACCGGAGGAGGAACCGCTGGAGATTTCTTCGAACAAGACCATGGTGACCCCGGCGGTAGGATGCGAGACGGCGAGAGCGAGGAAGCGGCTATAGCTTAGCAAGGAAGGAAGGAAGGAAGGAGGAAACAGGGGAAATGTGAATTGTGGTCGGGGAGAAAAGGGGTGGGGAAGGGGGGAAGGGGGCAGGTGTAGATATTTTGGTGGTAGGCAAAATTTTTGGAAATGTGGAGGGGAACTTTGCGCGCGGTGCCGCCGGATCATTCACTTTGAACGATTGTGTGCATCGCAAACGATTCTTCTGCTTTACGTGCATTTCATGTGTTTGATAATTCAAATTTTGGTCTCAAGGCATGGGCACATTCACTTTAAACGCGCGCTGTCCCGCCAGACCATTCACTTTGAACGATTGTGGGCATCGCAAATGATTCTTCTGCTTCACGCGCATGGGATGAGTTTAATAATTCAAATTTTGGTGGAAATTTCCCCGGGTACGTCATTGCATAATTTATCGTCGCTTGCTAATTTGGGCACACAAAAGAGCGTATAGCAGATAGACCACACTTACTGAATCGAGCAATTTTAGTAATTACACAGAGCCAGTTGACCTAAACATTGCTCTAACAAAAGACCAGCATTAAAAACAAAGCCTAAGTACACATAATTAAAAATCCGCCGCTGCGCCGGCCTATGCATCGCCGGTGTGAGATGAGACATCGATGACTTGTCCTGGCGACATGCCGCCGTTGGTATACTCCGCGTCCCCCCTGCATGAGTCGACCGCGTTCTCGTCCTCATCCTCGGCACCGCCCTCAAGGTTGTAGTACTCGTAGTAGTGGCTGCACCAGAGCTCGCGTTGGTACTCCACCGCCGATTCCTCGACTAACAGACTCTTCTCTACCTCGACCTCGGCCACGCGCAACTCCTCCTCCCAGCGCTCCTCGATCTCTGCCGCGTCGTACATCTCCAACTCCCACTCGGGGACCTCATGAGGAAGCAGGTGCTCCATGGCCACCACCGCCTTTTCAAACGTGGGTTGCATGCTAGAGTCCTAGGTGGCCTAGAATATCTTGGCGTGTGCATCCTTGATCTTGCCGTAGATGGCCTCGACCTGGGACAGGGCGACATCAGCGGCACAGACGGCTGCTAGAGCGGTCTCGGCGTTTGCAGCCGCCGTCGCAGCTGCAGCTGCAGCCATCTCGGCAACTGCAGCTGCCTTGTTGGCTGTCGTAGACGCCCTCTCGGATAATGCGGCCGCGCTCAATGCGGAAGCGGCGGCACTCTCGACGTAGGCGGCCGCGCTCTCGGCGCAATCGGCGGCGCTCGGGGGGGACGCGGCCATCGTACGGGCCTTCACAAAGCGTTTCCACGGCATCATCTTTGCAAGAAGGGGGTGCGGGAATGGAGACCAGGATTCATGTATTGGGGGGTTGCCGGCACTAGAGCAGACGAGGCAGCGAAGCTTAAGGAGGGAGACTTAAATAGACCCTGATATTTTCATCGCAAAAGGATCCTAGGAAACAACTGTGTGTGATGTTGTAGATATTTTTTGTTAGCTGTGAAAGATGAATCTGTTATATAATTAAAACAAGAGTCAAACGAGCCACCACGTTCGTCCACATATGCTAATCTTTTTTACACTGTTTGATTAGAATAACAATGGTTGAGATTTAAAGGTTCTTACGTAACATGTAAAAATATATGTACCAACAATATTGAACTTTCATGTTGTCACGTTAGATCATAATAGATGCATAACGCACGTGGAAAAAAGAAAGGCGTGCATTGACATGAGACCAGGATTGCAATAGGAAATACATGTTGTGCTTTGTGTCATGTCCAAATAGACTGGACACGTGTTTAAGACAATCACAAGACAAGGCAATATATGTGTCTTTCCATCCAAGAGTTAGAGGCAAGCACAACATGAAAATACATTAGGAAACTAATCCCATGTGGACACGATTCCAAACTCCAACTCTCACAGATGCGCGCATGCAAATAAGATCTCGGACACAACACACAGAATCCCACGACCATGGAAAACTAAACACATCTAGCCGGCCAAACTAGCACACACCCAAGAAAGTACAAGCCAACCAGAACTATGCGACCAAAACACAACCACAAAATTCAAACTCAGTCGATACTATGCCCAACAAAGATCGAAGCCAGGAAAAACTAAAGTTTCACATGCAACTTGGTGCCGGCGCCAGACAAAGTCATGCCCAACCTTTGAGCTTCTCAAAGAAAAAATTGAAGCGAACCAAATCTTGGCCATGACCAGCACACATCCAATATTGAAGCCAGCCAAATCTGCTGCCGACTAAGCACACCATTAATAAAAGAAGATTCTATAGCAGGCAGCGCAACTTTGCTCGACGTCTGACAAAGTCATGTCGAAGCATGCTCGACGCCCAACGAAGCCACAACCAACTGCTCCAATCGACATCGGAACAAGTGGCGCCAAAGCACTTCTCGCCTGAATCATCAGATTTAGTAATTGTTATTTAGCAATCAACTTTTTGCTTGACACTTGACAAAGTCATGCCCAACCATCCTTCTGAGTTACCTGAATCATAAAGGTGAGTAGTTATTATTCTGGATACATTCTTCATAGGAATATTGACTAAGAAACTTCTAGCCTTCTTGCAGAGAAAACAATGGCATACCAGAAGCGTGGCGACTTCACAACAAGGAAGAAAAACTAGAACATTGAAGTGAAACTAATGAGAATGTGGGACTCAAATCTACAGCCGACGAGCTTATGAGCCTCAATATGATCTAGATGGATGAAGGGTTATTCCACAAGATATTTAATTGCAGATTGTTCCATCATTTTAGAAGTAAAACATCTTTTGTTTTTCTGTGGAAGTCCTTCCTCTGGACAAAGATTACATTAGTGGTGCCTGTTGGTGTCAAAACCGGCGGATCTCGGGTAGGGGGTCCCGAACTGTGCGTCTAGGCGGATGGTAACAAGAGGCAGGGGACACAATGTTTTACCCAGGTTCGGGCCCTCTTGATGGAGGTAAAATCCTACGTCCTGCTTGATTAATATTGACGATATGGGTAGTACAAGAGTAGATCTACCACGAGATCAAGGAGGCTAAACCCTAGAAGCTAGCCTATGGTATGATTGTTGTTCGTCCTAGGGACTAAAACCCTCCGGTTTATATAGACACCGGAGAGGGCTAGGGTTACACAGAGTCGGTTACAATGGTAGGAGATCTACATATCCGTATCGCCAAGCTTGCCTTCCACGCCAAGGAAAGTCCCTTCCGGACACGGGACGAAGTCATCAATCTTGTATCTTCATAGTCTAGGAGTCCGGCCGAAGGTATAGTCCGGCTATCCGGACACCCCCTAATCCAGGACTCCCTCAGTAGCCCCTGAACCAGGCTTCAATGACGACGAGTTCGGCGCGCAGATTGTCTTCGGCATTGCAAGGCGGGTTCCTCCTCCAAGTACTTCATAGAAGATTTTGAACACAAAGGTAGTGTCCAGCTCTGCAAAATAAGTTTCCACATATTTCCATAGAGAGAATAATATTTACACAAATCTAATCTGCTGACGTATTCCGTAGCGTGACATCACAACATGGCCAAGTCTTTATTCGAATTGTTTTACTGTTCTACCTCAGCGCGTTTAGCGAGGCGGTTTCCTTGGCACGTCTTGTCAAAGCAGAGATCGTGTCCCCTTATTCCAGGATTCTCATCAATACGGGCGTGGGTATCCCAACTACGCCATTGATTACGGCGCTTGGGAGATAAGTGAGTTTTACTAGGCTGGTGGGCACGCATAGTCGCGTCCACCCATATAAGGGGATAAGGATCCACCTTTTCAACCACGCCTTCTTCCTCCTTTGCCTATCCATTTCCGCGCACTCGAGCTCCAACGCCCAAGTCCACACACCCCACCTCAACCTTCTCCAGCCATGTCCAGAGCGGGAGGCAAGTGGATGGTCTCCTCCGTCACGGAGGGACACATCAAAAAACTGAGGAAGGCCGGATACTTGTCTAACGACCTTGCGCACCGGCTTCTCGAAGAGGGGAAGCTCATCCCCACCCCTAGGCCCCATGAGAGGGTGGTGTTCCTCCCCCATTTCCTCCGCGGACTGGGCTTCCCTCTCCACCCGTTTGTCCGGGGGCTCATGTTCTACTATGGCTTGGATTTCCACGATCTGGCCCCGAACTTTGTCCTCAACATCTCAGCGTTTATCGTCGTTTGCGAGGCTTTCTTCTGCATCCGCCCCCATTTCGGCCTATGGCTCAAGACTTCCAATGTCAAGCCGAAGGTGGTGCACGGCACCCAGGCGGAGTGCGGAGGCGCCATGGTGGGCAAGATGCCCAACGTCCTATGGCTTGAGGGCTCCTTCGTGGAGTCCCTAAAGGGGTGGCAATCGGGGTGGTTTTACATCACCGAGCTGCGCGACCCTGAATGGGTCGCAGCCCCCGAGTTCCGATCTGACCCCCTACGCGACTCGCCTCCTGGAAAGATGCGTCCAAACCCTGGTGGACAAGAAGCTCAAACTTGTCAACGTAGTCCAGGTTATGCTCATCCGTCGGATCCTCCTGTGTCAACAACGGGTTTTCAACCTGTGGGAGTTCGACCTGGCACGGCACCGAACTCTGAGCAGGCTCTTCGACACAACGTACGAAGATGCCTGGAAGGTGCTTTTCAAGGGCGCCGAGGCCCCCGCATCCAGCTACCGAGGATCGCGGATTCAGCACGCAGCGTCACGCTCGTGCGGTAAGCTGTTTTTACCTTTTACAGGGTATTAGTCTTTCATAGTTTGACTCCATGCGGGACCTAAGCTCCCTTACCTTTGACAGGATTGGCAGGAGACGTCCGGACAGATCAACTGTCCGGCTCCTTTGCCCGAAGGCCCAGCGGATGCTTGCTTGGCGAAGCTGCTGGTTCCGGCACCCTATGTGGTGCCGGAGAAGAGGGCCAAGAAGAAGGCCACAGGGACTCGAAAGAGTGCCCGGCGCCAGGAGGTGTCGAATTCATCATTCGACGACTTCAAGGCACACTCCTCCCATGAAGACGAGGAGGAGGAAGAAGAGACCTCTCCCCCTCCAGCGGGGGGAGGGAAGAAAAGGAAGGCTGCCCCAACTGGGGAGGCCGAAGGGTCCAAGAAGGGGAAGACCCCTCCTCCGGACTACTCCACCAACATCGACGACAGCGAAGAGGAGTGGCCGCACAGGGCCAAGCCCCTGGCGAGATCGTAAGTATCCGGATACCAGAGTGACTCATAGTATTCCCCCATTGCACAGCTTTTCCTTATGTCGAACATGTCTATGCAGTCCGCCCAAGGCCGGGCTCGACGAGTCATCGAGCGGCTCCCTGGATTCGTCGGATGTGAATTCGCTTCCGGCGGCTACCTTCCCCCACCCTACGGACGACGCCGAGGCGGCGTCCCAACAGGTTCCAAGCCAGGAGGAGTTGGTCCTGGAGGCGCCGCAAGGCGACCTCCCGGACTCCAGGCGTGAAGGGGATAGAACCCCCAAGGGCTCCAAGTCCGGCTTTGAGCCGGACACCACGCCGGAACCTTCAATGGTTCCGGACTCCGGTAGGCAACCTCCTTCCAAGAGGAGCAAGCCTACCGAGTCGGTGACCTCTGTCCAACCGGAGGCACCGGACAATTTGCTGGAGGTGCTTAACGGTGCCTCCATTGACAAGGAGGACCGCACTATTATGAGTGCGGTGATCCAGAAGGTTCAGTCCGCCAAGAGCGGACTGACTGAAGCCTGTGCCAGCCTTCTAACAGACTTCGAGGTAACTAAAGAATATGTAAAAATATTACTGCATAGACAGTAGCCCCTAATGCTCTGTTCGGCGTTTGGAAAGAAAAGCCGAATAGAGGATCTAATAACATTCGCAGGAGTCTAACATAATCAAGTCAATATGCGTATGCAGGCTTCGCTGCTAGCCTCCACCACACTGACTGCGGAGGTGGATACGCTGAAGCAAAACCTCGCGCGGTCCGAGAACGAGCTCAGCCATGCCAAGAGGCAACTCGAGGAGAAGGAAGGTAAGTAATACCTTGCACAAGTGTATAGAGAAGATGTGGTTGCAAAAAATGACAGGATCAACATGCTATTATAGGGGCCACGACCGAGGTGGCAACCCTTCAGAAAGCGCTGTCCGAGGCCGAAAACAGAGCGGCCACGGAGCGCACAGAGAGAGGGAAGCAAGAGGCGCAGGTGGAGGAGGTGCAGAAAGAGCTCCAGGCTCTCGTGAAAAAACACGAGAGTTTGGAGCTTGACTCGAAGACACAAGCGTCCGAGCTTGCGGCAGCCCTCGAAAGCGCGAAGTCTGCCAAGGCTGAAGCCCATAAAGCCCTCCAAGAAAGTGGAGCTATGAAGAAGATAGCGGCGGGTAAGGCATTCATTATGCAAAGCAAGCACGTGAAAGTGAATTAGTTATTACTTACTCGAGTCCGGAGCTCTCTAGGAGCATTCGCAGATTTGCCCCGTAGTGCGTTTGATGCCGCCGCCTACTACCGAGCCGAGGAGGGGAGCTCAATGGAGAAGGTGTTCTGGTCTCAGTATGTTGAGGCTAGACACTTGGTGCCTTTGAGCGACCAACTGAAGCAAATGGTCGAGCTCCACAAGGTGGCCGAACAGGCCATAAAGGGCCTCATAGTTCAGCTTTGCCTGGAGAGGCTCTGCCTGGGAGCTACTTTGGGCTGCAGAGGCGGCTGGTGGATGCCTGTCCACGGCTTGAAGTAACCAAGCGCTCCGTCTGCATCGAAGGTGCCCGTAGGGCGCTTGCCCGTGCTAAAGTGCACTGGGGCAAGATGGATGCGGAGAAGCTGGTGAAGGACGGGCCGCCGCCGGGCAAGGAGCATCGCATCCCGGAAGCGTATTATGAGGGTGTCCTGAAGGGTGCCCGCCTTATATCGGATGAATGCTCCAAAAATGTAATATTTGAGTAAACTCGCATTTGTGATCCTGTACGCTGAAAACTTGTTCATATGCGCTGAGCAACGCTTTTGAATTTAAAATATTACCTTCTGTGCGGCCGTTTATCAAATTTGAGAGATGGTGAGTCGTCGGCTTCTGCCCCCATGCCGCGAGTGCTGGGGTGTTCGGGATAAACATGAGCGCTCTTTTTCCCATTCTTGGGTCCTTCGAGGGAGGCGCTCAACACAACGAACAAGGCAATCGGACTATAATGCTTGAACACTCTCACTTAGCCATAGAATTCTATAATTTTAAATTTCGGCGAAGCCCCTAGTGTTCGGAAGACCAAGTTCGGGGTGCTATCCACGCCTAGGCCAGACAAAGCCGACTCCTCGCTCTAAGCGACATAAGTCTTTAGGGACTCGAAAACCACTCGAACAGCGACCGGCTCTCGCCTCATCATGACGGTCAGTTTTAGCTTTCTCTACTGAGGTGCTTAGCCCAGCTCAACTGGGGCACAATTGCAGTAGTTCTCCTAGTGCAACCTTAGCCGATATAACGGAACATAAGGTACCAAAACATAGGAGCCGGGCAAACCCAACTATTGACCCAAGACATGATTCGGAGCCGATGCATATAATGCTATAAGTTCGGGGTGCCGCACTTGTGAAAGTGTTCGGACTTCTCACACCGTATTGTGGGGTACTTAAGCCCTGGCGTATTGGCCGTACCAAAGTGTACGGGTGCAACATGTCATTAATGAACATATATTCGTAAAAAAGAGTAATGCAATAATAGACGAAAGCTATGCATTGTTTATTTAAAAAAACTGCTATCAAAGCAGAACGATACAAATACTGCAATAAGCAAAAGATGGGACTATTTAACATGTCCTTTCCAGGGGAAAGCTGCGGAATGTTATGTGAAACAGGTATACTGCTCGTTATAGAGACCACCTTAGAGTTCCATAGTGCGGCGTAGTTTTCTGCTTCCCTGGTTGTATCGTTTGTGCGGCAAGTGTACTGCCAGACAAGCCTTTCGAAGAATGGAGTCCTGAAAATAAGAGAAAATTAAGAAATCGACAGCCCCTAGTGTGGTTTAAGCCGCGTTTCAGGCATGCCGTGATGGTGCCCCTCCCCCTATGCCCATGGTATTTCCAGAGCGTAGTTATGTACGCGCAGCACTGGTTTCGCAAGTTCACGAGGGCTGGGGTTGGGGCCGCATTGCTACGCTTGCTCTGAACGTTCCAGGCGGTCTTGTTGTAGGTTACTCCGGGCGCGCTTGATGGTGTCTAGACGTTTAATGGCCAAACTGGAGAATTGCCTTGAGACACTGCTTTCTACTTCCGCTGCGATAGCCACCGTATGCTCCTCCATTCGGAGAGAGCGTTCGGTGTTTCCATTGACCGTAATGACGCCTCGAGGGCCTGGCATCTTGAGCTTGAGGTATGCGTAGTGCGGCACCGCATTGAACTTGGCAAATGCGGTTCGCCCGAGCAGTGCGTGATAGCCACTGTAGAACGGGACTATGTCGATGATTAACTCCTCGCTTCGGAAATTATCCGGAGATCCGAAGACCACTTCAAGTGTAACTGAGCCTGTACAGTTGGCCTCTACACCTGCTATGACACCTTTAAAGGTCGTTTTAGTGGGTTTAATCCTCGAGGGATCGATGCCCATTTTCCGCATTGTATCCTGGTAAAGCAGGTTCAGGCTGCTGCCGCCGTCCATAAGGACTCTAGTGAGATGAAATCCGTCAATAATTGGGTCTAGAACCAATGCGGTGAATCCACCATGACGGGTGCTAGTGGGGCGGTCCTTTCGATCAAAAGTGATCGGGCAGGAAGACCATGGGTTGAACTTTGGGGCGACTGGCTCCATCGCGTATACGTCCCTTAGCGCACGCTTCCGCTCCCTCTTGGGGACGTGGGTTGCGTATATCATGTTAACCGTCCGCACTTGTGGGGGAAAACCTTTGTGTCCACTGTTGTTCGGCAGCCAGGGCTCCTCCTTGTCATCGCTATGCAGCCCCTTGTCTCTGCTTTCGGCATTTAACTTGCCTGCCTGCTTGAACACCCAACAATCCCTGTTGGTGTGATTGGCTGGTTTTTCGCGGGTGCCATGTATCTGGCATGAGCCGTCGAGTATTCGGTCCAAACTGGACGGGCCAGGAGTATTTCTTTTGAATGGCTTTTTCCGCTGGCCGGGTTTAGAGCCTCTGAATCCGGCATTAACTATCGTATCCTCAGCATTGTCGCCTTTAATGCGGCACTTTTGCTTGTTGCGATGCGACCTGCCACTGCTGTCCTTGGTATCCAAATTACCAGGGCTCTTGGTCATGTTATTGCTGCAAGCTAGCCAGCTGTCTTCTCCCGCGCAAAAGCGGGTCATAAGTGTCGTGAGGGCTGCCATAGATTTCGGCTTTTCCTGTCCTAGGTGCCGTGCAAGCCACTCGTCGCGGATGTTATGCTTGAAGGCTGCTAGGGCCTCTGCGTCCGGACAGTCGACGATTTGATTTTTCTTGGTTAGGAACCATGTCTAGAATTGTCTGTCCGATTCCTCTGGCTGCTGAATTATGTGGCAAAGGTCATCAGCGTCTGGTGGTCGCACATAAGTGCCCTGCAAATTGTCGAGGAATGCGGCTTCCAGGTCCTCCCAACAACCAATTGATTATGCTGGCAAGCTGTTAAGCCAATGCCGAGCTGGTCCTTTAAGCTTGAGTGGGAGGTATTTGATGGCGTGTAGGTCATCACCGCGGGCCATGTGGATATGAAGGAGATAGTCCTCGATCCATACCGCAGGATCTGTTGTGCCATCATATGATTCGATGTTCATGGGTTTGAAACCCTTAGGGCTTTGATGATCCATTACTTCATCTGTGAAGCATAGTAGGTGTGCGGCGCCTCTTTATTGGGCTATATCACGATGCAGCTCAAACGAGCTTTGTCTATTGTGTTCGGCCCGGCCGGATTGACTGTATCTGGAGTGACGATTACCGTCTCGTGCCGTGGGGCGCCCACGCGATCCGTAGATCGATCTTGTTTTCCTTGCCTTGTCCTCCAATATATCTTGCAGGTCTGGCGCATTTTCCCGTGCCTTGGTATTTTTTGAGCGGCGCCGGGGTGCGGCTTGAGTGGAGGGCCGAGAGTCTTCTCTGTCGCGGCCACGTGGTGGCCGGTCGACTGTATCATGCACTGGTGATGTAGGTTTAGGTGCTTCCTCCTCTAGTCGGGGTAGCAACCTGCGCTTTGGGTAGCTCTTGGAGGGGCGTTGGAGTTCATACTCTTCGGCCGCAAGGACTTCAGTCCATCTGTCGGCTAGCAAATCTCGATCAGCTCTAAGCTGTTGCTGTTTTTTCTTGAGGCTGCTCGCCGTGGCCATAAGCCTGTGTTTGAAACGCTCTTGTTCGACGGGATCCTCCGGCACGGCAAATTCTTCATCGTCGAGGCTTGCCTCGTCTTCGGAGGGAGGCATATAATTACCGTCCTCGACCTCTCTGTCTGCCGCTTTCTCATGAGGGCTGGCTTCTCCATCCTCCTGTGCTGAATCTTGCTGGAGGTGGTTGTCTTCGGCACTGTCTGGGGTGTTATTATCTCCCGTGCCGGAATCACCGTTTTTGCTTTGGTGGGATTTACAGCGGCGCCGCTGACGCCGGCGCTTAGGCTGCTTCTTGGAGGGGTGATCCTCCGCTGTTCCATCGCCATTGCCTTCTTTTGGGGTGTCCACCATGTATATATCATAGGACGAGGTGGCTTTCTAGTGCCCTATAGGCGCTGGTTCTTGATTGTCTCCTGCATCGGCGTCCATACCGTTGATGTCTTCGGAGTCGAAGTCGAGCATGTCGGTTAAATCATCGACAGTGGCTACGAAGTGGGTGGTGGGTGGGCTTTGAATTTCTTCATCATCCGCATCCCAACCTTGCTGACCATAGTCCGAGCAGGGCTCTCCTGATAAAGACAGAGACTTTAGTGAATTCAGAATATCGCGGAAGGGCGAGTGCTGAAAGATGTCCGTGGCGGTGAACTCCATGATCGGCGCCCAATCGGGTTCGATCGGTAGGGGCGCGGAGGGCTCGGAGTCTGGAGAGGAGTCTGGCTCCTTGGAGTCACGGGATTCACAGAGAATAGGGCTGGTGTTCGGCTCGATCGCCATAGAGATTGCAGCCCCCGAGGCGGTGTCCAACCACCCATCCTCGATTGGCGCAGTTGGCTCCGAATTAAGGGTCGGAGCTGATGCGGGTGCGGCCTCCAGGGCACTGTTCGGCGGCAGAGCTAGATCATGCCCATCGTGACAGTGCGGCGTGCTCGGCTGCGGCTCGAATCCGTCGAAGATCAAGTCTCCGCGGAGGTCGGCCGTGTAGCTCCAAATCTGACCTGATGGCCAGGGGCATAGCTTTCGATCTGCTCTAGATGGCCAAGCGAATTGGCCCGCAGAGCAAAGCCGCCAAATACAAAGATCTGTCCGGGGAGAAAGGTCTCAGCCTGGATCGCATCGCTGTTAATGATCGGAGGAGCCATCGGGCCTAAAAGTGACGACACAGAGGAACTCTCAATGAGAGCACCATTGTCGGTGTCAAAACCGGCGGATCTCGGGTAGGGGGTCCCGAACTGTGTGTCTAGGCGGATGGTAACAGGAGGCAGGGGACACAATGTTTTACCCAGGTTCGGGCCCTCTTGATGGAGGTAAAACCCTATGTACTGCTTGATTAATATTGATGATATGGGTAGTACAAGAGTAGATCTACCACGAGATCAAGGAGGCTAAACCCTAGAAGCTAGCCTATGGTATGATTGTTGTTTGTCCTACGGACTAAAACCCTCCGGTTTATATAGACACCGGAGAGGGCTAGGGTTACACAGAGTCGGTTACAATGGTAGGAGATCTACATATCCGTATCGCCAAGCTTGCCTTCCACGCCAAGGAAAGTCCCTTCTGGACACGGGACGAAGTCATCAATCTTGTATCTTCATAGTCCAAGAGTCCGGCCGAAGGTATAGTTCGGCTATCCGGACACCCCCTAATCCAGGACTCCCTTAGTGCCTCTACCCGAAAGAGCATACAATTAGTAAGTATATTTTTGTTGTGCTTATAGGGCAACACAATTCATGCTATTGTCTGGGAGAATCTGATACACATAGAAATATAAGATAAATGAGAAATCTATTTATGCATTTGACAATTTGAAAGGTGAAAAGATCAGCACAAGGTTATCCACATTACTACTTCGATATTGCTGGCAAAGACATATTACAAGAACGGACCGAGAAAGATAAATTCTACCTCTTTGAGCACTGCGTTGGTTTTCCTCAAAGAGGAAGGGATGATGCAGCAAAGTGCATAAGTATTTCCCTCAGTTTAGAACCAAGGTATCAATCCAGTAGGAGGCTACGCGCGAGTCCCTCGCACCTGCACAAAACAAATAAATCCTCGCAACCAACGCAAATAGGGGTTGTCAATCCCTATAGGGCCACTTACGAGAGTGAGATCTGATAGATATGATAAGATAATATTTTTGGTATTTTTATGATAAAGATGCAAAGTAAAATAAAGGCAAAGTAAATAGCAAAGTAAATAACTAAGTATTAGGAGATTGATATGACAAAGATAGACCCGGGGGCCGTAGGTTTCACTAGTGGCTTCTCTCGAGAGCATAAGTATTCTAAAGTGGGGAACAAATTACTATTGAGGAATTGACAGAACTGAGCATAGTTATTAGAATATCTAGGTATGATCATGTATATAGGCATCACGTCCGAGACAAGTAGACCGACTCCTGCCTGCATCTACTACTATTACTCCACTCATTGACCGCTATCCAGCATGCATCTTGAGTATTAAGTTAAAAACAGAGTAACGCCTTAAGCAAGATGACATGATGTAGAGGGATAGACTCATGCAATATGAAGAAAACCCCATCTTGTTATCCTCGATGGCAACAATACAATACGTGCCTTGCTGCCCTTACTATCATCAGGAAAGGACACCGTAAGATTGAACCCAAAGCTAAGCACTTCTCCCATTGCAAGAAAGATCAATCTAGTAGGCCAAACCAAACTGATAATTCGAAGAGACTTGCAAAGATAACCAATCATACATAAAATAATTCAGAGAAGATTCAAATATTATTCATAGGTAGACTTGATCATAAACCCACAATGCATCAGTCTCAACAAACACACCGCAAAAAGAAGATTACATCGAATAGATCTCCACAAGAGAGGGGGAGAACATTGTATTGAGATCCAAAAAGAGAGAAGAAGCCATCTAGCTACTAACTATGGACCCGTAGGTCTGAGGTAAACTACTCACACTTCATCGGAGAGGCTATGGTGTTGATGAAGAAGCCCTCCGTGATTGATGCCCCCTCCGGCGGAGCTCCGAAACAGGCCCCAAGATGGGATCTCATGGATACAGAAAGTTGCGGCGGTGGAATTAGGTTTTTGGCTCCGTATCTGATCGTTTGGGGGTACGTGGGTATATATAGGAGGAAGAAGTACGTCGGTGGAGCAACAGGGGGCCCACGAGGGTGGAGGGCATACCTGGGGGTAGGCGCGCCCACCTACCTCGTGGCCTCCTGTTACGTGTCTTGACGTAGGGTCCAAGTCTCCTGAGTTGTATTCGATAAGAAAAACACCTTCCCGAAGGTTTCATTCCGTTTGGACTCCGTTTGATATTCCTTTTCTTCGAAACCCTAAAACAGGCAAAAAACAGCAATTCTGGGCTGGGCCTCCGGTTAATAGGTTAGCCCCAAAAATAATATAAAAGTGGATAATAAAGCCCGATAATGTCCAAAACAGTAGATAAAAGAGCATGGAGCAATCAAAAATTATAGATACATTGGAGACGTATCAAGCATCCCCAAGCTTAATTCCTACTCGTCTTCGAGTAGGTAAATGCTAAAAACAGAATTTTTGATGCGGAGTGCTACTTGGCATAATTTTAATGTAATTCTTCTTAACTGTGGTATGAATATTCAGATCCGAAAGATTCAAGACAAAAGTTCATATTGACATAGAAAATAATAATACTTCAAGCATACTAATAAAGCAATTATGTATTCTCAAAATAACATGGCTAAAGAAAGTTATCCCTACAAAATCATATAGTCTGGCTATGCTCTATCTTCACCATACAAAGTATTTAAATCATGCACAACCCCGATGACAAGACAAGCAATTGTTTCATACTTTTGACATTCTCAAAACTTCTTCAATCTTCACACAATACATGAGCGTGAGCCATGGATATAGCACTATAAGTGGAATAGAGTGGTGGTTGTGGAGAAGACAAAAAGGGAGAAGATAGTCTCACATCAACTAGGCATATCAACGGGCTATGGATATGCCCATAAATAGATATCAATGTGAGTGAGTTGGGATTGCCATGCAACGGATGCACTAGTGCTATAAGTATATGGAAGCTCAAAAAGAAACTAAGTGGGCGTGCATCCAACTTGCTTGCTCATGAAGACCTAGGGCAATTTGAGGAAGCCCATCATTGGAATATACAATCCAAGTTCTATAATGAAAGATACCCACTAGTATATGAAAGTGATAACATGAGAGACTCTCTTCTATGAAGATCATGGTGCTACTTTGAAGCACAAGTGTGGCAAAAGGATAGTAACATTGTCCCTTCTCTCTTTTTCTCTCATTTTTTTCTTTTTTTCTTTGGGCCTTTTCTCTTTTTTATGGCCTCTTTTTTCTCTTATTTTATTTTTTTGTCCGGAGTCTCATCCCGACTTGTGGGGGAATCATAGTCTCCATCATTCTTTCCTCACTGGGACAATGCTCTAATAATGATGATCATCACACTTTTATTTTTCTTACAACTCAACAATTACCACTCGATACTTAGAACAAAATATGACTCTATGTGAATGCCTCCGGCGGTGTACCGGGATATGCAATGATGCATGAGTGACATGTATGAAAGAATTATGAATGGTGGCTTTGCCACAAATATGATGTCAACTACATGATCATGCTAAGCAATATGACAATGATGGAGTGTGTCATAATAAACGCAACGGTGGAAAGTTGCATGGCAATATATCTCGGAATGGCTATGGAAATGCCGTAATAGGTAGGTATGGTGGCTGTTTTGAGGAATGTATATGGTGGGTGTATGATACCGGCGAAAAGGTGCGCGGTATTAGAGAGGCTAGCAAAGGTGGAAGGGTGAGAGTGTGTATAATCCATGGACTCAACATTAGTCATAAAGAACTCATATACTTATTGCAAAAATCTACAAGTTATCAAAGCAAAGTATTACACGCATGCTCCTAGGGAGATAGATTGGTAGGAAAAGACCATCGGTCGTCCCCGACCTCCACTCACAAGGAAGGCAATCAAAAAATAAATCATGCTCCGACTTCATCACATAACGGTTCACCATACATGCATGCTACGGGAATCACAAGCTTCAACACAAGTATTTCTCACATTCACAACTACTCAACTAGCATGACTTTAATATCACCATCTCCTTATCTGAAAACAATTATCAAGTATCAAACTTATCATAGTATTCAACACACTCATAAGAGAGTTTTATTATTAATCTTGCATACCAAGCATATTTGGATTTTAAGGGAATTACCATGCTATTAAGACTCTCAAAATAATCTAAGTGAAGCATGAGAGATCAATGGTTTCTATAAAACAAATCCACCACCGTGCTCTAAAAGATATAAGTGACGCACTAGAGAAAAATTATATAACTCAAAAGATATATGGGAAGCACATAGAGTATTCTAACAAATTCCAAATCATATATGGCTCTCTCAAAAGGTGTGTACAGCAAGTATGATTGTGGTAAACTAAGAAGCAAATACTCAAATCATACAAGACGCTCCAAGAAAAACACATATCATGTGGTATATAAAAATATAGCTCCAAGTAAAGTTACCGATAGAAGTAGATGAAAGAGGGGATGCCTTCCGCGGCATCCCTAAGCTTTGGCTTTTAGGTGTCCTTAGATTATCTTGGGGGGTGCCATGGGAATACCCAAGCTTAGGCTCTTGCCACTCCTTGTTCCATAATCCATCAAATCTTTACCCAAAACTTGAAAACTTCACAACACAAAACTTAAAGTAGAAAATCTCGTGAGCTCCATTAGCGAAATAAAGCAAAAGACCACTTCAAGGTACTGTAATGAACTCATTCTTTATTTATATGGGTGTTATACCTACTGTATTCCAACTTCTCTATGGTTTATAAACTATTTCACTAGCCATAGGTTCATCAAAATAAGCAAACAACACACAAAAACATAATATGTCAAAAACAGAACAGTCTGTAGTAATATGAAGCTAGCGCAAGATCTGGAACCCCAAAAATTCTTAAATAAATTTCTGGACGTGAGTAACTTATCTATTAATCATATGAAAAAAGAATTAACTAAATAGCACTTTCCAAATAAAAATGACAGCAGTTCTCGTGAGCGCTAAAGTTTCTGTTTTTTTACAGCAAGTTCAACAATACTTTCCCCAAGTCTTCCCAACGGTTCTACTTGGCACAAACACTAATTAAACACAAAAAACACAACCAAAACAGAGTCTAGATAATTTATTTATTACAAAACAGGAGCAAAAAGCAAGGAATAAAAATAAAATTGTGTTGCCTCCCAACAAGCGCTATCGTTTAACGCCCCTAGCTAGGCATAACAAGCAAGAATAGATCTAGGTATTGCCATCTTTGGTAGGCAATCCATAAGTGGCTCTCATAATAGATTCATAAGGAAATTTAATTTCCTTTCTAGGAAAGTGTTCCATGCCTTTCCTTAATGGAAATTGGAATCTAATATTTCCTTCCTTCATATCAATAATTGCTCCAATCGTTCTAAGGAAAGGTCTACCCAGAATAATAGGACATGTAGGATTGCAATCTATGTCAAGAACGATAAAATCTACGGGCACATAATTCCTATTTGCAACAATAAGAACATCATTAATTCTTCCCATAGGTTTCTTAATAGTGGTGTCCGCAAGGTGCAAGTTTAGAGAGCAATCATAAAAATCACGGAAACCTAACAAATCACACAAAGTCTTTGGAATCGTGGAAACACTAGCACCCAAATCACATAAAGCGTTGCATTCATGATCTTTAATTTTAATTTTTATAGTTGGTTCCCACTCCTCACTCGATGGGCCATGGCGCCTGCTCGTTTTCCTCGTCGACGAGTTTGATGGCAGAGGCGGCGCTTTGTTGGGTTGGCATGCTTGGAAAAGGTGGATGTGCTATAGGCTGCACTTGTCGCCTCCGTGTGTCACGCGCCCCCTATGCGCAGTATAGCAGGGTGGCGGGAAACTGGTGGGGAGATGGCGGGAAACGGTGGCGTGTTCATAAAACACCATCAATTAATGGAAACTTAGGATCGAGCTAGCACAAGAAGTACATGATGATCAGATGAACACGGACCACAGTAGGGAACCCGTCGGTGATGAATTCATCAATCCCAAACGGTTGAATACTAGCAAGAGTTTGTCCACAACACACATGGCCTATTCCATCACAAATAGGTCGTATGGATCAACCATATGCCACGTATCGCACATTGTCAAAAGTAATGCGGTAGACCTTCTTTAAGATGTGTTAAAAAAACAAGGACCTCGAGGTTAAATTAGCTGAGTGAATGGGGCATTTCGGTCATTTGACTGAAATGACCCATCCCATCGCCTAATTTAACATCGACACAACTTCCCATCCAGTCACCCATCCGATGGCTGCTCCAGCCTGAGCACACTTAACTTGATAGTTTTCTTACATCAGCTACTGGTGGAACAACTAGTCCTTGCTAATAGGAATGCCTCTTCACATCCTTATGGTATATCCGGATGACCGCGCGTGCCACAATGGCCAATAGATGTTGTGTAGACAGAGCATACCACATACGTCTTATTAGAAGCAATCGTCTGTGTTACTATCGATCTTCGCACACATTTCTGATTACAGACCTGTTTGCCGCATATCACACACATCTTGTTATATTGAACCGTTTCTGTTCTCTTCCCTAATCACAAACAGTTCGTCCGAGTGAACCGTATGCTGACCATTTCTTTTGTGTTGCCTAATCACAAACAGTTCATCCCAGTGAACCGTATGATGTGTATCGCACACGCCTTCATCTGGCTGCCCGTTTCTTTTGTTCCTCCTCATCGCAAACTATTAATTGAACCGAACTGTATGCCCTTCATCGCACACGCAAATAAAACCTGAACAGGGTTTGATGCATCCGTCATCGCAAACATTTTACACATTTCTGACGGTTTTCATACAACACCGTTTGCGATTATTGCATCGCACACAGTTTCTCGAAGGGTCTCTGATCGTAGTGTCGCGTTAGCAGCATCCTGTAGTAGTGTTTAGAGGGGTGAGAATAGAATAGAGTGAGGTCTAAAGAGAAATCACTACCCATATGCACATGAGACAAACACATTCATTTCACACCACTCAATTCAAACAAGGTCATACAATCGATCTAATCTACCGTTACAAAATAGTCGGACTATTACTACATACGTGGGGGAAATACTACTAATAATGTGGTGGTTGACTAGAAATTTTTATCGGTGGAAGACTCCATGATATCTGCTGCAGCTTCGTCTTCATAATCATCATCACTATCGGGGTCGGAGTCAGTGTCGTCGATTATGATGTAGTCTTTAGGATGGTTGTCCTCCTCTGGTTTGGGATCTCCCATGAATATTCCTAGCTATGCTTATCAACATAGTGCCACACTATGCCTATCTCAAACTAATGATGCTCGGACCACGTGGTGTCATAACAGACAATGGAAACACGGAGCGCTCCCTTCGTACTGAGGAGCACACCGCAGCCCTGGCAGCAGAAGTACAGAGCGGCCTTACCAAGCAGAACCTTAATTCCACGGCCAATCTCCCGGACACTGTCAAACGAGTCTGGACTACTCTGCAGCAGGACAGTCCAACTCGTCAGGAGCTCGACTAGCAATTCGGCCTCCGTCTCAGTCCCGACCAAATGGCGGCACACAGACCGCGTGTACATAACTACGCACTCAAAATACCATGGGCATAGACGAAGGTGTAACTTGATTGTGGTCCATCATACGGCTCCCACACATACTTTTCCTTTTCCTTTTTACAATTTTTTGGTCTCTTCTCTACAGGCCCCTCTCGATGACCTGGTCATCGGTCCTTTTGATGTGTGGGGGGAATCTCTAGATGTTCTTCTTGACGATCATTCTACCTGTTTTTAGTACCCGCACGCAGCTCCTCCTTGGTCTTGGCATGTTAAATAGTCATGTTGCTTATCACACTATTTGTACAAATATGCTTTGACGTATTAATCAAATTATAATGGAAACAGTTTGCGGCCCAACCTATGTGGCACTAGCTTACTACTTCATTTTATTTCGCTATTCTTATCGATTACACCCGTATACTTTGGTACGCTTTAATTCCCCAGGAGCTTCATCATGAAGTCCGAACACTTTTTACAGTACAGTTCGGCACCCCGACTTTTAGCTTTATATGCATCGGCTCTGAATCATGACTTTGGTCAATAGTTGGGTTGCCCGGCTCCTGTGCTTGCTACCTTACGTTCCGTCCTATCAGCTAGGGTAGTAAAGGGATAAATACTGCGATTGTGTTGCTGGTTTATCCGAGCAAACACCTCAGTAGAGAAAGCCGAAAACTGACTGTCATGATACGGCGAGAGCTGGTCAGCTATTCGGAGGTTAAAAATCTTTTGTGATTTTTTCTGCATTATGCGACGAATCAAGCTCTACCCGATCAGGTGTTTACAACATCCTAGTCCAGATTAAATACTAACTAGGGGATGCGCCTACTTTTCTATTGTCAAATTCGTATGGCTAAGTGAGGGTGAGAAAGTCACATAGTCCGATTGCCTGGTTTGTTGCGCTAAACACCTCCTTTAATACCAAACTCTTGGATCAAGAGTGTTTAGATTCCATCCCGAACACCCCCGTACTACCTACGTGGGGGCTGAAGCCGACGACTGGCCAACTCTCAGATTTAACAAAACGGCCGCACAGGAGGTAAAATTTTCAAACAACAAATATATTACATAACGGCTCTGTTTCATAATACAGGAAGGGATAACATGAATGACTTCATTCAAAGATAATGTCTTTTGAACACTGGCCCTCTACAATGCGGGATCCCTTCAGGACATCATCAAAATACCACTCGGGTGTGCGGTGCTCCTTGCCCGCAGGGTCCCTCGGTCGCGAGCCTGACGGCGTCCATCTTCACCCACTGCACCTTGACACGGGTGAACGCCATCCGCGCACCTTCAATGCAGACCGACCACTTGATGGCATTAAGCCGAGGGCAGGCATTGACCAGCCACTTCACGCGCTCGAAGTAGCTGCTGGGTATGGCTTCGGCAGGCCATAGACAGATTATCAAATCCTTCATGGCCAGTTTGGCCACCCTATGTAGTTCGGTGAGCTGTTTCAGCTGATCACTAAAGAGCATCAGATGCTCTGGCGCAAGGTATTGCGATCAGAACATCTTCTCCATTGAGCTCCCCTCTTCAGCCCGGAAGAATTCCATAGCGTCAGCAACACTACGCGGCAGATCCGCAAACGCCCCTGGAGAAATCCAAATTCGGGTCAGTAAGAGGAACTTTTTCTTCACATACTTGCTCTGCATAATAAAGGCCTTACCTGCCCTGATTTTTCTGGCCTCCAGGATTTCCTGAGGGTGCCCTGGGCTTCAACTCGGGCATCGTGTGCGCTTTGGAGGGCCCTGGCAAGTTGGAACTCTTGATCCGCAATATTGCACTTCAAGGACTCGCACTTCCTCACGGCATCCTGGAGCTCCAGCTGGACCTCACCAACCCTGGCCTTGTGTTTTTCAAGAGTGGCTTGTTCCTTTGCTACTCTCTCCTGGGCTTCAGCCAGCGCCTTCTTGAGGGTCTCCACCTCGGTCACCGCTCCTACAAAATATCAATGCACTATGGTCAACACAAATCATTCATCCTTTCTGAATCTACACAAGGTCATTGCATACCTTGATGGTCCTCCAGCTGTTTTTTCACACGACCGAGCTGTTCCTCGGTCTGCTCCAGACTCTGCTTCCGTCCGGAGACCTCGGCAGCAGGAGAGGTCGCAGCCAGCAAAGATGCGTGCTTATTCACATAGACATATATGGTTAGTCTCCTGCAAAAATTAGTTGATCCTCTGTCCGTCTTTTCTTTTCGAACACCGGACAATGTCTCAGGTGCTACTGTCTATACTATGGCATTCCTTTTTCATAAATTGCGTTTTCATACCTCAAAGCCTGTTAGAAGGCTTGTGCGGGCTTCGGTCAGTCTGCTCTTCACAGACTGAATCCTCTCAACCACCGTACCCATGAGGGTATGGTGTTCCTCAACAATGGAAGCACTTCGCAGAGCTTCTAGTAGAATATCCGGTGGCTCTAGATGGACAGAGGTCATCGGTGGAATCAGTGCACCTCCTTCTTTCGAAGGAGCCTGCTTGCCGGATTCCGAAGCCGTATAGGTTTCTGGAATTGTATTCGGCTGGGGGCCGGATTAGATATAGCCTCCATCGCCAGTCTCCATGGGGATTTGCTCCCCCATGTGTCCGAGGGCCGAGGGTTCACCCTCTGGCACCACCCTGACGGCCTCCTACATCTCTCCCTAGCCTAGTGACGTCCTTCGGGACATCACCTCGGTGTTATCCATGGCTTTGGGAGAAGAAGCCGCCGGAAGGGACCCGTTGTCCATCACCTTCGGATCTAGGGAATTCCCCGAAGACGAGGATCGTTGGAGGTCTGAACGAGCCGAACTACGGTGCATAATTCAACATGTTAAAAGCATGAATCAAAGGAGCTGGATATATGTGTGCATCTTTGAGTACTTACGATTCAGCCAGGGGCTTATCCCTGGGGCGCCACTCGGAGCTGCTGTCGATGTCCCATGCGGAGTTGTCCGCGGGGGAGACCTTCCCCTTCTTGGACGCCTCTGCCTCCAGATGCGTGGAGGCCGCCCTTTTCTTCCCCCCCCTTCTAGGGAGAGTTTCTTTCCTCCTCCTCCTCCTCGTCCTCGGTGTGGGAGGAGTGGGTCTCGGCATCTTCGGACGTCACGTCCGAAGTGCCCTTACAGTGGAGGCCACTCCTGGTCTCCTTGGCCTTCTTCTTGGTAGGGCGCCGGAACCAGCATCTTCATCAGAAGTGGGATTGCTGGGTTTTCGGGTAGCGGAGCCGGACACTGAATCCTCTCCTCCTTCTTTGTCCAACCCTGAAAAAACAAATAGGGAAGCTAAGGCGTCTTCCTTGAGTATGCAACTAAAGGATACACCTTGAAATACAAAAAACATACCAGACTGGCGGGATGGGCCCAGTCGTCCCACTATCCTCGGTCGTCGCCGGCCACGTCTCATTGGCCTTGAAGAGCACCTTCCAGATGTCTTCGTGCGTAGTGCCGAAGAACTGTTGCAAGGTCTGGTGCTCGCCCAGATCGAACTCCCACAAATGGCAAGTCCGGCTTTGGCACGGAAGGACCATCGAACAAGCATCACCTAGATCACATTCACAAGCTTGATGTTCTTGTCTACCATGCTCCTGATGCGCGTCTGAAGCGCTGTTAGCTCGTCCGATGAAGACCAGTCTAGGCCCTTCTCTAGCCAGGAGGTGAGCCGCATCGGGCATCCGGATTGGAATTCGGGAGCCGCGGCCTAGGTGGCGTCGCGAGGCTCTGTGATGTAGAACCACTGCTATTTCCATCGTTTGACGGTCTCCATGAAGGTACCTTTGGGCCATGAGACGTTGGGCATCTTGCTCACCATGGCACCTCCGCACTCTGTGTGTTGACCGCCCACCACCTTTGGCTTCACATTGAAGATCTTTAACCACAATCTGAAGTGGGGTAGGATGCGGAGGAAGGCCTCAGACACAACAATGAATGCCGAGATGTTGAGGAAGGAGTTGGGGGCCAGATCGTGGAACTCCAGCCCATAGTAGAACATGAGTTCGTGGATGAATGGGTGGAGAGGCAATCCCAATCCATAGACGAAATGGGGGATTAGCACCACCCTCTCATGGAGCTCCGGGGTGGGGGTGATCTGCCCCTTTGCTGGAAGCCGGTGGGCGATTTCCTGGGCTAAGTACCCAGCCTCCCGGAGCTTGGTGATGTCCTTCTCCTTGACGGAGGAAATCATCCACTAGCCCCGTGTCGGTGTCAAAACCAGCGGATCTCGGGTAGGGGGTCCTGAACTGTGCGTCTAAGGTCGATGGTAATAGGAGACAAGGGACACAATGTTTACCCAGGTTCGGGCCCTCTCTATGGAGGTAATACCCTACTTCCTGCTTGATTGATCTTGATGAATGTGAGTATTACAAGAGTTGATCTATCACGAGATTGTAATGGCTAAACCCTAAAAGTCTAGCATGTCTGACTATGATTATGAGGAGGTATGTCTAGGGACATAGCCCTCTGGTTTATATAGACACCAGAGAGATCTAGAGTTACATAAGGTCGGTTACAGAGAAAGGAATCTTCATATTCAGATGCCAAGCTCGCCTTCCACGCCAAGGAGTGTCCCATCCGGACACGGGTGAAGTCTTCAGTGTTTGTATCTTCATGGCCCATCAGTCCAGCCCATGTCTAATAGGTCAGACGCCTGAGGACCCCTTAGTCCAGGACTCCCTCAGTAGCTCGTGAACCAGGCTTCAATGACGAGGTGTCCGGCACATAGATTGTCTTTGGCATTGCAAGGCGGGTTCCCCTTTCCGCATACTCCAAGATAGTCTTTGGACGAACGTGTCCGGATCTGCAACACAAGTACCACGCACAACCGCAAAGAGTATAATATATTACGAGTCCAATCCGCGAACAACTTTTTGTAATGTGACATCATGTTTTCCCGGTCATTATTTCGAACCGTTTCTTGTCCTACCGTTCCATGTTTCAAGGCACTGTTTTATTGGCACTTCTTGTCGAGGCAGAGATCATGTCCCCTCATTGCGGGATTCTCGTCAATACGAGCGTGGGTAACCCAACCGCTCCATTGGTATGATTCCTTAGGAATAGGCAGGTTTTCAGGTTTAGGAGGAGGCGTTCGATATTTGTTGCCTTTATAAAGGGGCCAAGGGCCGTCTTATTTTGCGCCAACCCTTTCCTCAGCCCTTCCAACTTTGAGTTCTAGCACCCGAGGTTCTACTTCATTGCTTCAAGCTGCCCAATCATGTTCGGACACAACCCACAGGTTCGATGGGTGGCCTCCTCTATTACAGAGGAGGACATTGCGAAGCTTCATGCGGCCAGATACCTGACCGCGGAGATCTCCCACAAGCTTCCTGCTCGAGGACAGGTTATTCCTACTCCCAGATCTGGTGAGAGGGTCGTATTCATCTCCCACTTCCTGCGCGGGCTAGAATTTGCTCTTCATCCAATTGTCCCGGGGCTCATGTTTTACTACGGACAAGATTTTCACGATCTAGCCCCAGATTCTTTCCTTCACATCTCGACATTCATTATCACATGCGAGGCCTTTGTCCCTATTCCCCCACACTCCGGCTTATGGCTCAGGACATTTAGTGTGAAGCCGAACATAGTCGACGGGGAACACGCGGAGTGCGGAGGTGCTATAGTGAGCAAGCTTACCAATGCTCCCTGGCCGAAAGGCTCTTTCACCGAAGCTCCCAATCTATGGCAGCGGGAGTGGTTTTACGTCACTGAACCCCGCGGTACAAAGTGGGCGGTTATACCTGTGTTTCGGCCTGTCTCTCCGTTACAGCTTGCATCATGGATTAATAAGGGGCTAGACTGGGGATCAATCGACAAAGTGCAGACTCTACAGAGCCTCATCCGGAGCCTCCTCGAGAAGGACGTCGGTCTTATCAACGTGGTCCAAGTAATGCTGGTCCAACGGGTTCTGCCGTGGCAGCGACGGCCTCTCCGTATGTGGGAGTTTAATCCGGAAGGACCACCGACCCTCCAAGACTTCTTTGGTACTACGCACAAACAAATGTGGAAGTTGTTTTTTGGGAAACGAAAATAGTGGTCGGACACCATCGAGGACATCGGCCTCGACCGCAACCATCCGAATACCTCGGTAAGCTCTTGACTTTCAAACAATTTTAAGTGATGTATGCCGTAATGCGATACTAATCACACTATCCTCTTCCAAGCCTGGATAAAGAAAGCAGAGTGAATTAGGTGTTCAGCCCCCCTTCCTAAAGACTCAGCGGATCCCGTATTAACAAGCATGCTGGCCCTGGCACCGTACCAGATGCCTGTGAAGGAGGACAAGACGGAGAGCGGGAGGACCGAAGGTGGCCTCGACCCTGAATATATATTAGATGTTGTGTCCGGGGAGATCAAAATTCCATCGCCCGAAGACGAAAGTAAAGGAGAAGCCAACATTCCTTATACCCACGGTAAGAAAAGGGTCGTCTCCAGAGATAGGGAGGAAAAGGCTCCTAAGCGAGGCAAGATGCCCCTGTTAGGCGGCTCGGGTATGGACGACGACGTCATCGCGCAGTCCCCCGGCAAGGGCAAGCGTAAATCATAACTGAACAAGGGTGTTTTAAACATATTTCGTTCCTCTCCTGTGACTAGGGTAACATCTAGAGTATATGTTCTTGCAGCTCGGCACACAGTCTTCTTCAACAATCCTCTTCCTCTGGGGATCTTCTCCCGAAGATGATGGAAACCGAGACGCCTCCACCGGTCTCCTCACCCAACAGGGTGGACGACTTCGAGGTGGCGTCCCGAAGGGTCTCTCCTGATCAACAAGTGATGCGAGGGATGATGAAAACACTAACTGAAGGTGATACTTCAGTAGCCCAGGCTCCGGGGGCCAACAATAAAGGCCCCGGACTATCTGGCATACAGCCGGAGACAACTCTAGGGACGAATGAACGGATCCCTTCGAAGGGAGGTCATGCTGCTATAGAAACTTCTGGAGATCCAGAAGCGCCGGATATATTGATGAACATGCTGCGACAGGCGCCCGTCTCCGAGGACCATCGTACCTTGATGGGTACGGTGGTTGAAAAGGTCCTGTCCGCGGAAAGCGGATTGAATGAGGCCTCGACAATCGCTAAACCAATCTCCGATGGTTATTGACCTTGCCATAGGCACAATCAACCTGAACAACCAAGTTTGTGTTCCTGCAAGCAAGCGAAGAACCAGCAAGAACAATGATGAATTGCAATTTGAACTTGCGGATGAAAAATTGAGCACACGAACTAGATGAAAAGTTGGGGTTCCACTGTGGATCTGACAAGGCGGTAGTCCTACACATCTCGTAGATGCAAATTGTAGCGATGGCTAGACAATACAATAAAACCCGAGTCTAAACCTAAAAAAGCTAGCTATTTATTGAGTACGGTCATGCGTTGGTGCTACCCGATGAGGTGTCAAGATCGGCTACGAATTGACCACCGGGAGACGTCCCACATGGAGACAGAATATTGTACGGCCTTGTTAGAATTATCTCATTCCTTAATTGATTGTTTGATGGGCTGTTGTGCACGTGGCTCTCTCTTGTCCATGTAGCCTAATCCTCCTTCTGTCCTATGCACGTAGCATGCTCCTTGGGTGGTTCGGTTGATTCTAATTGCATGCACATACTATTGCTGCTTGTTGGAATCAACATGCAATATTTTCCATCCTTTAACTACATGTGGATTTCTCTGATCATTTCTTCAATACCCTCGTTCCTAAGTACATGTAACTAGGGACATGAGTGTAACATCATCTCGTTAGTTAAGCCATTTATACAAAGGAGCGATAGTACCTGGCCATTAATTTGTCTCGACCGTGCGCTAGTAATAGGACCAAGTGGAATAACTGAAGTAGGAGTCGCGGCGGGGGTAATAGTAGAAGTGATGTCCTCATCAGTTTGCCATTGCCGTCTCGGACATCGGAAGTGCCCGGATAGCTGGCCCTGTTGGTTCTATGAGCGAGCCACCTGTCTTCTCCCGTGCAAAAGCAGGTCATCAGAGCGGTAAGGGCTGACATGGATTTTAGTTTTTCTTGACCGATGTGGCGGGCAAGCCACTCGTCCCGGACAATGTGTTTGAAGGCCGCTAGGGCTTCCACATCTGGATAGTCGACGATTTGATTCTTTTTAACTAAGAACCTAGTCCAGAGCCTCCTGGCTGACTCTCCGGGCTGCTGGACAATGTGACTTAAGTCATCGGCATCTAGTGGCCGGACATATGTACCTTGCAAGTTGTCGCGAAAGGCGTCTTCCAAATCCTCCCAAGTGCAAATAGAGTTTTCAGGCAGACCGTTTAGCCAGTACCGAGCCAGCCCTTTGAGTTTTAGTGGGAGGTATTTTATGGGATGAAGGTCATCTCCGTGGGCCATGTGGATATGGAGAAGGAAATCCTTGATCCATACTGCAGGATCAGTTGTTCCATCATATGATTCGATATTCATGGGTTTAAACCCTTCTGGGAATTCATGCTCCATTACATCGTCTGTGAAGCCCGAGGGTGTGCGACACCTCTATATTGGGCCACATTACGACGTAGCTCCGATGGAGTACGTCTGCGGTTTTCGGCCCGGGTGTGACTAGGTTTGTCATGCTGGGCATGATAGCCGTCGTTGCGCGTCGATGCATGCCCCCGTGATCCGTAGATCGATCTGGCCGGGCCTGTTTTATTCTTCAGGCCTTGCCGGAGATCATACGTGTATCCCTGAACAGTTTTGTCTCTGCCTTTACGGCGAGGTAAGGCGGGCTTGTGTTCACCATGTGTTGCCGCTTTGTCCCGACCACGTGGTGGTCGGTCAGGCGCATGGTGTACTGGCGGCCTGTGCTCCAATTCCTCATCATCAAATTGAGGTAGCAATTTGCGCTTCGGGTAACTTTTGAGTGGTCGCTTGAGGCCGTGTTCCTCTGCTCCCAGGACATCAGTCCATCTATCATTGAGCAGATCTTGATCTGCTTAGAGTTGCTGTTGTTTCTTTTTCAGGCTCCTTGCAATGGCTATTAGCTGGCGCTTGAGGCGCTCCTGTTCGAGAGGTTCCTTAGGCACAGTAAAATCCTCGGTGCCAAGGCTTGCCTCGTCCTCGGAGAGCGGAAGATAATTACTATCCTCTGAGTCTTCGTGTGTGGCCTATTTACCAGGACTAACTTGGCCATCTTCCCATTCATCCTGTTCGGAAGTTGGCTGAACGGGGTCTTCATTATCTTCGGCACCGTCTGCAGTGTTGTCTTCTCCTATGCCGGTGTTGCTGTCTTCGTTGCGACATGACTTAGAGCGGCGCCGCTGACGCCGGCGCTTTGGTTGTATCCCGGGAGGTTTATCCTCAACCGGATCTTCCTTGTCATCGCCGCTATTCTCTTTTGGTGCATCCACCATGATTATGTCATACGAGAAAGTGGCCGTCTAGCGTCCGGTAAAAGGCGGGTTTTGGGCCTCTTCTTGTACGGCATCGTCGTCCATACCGTCGATATCATCGGAGAAATAATCGAGCGTGTCGGTTAAGTCTTCGACAGTGGCTATGAAGTGGGTGGTGGGTAGGAAACAAAATTCTCCATCATCAGGCTCCAGTTCGAACTAGATATAATTCGGCTGTGAGCCCCCCGCTAAGGATAGTGCTCTTAACGAGTTTAACACGTCGCCCAAAGGTGAGTGCCAGAAGATGTCCGTGGAGCTGAATTTGACGATCGATGACTAATCAAGATCGACGTATGCGGACGCACAAGGTTCGGAACCTGTAGCCGGAGACGAGTCCATGCTTCCGGTGACACAGATGTCACTTGAAGTTAGGTCTGTGTGCGGCTCCAACGCTGCTGAGTCTGCGGCTTCCACGGCGGGGTTGACCTTCCTGTCTTCAGATGGCACGATCTGCTCTAGATCTAGGGCCAAAGCAGCTACAGGTACTATCTCCTGTGTAAGGACCAATGACAGATTTACGTCATGTTCATCGTGGTGGCAGGGAGCGGCTGCCGTGGTCACGAATCCATCGAAGATCAAGTCCCCACGGATATCCGCGACGTAGTTCAAGCTTCCAAATCTGACCTGATGGCCAGGGGCGTAGCTTTTGATCTTCTCCAGATGGCCAAGAGAGTTGGCCCACTGTCCAGGGAGGAAGACTTCCCCTTGGACAGCGTCGTTGTAGATGATTCAAGGAGCCATCAAACCTTTTGACGACGGCACAGTGGAACTCTAAATGAAAGCACCAATGTCGGTGTCAAAACCGGAGGATCTCGGGTAGGGGGTCCCAAACTATGCGTCTAAGGTCGATGGTAACAGGAGACAAGGGACACAATGTTTACCCATGTTCGGGCCCTCTCTATGTTGGTAATACCCTACTTCCTGATTGATTAATCTTGATGAATATGAGTATTACAAGAGTTGATCTACCACGAGGTCGTAATGGCTAAACCCTAAAAGTCTAGCCTGTCTGACTATGATTATCGGGATATCTGTCTACGGACCTAGCCCTCCGGTTTATATAGACACCGGAGGGATCTAGGGTTACATTTGGACGCCAAGCTTGCCTTCCACGCCAAGGAGAGTCCCATCCAGACACGGGTAAAGTCTTCGGTCTTTGTATCTTCACAGCCCATCAGTTAGGCCCATGTCTAATAGGTCGGACGCTCGAGGACCCCTTAGTCCAGGACTCCCTCAGTAGCCCTTGAACCAGGCTTTAATGAGGAGGTGTCCGACGCATAGATTGACTTAGCATTGCAAGCCGGTTCTCCTTTCCGAATACTCCAAGTTAGTCTTCGGACGCAATGAATGTGTCCGGATCTGCAACACAAGTACCACACACAACCGCAGAGAATATAATATTGCACGAGTCCAATCCACTGACAACTTTTTGTAATGTGACATCACGTCTGCTTGGTCATCATTTCAAACAGTTTTCCATCTGCTGTTCCACGTTTCGAGACGCGGTTTTACTAGCCACGCCTTGTCGAAGCAGAGGTCGTGTCCCCTTATTGCGGGATCCTCATCAATACCGGCGTGGGTAATATAATCGTGCCATTGACACAGTCCTTGGGAACAGGCGAGTTTTAAGGCGCTTGATATTCGCTGCCTTTATAAGGATATAAGGATTCCCTTTCTTCACCCACGCCTTGTCTCTTTCTCTGCCCTTCCATTCTCGAGCTCTAGCGCCCAAGTCCTCATTCTTTTCGCCTCAAGGAGGCACTCAGCCATGTCCGGATCTGGAGGGCAAGGCAAGTGGATGGCCTCCTCCGTTAGGTAGAAGGACATCACCAAGATTTGGGAGGCCGAGTATATGGCGAAAGAAATCGCCCACCGGCTTCTGGCCAAGGGGTAAATCGTCCCCACCCCGAAGCCCAACGAGAGGGTGGTGTTCATCCCTCATTTCGTCTGTGGGTTAGGGTTTCCCCTCCACCCTTTCGTCCGCAGGCTTATGTTCTATTTTGAGCTAGACTTCCATGACCTAGCCCGGAATTCTTTCCTCAACATCTCGACATTCATTGTCGTGTGTGACGCCTTCCTCCGCATCCAACCCCACTTCGGACTGCGGATCAAGATTTTCAACGTGAAGCTGAAGGTGGTGGATGGCCAGCACGCGGAGTGCGGAGGCTCCATGGTGAGAAAGATGCCCAATGTCACATGGGCCAAAGGTACCTTTGTGGAGACCGTCAAGGAGTGGCAGAAACTATGGTTCTACATCACAGAGCCCCGCGACACCACCTGTGTCGCGGCTTCTGAATTCTACTCCGGCGCTCCAATGTGGCTCACCTCCTGGATAGAGAAGGGCCCGAATTGGTCTTCCTCGGACGAACTGATAGCACTACAAATACACATCCAAAGCATGGTGGATAAAAACATCAAGCTCGTCGACGTAATCCAGGTGATGCTGGTTCGCCGGATCCTCCCATGCCAAAGCCGAAGCTGCCCCTTATGGGAATTCGACCCGAAGAAGCACCAAACTTTGGAAAGGCTCTTCCGAACCACTCACGAAGATGCATGGATGTTGTTCTTTAAGGGCAACGAGACACCGCCAGCCATAGACTCAGACCGCGGGCAGGATATTACCCATTCTGCCAATGCGGTAAGCCTTTAACGTCTCCAGACGCATCCTCTACTTGCTTGTTTCAAGGAGGATATATAAACGTTATTATTATTGTTCTTTCAGGTATGGACGGAGAGGGCAGAGCGGATTCACTGTTCGGCTGCGCTGCCCGAGGAACCAGTCATCCCACTCCTCGCGAAGATGCTGGTGCCGGCGCCCTATAATGCGCCGGAGAAGAAGGCCAAGAAGTCCAGGTCTGGAGTGGCCTCCGCCGAAAGGGAGCTTCGGACATGTCGTCCGAAGACAAGACTCTCTCCTTCGCCACCGAAGACGATGACGAGGAGGAGGAAGAAAGCACCTCTCCCCCTGATGGGGGGAGGAAGAAGAGGGCAGCCTCCAAAAATCTGGAGGCGGAGGCTCCCAAGAGGGGGAAGGGCCCCCTGCGGATAACTCCGCGTGTGATGTTGACAGCAGCCTGGAGCGACGCCCCCAAAACCCGCATAAGTACTAAAAACCCGCATATGTCCATACGTCCGACCTCTCTTGCTTCATGATATTAATATGTTTAAATGATGCCATTGCAGTCCGGCCCACAACAGCTCCCAGCGATCCTCATCAAGAGGTTCATTGGATTCAAAGGTGATTTCCAGCGAGTCACCGCCGACCGCTTACTCTCCCACGGCTAAGGGCGACGACGAAGTGTTGTCCCAAAGGACATTCCCTGGCCAGGGAGAGGTTCAGGAAGCTGCCAGGGTGGCGCCAGAGGGCGAAGCCTCGGCTTCCGGACACATCGGGGAGTAGACCCCCATGGCGATGAGGATGGGGGCTTTGCTCAGTTCGGCCCCCAGCCGAATACAAGTCCGGAGGCCTATACAGCTGTGGAATCCGGCGAGAAACCTCCTTTGAAAGAGGGGGTTGTGCCTATGCCGCCGGTTCTGTCCAACCAGAGGCACCGGATAATCTACTAGAAGCGCTACGAGGCGCTTCCCTTGTGGATGAACACCGTTTCCTAATGGGTATGGTGATTGAGAAGGTTTAGTACGTCAAGAGTGGACTAACCGAAGCCTGCAGTAGCCTGCTGACAGGTTTTGAGGTAAGCGACGCAAAAGAAAAAGTCCTAATATGGACAGTAGCCCCTGAGACACTGTCCGGTGTTCGGAAAGAAGAGCCAGACAGAGGATCAATTAATTATCGCACGAAACTAACTAAATGTCTTATATGAATAAGCAGACGTCGTTGTTGGCTGCGACCTCACACACTATAGAAGTCTCTGGACTAAAGCAGAGACTGGAGCGGGCCGAGCAGGAGCTCAGCCAAGCGAGGAAGTAGCAAGAAGACAAGCAAGGTATGTAATGACTTGCTATATATTCGGAAAGAGTAAATGATGTGTTTTGTCCGTAGTGCCATGATATGTGTAGGTGGGGCGACCGAGGTCGACGTCTTTAAACAGGCCTTGGCCAGGGCCGAGGAGAGTGTTGTAAATGAAAAAAGCCACCCATGAGAAGCACGAGGCCAGGCTTGATGTGGTCCACCAAGAGCTCCAGGATGCCATGAAGAAATGTGAATCCTTGGAGCGCGACGTTTCGGCTCGAGAGACCGAACTCGCTAAGGATCGCCAAAGCACGGAAGAGGCCCGAGTTGAGGCCTAGGCCGCCCTCTAGGAGATCCAGGAGGCCAGGAAAATCGCGGCTAATAAGGCGTCTATTATGCGAAGAAAATATGTGAAGAAGTATTTCTTACTAACCTGGATTTAGAGTTCTCCAGTGGCGTTTGCAGATCTGTCGCGCAGTGTGTCTGACGCTGCGGAGTTCTTCCGAGCCGAAGAAGGGAGCTCAACAGAGAAGCTGTTCTGGTCGCAATATCTTGCACCAGAACATCAAGTACCCTTTAGTGATCAGCTAAAATAGCTGGTCGAGCTGCATAGGGTGGCCGAACTGGCCATGAAGTATTTAATAATCCGGCTGTGGCCTATCGAAGCTATGCCCGGCAGTTACTTCGGGCTCGTGAAGTGGCTGGTGAATGTCTGCCCTCGGCTGGACGTCGTCAAGCGGTCGGTCTGCATCGAGGGCGCGTGCATGGCCTTCTCCCGCATCAAGGTCTGGTGGGTGAAGATGGATGTCGTCAAGCTTACGACCGAGGGACCGCCAGAGGGCAAGGATCACCGCACGCCCCAGCGGTATTTTGGAGACGTCCTGGAGGGGTCTCGTATTGTGGCAACGCAATGCGTGCAAGACATTATTTTTGAATGAATACATTCATGTTGTCTCTGCCTTGTATGATGAAACAAAGTCATTATGTAATATAATGTTTGTTATTTAAAAAAATTCACCTCCTGTGCGATCGTGTTGTGTGAAATCTGAGAGTTGGCCAGTCGTTGGCTTCTGCCCCCACATAGGTAGTACGGGGGTGTTCGGGATGTATTCTAATCACTCTTGATCCAATTGTTTGGTCCTTGAAGGAGGTGTTTAGCGCGACGAACCAGGCAATCGGACTATGCGTGTTTAGCACCCTCACTGAGCCATAGGAGTTTGATAATAAAAGATAGGCGCAGCCCCTAGTATCCGAAATAGGATGTTGTAAACACCTGATCTGGTAAGTACCGATCCCTCGCGTAATGCGGAAAAAATCTCTAAGTATTTGAGACCTCTGAAGAGCTGACCAGTTCTCGCCGCATCATGACAGTCAGTTTTCGGCTTTCTCTACTAAGGTGCTCATCGGGGTAATCCAGGGCACAATCGCAGTAGTGCTCCCTTTACTACCCTAGCCGATACAGCGGAACGTAAGGTAGCAAGCACAGGAGCTGGGCAACCCAACTATTGACCAAAGACGTGATTCGGAGCCAATGCATATAGTGCTAAATTCGGGTGCCGAACTATACAGTAAAAAGTGTTCAGACTTTGTTGCCATGTTGTGGGGCACTATGGAGCCCCTGGCAAATTGAAACGTACCAAAGTGTATGGGTGCTATTTGATAAAGTTACCAAAAAAGGAAAAAGAATAAAATGTAGTAATCTAGAGCCGTAAAATTTGGGCCGCAAACTGTTTCCATTATAATTTCATTGGTGCGTTAAAGCGCATTTATACAAGTAGTGCAATAAGCAAAAGGCTATTTAATATGCCTTAACCAAGGGAGAGCTGCGTGTGGGTCCTAAAAATAGGTAGAGGGACCTTTAAAGAAACCACCTAAAATTTCCCCGTGCGTCCCATGCTTCTTGCCGTCTTGGTGTATTTATCCTTCGAAAAGGACCAATGGTCAGGCCGTCGGGGGAGGCCTATGGAAAAGAAACCTGAAAAGGCGAAAGAAGAAAAAGCGAAAGTGCATGTGTCCGGAGGCGGTTGAGCCGTATTGTGGATCACCAGCTAGTTATGCCTCCATCCATGCCCACGGTATTTTGAGTGCGTAGTTATGTACGCGTGGTACAATTGCCGCCACTTGGTCGGGACAGGGACGGAGGCCGAATTGCTAGTCGAGCTCTTGATGAGCCGAGCTGTCCTGCTGCAGAATAGTCCGAACTCTCTTGACAGTGTCCGGGAGCTCGGCCGCCGAATTAAGGTTCTGCTTGAAAAGGCCGCTCTGTACTTCTGCTGCTAAGGCAGTGGTGTGCTCCTCGGTGCGGAGGGAGCGTTCAGTGTTTTCATTGACTGTTATGATGCCGCGTGGTCTGGGCATCTTGAGCTTGAGATAAGCATAGTGTGGCACCGCGTTGAATCGAGAAAATGCAGTTCGTCCAAGCAGTGCGTGATAACCTCTGTGAAAAGGGACGATATCGAAGAGTAACTCCTCGCTTCGGAAGTTGTCCGGAGATCCGAAGACATCCTCTAGTGTGATTGAGCCCGTACAACGGGCCTCTACACCTGGTATTACTCCTTTAAAGGTAGTCTTTATGGGCTTGATCCGTGATGGATTAATGCCCATTTTGCGCACTGTATCCTGATAGAGCATGTTGACGCTGCTGCCGCCGTCCATCATGACTCATGTCAGGTGGAACCCATCAATTATTGGGTCCAGGACCAATGCGGCTAAACCGCCATGACAGATACTGGTCGGATGGTCCCGATGATCGAAAGTGATCGGGCATGAAGACCATGGGTTAAATTTTGGGGCGACTGGCTCTATCGCATATACGTCCCTGAGTGCGCGGTTGCGCTCCCTCTTAGGGATGTGGGTAGCGTATATCATGTTCACCGTTTTGACCTAAGGGCGAAACTTCTTCTGTCCCCCTGTGTTCGGTGGCCGGGGCTGCTCGTCGTCGTCCTCGCTTTGTGATCCGTTCTCCTTGCTCTCGGTGTTTAACTTGCCGGCCTATTTAAAAACCCAACAATCTCTGTTGGTATGATTGGGTGGTTTGTCTGGGGTGCCATGGATCTGAAACGGATGATCGAGTATGGGGTCCAAGCTGGATGAGCCTGAATTGTTCTTCTTGAACGACTTCTTTTGCTAACCGGACTTAGAGCCACTGAATCTGGCATTGACCGCCGTATCATCGGTGTTGTCATTGTTGTTTCGACGCTTGTGTCTGTTGCGTCGGGACTTGTCGTTGGTATTTCTGGCCTCAGAGGTGCCGGCGTTGCTCGCATTGTTCTTGTTGCAGGCCAGCCAACTATCTTCACCCGCACAAAAGCGGCTCATGAGTGCCGTGAGGGCTGCCATGGACTTCGGTTTTTCTTGGCCGAGGTGGCAAGCCAGCCATTCATCGCGCATGTTGTGTTTAAAGGCCGCTAGGGCTTCGGTATCCGGAAAGTCGATGATCTGGTTCTTTTTGGTTAGAAACCTATCCAAAATTTCCTGGCTGACTGTCCGGGCTGTTGAACTATATGGCTTAAGTCATCGGCGTCTGGTGGCCGGACATATGTACCTTGGAAGTTGTCATGGAAGGCGTCTTCCAAATCCTCCCAGCTGCCAATAGAGTTTTCGGGTAGACTATTTAACCAGTGCCGAGCTGGCCCTTTGAGTTTTAACGGAAGGTATTTGATGGCGCGGAGGTCATCTCCGCGGGCCATATGGATATGGAGAAGGAAATCCTCAATCCACACAGCGGGATCAGTTGGTCCATCGTATGATTCAATAATCATGGGTTTAAACCCTTCTGGGAATTCATGCTCCCTTACTTCGTCAGTGAAGCAAAGAGGGTGTGCGGCGCCTCTATATCGGGCCACCTTGCGACGTAGCTCCCATGGAGTCCATCTGCGGTTTTCGGCCCGCGCATGACTAGGTTTGTCACGTCCGAATAGATAGCCGTCCTCACGTGTCGAGGCACGTCCTCGCGATCCGTAGATCGATCTGGTATGTCCTACTCTATTGTTCAGGTCCTGCCAAAGGTCATATGTATGACCACGAGCTGTTTTATCTCTGCCTTTACGATGAGGCGTGGCGGGCTGGTGTTCGGCCTGAGTTGCCGCTTTATCCCGACCATGTGGTGGTCGGTCGTCCGCATTGCTTGATGATGGTATATGCTCCAGCGCCTCTTCGTCGAATTGAGGTAGCAATTTCTGCTTCGGTTAGATTTTGGCTGGGCGCTTGAGGCCGTATTCTTCGGCTGCTAGGACATCGGTCCATCTATCATTGAGCAGATCTTGGTCAGCTTGATGCTGCTGCTGCTTATTTTTTAGGCTCCTTGCAGTGGCTATTAGCTGGCGCTGAAAGAGCTCCTGCTCGAGAGGTTCCTCAGGTATGATAAAATCCTCGTTGTTGAGGCTCACCTCCTCCTCGAACAGCGGGAGATAACTACTGTCCTCCGAGTCTTCATTCATGGCATGTTCATTAGGGCTAACTTGCCCATCTTCCCGATCGTCATGTTCGACAGTTCGTTCGTCGGGAACTTCATTGTCTTCGGCACCGTCCGAAGTGTTGTCTTCTCCTGTGCCGGTGTTGCTTTCTTTGCTGCGGCGTGACCTAGAGTGACGCCGCTGACGCCGGTGCTTTGGTTGTAGCTCGGGAGGTTTATCCTCAACCGAATCTTCCTTGTCATCGCCGCTATTCTGTGTTGGTGCATCCACCGTGCATACGTCATATGAGGAGATGGCTGTCCATCATATAGTAAACGGCGGGTCTTGGCCCTGCTCCTTATCGGCATCATCATCCATGTCGCCGATGTCTTCGAAGCCATAATCGAGCGTGTTGGTTAAGTCTTCGATAGTGGCAATGAAGTGGGCGGTGGGTGGGAAGCGAAATTCTCCGTCACCAGCCTTCGGTTCGAACCGGATATAGTTCGGCTGTGAGCCCCCCCTCTAAGGATATTGCTCTTAACGAGTTTAAGACATCGCCCAAAGGTGAGTGCTGGAAGATGTCCGCGGAGGTCAACTCGACGATCGATGACCGATCAAGCTCGACGTGTGCGGACGCACAAGGTTCGGAACCTATAGCCGGAGACGAGTCCATGGTTCCGGTGACACAGATGTCACTTAAAGTTAGGTATGTGTGCGGCTCCAGCGCCGCTGAGTCTACAACTTCCGCGGCAGGGTTTCGCTTCCCGTCCTTGGATGGCGCCGCCTGCTCCGGATCTAATGCCAGAGCAGCCACAGGTACTATACCCTGGGTATGGTCCGATGACAAATTTACGTCATGTTCATCATGGTGGCAGGGAGTGGCTGCCGCAGTCTCGAATCCATTGAAGATCAAGTCTCCACAGATATCCGCGACATAGTTCAAGCTTCCAAATCTGACCTCATGGCTAGGGGCGTAGCTTTCGATCTGCTCTAGATGGCCAAGCGAGTTCGCCCGCAGTGTAAAGCCTTCGAATATGAAGATCTGTTCGGGGAGGAAGACTTCGCCTTGGACAGCGTCGTTGTAGATGGTCGAAGGAGCCGTCAATCCTTTTGACGACGGCACAGTGGAACTATGAATGAAAGTACCAATGTCGGTGTCAAAACCGGCGTATCTCGGATAGGGGGTCCCGAACTATGCGTCTAAGGTCGATGGTAATAGGAGACAAGGGACACAATGTTTACTCAGGTCCAGGACCTCTCTATGAAGGTAATACCCTACTTCCTGCTTGATTGATCTTGATGAATATGAGTACTACAAGATTAGATCTACCACGAGATCGTAACGGCCAAACCCTAAAAGTCTAGCCTATCTGACTATGATTATTAGGATATCCGTCTACGGACCTAGCCCTCCTGTTTATATAGACAACGGAGGGATCTAGGGTTACATAAGGTCGGTTACAGAGAAAGGAATCTTCATATTTGGACGCCAAGCTTGCTTCCACGCCAAGGAGAGTCCCATCTGGACACGGGTAAAGTCTTCGGTCTTCGTATCTTCACAACCCATTAGTCCGGCCCATGTCTAATAGGTCGAACGCCGAGGACCCACCCGTGAGCCTCTCAGGGACTAGGTCCCACCTGTCATCCCCTCTCCTCTTTTCTCCTTTTCTTTTATTATTTCTTTCCCAGAGAATATTCCATTTCTGGCATAGATCATCTTTCCTTTTTTGGCTAGTCCATTTCTGGACATTTCCCTTTTGGGAAAATGCCATTTCTGTAATATCCATTTTTGGCAGGTTGCATATAATTGAATTGTGGGGATTTTCCTATAAGAATCCCAACATATTATATATGTTTTTGGGCTAGAAAAATCCCACCAATCCAGTGGTGGCATTAGTTTTTGCATTTGAGCAAGGTCATGACCATGTCATTTAACATCATGTTATAGTTTTGTCTTTTATGTGTATATTTATGCAAACATGCTATGAGGTATTTTGGCACATGTGTGGCTTCCTTTTCATGTCTACTCCATACTAGATTTTATTACATGCTAGTACATGCTTTATATTGAGTGGCACAAGCTTGCAAAGTTGCTATCATGAATCTGTTTCAGCCATGGATGAATTTCCTCGAAGTATGAAATCTGTTCATATCACATGCCATGTTTGCATTGATGTTATCATCATTTCTGTAGATCTTTGGAGCAAGTACAGTAAGGGAGTTTTACTAATTGTTGTTAGTACTAGCATGCCATGCTCTAGTTTTCCATGATATGTTCCTGTAGCATATAGTTTACTAGGCATAAACATTGCTACCTAATGTTGTTTGTGTTATGCTCAGCGAATTTCTGCCAAATCTGTTAACTTGATATCTTTTGCATTTTTGCCATGTCGTTTTAGATCTGTTCTAGTGAGTTCTAGTAGTAGCTTAGTGTTCATGCTTTGTAGAGCTTCACCTGTAATTCACTGCCATGTGTTTTGTTTTCCTGTTTGGGTGCTGTAGCATATTTAAACCTTGCATCTAAGTTGTCATGCTACTGTTTTCACCATATTGCATTACATCTTGTTTGGCTTGTAATTTGCAAACTATGCATCCCTTTCTGGTCATATTCATATCGATTTCAACTGAAATCTCTCAATCTATCCAATGGCATGCTTGGTTTGCCAAGTTAGTGCCACATTCATCTTTCTCTTCCAGAGTACCCATATGCATTGCACATCATATCTTGCATTCCATGTCATGTCTTGCATCATGTTGCTTGTGCATTGCACCGTGATTGATTGTCGTTCCGTTGTTGTGTTCTTTCTTTGGGTAGAATCAGGAGATGAATTCGTGAACGAGGACCCTGTCGAGTACGTTCAGGAGGAGCAAGGATTCAATACCTCTGAAAACATTGCAGGCAAGATGACCATTACCCCCGATATCATTTCTATCTTTGCTTGCTAGTTGTTCGTTCTATCGCTATTTCACGCTACCTACCACTTGTTTATCAGGCCTCCCTTATTGCCATGTCAAGCTTCTAACCCACCATCCTAGCGAACCATTGTTTGGCTATGTTCCCACTTTTCCTCAGCCCCTCTTCTAGCGTTGCTAGTTGCAAGTGCATGTAGGTTGTTCCATGTTGGAACATGGATATGGATATCACAATATCTCTTATTTAATTAATGCATCTATATACTTGGTAAAGGGTGGAAGCCTTGGCCTTCTGCTTGGTGTTTTGTTCCACTCTTGCTGCCTTAGTTTGTGTCATACCGGTGTTATGTTCATTGAATTTTGCGTTCCTAACACGGTCGGGGTGTTATGGGACCCCCTTGTCTCTTCGTCTAAAGTAAAGCTTTCCTGAGGAGATCCAACACTGGTTTTACTATTTGCCTAATAACAACTAAAATTTTGCATAAGGAGTAATTAACCCAAGGACTCTTAATCAACCCCCGGGCCAGTGCTCGACATGAGTGTTGGTGCACCTACCTAGAAGTCGGCGGTGCCGCCCTTTGGCTATCGTCTAGTTAGCATAGACGGATGAGTCCGCAGATACAGAGCACGCAGCTCTGGACACGGATCTGACTCAACGGAGATCTCCTTGGGATAGTTTTCCTTTCTTCGAAGAGCTTGTGCAGCGCGATTCCGAGAATACTCGGGGTGTCCCGCAATGGAGGATTGTCTCCGCGGATCATGAGCTTGTCATGGGCTATGTTGGGACACCCCTCTAAGGTTTAAACTTTTGAGAGCCATGCCTGCGGTTACGTGGCAGATGGGAGTTTTTAATATCCGATTGTAGTGAAACTGAAACCAAACTCTTTAAAATACACCAACCGCGTGTGTAACCGTGATGGTCTCTTTTCGACGAGGTTCAGGAGGAGAACATTGTGGGGTTACGATTGAACGGAAGTAGTTCAGGATCACTTCTTGATCATTACTAGATTACGACCATTGCGTAGTTTCTCATCTTATTCCTATATTCGTAAGCTAACCACCATACAATGCTTAGTGCTTGCTGCAACTCCACCATATACCCAACTTTTCCTATGAGCTTAAATAGTCTTGCTATCGCGGATTTTGAGATTACTGAGTCCTCGTGACTCACCAAGTATTACATACAGACTTGCAGGTATCGACGAGACTGATATAGGTGATGCCACTGAACTCAGGTGGGAGTTTGACGAGGATCGTGGCTGTTACTATGTTTCCTTTTCGGATGATCAGTAGTGGTGCCTAGTAGGGTTGATCGGGACTTAGCATGGGTGGTTGTCTTTTATTCGTTTGATTTCGTCCGTAGCCGGACTTTGTGTTCATCTTGAATGATTGTATAAATAGATGATATTTGTGTGACATTGTGGCGATTGTAAACCATAGCCGTATTCTATCTATGCAGTACATGAGATGAGCAAAGATATAACCACACTTGTGACCATACCAATATGCACTTATACCCCAAGTCGTGCCTCGACACCTATGGAGTATAGTCGAATATTGGGCGTTACAACCGGTGCTTGGGTACTGCTCTTCATTGGACAAGCCTCCGACTTTTCATTAACCCCTCTTGCAAGCATCCGCAACTATGAAAGAAGAATTAAGATAAATCTAACCATAGCATGAAACATATGGATACAAATCAGCCCCTTATGAAGCAACGGATAAACTAGGGTTTAAGCTTCTGTCACTCTACCAACATATCATCTACTTATTACTTCCCAATGCCTTCCCCTAGGCCCAAATAATGGTGAAGTGTCATGTAGTCGATGTTCACATAACACCACTAGAGGAGAGACAACATACATCTCATCAAAAGATCGAACGAATACCAAATTCACATGATTACTTATAATAAGACTTCTCCCATGTCCTCAGGAACAAACGTACTACTCACAAAGCATATTCATGTTCATAATCATAGGAGTATTAATTATCATTGAGGATCTAAACATATGATCTTCCACCGGATAAACCAACTAGCATCTACTACAAGGAGTAATCAACACAACTAGCAACCCACAGGTACCAATAAGAGGTTTTGAGACATAGATCGTATACAAGAGATGAACTAGGGTTTCAGAGCAGATGGTGCTGGTGAAGATGTTGATGCAGATTGACCCCCTCCCGATGAGAGGGTCGTTGGTGATGACGATGGTTTGGATATCCCCCAGCCGGAGGGAAGTTTCCCCGGCAGAACAGCTCAGCCGGAGCCCTAGATTGGTTTTGCCCAGGTTCTGCCTCGAGACGTCGGCGCTTCGTCCCGAAAGCTTCCTTCTTATTTTTCCAGGTCAAAACACACCATATAGCAGAAGATGGGTGTCGGGGTCCTGCCAGGGGGCCCTCAAGGACGGGGGCGCACCCAGGTGGTAGGGCACGCCCTCCACCCTTGTGGCTGGTAGGTAGCCCCCCTCTGGTGCTTTCTTCGGCCAATATTTTTTTTATATTCCCAAAATATTCTCTGTGAAGTTTCAGGACTTTTGGAGTTGTGCAAAATAGGTCTGTAATATTTTCTCCTTTTCCAGTCCAGAATTCCAGCTCCCGGCATTCTCCCTCTTCATGTAAACCTTATAAAATAAGAGAAAAAGGCATAAGGATTGTGATATAATGTGTCATGACAGCCCATAATGCAATAAATATTGATATAAAAGCATGAGGCAAAATGGACGTATCACCAATGTCGAATCCCCCCATGCATACACATCGCGCTGGAGTGTGCCCGTGCACACAACTCAGCTTTTGATACTTCTCGATGGTGCAAAACTCAGAGTCGAACTCATGTTGCAGGAGTGGAGTCATGCTCCAGATCTGGAGGCAGATCACTTTCCTGGTGGGGGGTCATTCAGGACAGATTCAACAAGGAGCTACGTTGGACATGCTAAAAAATATTGGGATGGATTGGAACCTGACAGGACGATTCAGATCCGTAGTACACCTGACTTCTAATGACCTTAGCCAAGTGCTCAGCGGCGACCGCCGTCGTGATATAAGTTGGAGAAGCTCCACCGAAACCATCAGCACCACTCATCTACATTCCCCCAATGTCAGCACCACACGATGGAATTTGGAGGCTATCTAGGGATGTGGGGGAAATGGGGAAACTGTGGGGATAAGCTAACGGCCGGGAACTACTTATGGCACTATATGTTGTATACGGCACACTGTTTATACATGTCGTTTGTGTTAGGTATTACAGCTTCACACACGATTTCCACACCAAACCGTGTGAGAAGACAACATAGGTGAGACACGGTTGTCGTTACATAACCGTATATGTGGTGGCAAATATATGGGGGTATGCATTTCCCCTAACTCGTGCACGGACAGTCCAAGATTAAGTGAGAGATTGGGGGACCAAGATATTTGCAGAGCCAACATATAGTTCAGAGAATCCAAGATCAGGCCAGGGGAGCAAGATATTGGCAAGAGAAGGGCCTCCCTTGCTGGGCAGGTGAGCCCGTCAAGGGGCGAGGCCACCACCAGAAGCAAGCAACCAAGGCTCCCGACAAGGTGTGCTAGGGCTCGCGGAGGCAGAACCACCACACCAACCACTGAAGCGCGACCCACGCCCTCAATCAGTGCGGTGTCATGCCGCAAGATGATTAAGTGGTAGCCATTCTCCACATGGCAGCCATTTCCTATAGAAGAAAACCACAAGTGACACCCGTCCCGCGATGTGTCAAGAGAACAGGGGCGGAGCTGGCAAGATAGTCCGGCAAGCCTTGCCGGGCAACCAATGATGTGGCACTAAGCGGTGCATTTAATGCACCCTGTCAGCCCGCAAAGTTAGGTATGATAGCACTGTTTGCTATCATATTAGTGGATAATGACTACTTTGTCATTGTGGTGACCCCTTAATCTATAAAAGGAGGCCCATGGCACCCGTAGGAGGGGTTTGAAGGTTTAAAGTTGACGAACCCATACCACCATATGCGCGTAATCACTACAGCCCTACGGCAACCCCTGCCGGACAAGTGTACTGCGTTCCACCATCCTCATTCCACCACCAATCCACCAAAGCAGGAGTAGGATTTTACGTCTCGCGGCAGCCCAAACCTATGTAGATTGCTTGTGTGCTCTCTGACGTGCTGCCATGCGCTGGTCTGCTCTTTGTACAACGCGACGTCCCCCTGCCGAACCAGCAAGGGGCATCCTAGTTCCATAGGTGGTCATGGATATCGTGTGACATCTTTGGCGCTCCAGGTAGGCGGCTCACTTGCGTGAACCTGAAAACGCGTGTAGTGTGTTATCTTCATAACCACCTCCATCTTCGACGGTGCCATCAACTGTGGCGGCCGCGGAGACGCGGGAGCAAAGCGATGGCGCCATCAACTGTTACGGCCAAGACCACTGCTGACGGCGGTAGATTTATTCCGGCGGCTTGTATGGCGTTCTCGCCATTCGGGCACCATTCGGAGGAAGGGGCATAAGATGTGCGGGCGGGAGCTCCCACCTTCCTGTCCCTCCCCCTTGTCGGCAGTCGATGTGGCACCCCGGCTCAGAGCAACCGGTTTACCTTGCATTGCCAGCCCAGAGATCTTGTCTTATGGCAATACACAACACCTTGGTAGAGAAAGCAACCGCTTTATTGATACTAGCGGAACATAGTTCATATTAGAAGTTGCAAGGCGAAGATGCACCCACGATGCGGCTGAACAATATGTACATTATTTAGTGACACCTACGCGGCAGCAGAGCGACGACGAAGCGGGACTCCATAGCACAGGGACACCGATGTGGACGCGATCTAGACTCGGACGGCACTCCTTTCCAACGAGACTTTCTTGAACGTTGACATGACACGCCAGGTTAGTACGTTGAATGTACTTGCAAGCTCATGACAAGCATAAACATAATCACAAACAATATCATGATAATTCAACCATTTACTCATTAATGCAAAATAATACTTGGTATGAAGTGCTCATGATTTCATGACTTATGTCCCTCGGACTTGCTTACCAAACGGTGATCCCTCTTAGACCACAATCATACCAACATCTTGGTCTTTAATCGGGTTACCTTGTAACCAAACTGTGATCATACTAGGATCACAAACTGGCCAACAACTTGGCCTCCAACATCAAGATGATTTCTCATCCATCCTTTCTCCAACAGTGCAAGGTTATTATCTTAGTGTGCAAAATTATTTAAACGTTGGTCCATGGTGCGACCTACTTTCGAGCTTGTCCGTAATCGTGGACTCGGCTATTGATAGATTTAATACACTCTACAGAGGTAGAGCACTGTACCCACACCTCAGAACCCATGGCCTCGCACTCCCATTCGGGTGGACCAACGGCATTTTGACAGAACCCCTCCATTGCCATGACACTCTCCCGGCCATTCCGACTAACTCCCCACTGGGCTAAGTCATGGGTGGCCCTGTGTCTACCAAAGACACCAACTGCCAGCATTGTGGAAAAACATATACGGTCCCAAATGGGGACAAGGTACCATAACAACAACGGGCACACAAGGTTATGTCTGCTTACCGGGCCAGGGTAACGCATGCCCATAACCTTCCCTCGTTGGAGGCACCGACTAGAGGCATGACAATGGACCGAATAAAGGCCTTCCCAGAAAGGCAAATGTGGTTGCACTGGGGAAGATCTCGATTCAGTGGCACCATGACCCGATCAACGATATGTTCAAGTTGAATTATTATCAGGTTCAACTTAAGGTGAAAGTAACCGATGTCGTGATATGCCATGAAAATGCAACACTAAAATATATGCACCACAAATCATCGAAAATAACTGATTCAACTTCATCAATTACTAAGCATAGATCTCAACAACACACATCATTTCTCTATTCATGTTTATTCAACAATTTAACCATGACAATATCTTAGCATAAATCCTTTCTTACTCAAGAAAATATTAAACCAATTAATTCCCTTTTGTTAAACATATTACTTCTTCATAATCAAAAGTTACTTCTAATGACTTAAACTACCTTAGTTAGTTGTAAACTTATGTATACTAACCGTATCAACTTAAACAAGCATCCAATAGAATAAAAATATATACTTTAGTGATTTAAATGCATGGATTTAATCATTTGTTCAAGTTGGAAAATATCAAAAATATTGCAATGGCACCATGAAAATGTTGTTGTGGCTTGCCTTAGTGCAGGTGAGGGTCACACTCCTCTGGGTGATCCTCAAGACAAGTGAGGGAGTCCTGGATTAGGGGGTGTCTGGATAGCCGGACTATACCTCCGGCCGGACTCCCGGACTATGAAGATACAAGATTGAAGACTTCGCCCCATGTCTGGAAGGGACTTTCCTTGGCGTGGAAGGCAAGCTTGGCAATACGGATATGTCGATTACCTACCATTGTAACCGACTCTGTGTAACCCTAGTCCTCTTCGGTGTCTATATAAACCGGAGGGTTTTAGTCCGTGGGAACAACAATCATACCGTAGGCTAGCTTCTAGGGTTTAGCCTCCTTGATCTCGTGGTAGATATACTCTTGTACTACCCATATCATCAATATTAATCAAGCAGGATGTAGGGTTTTACCTCCATCAAGAGGGCTCGAACCTGGGTAAAACATTGTGTCCCCTGCCTCCTGTTACCATCCGCCTAGACGCACAGTTCGGGACCCCCTACCCGAGATCCGCCGGTTTTGACACTGACATTGGGGCTTTCGTTGAGAGTTCCTCTGTGTCGTCACCATCAGGAAGGATGCCTCATCCCGTCTTTAAAGACGGCACCGTTGCTAAGGGAGCTTTAACTGTCGGCCAGACTCTCAGGCTAGGTGGTTTCCTTATGACCGCCCGTTCGGCTGCTGCGCCGACGATGACCTCTCAGGTCATCGAATGCAATCTTCACGTCAGCTCGGAATTCGCAAAGCAGCTAGATCCAATGGACCTCTCTTCCCTAAACGAGCTCTTGGATCGCTTCGCCGCCCTGGGAGTCGCTACGGATTACGACCAGATTGGGCCTAAACCCGATCTGAGAGAGATTAACTCTCCCCAGGTCACCCATCACGTTGCCGTTGTAGAGGGACAGTGCGGCGACCCTTCATCTATCTTAAGTACTAGCTATGTCCGGATTCCCGATCGCTCCAAGCCGGATACCCGCGGAGGGGAGGACATCACTCAAGACCTGAACTTAAAGTTAGGCGACGGGCTAGATTCATTGGATAGCATCCAAGAATCCAAACTTCTGAGTTCGGAAACTCCATGGCCCCTGGGTCTCAGATTGGGTGAGGTTTCGGATTTGATTCCACCCACCCACCCGTACATAAGCGATCTATCCCAAATTAGGCAAGAGCCCGAAGAAACAATACATCATTAATGGGCCAGATTCCTCCTGGTTATGAACAGGATAAAGGACTGCCGCGAGGAAGACGCAATTTCATTCTTCTGAAATAATTGCACGGACAAGGGAATCCTCAACGCCATAAGTCATCATGATATTACACGCTTCGCTGACTTGGCGTCCATAGTACGAAAGTACTGTGCGATGGAAAGCGCCTGGAAAACAGAAATAAAATTTTGGGACAATCCGGCCTTGAATACAAACCCAGTCCGAAATAAAAGGGTGCATCATCGCCAGACACCCGGGTTCAATACCAAAAAGCAAAAGCCCTCTACAGGGCACGGAACCGTGTTGGAAGGATGGCTTAATGGACCCTGTAAAATTCACAGTGCAAAGGGCGCCACACCAACTCATAGCCTTAGAGCATGTTGGATACTCCGGCAGGTGGCAAAAATTGGCGAAGATCTTCTAATTCTAGAAGCCACAGAAAGCCACCCAGAGACACCAGTACGGTATTAACAGTCTTCGAGACTTTCGCATCAAATAATATGCGAAAAGAACACTCCGCAGCCTTGCCGAAGTCTACCAAGTAGCAACAATAAACCCATGGAGTGACACGGCTATTACTTTTAACGCCAGTGATGAAACTAAATTCCGAAAAGCCCGAGCACTAGCCGCATTGGTCCTCAGTCCAATAGTTGACGGCTTTCGTCTTACCAAGGTACTCATGGATGGCGGCAGCGGATTGAACCTCATTTATGAGGAAACCCTTCAAAAAATGGAAATAGACTGGAACCGCATTAAGCAAAGCAGTACAACCTTTAGAGGAATAATCCCCAGTCGGGAAGCGCAATGTACAGGAAAAATCACACTAGATGTGGTGTTCGGCACGCTGGATAATTACAGGTCCGAAGAGGTCATGTTCCAAGTGGCCCCGTTCAGTAGCGGATATCACGCTCTGCTCGGGCGGGAAGTGTTTACAATCTTCCAAGCAATACCCCATTACGGGTACATGAATCTCAAGATGCCCGGGCCTAACGGAATCATCACTCTCGCTAGTGATCTGGACATAGCACTCCACGCCGAAAACAAGACAGCTGCACTGGCCCTCGAGGCGCTATCCTAAGCCCTAGCGGCTGAGGAACTGACTGCGCTGCGCTCCATGGTGAATAGGGATGATGTGATACTCGACAAAAGATCCAAGTCCACCTCCTTTAAACCGGCGGACGAAATAGTCAAATTCCAGGTCCATCCAACAGACCCCAATAAAACAGCTTCCATCGGGGCACAGTTAAATCCTGATGTAGACGCCATACTGCGAGAGTTCCTATGAGAGAACTAGGACATTTTTGCCTGGCACCCTTCAGACATGCCAGGAATCCCACGCAGGCTGGCCGAACACAGCTTAAATATCCTAAAAGGATTCAAGCCAGTCAAATAGGCTCTTCGGTGTTTTTCCGAACCTAAGAGACATGCCATGGGAGAGGAAGTAGCCAAGCTATTGGAGGCCGGATTCATCAAAGATATAAAACACCCGGACTGGCTAGCAAACCTGGTGATGGTACCAAAGAAGGACAAATCCTGGCACCTGTGCGTTGATTTTAAAGACCTTAACAAGGCTTGCCCAAATGATCCCTTCCCTCTCCCCCGCATCGATCAAATTAGCGACGCTACCGCAGGACACGATTCGTTGTGTTTCCTCAGCACATACTCCGGCTACCATCAAATAAAGATGGCAGAGTCAGACCAAGCCGCAACGGCATTCATCACACCATACGGCAGATGTCCTGGCACGCATCGGCGCAAAACACGATGTAGTCCCCCCCCAACACCTTCTTGGAAAGGCTGTTCAAGCCGTCCGTAGTATGGGAAGGGGAACCTAGCAATAACAGCCCGGACCCAACCGCATAGCCCGGCACCGAACACTCTGACATAATTGGAGGCTCTGCCAATGAAATAACACCTTCAGCCAACGTAATAATGGCCGTCATCGCCCCGTGGACAGAACCATTCCTCGCCTACCTTACCAGGCAGGAAATCCCTGAGGACCAAAATGAGGCATGCTGCATAGTGCGGCGATCTAAAGCCTATGAAGTCCATGAGGGAGAGTGAGGGAGTCCTGGATTAGGGGGTGTCCGGATGGCTGGACTATACCTTCAGCCGGACTCCTGGATTATGAAGATACAAGATTGAAGACTTCATCCCGTGTCCGGAAGGGACTTTCCTTGGCGTGGAAGGCAAGCTTGGCGATACGGATATGTAGATCTCCTACCATTGTAACCGACTTTGTGTAACCCTAACCCTCTCCGGTGTCTATTTAAACCAGAGGGTTTTAGTCCGTAGGACAACATACAGAACAACAATCATACCATAGGCTAGCTTCTAGGGTTTAGCCTCTCTGATCTCGTGGTAGATCTACTCTTGTACTACCCATATCATCCACATTAATCAAGTAGGACGTAGGGTTTTACCTCTATCGAGAGGGCCCGAACCTGGGTAAAACTTCGTGTCCCTTGCCTCCTGTTACCATCCGGCCTAGACGCACAGTTCGGACCCCCTACCCGAGATCTGCCGGTTTTGACACCGACATTGGTGCTTTCATTGAAAGTTCCCTTGTGTCGTCGCCATCAGGAAGGATGACTCGCCCCGTCTTTAAAGACGGCACCGTTGCTAAGGGAGCTTTGGCTGTCGGCCAAACCCTCCGGCTAGGTGGTTTTCTTATGACCGCCTGTTCGGCTTCTACGCCGACGATGACCTCTCGAGCCATCAAAAACAATCTTCAAGTCAGCTCGGAACTTGCCGAGCAGTTAGATCCAATGGAGCTCTCCTCCATAAACGAGCTCTTGGATCGCATCGCCGCCCAGGGAGTCACTACGGATTACGACCAGATTGGGCCTAAGCCCGATCTGAGAGAGATTAACTCTCCCCAAGTCACCCATCACGTTGCCGTGGTAGAGGGACAGTGCGGCGACCCTTCATCTATCTTAAGGACTAGCTACGTCCGGATTCCCGATCCCTCCAAGCCGGATATCTGCGGAGGGGAGGATATCACTCAAGACCTGAACTCAGAGTCCGGTGACGGGTTGGATTCATTGGACAACATCCAGGAATCCATATTTTCGAGTTCGGAAATTCCTCGGCCTCTGAGCCTCAGATGGGGTGAGGCTTTGGATCTAATTCCACCCACCCACCCGAACATAAGTGATCTATCCCAAATCAGGCAAGAGCCGGAAGAAACAGTACATCATTACTGGGCCAGATTCCTCCTGGTTAGGAACATGATAAGGGAATGCTGCGAGGAAGACGCAATCTCAATCTTCTGCAATAATTGCATGGAAAAGGGAATCCTCAACGCCATAAGTTGCCGTGATATTACACGCTTCGCTGACTTGGCGTCCATTGTATGAAAATACTATGCGATGGAAAGCGCCTGGAAAATCAAAATAAAATTTTGGGACGATCCGGCCCTGAATACAAACCCAGTCCGAAATAAAAGGGTGTATCATCGCCAGACACCCGGGTCAAACACCAAAAAGCAAAAACCCTCTACAGGGCATGGAACCATACTGGAAGGATGGCTTAATGGACCCTGTAAAATTCACAGTACAGAGGACGCCACACCAACTCACAGCCTTAGAGCATGTTGGATACTCCGGCAGGTGGCCAAAATTGGCGAAGATCTCCTAATTTCGGAGGCCACAGAAAGCCACCCCAGAGACACCAATACGGTATTAACAGTCTTCAAGACTTTCGCATCAAATAATATGCGAGAAAGGACACTTCGCAACCTTGCCGAAGTCTACCAAGTAGCAACAATAAACCCATGGAGGGACACGGCTATTACCTTTAACGCCAGTGATGAACCTAAATTCCGAACAGCCCGAGCACCAGCCGCATTGGTCCTCAGTCCAATAGTGGACGGCTTTCGTCTTACCAAGGTACTCATGGACGGCAGCAGCAGATTGAACCTCATTTATGAGGAAACCCTTCAAAAAATGGAAATATACTGGAAACGCATTGAGCGAAGCAGCACAACCTTTAGAGGAATAATCCCCAGCCGAGAAGCGCGCTGTACAGGAAAAATCACACTAGATATGGTGTTCGGCACGCTGGATAATTGCAGGTCCGAAGAGGCCACGTTCCATGTGGCTCCGTTCAGCAGCGGTTATCTCGCTCTGTTAGGGCGGGAAGCGTTTACAATCTTCCAAGCAATACCCCATTACGGGTACATGAAGCTCCAGATGCCCGGGCCTAAAGGGATCATCACTCTCTCTAGTGATCTGGACATAGCACTCCGCACCAAAAACAAGACAGCCGCACTAGCCCTCGAGGCACTATCCGAAGCCCTAGCGGCTGAGGAACTGACTGCGCTGCACTCCACGGTGAATAGGGACGATGTGGTACTCGACAAAAGATCCAAGTCCACCTCCTTTAAACCGGCGGACGAAATAGTCAAATTCCAGGTCCATCCAACGGACACCAATAAAACAGCTTCCATCGGGGCATAGTTAAACCCTGATGTAGACGCCGCACTGCGAGAGTTCCTACGAGAGAACTGGGACATTTTCGCCTGGCACCCTTCAGACATGCCAGGAATCCCACGCAGACTGGCCGAGCACAGCCTAAATATCCTAAAAGGATTCAAACCTGTCAAACAAGCTCTTCGACATTTTTCCGAACCTAAGAGACAGGCTATGGGAGAGGAGTTACAAAGCTATTGGAGGCCGGATTCATTAGAGATATAAAACATCCGGACTGGCTAGCAAACCTGGTGATGGTACCAAAGAAGGACAAATCCTGGAGCCTGTGCATTGATTTTAAAGACCTTAACAAGGCTTGCCCAAAGGACCCTTTCCCCCTCCCCCGCATCGATCAAATTATCGACGCTACCGCAGGACACGATTCATTGTGTTTCCTTGACGTATACTCCGGCTACCATCAAATCAAGATGGCAGAATCGAACCAAGCCGCAACGGCATTTATTACACCATACGGCCCATTCTCCTTCAACACAACGCCCTTTGGGCTCAAAAACGCCGGCGCAACATATCAGTGCATGATTCAGACATGTCTGGCAAACCAGATCGGCAAAACAGTGGAGGCATATGTGGATGATGTGGTCATCAAAACAAGACATGTCGAATCTCTAGTAGACGACTTGAGGCTCACATTTGATAACGTCCGAACATACGACATCAAGCTCAACTCGGAAAAATGCGTTTTCGGCTTCCCAGCCGGAAAGCTCTTGGGCTTCATTGTATCCGGTAGAGGAATTGAAGCAAATCCAGCCAAGATCCGAGCTCTGTCACAATTGGATATCCCAAAGGACCTCAAACAAATACAAAAGTTAACCGGATGCGTGGCGGCTCTAAGCCACTTTATCTCCCGCTTGGGAGAAAAGGCCCTACCCCTTTATCGCCTCCTTCGGCGCACCGAACACTTCGAATGGACGGATGCAGCCATGGCCGGACTCGACGAAATGAAAGCCATATTGGCAACAAACCTAGTCCTGGCCGCGCCAAACATTGGCGAACCAATGCTATTGTACATTACAGAAACACATCAGGTTGTAAGCGCAGTGCTCATCGTCGAACGAGAAACGGACGGACACAAACTCCCCCTTCAAAAGCTGGTCTATTATGTGTCCACTGTCCTCACTCCGTGCAAATCACGATACGCACATTATCAAAAGATTGCGTGCGCGGTATTCATGGCATCCCGGAAGCTACGACACTACTTTCAAGAGTGTTCAATAACAGTAGCCTCGGAAGTACCACTTAACGATATTATAAACAACCGTGATGCAACGGGCCGGATTGCAAAATGGGCCATTGAGCTCCTCCCGTTCACATAACTTATAAGCCATGGCGAGCCATCAAGTCGCAAGTTTTGGCTGACTTCGTCACAGAATGGACGGAGGCCAAACTCCCTAAAGAGTACGGCACATATTCAAATTGGATCATGCACTTCGACGGCTCCAAGATGTTGGCCGGACTAGGGGCTGGCGTCGTTTTGACGTCCCCCACAGGAGACATAGTTCAATACGTACTCCAGATTATGTATACAGACTCCAACAATGCAGCCAAATATGAGGCCCTTCTACATGCTCTCCGGATGGCAGTATCCATGGGCATTCAACGCCTAGAGGTGCGCGGGGACTCGAACCTTGCAATATCCCAAATAAATGGAGACTTTGATGCCAAGGATCCAAAAATGGCAGCCTATCTCAACGCCGTTCTCAAAATGTCAGCTCGGTTCGAAGGGCTTGAATTTCACCATATAGCCCGGGAAAATAATCAGGCGGCAGATGTCCTGGCACGCATCGGTGCAAAACGCGATGTAGTCCCCCCAACATCTTCTTGGAAAGGCTGTTCAAGCCATCCGTAGTATGGGAAGGGGAGTCGAACAATAACAGCCCGGACCCAACCACACTGCCCGACACCGAACATTCTGACACAATCGGAGGCTCTGCCAATGAAATAACACCTTTAGCCCACATAATAATGGCCTTCATCGCCCCGTGGACAGAACCATTCCTCGCCTACCTTACTAGGCAGGAACTCCCAGAGGACCAAAATGAGGCACGCTGCATAGTGCGGCGATCCAAAGCCTACAAAGTCCATGAGGGAGAGCTTTATAAGAAAAGCACTACTGGTGTCCTTCAAAGGTGCATCTCCGAAGAGGAAGGGCGGAACCTCCTGGCTGAAATTCATGCCAGACTCGGCGGTCATCACGCTGCAGCTCGGTCCCTTATAAGCAAGGCCTTCCGTACAGGCTTTTATTGGCCGACGGCCTGGGCAGACGCCCAGGACTTAGTCCAACGATGCGTTGGTTTCCAGCTCTTTGCAAACCAAAGCCATATGCCACCCACCGCCCTCCGAACTATCCCCATCACTTGGCCCTTTACAGTCTTGGGGCTTGACATGGTTGGACCCCTTAAAGGCGGAACCCACAAGCTTGTTAAGTTCACCAAATGGATAGAAGCTAAGCCTGTTAAGACGGCCGAATCTGGACCAGTGATAGACTTTATATCCGGGGTTGTACACTGTTATGGCATCCCCCACAGCATCATCATTGATAACGGCACGAACTTTACGGCCGACGAGGTAAAACTCTGGTGCAAAAACATGGGCATCAAGCTCGATTATGCTTCCGTCTATCACCCACAAACTAATGGCTAGGTCGAATGTGCAAATGGTCTTATCATGAGCGGCATCAAACCCAAATTAGTGCGGTCCCTCAAGGAATCTAACATGCACTGGGTAGAGGAGCTCGACTCTGTACTCTGGGGGCTGCGGACCACGCCGAATCGCACCACCGGATAGACACCATTCTTTATGGTGTACGGCACAGAGGTAGTTTTGCCTTGCGACATAATTCATGACTCACCTCGAGTGCGCATGTACGAAGAAAGAGAAGCCGAGCTCGATCGGCAGGACAGTTTGGACGCAATGGAGGAGGAGCGTGACGTGGCAAAATCCCGTTCCGCATTCTATCAACAGCAGGCTCGAAGATACCAAAGCAGAGAAATATGGGCCAAAAATTACAACGTTGGCGAATTAGTTCTATGCTTGTCGGACAAGAAAAAGGACAAACTCAAGCCCAAGTGGGATGGTCTGTTCATAATTGACCAAGTCCTGACTGGTGGAGCATACCGCCTGCGAGATGCATCGGATAACCGACTCGAGCCGAACCCATGGAACGCAGCCCGTCTCCAAAGATTCTATGCCTAGCGCCGGAATCTGTGTTCGTCTCCTTCCTCTGTCCATTTTTTACATACTATCTGTCTTACATTTCTCTCCTTCTCCCCTTCTTTTCTCTTATAGCCTTTAAAGGCTCATCAAATGACGTGATATTCGCACTCATTAAACCTGGGGGCTTCTTTTACCAGAAGCTTATTTATACGGGCTTCATGCCCAACACATGTGTGACACTTCCGCATGTACCTTTTATTTCACCATTATATGCATCGATATGACTTAAGTTTTGGCCAAGCTGGGTTGCCTGGCTCCTGTGCTTACCCCTACGTTCCCGATTATTCGGCTAGGTGGTAAAGGGAGCACCTCTGCTATTGTTACTGCCGGATCAGCCGGATGTGTACCTTAGACTGGGTGAAGCCGAAAGCTAGCGTTCTTAAGGGAATATTCGGTCGGTAACCTAAAAGATGATCTTTTTACTTATTTATTTATGCGCCCCCAGATGCTTTTTCCTGCATCTTTTTCGTAGAATGGGCTTGCACTTTAGGGCATGCCTCCCAGGGAAAGGAACCCCTAACGGAACTATTCTCCCTGGAAGATGTTTCTTACTAACCATGTAATATAACATAACTAGTCGGGCACTTGTCTGTTCACGCACTAATGACCCCTATGCCTGGTCTCCATGCATTCCCCGGTTCTTATATAACCACATGGGAATTCGGACACACTCCGGACCGTCAGGTCCCGAGGTTGAAGCGAAAAGGTCGGCCATGACAAACGATCTACAATCTGGCTAGAAGGCATTATAAATGTCAATTAAATTACATAGTCATTCTGACTGATTGTATTCCTCTTCAATACCATCTAACAGGCTGTCTAATTTACAGTCCTGCTGGGAATACTTTGCGGCCAATTCTACTTGGCCGTATACTAAGCTTACAGGGATCTCCTTCCCATCGGGCCCCACAGGACCGACCTCGGCCATGTGGTTGGGGTCAGCCTTTTTGTACCGCGTCTTCACCATGGCCCAGGCCTCCCTAGCGCCTTGACGGCAGGCCAATATCTTCCACAATCGGAAGCGCCGCCGTGCTCCCTTTAGCTTCTCCGCAAGCTCTCCAAGACCTTTGGGCACGGAGATGGATGGCCACAGGGCCTGGGAGACACCTCGCATCGCCTTCCGAACTCGCTCGAGTAGTTGCAAGAGCTCGGGAAGAAGGTCACCCGTAGAGCCGGGCATATCCTCTGCAGGACGACCTGTTAGCACACCTACAGACATTACTCTGTTAGTCGACTTCCCTGTCGAACCTTTTTTTCTCCAAAGGTTCGCTCAAGCACTTACTGAATATGCCACGCCGAAGCCGCTGATTCTCCTTAACGGAGTCCGACAGCTGGGCACGAACATCTTTCAGCTCGACGCCCAGCTTGGTGTTGGCATCTTGGAGATCGTTCTTCTCCCGCCTCAGCTTTGTCAGCACCTTCTCACCAGCCTTCAGCTGGCGTAGGAGGTGTTGCCTTTCCGGATTCAATCCGGCGCCATCTGCAATTTCATTTGTCAGATTCACACCCATGTCGTGCTTCGCAAAATACTTATCTTTCGAAGCGTATATTACCAGAGGGGGTCTCCTTGGGCTCCCCTGCCGCGGCTAGTGCGGCCTCAAGTTGGGCTTTGCACTCTTCCAGCTCCTGGGACAGTAGGGTATTCTTTTCTGTAAGAACCTGCATAACAAATGATCCTTAAACCAGTTATTCTAACTATTTCAAGTCTCGGGGGCTACTGGTATATATATAATTACCAAAATTTTCTTACCCGTATGTATTTTGCATATTGCTCTGTGGCTCTGGCTAGACCATTTTGAGCGGCACGGAGGTACGCATCTCCAGAATTGAAGGCATCCAATGCCTCTTGGGAGAAACAAGCGTCGGGAAGAACTGTCCGGCGACGCCTGTGGTTCATGGCACTCTGCACCTCGGAATTGGTGGCAGACAGCCTGTCCGCATCCTCTGTCGGAGGAGCGTCTGGTGCGCGCCTCGTGTTCACCTCCGCTTCCGGACCAGGCTTTGGAGCCTGGCTGGTGGAGGCGCGATTGGCAACCTCTCTGGATATAGTCCGGCGAGGTCTCTTCGTCCTGAAGAAAGCACGAGCGTTAGTATGCCTTGAAGGAATAACACCTCGGAATAAGATGGCGCGCTATACCTTTGCGCCGGCGCCTCAGTCCGGCTTCTTTTCAGCCCGCGGGGCCTTGCCGCCCCTCTTTGGCTAGTCGCCGCAGGCTCGGCCTCCCGTCTCAAGGACCTACCCTGCAAAACACGGTTGTCATACGGCAATCGAAAATACGCGAGGATAGATCCCTTTTCAAAGTGCTGGGACTTCGGTCTCAGTTACCTGTGAGGCTGGGAGTAGCCCTGGGTAATCGTCCGTGATGGCCACCAAGGCATTGTCCTTGCTCAATTGATGAAACACCCCATCAATCAGCTCCACAGATAAGTCCGGATCCTCTTGAGAGGCTGGGTCGAGGGACCGTCCTGGATCCTCGGGTTGTGGAGGAGGGCTATTTATTTCTTTAATAGCGTGGCGCAGTTCCTGTGTTGAAGTCGTTAGACTGAATATTTAACGATGGGAATATAAAACGGATGGGCAAGTAAAAGTGTCCACTTACCCAACTTGGGGGATTATACATAGAAAATCCACCCTATGGGTTGACGCGGAGAAATTCCTCCTCTTCTCCATTGTACAAAGCGGACAAGGTCTTTATTAGAGCGGCAGCCGAATCCGGCCCCTTACGGCCGTGGCGGGTGGCGTCGTCCTCCCCGTTGAAGTCCCACATGGGGTGGCCTCTATACTGGAGTGGCTGCACCCCTCGCATGATGCATGCGGCCATGACCCCAATCATGGTCAGTCCGGAATGGGCTAACAATCTTATCCGGGCCATCAGGTAAAGAACGTCCTTGTCGCTTTCCCTCTAAGAGCTTCGTGGACGCCAGCTTAGGTGCTTCTTTAGGGGAGCACTGTTGAACTCAGGGAGGCCGATCCGGACAGGATCCGGCAGCGTGACGTCCTCTATATAAAACCATTCCGAAGGCCAGTCCTCTGACACCTTCTTTGGGGTTCCAGATAGATATCAGGTCCCGGCGATGCGCCACACTTTGTCTCCGCCCACTTGATATATTGACCCCTTGTGAGAACGGGGCAGAAGGCAGAATAGCCTTTTCCACAGCGCGAAATGAGCCTCGCAGCCCAAAAACAGCTCACAAAGGGCTACGAAGCCCGTGATATGCAATATGCAGGTAGGTGTGAGGTTGTGCAGCTGGAGGCCATAGAACTCCAGGAGCCCCCGGAGAAACGGATGAATTGGAAATCCGAGCCCTTTTATTAGGTAAGGGAAAGGCATACCCTCTCTCCTTTGGAGGGAATGGGGTGCTCTCCGCTTGCTCTCCGCCATTATAGGTGGCAAGTCTGGCTCAAACCGGGACCATATAGGCCGGGGGGAGAAATCCCTTGGTCTGGAGCGTCGCTAGCTCGCTGTGCGGGATGGAGCACCTCTTCCAATCTCCAGGCTGAGGGCTGGAAGGGCGAGAGGAGGAGCTGCGGCGGCCGGCCATGATAGAATGGACCTCTGTCAGATATGCTCTGATGAATACTCATGGAAGGGAGAAGGTGTGGTTTGGGTCTAAATCCTCGTCCCCTTAAATAGGCGGCTCATTCACGCGACTAGGGGTGTAAATATAAAGAAAACACCCTAACTTTTCGTATTCGTTTGACACGTGGAGGACGGCCATTATAAGGCATAGAAGCCAAGGAGCACTACATTTACATGAAACCGGACACTATTCAACAGGTACACGGAATTTGGAGGAGAACCCGCCTTGCAATGCCGAAGACAATTTTCGTGCCGGACTCGTCATCATTGTAGCCTGGTTTGGGGGCTACTGAGGGAGTCCTGGATTAGGGGGTGTCCGGATAGCCGGACTATACCTTCAGCCAGACTCCTGGACTATGAAGATACAAGATTGAAGACTTCGCCCCGTGTATGGAAGGGACTTTCCTTGGCGTGGAAGGCAAGCTTCGCGATACAGATATGTAGATTTCCTACCATTGTAACCGACTCTGTGTAACCCTAGCCCTCTCCTGTGTTGATATAAACCGGAGGGTTTTAGTCCGTAGGAACAACAATCATACCATAGGCTAGCTTCTAGGGTTTAGCCTCCTTGATCTCGTGGTAGATCTACTCTTGTACTACCCATATCATCAATATTAATCAAGAAGGACGTAGGGTTTTACCTCCATCAAGAGGGCCCGAACCTGGGTAAAACATTGTGTCCCCTGCCTCCTGTTACCATCCGCCTAGACGCACAGTTCGGGACCCCCTACCCAAGATCCGCCGGTTTTGACACCGACAACAAGCTTCACCTTCTAGAATCAAATATAAACACAAAAAGGAAACATCAAGAACCACTCTGAAATTCACCAGAAAATCTAGACAACAGAGAAAAATCTCATTTTTGGTGTGCTGCTAGACCTTTTTATAAAGAACACAATGCAAAAAGAATCAAATCATTTGGACTTGTGGTTAAAAAGTTGTGGTTGTTTGAAGCTCTCTGGAATATTTGAATTTGATTTAAATAAAAACAGAACTGGGGGTGACATCGAAGGCGTAAACCCCGCAAGGCGCCACCACTCCTACCGCTTCAGGCCCCGCTAGAGTGGCTGACTAGCGGGCCCCGCTAGCCATGTGAGAGGGGGGAAATAGGGAAACCGAGCGAGGCAGGGCTCCGCCGGAGCACACGCCTATGAGGAAGGCGTCTTGCCCCAGATAAAGGAATGGATCTAAAGATAAGACGAAGGCGCACCTGCCCGTACCCGTAGATTAGCCAGGGGTGGTCGGACGGCATTGAAAACGACTTCTCTAGCGGTGACAGAGAGCGGAGGTCGCTGGAGTTGGAGATGACGGCGGCTATAGGTGGCACCAGAGGCTCCAATCGGGCTGGACGGCACCACCGAAGCACGGCGTCGGCCATGGAAGGGTGGACCAAGCTTGGGAGGGGATGGAGCTGCCGAGACGACCCGAGGGGATCCCGACAAGCTCGAGCTCGGGGACGGTGGCCTGTGGCCTGCCCGGCCGGGCTATAGCTATCTACTGTCTTGTGGAGTGTGTGAGAGGAGTGGATGATGCTCGAGGAAGCTGGGAGGGCTGTATTTATAGCCGAGCGGGGTGAGGGCTCCGCCGGAGGACACTTGGACACGGCGCCCGGCGACGAACGGCGTCAGTGAGCGAGGGAGAAGGCGACGCAGCTCACGCAGGCACTGTGGGCGAGCGAAGACGAGCACATGAGCGAGGGGGTGGCGACGAACAAAGTGCGTGACGCACTGTTGGGTTGGTCGGACCACGTCCGTGCTGGCTGCCGCAAGCTCTGGCATCGGCGAGTGCCAGAAGGGAGTTAAGGGGTTCGGGACGATGATCATGGCGAAGTTTGGCAAGGCGCGGCAGGCGGGGAAGCGAGCATGCGCTCAACAGCGGCTCAGGCGCGTCGCAGAGCGCGTCGGCCGTTTGCCAGCATGCCTGGACGAACGCAGTCACCGCGTGAACTATGCCATCAGGTCGCGCTAAGCCTAAACTTCATGTCTGGTGTGTAGTCCTTGGTAGTTTGAGTAGTTACCAGACTTTGGGTTGAGCTCAGGTGCAATAAGATGGATTTCTACTTCAAGGTAAGTTTCTGGGAAGTAACTTTGAGAGCTTACTGTGGTCAAACTACTAAGAGTTGGAAGCTGAGCTTTGGAGGCTAGCAATCATCTAGGAGGGTGGTGATTCACAAGAAAATTCAGCAGCAATTGAGCAAGTAAAATGGTAGTTGCTGTAGAAACTACCATTTCTGCCCAAAATAGAAAATATTTTCTATAGCGAAAATATTACAAAAAGTGATGCAATATTTTCTGTAGCAGAATTCTTGCTGCTTGAGCTTCATAATTCCCATGGGAATATGATTTACGAAACTCATCCTTGAATTTTGTCCATGTGATTTCTTCATCCGCAGGCCACATGGCTTTTGGATTTTCCCACCATACGACGGCAGCGCCATCAAGATAATGAGTTGCAAACGGAACCTTCTCATCCTCTTCAGTACGAGCAATATCAAGATTCTTCTCAATGGTTCGTAACCAGTCGTCGGTGTCCAAGGAATCAATAACCTGACGGAAACTGGGAGGCTTGGTTCTCTGAATATCTGACAGCTTGGAGTGATGACCGTTCTGATTTCCGTTCTGTCCAACCATAGCTTGCACCCTTTTTAATATTTCAATCAGATCATTATTCCTCCTGTCCTCAAACATACGCAGAATTTGCTCGGTGGAGTGTGGATTTGGTGGTGGAGGCGGTGGTGGAATGTACGGCTCGGGAGAGTGTCCTGCTGCCTCCCCGCGTCATCCTATTGTTTGTTTTTCCCAAGACAACACATTCGAGATGAGCAACATCCAAAAATATAGTGGAGAAAAGCCAGTGACAAAAACCCGAAAAAAACAAAATACGAACAAAGCATAGAGAATAAAAGGAAGTTCCAACATAATTATACATAGACTCGTACATAAAAGATAAATGACATGATAAGTTCGACTACTCTCATACATAGAACGGAACATCATTACTCATACGACTACATCCGTACATCATCCAGAAAAGTGTGGATACTCGAGTGCTTTAAAGCTCTGCTGGTGCTGCAGGGTCTAATCCTGAAGCGGACTCGGATCCTGAACTGATGACGCTAACCGAAACCTCCGGGTTAAAGGTAACACGACGACGCTGCCTCGAGGGCTCTCCCTCTGGAGCAGGTGCAGGATGGGGCTGGAGCATCGGGGCAACTAGCATCATGAGAAGGGAAATCCACTCAGCATGAGCACTGAGAGGGTTCACGGTCGAGGTGCTCGAGCTACTCGGGGGAGTAACCGGTGAAATAGGTGAACCAGAACTGGAGGAAATATAAGGAGTAAATCCCGTAGACGATGGAGTAGTAGAAGCTCTAGTAGCGGCTAAAGAAGTACGAACATGAGTCATCTCTAGAGCCATCTCAATGATAGGAAAGATGGCTGGCAGTACTATCGGACTCTGGATCAATGATAGGAAAACGGACACGACCATTGTCGTGCAGGGAAGGATAGTAGTGGAAAACTGGGTGGTTCCGCATTCGGACCTCGTTATAATGCAACTCGACAAGGACCTCAAATGCAGCAAACTGAACAGCCTGAGAAGCGGTAGAAGCGAAACCGCTCCTGGAGGTACGAATATAAGTGTTGGGAGATGAAATGGTGCACAGAGTGACCACTGCGTGATACTCATACACTGAGTCTGCTAGACGCTCCCGGTACACACGATAGACTAGATCGTCACCGAGGGGGTATAGCCGACACCACATGTTACGGAGGAGATGTGGCGATGTGTATGGCATCAGCTGCAACTGGCACGGATACGGCACCAGAGCCATCTACACCCACAACCATTAGTAGGTTAGAATAAAAATAAACGAGCACAAGCAATGCAACAACCAGCTATAATCACTACCGGCACTCACTTATACCCTGACCAACGTCCAGTTAACACGTCGGTAGCCTAGCATGTCCTACAGTCAGTACGGCTCTAATACCAAGCGTTGTGGCACCCCGGCTCAGAGCAACCGGTTTACCTTGCATTGCTAGCCCAGAGATCTTGTCTTCTGGCAATACACAACATCTTGGTACAGAAAGCAACCTCTTTATTGATGCTAGCGGAACATAATTCATATTACAACATAGAAGCTTATATGGACGGCATTTTAGTCAAAACCAAGGATAAGGCCACCATTATCTAGGATTTGGAGGAGATATTTGCTAATTTGTGCAAGGTCAACCTGAAGCTTAACCCAGAGAAGTGCATATTCGGTGTTATCTCTGGCAAGCTACTTGGATTCTTCGTGTCCCACCGGGGGGATCGAAGCTAACCCCGACAATATCAAGGCCATTAAGCAGATCCAAGCACCAAGGACAGTTAAGGGTGTGAGCTGCTTGACGGGATGTGTTGCCATGATAAGCGGAGTCATTTCCAAGTCTGCCGAGCGTGCCCTGCCGTTCTTCAATATTTAGAAGAAGGCAGGGCCTATGAAGTGGACCTCAGAGGTAGATACAGCCTTGCAAGAGTTCAAGGCTTACCTATCATCTGTGCCTACCTTGGTTGCACCCAAACCTCAAGATCCGTTACTGCTTTACTTGGTAGCAACCAACCAAGTGGTCAGTGCAACCTTGGTAGCATAGCGAGAAATGGATGAAGCAGAAACTGGCCAGACCGCGGCAGAGTCAGAAGAGGATCAGAACAACAGTAAGCATGACAACGAGTGCAACCCCAAGGACGCGGCAAGGAAAAAAGTGGTGCATCGCCCAGTGTACTTCGTCATCTCCTTATTGCAAGGGGCTAGATCGAGGTACTATGATGTGCAAAAGCTGATCTTTGGCCTCATCATGGCCTCAAGGAAACTACGCCACTACTTCCAAGCCCATGAGATCATAGTTGTTACACTTTTTCCGTTGCAGAATAGTGGAGTGGGCTTTGGAGTTATCCAGGTTTGGTTTGAAATTTTAGAGCACGTCAACCATTCAAAGCAGGGCGCTGACAGAGTTTATTGCAGAATGGGCGCCAACCCCTGATGAGGAAGCAACAGAAACAACTCTCCCCCGTCAAGGAATCACCCCAAGAATGGATTATGTATTTTGATGGTGCTTGTTACCTACAAGGTGCATGAGCTGGCCTGCTTCAAGGAGCACCTGAAGTACGTCAACCAAATGCACTTTGCCCGGGAAGAAGCCACCAACAATACAGTTGAGTATGAAGGGCTCCTTGCCGTGCTTAGAATTGCAGCAGAATTGGGAATCAAGAAGCTGATCATTCAAGGAGATTCACAGTTGGTGGTGAGACAAGTAAACAACGATTTACAAATCCAATTGATAGAAGCATACGTTAAGGAAGTAAGGAGGTTAGAGGAGCGCTTTGACGGGTTGCAAACAGAGCATGTACCCCATGCGGAAAACAGCATAGCTGATCACCTGTAAAAGTGTGTTGCGCAGAAGTTTCCTATGGGACCAGGAACTTTTGATCTCCACCTCTCTCAACCCTCCGTATCACCAACCACAATGGCCCAGAAAAGGAGAAAGTTGGACTATGGTATGCCTCTCCCGATCGAGCCATCCGCTCCTGGCAGAGACCTTCCCAGAAACAACTCCTCACAGGCTACCGGACCACCCCCTCCAGCCATGCATATGGACCCCACGAATGAGGCTGGTGCTCCCGCATACGAGGAGGTGCCGCTAGCCATCGTTGCCGTGCCTCAGGCTCCAACTTGGGCAAGGCACATCGTCCGCTTCCTCCAAACTGGAGAACTCGCGGGCTCCCAAATGAAGGTGAGAAAGTAGCCCGGAGGGCCAATATGTATAAATTTGTCGATGACACTCTATACAGAAGGAGGCCCAACTGTGTGAAATAGAAGTGTGTCTACCGGGAGGATGGAAAGGAACTGCTGGCTGAGATTCACAGAGGAATGTGCGGCTCAAACATTGGATAAATGGCATTAGTTTGGAAAGCATTCCGGCAAGGATTCTATTGGCCCACAGCCCTCCAAGACGTAGTTGAGCTCGTCACGACATGTGAAGCCTGTCAGTTCAATTCCAAGAAAACACACCTGCCTGCCCAAGCTCTTTAGACAATCCCTCCCCCCGAGCAATCGGGGGCTTTGAATTCTTGTTCGTTTCCATCGACAAGTTTACAACGTGGCCGAAATGGAATGCCATGAGGAAGGTGACTGCTCAGTCAGCTATCAAGTTCTTGAGAGGATTGGTGTGTCATTTCGGAGTTCCGGCAAGGATCATCACTGATAACAGCACCCAATTCATGAGCCATGCCTTCATGCAATTTGTTCATACCCCCGGATGCAAGATCTCATTTGCCTCTGTGGCACACCCCCGGAGCAATGGACAAGATGAGAGGGCGAACACTGAAGTGCTTCGTGCACTCAAGACAAGGACTTTCGATACGCTGCAGAAGCATGCCAGGCGGTGGATCGACAAGCTCCCAGTAGTTCGCTGGTCCCTCAGAACGACACCTAATCGAGCTACCGGGCAGACTCCCTTCTCGCTGGTCTACGGGGTAGAAGCAGTTATCCCCACAGAACTCATTTACGGGTCTCCTCGGGTGCTTGCCTATGATGAAGTAGCGCAAGATCAGCAACGGCATGACGACGCTATGCTAATCAAGGAGAACTGTCTCCGGGCCGCTACGCGTGCTGCATGCTATCAGCAAGCCCTGTGTCGCTATCACAGCCACAGGGTTCGTGGCCGGTGTCTTGAGGAAGGTGACATTGTCCTTAGGCGCGTTTAGTACGCCAAGGGTAAACACAAGCACTTCATGAGCATCTGCATATGCATGTAAATAGGATTGCATCCTGCATTCATTCTCATCAGCATGGAGTTGCAGGTTCTTGCTATGAACCTGGCTTCAACAAAGCGAGAGAAGATTCCATAGCACAGCGATCCCTGGCAAACCAAACAGATAAGTTCACCTCTTGTCCATTAGTATTATGTAAATCTACGACTTTGCATAAGAAAACCTTGCCTCCCTCTTTGAAACTTAGGTGGTCCCATCCATGATGCGAACGCTGCTTCAGTCAGGGTGGTCACAGTGGCCTTTGGGATAAAGGAGTTGGTAGGGGGTTGGCCCCTCTGTCTGTTCCCTGGCAAACGAAGTTCTCTGGCAGACAAAGAGGGTGCTGGCAGGATATCTTGCCAGGGAAAACTCGTTTATTCTATTAAAGAAGCACTTTGCCTATGCATGGACATACAAATGCACGAGTTCCCGATGAGATACATCTTTTTTCATTCATATGCAGTTGCAAGTATGGGCATTACATCATACAAAGATGGACTCGAGAGATTACATTATTTGAATTAAAATTTGGCGATCGCCTACAGATTTAAGGTTAAAAAAAGATAAGTGCCCCGTAAAATCGTCTCCCTGTTCCTCTTAACCCAGGTATTGTGGTGGGAAGAGAAGAGGACGGGCGCCGCGCCGGCACAACGCCACCCCAATCTTCGTCAGGAGCCGGCGAACCCAGTCTGACAGGATCGGGAGTGGCGAGGCTGTGAAGGAGGAAGACGTGCGGAGCGCCTTGACAGATCCCTGGTCACTGCCTCCAGGACTAGAAGGATGGCTCCAGCATAGGCACCGGCAGAGGAAGACACCGGGGCCTAGTCAGAAGGCCGCAGAAGGCAACGGGAGCACCAGGGGTACAAGCCTTTTCCCGCCACCCAGAAGAAACTGTGATGATGGCACCGGGAAAAGGCGGGAAGAGCCAGGCAGATGGGCAGGAGGTCGCTAGTATGACACGAATGCATCGATGTAGTCATGATCCTACTGGTTGTCCTGCCTCCCATCTTCTCCTTCTCCCCAGGCTTTGTCTCCATCAACACTGTTCCGAGAGGAGGCCAAGACACCCATCCATCTGGTGCTCTTCCCGGGAAGAGGGCGAGCAGCTCAAATGGCCAGGGGGCTCGAGGCGCACCGCACCCCTCCTTGGCGGGCAAGAAGGCGCGTGCCTCGTCAACAACAGGCCCAAGGCCTCCGAGAGTGGCAATGCTGTGATTACCAGTGATCTCCAGCCCTGCCTCCTGGCCGAGCTTCAAAGAGACCAAGAGGATCGCCGCACCGAGGACCAAGCTCACTCCCCGAGCATCAGCACCAACATCAGGCAACAATTTCAAAGCAGACATTTTCATTTTCATATTCATTTTCAGTAGGTTCAGTAGGTTGAGGAGCAACTCTTTGCTCTACCGGTCGGGGTGAAGATACCCCGAACAAGCCCCTCAAAGGATTACTTTCCGTAGTAACAATGACAGTAAATTTCAGCACACTATATACATTGTTCCTTACCAAATTCCACCTACCAAAGGCGCTTCACTCCCCGACAATGACGCCAGAAAAGAGTCTTGATGACCCACAAGTATAGGGGATCTATCATAGTCCTTTCAAGAAGTAAGAGTGTCGAACCCAACGAGGAGCAGAAGGAAATGATAAGCGGTTTCCAGCAAGGTATTCTCTGCAAGTACTGAAATAAGTGGCAACAAATAGTTTTGTGATAGGATAATTTGTAACGAGCAACAAGTAACAAAAGAAAATAAAGGGCAGCAAGGTGACCCAATCCTTTTTGTAGCAAAGGACAAGCCTGGACAAACTCTTATATAGAGAAAAGCGCTCCCGAGGACACATGGGAATATCTCAAGCTAGTTTTCACCACGCTCATATGATTCGCGTTCGGTACTTTGATAATTTGGTATGTGGGTGGACTGGTGCTTGGGTGCTGCCCTTACTTGGACAAGCATCCCACTTATGATTAACCTCTATTGCAAGCATCTGCAACTACAACAAAAGTATTAAGGTAAACCTAACCATAGCATGAAACATATGGATCCAAATCAGGCCCTTACGAAGCAACACATAAACTAGGGTTTAAGCTTCTGTCACTCTAGCAACCCATCATCTACTTATTACTTCCCAATGCCTTCCTCTAGGCCCAAATAATGGTGAAGTGTCATGTAGTCAATGTTCACATAACACCACTAGAGGAGAGACAACATACATCTCATCAAAATATTGAACGAATACCAAATTCACATGACTACTAATAGCAAGACTTCTCCCATGTCCTCAGGAACAAACATAACTACTCACAAAGCATAAACATGTTCATAATCAGAGGGGTACTAATATGCATATAGGATCTGAACATACGATCTTCCACCACTTAAACCAACTAGCATCAACTACAATGAGTAATTAACACTACTAGCAACCTACTAGCACCAATCCCGGACTTGGAGACAAGAATTGGATAAAAGAGATGAACTAGGGTTTTGAGAGCAAATGGTGCTGATGAAGATGTTGATGGAGATTGCCCTCTACCGATGAGAGGAGCGTTGGTGATGACGATGGCCATGATTTCCCCCTCCGGGGGGGGATGTTTCCCCGGCAGAACAGCTCCGCCAGAGCCCTAGATTGGTTCCGCCAAGGTTCCACCTTGTGGCGGCGGAGTTTCGTCCGAGAAGATGGCTTGTTATTTTTTTTCCCATCGAAAGACTTCATATAGCAGAAGATGGTCACTGGAGGGCCACCAAGGGGCCCAGAAGGTAGGGGGCGCACCCAGGGGGGTAGGGCGCGCCCCCCACCCTCGTGGGTAGGGTGTGGCCCCCTGGTGAGGTTCTTGCTCTCAGTATTTTTTATATATTTGGAAAACATCTTCCGTGAAGTTTCGGGACTTTTGGAGCTGTGCGGAATTGTTCTCTAATATTTGCTCCTTTTCCAGCCCAGAATCCCAGCTGCTGGCATGCTCCCTCTTTATGTAAACCTTGTAAAATAAGAGAGAATAGGCATAAGTATTGTGACATAATGTGTAATAACAGCCCATAATGCAATAAATATCTATATAAAAGCATGATGCAAAATGGACGTATCAACAGGCCCTCTTCAAGAGGCTCTTCCGCACTACACGCCTCCGTTACCTACTGTAACGCCCCATGACCGATGTGCCAGGTGTCTTCCAGTTATTCGCTGTTGTTGCCTTGTAATTTGCTTGCGTGTTGCATCTTTCATGTCATCATGTGCATCATGTGCATTGTGTGTTTTTCATACATATTAAGTTGTTGCATGTTCCATGCAATCTTGCTTCATCACCTTCTCCTTCCCTCTACTTCCTTCTTTTGGAAAGTGTCACGTTCCCTTCTCTTTTAATGTTCATCTTTGCCTCAATATTCTAACACCATGCACCTAGCCTCTCTGTCAAATTTCATCTCTATTGAAATTGTTTTGGTTAGGGTTTAAAATGGTTCAAGTTTGAATTTAATTCAAACTTGAATTATTTTTACTTCCTTTAAAATCTCCAAACCAATTTTGTTAAATAGAGCACATTTTCAGGATCATGAATATATTTTTATATTTCTCTAGCTCCTCTCCTTTTCCCCTGCTTTTTCCTTTTTGTATTTCTGTCTGAAGAAATAGAAAAGCAGCAGGCATCAGCTACCTGGGCCTCTCGGCCACCCGGCCGGCCCATTAGCTCAGCCAGCGCCGGCCCATCCCTCTTAACGCCCAGCCGCCCCATTCCCACTATAAACCAGCCCAACCCTCGCGCAACCCCCTCCTCTGTACTCCCTCGCGCCGCCAGGAGACAGCGAGCGCGCTGCCCGATCTATCTACCTCTCGATCCTCCTCTCGTCCTCTCTCGTTGTCTTCCCTTCCCCCTTCGTCCTCCTCGTGCGCCGCACCTCCTACCCCGAGCGCCGCCCCATGGAGCCGCCTTCTCCACTCTGGTGAGGCCGCCGCCACGCCATCTCGCCTCCTCCCCGTCTCCAGCAAGGCCGCTGCGCCAAGTCCCTGAAGCCGCGCCCGTCGCCCTTCTCCCCTCGCGCCGGCAACCGGGAGCGTCGCGTCTCCGACCGCTCTCCTGCAGCCAGCGCCTCCACCGTCGCTGCCTCGCCATCGCCATGCCAGGAGCCTTGCGCGCCCGGAAGCCGCCGCCCACACCTCGCCTGCGACTTCTCCGCGCCGGCGACCTCCATCGATCCATGGCGACCAAATGCTTCATAATACTCTTGTCAAACTTTTAATAAAAATTGCATAAACTTGCACATGTCATCTGCATCATGTTAACAACATCAAGAATGTTTAAAATTGTTGTTTGTATTAATTTGCTAAATGCATATGGGGATTTACCGGATTTGTTGTTTGCTATATCCGGCCCCATTTAAATTGTTTAGATAGATAATTCCTTTTTGCTTCACCCTCTTGCCATGTTTAACAACATTTAATATTGTTGGGTACATAAACGAGATCGAACTAAATAACTTGTTGTGGTGTTTCGTCAATATGCAACTCGTTGCATATTAATCTCCACTTAATTTGTAGAATTGCATGTGCACTTTGCCATGCCATGCTTCGTTAAACCGGACATGCATCATACTTGTTTGCGCATCGTGCCATGCTTATGTGGTGGTTGTTTACTATGTTGTTTGCTTTCTTTCCGGTGTTGCTTCTTCGGGTTGGTTCCGATAACGTCGCGTTTGTGAGGATTCGTTCGTCTACGCCCGTTTGTCTTCCTCATGGACTCGTTCTCCTTTCTTGCGGGATTTCAGGCAAGATGACCATACCCTTGAAATCACTTCCATCTTTGCTTGCTAGTTGCTCGCTCTTTTGCTATGCCTATGCTGCGATACCTACCACTTGCTTATCATGCCTCCCATATTGTTAAACCAAGCCTATAACCCACCTTGTCCTAGCAAACCGTTGTTTGGCTATGTTATCGCTTTGCTCAGCCCCTCTTATAGCTTTGTTAGTTGCAGGTGAAGATTGAAGTTTGTTCCTTGTTGGAACATGGAGATGTTGTTCCTTGTTGGAACATGTTTATTGTTGGGATATCACACTATCTCTTATTTAATTAATACATCTATATACTTGGTAAAGGGTGGAAGGCTCGCCCTTATGCCTGGTGTTTTGTTCCACTCTTGCCGCCCTAGTTTCCGTCATATCGGTGTTATGTTCCCGGATTTTGCGTTCCTTATGCGGTTGGGTTATAATGGGAATCCCTTGACAGTTCGCCTTGAATAAAACTCCTCCAGCAAGGCCCAACATTGGTTTTACCATTTGCCACCTAGCCTTTTCTTTCCCTTGAGTCGACCGGCTCAAGGGTCATCTTATTTTAACCCCCCCCCCCCCGGCCAGTGCTTCTCTAAGTGTTGGTCCAACCTAGAGCACCGTGCGGGGCCGTCCCTTGGCAACTTGGGTTACGTTGGCTCCTGTATGCTTAGCTTATCCGGTGTGCCCTGAGAAGGAGATATGTGGAGCTCCTATTGGGATTTGTCGGCACAGCGGGTGGTCTTGCTGGACTTGTTTTACCATTATCGAGGATGTCTTGTAACCGGGATTCCGAGTCTGATCGGGTCTTCCCGCTAGAAGGAATATCCTTCGTTGACCGTGAGAGCTTGTGATGGGCTAAGTTGGGACACCCCTGCAGGGTTTTGAACTTTCGAAAGACGTGCCCGTGGTTGTGGGCAGATGGGAATTTGTTAATGTCCGGTTGTAGAAAACCTGAAGTTGACTTTAATTAAAACACGTCAACCGCGTGTGTAGCCGTGATGGTCTCTTCTCGGCGGGGTCCGGGAAGTGAACACGGCGTTGGAGTTATGCTTGACGTAAGTTGTTCTAGGATCACTTCTTGATCATAGTTTCTCGTCCGTGCTTTGCCTTCTCTTCTCGCTCTCATTTGCGTATGTTAGCCACCATATATGCTAGTCGCTTGCTGCAGCTCCACCTCATAGCTTTTACCTTTCCCATAAGCTTAAATAGTCTTGATCGCGAGGGTGTGATATTGCTGAGTCCTTGTGACTCACAGATACTTCCAAAACCAGCTTGCAGGTGCCGTTGAACCGTGCAGATGACGCAACGAAGCTCAAGGAGGAGCTCGATGAAGATCTTGCCCTTTGTGTTGTTTCGTTCTAGTTGATCAGTAGTGGAGCCTAGTTGGGGTCGATCGGGGATCTGTGTAGCAGTTGGGGTAGTCTTCTTTTATTTTGGTTCCGTAGTCGGACCTTGTTTGTATCTGGATGATGTAATGCTTTATTCATGTAATTGTGTGAAGTGGCGATTGTAAGCCAACTATGTATCTCTTTCCCTTATGTATTACATGGGTTGTTTGCGAAGATTACCTCACTTGCGACATTGCTTTCAATGCGGTTATGCCTCTAAGTCGTGCTTCGACACGTGGGAGATATAGCCGCATCGAGGGTGTTACAAGTTGGTATCAGAGCCTTCCCCGGCCTTAGGAGCCCCCTGCTTGATCGAATAGTTGGCGTTGTTGAGTCTAGAAAAATGTTTTGAGTCATTTAGGATTATATATATCGGAGAGTTAGGAATTCTTTTTACTCCTCAGTCCCTTCGTTGCTCTGGTGAGGCATCTTGACGTAGAGTTTTGACTCTTCTCTTCTCAAATTTTCACAAAAAAAATTTAGGATCACGCGGGTATCTTGGAATCGTTCCGATGGTTCTGTGACGAGAACATTGTTCTTGGTGCCTCCTGACATTTAGGGGTTGTGGCAGTGTCCCGTGGAGTTGAGCTCCGAGGTGTTGTCGTCACAATTTTATCGTTGCACTTCTGGAATACCTGAGATAGTTTTGCCGACATCGAAAATCTCTTTTATGAAGTTGTTGGTGAGATAACCTCGACGCCACCCAGTACTGTGGTGGGGGTTCGGGAGTATTGCCATAACTCGTATAACGGATGCTTTTCGAAGGTTGAGGTAGACGATTTCTGAAGGTTTCTTGGTTATGTGTTGAAGGATGAATACAGCTGGATGTAGGATTTGCTAGTTTGGGTGAGATATTATGCTTCCCCTGTATCCCCAACACCCGATTGCATAACCGGAAAAATTTCGGGAGTTTATAAGTGGGAATTCAATTAGCTCCTAGGATATCTTTCCGACCGATGTATGATATGAAATTGGGGTTCGATGTCTAGTGGTCCGCCTATCCACGGTTGGTTTTACAGTGGTCTCGTTGTGTCTTAAAGAGTCCTTGGCTATGCCGACTCGGGGACGCTTCGTTCGTCATGTGCACTGCCTTGTACATGATGGTGCTGTACGATCGAGCCCGAGTAGGCCCCACTACGAAAACTTCGGATGAAATCTCTATCATATGTTTGTTCCGGCTTATTCTGCAAGCCAATCCTTTGTTTTGTTTTGAGTTGTGGTATTCGAGTTGCTTCAAAGTCAAATGTTGATTCCATACCTTTTCCTAAGTGGTGTTCTCATGTGAATACTAATCCTTCATGATAATCGAGTTTGTCATGTCAATCCTTTTTAACCGGTGTGCTTATCTTCAAGTGGATCCGATCATTTCAACTTCCGCAAGATCAATTATCACATCTTCTCAACGGTGTTTGTTTCATCCGTCCCAAATTGTCTTTGTTTTTCCTGCCCACCCACCCTTTGACTTCAAGGACTCGGATTTCTTAAATCAAGCATCCATCTTATGCATATGAAGTCTTCCCATTCTGTTCCGTCAATATTCTTACCCGGTGGTTCTCGTGAAGATGCTCTATGCGCTAATCATTCTTCATTCTTTTCTTCTCCGGTGGATTCAAATCAAGATTTGGTGTTGATCATATCCTTTTTCCTTGTTTCAAATGCTTTCTCATGCCGGTGCACCTCTTAATCATCCACTTCTCGCTATTCAATTGTTCCGGAGTGTTCAAGATATCTCGAGTCTGTTATCTCATTCAAGCCTTTTAATTCAACCGGTGCTATCTCCTTTTTCAAGTAATCATTTCTACGGTGTTTCTTTGAGTGGGCCGTAACCCACAGGTCTTTTCCCAGGATCTTACCTGACTCTTCTTATTTTCTTGGAGATATCCTCAAATTTCTTTTCGAAGTTTGACGTAAGAATGATATATCATCAGTCAAATGTCTTCTCCAAGATCTCTAAAAATCTTTTCATCGTTGGCTCAACCTTTCCATTCTTCATTCCGGAGTGCCTCTACAATTCTTGGTGTTGTTTCTCGTCGTCATTCTCTGTATTTGAAGACCGAAGAAGAGTTTTTCCTCCATATCCTATCCGTTCTCTCAGAGATTCGTGGTTCTAGTTCGAGGCCATCCTCTCATAATTGTTTTGATTGTGAGAATTCTTTTCAGTCATCCGGAGCTATTCAAGATTCTTTTCAGTTTGATTCTACGAAGCCCATCATTTCAGAAGATTTATTCATTCTCAGCTTTCTGTTATCATTCTCCAAATCTTACCGGTGCATCATTCAAATATCCTCTAATCAGTTCATGATCTCTTCGTTCTCATGGATCTAAATTCTCTCAAGCATCTTCATTTTTTGCTAATCCTTCCCAGTGTTTCTTCATGTTTTATTCGTTCTTTTCCAATTCTTATGGTGGCTCGTTCAAGATTTCTCTTCCTTTGTTATTGTATCAATTCATTCGTTCTTTCCAATCCTACAAGTGGTTCGTTGAAGATTTTCTCAAGTTTGCGCTATATCTATCTTAGTTCTTTCTACGAGAATAAGTAGTATGCCAAATCCATTGCTTGTCATCAATTTAATTTGGTGAATGATACGCATAACATAATTCTTATTCTTGTTTCATCCAAGTGATCAATTCCTTCCTTCGGAGCTTGTTCATAACGAATAAATTCTTGATTTCATTTGTTCATCTTTCTTTCCCGGAGTCCCAAGCTCTCGCAATTACATTATCATGGAGATCCATCTAAATCATTACAAGGTTTCACCTTGTGTTCCCAACTTCTCTTTATCTTCATAATTCTTTTGTTTACCGGAATTCTTCATGGAGACTCTACATGATGGTTCTTAAAGGATTTAATTCCTTCTTGAAGATTTCATCGAGATTCTTTTCTAGGGAGCTCAAGTTTTCTTCTTCTTGCTATCCGGAGTGCAATTCTTTCTTCCGTATCATTGGAGGTGGTATTATGTCATTCTTGATAATTTGAGTTCATGTTTCATGTTCCACATGTTGTTAAGAATGAGGTATTTTAAATCCATCAACCTCTTCTTTGGAGTTATCTTTGGGTATATTTCACCTAGAGCCTTCCCTGAGGATTATTGCCATCCATGGTGCTTATAAAGGACCCAAGTTCTTCTTTAAACTCCCGGTGAAATAAGTTTCCCGTCTCCTTCTTGTTATCAAGCCAATCTATTGTTTCGTTAGTGGCAGAATTTCACCTCATAGTTTTGAGATGTTCTCCATAAGCCCACTACAAGTTTACTCTTTTCGTTATTGGTTTTCCAACAACTCCGTTCGACCCTTCTCCTAAGGATGCCTTTTTCAAGCTCATTCGAGATAGAAGATATTGTTCTCTCCTCCGTTCATCTCATTCCATTCTCTCTTTTCTTCCGGAGGCATTGTGATGTTGCTCTCTTAAACCCTCTTTCTTGTTCTTGTCAGGACCTTATTCTTTTCATGCTTATCCATTTAACCGAAGTGTTGTGTCCTCTGCTCAAGTTCTTTTCATCTTGTCAAGTCTTTCATCTCTTGTCAACTGGAGTGCTGCTCGAGTTTGTTCTTCCTTGTTCCTCTTTCCTAACGGAGTGCTTTCAACTTCGTTCATCTCCATTGTATTCTTTTCTCGAGATGGCTTAACCTTTTCAAGGTTCTTTGGTTTCATTCTTTTGTCAAAGGAGCAACTTACTTTTACCTCCTCTCTTCCTCTTCCTCCTCCGTTTTCCCTCCGGTACCATTCTAGATCTTGGGACGAGATCCTCTCGTAGTGGTGGAGTTTGTAACGCCCCGTGACCGATGTGCCAGGTGTCTTCCAGTTATTCGCTGTTGTTGCCTTGTCATTTGCTTGCGTGTTGCATCTTTCATGTCATCATGTGCATTGTGTGTTTTTCATACATATTAAGTTGTTGCATGTTCCATGCATGATTCTTGCTTCATCACCTTCTCCTTCCCTCCACTTCCTTCTTTTGGCAAGTGTCACGTTCCCTTCTCTTTTAATGTTCATATTTGCCTCAATATTCTAACACCATGCACCTAGCCTCTCTGTCAAATTTCATCTCTTTTGAAATTGTTTTGGTTAGGGTTTAAAATGGTTCAAGTTTGAATTTAATTCAAACTTGAATTATTTTTACTTCCGTTAAAATCTCCAAACCAATTTTGTTAAATAGAGCACATTTTCAGGATCATGAATATATTTTTATATTTCTCTAGCTCCTCTCCTTTTCCTCCTGCTTTTTCCTTTTTGTATTTCTGTCTGAAGAAATAGAAAAGCAGCAGCAGCAGCTACCTAGGCCTCGGCCACCCGGCCGGCCCATTAGCTCAGCCAGCGCCAGCCCATCCCTCTCCTAAGGCCCGGCCGCCCCATTCCCACCTATACCCAGCCCGAGCCCCTCGCGCAACCCCCTCCTCTCGGTCTCCCTCGCGCCGCCAGGAGACAGCGAGCGCGCTGCCCGATCCATCTACCTCTCGATCCCTCCCTCTCTCGCTGTCTTCCCTTCCCCCTTTGTCCTCCTCGTGTGCCGCACCTCCTACCCCGAGCGCCGCCCCATGGAGCCGCCTTCTCCACTCCGGTGAGGCCGCCGCCGCGCCATCTCGCCTCCTCCCCGTCTCCAGCAAGGCCGTCGCGCCAAGTCCCTGAAGTCGCGCCCGTCGCCCTTCTCCCCTCGCGCCGGCGACCCGGAGCGCCGCGTCTCCGACCGCTCTCCTGCAGCCAGCACCTCCACCGTTGCTGCCTCGCCGTCGCCATGCCAGGAGCCTTGCGCGCCCAGAAGCCGCTGCCCGCACCTCGCCTGCGACTTCTCCACGCCGGCGACCTCCATCGAGTCCCCCTGCTTCATCCGGTCGGCGCGCCACCATGCTCCAGCGCCGCCTCGAGCTCATCTTCCTCGACCTCCATGCCGTCCCGCAGCTCCCTCGCCCCGCTCGATCTGGACGCGGGATCCCGAGTGCCTCGACCCGCTCCCTGCTTGCCGGAGAAGCAACAACAGACCCATGCACTGCCCGGGCCTCCCCTGCATCCTCCTCACCGCTGAACCGGCCTCCTCTCCATCTCCTCTGTGCCCATGGGCCTCGACGCCCTTGTTGCTGCGGCTGCTAGACCACCACGGCACCATCAGGAAGACTCTGGCCACCACCGAGAACCCCCGGACCTGTCAAGACGTGTACACGGAGACCCAAGTCAGGAGACTAGCGATGGCCCTCCAAGTTCAACAAATCGTCGACATCGGAGTACCACTACTTCAACAGGTGTACAACTACGCGGTTTCGCTGAGTACCCCTTCGGATTTGTCGAGTTCGACTACTCCGCAAGAACCGGAGTGCCAAGTACCTCTACGCCTTCTTCGGAATCATAAAAACGCCAAGTACCCCTTCAGTTCGGCAAGTCCGGAAGTTCGTCTTCACTGAACGTTCACACGACCGTAACCGGGACCGTCAGGCATCTTCTTTGAGATTTTTTGCCAAGTACCACGACGACGCGTCTTGTTCATCTACCGCCGTTTTCAGAACCGCTAAGAACGGCAAGTACCTTGACACCCGATGCATAGAACAACTACCGTCGCCGACGACCCGAGTACCACTACCGTCGACCCTCGAAGACTCCGTGGACGTCAAGATCCTCGCCGTGACCTTGAACATCTACGGAATGTGCACGACTACAAAATAGGTACCACTACCATTGCCAAAGACCCGTGTAACGGTATCGTCAAGTTCGACTACCGCCGCGTGAACAACTACTTCCAGTACCGCCGTTGGAAGAACGTCTACTTCCCTCTACGAACTCGTTCCGCCCGAAACACATGCTTCGAAGGTATACCACCGAAACGACCTTCCGAGAATGAATGCATGTTGTATGAGATGCTAATGTTTGAACCGTGTCCGAGTTGTCATTGCACGTTCCTCCTCGGTTGCCATGCCGTCGACCCATGGGTAACACGGTATCCGGGAATACTCCCACCATCCTCGCATGATCCGCTCATCCACATTTTCTCTTGCACCGACATCTCAATGAGTTGTCAGATCACCCGGAATCTTGCCATGGCACCATTTCCGTTGTAGTTGTCGTGGCACCCCTTTTGTTCCGCCATGGCGACCAAATGCTTCATAATACTCTTGTCAAACTTTTAATAAAAATTGCATAAACTTGCACATGTCATCCGCATCATGTTAACAACATCAAGAATGTTTAAAATTGTTGTTTGTATTAATTTGCTAAATGCATATGGGGATTTACCGGATTTGTTGTTTGCTATATCCGGCCCCATTTAAGTTGTTTAGATAGATAATTCCTTTTTGCTTCACCCTCTTGCCATGTTTAACAACATTGTTGGGTACATAAACGAGATCGAACTAAATAACTTGTTGTGGAGTTTCGTCAATATGCAACTCGTTGCATATTAATCTCCACTTAATTTGTAGAATTTCTTGTGCACTTTGCCATGCCATGCTTCGTTAAACCAGACATGCATCATACTTGTTTGCGCATCGTGACATGCTTATGTGGTGGCTGTTTACTATGTTGTTTGCTTTCTTTCCGGTGTTGCTTCTTTGGGTTGGTTCCGATAACGTCGCGTTTGTGAGGATTCGTTCGTCTACGCCCGTTTGTCTTCCTCATGGACTCGTTCTTCTTTCTTGCGGGATTTCAAGCAAGATGAACATACCCTCAAAATCACTTCTATCTTTGCTTGCTAGTTGCTCGCTCTTTTGCTATGCCTATGCTGCGATACCTACCACTTGCTTATCATGCCTCCCATATTGTTAAACCAAGCCTATAACCCACCTTGTCCTAGCAAACCGTTGTTTGGCTATGTTACCGCTTTGCTCAGCCCCTCTTATAGCGTTGTTAGTTGCAGGTGAAGATTGAAGTTTGTTCCTTGTTGGAACATGGAGATGTTGTTCCTTGTTGTAACATGTTTATTGTTCGGATATCACAATATCTCTTATTTAATTAATACATCTATATACTTGGTAAAGGGTGGAAGGCTCGGCCTTATGCCTGGTGTTTTGTTCCACTATTGCCGCCCTAGTTTCTATCATATCGGTGTTATGTTCCCGGATTTTGCGTTCCTTACGCGGTTGGGTTATAATGGGAACCCCTTGACAGTTCGCCTTGAATAAAACTCCTCCAGCAAGGCCCAACATTGGTTTTACCATTTGCCACCTAGCCTTTTCTTTCCTTTGAGTCGGCCGACTCAAGGGTCATCTTATTTTACCCCCCCCCCCCGAGCCAGTGCTTCTCTAAGTATTGGTCGAACCCAGAGCACCGTGCGGGGCCGTCCCTTGGCAACTTGGGTTACGTTGGCTCCCGTACGCTTAGCTTATCCAGTGTGCCCTGAGAACGAGATATGTGCAGCTCCTATCGGGATTTGTCGGCACAGCGGGTGGTCTTGCTGGACTTGTTTTACCATTGTTGAGGATATCTTGTAACCGGGATTCCGAGTCTGATCGGGTCTTCCCGCTAGAAGGAATATCCTTTGTTGACCGTGAGAGCTTGTGATGGGCTAAGTTGGGACACCCCTGCAGGGTTTTGAACTTTCGAAAGCCGTGCCCGCGGTTATGGGCAGATGGGAATTTTTTAATGTCCGGTTGTAGAAAACCTGAAGTTGACTTTAATTAAAACACATCAACCGCATGTGTAGACGTGATGGTCTCTTCTCGGCGGGGTCCGGGAAGTGAACACAGCGTTGGAGTTATGCTTGATGTAAGTTGTTCTAGGATCACTTCTTGATCATAGTTTCTCGTCTGTGCTTTGCCTTCTCTTCTCGCTCTCATTTGCGTATGTTAGCCACCATATATGCTAGTCGCTTGCTGCACCTCCACCTCATACCTTTTACCTTTCCCATAAGCTTAAATAGTCTTGATCGCGAGGGTGTGAGATTGCTGAGTCCTTGTGACTCACAGATACTTCCAAAACCAGCTTGCAGGTGCCGTTGAACTATGCAGATGATGCAACCAAGCTCAAGGAGGAGCTCGATGAAGATCTTGCCCTTTGTGTTGTTTCGTTCTAGTTGATCAGTAGTGGAGCCCAGTTGGGGTCGATTGAGGATCTGTGTAGCAGTTGGGGTAGTCTTCTTTTATTTTGGTTCCTGATAACCCACAAGTATAGGGGATCGCAACAGTTTTCGAGGGTAGAGTATTCAACCCAAATTTGTTGATTCGACACAAGGGGAGCCAAAGAATATTCTCAAGTATTAGCAGCTGAGTTGTCAATTCAACCACACCTGGAAACTTAGTATCTGCAGCAAAGTGTTTAGTAGCAAAGTAATATGATAGTGGTGGTAACGGTTACAAAGTAAAGACAGCAAAAGTAATGGTTTTGGTATTTTTGTAGTGATTGTAACAGTAGAAACGGAAAAGTAAATAAGCGTAAACCAGTATATGGAAAACTCGTAGGCACCGGATCAATGATGGATAATTATGCCGGATATGGTTCATCATGTAACAGTCATAACATAGGGCGACACAGAACTAGCTCCAGTTCATCAATATAATGTAGGCATGTATTCCGTAAATAGTCATACGTGCTTATGGAAAAGAACTTGCATGACATCTTTTGTCCTACCCTCCCGAGAGAGATTAGGGCTTGGCGGCGGCTCCGTATCGTAAAACGCGATGAAACTTTCTCTCTGATTTTTTTCTCCTCGAAAGCCAATATATGGAGTTGGAGTTGGCGTCGGAGGGCCACCAGGGGCCCACGAGGTAGGGGGCGCGCCCAGGGGGGAGGGGCGCGCCCCCCACCCTCGTGGACAGGGTGTGGGACCCCTGGTCTTCATCTTTGGCGAGGATTTTTTATTATTTATTCTAAGATATTCCGTGGAGTTTCAGGTCATTCCGAGAACTTTTGTTTTCTGCACATAAAACAACACCATGGCAATTCTGCTGAAAACAGCGTCAGTCCGGGTTAGTTCCATTCAAATCATACAAGTTAGAGTCCAAAACAAGGGCAAAAGTGTTTGGAAAAGTAGATACGACGGAGACGTATCAACTCCCCCAAGCTTAAACCCTTGCTTGTCCTCAAGCAATTCAGTTGACGAACTGAAAGAGAAAAAGAAAAACTTTTACAAACTCTGTTTGCTCTTGTTGTTGTAAACATGAAAAGCCAGCATTCAAGTTTCAGCAATTATTATGAACTAACCATACTCACAATAACACGTAGGTCTCACAATTACTCATATCAATAGCATAATCAGCTAGCGAGCCATAATAATAAAACTCGGATGACAACACTTTCTCAAAATAATCATAACATGATATAACAAAATGGTATCTCGCTAGCCCTTTCTGAGACCGCAAAACATAAATACAAAGCACCTTTAAAGATCAAGGACTGACTAAACATTGTAATTCATGGTAAAAGAGATCCAGTCAAGTCATACCCAATATAAACCAATCATAATGAATGCAAACGACAGTGTGCTCTCTAGCGGGTGCTTTTTAATAAGAAGGGTGATGACTCAACATAAAAGTAAATAGATAGGCCCTTCGCAGAGGGAAGCAGGGATTTGTAGAGGTGCCAGAGCTCGATTTTTGAAATAGAGATAAATAATATTTTGAGTGGCATGCTTTCACTGTCAACGTAACAACTATGAGATGGCTGTATCTTCCATACTACATGCATTATAGGCAGTTCCCAAACAGAATGGTAAAGGTTTATACTCCCCCTCCTCCACAAGCATCAATCCATGGCTTGCTCGAAACAACGAGTGCCTCCAACATTCAACGGGTCCCAGGGGGGGTTTTGTTTAATTATTTTGATTTGCTTTGATCTTTTTGGATCATGGGACTGGGCATCCCGGTTACCGGCCCTTTTTCGTGAATGAGGAGCAGAGTCCACTCCTCTTGAGAATAACCCACCTAGCATGGAAGATATAGGCAGCCATAGTTGCACATGAGCTGCTCGAGCATACAAAACAGAATTTCATTGGAAGGTTTGGAGTTTGGCACATACAAATTTACTTGGAACGGCAGGTAGATACCGCATATAGGAAGGTATAGTGGACTCATATGGAACAACTTTGGGGTTTAAGGAGTTTGGATGCACAAGCAGTATTCCCGCTTAGTACAGGTGAAGGCTAGCAAAACACTGGGAAGCAACCAACTGAGAGAGCGACAACAGTCGTAAACATGCATTCAAATTAATTCACACCGAATATAAGCATGAGTAGGATATAATCCACCATGAACATAAATATCATGAAGGCTATGTTGATTTGATTCAACTACATGCGTGAACATGTGCCAAGTCGAGTCACTCAATTCATTTAAACGAGGATACCATCCTATCATACCACATCATAATCATCTCAATAGCATGTTGGCACGCAAGGTTAACCATTATAACTCATAGCTAATCAAGCATGGCACAAGCAACTATAATCTCTAAATGTCATTGCAAATATGTTTACTTCATAATAGCTGAATCAGGAACGATGAATCATCATATTTACAAAAACAAGAGAGGTCGAGTTCATACCAGCTTTTCTCATCCCAATGAGTCCATCATATATCATCATTATTGCCTTTCACTTGCACGACCGAACGGTGTGTATAATAATAAGAGTGCACGTGCATTGGACTAAGCTAGAATCTGCAAGCATTCAACTCAAGAGAGAAGACAAGTAATATGGGCTCTAAGTTAAATAAACAATCATGCATATAAGAGCCACTAAGCATTTTCAATATAGTCTTCTCGACCCCGAAAGAAAGGAAAAGAAAAATAAAAACTATTTACACGGGAAAGCTCCCAACAAGCAAAAGAAGGACGGGAAATATTTTTGGGTTTTCTTTTTAATTCTACTACAAGCATGGAAAGTAGACTAACACTAATTTTTTTTGTTTTTCTTAAGGTTTATTAAACACACAAGAAGAAAGCAGGAAAAACGAAAATAAACTAGCATGGATATTACAGTGAAAGAGTATGAGCACCGACATCTAGCAATGAGTGTGAACATGAATGTAATGTCGGTGGGAAATACGTACTCCCCCAAGATTAGGATTTTGGCCTAAGTTGGTCTATTGCCAGGGATAACCTGGCTGATATCCATAGGTGAAGCTGGGGTCGTACTGCGATGCAGCAGCTACCGCCTGCTGAGCAGTAGCACAGCGTCGGGCTGCTTCCACTCCCCTCTCGTACTCATGTGCCTCCTCTCTGGTAATAATATATCTTCCTCTCGCCTGAAAATCAAAGAAGGTAGGAGCAGGAAGAGCAACACGGACCGCACGCCGTCTGTCAAAGATTAGTCGATACTGGTAAGGTGGTCTAGTCCTCTAAATGAACTGGTGGGAAAACATAGGATCAAGATCTAAATAAGAAGTGGGCAACTCCACATCACCCTCACGAATGTCTACATCAAGAAAATTAGCTAAGCGGGTTGCATAAATTCCTCCAAAGAAATCTCCGTTACGTCTATTAAGATGGAACCTACGAGCTACAATGGCTCCCATATGATAAGCTTGGTCCCCTAACATAGCACTTCTGAGAATGCTGAGATTAGGGGCACACATGTGACATGCTTCATCCTTAGCAATTATACATCGACCAATGAAGAGAGCAAAATAATGTATAGCAGGAAAGTGAATGCTCCCTATAGTGGCCTGTGCTATATCTCTAGATTCCCCCACAGTTATTCTAGCAAGAAAATCTCTATATTCAGATTGAGGGGGATCCCTGATACTACCCCAAGATGGATGTTTGCATGCATGAGTGAAATCCTCTAAGTCCATGGTATAAGACTTGTCATAAAGGTCAAACATGACTGAAGGAGAATTACGCGAAGATGAATAATCAAACCTCCCCACAAATGAACTTGTGAGATAACGATACTGGGGGCATTTATCAGCTTCAAAGTCCTCAAGAGCGGCATTACGCACATATGTGTAAAATTCTTCTTTAATTCCCACTTGATTCATAAAATTTTCCGAAGGCCATTCAAAGGGCCTCACGAGAGCGTCTCTTGGTGGTTCCTTGTCACCATCACGCATTGCAAGTCTAGGACCTTGCTTCCTTGAAGAACCACCTTGGAACAGCCTCCTAAGCATACTGTTTTCTCTAAAAATAATTCTGAAATTTTTAGTAACTTCAAACAAAAGTGAACCAACTTCAATAAGATTAATAGCAACTACTCATACAAGTGCCTAGAGCATATATCAAGCATTAGAACTACTTGGAACCATATATATTTGACATGCAAGCTCAAGAACATGGTCACCTATGCAGCAAAAATTTGCAATGAATAAAGCACTAGAACAAAAACTAATTGGACCAATGGAGGAGTCACATACCAAGGAACAATCTCCCCAAGCAGTTTTGCAAGAGGTGCTTTGAGCAAGGAGATCGAAAATCGCAGCAAAAGTTGCTGGAACACGAGCTTGAGTTGGTTTTTTGGGTTTGTGCGAGACAGAGGAAGAAGATGGGTGCAGGAATAAGTGGAGGAGGGCCACGGTGGGCCCACGAGGTAGGGGGGCGCGCCCAGGGGGGTAGGGCGTGCCCTCCACCCTCGTGACCAGGTGGCAGCTCCCCCCGCGGTAATTTTTGCACTAAAAATCCTTAAATATTCCCAAAAAAATCATATTAAATTGGCATGGCATTCTGAGGACTTTTATTTTTGGGATATTTTTATATTACACGGATAAGTCAGGAAACAGACATAAAAATACTATTTTACTTTATTTCTACTAAAGAACATAAAATATAAAGAGGGTACAGAAGGTTGTGCTTCTAGTTTCATCCATCTCATGCTCATCAAAAAGAATCCACTAACAAGGTTGATCAAGTCTTGTTAACAAACTCATTCCGATAATCATGGAACCGGAGAAATTTCGAATAACACTATGTTACCTCAACGGGGATATGGACATCCCCAACAATAAGTATATCATATTTCTTTTTGACAGTAGGAAGAGGAAATTCAAAACCTCCAAATATAATCGATGGAATTTTTCCAATAGAGTTGATACTATAAACTTGAGGTTGTTTCCTCGGAAAGTGCACCGTACACTCATTACCATTAACATGAAAAGTGACATTGCCTTTGTTGCAATCAATAACAGCCCCTGCAGTATTAAGGAAAGGTCTTCCAATAATAATAGACATACTATCATCCTCGGGAATATCAAGAATAACAAAGTCTGTTAAAATAGTAATGTTTGCAACCACAACAGGCACATCCTCACAAATACCGACAGGTATAGCAGTTGATTTATCAGCCATTTGCAAAGGTATTTCAGTAGGTGTCAACTTATTCAAGTCAAGTCTACGATATAAAGAGAGAGGCATAACACTAACACCGACTCCAAGATCACATAAAGCAGTTTTAACATAATTTCTTTCAATGGAGCATGGTATAGTAGGTACTCCTGGATCTCCAAGTTTCTTTGGTATTCCACCCTTAAAAGTGTAATTAGCAAGCATGGTGGAAATCAGCCTCCGGTATCTTTCTTTTATTAGTAATGATATCCTTCATATACTTAGCATAAGGATTTGTTTTGAGCACATCAGTCAATCGCATACGCAAAAAGATAGGTCTAATCATTTCAGCAAAGCGCTCAAAATCCTCATCATCCTTTTTCTTGGATGGTTTCGGAGGAAAAGGCATGGGTTTCTGAACCCATGGTTCTCTTTCTTTACCATGTTTCCTAGCAACGAAGTCTCTTTTATCATAACGTTGATTCTTTGATTGTGGGTTATCAAGATCAACAGCAGGTTCAACTTATACATCATTATCATTACTAGGTTGAGCATCATCATGAACATCATCATTAACATTTTCACTAGGTTCATGTTCATTACCAGATTGTGTTTCAGCATCAGACATAGAGATATCATTTGGATTATCAGGTGGTTCAGCAATAGGTTCACTAGAAGTTTGCACAGTTCTATCATTTTTCTTTTTCTTCGTTTTAGAAGAACTAGGTGCATCAATATTATTTCTTTGAGAATCTTGCTCGATTCTCTTAGGGTGGCCTTCAGGATACAAAGGTTCCTGAGTAATTCTACCAGTTCTAGTAGCCACTCTAACAGCATAATCATTTTTCTTACTATTCATTTCATCAAGCATTTCTTTCTGAGCTTTAAGTACTTGTTCTACTTGAGTGGTAACCATAGAAGCATGTTTGCTAACAAGTTTAAGTTCACCTCTAATATTATCTATATAATCACTTAAGCATTTAATCATAAAGGTATTCTGCTTTAATTGTCTACCAAAATAAGCATTAAAGTCATCTTGCTTAAACATAAAGTCATCAAACTCATCCAAGCACTGGCTAGCAATTTTAGTAGGAGGGACTTCAACTTTATCATATCTATAGAGAGAATTTACCTTTACTACCTGTGTCGGGATATCGGGAGGTTCTTCAGTAAATAAGTAATTCAGATCATATACTTCTTCAACAGGCGGTAAATTAAGACCATGTATTTCTTCAATAGGAGGTAAATTCTTAACATCTTCAGCTTTAATACCTTTTTCTTTCATAGATTTCTTTGCCTCTTGCATATCTTCGGCACTGAGAAATAGAACACCTCTCTTCTTCGGAGTTGGTTTAGGAATAGGCTCAGTAATTGGCTCAGGAGCTGGCTCGGGAGTTGGCTCGGGAGGTGGCTCAGGAGGTGCCCAATTATTTTCATTTGCCAACATATTATTCTATAAAATTTCAGCGTCATCCGGTGTTCTTTCCCTGAAAAGAGAACCAGCACAACTATCCAGGTAATCTCTGGAAGCATCAGTTAGTCCATTATAAAAGATATCAAATATTTCAGGTTTCTTAAGAGGATGATCAGGCAAAGCATTAAGTAACTTGAGAAGCCTTCCCCAAGCTTGTGGGAGACTCTCTTCTTCAATTTGCACAAAATTGTATATTTCCCTCAAAGCAGCTTGTTTCTTATGAGCAGGGAAATTTTTAGCAGAGAAGTAATAAATCATATCCTGGGGACTTTGCACACAGGCAGGATCAAGAGAATTAAACCATTTCTTAGCATCACCCTTTAATGAGAACGGAAATATTTTGAGTATATAAAAGTGGCGCGATCTCAGATTATTAGTAAACAGGGAAGCTATTTCATCTAACTTACGAAGATGTGCCACAACAGTTTCAGATTCATAGCCATAAAAAGGATCAGATTCAACCAAAGTAATTATATCTGGATCAACAGTAATATCATAATAATCCTGATCAGGAACACAGATAGGTGAAGTAGCAAAAGCAGGGTCGGGTCTCATCCTACCTCTAAAAGATTCCTTACTCCACTTAATTAGTAACCTCTTACATTCAGGTTTATCCGGACAAGCAAGAATAGCTTCATAAGATTCATTATTAAAAAGATAACCCTCAGGAATAACAGGCATAGGTTCATCATCCCTAACATCATCGTGTTCAGGTTCACTAATTTCTCTTTCTCTAGACTTAGAAATTTTCTCATCTAGAAATTCACCAAGTGGTAGAGTAGTATCAAGCATAGAAGTAGTTTCATCATAAGTATCATGCATAGCAGAAGTGGCATCATCAATAACATGTGACATATCAGAATTCATAGCAGTAGTAGGTTTAGGTGTCGCTAGCTTACTCATAATAGAAGGTGAATCAAGTGCAGAGCTAGATGGTAGTTCCTTACCTCCCCTCGTAGTTGAGGGATAAATTTTTGTCTTAGCGTCTTTCAAGTTCTTCATAGTGTCCAGCAGATATAAATCCCAAGTGACTCAAAGAATAGAGCTATGCTCCCCGGCAACAGCGCCAGAAAAAGGTCTTGATAACCCACAAGTATAGGGGATAGCAACATTTTTCGAGGGTAGAGTATTCAACCCAAATTTGTTGATTCGACACAAGGGGAGCCAAAGAATATTCTCAAGTATTAGCAGCTGAGTTGTCAATTCAACCACACCTGGAAACTTAGTATCTGCAGCAAAGTGTTTAGTAGCAAAGTAATATGATAGTGGTGGTAACGGTAACAAAGTAAAGACAGCAAAAGTAATGTTTTTGGTATTTTTGAAGTGATTATAACAGTAGCAACGGAAAAGTAAATAAGCGTAAACCAGTATATGGAAAACTCGTAGGCACCGGATCAATGATGGATAATTATGCCGGATGTGGTTCATCATGTAATAGTCATAAAATAGGGTGACACAGAACTAGCTCCAGTTCATCAATATAGTGTAGGCATGTATTCCGTAAATAGTCATACGTGCTTATGGAAAAGAACTTGCATGACATCTTTTGTCCTACCCTCCCGAGAGAGATTAGGGCTTGGCGGCGGCTCCGTATCGTAAAACGCGATGAAACTTTCTCTCTGATTTTTTTCTCCTCGAAAGCCAATATATGGAGTTGGAGTTGGCGTCGGAGGGCCACCAGGGGCCCACGAGGTAGGGGGCGCGCCCAGGGGGGAGGGGCGCGCCCCCCACCCTCGTGGACAGGGTGTGGGCCCCCTGGTCTTCATCTTTGGCGATGATTTTTTATTATTTATTCTAAGATATTCCGTGGAGTTTCAGGTCATTCCGAGAACTTTTGTTTTCTGCACATATAACAACACCATGGCAATTCTGCTGAAAACAGCATCGGTCCAGGTTAGTTCCATTCAAATCATACAAGTTAGAGTCCAAAACAAGGGAAAAAGTGTTTGGAAAAGTAGATACGACGGAGACGTATCAGTTCCGTAGTCGGACCTTGTTTGTATCTGGATGATGTAATGCTTTATTCATGTAATTGTGTGAAGTGGAGATTGTAAGCCAACTATATATCTCTTTCCCTTATGTATTACATGGGTTGTTTGCGAAGATTACCTCACTTGCGACATTGCTTTCAATGCGGTTATGCCTCTAAGTCGTGCTTCGACACGTGGGAGATATAGCCGCATCGAGGGCGTTACACCTACCCCACGCTATGCATGCGGCATACGTGGCTAAGGATAAGAGCGCGTTGTGGGAAGAGTAATTTGGCGGTTTCTACCCTGTGCATTAAACTCATTCACGGGCCATCACTGTCGCGGCCCCACCACTGTTGGCTTTACATCACGTGCGGGGAAATCGGAAACCGCACCAAGATCAAGACTAATGAAGCGGCAAAGAAAATCCTCAAGGGCCAACCCCTTCGACAATTCTACATGTGCACTTATTAGGCCCTACCCCCACGATACTCGCGACCATGTTCGGGGCAGGCCCGGGGGCTTCTGTTGGTACAACAAACCCTCGGTCTATTTCCCAACTATGGACAGGCACAAGATAAAGATTGAAGCACCAGCTCAAGTAGGGATTGAAGGACCAAGAGATTTGAAGAACCTGTATGCAACCAAGGAGGACCAAGGACGAGTCAGAGAACAAGATATCTACAAGGAAAGAGCCTCCCTCGTCGGGCAGGCGAGCCCGGCAAGGGGCTAGGCCACCAGCTAAAACAAGCAACCAATACTCCTAGGCAGCACTTGCCGGGGCTTTTGGGGCCTGAACCACCCCGCCAACCGCGCAAGTACGACCCTCATCGTCAATCAGTACGGTGTCAAGCTGCAAGGTGATTAAGTGGCAGCGTTTGCCACATGGCAGCCATCTCCTACAGAAGAAACTCACAGGTGATACCCGTCCAGCGACGTGTCAAGAGAACAGATGCGGAGCTGGCGACATAAGCCAGACAGGCTTGCCGGTCAACTAGTGATGTGACACTGAGAGGTGCATTTAATGCACCCTGCCAGTCCACAGAGTTAGGTATGATAGCACTGTTTCCTATCATATCAGTGGGTAATGACTGTTTTGCCATTGTGGTGACCCTAAAATCTATAAAAGGAGGCTCATGGTGATCGTAGGAGGGGGTTGGAGGTTTGGAAACTTGACAAACCCAAGCCACCATACGCTTGTGGTCACCGTAGCCCAGAGGCAGGCCTTGCCGGGAAAGTGTACCACGCACCACGACGTTCATTTCCACCATCAATCCACCAAAGCAGGAATAGGGTCTTACGCCTCGCGGCAACCCGAACTTGGGTAAATTGCTTGTGCGCTCTCTGCCGTGTTGCCACGCGCTAGTCTGCAAGGGGCCGCCCGGTCCCATAGATGGCCGCGGATATCCTGCGACAGAAACCATGCTCCAGACGACTTCTAGTTATTTCGTTGTTGCGTGTGTTTTATTTTCTTGTTGCGTTTCATCATGTCATGATATGCATTGCATCGGCACTCCATTGCCGTCATTGTTTTCAAAACTTGCATCCGCTCGTAGTTGCCGCTTCTTTCTTGTCTTTCTTGACCATCTCTCAGATCAACCGGACTGCTCTCTTCTCTCTCTTTCCAGAGCCCTGTCAAACCCCTTGTCTCCATGGCCTTTTGTTAAAGCCCTCACGCGCATCCGATAGTTGTCCCTAACTTGACCTGGGCAGTCATGACCGATGGATCTGGATCATCTCCAAACATCCGTAAAACATCTTTGGTTCTTTGTTGGACTCCTGTAAGCTATTTATTCTTGTCCGCCCGATTATGATCGGAGGGACCGAGTAGCCCCTAGGCTAACCCTCCCTATAAATGGACGCCTAACCCTAGACCTAGACATCCCTTCGGATCCATCCCTCCTCCACCGCCACTCTCTCGGGATCCACCCTACAGCCACCTGGTCTCCCCTGCCACCCAGTCCCGTCAATCCATCCATCCATCGATCCCCACCAACTAGAGCTCCCCGCGATCCAACTCCACCTCGCTCGCTGCATCCTCGCAGGCCTCCTCGATCCTCTGCCCGAGCTCCTCCCGCAGCTCCCCGTCAACCTCGACCCCGCCTCATCGTCCGGCCAAATCCGGCCACCAGACCCTCGCCGGAGATGAGTCCCGACAGCCTAGCTCCTTTCCCCTCCGGCCTCTCTCTCTCTCTCTCTCTCTCTCTCTCTCTCTCTCTCTCTCAGGAACCTCTTCTGCGGCCGCCCTAAGCCGCATGTCTCCACCAGGGAACCGCCGGACGTCGCCTCTGCCCGGATCTAGCATCCCCGACCCTGGATTCGCTCCTCCTCTGCCCGATTCCAGCAAGCACCGGCGTCCTGCCGTTCTCCTTCGACGCCAGGGCTCGCGCAAGCCATCCCCGACGCCGGTCCTCGTCTGTAGCACCTCGGCCTCACGCGCCTCCTGCAATCCTCACACACAAACCTGGCGAGGCCCTCCTCGCACCTGCACGCGCACGAGCGCCACAAGCGGGGGATCTCCACGCCATGGACGACTGCCTCCTCTCAAGCCCGGCACCGCCAAGATGCTTCCTCGCCAGACCTCCTTCCTCCACGCCAAGTCCCTCTGCAGCTCCTCTGCTTCGCCCTACTCCTTCTCCTGGAACGAGACAACGAACAGCCGTAGCTAGGAGCGCCCGCGTTGACCGCTTCCACTCCACTCGCCCTGGGCCACTTTTGTGCTAAGGACCAGCACACCACTGCAGCCTGCTCGACTGACCGGGCCAGGCCCAATGTGAGCATCCGCCCAGCACCTTGACCGTGCACTGTTGGGCCAGCCAGTTTCAACCCAACTCCTGTTTTTTTAGCGGACGAATTTGCTAATTAATCAGAGTACTGCAGTTTTTTAGAAAACCCCTTAATGTTCATGCATATAATAACTTCATAACCGTGCATCTGATTAAAATAATCTATACATGTAAAATGCTTAGAATTTCATGTTCTTTCATAATATGCTGCTTTCATCCATGTTAAATTTTTTAAAGTGTTGTTTGATTAAATTTGCATAAATGACATGCTAAAATGATTTATTTCATAACTAATGAACCGTAGCTCCGAATTAAATAAACTTTATACGTAACTTGTCAAGAAAAATGCATAGTTTAACATAGTGGAATTACTTTGCATGTTTAACAACTCTAAAATATTGTTTAGGGCAGAACAGTACCAATTACAAAATATGCATATGAGGATTTTCCGTAATTGTTGTTTGTTGTTCCCGCCTCATTTATACTTGCCTAAATAGTTAGTTTACTTATTCTTCACCTCTTGCCATGTTAATCAACATTTAATATTGTTGGGTACATTAATTAGAGCAAACTAAATAAATTGAATGTGGTGTTTCATCAATATGCAACTCGTTGCATATTGAGCTCCACTTAATGTGTACAATTGATTGTTGCACATTGCCATGCCACGACTCATTAAACTAGACACGCATCATACTTGGTTGCGCAACATGTCAAGTTTTTATGGTGGTTGTTTACCATGTTGTTTTGTTCTTTTCGGTTGTGCTTCTGAAAAGTTTCGGTTACGTTGCGATTGTGAGGATCGGTTCCACTACGTTGGTTCATCTTCTTATTCTTCATGGATTCAATCTTCTTCCTAGCGTGATTTTAGGCAAGATGATTGTTACCCTGGATACCACTACAATCTTTGCTTTGCTGGTTGTCTCAATGCTATCACTACGTCGCGCTACCTACCACTTGTTTATCAAGCCTCCCAAATTGCCATGATAGCCTCTAACCTTTTCCACCATCCTAGCAAACCTTTGTTTGGCTATGTTACCGCTTCGCATAGCCCCTCTAATAGCGTTGCTAGTTGCAGGTTGTTCCATGTTGGGAGATGGATATCATGGATATCTTGGGATATCACAATATCTCTTATTTAATTAATGCATCTATATACTTGGTAAAGGGTGGAAGCTTAGCCTTTTGCTTGGTGTTTTGTTCCACTCTTACCACCTTAGTTTCCGTCATACCGGTGTTATGTTCCTTGATTTAGCGTCCCTAACATAGTGAGGGTTTATGGGCCCCTATTGACAGTTCGCTTTGAATAAAACTCTTCCAGCAAGGCCCAACATTGGTTTTACCATTTGCTCAACATAATAACTAAACATTTTAATAAATTTGATGCATAGGGAGTTAGCGCTACCCGAGGTTCGTTTTACAACATTATACGGGGGGCAGCGCTAATGGTGTTGGTCCCAACTGGGCAGCCTGCGGGGCCACCTCGGGGATACTCGAGGTCTGGTTTTACTCATAGCTTGACCCATCTGATCGTGGCCTGAGACAAGATACGCGCGGCTAGGTCTTGCTGGACTTGTTTTACCATTATCGAAATGTCTTGTGCAACGGGATCCTGAGTCTGATCTGGTGTTCCACGATGGAGGATTGTCTCCGCGGATCGTGAGCTTGTCATGGGCTAAGTTGGGATACCCTTGCAGGGTTCAAACTTTCGAGAGTCATGCCCGCAGTTATGTGGTAGATGGGAGTTTTTAATATCCGGTTGTAGGAAACATGACACCAGTTTCGGAATATAATACACCAACCGCGTGTGTTACCTTGATCATCTCTTTTCGGGTGAGTTCGAGAAGAGAACACGGTGGGGTTATGTTTGAACGTAAGTAGTCAGGATCACTTCTTGATCATTACAAGTTTGCGACCGTTGCGTAGTTTCTCATCTTCTTCTTGTACTCGTAAGTTAGCCACCATATAATGCTTAGTGCTGCTGCAACCTCACCACTTATCCATTCCATCCCCATTAAGCTTTCCTAGTCTTGATATCCATGGTAATGGGATTGTTGAGTCCTCGTGGCTCACTGATTACTACAACAACAGTTGTAGGTACATGTAATGCGATGGTCTGACGTGAGTGTGATGCCTGCTTTTGGAGTTCTTCTTCTACTTCTTCTTCGATCAAGGGAATAGGTTATGGGTTAGGGACCCTGGGATCAGTAGGGTGGATGTTGTTCTTCTTTTTTGTTTGATTTCATCCATAGTCGGATCCTGCTCTTCTGTATGATGATTGATATGGATTGATGAATTGTTTTATTTATGATGTAGCTTGTGGCGAGTGTAAGCCTTTATCTTCTATTCTCATCTATTCAGTACATGGTATGTTGTAATGATGTTCACCTTGCTATGCACTCGAAATGCGATTGTGCCCCGATCTTGAATTCATCACGTGATTGGGATAGAATCGCATCTTGGGCGCTACGCAAAACTCAATTCCTGAGGACGGTTTCAATGAGACAACCCACCATGTAGTCCTACATGGCCTCTCACCGCTACCTTTACCAAATCGTGTTCACACACTTAGCTCCCAACAGTAGGACATGATGACTACATTCCAATTCATCCCCGATGAATCAGAACTAACACAACTCTAAGCAATAGAAGGCATAACAAGCAAGCATAAATGAGTAGGCACATCATGGCTCAAACAACTCCTACTCATGCTAGTGGGTTTTTACTATTTACTGTGGCAAAGACAGGTCATGCAGAGGAAAGGGGTTCAACTACCGCAACAGGTTACAATTGAATCCTTGTTGTCTGAATGCAATAAAATAGAGCAGGAGCGAGTGGGTTGGTTCGTGTCGAGATGATCAATGGGGGTTTCTTACCTGGCACTTCTGAAAATAGCATAGCTCTTCATCAGTGTCATCCATCTCAACGTCGGAACAACATCCACTAAGAGAGAACAACACTGGCAAACAGAGAAGGAACACAATCAATGCAATGCAACAATATGATGCATGATCATGACATGGCAATATGATGTTGATTGAGCTAATGCCACTAGCAACACTTTAAATGGAGTTGGTTTGAATACAAGATTGAAGCTCCAATTCCATATGTGACTATTCATATGCCATTTAATTGTTTTGACCTGATCAGCAGGTATAAGTTGTTCAAACATGCATGAAAATGCCATAAACAGATTCTTTGGATTTTTCTGATAATTTTTCATATATAAATTATTTCATTCGGAGCTATGGATTATTTTCTAGGATTTTTAGAAATTTAGGCAAATTTCTATAAATAAATACATCATTTAGATTAATTTAAATTCCAGAAATAGTTACTGCATCAGTGTAACATCACCAAGTCAACAGGAGTCGGTCCAAGTCAAACCTGACCAGCGGGGCCCATTGGTCAGTGACTTAACCTAACTAACCGCGTTAATTACCATTAATTTAATCCTAACCCAGGTTACGTAAGGGCTGCGGCGGCAATGGTCCCTGTTGGGGATATAACTACTGAATATAAACCACCCAGGAGGGGCCGGGTTATACCCGTAATGAGTTTTCCATATTGAAGCCCATGAAGACAAGGAGTATGGCACTTTACTATAAGAGATCTAAGAGCCCAGGGCCCAAAGGCGGATTAGGGCCCATAGACATAAACCGCCATGAGGTGTGTAACTTGGTGTTGTAAGATAGGAAAGGATAGAAACCGAGCCGGACACGTTTATGAGCCGGTCAGGATTCTGTAAACCGCCGGGCGTCAACCTGTGTATATAAAGGGATGACCCAGCGGCGGTTCAAGGAGAGAAAAACAACAACTCGAGAGCTAGGCAAAGCGGATTCGCTCCCTGGTCATCGAAACCCTAGCAATCCCATCACTACTGGATTAGGCTTTTACCTTCACCGCAAGGGGCCGAACCAGTATAAACTCCTTGCGTCCTCTGTCCCGCTTTAACCCCTTTAAGCTAGCTACGTTGCGATGGCTCCACGACTAAGTCCTCACACTAGGACATCTGTCGTGACAATCCCACGACAGTTGGCGCCTACCGTGGGGCTATCGCACGATGGTTTCAAGTTCTCAGAGGGCAGCTTCAAAGGGCTCAAGGGATACGTTGTGGCCCGGATGACCAAGAGTCATCGCGGCAAGCTCTACATCGACAATGTAGGCTGAGGCCCAGAGGCCGGTTCAATTGAGTATGGATATCGGGTCCCCTTCAGCAGCATTCACGTCTTCATTGGCAAGATCGGCGAATCGGGCCCTGAGCCGGACATCTGCACCGACATCGTCGAAATGGCTCAGCATGCGAGATCCGCCTGGGTTCAGCCTGCCATGAAGCGTGCCTTTGTGGGAGTCATCCATGGAGTGGAATCTGAGGATAGATTGGTATCTGGTGGGGAAACCGTCGTTTACTCTGATGACGAGTCATCTACCGGAGAGAGTGTGTCATTGTACCAACTGCAAGATGGCCGGTTTGGGGCCTGTTCCGATGGCTATAGTATTGCGGACCCCTTTGATCCGCCGAGCTGAGTTGCGATCTTCATGGCCGGTACTCTGTCAGTGCAGCATTCTTCAACCACGGAAGCAATGATCTCCGGTTCAGCAGCAACGACAACAGCTGGGGCAGGAGGCCCTGCGCAACCGCCGGCTCAGGTTTTGTCCGATTTATTCGACATTTTGGCAACACTGCTGGCGGCTGAAGTTAACCGGTGAATCAGGATCATCTTAACATGGAAGTCGCGAAGGTAAAGGATCAGATAGCTCAAGCCAAGGCAGACCTGGTAGCCGAGAACACCAGAATGGCTGCGGAGCGGGCCGAGTTGGATGCACAGGCTTATCGGCTTATGTTGGATCGGAACGCATCAAATGATGTAATGAGGAGAAGGTACCAGTCCCACCTGCCTCCGGTTTATGAGCCAAGGAATCTCTTTAACACGCCAGGAGTAGGAACCAGTAACAAGCCAGTGGTAAACCGGGTAGAAGCACCTGGAACAAGGGCGCCGGATCAACCGCGCATAATGGATCCGCCTCGTCTGAATATCCCGCTGCAGCATGTGTCAACGCCTCCGGGTCATTACTCCAACCCCCTTGATAACATAGTCGCCACCACTTCACGATTGGTAGCCCTCCCAGTCGAAGATGAGTCCCCCGTTGTGGTTGACACGCGACACGCTAGGGAGCTCCTTCAGATAGCTTTGACTCAGCAGCAGGCGTATTCATACAGCCACGAGAGGATTCATTCCACCCCCCGCCCAAGCCAGAGTTACAACAGGCACCTTGATGAACCGGTCGGGTCATGCAGTGCACGGGACCATAAATCGCCTCGAGGGCATAATCCGGCAGGTGGTGGTACTAATGCTTAGGATTTGGTGGATCAGGGCAGAGCGTGTCGAGGAGCCGAGTTAGCAGCGCAGTATGCGGCCCGTCAACTTCGATGTAGCTAGGAGTTACCTCCAGCTCTTTGGGGGTGCCGTGTCTCGCCCCGGCTCTACGTAATGTACGGTTTCCCAAGGATTTCAAAGGTCCCTGCAAAGTGCCCAACTATACTGCCGATTTACCCCCCGAGTCATGGATCTAAAGCTATGAGATGCCAATGGAGATGCTGGATGTGGATGATGCTGGTTGTGCTAAATACTTCACCATGATGTTGGAAGGAACAGATCGCACTTGGCTGAAAAGTTTGCCAGCTAACTCCATTGGGTCATGGGTTGCATTAAAGGCCCGGTTTATCCAGAATTTCAAGGACACGTGCAAGTAGCCCATGTCAATTGTGGACTTAGCCGCCTGTGTCCAAGAAGAAGGTGAATCGACAACCCATTGGGTGCGCCGGGTTTCAGAAATCTTGCATTCATCGGACTGCATTAATGCCGATACAGCAGTCTTAATGTTGGAGGGCAATTGTCGGTTCACGCCTTTGAAGCTAAAATTGGGATGGCTCAAGCATCACTGCAATGACATGGGAACGCTTATGGCAGCTCTGGTTAAGTATACCGACTCTTCTAGTACCAAGGACCCTGAGTCTGATGATGAAAAGCCAGGGAAGGGAAAGAAGAGTGGCAGTAACAAGGGGCAGCAGCATAACCCGACGGGTCATGGAAACAACGGTAAGAGTAAAGCAGATAACAGTTTGGATTTTGTGGCTAACACCAACACGCAGAATAATAATCAGCGTTGTAAGGGTAAACCGCCCCCATGGAGTGGAGGATCAAGTGTCAACCTTGAGCGCCTATTAACCCAGCCTTTTCCAAGGAATGGGACGCGAGAGAGACCAGCCACGCAGCTTTAGAAGGATTGCTTTATCATGCGGGAGTGCAAAAAGTCGGATCTTTTCCAATACGATCATGTGCCGCCCGGCGGTTCCGGAGGCGGTTCTCATGGACCGGGTTATGGTGGAGGAAGTTTTGGTTCACGATTTTAAGGCAGCCAGAGCGGACATGGCAATCAAGGCAGTCAGGGTAATCAGGGTGGTTATAATCATCAGGGGAGTCAGCAGCAGCAGCAATCGGGTTACCAGAGCAATCCGAAGTAGTTGAATAGTGGGAAGTATCATGTCTTCACCACTAGCTTATGCAAGCGCGATCAGAAGCTTCATAAAGGGGCAGCAAACTCCGTTGAACCAGTAGTGCCCCGTTATCTGCACTGGTCTGAACAACCCATTTTGTGGAGTCAAGAGGATCATCCACCCTGGGTTGATAATCCGGGTCATCTGGCATTGGTGGTGGCACCTCAGGTTGGGGGGTATAAGTTCACCAAGGTGCTCATGGATGGAGGGAGAAGTATCAATATCCTTTATTATGAAACCTTCTGTCGCATGGGGTTGACAGATAAAAATCTTAAACCGTCGAACACTGTTTTCCATGGTGTGGTGCCTGGTAAATCGGTGTACCCAGTTGGTAAGATAGCTCTAGAGGTTGCTTTTGGAGATGATTATGACTCAAGATAAGAGACATTGACTTTTGAAGTAGTGAAAATCAAGAGCCCTTATCATGCCCTGTTTGGACGGCCGGCTTATGCTAAGTTCATGGCAAGGCCATGTTATGTGTATCTGCAGCTCAAGATGCCGGGTCATAAGGGGACCATCACGATACATGGGAGCCATAAGATCGCTTTGGAATGTGAAGAGGGTGATGCGGCCTATGCTGAGTCAATTTGTGCAACAGAGGAGTTGAAATTTTATAAGGACAATGTTGATCCGGTGGATATGACTTCTTTGACAAAACCAACTACACAGCATGATCCGACATTGAAGTTTAAATCGGCTGAGGAAACCAAGTTAGTTGATTTTGTTCTTGGCGATTCATCCAAGCACTTTAGCATCAGTGCTAATCTGGATCCGAAATAGGAAAGCGCGCTCATCGAGCTCATCCATGAGAACCAGGACATCTTTGCATGGAAACCTTCAGACATGCCAGGTGTACCGAGGGAACTCGCTGAGCACACTCTTAATATTGATCCTAAGTTAAACCGGTCAGGCAACTTCTCCGCCGCTTCAATGAAGAAAGGCGTAAGGCTATTGGTGAGGAGGTAGCCCGGCTCTTGGCAGCAGGGTTTATTGTGGAGGTTTTTCACCCTGAATGGTTAGCTAACCCGGTGCTAGAGCTTAAGAAGAACGGCACTTGGCGGATGTGTGTGGACTACACAGATTTGAGCAAGGCTTGTCCAGCTAATCCCTTTGCTCTCCCTCGTATTGATCAAATCATTGATGCTACGGTGGGTTGTGAGCGTTTGAGCTTTATGGATGCTTCTTCTGGTTATCATCAGATCAAAATGGCAGTTAAGGACCAGGAGAAGACAATTTTTATAACTCCCTTTGGAGCCTTCTGCTATGTATCTATGCCTTTGGGGCTCTAGATGTCCAGACGACTTATCAGCACTGCGTGCAGAATTGTTTTCATAATCAGATTGGGCGCAATGTTCATGCTTATGTGGATGATATTGTGGTGAAGTCCAGAAAGGAGCAGACGTTGATAGCTGACTTGAAGGAAACTTTTGATAATCACCGGGTCTATAAGATGATGCTTAATCTGGCCAAGTGTGTTTTTGGTGTTCCGGCAGGGAAGCTCTTGGGTTTTCTAGTGTCTAACAAGGGCATTGAAGCTAATCCGGAAAAGATCAAACTATTACGTCTCTGGCTAAACTGGCGTGTATTAACGATGTTCAATGTCTGGCGGGTCGTATTGCAGCATTCAGCCGGTTTGTCAGCCGAATAGGAGAGAAGGCTATCCCTCTATATCAAATGATGAAAAAGACAGATAATTTTGTCTGGAATGATGCTGCTAATGCAGCGTTTGAGGAGTTGAAAAAGCAGTTAGCTGAGCCACCTATCCTTGCTGCTCCGGTTGATAAAGAGTCGTTGTTGTTATATGTAGCTGCTAATGCCCGGGCTGTTAGTGTGGCCATTGTGGTGGAGCGCAAGGAAGCTGGGAAGGAGTATCCGGTTCAACGACCGGTTTATTATATCAGTGAGGTGTTGATCGAGTCCAAACAGAGGTACCCACATTGGCAGAATCATGTGTATGGAGTTCTCATGGCAAGCCGGAAGATTAAGCAGTATTGTCAGGGTCATCCCATCACTGTGGTCAATTCTGCTCCTTTGGGAGATATAATCCAAAACAGGGAAGAAACTGGCCGAGTTTCTAAGTGGGCTATTGAGCTTGGACCTCACGGGTTAAAATATGTGCCTCGTACGGCAATCAAGTCCCAATCGCTTGTGGATTTCATCAATGACTGGACAGAGTTACAGGCGCCGGAAGAAAAGCTGGATCATACTTATTGGACTATTGATTTCGATGGATCCAGGCAATTGGAAGGCTCGGGGCTGGAGTCATGGTAACTTCCCCACGAGGTGATAAGTTTTGTTATGTTCTCCATTTAATGTTCCCTTGCACAAACAATGCATATGGATATGAGGCCTTACTCCATGGTCTTCGAATGGCTAAGGAGATGAATTTAAGCCGGGTTAAGTGTTTCGGTGACTCGGACTTGGTGGCTCAGCAAGTGTCGGGTACTTGGGATTCCAAGGACCTACTCATGGCAGTGTATCGTCGAGAAGTAGATATTGTTGCTGGTCACTTCAAGGGTTATCAGGTTGACCATGTGGACCAGCGAAAGAACGAAACGGCGGACGCTTTAAGCCGTTTGGGTTCCCAACGTAAGCCGGTTCCACCCAATGTTTTTCTGGATGTTTTGCATAACCCATCGGTCAAGATACCTATAGAGGAGGATTTGGCTGTTCTTGATCCGGAGGCTTAGTTAGTGGCAGCTCTTCATGTTATCCCGGATTGGACGGTCCCATGTTTGGTGTATATGAACCGGGGCGAGTTACCGGAGGATGAAACTTTGGCCAGGCAGATAGTCCGATGATCCAAGTCAATGACCATTGTCAATGGAGAATTGCATCATTGGAGTGTAACAGGTGCGTTTCAGCATTGTGTATCTCCTGAAGAAGTTTGTGAGATTTTGCGTGAGATCCACGAAGGAGATTGTGGTCACTACGTTGGTTCAAAATCCTTGGTAGCTAAGAATTTTTGTCACGGCTTCTATTGGCTGATGGCTCATTCTGATTCTGAGGACTTTGTAGAAAGGTCTGATGGTTGTCAGAAGTTTTCACGCCGCGCTCATGTTTCGGCTCAAGAATTGAGGATGACTCCAATCACTTGGCCATTTGCAACTTGGGGGCTGGATATGGTTGGGCCCTTTAAGAGATCCAAGGATAAGAAGACCCACCTTCTAGTGGCGGTTGATAATTCACTAAGTGGGTGGAGGAAGAGCTAGTCAGTAAGTGTGATGCAGCCACGGCGGTCCAATTCATCAAGATGGTGATTTTCCGGTTTGGTTTTCCACACATCATCATAACTGATAATGGCACTAATCTGTCCAAAAGTGCTATGAAAGAATTTTGTCAGTATGAGCACATCTGGCTTGACGTGTCATCCGTGGCTCATCCTTAGTCTAATGGTCAAGCAGAGAGAGCCAATCAAGAGATCCTAAGAGGCATCAAGCCCTGGCTTATGGTTCCTTTGCAGAGGACGCCGAGTTGTTGGGCGCGTTCGATGATTTACCAGCAAGATCTGCGTCGTTATCACAATCGTCGGGTTAAAGCCAACGTGTTTCAAGAAGGGGATTTGGTGCTCCGGCTCATCGAGGATCGGACTGATATGCACAAGTTATCCCCGCCTTGGGAAGGACCTTTTGTGGTCAGCAAGAATCTGCACAACGGGTCATACTACCTTATCGATGTTCCAGAGCACAAAGACTCATGTAAATCGGAGGAGGAGACCCACCAGCCGTGGAATATATATCATCTTCGGCCTTACTACACCTGAGCCATAGGCTCCTCTTATGTACATATTACTGACAATGTATATATTATGATGACCAATGTAATAAAGCGGCATCCCTGCTAAAGCGGGGCCTGTGCTGTTATTCCTTAAAAGGTTTTTGGTTACATGGGGGCTTCTATTTATAAAGCAGAGTTCTAATTACCCATTGATCCAGCTCATAAGCCACACATAAAAAGAACTTGGGGGCTTGCCACCCAAGGTCAAAAGGAGCCAAAGAGAGTCTGTTGCAAAGCACAACTCAAACATAGGCACCCATTGAGCACAACTCAAAATATTACTAGGGGGCTCTTTACTTCTACAGGAACAAAGAGTCTATAACCTTGTAATAGGCTATAAAAGCCAGGCTTGGAAGCCAGGTGTATTCACCTAAAACCCCAGGTTATGCTGCCTTTTTAAGTAAGCCACTCCACCCAGGTAATCCTGGTAAGGCCCGTCGAACGTTTGACAAGTCAATCTTATAATGACCCTGAACTTGTCATAGTTAAAATGACGATTGGTTAATGTGAGGTCCATCTTATAAGGCTTTGTAAAATGGTTTAACTCGGTGGCCTGGCAGCCCATGAAAAGCCTCGCCTTTTTTATATGTTTTCTTCTGAAATATTTCTTTTTTGATATTTCTTTTCTGAGGCGTTTTATACTAAACCGGTGTTTATTGACTTGGCCTGGCTGTTGACTATAAGTCGGCCGAACAAATTGAGAATATTGCTGGTATCTATTGACCCGGCTTCGCTGTCGATTATAAGTTGTTAGTATGCAATCAGATATAAACCGGTGTTGATTTACCCAGTCTGGCTTCGACTACTAGTCGCCAGTATGATATACGAATAATCCGGTGTTTATTACAACCCGGTACGGCTTTACTATAAACCGACAAAACAGGGAGGAGTTATCAGTACTCAAGATTTGGGTTATCACCCTTACTACGGAAAGTTGGTGAGCCAACGATGTGATTCAATGTCATAGGTATGATATATTTCATATTTGATTATCCTTCAATACAGCCTGGTTATAAACCCGGATTATATGTTGGGCATTATGACCCGTCCAGCGATAAACCGCCAGGACACTTTCAACTTGTTATATGTAGAAACAAGTCAAATAAAGCTGCTAAGGATCATAAGCAGACATAACATAAATCATGGCGGATTAACAGTATCATGCAAAGTGAATATGCACGATGGCATAGCAGACCAAGTGTTTAAACAAGCCTATTACAAGGCGTTTTGATGCCCAAAAGGATAATTGTCTTTTCAGCAAGGATTGCAGTATGCAGAAGGCTAAACCGGTCTCCGGATCATGATTCTTCGTTGGTTTGACTTGACGGTTGCGGATCATCCTGCGCTGGTTCATCCTCCTCCTCTCCACCCAGCGGCTGGAAGTCAACGGTTGTCTAGTTGATTCTAGTTTGGGCCTTGAATACAGCTTCATCGCTTATAAGGGTGGAGGGGTCAACATCAGGGGCATAGGTATGCTTATGGATTGGCGGGATAAGATTTTCCACATCATGAGTTGGCGCAGCAAGTCATTTGTTGTCAGCATCATAAACCGCCTGATAGTGAGAAAGATATGTTTCTTCGGCCAATTTGTTCGCTAATGGGCGCATTTCCTTCGTCAAATCTTGAAGATCATCATTATCAAACTCTGACCCGTCTTGCTTTATGCTCGGATAGCCGCTTCCTATATCAGCCGAGTCAAGATCTGGTATCCAGGCTTTAGCCCGGATTAGCGCAGTCAGAGCACCTGCCCTTGCAGCTAATCTTTTTAACTTGTCTAACCGGGCAGACAACACTGGCAGCTTTTCTAATATTTCCTTGATCAGGGTTGGAGGCAGTTTGTTATGAGCGGCAATACAAATGATCCGTTGTGTGCCGATATATAACTGCTCCATAAGAGTATAGGTAGCCTTCAACTTCTTCTGCATATCAGAGCCCAGATGGGTAATGCGAGATCCTGCATCATTGAACATATTGATAAACCGGTAGTTTATGGGATAATACATGTTGAACCTTATCATAAGGGTACTTACCAAACACAGCAGTGGTCATGGCATTGATTTGCCGCTTCAAGCTAGTCAATTCTTCTGCTACCGGTTTAAGAGCTGTTTCAGCGTCCTCCGCCCGCTTTAGCAGAGTTACTTTTTCAGGGTCCCATCTCACCCGTTCGATTTAAAAGTTCTCCTTCAGCTGTTCCATGGTGGTTAAGGCGCCATTCAGCTCCTCTTTAGCTTTGGAAGTTTCTGCTTGCTGGGATTTGATATTTTCCTGAAGGTCGGCGATTTGAGATTCCTTTTTCCTCAAATCAGCCTGCAAGAGACATTTAAATGAGTTGGAAGTGCATATTTGAAGTCCCAAGCACATAACAAGTTATACACTTGGCACTTGGGGGCTAATGCATATTGCTTTTTATCGACTGACATCTTAAGTCCCAAGCACATAACAAGTTATACACTTGGCACTTGGGGGCTAATGCATATTTGCTCAAGTCAAGGTTATGGATTTTTTTCCTCGTCAATCGGATTACAAGGATGATTATCAAGAATTTTGGAATATTAATGACAGAAATGTACCGATTCATCCTAGAGGTACAAACCGGTCCCTGAGGGCTACACAGGCAAAAATTACAAAATTTGTACTCTAAATGTCCCGGTTCATCCTGGAAAGATAAACCAACCCTTGGGGGCTACGCAGGCATAGTTGAAATAATATGAAGTCTCGGTTTACGTTGATATCATAAACTGACCCTTGGGGGCTATTGGAGTTGACACTAGAAATTGGACACAAGAGAAACAATTATGCCCATATCGTTCCTTTATCAGGCCCACCAAAACCGGCTTCATAGTCGCGGCTTGTGTATAGGCGGTTTAAGAACTGGCTTCATATCTTGGGCGTTGAGGTGGGCATAGCTTGATAAATCTGTTTTCCACTGCCCTTTTGCATAGTAGAATGTTTTTCTTTGGCACTATGCTTTGATAAAGCGATAGGATTGCCAGGGTGGTGTGGCCAATGCCGGTAATCATGATATCGTGTGTGTTATCCTCAGCAGTTTTGGCTGGGCTCAGCGGTTTATCAGCCGTTTTTGCTGGGCTTGGCGGATCAGCAGCCTGACTCATTGGATCTGTCTCCACCGGTTCAACAAAAGTATCATGAACTTGAGGTACCGAATCATCTAAGATAGCATCAGCATTTGGGTCTAGTGGTTCAAGGGTCTTCTCCAGTTCAGAGGTCGGGTTATCATCAGTCGGTGTATTTAGTTTGGCCTTTTTACTGGCTCTGGCCTTGGCCCTGAAAGGAATAGACATAAATGTTAGTGTAAGAAACAAGTATAAGGCATAAAGGGTTAAGTTTAAAGTGCTCACCCAGGAACAGTCTTGAGAGGAGGGAGTTGTGTGGCCATTGATTCACCGGATGATGAATGAGGTGTTCCCTGATAGTTTGAATCAGATGGATTAAGAGATTGCCGGAAATAACCCACCTTGGGATAAGGAGTATCAGAAATATATGAGACCTCTGATCGACGTTTCTGAACTAGAGTGTTCGGTAAACCGGCTGAAGTAACTACATGGCCGTTGTGCCGTGTTGTGTGGCGAGCTTCGTGTTGCTGATTATTCAAAAGAAAGTTTGGGTCCATGTAAGCTAGGGGTGAGAAAATCTTACTTTCCGGTTTGCTTGACGGGTTTTCTGTGTTGCCAGATGATCTGAACCGAAGGAAAGAATAATTATCTCTACATCATCAGCATGGCTGGCTTTGGCGTCATCCTGATAATAGTCATTGTCAATGAGGTGTATGAGAAAAGAGCCTAGAGAATCAAGTTCTACCTATGATCCCGGATTATCTAGTTCTTCATCAACGTTTAAATCGGAGGGTTCAACGGTTTTCTTCTTGGCAGGTTTTTTAGTAACCTTGGTCTTGGGGCAAGGCGTCTTTGCCGGTTTATCCTGAGGTTTCTTCTTCCAGAACGGATTATCACCCTCCAAAGATTGACAAAGGTTACAAGGAAGGGTTAGGAATGGCAGGTTCCAATAGGAGTTAAGCAATTCTTACAGCTGGCGGTTTATTTGAAATGCAGAAGGGACTTAGTCCTGTTTTGCTGGAGACAGCCACCGATTCATCCAGTATCTTTTTGACAGCTTTAATAATTTCAGCGTCAGTTAACTGAATGTCAGTGTGCCGTTGAGGATCTTTCAAGTTCCCTGTGTACTCGCACATTAAACTGGGGCAACGGCTTAAAGGCAAAGTACCCCAAGATATCCAGCAGTGTAGAAAGTCAATTCCTATCAAACCATTCGCCACAAAGGCTCTGAGCTTGGCGAGTTGTGGTGCATATTTGGCCCAATCCTTTGCAGTCAACCTTTGCGGAAATGGATATGTTTTGGTAAGCTGGTGAGCACGATAAATCGGCAGAGGTTTCTCATCATCAGGGGAAGTATCCTTCTGGTAGAACCAAGTCTGGTTCCAATCCTTAGGGTGACTATGATGTTTGGCATGAGGGAAGCTGACGTCTTTCCTTTTCTGAATTGAAACGCCGCCAAGTTCAGTATTGGGCCCGTTTAGAAATTCAGTGCGGCGGTTTAAATAGAAAAAGTTCCTGAGCAGTTCAACGGTCGGTTCTTCTTGCAGATAAGCCTCACAAAACACTTGAAAATTACAAATATTGGACACAGAGTTAGGTCCAATATCTTGAGGGTGGATCTAGAAGCTAGCAAGCACATCACCAAAAAACCTTGATCCGGGAGGTTTGAAACCACAGTTCAGATGATCAACAAACAAAACTATCTCACCATCCTTGGGCTCAGGAGGACTTTCTTGACCTGGGGCTCGCCAGTGGATTTCACTCTGTTTTGGTAAAGAGCTAGTTATAACACATCCTTTTAGATCTTCTTCCGTAACCCGGGATGGAACCCAGTTACAAGCATAAAAAGTCTTGGCCAGTTTTTGGACAACCTGAAGGAAGGTTTGTGCCGGTTTAAGAGTCATGGTTGACAAACATAAAGCGTTGCAGGTTAAGAGACAAAAGGTATTCAGGCATGCAAAATTGTTAAACCGAAGATTGATGCTATTATAAATGATAAAGTGATTGCGGTTTACAAGGGGACTAATGGTATATGGCAGGTTATTTTCTAAAAGTTAAACCGCCTACTTTGGTATGGAAGATACAGATCTGAAATAACTAAGTGATGGAAAAATAGGTTTCATAGATTGATATGATAATTTCAGATCTGCAGCATGTCAGTAAATCAAAATATATTCAGACCTAAAATGCAGGTGCTTGAGCAGTTCATCAGCTCCAGATGAGATTTTTCTATACGAAGAGGATGATCTAATGATGAAAAAGGGAACTATAACTACGACTGCACAGGAAAATATCAGATCTCAACTCGCCATTTACGTTACTGAGAAGAACAGGGAAGATCAGCACTAAGCTTCGATGAACTCGCAGAAACCCTAAACAGGGTCTACGGGAAAGAGCAAACAAAGACTCACCAGGGCTGTTGAATGCGGAGACGTGCAGAAGAAAATCTGGTCGAATCAGGTTGATGCAGCAGCCGTTGTTGGGGAACAGGTGAAGGTTGATGGCGGTAGCAGCGCTCGAGTACTGAGGCGACACGAGGTGGAAGAAAGACGAAGAAGCAAAGGGGAGAAAAGGAAAGGGACCCTCGGCCCTATTTATAAGACGAAGGGATAAGCGACAGGCGCCGGAATCAAGGAGGCCAAAAATGGATATGTGACAGAGTTGTCGCCTCGATTTTCGGAGGCTCATTAATAAAAGAAAGGTATATACGGTTTTTTAATGAACAGGTGACGTCATGATGGTTTATTATAATCCGGGAAGATGATGTCATGGCGGGTTACAAGGTTTACTTCAAGGTGCTGAAGAAGAAATTTTCCTAAAGTGTTGAAGATTGACATGAGCGGGTTCAAGTCAATCTGGGGCCTAATGTTGGGGATATAACTACTGATTATAAACCGCCCTGGAGGGGGTGGGTTATACCTGTAATGAGTTATCTGTATTGAAGCCCATGAAGACAAGGAGTATGGCGCTTTACTATAAGAGATCTAAAAGCCCAGGGCCCAAAGTCGAATTAGGGACCGTAGACATAAACCGCCATAAGGTGTGTAACTTGTGTTGTAAGATAGGAAAGGATAGAAACCGAGCCGGAAATGTTTATGAACCGGCCGGGATTCTGTAAACAGCTGGGCATCAACCTGTGTATATAAAGGGCCGACCCGGCACCGGTTCAAGGACAGAGAACCAACAACTCGAGAGCCAGGCAAAGCGGATTCGCTCCCTGGTCATCGAAACCATAGAAATCCCATCACAACTGGATTAGGCTTTTACCTTCACTGCAAGGGGCCGAACTAGTATAAACTCCTTGCGTCCTTTGTCCTGCTTTAACCCCTTTAAGCTGACTACATTGCGATGGCTCCACGACTAGGTCCTCACACTAGGACATCCACCGTGACAATCCCACGACAGTCCCCGCCAAGGAAAGCAGAGGAAAGAAGATGGATTGTAGGATCTCCGGCAAAGAGTCCGAGAAGCTTGACCCTCCGAGTGCACGGCACCCGTTGATGACGTGTCGGAGTGTTCCAACATCAAGAGGTCCAAAGTTGCAGCACCCCAAGTGAGGAAGGTCCCGACAGGGCTGGCTGGTGTTGATGGTACTTTCACCATCAGCGCCACCCTTTACGACAAATAGGAAAGAACGCTTGTTGCCTTCTTGTGGGCAAATATCGATGTGTTTGCCTGCCAACCATCTAATATCCCAGCGTTCCCAGGGAGGTAATCGAGCACCACCTTGCTGTCTGCCCACATGCCCGACTCGTCAAGCAGAGAGTTAGGAAGCAAGCCTTGGAGTGGCAGCAGTTCATTGCCGAGGAAATCAAGAAGTTAGAGGCAGCTGGATTGGTCAGAGGAGTACTGCACCCTACATCGTTGGCAAACCTAGTGGTAGTCCGGAAGGAGAATGGAAAATTGAGGCTTTGCATTGATTTCACAGATCTCAATAAAAGATTGCCCAAAGGACCCATTCCCCTTGCCGCGCATCGATCAGATAGTGGATTCTACTTCAGGGTGTTATCTGCTCTCCTTTTTGGATGCATACTCCGGATATCACCAGATCTTCATGTCCAAAGAAGATGAGGAGAAAGCATCATTCATCACTCCATGTGGTACATACTATTTTGTCTGCATGCCTTTCGGATTGAAGAGTGTCGGGTCTACTTTTGCAAGAGCAGTCCAGATTGGTTTCGAGACACAACTACACAGAAACATAGAAGCTTATATGGATGACATTGTAGTCAAAACCAAGGATAAGGCCACCCTTATCTAGGATTTGGAGGAGACATTTGCTAATTTGTGCAAGGTCAACCTGAAGCTTAACCCAGAGAAGTGCATATTCGGTGTTCTCTCCGGCAAGCTACTTGGATTCTTCGTGTCCCACCGAGGGATAGAAGCTAACCCCGAAAATATCAAGGCCATTAAGCAGATCCAACTTCCAAGCACAGTTAAGGATGTGAGGCGCTTGACGGGATGTGTTGCCGCGCTAAGCAGATACATTTCCAAGTCTGCCGAGCGTGCCCTGCCGTTCTTCAAAATTTTGAAGAAGGCATGGCCTATTAAGTGGACCTCAGAGGAAGATACAACCTTGTAAGAGTTGAAGGCTTACCTGTCATCTGTGCCTACCTTGGTTGCACCCAAACCTCAAGAGCCATTACTGCTTTACTTGGCAACAACCAACTAAGTGGTCAGTGCAGCCTTGGTAGCATAGCGAGAAATGGATGAAGCAGAGACCGGCCAGACCGCGACAGAGTCAGAAGAGGATCAGAATAGCAGTAAGCACGACAACGAGTGCAACCCCAAGGACACGGCAAGGAAGAAAGTGGTGCATTGCCTAGTGTACTTCGTCAGCTCCTTGTTGCAAGGGGCTACATCAAGGTACTCTGGTGTGCAAAAGTTGATCTTTGGCCTCATCATGGCCTTAAAAAACTACGCCACTACTTCCAAGCCCATGAGATCACGGTTGTTACACTTTTTCTGTTGCAGAATAGTGGAGTGGGCTTTGGAGTTATCCAGTTTTGGTTTGAAATTTTAGAGCACTTACACCATTCAAAGTAGGGTGCTGGCAGAGTTTATTGCAGAACGGACGCCAACCCCTATTGAGGAAGCAACATAAACAGCTCTCCCCGGCAAGGAATCACCCCAAGAATGGATTATGTATTTTGATGGTGCTTTTTCCCTACAAGGTGCAGGAGCTGGCGTGCTTCTTGTGGCCCCCCTCTGGGAAGAAGCCACCAACAAAAAGCTGTGTATGAAGGGCTCATTGCCAGGCTTAGATTTGGAGCAGAATTGGGAATCAAGAAGCTGATCATTCGAGGAGATTCACAGTTGGTGGTGAGACAAGTCAACAAGGATTATCAAAGCCCATTGATGGAAGCATACGTTGAGGAAGCAAGGAGGTTAGAGGAGCGCTTTGACGGGTTGCAAACAGAGCATGTACCCTGTGCGGAAAACTTCATAGCTGATCACCTGTCAAAATGCGCTGCGTAGAAGCTTCCTATGGAACCAGGAACTTTTGTTCTCCACCTCTCTCAACCCTGCGTTTCACCAACCACAATGGACCAGAAAAGGAGAAAGTTGGACTACGGTAAGCCTCTCCCAATCGAGCCATCCGCTCCCGGCAGAGACCCTGCCGGAAACAACTCCTCATAGCCAGCCGGACCACCCCCTCCAGCCGAGTATATGGACCCCGCGAATGAAATGCCATGAGGAAGGTGACTGCTCACTCAACTATCAAGTTCTTGAGAGAATTGGTGTGTCGATTTGGAGTTCCGGCAAGGATCATCACTAATAACAACACCCAATTCATGAGCCATGCCTTCATGCAATTTGTTCATACCCTCGGATGCAAGATCTCATTTGCCTTTGTGGCACACCCCCCGAGCAATGGACAAGCTGAGAGGGCGAACGCTAAATTGCTTCATGCACTCAAGACAAGGACTTATGATATGCTGCAGAAGCACGCCAGGCAGTGGATCGAGGAGCTGCCGGTAGTTCTCTAGTCCCTCAGAACGACACCTAATCGAGCTACTGGGCAGACTCCCTTCTCGCTAGTCTACGGGGCAGAAGTAGTTATCCCCACAGAACTCATTTACGGGTCCCCTCGGGTGCTTGCCTACGATGAAGTAGCGCAAGATCAGCACCAATGTGACGACGCTATGCTACACAAGGAGAACCGTCTCCGGGCCGCTACGCATGCTACATGCTATCAGCAAGCCCTGCGTCGCTATCACAGCCACAGGGTTCGTGCCCGGTGTCTTGAGGAAGGTGACCTTGTCCTTAGGCGCGTTTAGTCCGCCAAGGGTACACACAAGTTATCACCAAAGTGGGAATGCCCTTACCGGGTAGTACGAGTCTCTAGACCCGGTGCAGTCCGTCTGGAGACCGGAGATGGCACACCATTGCAAAACTCATGGAACATTGAGCATCTCCGTAAGTTCTACCCGTAAGGTGCAGAGGCTGCCGGGCCCTGCCCAGCAGCCACCCATTGTACATGGCATTGCCGAAGTTGCATGTAACCCCTTGTACAAGCCGGGGCGATGACCCCATGCAAGAGAAAATAAAGAAGTGATGTAGGGGGGGCAACTAAGATTGCATGCATGCACGAGCACACCCATTTCATTCCATAAGCACTTCATGAGCATTTGCATATGCATATAAATAGGATTGCATCTTGTAGTCATTCTCATCTACATGGAGTTGCAGGTTCTTGCCATGAACCTGGCTTCGACAAAGCACGAGAAGATTGCACGGCACGGCGATCCCCAGCAAGCAAAACAGATAAGTTCACCTCTTGTCCATTAGTATTCTGTAAATCTACAACTTTGCATAAGAAAACCTCCCCTCCCTCTTTGAAACTTAGGTTCTCCCATCCATGATGTGAACGCTGCTTCAGTCAGGGTGGTCGTAGTGGCCTTTGGGAAAAAGGAGTTTGCGGGGGGTTAGCCCCTCTGTCTGTTCCCCGACAAACGAAGTTCTTCGGCAGACAAAGAGGGTGCCAGCAGGATATCCTGCCGGGGAAAACTCATTTATTCTATTAAAGAAGCACTTTGCTTCTGGATGGACATACACATGCACGAGTTCCGATGAGATACATCTTTTTTCATTCATATGCAGTTGCAAGTACATGCATTACAACATACAAAGATGGACTCGAGAGATTACATTACTTGAATTAAAATTTGGCGATCGCCTACCGATTTAAGGTTAAAAAAAGATAAGTGCCCCGTAAAATCTTCTCCTTGTTCCTCTTATCCCAGGGATTGCGGTGGGAAGAGAAGAGGACGGGTGCCGCGCCGGCACAACGCCACCCCGATCTTCGTCAGGAGCTGGTGAACCCAGTCTGACAGGATAAGGAGTGGCGAGGCTGCAAATGAGGAAGACATGCGGAGCGCCTCGACGGATCCCTGGTCACCGCCTCCAGGACCGGAAGGATGGCTCCAACACAGGCACCGGCAGAGGAAGACACCGGGGCCCGGTCAGAAGGCCCCAGAAGGCAACGGGAGCACCAGGGGTACAAGCCTTTTCCCGGCAGCCAGAAGAAACAGTGATGATGGCGCCAGGAAAAGGGGGGAAGAGCCAGGCAGATGGGCAGGAGGTCGCCAGTATGACATGAACGCATCGATGTATTCGTGCTCCTACTGGTTGTCCTGCCTCCCGTCTTCTCCTTCTCCCCAGGCTTTGTCTCCATAAACACCGTTCCAAGAGGAGGACCAGACACCCGTCCCGTGCTCTCCCTGGGAAGATGGTGAGCGGCTCAAATGGCCAGGGGGCTCGAGGCACACCACACCCCTCCTTGGCGGGCAAGAAGGCACGTCCTCATCAACAACAGGCCCAAGGCCTCCGGGAGTGGCAATGGTGGTTTTACCAGTGATATCCAGCCCTCCCTCCTGGCCGAGCTTCAAAGAGACCAAGAGGATCGCCACACCAAGGACCAAGCTCACTCGCCGAGCATAAGAACCAACATGAGACAACAATTGCCCCGAGCAGAAGCCTAGGGGTTGGCCCCGGGCCCTTCCCTTCAATATTACCAGAAGAAGCAGAGAACTAAGAGAAGCGGAGGAAGGATACAGGGATGAATGACTTCACCCTCCTCCGCCCCTCCTTTTATAGGCCGGGCGGGGAAGGGTAGCTGCTCCATCAACAGGAAACCACCTCCCTCCCCGGCCAATTCAAGGCAGACATGCCCTCTTTAAGATGCTCTTCCGCACTACACGCCTCCGTTACCTACCCTGCGATATGCATGCGGCATACGTGGCTAAGGATAAGAGTGCTCTCTGGGCAGAGTAATTTGGCGGTTTTCTATCCCGTGCGTTAAAGTCATTCATGGGACATCACTGCCGCGGCCCCACCACTGTTGGCTTTACATCACGTGCGGGGAAATCGGAAACTGCCCCAAGATCAATACTAATGAAGCAGCAAAGAAAAACCTCAAGGGGCCAACCCCTTCAACAATTCTACATGTGCACTTATTAGGCCCTACCCCGACGATGCTCTTAACCACGTTTGGGGTAGGCCTGGGGGCTTCTGTTGGTACAACAAACCCTCGGTCTATTTCCCAACTATGCACAGGCTCAAGATCAAGACTGAAGCACCATCTCAAGTAGGGATTGAAGGCCCAAGAGATTTGAAGAACCTGTATGCAACCAAGGAGGACCAAGGACGAGTCAGAGAACAAGATATGTATGAGGAAAGAGCCTCCCTCGTCGGGCAGGCGAGCCCGGCAAGGGGCCAGGCCACCACCTAAAACAACCAACCAATACTCCTAGGCAGCGCTTGCCGGGGCTTACGGGGCCTGAATGTAACACCCCGGATGTGATTTACCCAATATGTACTCCAACTCTTGCCGTTTCCGGCGTTAAGTTATTTTATTTTTCTCGGGTTCGGGTTTTTGTCTCCATGTGTTGTGTCATTGTCATGCATCTCATATCATGTCATCATGTGCATTGCATTTGCATACGTGTTCATCTCATGCATTTGAGCATTTTCCCCATTGTCCGTTTTGCATTCCGGCGCTTCGTTCTCCTCCGGTGGTCAATTCTACCTTTCTTTCGTGTGTGGGGATTAAACATTTCCGGATTGGACCGATACTTGCCAAGCGGCCTTGGTTTACTACTGGTAGACCGCCTGTCAAGTTTCGTACCATTTGGACTTCGTTTGATGCTCCAACGGTTAACCGAGGGACCGAAAAGGCCTCGGGTGTGTTGCAGCCCAACACCCCTCCAATTTGGCCCAAAACCCACCAAAACCCTCTCCATCCTCTAGAGCGTTCGATCACGATCGCGTGGCCGAAAACCGCACCTCATTTGGACACTCCTAGCACCCTCTATGTCTATATAAAGACCCCCTCCGAAATCCGGATCTCCTTCTTCCCCGAAACCCTAAAAATCGTCTCCGCCGCGCCGGACATTGTCCGTCCGCACCGGACACACCGCCGCCACCACTCAGCTCGCGCCACCTGTCGCCGCCTCCTTCCTCCCGCCGCCGGCCCGGGCAGGCCCGCACCGGGCCCTCCAAGCCCATCGGGAGGCGCCACCCTTCGCCCGCCGCCCGGCTCCCTCGCCCGCCGCCATCCGTCGCCTCCCCGCCGGCGTTCGCCCGCCGCTGCGCCAGGGCGCCGCCCTCACCTCCTCCGGCGGATCCGCGCCGGCGCGCGCCTCCCCGCCGCCCAACGCCGCCCCGGCGAGCTCCGACGAGCCGCCCCGGCCTCTTCTTCCCGACGAGATCCGGCAAGTCCGGCCACCGCTTCCACTGTTCCGACGAGATCTCGGCGAACCTCGGGAAACGTGCCCGGATCTGGATCTGAGATCCCATCTCGGTTGACTTTTCTGCCCGAAACCCTAATTATTTCCTCATGTTCATCATGTCGTTACTCCTCATCCGTAACTCCGTTTTGGGAATATAGCATACCAAAATGTTCGTCTCAGAGAGTACATCATTTCATATCATTGCATCATTTTCATTTGGGTTCTTCTTGATGCCCGAAATGCGGTTAAAAGAGTGCTATTTGAGAAAATTGTCAGATTTGCTGCTCCAATTAGATATTTGTCATTTTTGCCTTGATTATCGTGTGCATGTTATGCCCCTGAGCTCTACATGAGTTTTGTTATATGTTTTTCCATCTTTCCAGAGGTGCAACCCATGTATTTTTGTGATGTGTGTGGTGACTAGCACAAGCTTGTAAAGTGGTGCATTCGTTAATGCTGATTTCAGGGACTTAGCATTTCCACCAAGTCCTTGGACTGTGTATCTCATATTGCCATATGTTCATGTTGTTTCCTAGTGATCCGTGCCTCTTTTGAGGATGATCAGTAAGGATGTTTTCTTAATATTGTAGTGCTATATACATCCATGTATTTGTTTGAAATTATGGAGCACCCTAGCAGGAGTCAATCGAGCTCTACTTTTGTCATTTCGTGAATCTGGGCAGATTGTCTACTTGTTAGCAATTTTGCCGAGGATGTTGTAGTTGATCCGTGAATGCTATGCTATTGTTCTTGCCATGTCTAGCTTGTGTTTTGTGTATTCTTGATGGGTGCATGCTTAGATTGTAATGACTTGCTCTGTAGTGAGTGCATCGAGCTCGTAAACACGCCTACTTGATATCTGTTGTGAGCATGCTCCAGTTTTCACTAAGTCTGAGAACTGATTATAATTTTCCCATGTTCACATGCTTGCAAATGTATTTTCTGATACCTTTTGGCTCAAGGTCACTAAGGGACTTTTGTTAAGCTCTTTGAGTAGCTCCATGCCATGCTTTACTTTTCCATGTTACGGTCTTGTAGCATATGGTTTTCATGCTCCGAAGAGTGCTATCTGATCTGAAATTCCAGACTAGTGTTAATTTCACTAAGTCTGAAATTTGTTTGCGAAATGCATTTTGCCATGCTTGTTTGAACCTGTTAATGGATGAATTGGCCGTAGCTCAGTGCTAGACTTTTGTTAAGAATCATGTATGGATCCCTTCCATGTATTTTGTTGCCATATTTGAGTGCTGTAGCATGTTCATCTTGTTGCATTTAGATGGCTACTTGCTGTAAATCGCAGACCCGTGTCATATTTAAATTGCTTGCCATTTCCAAACCGTAACTCCGATTCCGGCGTTCTTTATATCGTTTTCAAGCGATTTCATCTCACCTTTCCAGTGGCACACTTGGATTTCCATGTTGAGGCCAGGTTCATGCATCCCTTGTCAAATCCTGCATATGCATCGCATATTGCATCCCGCATAGCATACCATGTTTGCATCTTGTTGTTTGAGTTTGCACGTGGTTGATTGTGCTCCGTTTGCTTGTTTGTCCTGTTTGGGTAGAGCCGGGAGACGAGTTCGCTAACTAGGAGCCCGTTGAGTTTATTTTCGAGGATCCACTCAACTCTGACAACTTTGCAGGCAAGATGATCATACCCTCAAAATCACTACTATCTTTGCTTTGCTAGATGCTCGCTCTTTTGCTATGCCTATGCTACGATGCCTACCACTTGCTTATCATGCCTCCCAAATTTCCATGTTCAACATCTAACCCACCATGTTCTAGCAAACCGTTGATTGGCTGTGTTACCGCTTTGCTCAGCCCCTCTTATAGCATTGCTAGTTGCAGGTGAAGATTGGAGACCGTTCCTTGTTGGAACATTATTTACTTATTGGGATATCATTATATTGCCTTGTTATCTTAATGCATCTATATACTTGGTAAAGGGTGGAAGGCTCGGCCTCTCGCCTAGTGTTTTGTTCCACTCTTGCCGCCCTAGTTACCGTCATGTCGGTGTTATGTTCCCGGATTTTGCGTTCCTTACGCGGTTGGGTTATAATGGGAACCCCTTGATAGTTCGCCTCGATTAAAGCTTTTCCAGCAATGCCCAACCTTGGTTTTACCATTTGCCACCTAGCCTCTTTTTCCCTTGGGTTTCCGGAGCCCGAGGGTCATCTTATTTTAAACCCCCGGGCCAGTGCTCCCCTGAGTGTTGGTCCAACTCGTCAGCCGCCGGTGGCCACCAGGGGCAACTCTGGGCTGGCGTACCGGAAGTTAGGACAATCTGAGTGTGCCCTGAGAATGAGATATGTGCAGCTCCTATCGGGATTTGTCGGCACATTCAAGCGGTGTTGCTGGACTTGTTTTAACTTGTCGAAGTGTCTTGTAGAACCGGGATACCGAGTCTGATCGGAATGTCTCGGGAGAAGTTCTATTCCTTTGTTGACCGTGAGAGCTTGTCATGGGCTAAGTTGGGACTCCCCTGCAGGGTTTTGAACTTTCGAAAGCCGTGCCCATGGTTATGGGCAGATGGGAATTTGTTAATGTCCGGTTGTAGATAACTTGAACCTTAATTTAATTAAAATGAATCAACAGTGTGAGTTATCGTGATGGTCTCTTCTCGGCGGAGTCCGGGAAGTTAACACAGTGTTGGAGTAATGCTTGCCGCAGGATGCCCTCTAGTTACTCGCTCGCGCTTTACCTCCTCTTCTCGCTCTCTTTTGCGAACAGGATAGCCACCATATATGCTAGTCGCTTGTTGTTGCTCCACATATTTACCTTGCCTTACCCATAAGCTTAAATAGTCCTGATCGCGAGGGTGCGAGATTGCTGAGTCCCTGTGGCTCACAGATTACTTCCAAACCAGATGCAGGGCCTGATGATTCCGTTCCAGATGACGCGCTTGAGCTCAAGTGGGAGTTCGACGAGGACTCACGCCGTTACTACGTGTCTTTCCCTGATGATCAGTATTGGTGCCCAGTTGGGGTGATCGGGACCGTGTCACATGTTGGGTTTATCTTTTATTTTGGCGCCGTAGTCGGGCCATGAGTGTTTGAATGTTGTAATGCTATTTATGTACTTGATTGACATGGCGAGTGTAAGCCAACTATGTATCTCCTCTTTTGATTATCTATATTACATGGGATGTTGTGATGATTGCCTAACTTGCGACATTGCTTTCAATGCGGTTATGTCTCTAAGTCGTGCCTCGACACATGGGTGCTATAGCCACATTGAGGGCGTTACACTGAACCGCCCCGCCAACCGCGCAAGTACGACCATCATTGTCAACCAGTATGGTGTCAAGCCGCAAGGTGATTAAGTGGCACCGTTGGCCACATGGCAGCCATCTCCTACAGAAGAAACCCACGGGTGACACCCATCCAATGACGTGTCAAGAGAACAGATGCGGAGCTGGCGAGATAAGCCCGGAAGGCCGTGTCGAGCAACTAGTGATGTGACACTGAGAGGTGCATTTAATGCACCCTGCCAGCCCCTAGAGTTAGGTATGATAGCACTGTTTGCTATCATATTAGTGGGTAATGACTTTTTTGCCACTGTGGTGACCCCTTAATCTATAGGAGGCCCATGGCGATTGTATGAGGGGGTTAGAGGTTTGGAAACTTCACAAACCCAAGCCACCATACGCTTGTGGTCTCCGTAGCCCAGAGGCAGGCCTTGCTGGGCAAGTGTACCACGCACCACGCCGTTCATTTCCACCATCAATCCACCAAAGCAGGAGTAGGGTCTTACGTATCACGGCAGCCCGAACCTGGGTAAATTGCTTGTGTGCTCTCTACCATGCTGCCGCGTGCTGGTCTTCTCTTTGTGTAATGCAACATCCCCCGCCGAACCTGCAAGGGGCCGCCCGGTCCCATAGGTGACCGCGGATATCCTGCGACAAAGACCGATGCTCCAGACGACTTCCAGTTATTTTGTTGTTGCGTGTGTTATATTCTCTTGTTGCATTTCATCATGTCCTCATCTGCATTGCATCGGCACTCCGTTTCCGTCATTGTTTTCAAAACTTGCATCCGCTTGTAGTTGCCGCTTCTTTCTTGTCTCTATTGACCATCTCTCAGATCAATCGGACCGCTCTCTTCTCTCTCTTTCTAGAGTCTGTCAAACCCCTTGTCTCCATGGCCTTTTGTCAAACCGTCACGCGTATCCGATAGCTGTCCCTAACCTGACCTGGGTAGTCATGACCGATGGGTCCGGATCATCTCCAAACATCCGTAAAACATCTTCGGTTCTTTGTTGGACTCTCGTAACCTATTTATTCTCATCCGCCCGATTACGATCGGAGGGACTGAGTAGCCCCTAGGCTAACCCTTCTGATAAATGGACGACTAACCCTAGACCTAGACATCCTATCCCATCTATCCATCCTCCGCCGCCACTCTCTCGGGATCCACCCTGCAGCCACCTGGTCTCCCCATCCACCCAGTCCTGTCAATCCATCCATCCATCGATCCCCACCAACCATAGCTCCCCTCGATCCAACTCCACCTCGCTCACTGCATCCTCGCAAGCCTCCTCGATCCTCTGCCCGAGCTCCTCCCGCAGCTCCCCGTCAACCCCGACCCCGCCTCGTCGTTCTGCCAAATCCGGCGACTGGACCCTCGCCGGAGATGAGTCCCGACAGCCCTGCTCCTTTCCCCTCCCGCTTCTCTTTCTGTCTCATCTCACATCTCCCCTCTCTCTCTCTTAGGAACCTCTTCTGCGGCCCATCACCATGGAGGGCCACAGGAGCTCCGCCGCCGCCCTAAGCCGCACGTCTCCACCATGGAACTGCCGGACGTCGCCTCTACCCGATCTGGCATCCCCAACCCTGGATTCCCTCCTCCTCCCCCCGGTTCCAGCAAGCACTGGCGACCTGCCGTTCTCCTTCGACGCCAGAGCTCCCGCAAGCCATCCCCGACGCCGCTCCTCGTCTGTAGCACCCCAGCATCACGCGCCTCCTACACGCCTCCCACACAAACCTGGCGAGGCCCTCCTCGCACCTGCACGCGCACGAGCGCCATGAACGAGGGATCTCCATGCCATGGACGACGGCCTCCTCTCAAGCCCGGCGCCAAATCCCTCGCCAGACCTCCTTCCTCCGCGCCAAGTCCCTCTGCAGCTCCTCTGCTTTGCCCTGCTCCTTCTCCTGGAACGAGACAACAAACAGCCGCAGCCAGGAGTGCCCGCGTTGTCCGCTTCCACTCCACACGCCCTGGGCCACTTTTGCGCTAAGGACCAGCACCACCTCCGCAGCCTGCTCCACTGACCGGGCCAGGCCCAATGTTAGCATCCGCCCAGCCCCTTGATCATGCACTATTGGGCCAACTAGTTTCAACCCAACTCCTGTTTTTTTCAGCGGACGTATTTGCTAATTAATCAGAGAACTGCAATTTTTCAGAAAACCCCTTAATTTTCATGCACATAATAAGTTCATAACCATGCGTCGGATTAAAATAATCTATAGATGTATAATTCTTAGAATTTCATGTACTTTCATAACGTGCTTCTTTCATCCATGTTAAAAATGTTTAAAGTGTTGTTTGATTAAATTTGCATAAATGACATGCTGAAATCATTTATTTCATAACTAATTAACCATAGCTCCAAATTAAATAAACTTTATACGTAACTTGTCTAGAAAAATGCATAGTTTAACATGGTGTCATTACTTTGCATGTTTAATAACTCTAAAATATGGTTTAGGTCAGAACAGTACCAATTCCAAAATATGCATATGAGGATTTTTTCGGAATTGTTGTTTGTTGTTCCAGCCTCATTTAAACTTGCCTAAATAGTTAGTTTACTTATGCTTGACCACTTGCTATGTTAATCAACATTTAATATTGTTGGGTACATAAACGGGAGCGAACTAAATAACTTGAATGTGGTGTTTCTCAATATGCAACGCGTTCCATATTTAGCTCCACTTAATGTGTACAATTGATTGTTGCACATTGCCATGCCACGACTCATTAAACCGGACAAGCATCATACTTGGTTGCGCAACATGTCATGTTTTTATGGTGGTTCTTTACCATGTTGTTTGCTTCTTTTTTGGTTGTGCTTCCCAAAAGATTCGGTTATGTTGCGATTGTGAGGATCGGTTTAACTACGTTGGTTCATCTTCTTCTTCATGGATTCAATCTTCTTCCTACCGGGATTTCAGGCAAGATGATTATTACCCTGGATACCACTACTATCTTTGCTTTGATAGTTTTCTCGATGCTATCGCTATATCATGCTACCTACCACTTGTTTATCAAGCCTCCCAAATTGCCATGATAGCCTCTAACCTTTTCCACCATCCTTGCAAGCCGTTGTTTGGCTACGTTACCGCTTTGATTAGCCCCTCTAATAGCGTTCCTAGTTGCAGGTTGTTCCATGTTGGGACATGGATATCATGGATATCTTGGAATATCAAAATATCTCTTATTTAATTAATGCATCTATATACTTGCTAAAGGGTGGAAGCTTAGCCTTTTGCTTGGTGCTTTGTTCCACTCTTACTGCCTTAGTTTCCGTCATACCGGTGTTATGTTCCTTGATTTTGCGTCCCTAACACAGTGAGGGTTTATGGGCCCCTCTTGACAGTTCGCGTTGAATAAAACTCTTCCAGCAAGGCCCAACATTGGTTTTACCATTTGCTCAACATAATAACTAAACATTTTAATAAATTTGATGCATAGGGAGTTAGCGCTACCCGAGGTTCGTTTTACAACATTATACGGGGGGCAGCGCTAATGGTGTTGGTCCCAAATGGGTAGCCTGCGGGGCCACCTCAGGGATACTCGAGGTCTGGCTTTACTCATAGCTTGACCCATCCGATCGTGGACTGAGACGAGATACGCACGGCTACAATCAGGGTGATGGCACGTCGGGAGGTCTTGCTAGACTTGCTTTACCATTGTCGAAATGTCTTATGCATCGGGATCCCGAGTCTGATCAGGTGTTCCACGATGGAGGATTGTCTCCGCGGATCATGAGCTTGTCATGGGCTAAGTTGGGACACCCCTATAGGGTTTAAACTTTCGAGAGCCGTGCCCGCGGTTATGTGGTAGATGGGAGTCTTTAATATCCGGTTGTAGAAAACTTGACACCAGTTTCGGAATAAAATACACCAACCGCGTGTGTAACCTTGATCTTCTTTTTTCGGGAGAGTTCACGAAGAGAACACGGTGGGGTTATGTTTGAACGTAAGTAGTTCAGGATCACTTCTTGATCATTACTAGTTTGCGACCGTTGCGTAGTTTCTCATCTTATTCTTGTATTCGTAAGTTAGCCACCATACAATGCTTAGTGCTACTGCAACCTCACCACTTATCCATTCCATCCCCATTAAGCTTTGCTAGTCTTGACACCCATGGTAATGGGATTGCTGAGTCCTCGTGGCTCACTGATTACTACAAGAACAGTTGCAGGTATAGGTAATGTGATGGTCTGACGTGAGTGTGATGCTTGCTTTTGGAGTTCTTCTTCTGCTTCTTCTTTGATCAAGGGAATAGGTTACGGGTCGGGGAGCCTGGGATTAGTAGGGTGGATGTTGTTCTTCTTTTTCGTTTGATTTCATTCGTAGTTGGATCCTGCTCTTTCGTATGATGATTGCTATGTATTGATGAATTGTTGTATTCATGGTGTAGCTTGTGGCGAGTGTAAGCCTTTATCTTGTATTCTCATCTATTCAGTACATGTTATGCTGTAATGATGTTCACCTTGCTATGCGCTAGAAATGCGATTGTGCCCCGATCATGAATTCATCACGTGATTGGGATAGAATCGCATCTTGGGCGCTACACAGAACTCAGTTCCCGAGGACGGTTTCAATGAGACAACCCACCATGTACTCCTACATGGCCTCTCACCGCTACCTTTACCAAATCGTGTTCACACACTTAGCTCCCAACAGTAGGACATGATGACTACATTTCAATTCATGCCCGGTGAATCGGAACTAACACAACCCTAATCAATAGCAGGCATTACAGGCAAGCATAAATGAGTAGGCACATCATGGCTCAAACAACTCCTACTCATGCTAGTGGGTTTTTACTATTTACTGTGGCAAAGACAGGTCATGCAGAGGAAAGGGGTTCAACTACCGCAACAGGTAACAATTGAATCCTTGTTGTCTGAATGCAATAAAACAGAGCAGGAGCGAGAGGGTGGGTTCGTGTCGAGATGATCAATGGGGGTTCCTTACCTGGCACTTCTAAAGATAGCATAGCTCTTCATCAGTGTCATCCATCTCAACGTCGGAACAACATCCACTAAGAGAGAACAACACCGGCAAACAGAGAAGGAACACAATCAATGCAATGCAACAATATGATGCATGATCATGACATGGCAATATGATGTTGATTGAGCTAATGCCACTAGCAACACTTTAAATGGAGTTGGTTTGAATACAAGATTGAAATTCCAATTCCATATGTGACTATTCATATGCCATTTAATTGGTTTGACCTGATCAACAGGTATAAGTTGTTCAAACATGCATGAAAATGCCATAAACAGATTCTTTGGATTTTTCTGAAAATTTTTCATATATAAATTATTTCATTCTGAGCTATGGATTATTTTCTATGATTTTTAGAAATTTAGGCAAATTTATATAAATAAATAAATAAATCATTTAGATTAATTTAAATCCCAGAAATAGTTACTGCATCAGTGTGACATCAGTGTGACATCAACAAGTCAATGGGAGTAGGTCCTGGTCAAACCTGACCAGCGGGGCCCACTGGTCAGTGACTTAACCTAACTAATCGAGTTAATTACCATTAATTTAATCCTGACCCAAGTTAGTTAAGGGCCTGGGCCCACATGTCAGTGATGTAGAGTTTAGTTAGAGAGGTGATTAACCCCTAATAGTGGTAATTAACACTAATTAAAACCTAAACTAATTTCTGTAAGGGGCCGACACCACGTGTCATGGACTCGGGTGGGGTCCAGCCGGGGTCAAAGTGGGTCGAACCCACCGGCAGTTCACCGCCGGCAAGGTCGAACGCAGCGGGGAGTTGTGGGTTTCACGCTCCGGCAATAAAAGGGCAGCCGAGGCCATCTACGTGATGAGGAGGCTCGGCCGCATCGACTAGTGCCATTGGCTTCGCCGGAGGTGGCCTAGAACGACGGCGGCATACACTCCCGTGGTGGCCATAGTTCGGGCGAGGTTGGGAATGGTGCTGTGAATGGCCGAGTGGTACGACCTCCTAGTGATGTGCAGAGTATGGTGACGCGCTCGATTTCGAGCTTACGGGGTTAGGTGTAGCTCGTGCGACGTGGTCAGGGAAGAAGGAAGAGGAGCTCACAGCGAGTGTAGCGGTGGCCTCGGCGAGCTCGGGAATGGGCTGGTGATGGCAGGAGGTCGTCGGAAATCTCGGCGTCCGAGGGAGGAAGAAGAGCTCGGGGTCGTCATCACAGAGCCCCTGGCGGTGCCAGGCTTGTTGCAGAGGACGCGGGGGTCAAGGTGGAGCTCATGGCATAGCTGGATGGGCGTGGGAAGGTCGGTGGCAGCGGCTATAGCGACGGTGGCGGCGGCTCCATTCGGTGGTGAGGGAGAGAGGCCCAGGGGAGGGGTTGAGGACGAGGGGGAGTGGGAGGGGTCGAGGGGATGCATGGCATCGTCTAGAGCCGTCCAGGGCGAGCAGGCAGGCTGGAGGTGCTCGGGCGCATGCTGGCGGGCATCGGCCACTCGCACTCTTGTACTTCTGGCACGAGTTGGAAGAAGACAAGAGAGATAGATTGGCTGGGCCAACAGTTTTGGGCCGCTAGGTGAGCTTCAGGTGAGGTTACTGTTCCCTATTTTCTTTCTGTTTTGTTTGTTTTTATTTATTTCTTTCTGCCACAGTTTTGAGTTTAGAGAAATTCAAACAATGCCAAAAAGTTTCTGAAATATTTTATGATATAGGTCTGGACCTAGCCATATGCACATAATTCATTTCAGAAGCATTTGAATTTATATTCAAAATATATCAATTCTTTTTAAAGCACTTATTTTTGCATAAAAATATTTAATATCACTAGAGAAAAATGTTTTATTCAAAACATTTTTTCTTTTTAGAAAAGAAATGGAAATTATTTCGAAATCTAATGATTAGAATAGCGGCAGATAATAAGGATCCGCACAAAAGAGTTGCATAGCTTAATAACATCATAGTGACATGCATCATTAACCACTGAGATTGTAGAGCAGGTACAAGTATCGTGGATTGATGCATTTCAGTTAAAAGTCCCGATGTGGCAAAGGTAAATTCAAACTTGAATACAATAATGATTTAGATTCAGTGACCAAAATATTCCACACAAATGTTCACTATTTTTTGGTTTTTGTCTGAAAACCTTGCCAAAATTAGCAAACATTGATGAAGGCCATTTTGGGTTCATTGAATGAGATTTTAGGGTTCCTTGCCCTTCTTTTAAAATAATTTCTAAGGCTTGAATAATCCTCATTTCAATTTTCTTGAAATTAAGAGGATGCATGATGCTCACTAATGCAACTATCTGCAAACAAATTCTAGGGTTGTGACAACTCACCCCCACTAAACAAGAATCTCGTCCCGATATTCAAGACGTGAGGTAAGAAGACCGAGGAGACACCAGGCCAACACAAACTTCACGATCAGGATTGCACTTCATAACAATGTTGATTGCTTCCATCATGTTGATCTTGACATCCTTGCTTTCGAGATCTTTGTCCAACGCAGTGACGATAGAAGAAACTCTATAGGAATCGATCTTCGCAAGGATCCTGCAACTCAGGATCAAGGAATGGAGTGAGACATTGAAAGATCTCTTGAGATGAGACATCGGAACACACACCAAGAGGAATGAAAAGAAATATAGGACGAGAGTTCAATCTGGTAGGCAACAATTCGACGCCGAAGTACGATGGTGCATGGCTTCAAAGTAGCGACAAAATAATTGCCATGATTCCTTATCGGGCACCTTAGGGAAGGTGACCCGTAGAATTATTCCCTTAAAGTGGCAAAAAGAATTACTTTTGATACATAGATCATTGAATCTCTTTATACAAGGATAAGGAAATTCACAATGATCGTTTGACGGGGTTCGAGAGAATGGCATACTCGGGGTAGAATGGATGATGTGGACTACCTTGTTGAAGACAACGCGATGGATGGTTTCTTCTTATCATAGGGAAAGGATGGGGCCCAGGGTAAGCCCACTTTTCAAGATGAACATGAACAAAAATTACTGAGAAGGCAAACCATAGTAAAATGGCATAATGGCGGGTGCAAGCTAGGAACAAAATGCAATTGCCGGGAACAATTCTAGTAACGGGGAAGAAGCTCAACAGTAGAGAGTGATTCCACTATTTAAATGGTTATAGCATAACCGAGGAAACTGAGAGCACATTCCAATTAATGCCGACGATAAAATCTAGTGCTTGCGCGTGCTCACAAGAACTTGAGCATTTCCATACTCATCAAGCTCTTACCAACATCCGTGCCGAGGATCCTGGTGACACATCATACTACCATGATGAATAGCGATGGAGGATGGAGATGCAAAGGAAGACAACACTTTCTTAGATTTTACCTTAGCAATGCCAAGGAACAAAACCTGGATGGTCGACCGAGAGACATTTAGCACTCCGCTTCTAATGTTCTCCTTGATGTATTGGCAACCACGATCATGCTTAAAAGCATCATCGATATGGTTATAAAGTAAGGTTGGACTTTGGGAACACAACGAATCCATAAGGAATAACTTCGAGGATAAGTCATATGAAATCCTTATGGGAAGCGGCCAACTTTTTCCACTCATGATACTACAATACTAGGTCTTCCGGCTAGGTGTGTTGGCCACAACTTCCACATTACCAGTTTAGAAAGACCAATATTATAATTCTTGGGAAACGTTCCAACCATCATATCTGCCTAAGATTCAGATCTGATTGGCATCGGGATATTCTAGGCTCAACATGTCTGAAAAGGAAAGTTTGCAACACAAAGTGAAGAGATAAAGTTGCGAGATTCTCGAGAGATGGACTATAGTAGTAAGCTCCAAAACATGAGCGTGTTCTGCTACACACATGTGCACATGTTGTCTTACACAAGCATGACCACATAGTAGTATTATAATAAAACACTACCGAGTTCAGCTGGGGAACCATTATTGAGGATGTCCAAGTCCTTACATAAGTCCAGATTAGCTCTTAAAAAGGAACTTCTTCTCCTTGAACAAATCAATTAGTGGCTTGGTTTGCTAGGAATTGCATATGGAATGGAGATGATCTATCTATCAAACCATAGCATACTTCACACGTGCATGCATGGCTGACTTGGGATGATTCCATAGGAAGCGAAACAACTTTTCTCGAGTTCACGGCGGCAACTTGCATCAAATGCACATGAACTTAGAGAGAGTCACTTCTTTCTTTCAACATATGCTTCATGAACGAGACAAGAAGAAAATGCTTACACAAGTTCCCAACACTAGCTTTAATGTTCAACACAAATCATGGAGATGATAATTATGTTGCAGACGGAATCAAAAACAATTCATCCAGGTGTCCAAATAAATGGAGTTCCACAATTAAGTGAGCACGGTGATAGCATTGGTCAGACCAAAGGATGTGATGGTGTATGCTCGAGGGATCAACCACGAGTAAGACAACATTACAGATATCATCAGTTTTGATTTGATTTGATGATAGCCCACACTCAAATCAAAGTTTTAACAAGATAGTAGATCCAACAACTGATCACGAGGACCAATCGATGAAGATGTCATCTTTCATCAACACACACACACACAAGATATCCCATTGAAATGAGTTAAGTCAAGCAAGCGTTTATCTTCCAATTATCCATGTTGTTGTTCAGCTTAGCCAACTAGCTCAAGGGTATCCAACGTAGATTCTTGAAGGAAGGGTGGTTTATAGAAAACCCAACTTGATCACAATCTCAACATAACAATGAGGGAACAACCTGGTGCTACTTCCAGGAAGATATCTGGAAAATCGTGAACCATTGATATGTTATTAAGCTCGAGAACAATCTTGCTTTTCAGGGCAAGACGATATGATCAAAAGAGTTTAACAATATGTTTATTAAGCTTGACACAATCCTCACTCAATGATCGAAAGGTGCACTAGTAAAATGGACTGGGTAGCACGATCAATCTTACAGTGGTTATTCAATAACCAACACACTAATAATGGAGTTATCATCCATTAACTCCCAAGCAACATGGTTGGTAGGAGTATTGATTTCACACATCACATTTCATTTGTCGGTATTCCGGTTGCAACAACACAGGAATCGAGGAATAAATGATGATGGCGAGAAGTGATGGGGAACACAGTAATTTAAAAAAAATTCCTACGCACACACAAGATCTATCATGGCGATGCACAACAATGAGAGGGGAAGAGTGTTGTCCACGTACCCTCATAGACCATAAGAGGAAGCATTATGACAACGCGGTTGATGTAGTCGTATGTCTTCACGATTCGACTGATCCTAGTACCGAAAGTATGGCACCTCCGCGATCTGCACATGCTCGGCTCGGTGACGTCCCACGAACTCTCGATCCGTCTGAGTGTCGAGGGAGAGCTTCATCAGCACGACGGCGTGATGACGGTGATGATGAAGTTACCGTCGTAGGGCTTGTCCTAAGCACTATGATGATATGACCGAGGTGGATTATGGTGGAGAGGGGTAACGCACATGGCTAAGACAGTAGTCTGTTGTGTCTATGGGGTGCCCCGCTCCCCCGTATATAAAGGAATGGAGGAGGGGGAGAGGGTCGGCCCTCTATGGCGTGCCCAAGGCAGTCCTACTCCCACTGGTAGTAGGATTCCCCCCTTCCCTAGTTTGATTAGGTCAGGAAGGAAGGGGGAGATTGGGGGAAAGGAAAGGGGGGCCCACCCAATTCGGATTGGGCTTGAAGGGGGGCGCCCCCTCCTAGGCTCACTTCCCGGGGGGTTCAGGTAACCTCCCGGTACTCGGGTATATTCCTGAACTGACCCGTAACCATTCCGATGTCCAAACATAGGCTTCCATTATATCAATATTTATGTATCGACCATTTCGAGACTCCTCATCATGCCCGTGATCACATTCAAGACTCCGAACAACCTTCGGTACATCAAAACATATAAACTCATAATACCGATTGTCACTGAACGTTAAGCGTGTGGACCCTACGGGTTCGAGAACTATGTAGGCATGACCAAGACTCATCTCCGGTCAATAACAAATAGCGGAACCTGGATGCTCATATTAGCTCCTACATATTCTACGAAGATCTTTATCGGTCAAACCGCATAACAACATACATTGTTCCCTTTGTCATCGGTATGTTACTTGCCCGAGATTTGATCGTCAATATCTCAATACCTAGTTCAATCTCGTTACCTGCAAGTCTATTTACTCGTTCCGTAATGCAACATCCCGTAACTAACTCATTAGTCACATTGCTTCCAAGGCTTATAGTGATGTGCATTACCGAGAGGGCCCAGAGATACCTCTCCGATGCATGGAGTGACAAATCCTAATCTCAATCTATGCCAACTCAACAAACACCATCGGAGACACTTGTAGAGCATCTTTATAGTCATCTAGTTACGTTGTGATGTTTGATAGCACACTAAGTTTTCCTCCGGTATCCGGGAGTTGCATAATCTCATACTCATAGGAACATGACACTCAGTTTGTCTATGTATTCACACATGTACTAAGTTTCCAGTTAATACAATTCTAGCAAGAACAATAAACATTTATCATGATATAAGGAAATAAATAATAACTTTATTATTTCCTCTAGGGCATATTTCCTTCAGTCTCCCACTTGCACTAGAGTCAATAATCTACTTCACATCATCATGTGATTTAATAGCAATAGTTCACATCTTTATGTGATTAGTTCACATCTCCATGTGACTAATACCCGAAGGGTTTACTAGAGTCAATACTCTAGTTCACATCACTATGTGATTAACACCCAAAGAGTGATCATGTTTTGCTTGTGAGAGAAGTTTAGTCTACGGGTCTGCAACATTCAGATCCGTATGTATTTTGCAAATTTCTATGTCTACAATACTCTGAACGGAGCTACTCTAGCTAATTCCTCCCACTTTCAATATGTATCTAGATCAAGACTTAGAGTCATCTAGATCGGTGTGAAAATCTTGCATCGATGTAACTCTTTATGACGAACTCTTTTATCACCTCCATAACTAAGAAATATTTCCTTAGTCCTCTGAGGATAATTTTGACTGCTGTCTAATGATCTACTCCTAAATCATTATTGTACTCCCTTGCCTAAATCATGCTAAGGTATACAATAGGTCTGGTACACAGCATAGCATACTTTACAGAACCTATGACTGAGGCATAGGGAATGAATTTTTCATTCTCTTTCTATTTTCTGTTGTGGCCGGGTTTTTTTAGTCGTTACTCAACTTAACACCTTGCAACACAGTCAAGAACTCCTTCTTTGTCTGTTCCATTTAGAACTACTTCAAAAACTTGTCAAGGTATGTACTCATTGAAAAATTTGTCAAGCGTCTTGATCTATCTCTATAGATCTTGATGCCCAACATGTAAGCAGCTTTACCGAGGTCTTTCTTTGAAAAATTCTTATTCGAGTATCCTTTTATGCTATCCAGAAATTCAGTATCATTTCCGATCAACAATTTGTCATACACATATAATATCAGAAATGCTACAGAGCTCCCACTCACTTTCTTATAAATATAGGCTTCTCCAAAAGTCTGTATAAAACTATATGCTTTGATCAACTCATCAAAGCGTATATTCCAACTCTGAGAGTCTTGCACCATTCCATAAATGGATCGTTGGAGCTTGCACACTTTTTTAGCACCTTTTGGATCGACACAACCTTCTGGTCGCATCATATACAACTCTTCTTTAAGATATCCATAAGGAATGCAGTTTTGACATCCATTTGCCAAATATCATAATCATAAAATGCGGTAATTGCTAACATGATTCGGATGGACTTAAGCATCGCTACAGGTGAGAAAGTCTCATCGTAGTCAACTCCTTGAACTTGTCGAAAACCTTTTGCAACAAGTCGAGTTTGTAGAAAGTAACATTACCGTCAGCGTCAGTCTTCTTCTTGAAGTTCCATTTATTCTCTATGGCCTGCAGATCATTGGCAAGTAAATCAGAGTCCACACTTTGTTCTCATGCATGGATCGCATCTTAGATTTCATGGCCTCAAGACATTTTGCGGAATCTGGGCTCATCATCGCTTCCTCATAGTTCGTAGGTTCGTCATGGTCAAGTAACATGACCTCCAAAACAGGATTACCATACCACTCTGGTGAGGATCTTACTCTGGTTGACCTACGAGGTTCGGTAGTAACTTGATCAGAAGTTTCATGATCATCATCATTAGCTTCCTCACTTACTGGTGTAGGAATCACCGGAACCGATTTCAGTGATGAACTACTTTCCAATAAGGGAGTAGGTACAATTACCTCATCAAGTTCTACTTTCCTCCCACTCACTTCTTTCGAAATAAACTCCTTCTCTAGAAAGGATCCATTCTTAGCAACAAATATCTTGCCTTCGGATGTGTGATAGAATGTGTACCCAACAGTCTCCTTTGGGTATCCTATGAAGACACATTTCTCCGATTTGGGTTCGAGCTTATCAGGTTGAAGCTTTTTCACATTAGCATGGCAGCCCCAAACTTTAAGAAATGACAACTTGGGTTTCTTGCCAAACCACAGTTCATAAGGTGTCGTATCAAGGATTTTGATGGTGCCCTATTTAACGTGAATGCAGCTATCTCTAAAGCATAACCCCAAAACGATAGAAGTAAATCAGTGAGAGACATCGTAGATCACACCATATCTAATAAAGTGCGGTTACAACGTTCGGACACACCATCACGCTGTGATGTTCCAGGTGGCGTGAGTTGCGAAACTATTCTGCATTGTTTCAAATGACGACCAAACTCATAACTCAAATATTCACCTCCACGATCAGATCGCAGAAACTTAATTTTCTTGTTACGACGATTTTCCACTTCACTTTGAAATTCTTTGAACTTTTCAAATGTTTTAGACTTATGTTTCATTAAGTAGATATACTCATATCTGCTCAAATCATCTATGAAGGTAAGAAAATAACGATACCCGCCGCGAGCATCAACACTCATCGGATCACATACATTAGTATGTATTATTTCCAACAAGTATGTGGCTCGCTCCATTGTTCCGGAGAATGGAGTTTTAGTAATCTTGCCCACGAGGCATGGTTCGCAAGCATCAAACATTCATAATCAAGTGATTTGAAAAGCCCATCAGCATGGATTTTCTTCATGCGCTTTACACAAATATGACCTAAATGGCAGTGCCACATATAAGTTGCAGTATCATTACTAACTTCGCATCTTTTGGCTTCAATGTTATGAATATGTGTATCACTACAATTGAGATTCAATAAACCAATCACCTTGGGTGTACGACCTTAGAAAGTTTTATTCATGTAAAAATAATAGCAATTATTCTTTGACTTCAATGAATAACCGTATTGCAATAAACATGATCCAATCATATTATCCTCAACGCAAACACCAAATAACATTTATTTTAGGTTCAACACTAATCCCGAAGGTAAAGGGAGTGTGTGATGGTGATCTTGTCAACCTTGGAATCACTTCCAACACACATCATGACCTCGCCCTTAACTAGTCTCTGTTTATTTTGCAACTCCTATTTTGAGTTACTACTCTTAGCAACTGAACCAGTATCAAATACTGAGGGGTTGCTATAAACACTAGTAAAGTACACATCAATAACATGTATATCAAATATACTTTTGTTCACTTTGCCATCCTTCTTATCTGCCAAGTATCTAGGGCAGTTCCACTTCCAATGACCATTTCCTTTGTAGTAGAAGCACTCAGTTCCAGGCTTGGGTCTAGCTTTGGGCTTCTTCTTGGGAGCAGCAACTTGCTTTCTATTCTTCTTTGAAGTTCCTCTTTCTTTACCTTTGCCTTTTCTTAAAACTAGTGGTCTTGTTAACCATCAACATTTGATGCTATCTCTTGATTTCTACCTTCGCTGATTTCAGCATCGCGAAGAGCTTGCGAATTACGTTTGTCATCCCTGGCATATTATAGTTCATCACTAATTTCTAGTAACTTGGTGATAGTGACTAGTGAACTTTGTCAATTACTATCTTATCTCAAAGATAACTCCCACTTGATTCAAACAATTGTAGTACCCAGACAATCTGAGCACATGCTCACTTGTTGAGATATTCTCCTCCATCTTCTAGGCAAAGTATGGTCAGAGGTCTCCTACCTCTCGACATGGGCATGAGTATGAAATACCAATTTCAACTCTTAGAACATCTTATGTGCTCTATGGCATTCAAAAACATTTTTGAAGTCCCGGTTCTAAGCCGTAAAGCATTGTGCACTAAACTATTAAGCATTCATCATATCGATCTTTGTCAAACATTCATAACGTCTGGATTTGTTCCTGCAATATTTATGTCACCTAGCGGTGCATCAAGGACATAATTCTTCTGTGCAGCAACGAGGATAATCCTCAGATCATGATCCAATCCGCATCATTGCTACTATCATCTTTCAACATAGTTTCCTCTAGGAACATATCATAAATAAATGGGGATCTACATCGGGAGCTATTGATCTACAACATAGTTATGCAAATACTACCAGGACTAAGTTCCTGATAAATTAAAGTTCAATTAATCATATTACTTAAGAACTCCCACTTAGATAGACATCCCTCTAATCATCTAAGTGATCACATGATCCATATCAACAAAACCATGTCCGATCATCACATGAGATGGAGTAGTTTTCAATGGTGAACGTCACTATGTTGATCATATCTACTATATGATTCACGCTCGACCTTTCGGTCTCTATGTTCTAAGGCCATATCTGCATAAGCCAGGCTCGTCAAGTTTAACCTGAGTATTTTGCGTGTGGAAGACTGGCTTGCACCTGTTGTATGTGAACGTAGAGCTTATCACACCCGATCATCACATTGTGTCTCGGCACGACGAACTGTCGCAACGGTGCATACTCAGGGAGAACACTTGTACCTTGAAATTTAGTGAGGGTTCATCTTATAATGCTACCGTCGTACTAAGCAAAATAAAATGCATAAAAGATAAACATCACATGCAATCAAAATATGTGACATGATATGGTCATCATCATCTTGTGCCTTTGATCTCCATCTCCAAAGTACCGTCATGATCTCCATTGTCACCGACATGACACCGTGATCTCCATCGTCACTGACATGACACCATGATCTCCATCATCTTGATCTTTATCAACGTGTCGTCACATTGTCGTCTCGCCAACTATTGCTTTTGCAACTATTGCTATCGCATAGCAATAAAGTAAAGCAATTATATGGCGCTTGCTCTTATTCAATAAAGAGACAACCATAAGGCTACTGCTAGTTGCCAATAACTTTAACAAAACATGATCATCTCATATAATAAAATTTAGCATCATGTCTTGACCATATCACATCACAACATGCCCTGCAAAAACAAGTTAGACGTCCTCTACTTTGTTGTTGCAAGTTTTACGTGGCTACTACGGGTTGAGCAAGAACCGTTCTTACCTATGCATCAAAAACCACAACTTGGTATAGTGATTGCTTTTTGACCTTCAGAAAGAACCCTGTTCATTGAATCCGATTCAACTAAAGTTACAGAAACTGACACCCACCAGCCACCTTTGTGTGAAGCACGTCGGTAGAACCAGTCTAGCATAAGAGTACGCGTAATGTCAGTCTGAGCCGCGTCATCCAACAATACCACTGAATCAAGATTCAACTAGTGACGGCAAGCAATATATATATATACCCACGCCCACAACTCCTTTGTGTTCTACTCGTGCATATAACATCTACGCATAGACCTGGCTCTGATACCACTAATGGGGAACGCAGTAATTTCAAAAAAATTGATACGCACACGCAAGATCAATCATGGTGATGCACAACAACAAGAGGGGAAGAGTGTTGTCCACGTACCCTCGTAGACCGTAAGAAAAACCGTTATGACAACTCAGTTGATGTAGTTGTACGTCTTCACGATCCGACCGATCCTAGTACTGAAAGTACGGCACCTCCGTGATCTACACAGGTTCAGCTCGATGACATCCCACCAACTCTCGATCCAGCTGAGTATCGAGGGAGAGCTTCGTCAGCACGATGGCATGATGACGGGGATGATGAAGTTACCGACGCAGGGCTTTGCCTAAGCACTACGATGATATCACCGAGTTGGATTATGGTGGAGGGGGGCACCGCACACGTCTAAGACAGTTGTCTGTTGTGTCTATGGGGTGCCCCCTCCCCCATATATAAAGGAGTGGAGGAGGGGGAGGGGACGGCCCTCTATGGCACGCCCAAGGGAGTCCTACTCCCACCGGGAGTAGGATTCCCCCCCTTCCCTAGTTGGATTAGGAGAGGAAGGAACAGGGAGACAGGGGCAAAGGAAAGGGAGGGCCGGCCCCCACCCAATTCAGATTGGGCTTGGGGGGCGTCCCCTCCTAGGCTCCCTTCTCCTCTCTCCCACTATGGCCCAATAAGGCCCATATACTTCCCGCGGGGTTCCGGTAACCTCCCAGTACTCCAGTATATTCCCGAACTCACCCGGAACCATTTCAATGTCCAAACATAGGCTTCCAATATATCAATCTTTATGTCTCGACCATTTCGAGACTCCTCGTCATGCCCGTGATCACATCCGGGACTCCGAACAATCGTCGATACATCAAAACAAATAAACTCATAATACCGATCATCACCGAACGTTAAGCATGCAGACCCTACGGGTTCGAGAACTATGTAGACATGACAGAGACTCATCTTTGCTCAATAACCAATAGCGGAACCTAGATGCTCATATTAGCTCCTACTTATTCTACGAAGATCTTTATCGGTCAAACCGCATAACAGTTACGTTGTTCCCTTTGTCATCGGTATGTTACTTGCCCGAGATTCGATCGCCGGTATCTCAATACCTAGTTCAATCTTGTTATTGGAAAGTCTCTTTACTCGTTCCGTAATGCAACATCCTGTAACTAACTCATTATTAACATTTATTGCAAGGCTCGTAGTGATGTGCATTACCGAGAGGGCCCAGAGATACATCTCCAATACATGGAGTGACAAATCCCAACTCAACAAACACCATTGGAGACACCTATAGAGCAGCTTTATAGTCACCCAGTTACGTTGTGACGTTTGATAGCACACTAAGTGTTCCTGCGGTATCCGAGAGTTGCATCATCTCATTGTCATAGGAACATGTATAAGTAATGAAGAAAGCAATAGCAACAAACTAAACGATCATCGTGCTAAGCTAACGGATGGGTCAAGTCAATGACATCATTCTCTAATGATGTGATCCCGTTCAGCAAATGACAACTCTTGTCAATGACTAGGAAACTTAACCATCTTTGATTAACGAGCTAGTCAAGTAGAGGCATACTAGTGACACTCAGTTTGTCTATGTATTCACACATGTACTAAGTTTCCGGTTAATACAATTCTAGCATGAATAATAAACATTTATCATGATATAAAGAAAAAATAACTTTATTATTACCTCTAGGGCATATTTCCTTCAAGAATTATCACTATGTCACGAAGCCATAAGAGATAGTGCAATTCCCATGACATACTTGATATGAAAGAGGGTGTCACTCCAAGGTAGAACAGAATAAAACTGGATTGACATTTGATCTGCGGAATACAACTACTCTGACCCAATCCTCGAGATGGATAAGTAATATGTATCCAACGTATCTATAATTTTTTATTGTTCCATGCTATTATATTTTCTGTTTTGGATGTTTTATATGCATTAATATGCAATTTCATATGATTTTTTGGACTAACATATTAACCTAGAGCCAAGTGCCAGTTTCTGTTTTTTTCTTGTTTTAGAGTTTCGCAAAAAAAGGAATACCAAACGGAGTCCAAATGGAATAAAACTTTTGCGATGATTTTTCTTGGACCAGAAGACACTTAGGACACTTGGAGTGCAAGTCAAAAGAGCCACCAGGTGGCCACAAGGGTGGAGGGCGCGCCCAGGGGGTAGGGAGCGCCCCCAAACTTGTGGGCCCCTCGGTGACCCCCTGACCTAGATCTTCCTCCTTTGTATTCTCATATACCCCAAAAACTTCTAGGGGAGCGATGAAACCACTTTTCCGCCGCCGCAACCTTCTTTACCCGTGAGATCCCATCTTGGGGCCTTTTCTGGCATCCTGCCGGAGGGGGATTTGATCACAGAGGGCTTCTACATCAACACCATTCCCTCTCTGACGAAGCGTGGGTAGTTTACCATAGACCTATGGGTCCATAGCAAGTAGTTAGATGGCTTCTTCTCTCTCTTTGATTCTCAATACAAAGTTCTCCTCGATGTTCTTGGAGATCTATGCGACGTAATACTCTTTTGTGGTGTGTTTGCCGAGATCTGATGAATTATGAATATTATTTGAAGCTCCTCTGAATTCTTATATGCATGATTTGATATCTTTGCAAGTCTCTTTGAACTATTGATTTGGTTTGGCCAACTAGATTGGTTTTTCTTGCAATGGGAGAAGTGCTTAGCTTTGGGTTCAATCTCGCGGTGTCCTTTCCGAGTGAGAGTAGGGGCAGGAAGGCACATATTGTATTGTTGCCATCGAGGATAACAAGATGGGGTTTTCATCATATTGTTTGAGTTAATTCCTCTACATAATGTCATCTTGTTTAAAGTGTTACTCTATTCTTATGAACTTAATACTCTAGATGCATGCTGGATAGTGGTCGATGTGTGGAGTAATAGTAGTAGAGGAAGAATCATTTCGGTCTACTTGACACGGACGTCATGCCTATGTTCCTGATCATTGCCTTAGACATCGTCATAACTTTGTGCTTTTCTATCAATTGCTCGGCAGTAATTTGTTCACCCACCGTAATAGTTCCGTTCTTGAGAGAAGCCCTCTAGTGAAACCTATGGCCCCCAGGTCTATTTTCCATCATATAAGTCTCTGATCTACACTTTTAGTTTCCTATTTACTTTCTTTGCAATCTTTTACTTTCCGTTCCATAAACCAAAAATACCAAAAACATTACTTTGTCATTTATCTATCTCTATCAGACCTCACGTTGCAAATAACCGTGAAACGATTGACAAACCCTTTATCGCGTTGGGTGCAAGTTGGTGTTTGTTTGTGTAGGTATTCGGTGGCTTGCGTGTTGTCTCCTACTAGATTTATATATTGGTTCTCAAAAATGAGGGAAATATGTACTCTATTTTGCTGCATCACCCTTTTCTCTTCAAGGGAACCAACACAAGCTCAAGAGGTAGCAATAAGGTACTGGACTTTGTTTCTCCTAGTCATTCCAGGATAGAATGGCTCGACGGACCACAAGAATTACATGCATCGATGACTGGAATGTGCCATTACTCCTGACTATGAGGTCATAGATGAGTGTCGAGATACAGCTAAAGAAGGACAACTCAAAGGAACATATGATTTTCTGAGATATGAATGCGTAGGTTCGTACGTCGAACTAAGTTCAACATATTTCTTCCAGATAACCCATGCAGAAAGGCAAGAGGGGCAAATTCACATTGTAAATGGAGAAGTCATTAGAAGCACTCTAGTTCTGATCTTTTGGTGCAAAAGAACTTCTGCCATATTCGTTCATGGTATTGGAAGAACGATATACCATGGACCTCGAAGGCTAACACAAAGGTTACTAATATCCTGAAGGAATGAGAAAACACTACCCAGGAAGTAGGTCCAGTGGATCTTGGGTCCAAGAACCTAGAGATGGAATACCTACGAACTAAATGGCATCACGAGATGCTTCTGAGAATGGTGGTCAGAATCATCACACTAGAAACAAAAATCATGGCTAGATTACTAGGTGGTTCTCTGAGATACCCTAGTGTCATAATAATAGCTCCAACATATATGTCGAGGCAATGGAGTACTTCACACCAATTAGTGTGATTAATCTTACCCAAAAAGACATTGGGAACATGGAGGAAATATTTGCATGTGCATCAAACTATTTAAAAACCTGGGATGACCCAGACCTCATAACCGCTGTAAATGCTCAAAAAGTTTTGAGACATCCTGCAAAATGGTGGCATAACTACTGAGCATCACGATATCAAGGTTTCGAGACCAACTGTTATCACACATAGGTAGTAGAAACTGAACTAAGACTTGAACCCATCAATCTTATAAGTCTACAGATTAGTAACACGTGATCCTGATAGAAAGAAGAGAAAGTCTAGTTCCTTAACCCCACAGGAAAGATAGGATGACTCGGATCAGAAGGCCATAAGGTAAAGGAGTAAAAAGGTCCTTACGTTCTCTTACACAATCATTTCCCTTCTATAACTAAAGCATTTCTAGACTCTACTTCGACCACTTTGGCTGGGTAATCCTACATGCAGTCAGGCTGTGATACCAAAGCTGTCAGGACCCCGATCCTAAGTCACACCAATCTAGCATGTAACACATCATATCACTTTGCGGCCTCATGCACGGTATCCCCACAGGTGCCACCTTACCTGGCCTGGGAACGTTTGCGCCTTTTGGCTCACGTATATGATAGTGTCGCTAGCATCCATGTGACAAAGAACCTGGGCCAACATGACTAGTCGTAAACCCAAGGTGGCACTAACTTACAGGGAGGCATACATGACCCAGCAAAGCACGTGTCGTTCATCAAAGTAAGAACCCAAGTCGTAGCAAGCTACAAGAACTTAAACGAACAATGTGTGACATTTCCGCAAAGGGACAGACACAGGAACAAAGGACACATGCCGATCATCCCATGTGTTCTGGAGAAGTAGCAAGCTACCATGGCTCGGTAGAAGCACTAGGAGACATTTTCGCATAAGAGAGGCTACCAAGAATAAACAACTAGATTGTCGGATCCCACACATACCAAGCATTTCAAAATCATACACACAATATGCTCGATATGTGCAAATACAACATGGCATCACAAAAAAACTCTATGACTCAAAGTGTTTATTCAGAAGGCTCCGAAGAGTCATACATAGTAAGAATTACAATCATGGGTCACATGACCCGACATACAGAGCACACAGGCAACGGAAGTTTAACATGTCTGAGTACAGACAACTACAAATGAAAAGGGGCAGAGAAGCCTGGCTATCTACAAGACCCTCCCATGGGTACAAGATCATAGCTGTGGTAACAAGATAAATGTCAAAGCCATGCGGAACTACTAGTGAGAGTAAAGTCTCTCTGCAAAAGCGCAAATTAAGCAAACATGAGTACAAATGTACCCAGCAATACTTACATCAGAACTAGCTACATATAAATCCGTATCAACAAAGGGGTGGTGGAGTTTAACTGCAACAAGCCACCTTTGACTTAGTGGCTATCATGTACTACGACTACTGGTAACTCTCTTGAGGTGGCGCACCAGAGTCCACATATTCATCATATCAATACACCACTAGGGATCCGCTCCCGTCTCCCTCTGAGAAGGACATCCATAGTACTCACGCTTATCTTGGGCATTTTAGAGTATCCACTTTAACTTGGCTATGAACTGCATAAGCAACCCAGTAGTCCATTAACACAAACGCGGCTATTCGAATAGATCATGATAACCCTGCATGGGTGTACATCTTCACACAGGCTCTCGCCACTTACCGCCATGTACACGTCATGTAACTCGACAACCTGACCAACCACACAAGTCTCTTGGAGAAGTTTATCGCCTATTCAGGTTCCATCCGCAAGGAGTCCGGCCGAGGTTTCCACTACGGCCCCGAACGATGTGTGCAGGGTCCCCGAGGCACCAAACGGGCGTCCCGGTACACCAGGCCATGTACCTGCCGCATCATAGACTACCTATAGTGTCAGCGCAGTGCACGACCTCCAGTATGGTACATACACCAGAAACTACATGTAACTCCTAGACAAAGGACAGGGGGTTAATAAGTCAGGAGAGCTTGGAGTGCCCGGAGCCCAATGTGTAGTAGTAACTGTCTTGGATCACAAACACAAAACTCAGTTTCTGAGGACGGTTTCAATGAGACAACCCACCATGTACTCCTACATGGCCTCTCAGCGCTACCATTACCAAATCGTGTTCACACACTTAGCTCTCAAAAGTAGGACATGATGACCACATTCCAATTCATCCTCGATGAATCAGACCTGACACAACTCTAAGCAATAGTAGGTGATACGTCTCTAACGTATCTATAATTTTTGATTGCTCCATGCTATATTATCTACTGTTTTGGACTATATTGGGCTTTATTTTCCACTTTTATATTATTTTTGGGACTAACCTATTAACTGGAGGCCCAGCCCAGAATTGCTGTTTTTTTTGCCTATTTCAGTGTTTCGGATAAACAGAATATCAAACGGAGTCCAAACGGAATAAAATCTTCAGAAACGTGATTTTCTCACCGAACGTGATCCAGGAGACTTGGACCCTACTGCAAGGGATCAAAGAGGTGGTCATGAGGGTGGGGGCGCGCGCCCCCTAGGGCGCGCCCCCTGCCTCGTGGGCCCCTCGGTGCTCAACCGACGTACTCCTTCCTCCTATATATACACACGTACCCCCAAACGATCAGAATAGGAGCCAAAAACCTAATTCCACCGCCGCCACTTTCTGTATCCACGAGATCCCATCTTGGGGCCTATTCCGGAGCTCCGGCGGAAGAGGGCCGTCATCTCGGAGGGCTTCTACATCATCCTAGCCCCTCCGATGAAGTGTGAGTAGTTTACCTCAGACCTTCGGGTCCATAGTTAGTAGCTAGATGGATTCTTCTCTCTGTTTGAATCTCAATACAAAGTTCTCCCCCTCTCTTCTGGAGATCTATTCGATGTAATCTTCTTTTTGCGGTGTGTTTGTTGAGACCGATGAATTGTGGGCTTATGATCAATTCTATCTATGAATAATATTTGAATCTTCTCTGAATTCTTTTATGCATGATTGGTTATCTTTGCAAGTCTCTTTGAATTATCCGTTTGGTTTGGCCAACTAGATTGGTAGTTCTTGCCATGGGAGAAGTGCTTAGCTTTGGGTTCGATCTTGCGGTGTCCTTACCCAGTGATAGAAGGGGCAGCAAGGCACGTATTGTATCATTGCAATCGAGGATAACAAGATGGGGTTTATTTCATATTGCATGAATTTATCTCTCTACATCATGTCATCTTGCTTAAGGCATTACTCTGTTTTTAACTTAATACTCTAGATGCATGCTAGATAGCGGTCGATGAGTGGAGTAATAGTAGTAGATGCAGAATCGTTTCGATCTACTTGTCACGGACGTGATGCCTATATACATGATCATGCCTAGATATTCTCATAATTATGCACAATTCTATCAATTGCTCAACAATAATTTGTTCACCCACCGTAGAATACTTATGCTCTTGAGAGAAGCCACTAGTGAAACCTATGGCCCCCGGGTCTATTCTCACCATATCAATCTCCATCACTTTTATATTGTTTTTCTATTTGCTTTGCTTTTACTTTTTACTTTGTATATTTATATCAAAAATACCAAAAATATTCTATCTATCAGATCTCACTCTCGTAAGTGACCGTGAAGGGCTTGACAACCCTAATCGTGTTGGTTGCGAGTAGCTATCGCTTTGTGTAGGTACGAGGGACTTGAGCGTGGGCTCCTACTGGATTGATACCTTGGTTCTCAAAAACTGAGGGAAATACTTACGCTACTCTGCTGCATCATCCCTTGCTCTTCGGGGAAAACCAACGCGAGCTCAACACGTATCAAGAAGAATTTCTGGCGCCGTTGCCGGGGAGTCTACGCAAAAAGTCAATATACCAAGTACCCATCATAATCCCTATCTCTCACATTACATTATTTGCCATTTGCCTCTCGTTTTCCTCTCCCCCCAATTCACCCTTGCCGTGTTTTTCGCCCTCTCTCTCTATCCTCCCTCTCTATTTGCCTCTTTTTGTCCGCTTGCTTTTTGTTTTCCCGTGTGTTAGATTGCTTGTTTGTGGCGATGGATCAACCAAGATTTGGTGATCTTCACCTTAAAAGGTTAGAGGAGATCGAAAACAACGTTAGGAAGTTTATGGTTTTGCAATTTGAGCATAATAATTTCTTTAGAAACGAGCTGAAGGAACAAAAAAGCTGTATGAGTTATATGAATAAAGAGCTTGATGATATGTCTAAAGAATTTGAGGGTATAAGATACCATATTGCTCGTCTAGAGAAGACGACTGCTGAAATTTCGGATATGCAAGCCACCTTAGTCAATAAGATGGCCGCTAAACCGAATACCTATGAAAATCAAAATGAAGATCTAAAAGTTATTGATGTGTCTCCAATTAAATCTTTATTTTTCAATATGAATCTTGATGAAACTGGATATGATCTTCCTTTACCTAGAAGGCGTGTTTAGATCTTAATGATGAATTTGAGTGTTTAGATCTTAATGATGAAATTGATGAAAGTGGAATTGAAAGAAATAAAAATCTAGATGTTGCTAAACCCACTATATTAGATTTCAAGGAATTTAATTATGAAAATTGCTCTTTGATTTATTGTATTTCCTTGATGCAATCCGTGCTAAATTCTCCACATGCTTATAGTCAAAATAAAGCCTTCACCGAACATATTGTTGATGCCTTGATGAAATCTTATGAAGAAAAACTTGAGTTGAAGGATTCTATCCCTAGAAAACTCTATGATGAGTGGGAACCAACTATTAAAATTAAAATTAAAGATCATGAGTTTTATGCTTTGGGTGATTTGGGTTCTAGTGTCTCTACTATTCCCAAGACTTTGTGTGATTTACTAGATTTCCGTAATTTTGATGATTGCTCTCTAAACTTGCATCTTGCGGATTCCACTATTAACAAACATATGGGAAGAATTAATAATGTTCTTATTGTTGCTAATAGGAATTATGTGCCCATAGATTTCATTGTTCTTGATATAGATTGCAATCCTACTTGCCCTATTATTCTTGGTAGACCTTTCCTTAGAACGGTTGGTGCGATTATTGATATGAAGGAAGAGAATGTTAGATTTCAATTTCCGTTAAAAAAGGGCATGGAACACTTTCCAAGAAATAAAATAAAATTACCATATGAAACTATCATGAGAGCCACTTATGGATTGCCTACCAAAGATGGCAATACCTAGATCTATCCTTGCTCGTTATGCCTAGCTAGGGGCGTTAAACGATAGCGCTTGTTGGGAGGCAACCCAATTTTATTTTTATTCCTTGCTTTTTTCACCTGTTTAGTAATAAATAAATTATTTATACTATGTTTTGGTTGTGTTTTTTGTGTTTAATTAGTGTTTGTGCCAAGTAGAACCGTTCGGAAGACTTGGGGAAAGTCTTGTTGAACTTGCTGTAAAAAACAGAAACTTTAGCGCTCACGAGAACTACTGTCATTTTTATTTAAAGAGTGATATTTAGTTAATTCTTTTCGCAGATGATTAATAGATAAATTTCTCACGTCTGGAAATTTATTTTAGAATTTTTGAGGTTCCAGATCTTGCGCTAGCTACAGATTACTACAGACTGTTCTGTTTTTGACAGATTCTGTTTTTCGTGTGTTGTTTGCTTATTTTGATGAATCTATGGCTACTAAAATAGTTTATAATCCATAGAGAAGTTGGAATAAAGTAGGTTTAACACCAATATAAATAAAGAATGAGTTCATTACAGTACCTTCAAGTGGTCTTTTGTTTTCTTTCGCTAACGGAGCTCACGAGTTTTCTATTTTGAGTTTTGTGTTGTGAAGTTTTCAAGTTTTGGGTGAATTCTTTTGATGGATCATGGAACAAGAAGTGGCAAGAGCCTAAGCTTGGGGATGCCCATGGCACCCCCAAGATAATCCAAGGACACCAAAAAGTCAAAGCTTGGGGATGCCCCGGAAGGCATCCCCTCTTTCGTCCACTTCCATCGGTAATTTACTTGGAGATATATTTTTATTCACCAACATGATATGTGTTTTGCTTGGAGCGTGTTGTATTATTTGTGTCTTTGTTTGTTAGTATGCCACAATCATCCTTGCTGTACACACCTTTTGAGAGAGCCATACATGAATTAAAATCTGATAGAATACTCTATGTGCTTCACTTATATCCTTTGAGCTAGATAATTTTGCTCTATATGCTTCACTTATATCTTTTGAGCTAGATAATTTTGCTCGATGTGCTTCACTTATATCTTTTGAGCTAGATAATTTTGCTCTATGTGCTTCACTTATATCCTTTTGAGCTAGATAATTTTGCTCTATGTGCTTCACTTAGATCTTTTAGAGCACGGTGGTGGATTCGTTTTAAAGAAACTATTGGTCTCTCATGCTTCACTTAAATTAATTTGAGAGTCTCTTAATAGCATGGTAATTTGCTTAATAATAATATGCTTGGTATTAAAGATTTTTGAAACTTTCTTTTGAGTGTGTTGAATGCTAAGAAAAGATTGAAGCATGATAATTGTTTTGAGATATGGAGGTGATAATATTAAAGTCATGCTAGTTGAGTATTTGTGAATTTAAAGAATACTTGTGTTGAAGTTTGTGATTCCCGTAGCATGCACATATGGTGAACCGTTATGTGATGAAGTCGGAGCATGATTTATTTTTTTGATTGTCTTCCTTATGAGTGGTGGTCGGGGACGAGCGATGGTCTTTTCCTACCAATCTATCCCTCTAGGATCATGCGCGTAATACTTTGCTTTGATAACTTCTAAATTTTTGCAATAAGTATATGAGTTCTTTATGACTAATGTTGAGTCCATGGATTATACGCACTCCCACCCTTCCACCCTTGCTAGCCTCTCTAATACCGCACAACTTTCGTCGGTATCATACACCTACCATATACCTTCCTCAAAACAGCCACCATACCTACCTACTATGGCATTTCCATAGCCATTCCGAGATATATTGCCATGCAACTTTCCACCATCTAGTTCATCATGACACATCCATCATTGTCATATTGCTTACATGATCATGTAGTTGGCATAGTATTTGTGGCAAAGCCACCGTTCATAATTCTTTCATACTTGTCACTTGTGATTCATTGCATATCCCGGTACACCGCCGGAGGCATTCATATAGAGTCATACTTTGTTTTAGTATCGAGTTGTAATCATTGAGTTGTAAATAAATAGAAGTGTGATGATCATCATTCAATAGAGCATTGTCCCAAAAAAAAGAGAAAGGCTAAAGAAAAAAAATAAGGCCCAAAAAAGGGGCAATGCTACTATCCTTTTTTCCACACTTGTGCTTCAAAGTAGCACCATGATATAGCAAGTCTCATATATTGTGCTTGAAAGTAGCACCATGCTCTTCATATAGAGAGTATCATATGTTGATACTTTCATATACTAGTGGGAATTTTACGTTATAGAACTTGGCTTGTATATTCCAATGATGGGCTTCCTCAAATTGCCCTAGGTCTTCGTGAGCAAGCAAGTTGGATGCACACCCACTAGTTTCTTTTGTTGAGCTTTCATACATTTATAGCTCTAGTGCATCCGTTGCATGGCAATCTCTACTCACTCACATTGATATCTATTGATGGGCATCTCCATAGCCCGTTGATACGCCTAGTCAATGTGAGACTATCTTCTCCTTTTTGTCTTCTCCACAACCACCATTCTATTCCACCTATAGTGCTATATCCATGGCTCACGCTCAAGTATTGCGTGAAGATTGTAAAAGTTTTGAAAAAGTTAGAGTATGAAACAATTGCTTGGCTTGTCATCGGGTTTGTGCATGATTTAAGTACTTTGTGTGGGGAAGATTGAGCATAGCCAAACTATATGATTTTGTAGGGATAACTTTCTTTGGCCATGCTATTTTGAGAAGACATAATTGCTTTGTTAGTATGCTTGAAGTATTATTATTTTCTATGTCAATATAAACTTTTGTCTTGAATCTTTCTAATCTGAATATTCATACCACAATTAAGTAGATTTGCATTGAAATTATGCCAAGTAGCACTCCGCATCAAAAATTCTCTTTTTATCATTTACCTACTCGAGGACGAGCAGGAATTAAGCTTGGGGATGCCTGATACGTCTCGAACGTATCTATAATTTTTGATTGCTCCATGCTATATTATCTACTGTTTTGGACTATATTGGGCTTTATTTTCCACTTTTATATTATTTTTGGGACTAACCTATTAACCGGAGGCCCAACCCAGAATTGCTGTTTTTTTTCCCTATTTCAGTGTTTTGGATAAACAGAATATCAAACGGGGTCCAAACGGAATAAAATCTTCGGAAACGTGATTTTCTCACCGAACCTGATCCAGGAGACTTGGACCCTACTGCAAGGGATCAAAGAGGTGGTCACGAGGGTGGGGGGCGCCCCCCTTAGGGCGCGCCCCCTGCCTTGTGGGCCCTTCGGTGCTCCACCGACGTACTCCTTCCTCCTATATATACACATGTACCCCCAAACGATCAGAACAGGAGCCAAAAACCTAATTCCACCACCGCAACTTTCTGTATCCACGAGATCCCATCTTGGGGCCTGTTCTGGAGCTCCACCGGAAGAGGGCCGTCATCACGGAGTGCTTCTACATCATTCTAGACCCTCCGATGAAGTGTGAGTAGTTTACCTCAGACCTTCGGGTCCATAGTTAGTAGCTAGATGGCTTCTTCTCTTTCTTTGAATCTCAATACAATGTTCCCCCCTCTCTTGTGGAGATCTATTCGATGTAATCTTCTTTTTGCGGTGTGTTTGTTGAGACTGATGAATTGTGGGTTTATGATAAAGTCTATCTATGAATAATATTTGAATCTTCTTTGAATTCTTTTATGCATGATTGGTTATCTTTGCAAGTCTCTTCGAATTATCCATTTGGTTTGGCCAACTAGATTGGTAGTTCTTGCCATGGGAGAAGTGCTTAGATTTGGGCTCGATCTTGCGGTGTCCTTACCCAGTGACAGAAGGGGCAGCAAGGCACGTATTGTATCGTTGCCAACGAGGATAACAAGATGGGGTTTATTTCATATTGCATGAATTTATCTCTCTACATCATGTCATCTTGCTTAAGGTGTTACTCTATTTTTAACTTAATACTCTAGATGCATGCTGGATAGCGGTCGATGAGTGGAGTAATAGTAGTAGATGCAGAGTCATTTCTATCTACTTGTCATGAACGTGATGCCTATATACATGATCATGCCTAGATATTCTCATAATTATGTACAATTCTATCAATTGCTCAACAGTAATTTGTTCACCCATCGTAGAATACTTATGTTCTTGAGAGAAGCCACTAGTGATACCTATGGCCCCCGGGTCTATTCTCATCATATCAATCTCCATCACTTTTATATTGTTTTGCTATTTGCTTTGCTTTTAATTTTTACTTTGCATCTTTATATCAAAAATACGAAAAATATTCTATCTATCAGATCTCACTCTCGTAAGTGACCATGAAGGGCTTGACAACCCCTAATCGCGTTGGTTGCGAGTAGCTATCGCTTTGTGCAGGTACGAGGGACTTGAGAGTGGCCTCCTACTGGATTGATACCTTGGTTCTCAAAAACTAAGGGAAATACTTACGCTACTCTGCTGCATCATCCCTTCCTCTTCGGGGAAAACCAACGCGAGCTCAAGACGTAGCAGTAGGCATAACAAGCAAGCATAAATGAGTAGGCACATCATGGCTCAAACAACTCCTACTCATGCTAGTGGGTTTTAACTATTTACTATGGCAAAGATAGGTCACGCAGAGGAAAGGGGTTCAACAACCGCAATAGGTAACAGTTGAATCATTGTTGTCCTAATGCAATAAAAGAGAGCAGGAGCGAGAGGGTGGGTGAGGGAGTCCTGGATTAAGGGGTCCTCTGGTGTCCGGGCTGTATGACATGGGCCGGACTGATGGGTCGTGAAGATACAAGGTAGAAGGCCTTCCCCTGTGTCTGGATAGGACTCTCCTTTGCGTGGATGGCAGGATTGGCGTCCAGATGTATAGTTTCCTTCCTCTTTAAACCGACTCTGTACAACCCTAGGACCTTCTGGTGCAAATATAAACTAGAGGGATTTAGTCCGTAGAGGCTATCATAATTCATATTGGCTCGACATCTAGGTTTTAGCCATTACGATCTCAAGGTAGATCAACTATTGTAACCCCTATATTCATCAAAGTCAATCAAGTAGGAAGTAGGGTTTTACCTTAAGAGGGCCCAAACCTGGGTAAACATCGTGTCCCCTTTGTCTCCTGTTACCTTCGATCCTTAGACGCACAGTTTGGGTTCCCCTACCCGAGATCAGCCGGTTTTGACACCAATATTGGTGCTTTCATTGAGAGTTCCACTGTGTTGTCGGCGGAAGGTTGTCGGTGTACTAGAGTAGGGGTACCCTAGTATCCCGAACTTGTGCACGGGCAGTCGCAGCACCCCGCGGCAAGGCTTGCCGGGTGACCGCCAAGATCCTCTATGGTTCCTTTGGAGCCATTCAAGAACAAAGTACTCAAACCAAGACCCCGGCAAGAGGAGCTTGCCGGGAAGAAGACAAGACCCCGGCAAGAGGAGCTTGCCGGGAAGGCCAACCAAGGCGTACCAAGAAAACTCGCCGCGACGCGCCACGCGTCCCGGCAAGGCCCGGTGAGCGACAAGCTCCCGAGCACGACAAGACGACAACCGCGGCAAGGCGCTTGCCGCAGGAAACCCCCACTTCGTGCCCGCGCTCCAGCACACCCGCCACGTGCCGCTCTGGGACCTTCCCAAGCACACGTGGCAGGAGGCCGTGCAGCTAGGGGTGCGAGGTGGCAAGCAGGCGCTGACAAGATAACCATCGTGGCAAACGGTGGCGTCCCTAGCGGTCCCTCTTGGTACTGTTTAGGCGACACAGACGGGCATTTAATGCCCTTGTCCCCTACCGTCAGGGTTAGGTATGATAACACTGTAGCAGGTAGCTGTGCCTACCACAGCGCCTTTCCATTTTTGCCCTTTATCTCCGTTGCTATGTCGGTAACCCCTTGAGCATATAAAAGGAGGCCCGTGTGCAACGGGGAAAGGGGGGAGCCAGTTCCAACACTCACGCTCGGTCTTGCTAGCCGCCGGTGTGTACTGTAGCACTCCGCGGTCCCGAGCTAGAAATCAATACCAAACCACAAAGCAGGAGTAGGGTTTTACGCATCCGTGCGGCCCGAACCTGGGTAAATCGCTCGCGTGCTTCGCCTCGATCTGCTCTTTGCGCGACCTCCGCCCCCGCCGAACCGAAAGGGACCTGGTCCGCCGGTCCCATAGGTGCCCGTGGATCAGCAACCCCGGCATCTCTGGCGCGCCAGGTAGGGGGTAAGGGCATTAATTTTGAGTTACTTCCCTTGAACGACCGCACTTTGTATGGAAAACCTGTGCGCGGAGGAACCAGCTCATAGCTAGCTGCGCCCTTGCGTTGTTTCGAGCTCGCTCAACAACATTAAGTGAGCTGCGGCTAGTTGCTTAACTAGCTGCGCCCTTGCATTGTGTCGAGCCTGCTCAACAACGTAAGTGAGCCGCGACTAGTTGCTTAACTAGCCGCGCCCTTACTTTGCTTCGAGCCCGCTCAGCAACTTAAGTGAGCTGCAGCTAGTTGCGACAAGGTTTCTTGTCGGCAGCGGCACCGCCAGCAGGCTGCTGACGTCCCGCACTCAGCGCTCGCGGCTCGGGTGCCTGCACCGACAAGTTCCCTAAAAGCGTAGGGTAAAAGCATACAAGGCAAGGAATCAAGTAAAGGGAGTAATGTTGCAATCACCAGGAGGCCCTTACCGGGTGAAACGAGTCACAAGGCTTGGCGCTGTCCGCCTTGAGACTGAAGATGGCATTCCGGTGAGCAACTCCTGGAACATCGAGCATCTTCGCAAGTTTTACCCGTAAGGCGCGGTTGTCGGACCCTGTCCGACAACCACCCTTTTGTACAAGTCTTGCCGCTGTTGCATGTAATCCTTTGTACAAAGCCGGGCGCAGATCCCGTGCACACGTAAAGCTCATGTGCTCCGCACATTTTGTCAATTTTATGCTTTCTATTTTTTGGCATATATGATCTGACACTTTGTGCAGCACCTAATCCCCGGTAAGCAATAACGAGCCATAAGGATCCGTATCTGTATTTTCTCTTCTTTCTTTTTCACAAGGAAAGGAAGGCTCCCTCGCGCACAAGTTTGCCGGGGGGAAAGGAGAAGAAAAAGGTATGGACCAGGCGTCGTTCAAGAACTTCGCCTTGCCGGGAAGCCAACAACAGAAAAGCTAAGTTGCCAAAGTTTGAGCAATCAAATTTTTAATTTTTTAAGTTATCTCCCCTGAACGGCCGCCCTTTGTATGGAAAACCTGTGCGCGGAGGAGCCAACTCGTGGCTAGCTGCGCCCTTGCGTTGTTTCGAGCTCGCTCAACAACATTAAGTGAGCTGCGGCTAGTTGCTTAACTAGCCGCGCCCTTGCATTGTTCCGAGCCTGCTCAACAACGTAAGTGAGCTGCGACTAGTTGCTTAACTAGCCGCGCCCTTACCTTGCTTCGAGCCCGCTCAGCAACTTAAGTGAGCTGCAGCTAGTTGCGACAAGGTTTCTTGCCGGTAGCGGCACCGCCAGCAGGCTGCTGACGTTCCGCACTCAGCGCTCGCGGCTCAGGTGCCTGCACCGGCAAGTTCCCTAGAAGCGTAGGGCAAAAACATACAAAAGGAGGAGTCGAGTAAAGGGAATAACACTGCAATGGCTGCCCAAAATAAAGATATATTACAAAATAGCTTGTCGCAGCTCTAACAGATCGTTTTCATAACTTGATCGACAGCGACAAGAAAAAAGAAGAAATGAGCGACCTAATCTACGCGATCGCCTTCGACCGCTTGATCCCGCTCACTTTGTCCACAATGGGTGCGACAAGGGCCTTTAGCTCCTCCATATCAGCTTCTGGCGGCAAGGACCTGAGGATGTTGGTGAGGCGGAGGCCCGGATTGTGGAAGGCCACCTTCATCAACACTTTCTCGAGGGCTCCTGCGTAGATCTCGCGCGACTCGTCAGCTAGTTGCTTGGGGATCCTCTCCCGGAGTCGCTGAAGGGCTGTCGCCATGCCCTTGAAGAACAGGACGAGCTTGGCGCTGGGCTGGAGGTTGTCGTCGGAGGGATACCCAAGATCCACCATTCCCAGCTGCGCCAGCTCCTTGTCGATATCTGTGGCGACGTTCACCAGACTCTCCGTCCAGTGCGTCACAGTCTCACTGAAGGCGTTCTGGGCGGCGGCAGCGCTCTCCAACAGCGCCTTGTCGGCCTTGATCTCCTCCTTCAAGGCTGCCTCCCGCTTCTTGGCGCTGTCCAGAGTCTTGGTCAAAGTGGTTAGCTTCAACTCAAGATCCACATTGGAGACCTTGGCGGCGCTGAGCTCCCTGCCCTTCTCGGAGAGATCGGCCTCCAGCCGCGCCACCTTCGTCTTCAACTCCTCCTTGGCGGCCTCGGCGGCGGCGGCAGCGTCCTTCGCTTGCTTGAGGGCTCCGCCAAGCTTCTCCTCGCGCGCAGCAAGCTCTTCCTCGTGAGCGTCGAGGTTGACCTTCCGCTGCGCCAGCTCGCCCTCCTCCGCGGCTAGCTTCGCAGCGGCCAGTCGCTGCAGCTCTTCGGCTTCGGCCCTCTCGAGGAGAAAGGCCTTCCGCGCTTCAGCGAGCTGCTCCCGCTCCTCCGCCAGGGATCAGAGGGATTCCTAGTGGAAACCCCCGAGCTCTTCTGCGCGCATTTCAATGTCTGCTCCCGCTTTCGCGACAAGCGCCTCACGGGACTCCAGCTTGGCTTGTCGCGCACGGTAGAGCGACATCAACCTACGCAGCAGCCGCTCTTCTTCGGGCTCGTTGCTGCTGCTGCTTGGCGCGTCGACCAGCGTCAACCCCGCGGAGGCAAGCACTTCTCCGTCAAAAATCTCCCCCTCGACCGGCGCTCTGGAGCTTGATTCCCAGGGAAGATTGATGAAGACGTCGTCGCCGGCCTTCAGGTAGATGCCTGGCTGGGGCTCTCCGGAGCCTGGCGCTGCGGCGGCGGCGGACGGATCGGCGGTCGGTGTAGCACCTGGCGCTCCTGCGGCCTCAGGGCCGTCAGTGCGATCGCCGGACCCTTCGCCAGTTGCCGCGGCGTCTGCCTTGGCGGCCTGTGCGCCGGCGGCGTCGCCACCACCGGTTGCCTCGTTAGCGGCGACCTCGGTTTCCATCTGCTCCGCAGCGGGTGGATCTGATGACCGGGAAAGGGGGAAGAGTCAAGCAAAATCCAGCAAAAACTCAAGAAGATCAAGAGAAGAACCCAAGGGAAGTTTTGAAGCAAGAGGGTACCTGCACTAGGTCCCGCAGTCGTGGTCTCCGCCGTCGGGGGGCCGCTGGCGTTGTCCCTCGCCGGAGAACCCTCCCTTGCCGGAGACTTCTCCCTTGCCGGAGATCCCTCCCTTGCCGGAGAGTTCTCCCTTGTCGGGGGATTTTCCCTTGGCTCCTGGTGAGGCTGCTCGGTTCCTACACAAGTCAACAAGCAGATATCAACAAAGACAAGTACCCGAACATGCCTCGCAGCAGAAAGTAAACCGTACACTTATGCTGGGGGCTGCCATGGAGGAAAGTCGCCAGGTCCGGCAAGCTCGTCTCGGGCGCGCCACCCGCTGTCGCGGTGGGCTCGTCCTCGACGACGATCACCGGGGCCTTGGCTCTCTTTGCTGCTCTCTAAGCCAGAGTACTGAGAAGGAACAAATTCAAAGCAAAGCAAATGAGATACAAGACCAACAGCAAGAGTTGAAGAAATGCAAGTACAACAAGAGAAGCTTACTCTTCTTCTTCTTCCTCGTCGGAGCTTAACGCGGAGAAGTCAAAGCCCGGCGCGCGCCCGGCGCGAGGAGGCGGAGGAGAAGCTTCCCTTGGCCGCTTGGCGGGAGCAGTGGCGGCGGTCTGAGACGACCCCGCTCTGGCTGTCGGCGCGGCGTGAGTAGCGGCAAGGACTGAAGCGGTGGTCCGGCTAGGCTCCGCTCCAGTTGCCGTCGTAGCATGAGGCGCTCCCGCGGCAACGGTGTTTGCCGTGGTCGAGCGTGTCACGCGGCGTGGCGACTGTTGACCCGCTTGCCGCTCCGCCGCATCACCAACCTTGCGGAGGCGCCTTCTCGGTGGGGATGGAGGCTCTGCTTCTGATGGGCTGTCCGAAGACGAGGTGGAAGAAGAGTCGATTTGCAACGAGCCGCTCGCGTCCTTGGCGGGCTCGCTCGGCTCGGGGGCTTGCCCGGCAAGCCCCTCCTTGCCGGCAGGCTCCCCTCGCTCGGCACGTCTTGCCGCTTCTGCTGCATCGGCCTCCTCTGCAGTGAACCCGAACTCACCCGCGGCTGCGGCTGCCGCTGCCTCCTCCAGCCTAGTGGCGATGAGCGCCATCTCCGCATCCGTGGTGTCGCGGGTGAGGCCGTCCTTCTCGTCAAGACGGACTGGCACCTCCACCAAATCGTCGAAGAATTGCTGCACGACCTCGTCTGCAGGCTCCTGCCAAGTTGGCACAATTCCGTGCGAGTCGCACTCCGGCATCATTGCGCGGATGCGATCGAGCGAGGAATTGTTGCACAACGGCACAACGCCCCCCGGCAACCTGAACACCTCGTGATGTTGGGGGTCATATTTGAACAGCTCCTGCAGCATCGCGTCGAGCTCCAGGACTGTGAAGTTGTAATTGAGGCCTGGCCGCAGCCTCATGATGTCTGCCGCGTTCTCGAACTCCCAAGTGGGCCTCCCCCGTTCCTGCAAGGGGGCGATGCGGCGGCGAAGGAAGTCTGCGCCTACAGTAAGCCCGGCACGCCTGAGGCGCAGGATCCTGGTGACGGCAATCCTCAGCCTGTCGTCCTCCGGGGCCACGTCGCTCTAGTCACTACCGCGCGCCACTGGGGTTCGGCGCCGGGTGGTGAAAGGCTGCGGGCTCTCCTCGACGATCCAGCACCAATCAGCCCTCCACTACTCCCACTTGCCGTGGAACTCTCCCTCCAGGTAGGTCTCCTTCTTGCCGGCCCTCGAGATCCAGGCGATTCCGCCGGATAGAGCCTCTCCTCTCTCTACTCGGGGAATGAAAAGAAGTGGCGGAAGAGGGCTACGTTGGGAAGGACTCCGACAAAGTTTTCGCAGAGGTGTGCGAAAACTGCCATTGTCAGAACGACGTTGGGGGTGAAGTCGAGGAGGTGGAATCCATAGGTGTTCATAATGTCGCAGAAGAAATCCGAGAAGGGCGGGCAGAGCCCGCAATAAAAGAACAACGCGAAGAAGGGGTACCCATTTGGAGCCTCCTTCCAAGCGGCGGCTGGGAGAACCTTTGTGCGCGGATGCGCGCGCGTCTCTGCCGACCAGAACAGATAGTAGTTCTCCCTCAGCTCCTTCGCGCCGAGCTTGGGGGGGAAAACGGACCGCTCCTTCCGCAGCGCCGCGAGCCGCTGCGCCTCGGTCGACTTCACGGTCTTCCCCTTGTCGGCTTTCGGAGCCATGGCGGAAGCAGTGGAGGAGGCCGACGGCGTTGGTGATGCTGGTGGCAATGGGGGGCGGGGCGCTGCTCTCTCTCTCTGCTCTGGGAAGGCGAGGGAGCGGCGGAGGTTTCTGAGATTGGGAACGACAAAGGGCGAGTGGGCCGACTGCCCCTGTTTCCCCTGCTTATAAAAGGGGAGGGGGCGGACGTTCCGCATTTCCGAATAAAATAACCACCCACGATCTCGCCCACGACGCCGCGTTTGACGCGTGCCGTTCCGGGCGTGCGTGGTGGAAGCAGAGAGATATGCGGCGTGACCTAGGCCGCGCGCGCCCGTGCACTGTTTTGGGCCTGGCCCAGCAGCGCTCGGCAACGTGTATGGCCCAGGCCCGGGGGCTCCTGTCGGTGTACTAGAGTAGGGGTACCCTAGTATCCCGAACTTGTGCACGGGCAGTCGCAGCACCCCGCGGCAAGGCTTGCCGGGCGACCGCCAAGATCCTCCGTGGTTCCTTTGGAGCCATTCAACAACAAAGTACTCAAACCAAGACCCCGGCAAGAGGAGCTTGCCGGGAAGAAGACAAGACCCCGGCAAGTGGAGCTTGCCTGGAAGGCCAACCAAGGCGTACCAAGAAAACTCGCCGCGACGCGCCACGCGTCCCGGCAAGGCCCGGTGAGCGACAAGCTCCCGAGAACGACAAGACGACAACCGCGGCAAGGCGCTTGCCGCGGGAAACCCCCACTTCGTGCCCGCGCTCTAGCACACCCGCCACGTGCCGCTCTGGGACCTTCCCAAGCACACGTGGCAGGAGGCCGTGCAGCTAGGGGTGCGAGGTGGCAAGCAGGCGCTGACAAGATAACCATCGTGGCAAACGGTGGCGTCCCTAGCGGTCCCTCTCGGTACTGTTTAGGCGACACAGACGGGCATTTAATGCCCTTGTCCCCTGCCGTCAGGGTTAGGTATGATAACACTGTAGCAGGTAGCTGTGCCTACCACAGCGCCTTTCCATTTTTGCCCTTTATCTCCGTTGCTATGTCGGTAACCCCTTGAGCATATAAGAGGAGGCCCGTGTGCAACGGGGAAAGGGGGGAGCTAGTTCGAACACTCACGCTCGGTCTTGCTAGCCGCCGGTGTGTACTGTAGCACTCCGCGCTCCCGAGCTAGAAATCAATACCAAACCACAAAGCAGGAGTAGGGTTTTACGCATCCGTGCGGACCGAACCTGGGTAAATCGCTCGCATGCTTTGCCTCGATCTGCTCTTTGCGCGACCTCCGCCCCTGCCGAACCGAAAGGGACCCGGTCCGCCGGTCCCATAGGTGCCCGTGGATCAGCAACCCCGGAAAAGGTTCGATGGCTCGTTTGATCATCAACAATGATGTTGTTTTCAGGGAAGCTTTGCTCCCCGGTCAACTTTTTTTGTATAGTGGCTTCGCTCTGCGTGCCAATTCAAGTGGTCGCCTTGAACAGATCAATAGCTACGCCCCTCGTCATCAGACCAGATTCAGGAACCTGAATTACATTGCTGATATTCGAGGAGACCTGATCTTTGAAGAGTTCACGGCCCCGGCCACTATCCCTCGGCTCCAAGAAGGACACCGATTGGATCCATCACCAGGCATTGTTCAAAGACCAAGTATCATACCTACCCTGACCGTAGATCCAAAACAGGCCACCTCATCCGAAGATGGGAGTTTGAAACCCACCATACTTTCTTCAACTACATAGCTCTTTGCCAGAGACCAAGGGGCGACCTTATCTTCGGCAAGCCTGGATTCAAGCGGGACTCTCCCTATCAGCGGAGAGCCGAACTCGCCCCTGGAGGCTAGCTCCGAATTGTCAAGGTCTGCGCCCATTGAGCACGGCCAGGTGTCATGTACCATGCCGAGCTCCGCAGGACCCAGTTCCTCGTCCGGCCTTCGCTTCTAAATGAGGCCCTAGACTTAATGCGATCTCTCTCCATTATGGAAGTATCACCTCCGAATTATGCCCAGCCCAGACTAGGGGCTGAGAGCGGGGAATTTTACTTCCGACCCACCACCCACTTAATAGCCACTGTCGAAGACTTAACCAACATGCTAGATTACACCTCCGAAGACATCGACGGTATGGACGACGATACCGGAGACAAACTAGGCCAAGACCCACCATTTACCAGGCAATGGACGGCCACCTCTACATATGATGTGTATATGGTGCATACACCTAAAAAGGATGATGACAACGGCAGGAAGAATCCGAATGAGGACAAGCATGTCAAGGCAGCACCAAAACATCGACGTCAGCGGCGCCACTAAAAATCGCGTCGCGAAAAGGACATCAATACTGGCACCGGAGACAATAACACTCTGGACGATGCCGAAGATCCAGAAGACCCCGCCGAGCCTGCGTCCGAGCAGGATGAATGGGAGGAGGGACAAGTTAACCCCGATGAACCTGTCGGGGACGAGGATTTGGAGGATAGTAACTACCTACCGGTCTCCGAGGAGGATGTCAGCCTTGGCAACAAAGACTTCATCATGCCAGAGGAGCCCCTCAAGCAAGAACACTTTAAGATACAGCTAATCAAAACTGTGAGGAGCCTAAAAAAGAAACAACAACAGCTTCAAGCCGAACAGGATACACTCAACGACAGGTGGACCTAGGTCCTAGCTGCCAAGGAATATGGCCTCGAGCGCACAACAAAGAGTTATCTGAAACATCAGCTACTGCCACAATTCGATGACGAGGCCCTTGAGTCAATACCATCAAGTTATAATCATGCTGATGAACCAGAACGACCGCCACGTGGTTGAGACAAAGCGGCTGCATATGCCGAACACCACACCGCACCACCTAGCTGTCGAGGCAAAGAGGTAGCGACTCCGGGCTACACCTACGACCTACACCAGGCCCGATACAGAGGCGCCGCATAGCCCTTATGCTTTACCGATGAGGTAATGCAGTACCGGTTCCCACAAGGTTTTAAACCCGTGAACATTGAAGCATACGATGGAATGATAGATCCCGTGGTATGGATTTAAGATTTTCTTCTCCATATTCACATGGCTTGTGGTGACGGTCTCCACACCATTAAATACCTCCCCCTAAAGCTAAAAGGACCAACACGACATTGGTTAACACTACAAAAAAAATACACTTCTGTGATGATACGTGTTTGTCAAAGTAGGTCATGTTTTCTGTCATGCATGTACATCCATGACGATTTTATGACAGAATCAAGATAGTCACACCTGTGATGTTATAGAAGTGTTCCATGACATTACCAAAATTATCATCATGAAAGTGTCCACTTCCACGACAATGAATGGCGCGTCATGGAAGTGTTTTCTTCAAAGGTAACCGACACGTGGCATCCACCGTAACAGGTCGCCGTTAAGCTATCGGGTTCGGTTTTGGATCCGATAACCCGTTAACAGTCCGGACCAATGGTAATTTTCCATGTGTAAAATTCTCATTGGCCAGAGGAAACACGTGTTGGCTCACCATTGGGAATGATGTCATCCACTCATTGGACAGGAGGCGCCTATGATACGTCGACACGTGGCACGGCCCAACAGAAGCCCATTCTGGTGAAAAGGCCGGCCCATTTGACTTGGCCAAAAGGTAACGGGCTGGCCCACGGAAAGCCTGTCAACGGCCTATTCGTATATAGCCCATTTACGGCCTGCTAACTCCCGGCCCATTACGACCTATCGAAATTAAGCCCACTAGCTTCATCTGGGCCGTCCAATATGATTCCCGCCTGTTATAACTTCTGGCCCATGTATGGCTCATGATGTCTTTCGGCCCATATGAGGCCCTTTGTAACTCTGGGCCCATTAAAGGCCGGAGATGAAACTGGCCCATAATGAACAGTGTATCACTTTATACCCATTATTTCATTGGTTGTTTCTAGCCCGTGTAAACTTTTGGCCTTCTAAGGGCCCAATTATCCTTGGGCTTATTTCTAGAAATTCGGTTAGTTACAGTCTGTTACTGGCCTGTTCCATTTGTGGGCCAAATTCAGCCTGTGGTTACATTCGGCCCGTTTGTGGCCCGTTATCCCATTGGGCTGTTTTCATAGTGTTATCAAACATGACCTATTAATGGCCCGTTATGGTCCATGAATAGTACAACCCATGTTTGGAGAAATGATGATACACCCCGTAGAAGGCCCATGGATCCTACAACCTGTAGAAGACCAATGGATTCTAGGCCCGTAGAAGGCCCATGGATCATACGTCCCATAGAAAGTCCGTGGATCCTACAGCCCGTAGAAGGCCCATGGATCCTACGGCCCGCAGAAGGCCCATGGATCCTACAGCCTGTAGGAGGCCCATTGTTACAACAGTCCATGTGTTGCCATGATTATTGTGGCCTAATTACCAAAAATAGGTTATTGTGGCCACTAGAAAAACGCAGAAAAAGAACTGCAATGACTACAAGAAAACAACTAAACAAGAAAATAAGGAAATAAATAAGCAAGCAACTAATGCTAGCCTATTACAGCTATTACACATATTACATCCACTAGTCATCAAAGTTCGCCACCAGTGCAAATATAGGGAACAAAGCAGCATATTACATACACTGGCCGTCAAAATTGGCCACCAGCGCAAATAAGCGCGGCAGCAAAACAAGTCCATAACTGAAACAACTTCAGAAGAGCTCAACACATGTTATCCTAGGTATCCACCATGCTGGCAATAAGCTTAGCAAGCTTATTGGCTTTGTCCTGTTTGGCGCTAAAATCCTCCAATGCTTGATGTTGCACCAGAAAGTATGCATCTGAATGCTCCAGGGACTTCTGCAGTCCTTATGCTTCTTGTCGCATCATAGCTGATCGATGTCTTTCAGCTTGTAGTTGAGACTCAAGAAGCCGGACTGATTCAGACAATGAGTTTGAATAGCTTGTGCAAGTAGTAGTGGCGGTAACTTGAACAGTAAACCAAGACAGGACTTTGTTGGAGACCACCAAGGATGTCTCACTATCCTGAACCTTATTTGCATTACTTCATATACCATTGCTTAATAAGGCACTCATCCCCAATTTTCTATCAGCTTTCTAAAAGAAGAAACAAGCAGACAGATAACATGTTTAGCATGTACTTGTATATGAAACTCATTTCGGTGAACCAGTTCATTAGTAAGGTGGACAAGACTAAACTACCAAGTCTTCTATTGCCAAGTTGTACATTATAAAAGCATCAAACAAACATATATCTATGTCCTATAGTCACTGCATTGTCTTGATCAAAATAGAGACACGGTTCAAATCATATCAGTTCAAGAGAAAGTAGCACTCAAAGAATACAAAGCGTGGGAAACTACACAACACAACAAGATTTCAGATGGGTACCACGGGTCTACATGTACAACAACACTATTGGCCCTCTTGTGATGCTAGTAATGTGCATGATATGAGAACTAAACTGTATACACAATTGAAATTGAAATCAAGAGAGCTATTTATAAGAGAAAACCTATTAAAGAAACATGCGTAAACATACCTGTTGTGCCATTGGAGATTCCATTGGATCATTCAATTTAAAAATAAGTTTGTATGAGTAAATAAAGTGATACAAGAGCAAATCAGTATGCACGATAGCAATGTAATCTTAAATGAGAACAGTTGTTCTTCAGGTTTAAGCACTTGTTCTACATGAACAGAGTATAGTAAGACGCAAGCCTATAGTACTTAAAATAAAATGAGCTCATAGACCTTACAACATTCTTTGTTCGGGAGTAGTACAGAACAAGGCGTTCCCAATCCTCATCCGGTAAATGTGACTCAGGAGAACATAAGGGAATTTGTTGAGTTTCTTTGCCAGTGAAGTGCGTTTTCTTCAGGTAATTCCAATACTGCCACCAAGCATTCTTGAAGATAGAAGAGTATTAGCACAGGTTACCTCTTCCTGAGTTTCCAAATCGGTCCTTATCTATAGAGAAAAATGGGAAAATTTTCTGTATTATAACCATCATGGAGGTAGAATGTATGGGACAAAGCAAAGTAATTGCCATGAATAACATTACTTACACAGAACTCCTAGACAAACACCTACAACTGGCATTTTCCTTCATCTCCAGTATAATATTTCCATGATGGGAAGATACACACATAGGATTTAACAACATCAAATGCGATAGATGCTAAACTATGAATGGCTGGTTGTGCTTCCACCACAGGAATAGGTGCGCTAACTGGTGGAGTTGGGGTTTGCCGTGGTAGTACAGGTGCTTTGGGCATTGGAGCTGCCTTACTAACTACTCTTGGTTGGGAGCTCTATGGTGGAGATGGTGTTGTGTCAACAGGCACTGGGTTACTATCTGCTGGGATTGGGGTTAGATTGGGTGAAGATGATTCTCTTTCCATCGCAGTAGGGGTAAAATCAGCGAGAGTCTGGATTATGTGTGGTAGGGTTGGTTCTTGTGCATGTACAACCGGGGTGCTATCTACACCAAGAGGTAGCATTGTTTTTTTGGAAGACTGTGTTTTTACTCTGCTAGATAGTATCATCACCTGCTCCAATTCAAATGGCTGATAAACAGGAAACATAGTTGAATGTACATACATTGTATGAGAGACGGATGCAATAGATAGTGTGGAAAAAAGAGGGCATGAAATAGTTGACATGTATATTGTTTAACTAAAACGGATAGCATGACATAATTTCACATATATGATGTCTATCAAAACTGGATAGCGTAGCATAAGATAATTCAAAGATATGATGAGTAACTAAACAGGATCACATGACATAATTCACATACATGTTATCTAAGTAATAAGGATCGCATGATTTAATTCACATATGTGATTTATATGCTAAGCATAGGGCATTCACATATATGATGTCTGAACTAAGAACATGGTGTTGAATATTGTGTGTATGATGTCTAAACTATGCAATGCAAGACACCATATGCATGATATGAGCAGTATAACCGTGCAAAGTTAGAGCATACACCTCGGTGGGGGAATAAGACTGGTCATCTGTCTCAGAATACATCTCTAAGGAGCTATTGGGACCCACCAAGAGATTTGCTTCGACAGGTAGCACTGTCTACTCTGAAGGCCTTGTTTTCACTCTAGATTTTTCCATCACCCACTCAAACGGCCGATTCACAGGAAGAGTAGTTTAATGTACAAACATTGTTGACAAATGGAAATGTAATGAAGAAAAGGATGGGCAAGATATGATTCAAATATATGATTCCTGGTTAAATAGGATAGCATTGCAGATTTCACATATATTATGGCTGGCTAAAATACATGAGAGTTCATAATTCCCATATATGATATTGAAACTAAACAGGTGGCATTACAGAACATGTCTAAACTAACCAGATGACATATATGATGTCGAACGTAGGCACTGAAGGCAACATATGCAAGATATGACTAACACCATCATGCCAAGTTAGAGAAAACACCTTGGGGGTAAATAGGAGTGGTCAGCTGTGTCTGAATCCGCCTCAGAACAGATATCTTCCTCTGGATTACAATATGGAGAGAGGGGAGGGTTTGCCATTGAACCCACCATGGAGCGATGTTTGCATGACATTGTATTGCCGTGCAAAACTCTTCTCTTTTTCTCTACATGTTCACCAAGACTGTGTACAATATCTGGCATGCGTACAAAAAAATATAGTAAGATTATGTAAGAAGAGCATGCAGAAATCTAGAGTAATGGTAACAACTAGTGGATGGATCCAAAAATAATGATAGCAGGCTGATGATTACTTTAATTTAATAAAAAATAGATGTTCATTGCTTTAGTATTTGTTTCCCACCCAAGATGAACACCATAGGCATACCCTAGGTGAACCAGATATTAGACAGAGATACTATTCATTGCTGCCTCGATATGTGCACCACAACTAATTTAGAACTCAAGTTTGAACATCAATTTGGACCTGACTTGGAGTCTAAGAGGTGAATAGGACAATACAGTAGCAGGTAATATTAAGCAACGCATAACATAAACAGAAACAAAAGAGTGCGACCTCTCTTGTGGACCCGTGTACTAGTCAGGTTCATCTGCTGAGTCGATGATGGTGATGCCGTTGTGGTGGGTGCCGGCAGCAGGGAAGGAGATGTGAGGCAGCAAAAGACGGTCAGGAGTCATGATGTCTTGTAACGCCCCGGACACACCCACCGGTGGTCGTTACTCCTGGCGGGATCTAGACTGACCCCACAGACCAATACTAGTCTTTTCTGCGCACTTTTTCCTCACTTGTGCGGAACCGGGAGCAACTTCTTGGTCGGTCACCCATCCTGAAACTACTCCAAGCTGAGCACGCTTAACTTTGGAGTTCTTTACGAATGGGCTCCCGGAAAAGAAGGAATTCCGTATTCATATGAGTAGTCTATCATCCCTAAGAAGCCAGGCCATCACATACACCCCCACTCAGAGGAACCCACGTCCTTGTTGGGCCACAGGAATGTTCCATCTTGGCACATACGTCTGTGCATCCAGTCCGGTACATGTACCATGCCGTGTGCCACGACGGTTCACGAACATCATGAACAACATGACCGCGCACCTGTCCACAAACATCCGTGTAACCGCGAGGGTCGGCCCTGATACCAACTTGTAACGCCCCGGACGCACCCGCCGGTGGTCGTTACTCCTGGCGGGATCTAGACTGGCCCCACAGATCAATACTAGTCTTTTCTGCGCACTTTGTCCTCACTCATGCGCACCCGGGAGCAACTTCTCGGTCGGTCACCCATCCTGAAACTACTCCAAGATGAGCATGCTTAACTTTGGAGTTCTTTCCGAATGGGCTCCCGGAAAAGAAGGAATTCCTTATTGATATGAGTAGTCTATCATCCCTAATAAGCTAGGCCATCACATGTCTGGTTTGGTGGATGCTTCTGTCGACGGAGGAGCTCAGGTGAGGTGGACAACGTCGTGACAGGAGCAGGAGAAATCACACAAAGTTTTCTTCGACACCTACCTGTAACTGAAGTAATTCTGTAAGGGCTCATTTGGCTTGCATGATTCTAAGAAAGCAGTGATAGGAGAAAAAACACTGGAATAGGTTAGGAATGCTCATGGGAAACAGAGCATTTGTGAACATAGGATTTCTGTCAACTTGGGTGTTTGGTTCATAGGAATTGGAGGAGCAGAGGAATACAAAGAAACATGGCCAAAATAAAGTGAAACCATACAAAAGTGTGTACAGTTAGAATGTTATTCTGCCACTAATGCACTTGGTCTTGTTTTCATGCATAGGATTTTGAAAAGTAGGTCCAGGTGGATGTTTTGCTCCATTCCTTTCAACAGAATGCATGAATAATTGAATAGTAGAGTGCCATAGGAAAATTTCATATTGCTATGTTTTTCCGTTGAACCAAAATAACCCTAATGGATCGACATGAATCTAGAGTAATAAGTGATGTGACAAGTGTACAACCTCTTTGTCGTTGCCGTGTTGACCTCAGCATCATTGGGTTGGTCGCTGAAGAAGTTGAGGCGGAGGTGGCTGTCGGAGGTGTGGAGGAAGATCTGAGGAATCTATAGACGGCGTCCAGGGCACTGCTTTATTGTGATGGATCGTTCCTTCATTGGAACAGCTCCGGTGAGCCGTAAGACGTTGAGGCTGAAGCAACACAAGACATACATTGTAAATCTAAAGTGGGATTCTAATAGCATCTACTATAGATGATGTAAAATACATTACCACCAAAAACCACCTGACTACTACAGATGAGGTAAAAATTGTTGACTCTGAACTTAACTGTCGAAACTAAAATTTACTGTGGAATCTGACTGTTACTGTTGAAACTGAATGCAATGGTAGTAGAAAGGCACTACACATGTAGTTTAGGGAGGGCCTGCAGTTCATCTTCAACCTACAACCCCCTGAGCCACCAGCCACCACCGGCCGAACGGCTAGCCCCCGCGCCGCCTTGCCGCCCCGAAACAACTCCCCACCGCCGGACCTCCGCCGCCCCAGCCATCCCTCTAGCCCCCACCCCCCGCATGCCAAGGTTTTTCTCCGGCGATCCCCACGCCACCGCCCCACCACCATGCCCCCCACTATCGGCGACCATCACCCCCACCCTGAACCCTAAGATAGATAGTGGGGTAACTCTCCGGCGAGCCCCCTTCCCGTTGTGGGTGTTTCTTCCTTAACTCTGGGGAGCCCCCCCCCCACATCCTAAAAATCGACAGACCCAAAAGTTGATTCAGTCGACTGAAGTGTAGCTAAATCGGAGTAGAGCAGCAGCACGAGCGAGGGGGAGAGCAGTAGCTGCGCGAGCAAGCGAACGAGAGCCGGAGCAGCAGTAGCAGCGCGAGGCGGAGCAGCAGTAGGCGAGCGAGCGAGAGAGAACCGGAGCAGCAGCAGCAACGCGAGCGAGTGGGAGTCATAGCAGCAGCTGCACGAGCGAGCGAGAGCCGGAGCAACAGCAGCGTGAGCGAGCGAGTGAGAGCCGGAGCAGCAGCAGCAGATCCGGCTCGTATGGCTGTCGCCGCCAAAGGGGCCACGCACTGGAGGAGAGCGGCCGTGGATATGTCGCCCGTGGTGCCGGCTTCGAGGTAGCCGTTCCATGTGGGTGCGAGATGGAGCACTGTCGGCACCGACAGGTCGAGTTAAGGAGGGTGTGATGCGATGAGTGTACAACCTCTTTGGTGGCGCCGAGTAGGCATCGGCTTCTTCCGAGGAGTCACTGAGGATGCTACGGTTCCGGTGGGGCGGGTTAAGGCGGTGCTGTGGGGATGGAGCAGCCGCGATAGACGAGGCGATGGAGCAACAACTTGGAGGTGGAGGACGGGGCGGCTGAACCGGCGGGACGATGAGATGGACGGAGGATCCTCATCCGGGGAAGTCGATGAGGGACGTCGAGTTATTGCGGTGGACGACGTCGTCAGGGAAGAGGCTCCGTCTGGGCAGCAGTGAGGTGGCGGACGAAGGAGGGTGGGGTTTCGCGGCTGGAGCGGAGAGGTTATGGCGGCCTGGGATTTCGAATGGCGAAAATGAGGCAATGGGAGGGGGAACCATGACTTAGGGAAACGCTTGTCCAAAATGTAGGGTGTGTTACAAAAGTACCCCCACCGATTTGAACTAGCGGCCCTTTCGGCTGACGGTTAGAAGGGGGATTTTGGGTGTCGGGATTTGACAGCTTGAGGGAGTTTTCACACGCATTGTAATTTCGGGATAGCAAGGCGCGGGTTGTGAAGGCGCCAGTTTTGGGAGCACGATATATGAATTTTCTGGATATAACAAGGCGCGGGTTGAATTTTAGGGACAAGCCTAACGTGTAATATTGTACTTCTATGTACGAAATCAATTCGCACTTCCCTCGGCGAAAAAACGAGAATAATAAAACTATTCACACCAAACAAAGAGAGAGAGTCATGTCCCATTTTACTATACAAATGCTATTCAAAACAGAGTATGAATCCATGTTATGTCGAATTAAATTTTTTCGCTGGCTATATAATACATGTAACCTACTCATACCAACATTTTGGTGCATTCCAAATGTCTATACTACCTCTGCAATTTGAACTAAATTTGAATTCGTTTATCTATTTCAATAACAATCTACAATCATCCTTCGTGTGTTACCTTAACAACACACCACATGATTACTATAGAGATAGATATGAACTATGTGTACTATATGAACTCGAATTCAATTTTTTGAATGCACTTGATGTTGATTCCAAATAATAGTACATTTGATGTACTAACTATATATTCATAATCTAAACATTGTTCCATATGTACAACATGTTTATCACACAGAGTATAGCGCCCCGCCCCTGCATTATGACAAGTATTTAGCCCTGAGCTAAAAAAGCAATGCATTAGCCCAAATTATAATCAATATTATATATATTAATGTAGTATTAGCAAGATGCCCATGCGTTCCATGGAACATCAAGATGATCGAGGGGAGGCCTTATTTGCAAATGTGGAGAGGGGCATGGGTATCTTTTTTTCAAAATTGCCATAGTTTCCTTCCTATCCATCAAATATAAATTGGATGACCAATATTGCAGGATGGCAGGCACCATGATCAACAACTCTGTTTTTATAAGAGTAGAGATAAAATGTTTTTATAAGAGTAGAGATAAAATATATTAGATGTAGTATAACATGTTCATAACCACACCATGTGTATCGCCGTTATATATATTCCCGCATGCGTCAGTTTAAAACACTATGATAAATTGTTCAAATATCCAAATTCACTTTTTATAATGAATTATGATATCTATTCGTCTTTTACACCCACACAATCCTCTTATCTTTGCAGCTAGCGCTAACTTTCTCTCGTGCATGCACATGCTCGCATCCCTCTCACCCTCCCTCAGCATTCTCTAGCTCCATTGCGCAAATTCGTCTTTTCACTTTAGGTTGTTCACCCACGGTGGGTGTAGGCCCCCCAGCTCCTTCTTTACATCACACAACGATTGATATGCCTCTCTAGCCAGATGTGCCTACCATAAACACAAGCTTTCCCTCTTCTCTTCTCACCGTCCATACCTCACTCACACCCCTCTTTTCATCGATCTCGTACTCGCACACTCCTTCCCCCTTGATATAGTATGCCTCTTGCACCACCTCCTAGCTGCATCCCTCTCTCTCTATCCTTCTCCCGGGCCTTATTTGCTTCTAACACATACATGCATGTATACCGATCGATCTCCCTATATATACCTAGGTCTAATTTAACTATTTTCACCCACCCATCGATCGAGGTACCTCACAAGTTATGTCTTTCCTTTCTCTAACAAAGGACAATTGATCTTCCTATGTAGTTACGTCTACTTACCATAGCCATATCGTCCCACCTCATCATTCGTGCATGCCTCCTGACCCGTTTCTCACACGCATGTGCTCAGACAGGCCGCCATCCCCTCTCTTGTTGATATTGCAGGTGTGCCCTCCATTTGTCTAGCAAGCCTCTCCCACCATTTGTTAGAAGCAACTCCACCACCACTCCGTCCAACACTCTAGCTCTTTCTCTCTCCCAACATAATTCCTCTCCTACACATATGCTTGGATGCCGATCAATCTCCCTCAATACATAAGGTATGCCTCTCTCCTCCTCCACACATATACCAGCCATTGTACCTATATAGTTAATTAGGTCTCCCCCACCACCCCCACCACACACCAATAGTCAAGCGCTATAGGTAGGTATCCATTTCACAGAGACAAACTGCACCTGTCCCCTCTCACATTCCAGTAGGCCCGCCACCCTATATCTTTGACGTGGGCACACAAATTCGATGGCACTCTTTATTGATCGCGCACGGACACACACACATCATCCCTAACTTCAATTCTATGGATACCTCAAGCCGATGATACCTCCACTCTCTTCTCGTGGATCGCCCCCTCTATATATATGATATATCCAGGACTCTATTTCACACACATTGCATATGCTACATTTTTATTGAAATATCATCCACATATATTGCTTGTCTATTTCTCAACCCCTGCCCCCAAAAAGCCCTCACGAACCCACACACTATATCTCTCTACGTTTTATCTCTCTCACACACGTAGGTGGCGTACGTACACGAAGAGAATTGGTGCACGTACTCATGCTTCGTGCCCAGCCACACCCCTGCAGGTACACGGTGGAGGTCATTTCTATATGAAATGGAAGCCCATGTGCTAATTTGAACGCGTGTAGCAGTTCTTTACCTACGGAGGTCGTGTACCACGTGTGCACGAAACAAAGTTCGACTTGATGCGTTGGCGCATTATTTTTAAATAAAGTTATATCACTTAATGGCACGTACACAGAATATAAAATGATTTTTATGGAGAAAAAGGTAGTCCGCTACAATATATACAATGGAGCCTGCCTGCCTGGGTTTGTCTCTCTTCAGAGTATCTCACACAAGGCGTCGGTGGCCTCTCTCTCTCTCTCTCTCACCGTTGGTCACTGATCCGGCAGCATCCCGTTCACCGGTGGAAAGGGAGGATGTGCAACGTTTCTCCGTTCGACGGCACCGAGGCAGAACGTCCCGATCTTCGGTACCCGCTGTTCTCTCTAACCAAGCTCCAGCGCGGTAGGGCCTATGCCACCTGCTCGCTGCTGCAGTATGGGCAGATCCTGCCCGCCACCGCTCTCCTAGTTACACCCGACGACCCCTAGGTATACCCTCCGGCCTTGCTCCACTGCCCGTCTTCCCACGTCGCTGCATGTGGATCTTCCATAGTTCTTTTCCCAAAACATAGATCGTCCGGCGTACTTTGCATATTGCAATCTCATCCTCACAACGTTTTAGACAAACACAACTGTGATGTTATCTTCCTTAGACAAGGTATATGCTTCTTTTTTGTCGTTGTATGTGTCATCAACTGTGATTGGCCAGTAATTGTTTCCTTTCTACCTCTTTTTTTGCAAACAGGGCTATCCATTTCACCACGTGGCTATTGCGACCTTTTGGTGAACTGCACAAATCACTTTTTTCTTACGAGTCTTTTGTGAAGTTGTACTAAAATGTCACACGGGGAACGTCTCCACATTTCAATGTAACTGCACAAAGGGAGATTGGTTTTGCTCTATCCTCCTCATCCAACTCCGAGCCTAATCTTCTCCAACTATTTGCATAACCTTCTCCAACTAGTTAGCTTTAAGAGAGACTGCAAAGGTGACCGGCTTCTATTTGTGTGTTTATTGTTCCAACTTCAGTCCTCTATTATTGAAATCACACTTAATATCTTTGGAACATGGACGCTCATCTCTAATTTTAGTGGAACTGCACAAAATGATTGGAATGTTGCATGCTCCAGGCATCTACTTTTTTTCCAAGCATGCCTTGTTGATTTAGACAGAGATGGGGGGACATTGCTGCCAATGAAATCATGGATCAATTTTAATTTAACACCTTCTCACAACTTTGTCTTACGTTCTGATGTAAATATTAGCTTTGATCTGCTAATCATTGAGATGCATTAGCAAGGAAATTAGTTTTTTATTGTTTCTGAAGGAGCACGGATGGCAAGACACATGAAACAAAAGTTGAAAGCTCAGAGCATTGTACAACTTCATGTCGCTGGAAAATTATTTGTATAGTACGTCAATTATGTCACTGGAAAATTATTTGTATAGTACGTCAATTATGATAACAATGGAGGGAGTTGTGCACAACCACATGGGAGACTCAGCCCGGTCGTTGCGCCGCAATAATAGTGAGTAATGACTAGTCAAATCATAAACCCCACCTTTCCCACTGTAAGTTGCTCGGAAGAAGAAACCATCAATACGCTCTTCTTTGAATCCGCTCATACTACTCCCTCCATCATTGTTTATAGAGCGCACTACAAAAAAAATATCACTGGGACCAAGGCGACTAGCGATCGGCTTGAAAATTAGCATTGGTAGTTATAGCACGGCGTCTTTTACTAGAGGAAATAATGCATACACACATGCATGCAGTGCTTCCACCTAGGGTACACACATGCATGCACTTACTCCACTCCGTATTACATCAAGAGAAAATTGTGGACTTGATTGCGGTTACCACGTCCTAATTAATTGAGCATTAAACCAAAAACGTCTACAACCTCTCTGGTGGTGGAAATGCACAGAGAGAAATGCATCAAAATAAGGCATGCCCTGTAAACTGTGACGAAGGGTGTTGGTGTCAAAACCGGCAGATCTCGGGTAGGGGGTCCCGAACTGTGCATCTAGGATCGATGGTAACAGGAGATAGGGGACACAATGTTTACCCAGGTTCGGGCCCTCTCTATGGAGGTGATACCCTACTTCCTGCTTGATTGATCTTGATGAATATGAGTATTACAAGAGTTGATCTACCGCGAGATTGTAATGGCTAAACCCTAAAACCCTAAAACCGTAGCCCTCCGGTTCATATAGACACAAGAAGGATCTAGGTTTACACAAGGTTAGTTACAAAGAAAGGAATATTCATAGTTGGTCGCCAAGCTTGCCTTCCACAACAAGGAGAGCCCCATCCGGACACGGGTAGAGTCTTCGGTCTTTGTATCTTCACGGCCCAATAGTCCAACCCATATCCAATAGGTCGGACACCCGAGGACTCCTTAGTCCAGGACTCCCTCAGTAGCCCCTGAACCAGGCTTCAATGACGATTTGTCCAGCGCGCAGATTGTCTTCGGCATTGCAAGGCGGGTTCCACTTTCCGAATACTCCAAGATAGTTTTCGGATAAAACGAAGGTGTCCGGATCTGTAACACAAGTACCCCACATGACTGCAGGGAATATAATATTTCACGAATCCCTATTTGCTGACAACTTTTCACAAGATTACATCACGTCTGTCCGGCCATTATATTGAACCGTTTTTGTCTGTCGTTCCGTGTTTCGAGATGCGGTTTCCATTGGCACATCTTGTCAAAGCAGACATCATGCCCCCTTATCACGGGATTCTCATCAATACGGGTGTGGGTAACCCAACCATGTCGTTTACACAGCCCTTGGGAATAGGCGAGTTTTAGGGCGAGTGGGGAGGCGTTCGATATTCACAGCCTTTATAAGGGGATAAGGATTCCCCTCCTTCTCCCACGCCTTCTCTCTTCCTCTGCCCTTCCACTCTTGAGCTCTAGAGCCCAAGTTCTCCATCTTCCCACTCGAGCAAGCACTCAACCATGTCCGGATTAGGAGGTCAAGGCAAGTGGATGGCCTCCTCTATCAAGGACAAGGTCATTACCGAGCTTCGGGCGGCCGGGTATCTGGCGAAGGAAATTGCCCACCGTCTTCCAGCCCAGGGGCAAGTCGTCCCCACACCGAAGCCCAACGAGAGGGTGGTATTCATCCCTCATTTCCTACGTGGGCTAGGGTTTCCACTCCATCCTTTCATCCGCGAGCTGATGATCTATTATGGGCTAGACTTTCATGATCTATCCCCAAAATCTTTCCTCAACATCTCGGTGTTCTTCATCGTGTGTGAGGCCTTCCTCCGTATCCAACCCCAATTCGGGTTGTGGCTCAAGGTCTTCAACGTGAAGCTGAAGGTGGTGGATGGCCAACACACGGAGTGCGGAGGCGCCATGGTAAGAAAGCTGACCAGTGTCTCCTGGCCAAAAGGCACTTTCATGGAGACTGTCAAGGAATGGCAGAAACAGTGGTTCTACATCATAGAACCCCGTGGCGCCACCTGGGCCGCAGCTACCGAATTCAACTCCGGCGCTCCCATGTGACTCACCTCCTGGGTGGAGAAGAGCTCGAATTGGTCTTTGCCAGACAAGCTGATAGCACTGTAGACGTGTGTGCAAAGCATGGTGGACGAAGATATCAAGCTCGTCGATGTAATCCAGGTGATGCTAGTTCGCTGGATTCTCCCGTGACAAAGTCGAAGTCGCCCTTTGTGGGAGTTCAATCCGAAGAAGCACCATGCCCTGAAGAGGCTCTTCGAAACCACTCACGAAGATGCCTGGAAGTTGCTCTTAAAGGGCAATGAGACACCGCTAGCCACAGACTCGGACCGCGGGCATGACATTAACCACCTTGCCAACGAGGTATGTTTCTTATGCATCCTTTACTTGCTTGTTTCAAGGATGATATCTGAGCTTTTATTATCAATGCTTCTTCAGGAATGGATGGAGAGGGTGAAGCGTATCTAGTGTCTGGCTCCGCTGCCTGAAGAACTAGTCATCCAGCGTCTAGCGGAGATGCTGGTGCCGGTGCCCTATAAGGCGCCGAAGAAGAAGGCCAAGGGGGTCCGGAGTGGCCCCCGCCGCAAGGGCGCTTCAGACGTGACGTCCGAAGACAAGACCCGCTCCTCCGCCGCCGAAGACGACGACGATGAGGAGGAGGAGGAGGAGGAGAGCGACTCCCCCCCTGACGGGGGGAGGAAGAAGAGGCTGGTCTCCACAAATCTGGAGGTGGAGGCGCCCAAGAAAGGGAAAGGCCCTCTCATGGGCAGCTCCTCGTGGGGCGTCAACAGCAGTCTGGAGCGACACCCCAGGAACAAGCCCCTGGCCGCATCGTGAGTACTAAGAACCCGTACACGTCCATTTATCCGGCCTTTCCACCTTATGGTATTTTATATGGTTTAATCATGTTATTGTAGTCTGGCCCACGATAGCTCCCAGCGATCCTCATCACGAGGCTCGTTGGACTCAAAGGAAATGGCCAGTGAGACACCGCCGGTCGCTTACTCTCCCAAGGCCAAGGGAGATGACAAGGTGCTGTCCCAAAGGACCTTCCCAGGCCAGGGAGAGGTTTAGGAGGCCGTCATCGAAGCGCCGGAGGGCGACACCTCGGCCGCCGGGCACATGGGGGAACAGACCCCCATGGAGACTGACAATGGGGGCCGTGCTCAATTCGGCCCCCTCTGAGCACGGATCCGGAGACCCATACGGCCCCGGAGTCCGACAAGTAGCCTCCTTCAAGAGAAGAAGGTGTCCCCGTCCCGCCGGCGACCTCTGTTCATCCAGAGGCGCCGGATAATCTATTGGAAGCGCTATGGGGCGCTTTCATTGTGGAAGAACACCGTATCCTTTGGGTACGGTGATTGACAAGGTTCAGTCCGTTAAGAGTGGACTGACCGAAGCCTGCCGGCCTACTGACAAGTTTTGAGGTAAGCGGCGTTAACCGAGAAAATCCCAATATAGACAGTAGCCCCTAAGACACTGTCCAGTGTTCGGAAAGAAAAGACGGACATAGGATCAATTAAATTTCGCAGGAAGCTAACCAAACTGTGTTTAATTGGAATAAGCAGGCATCGCTGCTGGCCGCGACCTCTCACACTACCGAACTCTCCGGACTAAATCAAAAACTGGAGCGGGCCGAAGAGGAGCTCGGCCAGGCGAGGAAGCAGCTGGAGGACCAGCACGGTATGTAGTAACTCGTTATGTATACTGACCTTAGTGTCATGATATATGTAGGAGCGACGAGTGAGGTAGAGGCCCTAAAAAAGGCCCTGGCCGAAGCTGAGGGGAAAGATGTCAAGTAGCAGGCTGCTCGTAAGAAGATTAAGGCCAGGCTGAATGAGGTCCATCAAGAGCTCCAAGATGCTGTGGAGAAGTATGAGGCATTGGAGGGAGATGTTTCGGCTCGAGAGGCCAAATTCTCAAAGGCTCACCAAAGCGTGGAAGCGGCCCGGGTTGAAGCCCAGGGTGCCCTCCTGGAGATCCAGGAGGCCAAGAAGATCGTAGCGGATAAGGCATTTAGTATGCGAAGAAAGTATGTGAAGAAGAAATATTTCCTACTAACCCGGATTCGGAGTTCTCCAGGGGCATTTGCGGATCTGCCGCGCAGTGTGTCCGACACCGCGGAGTTCTTCCGGGCCGAAGAAGGGAGCTCAACGGAGAAACTGTTCTGGTCGCAATACCTTGTGCCAGAGCATCCCGTGCCCTGCATCGATCAGCTAAAACAAACTGGTTGATCTGCATAGGGTGGCCGAACTGGCCATGAAGGATTTGATAATCCCGCTGTGGCCTGCCGAAGCTATGCCCGGCAGTTACTTCGGCCTTGTGAAGCGGCTGGAGAACGCCTGTCCTCGGCTGGATGTCATCAAGCGATTGGCCTGCATTGAAGGTGCACACATGGCCTTCGCCCGAGTCAAGGTGTGGTGGGCGAAGATGGACGCCGTCAAGCTGACGACTGAAGGGCCGGTAGAGGGAAAGGAGCACTGCACGCCCGAGCGGTATTTTGCGGACGTACTGGAGGGGTCTCGCATTGTAGCAACACAATGTGCGCAAGACATTATTTTTGAATGAATACATTCATGTTGCCTTTTCCTTGCATGATGAAACAAAATCGCTATGTAATATAATGTTTTGTTAAAAAAATTCTCCTCCCGTGCGGCTGTCTTATGTGAAATCTGAGAGTTGGCCAGTCGTCGGCTTCTGCCCCCACGTAGGAAATACGGGGGTGTTCGGGATATAATCTAAACACTCTTGATCCAATTGTGTGGTCCTCGAAGGAGGTGTTTAGCGCGACGAACCAGGCAATTGGACTATGCAGCTTTAGCACCCTCACTTAGCCATAGGAGTTTGGCAATAGAAATATAGGCGCAACCCCTAGTATCTGGACTAGGAAGCTGTAAACACATGATCGGGTAAGTACCGATCCCTCGCATAATGCGGAAATAATCACTATGGATTTGAGGCCTCTGAAGAGCTAACTGGCTCTGGCCGCATCATGACAGTCAGTTTTCGGCTTTCTCTACTGAGGTGCTCACTTGGGTAAACTAGGGCACAATCGCAGTAGTTCTCCCTTTACTACCCTAGTTGATACAACGGAAAGTAAGGTAGTAAGCACAGGAGCCGGGCAACCTAACTATTGACCAAAGACATGATTCGGAGCCAATGCTGCATAGTGTTCGTACTTTTGTTGTCATGTTGTGCGGCGCTATGAAGCCCCTGCCAAGTTGAAACGCACGAGAGTGTATGGATGTTATCTGATAAAGTTACCAGAAAAGAAAAGACAAAAAGGAAACAAAAGAAGAACAAGTGGTAAGCTAGGGTCGTAAAATTTGGGCCAAAAATTGTTTCTATGATAATTTCATTGGTGCGTTTAAGCGCATCTTTACAAATAATGCATCAAGCAGAAGGCTATTTACTATGCCTTAACCAAGGGAGAGTTGCGTGTGGGTCATGAAAACAGGTAAAAAGGGGTAGTTAAAGAAACCACCTAAAGATTCCCCAGTACGTCCATGCTTCTTGTCGCCTTGGTGTTTTTATCCTTCGAAAAGAATCGATGGTCAAGCCGCCAGAAAAGGCCTATAAAAAGGAAGAAAGGTAAAAAGGAAATAGTGAAATTATGTGTGTCCGAGGCGGTCAAGCTGTATTGCGGATCACAAGCTGATTATGCCTCCATAATTGTCCATGGTACTTTTAGTGCATAATTATGTATGCGCGGTACAATTGCCGCCACTTGGTCAGGACTGGGACGGAGGACAAATTGCTAGTCGAGCTCTTGACGAGCCGAGTTGTCCTTCTTCGGGATGGTTCGGACTCTCTTAACAGAGTCCGGGGGATCGGCCGCCAAATTGATGTTCTACTTGAAAAGGCCACCCCGTACCTCTGCCGCTAAGGCGGCGGTGTGCTCCCCGGTGCGGAGGGAGCGTTCCGTGTTTCCATTGACTGTTATGACGCCGCGTGGTCCGGGCATCTTGTGCTTGAGATAAGCGTAGTGTGGCACCACGTTGAATCAAGCAAATGCAGTTCGTCCGAGCAGTGCATGATAGCCGCTACGAAAGGGGACAATATCAAAGATTAACTCCTCGCTTCCGAAGTTGTCCGGAGATCCAAAAACAACATCTAGTGTGATTGAGCCTCCTTGCCGGTTAATATGGCTTAATCTTTTTTTTGGGTAAGTGAGAGAGCTTTATTCATATATAAGCATTCTGTAACACCCACAATGCGGCTATATTTCCCACGTGTCGGGGCATGACTTATAGGCATAGCCGCATGGTAGGCATGTCGCAAGAGGGGTAATCTTTACACATCCCATGTAGTGAATAAGAAAGGGATAAAGAGTCGGCTTACAATCGCCACTTCACACAATACATAAATAGTCATACATCATCCAGAATATAATCAAGGTCCGACTACGGAACCAAAACAAAGAAAGACAACCCCAAAAGCTAGATTTCCGGTCGTCCCAACTGGGCTCCTCTACTGATCATCCGGAAAAGAAACATAGTAACGACCCGAATCCTCGTCGAACTCCCACTTGAGTTTGGTAGCGTCCCCTGCACTGGCATCATTGGCACCTGCATCTGTTTGGAAGTATCTGTGAGTCATGGGGACTCAGCAATCTCACACCCGCGAGATCAAGACTATTTAAGCTTATGGGTAAGAAAGGGTTGTGAGGTGGAGCTGCAGCAAAGCACTAAGCATATAAGGTGGCTAACTTATGCAAAAGAGAGCGAGAAGAGAAGCAAAGCATAGTCGAGATGCTAAAAGTGATCAAGAAGTGATCCTGAAGCTACTTACGTTCAAGCATAACACGAGACCGTGTTCTCTTCCCGGACTCCGCCGAAAAGAGACCATCACGGCTACACACGCGGTTGATTCATCTTAATTAAGTTAAGTGTCCAGTTCACTTCAACCAGATATTAACAAATTCCCATCTGCCCATAACCGCGGGCACGGCTTTTGAAAGTTCAAAACCCTGCAGGGGTGTCCCAACTTAGCCCATCACAAGCTCTCATGGTCAACGAAGGATATTCCTTCTCCCAGGAATACCCGATCAGACTCGGAATCCCGGTTACAAGACATTTCGACAATGTTAAAACAAGACTAGCAAAGCCGCCCGAATGTGCCGACAAATCCCGATAGGAGATACACATATCTCGTTCTTAGGGCACACCGGATTGTCCAAACTTCCGGTAGGCCAACCCAGAGTTGCCCCTGGTGGCCACCGGCGACTCACAAGTTGGACAAACACTCAGAGGAGCACTGGCCCGAGGGTTTAGAATAAAGATGACCCTTGAGTCCACGGAACCCAGGGGAAAAGTCTTAGGTGGAAAATGGTAAAACCAAGGTTGGGCCTTGCTGGAGGAGTTTTATTCAAGGTGAACTGTCAAGGGGTTCCCATAACACCCAACTGCTTAAGGAACACAAATCAAGGAACATAACACCGGTATGACGGAAACTAGGGCGGCAAGAGTGGAACATAACACTAGGCATAAGTCCGAGCCTTCCACCCTTTACCAAGTATATAGATGCATTAAAGTAAATAATATATAATAATGATATCCCAACAATATGCATGTTCCACAATGGAACAAACTTCATCTTCTCCTGCAACTAGCAACGCTATAAGAGGGGTTGAGGAAAAGCGGTAACATTGCCAAACAACGGTTTGCTAGGAAAGGTGAGTTACAGGCTTGACATGGCAATATGGGAGGCATAATATGGCAAGTGGTATGTATCGCGGCATAGCAATAGAGCGAACAACTAGCAAGCAAAGATAGAAGAGATTTCGAGGGTATGGTCATCTTGCCTGCAAAGTTCTCAGAGTTGACGAAAGCGTGATCCTCGTTAGCGTACTCAAGAGGTTCCTCAATCACGTACTCGTCTCCCAGCTCTACCCAAAGAAAGAACACAACCAAAGGACCAACAATCAATCACGGTGCAATGCACAAGCCACATGATGCTAAACATGGCATGATATGCGAGATGTGATATGCAATGCATATGCGTCCTCCAGAAGGGAAAGATTTATCAAGGCATAAACTTGGAAAACCAAGTGTGCCGCTGGAAATATGAGACGATTTCGGTCGAAATCGATATAAGGATCACCGGAATCGGATGCACGGTTTGCAAATGGCAAGCAAAACAAGAGTGGCACAATTCTGTGATTAACAGGAAGATGCCATCTGGAATGCAACATGAAACTAAGCTACTGCAGTCCAACATAACAACAAAGCATATGTTAGTGATGTACTCATGATGCTTGACAAATCATGAACACTGAGCTACGGCTAAATCAGACTAGAACAAGTTCAAACAAGCATGGCAAAAGTATAAAAAATATCAGCTTCACAGACTTAGTGAAAATATTAACATGCCAGAAATAACATCAGGAAGCCTTGTTTAGAGCAAGCAAGCAACATGCTACTGGAACATATCATAGCAAAACAAGGCATGGAATGAATATACTAAATGCATAGAACAAAAGTCCCTTACTGATCATGAGCCAAAAAGGCACAGAAGATATGATGGCACTCATGTAGTCATAGCAAGTTTTATTATCAGTTTCAGACTTAGCAGAAAACAGAGCATGGCATAAACAGAGTTATGAAGGCATCTTTGCGAGGTCAAGTCACTCATCACAAAGCCTTGCGTGACAAGATAAGCATACTAACAGCAAGAAGACATGTTCAAGAAAATAATCATGGAAAGAGCAAGTTCATAACATGCATGGATCAACAACAACAACCATGGCAAAATTGACTAACATGTAAACAATCTGCCAGGAACATTTTATAGCAAAAGTAGTGCAAGATTAAGACAAGCTAGGTCACTACATAAATGCAAACAGGGGCATGGATTGATAAAGCATAACCATATGTCGAAAACGTCCTTATTGGAGATACTCAAAACAAGGATGTATCTCACTGTAGCATCATGGTTACATGGCATCAAAATAACAGCAGGAAAATGACTTAGTAAAAACCTAAGTCCCTGAAAAAAGCAATATCACGAAGGCTACTTTGCATGCTTGTGCTAGTCGCCACACAGATCACAAAAATACATGGCAAGCACCCCTGTAAAGATGGCATGGCATAGTTCAAAACACATGTAGAGCTCATGCCCATATGAAGCACACATCAAATGTGACAAAAATGACAAATCGCCCTAAACTGATAAGTAGCAGCATTAAACAATTTATAGCACTCTTGCATCAATGATTAGGGAATCAAGATGATCTCAAACAAGCATACCACAATGGAATGAAATGAATAGCATCTCGCAATGAACATTATGATATATCATGTGCATGAAATGGAGCTACGGTCATGGAAATATGGCAATATGAACATGGGCGCATGAATCTGGAATCTTAGGACTTAGCCGTTTTTTGGAACTAAACAGACGAGCACACGATTGATAAAGTGTGCTTAGGGCGGGGTATAGCGGGATGCTCACCGAAGCGGGCCGAGGCCCAGAGTGGAGAGGAGGCAGGTGGGCCAGCGGAAGCGGGCCTTGCGAGGCCGTGGCCCACGAGCAGGCCACGCGCGGTCAGCGCGGCGACTGGATCGGGGCTCCTCCCGACCCCCCTGGCGGGCAGCGGAGGCATTAGGGAGCTCGGCTCCGGCGGCTAGCAATGGTGAGACGTTGGAGCACGGCAAGGAGGGCAGATCCGGCAAGCTCCATGCCAGATCTGGACGGGGTAGGGTCGGCGCGGGTAGGAGAGGACGAGGGACGGCGGCGCCGGAGCCGAGGTGGTGGCAGAGACGGGGCGCGGCGACGCTCCGGCAGTAGCGCAGGGCGGCGCTCCGGCGAGCTGGGAGGCACGATGGGACCGACGCGGAGGAGAGAGGCACTCGGGCGGCCGCGGCGGCTCCCGGCTCGCGCGGGCCCGCGATGGGCTTGGCAGGCGGCGGCGGAAGCAACACGTGGCACGGCGGGGTTGGCGCGGGAGGTGGTGGTGCTGAGGTGGCGAGATGGGATTGGCCAGAGTGATGTGTCCGGCGGACATCTCCGGCGCGGATGGACATGTCCGGCGGCGCGGTGGAGAAGGGGCTAGGGTTAGACCGCGAATTTGGACGGGGTGCACATGTTTATAGCTAGGAGGAGGTAGGAGTGTCCAAATGGAGTGTAGTTTTCGCCCACACGATTGTGATCCAACGACGGAGGACATGGGAGTGGTTTGGAAGGGTTATTGGACCGTTTTGTAGGGCTATTTGGCTGCAACACACACGAGGCCTTTGCGATTCCTCGGTTAACTGTTGGAGTATCAAACGGACTCCAAATGGAACGAAATTTGACAAGCTGTCTACCAGTGGTGTACCAAGGCCACTTGGCAAATCTCGGTCCATTCCGACAACATTTAACACCCGCTCACGAAAAGAGACAAAAGGGGTATGCCGGTGCACGTGGAATGATGGATTGTGAAACGGACAACGGGGAAAATGCTCGGATGCATGAGACAAACATGTATGACAATGCGATGCACATGATGACATGATATGAAATACATGACATGAAGAAAATGCAAAACAAATACAAAACCAACCACGAAGGGAATCCCATAACTTAAAGCCGGAAATGGCAAGAGTCGGAGTTACAAATATGGAAAGTTGGATCCGGGGCGTTACAACACTCCACCACTACGAGAAGATCTCATCCTGAGATCTAGGATGGCACTGGAGGGAAAAGGAAGAGGAAGATAAGAGGTAAAACAAATTGAAAGAAAGAATACCACGAATATGAACAAAGTTGAAAACACTCCGTTAGAAAATAGGAACGAGGAACAAAAATTACGACATCACTCTGGTTGAAAAGAGATGCAAGACTTGATAAGATGAAAAGAACTTGAGCAGAGGACACAACACTCCTGCTAAACGGATAAGCAAGGGAAAGAACATGATATTACAAAATGAGATGATGGGTCAAAGAGAGCAACACCACAATGCCTCTGGAACGTAAGAATGGAATGAAAAGAACGGAGATGAGAGAACCAACATCTCTCACAACTGAACTTAAGAGAGCACTCTTATGAAGGGTTGAACGGAGTTGTTGCAAATCGACAACAAAAGATATGATTTCCAATGGTCTTAAGGAAAACATCCCCAAATTATGACGTGAAGACCAGCCACTAACGAAATCAATCAATTGGATTGAGATCAAAAAGGAGATGAAAACTCCTTCATCGAGATGAGAAGCGAAAATTGGATCATAGATAAGCACCATAATGGCAACATTCCCAATGGAAGGCTTTAGGTGAAACTATACCAAGATAACTACAAGGAAGAAAATGATGGGTTTCAATATCTCATTCTTGACAACTTGCGAATCATGAAACACAAAGGTAAATTGTCAACAATGACATAACACCACCTGAAAAAGATAAGATAGAAAGAATTGCACTTTAGTATGCAAGATGTAGAATACTTGAACTCCTCAAAACAAGACATGTGTTGAACAACATGTTTATTTCATAGTATAGCTTGGCGGATCTTAGTTTTGAGAGATATCTTTAAGAACAATAGAAGAATGAAAAGAATCCTTGACGAACCACCATGTGGAGCCTCCATGAAGAACTCCGGATAGGAAAAGATAACATAAAAGAATGAAGGTTTGAAGCGAACAAGATTGAAGCCTTGCAATGATTAGATGGAGCTTTGCGATGATATAACGAAGAAAAACTTGGAACTCCTGAAAGAAAATATGAACAAATGAAATCAAGAATTTTGATGAACCTCCGGAATAAAGAATTAGATCACTTGGATGAAACAAGAATAAGAATTATGTTATGTGTATCCTTCACCAATTTAGATTGATGACAAGCAATGGATTTGGCACACTACTTATTCTCATTGAAAAGGATTAAAGAGCGATATAGCGCAAACTCAATGAACCACCGGTAGGGTTGGAAAGAACGAATGAATCTATCTGATAACAAAGTAAGAGAACTCTTAAACGAACCACCGGTAAGATTTGAGAACGAGAGCTGAAAGCTGAGAATGAATAAACCCAAAATGCTGGCCTTTGGAGAATCAAACTGAAAAGACTCTTGAATTGCTCCGGATGGGTGACAATAATTCTCACAATCAAAACAATTATGAGAGGATGGCAGCAAGCTTGAACTACGCATCACTGAGAGAACGGATAAGATATGGAGGAAAAACTCTTCTTCGGTCTTCAACTGTCGAGAATGACGATAAGAAACACCACCATGAATTTTTGAGGCACTCCGGAATGAAATTTTTTGAAAGGTTGAACCAAAAAATGAAAAGAATTTGAAGGGTCTTGGAGAAATACATTTGACTGATGACAACTCATTCTTACGTCAAACTTTGAACTGAATTTGAGGATAACTCTGGAAGATTAGAAGAGTCAGGTAAGATCCTGGGAAAAGACCTGTGGGTTAGGGCCCACTCAAAAGATACACCGTTGAAATGGTTTTGAAGAGAGATTGCACCGGTTGAATTAAATAGCTTGAATGAGATAACATCCTCGAAAGAGCTTGAACGAATGGATAGTGGAAACATGAATCTTCGAGATACTTCAACACTCCAGAATAAATGAATAACGAGAAGTGAATGATTAAGAGTGCACCGGCATGAGAACACATTTGAAATGAGAAAAGGATATGATTGACAAGGCTTGAATTGAATCCACTAGAGAAGAAAAAGAATGAAGAACAATGAACTTGTAGAGCATCTTCTTGAGAACCACCGGGTAAGAACATTGAAGCAAAATAATGAAGAGACTTCACACCAATAAAAATGGATGCTTGATTAAGATATATGAGTCCTTGATGAGAAGGGTGGGAGGGCGGGAAAACAAAGGCAACTTGGAAACGGGTGAAACAAACACCGTTGACGAAAACTGAGATTGGATCTTATGAATGGGAAAAAGGATAGGATCATCTTGAAGAGAATCACACCGGTTGGAAAGAATTGACATGACAACCTCGATGATCAAGAAGGATTGGTATTCATATAGAAGTGTGAGAACACCACTTATGGAATCAACACTTGACATTGAAGCAACTCGAATACCACAACTAAAAACAAAACAAAGGATTGTCTTGCAAAATAAGCCGGAACAAACATATGATAGACCCCATATCGTATCATGTATCTGTTGGAAGGATATTCTACGTGATACTTGAATTCCCACTTATAAAACTCCCGAAACTTTCTGGTTATGCAATCAGGTGTTGGGGATACGGGGGAAGCATAATATCTCACCCAAAACTAGCAAATCCTACATCCAGTTGTATCCATCCTTCAACACATAACCAAGAAACCTTCGGAAATCATTTACCTCAACCTTCGAAAAGCATCCGTTATATGAGTTATGGCAATACTCCCGAACTCCCGCCCCAGTACTGGGTGGCATCGAGGTTATCTCACCAACAACTGCATAAAAGAGATTTTCGATGTCGGCGAACTCAGGTATTCCATAACTGCAACGATAAAATTGTGACGACAACACCTCGGAGCTCAACTCCCCAGGATACTGCCACAACCCCTTAATGTCAGGAGGCACCAAGAACAATGTTCTCGTCACAAAACCATCGAAATGATTCCAACATACCCGCGTGATCCTAATTTTTTTTTCATGAAATTTGAGGAGAGAAGAGTCAAAACTTTACGTCAGGAGACCTCACCAGAGCGACGAAGGGACTGAGGAGTAAAAAGAATCCTACTCTCCGATATATATAATCCTAAGACTCAAAATATTTTCTTCTAGACTCAACAACGTCAGCGATTCGGTCAAGCAGGGGGCTCCTAAGTCTGGGAAGGCTCTGATTGGCAACTTGTGACACCCACAATGCGGCTATATCTCCCATGTGTCGGGGCACGACTTAGAGGCATAGCCGCATGGTAGGCATGTCGCAAGAGGGGTAATCTTTACACATCCCATGTACTGAATAAGAAAGGGATAAAGAGTCGGCTTACCATCGCCTCTTCACACAATACATAAATAGTCATACATCATCCAGAATACAATCAAGGTCTGACTACAGAACCAAAACAAAGAAAGACAACCCCAAAAGCTAGATCCCCGATCATCCTAACTAGGCTCCTCTACTGATCATCTGGAAAAGAAACATAGTAACGACCCGAATCCTCGTCGAACTCCCACATGAGTTCGGTAGTGTCCCCTGCACTGGCATCATCGGCACCTGCATCTGTTTGGAAGTATCTGTGAGTCACGGCGACTCAACAATCTCACACCTGCGAGATCAAGACTATTTAAGCTTATGGGTAAGAAAGGGTTGTGAGGTGGAGCTGCAGCAAAGCACTAAGCATATATGGTGGCTAACTAACGCAAAAGAGAGCGAGAAGAGAAGCAAAGCACGGTCGAGAAGCTAAAAGTGATCAAGAAGTGATCCTGAAGCTACTTACATTCAAGCATAACACGAGACCGTGTTCTCTTCCCGGACTCCGCCGAGAAGAGACCATCACGGCTACACACGTGGTTGATTCATTTCAATTAAGTTAAGTGTCAAGTTCTCCACAACCGGATATTAACAAATTCCCATCTGCCCATAACCGTGGGCACGGCTTTCAAAAGTTCAAAACCCTGCAGGGGTGTCCCAACTTAGCCCATCACAAGATCTCACGGTCAACGGAGGATATTCCTTCTCCCAGGAAGACCCAATCAGACTCGGAACCCTGGTTACAAGACATGTTGACAATGGTAAAACAACACCAGCAAATCCACCCGAATGTACTGACAAATCCCGATAGGAGATGCACATATCTCGTTCTCAGGGCACACCGGATTGCCCAAAGTTCCGGTAGGCCAACCCAGAGTTGCCCCTGGTGGCCACCGGCGGCTGACAAGTTGGACCAACACTTAGAGGAGCACTGGCCCGAGGGTTTAAAATAAAGATGACCCTTGATTCTGCAGAACCCAAGGGAAAAGGCTTAGGTGGCAAATGGTAAAACCAAGGTTGGGCCTTGCTGGAGGAGTTTTATTCAAGGCCAACTATCAAGGGGTTCCCATAACACCCAACTGCGTAAGGAACGCAAATCAAGGAACATAACACCGGTATGGCAAAATCTAGGGCGGCAAGAGTGGAACAAAACACCAGGCATAAGGCCAAGCCTTCCACCCTCTACCAAGTATATAGATGCATTAAATTAAATAATATATAATAATGGTATCCCAACAATATCCATGTTCCAACATGGAACAAACTTCATCTTCTCCTGCAACTAGCAACGCTATAAGAGGGGTTGAGCAAAAGCGGTAACATAGCCAAAGAACGGTTTGCTAGGAAAGGTGGGTTAGAGGCTTGACCTGGCAATATGGGAGTCATGATATATCAAGTGGTAGGTATCGTGGCATACCAATAGAGCAAACAGCTAGCAAGCAAAGATAGAAGTGATTTTGAGGGTATGGTCATCTTGCCTGCAAAGTTCTCAGAGTTGACAAAAGCGTGATCCTCGTTAGCATACTCAATAGGTTCCTCGATCACGTACTCGTCTCCCGGCTCTACCCAAAGCAAGAAAACTAGCAAAAGGACCAAAAATCAATCACAGTGCAATGCACAAGCAACATGATGCAAAACATGGCATGATATGCGAGATGTGATATGCAATGCATATGCGTGCTCCGGAAGAGAAAGATTGATCAAGGCATCAACTTGGCAAACCAAGTGTGCCGCTGGAAATATGAGATGATTTCGGTCGAAATCGATATAAGGATCACCGGAGTCGGATGCATGGTTTGCAAATGGCAAGCAAAACAAGAATAGCACAATTCTGCGACTAACAGCAAGATGCCATCTAGGATGCAACAAGAAACTAAGCTACTGCACTCCAACATAGCAACAAAGCATATGTCAGTGATGCACTTAATATGCTTGACAAAACATGAACATTGAGCTACGGCTAAATCACACTAGAACAAGTTCAAACAAGCATGGAAAATAGTGAAAAAGATATCAGCTTCACAGACTTGCCAGAAATAACATCAGGAAGCCATGTTTAGAGCAAGCAAAAAACATGCTACATGAACATATCATAGCAAAACACGGAATGGCATGAATCTAATAAATGCATAGAACAAAAGTCCCTTACTGATCATCAGCCAAAATGGCACAGAAGATATGATGGCACTCATGTAAACATAGCAAGTTTTATTATCAGTTTCAGATTTTGCAGAAAAGAGAGCATGGCATAAACAGAGTTATGAAGGCATCTTTCCAAGCTCAAGTCACTCATCACAAAGCCTTGCATGACAAGATAAGCATACTAAAAACAAGAATACATGTTAAACAAGCTAACCATGGCAATAGCAAGTTCATATCATGCATGGATAAACAACAACAACAACAACCATGGCAAAATTGATTAACATGTAAACAATCTGCCAGGAACATTTTATAGCAAAAGTAGAGCAAGATTAAGACATGTTAGGTCACTCCATTAATGAAAATAGAGGCATGGATGGATAGAGCCTAACCATATGTCGAAAACATCCTTACTGAAGATACTGAAAACAAGCATGTATCTCACTGTAGCATCATGGTTACATGGCATCAAAATAACAGCAGGAAAATGACTTAGTAAAAACCTAAGTCCCTGAAAACAACAATATCACAAAGGCTACTTTGCATGCTTGTGCTAGTCACCACAAAGATCAAAAAATACATGGCAAGCACACCTGTAAAGATGGCATGGCATAGTTCAAAACACATGTAGATCTCATGCCCATATGAAGCACACATCAAATGTGACAAAAATGACAAATCAGCCTAAACTGATAAGTAGCAGCAGTAAACAATTTATAGCACTCTTGCATCAATGATTAGGGAATCAAGATGAAATCAAACAAGCATACCACAATGGAATGAAATGAATAGCATCTCCCAATGAACATTTTGATATATCATGCGGATGAAACGGAGCTACGGTCATGGAGATATGGCAATATGAACATGAGCACATGAATCTGGAATCTCAGGACTTAGCCATTTCTAGAACTAAATAGATGAGCGCATGATTGATAAAGTGTGCTCAGGGAGGGCTATAGCGGGCTGCTCACTGAAGCGGGCCGAGGCCCAGAGTGGAGAGGAGGCAGGTGGGCCAGCGGAAGCGGGCCTTGCGAGGCCGTGGCCGACACGCAGGCCACGCGCGATCAACGTGGCGACTGGATCGGGGCTCCTCCCGATCCCCCTGGCGGGCAGCGGCGGCATGAGGGAGCTCGGCTCCGGCGGCTGGCAGCGGTGACGACATCAGATTACAACGAGGAGGGCAGATCCGGCGAGCTCCATGCCGGATCTGGACGGGGTAGGGTCGGAGAGGAGGCGGGGATCCCTGGTGGCGCGGGTAGGAGAGGACGAGGGACGGCGGCGCTGGAGCCGAGGTGGTGGCGGAGAGGGGGCGTGGCGGCACTCCGGCGCGCTGGGAGGCACGGTGGTTCCAGCGTGGAGGAGCAAGGCACTCGGGCGGCCGCCGCGGCTCCGGGCTCGCGCGGGCCCGCAATGGGCTTGGCGGGCCACGACGGCATGCGGGACGGGCCGCGGCGGAGGCGACACGTGGCACGGCGGGGTTGGCGTGGGAGGCGGTGGTGCTGAGGTGGCGAGATGGGATTGGACGGAGTGATGTGTCCGGCGGACATGTCCGGCGCGGATGGACATGTCCGGCGGCGTGGTGGAGAAGGGGCTAGGGTTAGACCGCGAATTTGGACGGGGTCCACATATTTATAGCAAGGAGGAGGTAGGACGTCCAAATGGAGTGTAGTTTTCACCCACACGATCGTGATACGACGGCGGAGGACATGGGAGTGGTTTGGAAGGGTTATTGGGCCGTTTTGGAGGGGTTTTAGGCTGCAACACACACGAGGCTTTTGCGGTTCCCCGGTTAACCATTGGAGTATCAAACGGACTCCAAATGGAATGAAATTTGACAGGCGGTCTAACGGTGGTGTACTACGGCCACTTGGAAAATCTCGGTCCATTCCGAGAACGTTTAACGCCCACTCACGAAAAGAGACAAAAGGGGTACGGTGGTGCACGTGGGAGTGTCGGATTGCGAAACAGACAACGGGGAAAATGCTCGGATGCATGAGACGAACATGTATGCAAATGCGATGCACATGATGACATGATATGAAATGCATGACATGAACAAAATGAAAAACAAAGACAAAACCCAACCACGAAGGGAATCTCATAACTTAAAGCCGGAAATGGCAAGAGTCGGAGTTACAAATATGGAAAGTTGTATCTGGGGCGTTACACATTCTTAGGACGATCAACCAAGAAACTGGTCACTAGGAAGCGAGGTACCTTGCAAAAAAAGAAGAAGGAAGCGAGGTGTTTCATCAAGCCAGCTCGTGGCCACATTCAAAGTGCAAAAAGCACGGTTCTCACAAAGATGCGCCACAAGGTTTGCTGACCTGTTTACATGTTGAATAACAAAGAAAGAGAATATTATCGATTACTCCTATTTGTAATAGGATATGAGCCAGAATTAAGCGAGAATTGTGGCAATTGTTCCATGCAATCAACTTCCATTATCACATGCGAGAACCCTCGAAGAGAACCAAATGTGTTGAAGATTGCTTTATCACATTTTAAAATAAAATAAGACTGCAAACGCTCCTCCATCCGGTTCCGAGTAGTAGTACATAACTCTATAGTAGTAGTACTAGTACTAGTAAACTTTGCGCTTGGTTGTTCGCCTCTTCGGTAAGTCGAACAATAATGGTACTATCATAGTTTATGCTTTTGGCAATCTGACATCGAATTAACCGTTGCACGTCCACCGCATGAGCGAGGGAGAGCTTGCATTAGTCAAAAGTTTCTCCTTGTCCTGCGAGCCACCGCGCGCAAGCTTCTCCCGTCCTGCAAGCTACTCCTCATTCGGCAAGTTGACGGGACACATCAAAGTAATGCTAGTCCATATTGCCACCCTTCCGTTTAATATGGCTTAATTTCAAACGAGATAAATACACTGTCTGTAACTGTATATTTGTAAAAATATGGTCAGTGAACTTCATAATACGCTCATTGCACTCAATATACACATTTTCCGGTGTTTATATGGTCACTAGCTCACCCTGGCTGAGTATGTGTGTGTATGCACAAGTAGGTTGAGCACTTGAGCATGACCGTGTGTGTTCCATCGTGTGCTCGGACATGCATGCATTAGGGCGTTGCGCGCGTTTTTGGGTCCATGTGTGTGTGTGACTGTTGCATGCATGCACAAGGTTGTAGTCCCTCACATTCACATGTTCATAAGTCAATGCTTTGTCAAAACCATGCATGCAAGGTTTAATCATTCGTTGTTCACGCATCCATTCCCGATATTCATACGTTGGTAAAGACAATTTCTTGAGGAAAACGAGCCCATGAATTGAGTACAAAGGGGACCAATAAGCCAGGACGGGGGGAGTACCAGTACTGAACCGGAAGGAAGAGTAGGTGCTAGTAGTACTACGTAACAACGTGTAGTAACAAAATTCCTCGATGCGCATCATGTCTACGTGTTATGCAAGAAAATAGAGATAAGTACAAGTGAGACTCAGGAACGGTCATACACGTAGGGGGAGTACATGTAGGGGCCACTAAAGAGCAGTCAAATCACACAGTAAGTGAGTGGGAAGAAGCAACCATCATTTCACTCTTCAATGACACGTACGAGATATAAAATTGTTGATATGGAGAGAAAAAGAAAACCACTATATATACACTAGCAGGAGCCTAAGCTACAAGCCTGCTTGCTTGGGTTTCTCTCTTCACAAGCATAGAATGATGGTGGCCACACCACTGGTCATAGATCCGGCCTGATCCCGCCGCTGGGGCTAGGGAACGATGCTCTGCGTAGACGCAGACGACATCGGCGAGGGAGAAAACCCATAGTTGGTGCGTCGCAATCGGGGATCCCCATGGTATGGGCTGATGCCGCGTCCCAACCGCCCTTCTAGCTACAGCCCGATGTCCGAGGTACATCTTCCTTTTGGAGCCGGCTTGCACCACTGCCGCAGCTCCCCATGTAGCTCCATCTCCGTGTAAATCTTCCTCTACTTCTACCGGCTTCTACTTGTGATGAGTTTATGTCTCATGAACTAGTGCCAGTACTATTATTCTAATCACAGTTCTTCAGTATCTTTGCCATCAGGGATGCTCAGCTCAATTTTAGTGGAACTGCACAAAAGCATCGTATGATCCGAGGGTGCCATCAGTCTTTCCTTCGACAAGTTCTACCTAGCTAGGAAATTAAATCATGTTTAGGGTTTAGGGTTTAAGTCATAGTGACCCCATCAGTAGTTTTTCTTTTGTACACGCTCTCACAACTTTTGTCTTTGGTTGTGAAGTAAATATTGGCTATGATATGTGAATCATTGAGTTGCATCAGCATGCGTGTTAGTTTTCATTTGTATTTGATGGAATGTTGTAACGGGGCAACCTTGGCGTAGGAATGAAAATGGAGTGGAAAGTTTCCATTTTTCCGGAGAAAAAATGGAAACACAGAGAAACCAATGTTTTGTTTCGTTGGATCGTGCCATCGAGCAAAACCAATGTTTAAATCACGTCTGTCGCATTCGTGTCTCACCCTCCTCCACGGCTCCACCCCATATGGTCGCTCGACATGCCACTCACTGCAAACCTAGTATAGATAACTTTCCCGCCTGCTTTTCGATGGATCGCGCCATGGATAACTAGAACTACTGGAAGAGATTGATGAGTTGGGGGAGGACAGCTAGCTGTAGCACGGACTCCCAAGAACTTTTTACATGCATGTGGTGGCCGACTATTGCGACCTTTGAACGCGGAGCAGTCACGTGCACCGGGAAACGGCACGGGCGACGCTCTCTCGCCCGGCGCCAGTTTGAGGTCGCGTCGGCTCTGGCCGGGCATGAATGCGGCACTGAACGTTTCAAGCGGGAAGCACGTGCGGGTGATGAAGAGGACTTGGGTTGGTCAGGAGAGGGCGTGGCAGCAGCCCGTACGCCTGCAAACAAGAGATGTTGTTACGTTAATATTGCTGCGTATATAATTAACAACATAAATAATGTGCCATTTGGACAAATATGATTAGAGATGGAGATGAATAATGTGCATGTCTATGTCTATGTGTGTGTGCGCGACGACTCTCGCGACTTGGAAGCGGCGGCGTGTTTTTGATCGAGTTTTCTTTCTTGGTATGGTAAAAAATTATCCGCCAGTTTTCGTTTATTTTTTCCGGGAACAGGCGTATTCTATTTAAAACCACTGCTATGGAGAGATTTTTTACTCCATTGTATATATAGCCTCTTGTTTGATAGGGTTTCTCGCGTCTCTCTCTCACACTCTCCATATCAAAACAAGATGATAGTGTCCACTCTATCTCTCTCCTCACCGGTGGTCACAGATCCGACTAAATCCCGTCTGGTGCAGGAGGTGAGGAGGTGCAGCGTTGACGTTGTCGCTGTCGGTGATGGAGGAAGCTAATGCGCACCGTCCTCTCGGAGTCGGTGCTGGCATGGACGAAGGTCCTCCGTGCCCTTGTTCGCTATCATCGTGTGGCCAGATCCTGCCCGCCCGCCTAAATGACATCTCGCCCACCTGAGGTATAACTTCTTGTACTGGTCTAGCTCCCCAGGTCACTGAATGCGGGTTTTCTTCTATGCGACTACTCCCCAGCTCCCCATGTACAGCTAGGGTTCGTCGGCTGGTCCAACATCACCTACTATTATAGAGGAAAGGCCACTCAAAAAGTTATCCTAGTTTATGCCTCAGTTGAGGTATACATGTTGTTTCGACAAAAAGTACATGGTGGTTGTGCAGTCATTGTCCATATGCTCCTATTGCTACTACTAATCTAATACTATCACTGGTTAAATGAATAAATGCTTTTTTTCTCGGGTATCCTAGTTTAGTTCCCATCAAGATAATCATGATGCTTCTATTTGTTGGTGTACTTTTCATTAATTCTTATTGACAATGGAGATGTCGCTGTTAATCTTGTATCACTGCCAAAACAAAGTAAGAACACTATATCGCTTTTTTACATTTTTGCAAACTGTGATGCGTATCTTCATACCCGAGCATGTCTTCCTCAATTTTAGTGGAACTGCACAAAATTGGATGGTCATTGTTGTTCCGCCTCACTGTCCTCTGCCACGTGGTTCTTCCTTACTTGAGCTTGATTACTGAGAAGAAACAGACCATAGTGAGGATTGGTTGAACTTCGTAGGTGCCTCACCCAAACTTGATGCCAAATGGATTATGCATCACCACGATGACCTATCGATGCTCATGGTTGCACTACTAGGGAAATGCTTATACAAAGGAGCTCACCAATAGCGATTTTTCCAACAACGCGCTGCTGCTAAATAACGGTAGCGCTTGTGCCCGAAGACCGCTGCTACTATGCATATAGCAGTAGCACTTTTTCCACAAAACATGCTGCTACTGTAATTACCATAACCGTTGCAAGCCGTGTAGCCATACTAGTAGCGCTCATAAGCAACAAGTGCTACTACTATTCTATGTAGCAATAGCGTTGTTGTATAACCAGTGCTACTGCTAAATAGCAGTAGCGGTGAGTTCTTAACAGCGCTACTACTACACTTACCATACCCACACCCACGCATCCCTCTCACTCTCCCCTCACACACTCTCACTCGCCCACCATACTAGTCCGCCGCCCACCGTCACCGCCGTCGCCCGCTGTCACCCCCATGCTATCTGCCTCCCTCCCTCCTTCTTTCGCCGACGTCCTCTCTCCCTCCCCCCACGACCGTCCTCTCGCGCCGGCGGGCGTCGCTCCTCCCTTCTCTCCCTCTTCCGACCGCCGCCCTATTGCCTGCTCCCTCCTCTCTCCTCCCTTCGTCCCCAGCCGCTCGAAGCCCACACTCCTCCCTCTTCCTCCTCCCACTGCCATCCTCTCTTAAAAATTTAGGTATCATTTTTTTAGTAAAAGAATTTAGTTGTAGAAATTGTCAGGTAGAGAAATATATTATGTTATGAAAGATTATTTTAGTCAATGTACGTTTTCTGAATAAAATTGAAAAAATAAGTAAATGTAGGTCTTTTGAATAGAATAGGAATTTTTCTAACTTATGTGAAATTAGTACATTTTTCTATGGTTCAAGAAGTAGACAGTAGGTAAAAAATGACGATAACAATGTTCTTAGGGTTTCGGAAACAAATTGCAGACGATTGAAAATTTTATTTGGAATCAAACTGTATATTTACTTGATACCTTATGGAGTTTCACTAATCCTAAGATGACGATAATAATGTTTTTGTTCATTTTTTGTTTCTGCAGAAATCAAGGACCCCTGCATCATCCCCGTCACCGAACCCCTCCGACCACGATCGAGGTGAGACCAGTCACCCCATGTTGTTAATTTAATTTTGGTATTTTAGGTTTTTAATCTTAGAATAATGTAGTATGTACCCTAGTGATGATCGAATCATGTTCAAAATGTAGGTTTTTAATTAGGTGTAGTTAATAGAATTTAGGTGTTTTAGGTGTATTTAACAGAATTCTAGGTTGATTCATTTTGAAGTGGACATGTCATATTTCGAACATGTCAAATTTGTTATTTTTTTAGTTAAACAAATTATTCCCACATTGACGTCGACAATGCCTATCCCACATCCTCGTCGTCGACTCGGCGGAGGAGGCCTGCTAGATCAGAGGGGCCATGTCCGAGACTGGGCTCCGCTGGGCTGGCACTAGGAGGTGCTACCTTCCAGGGGGCGCAGCTTGGTGAGGAGCCAGCCCGTGTTGACCCGAACCTTCTTTGGTGGCGGTCACATGGGCCAGTGACGGTGCGGAGGCTTGAGGACCCCGCTGAGGTGGTACGTCCCCGTGTCAACGGGGAGGACGAGCACGTCCATCGCTACATGGTTGCATTGGAGGGCAGGTTCTCCAATACCTGGCAGGTTCTTCAGGGATCTCACTGGAGCTATGATCCTGTGACGGTTCCTTCTCTTTGGGTGTCCACCGCCCGTGTAGGTACCCGTTGTTCTCTACAGTTTTAGTTGTATTAGTGATGTTATATGTATGATACTATTCGAGATGTATTAGTGATAATATTCGACGATGTACGGACGAAAGAGATGATTTAGTTTTGCTTATTGAATGCATGCTAATTTGAATACAAATTTGTTTTATGATTTGGTTTTGCTTATTGAATGCTCAAATTGGAAAATGACTCCCACTTTGAATGCTCAAATTGGAGAGCACTATGCTTAGAGGGTTTTTGTTCTTGCAAAAAACAAGGAGCCCCTCCATCATCACCGCCATCGTCCCTGTCACCGACCCCCTCCGACCTCGAGGTGAGACTTGCAAATTCTCCAGATCAATATGAGTCCTATTAGACATTTCAAAATGTTTTTTTATATTTTGAACCATTGAAATGCAATGACCATCAAGTTTGAATGCTCATATGATGTAGATATAAACATGTATATCTTGTGTTGCTCAAATAGGATAGGTTCTTGCCCAAGTGGCCAGCCATGTTTGCAGGTTACACCTCCAGGTGGCCTATGTTTTGCCGGAGTGTTGATTAATTTCTGTTTCGGCAAATTTCAGGCGCTCGATGTCCTTTTTTAGCAAAGGTCATGCCGAATTTTTTCGTGAATTCTAGCATGATTTGTGCTAGAATATGTAGGAAATATCGAGTGTCCTGGATTTTCTAGAAAAATAATTGAACGAGATTTTGGGTTGACTTTAAGTCTGTCGAGGCTCCATCACCTACGGTCAAAAAACTAGTGAGCGAGTGTATCCACCATATATGAGAGAGGACGAAGAATCTCGACTGTTGTCGTGGGGGTCGTTTCTCCTTCTTCTCCGGGTGCTAGACCTTTGTTATGCACTAGGGGAAGGAGGAGTAACGTCCATCACCAACGGTCGCAAATGTCAGAGAGGAATCAGAAAGTGAGAGTCTGCACCACATATGAGAGGACGAATAATCCCGAGTGTTGTCGTGGGGGTCGCTACTCCTTCGTTCCCGTGTGCTAGACATTTTGGTGTAATGCACTTCGGGACGAGAGCAGGAGCGATCATCACCAACGGCCGAATGTATACACCACGCGAGCTAAGAGTTTTCAAGAAAAAGACTCGGCAGACCGATAGTCAACCCGTGATGAATAATAATGATCTAATTTACTTTTTGTAGTACATATATTTAATTGTACAAGTTTAATCTTTGAATTATAAACCTAGGAAATGTCGTTATCGAACGACGAAAGTCTCCCGGGGGAGTGCCACTCGTGCACGACCGGGGTCTGTGCGACAGGCCTCACCTAGACGAAGGTCGACGGTTCAACATTAAGCTCCAGGAGACCTTCAATGTTGAAAGGGTACACAACGACGACAAGTGTATTTTCGTAATTAAGCATGACTTCAACTATTTCAACGTGTAATTTTCATCTTTTACAATTCGAGTAGCTTATCCCATGCCATGCAAGATGCTATGTCTTGGAGATGATGGATTTTGAAGACCATGAAATTTTTGACACAAAGACAATTCACCTAAGGACCCATCATGGTATGCATTTTGAAGTAAATCTGTATAATTCTGAGACAGTAACCCATTTTGGTTGCACAAATTGGGAAGGACTTTGCAACATGTATGGTTTTAATGAGGGTATGCTTGTTACCATGGATCTTGATGATCCTGACATCGACCAAGACAATATGGACATTTGGGTCCTTGTTGACATGCTTCCAATTCTACCGCTATGTGAGTTTCTCAAACATAGTTATTAACTAATTTATATTGTTTATTTCAAAATAGTTGATAGCTTATTTCCATTGGAAGCTTATTTTCATTCTTCAAACAATGTCCGGAAGATGGTAGACAGAACCTACTACACCGATGGCTCAGAATTAACCTATCAAGAGAAAAATCATCTCATCGCATTTTGTACTGATCTTGAGAATTACAATATCTATTATCAAACTCCAACACATTATGGTCAATACGTGCCACTAGTGCACGTGTTGAACTAAGGTAACATCCATGGACATGTCATGGTAAGATTTTTTACTATTACGACATCCGTGCATGTTTTGCATAAATTCTTCTAAAACTGAACTGCATTGCTAACTACAAAGTTCTTACTATCTTTTTCAACAGAAAATCCCGAAGGATTGTGTGCCTCATCTAATGTTTCAGAATGTCCGCCTTAATGTTTTGAACATACTGCCAGGTCATCCTACGAATGACACCTGTCCATATCGGATTTCTAAAACCAATGAAGACATGAAAATCAAAGATAGAAAAAATGTATGGATAGTCGTAAGGAGGTACTTGGAAGCAACATTGTGCGAAAGGCAAGAATTGGAGACAGGATAATCTCCAATCTCGATAATGGAGAGTCAGGGCCTATCTTGTTTTATGCTATTTTACCTAAGAGAAGGTAGTAGGTCCTAGCTGATACTCATGATCATGTGCTAAGAACAACTAAGTAGGATTGGTTAGATGACTAGATGATGATGTGGTATCGAGTAGAAGTTGTAGATGATGATGAGTATGACTTGTTATTATGATACCAATGATGAGTTATTTGTTATTATGATTGATGAGGCATGATGCTAAGTTGTTTTGTGAGCATGATGAGTTATTATATATATCAGTAGGTGAAATGAACATGGATTAGATTCAAGTGGAGGCAACATGTGGTGCACATCAAAATACTACTAATCCAAACTAGATCAAGTTTGGATTAGAGTAGTACTTTCGACATGCACCACATATTACCGCCACATGAAACTACTCCATGTTCATTTCACCCACTGTTATATATAATAACTAATCATGGTCATAAAATCATATGATGAAAGTACTGTATATAAAACCACAATGAAAATAAGCTGTATTTTTTAAAATACAGGAAAAAGTTAGCAGCAGTGCTTTTCAGAAGAAACGCTACTTCTACTTACTAATACCAGTAGCGCTTTCCCAACGAAAGCGCTACTGCTAACTACGTATAGCAGTAGCGCTCCCTTTCCAGCGCTACTACAACTACTAGTTAGCTATAGCGCCTTAGTGGTAGTGCTCGTACAAGCGCTACTGCTAGCTATAAAACAAGTTCTACCACTAGGGTTTTCCCTAGTAGTGTTGCGCCTCATGGTTGCATCGGCTGGTGAAGTTGATCGATTTTCAATGAAAAACAAGCTGTCTTCCATCAGTGCTCTTTGTTTGTTACCCACAAAGATGATATCCTTCATCAGTTCACCTTGGTTGTGTTGGAGATGTAGTCATCTTTCACGTTGCTGCAATTTTATCACACAATTGGCTATGAACCAAATGTTTCCTCAAAGAAGGATTGACGTTGGTACTAAAAGCATAAGTTTTGTATTAATTTCAAAGCCTTCTCACAACTTTGTCTTCAGCTCCCCTGTAATTTTATTTGTCGAGCTATTAACTTTGATTAAAAAATGGTGTGGACTAGAAACCCGGATGGACGTAGAAGCCCTCCAATTTTATTTACTCTGCATATTAGATTTGACTGAAGTCAAACTTTGTAAATTTTGACAAAGTTTAGGCCGAACACAAAAAACCATAATTATTGAGAGAGGGCGAACTGTACATACTCTCGAACCTTTCCGATAATTGAAATTAAATTTCTTTATTTGTTCACACTCTGACATGTTTTCGATAATTTGGCGCATGTGTGGTTGTTCAGATAAGGGAGGGTAGTGTACCCCACGTGAAGGACAGGAAGTGCGACCAGGACGTGTGGATCATTAGTTCATCAGAAGTAGTAGTTTTCTTCTCTGGTACGTTAAATAAATAGTTTCGCTTCGTACTGGCAAAATTTAAAATGATTGTTATGGAGAGAATAAGAAAACCACTCCACTATATATTAGTAGTATACACGAGTACTATATGGATGCAACTTCATTGTCTTAGTTCACCTGTCATACAACCAAAGGCAGGTGCAGTTAAGGCACCGAGCTCAATCCGTACTATAGTACATATGTAGTACTATATAAGTTGGGGCCTCAGCGCTTGTTCGCTAGGGTTTGCACTCTTCACACTCTCGCCTCACTACATATATATATATATACACACATTGGAGGCTTAACGTTCCTTTGCTAGGGTTTGCTATATTCACAGTCTCTCACCCTCTTCACGAGATCTAAACAAGACTGCGTTGGATGCTGTCTCTCTCTCCCCCCTCACAGCTGGTGATGGAGGCGTCCGCATTCCATCGCACTAGGAAGGGGAGGAGGTGCAGCGTTCACTCTATCGCCTTCGGCGAGGGACACAATCCACTACTAACTGCATTGTTCTCTTTCACCCAGCGCCTATGCGGGAGGTCCACGGACTCCTTCTTCCTCGTTGCTGTACATAGTGTGGGCAGGTCCGGCCTACCGCTGCACGCCTAGCCACATCCCGATGACCCTAAGGTATAAGTTTCTTTGAAACCATCATTGCTCTAGCTGCATGCAGATCTTTTTCATTTCTATAGTCAAATCTAGGTCTTGGTTCAAAGAGGAAAGAAGGGTGCGGTGGGATGGACCATAAATCTAGGATGTGGTTCAATGAGGAAAGGAGGGACGTAAGGTAGTATAGACTGACTATCCAACCGCTTTGTCGGTCGAAAAGGGAAAAAGGGGGTAACCTAGTACACACATCTGTAAGGAACCGATCTCTTTGTTGAAAAAGGAAAGAAACTAGGTGGTCGGGTAGTTTGTGCAGGACTAGATTTGCTGCCCTCATGTAGGAAAGCGGTTCAAAGAGAACAAATGTGGGACCAACGCAAATATGTGCCTTGGCAACATAATCTGCATCACCCATTTATATGTGTGGACGGACATGGTGCTGGCATGTGCCATGTCCCATGTCCCATACAACTATTTTACTATTGTTAATCTAAGAATGCCACTGGAAAATTGAAGCAATGTCACTGTTAATAGTAAATTACATTTTTAACGAATGTTGTTTTAAGAGAATGTGTTTGTTAATATGAATTAGTGCAACCGTTTTAGAAATTCTACTGTCCTACTCTGTTTCCATCAAGATATGTTAGATGCTTCTTTTTGTCGCCGTTTGTTTCATCCTCCTTTGTTGGCTAGTAATTATTTCCTTTTTTGCCTCTGTTAAAACAGGGATATCTGTTCAACTTGTTGCTATAGAGAACTTAAATGTTACAATGGGAAGTTTGCTTGATTTCAGTGCAACTGCACAAAACGAGATTGGATTTCCTATTCGTCTTGGTAGATTCTTATTTTATCTTGTTCGTCTCATGAAAGCTCAGTACAGGCCTTCATCCACATGATTGTGTAGTGTGCTTTGAGATGCTATACTACTTGTATTGGTACTATTTTAAATAAATGTTGAATTGAAGCTATTGTATTGTTGACTTTTCCCATTAAGTAGTGAACAGAAATGGGTCCAACCCAGACATGATGCTTGTTGCTTTGTTACAACAAACTCTACATAACCCCCTTTATATGTGTTGAGATCTCTTTCAGGTCTTCCTCATGATATGTTTCAAATATTGGCCTTGAAAGGTCAGCATCGACTTTCAGTACCGACTTTCCTAAAAATTAACTACTGAATCTTAGTTCAAAACTGCAACACTTGTTAGGGATCGGCGGGAGTACCATTTATGTTAGGGATCGGCCCATGTACATGTTTAAGAAAAGTATTGTTCAGATAATGTCTGTGTTATTATATATCAGTTACAGTGTTTTACAAATGGTACCATCCTGCTTTGTATATCTTTCTACATGTTTAACCAAGGTATTGTTAAGATAATGTCTCTATTAAAATGAATAAGTCGCATTGTTTTAGGAATGGTACTTTCTTCTTTGTCGGTCTTTATACATGTTGAAGCAAGGCATTGTTAAGATAATGTCTCAGTTAATATGAATGAATCACACTAATTGAGAATTTCTACTCTCCTGCTTTGTTTCCCATTAAGATAAGGTAGATTAGTAGATGTTTTTCTTCTCGGAGTACGAGTCATCAACCATTATTTCTCAGTAATTGTTTTCCTTATACCTATTGTTTCTTACAGGGATATCAAAATTGAAGCTCGGTTTTATTCCGACTTTGATTTTAGATGAACTACACAAAAGGAGCCAATGTGTCTAAGGCAAACTGCTGCATCGTTGGGTCCAGTAGGTCTTACCACTTTGCAGAAAGAAGCAGTCACTGTTTGTGCTACATTACAAAAGGAATGATCGAGAAGCTTTACAGAGTATTAGTAGACGCTGGTGACATGACTAGTCTGCAGAGAGCATAGGCAACTCTACAACACGTGGAGTGCACTGGGCAAAAAGTGCCCAAACAAGTACAAGAAGCCAGGATAGCACTCCAAGTCTGTCAATGTCATTCTAATCAACAATGATTGGGCATCTGGGTATGGTAATCTATTTACCATACTTTCAGTTTGTTAGCCCACCGATTGGTGGGTTGACACTGGGTCCAATATTCATGTGTGTGATGATGTGTCTTTGTTTTCTTGCAGCATATAAATATGAAATCCACAGGGATGCTCAGCTTGATTTTAGTGGAACTGCACAAAATGTTCAAATGGTTCATTTCCTCCATAATACTTCATCATGCACAATACATCGAATGGTTCTCTAATCATTCATTCTCACCTTGAGCCACCGGACAATCAGATGACAAACTGATGACAAATCCTGCATGTTCCACAATCATAGGCATTACATATTTTGAATGGGAAAATCTTGTCAAACTTTAATCATTGATGTTAGCAAGAAGACATTAGTTTAATATATTGGAATTGGAAAATCTTGTCAAATTTTGCTCATTGATATTAGCCAGAAGACATGCATTTGATATTTTTGAGTGGGACGCCCTTTTCTGTGAGCAACGTCGATCATTTTTTCCTATTCCTCTCTTTAGTTCAGAAGTAAATATTTATCTGCTGAGATACATAGTCACATGAATGTTGACTTATGTAAGGTATTTTAAGAGTTTGTTCTGAATGTTGTCTATGTAATGCCAGGCCTTATGAGTTATATTGCAAAGTTGAGCTTGGAATGCTATGGCATGTGGCATCATGAGCTGTTCACCATGCCTCCTGAGAATAATGCTTCATATTGTTTTGCATGTTGAGCTAATGCCATTGATTTGCATGTTAAGAAGATCATCCTCTTCTGTTGTTTCTGTGCTAAAGAAGATCATTTTCTTATGTTTCATTCATAGCCTATACGACAACTTGGGTAGGTTAGAGGTGAAACCATATTATCTTCTGACCAACTCATCATCTTAGGCCGTGATTGGATCGTCGTTTTCCAACCAAAACCGCTTGTAAATAAAAGCAGATGGTCTCAGGTGAGGCGCTTGGTTGGTCGGTTTCGACTAGTAAAATACACATTGGTCTCTCAAATTACACACGTAACACGCCGGTTTTCGTTACAGACCTCGAGCCCTCGGTTTCATTTTGCATGTATTTTACGCGTTGTTTCCGATGACGAGTAAATTACACTTGTATCTTAATACAGGTGTGAAATAAACTAGAGCTCCCAAGCGTGGCCTTACCGTTTCATGCCTTTTGAATCTCTCAAAGGTGCTCAAAGGTGTCCGTCGATCCTGGCTTGCTGAATGAGCAGCGGGTGCTGTATCAGACCATACATAGGGCCCGCAATGCCCTCTCGGTCGTCCTTCGAGTTGTTGTGTTCGCTGTGGCACCGAGCATTGTCAACATGGTCAACGATAATTGAGGATTCAGGAATGAATTTATTTTGACTGGATGACAGTAGGGACCCACAAGGGCCATAGCCGAACGTACGCAAGTTCCTCCTTATTATATAAAACTATATTTTTTTTCTTTCTCCTGGTTTCCTGACATCACGGTCCCACACCATCGTCAACCTATATGGTCAATAAACGACAAAATTGCATAAGGAGCGGCCGACAGTTGGGACCCAACAGCTCGAGCGGTATTTATTTTTTTAGGTGTATGCGGGGTTTTTCTTGAGCAATGTTTTTGTTGTTGTTCAGAGGAGCAGGGTATCAACTTGGCGGGCTGTGTCCCGTCTAGCCAAGGCTATTATTTTATGTGCACCAAATATGCAGCCCAAATATTATTTTTTTTCAAGGTGAAAATGGCTAGCTCAGCTATACTTTTTTTGTGGAATACCCAACCTAGGTCAACTTGTTATTCTCTGCCCCATAGGGCTGTAAATCTTTCCTATTAGGCCTAACAAGAAAATGGACTTTAAGAAATAATAAATGGGATGTAATTATAAAAACCGGGCTGTAAATATACAAAAACACACCAAGCAGGTAATTAGTTTCAAAATATTATTTTTGAATTTTGAATTTTTCATTTCCTTACTTATTGCGCGCGCGGTATTTTTTAGATTTTTACCTAATTCAAATTCATTTCGAAATTATATTCAATCTGACTCGAAATTTTGGGATAATTTTTTGAGGTCCCATCAAAATGTGGGATTTTTGGTTGAATTATGTTTCAAGAGGTTGGTTTAAATTATTAATCGTTGTCATGGCTAGAAAATGGGCTGTAATATTAACATATTGTAAATGGGTCATAGTAAATTCCATTAGAATTCAAAAATGGGTTGTACACTATTATAAATCGCAAATGGGCTATATGTTCTCTGCCATAGATGTGATGCTCACTTGTGGGCCTACTATTTTTTGAGAATTATAGTCAATGACGTGTACGGAAGGCTTGTGGGCCTACTAAGGCGTACAGAAGGCTTTGTAAACTTATAGGCAAGGCACGATTCTAGCAGCAGCGGCCATTGGATGTCCATCCAATGGCTTTAGTGCTTCTTCAATCTCGGATCTTGCTTCAGCCGCCCAAACCACCGCCGGCAGTACCACCTGCTACCGCCTCCCGTGGCCGGCTGTGCTGCCGCGCAGGCTTCACCGGCCCACTCTAGTCGCCAACACCGTCCAGGCCATTCCTCTACTCACCAACACCTCCTGTTCTTCACAGGTGACGGAAGCCTCGCACCGTAGTCGAACCAGTGAACCCTCGTACTCCCCTTGGCATGGGCATCCACTTCTGTGTCTTTGCCGGCTCCAGGTCGTTCCATTCGTAATACTCACCATCGTTCACTGTGTTGGCTCACTCGGCGCGGCGTGGTCAACTTTGTCAACAAACGACAGCCATTGGGGATAAACCCAGTGCCTTGCCCATAGCAAGGCATGGCGTAACTGGCGGCTAGCCAGCCGTTGGATCTGGGGGGCTCAGATGAGGCATGTACGTGGATTGGCTGACAGTACGGATGCACATGGACCATGGCCGCACGCAGCAAGTGCCCCTGTATTATGCGAAAACAAATAATTTCTCCCCCTGACAGGTTTGACTCACCAGCTACATCTTCGCACGCAAGGAAGTGCTTCCTTTATTACGCAGAAATAAAAAGTTTCCTCTCCGTGATAGCTCGGTCCCACCACCTTTATTATCATCCTTTTCGTGAAAATATAGATTGTACCAGAGATACTAAATTGTTTTCTTTTTATTCTAACTAGAAAAAGAAGAAATAAAAAAACCAAAAAAACATCTTCGCACGCAATGAAGTGCCACCTTATTACGCGAAAAAAACTGATTCCCCCTGCTAGCTGGGGCCCACCAGATTTGTAGGCTGACTTGTGGGTCTACCAAGTTAACGCGTACGCAGGGCTTTGTCAACTTAGTCAATAAATGATTCTAGCTGCACTGACCGTTCGATGTTAATCCCACGGCCAAGTTGCGTCTTCAACATCTTGTCTTGTTGCTCCAGTCGCCCAAACCTGTGCCCGCCATACCGCCTCCTCCAGCCTCCCGTGGCCTGCTGTGCTGCCGCGCAGGCCTCACCGCTCGACCATACTACTACTGGCCAGGCCTTCCCTCTACTCACCCACACCCCTGTTATTCTCCGGAGATGGCAGCCTCAAACTACAGCCGAAGAAGTCAACCCTCAAACTCCCCTCCGCGTGGGCATCCACTGCTGCGTATTCCCTGGCTCCGGGTCATTCCCTTCCTAGGTTGCACCATCATCCACCACCTTGGTGCTCTTGGTGGTATGGCGTCGTCAATGTGGTCAACGAACTACGACCATCAAAAGAGGACTGTAAGTGGAGAGGCTGACAGCTGGGTCCATGGCTCCACGCAAGGAAGTTCCTCCTTATTACGTGCAAAAAAATGATTCCTCCACCTGACACCTTGGACCTACCGGAAGGGCCTCTTTATTTCATGAAAAAAACGTTTTGCCCCTGGCATCTGGGATCCACCAGGTTTATCTTGGCACGGAAGGAACTGCCTTCTTACTCCCTGATAGCTGGGACCCACCAGGTTGAAGCTAAGGTAGCGTTATCTATCTGGCCGCGAACGTGTACGTACATAGCGGTCGATCGATGTCTCTTTAGCAACGTACCGTGGCTGAGTAAGGAGCGGCACGTGTTAAAGTAGAGGCGCCGACATAGCATGTCACGTAGTCCTGTCTATATCGTGTACACGTACGTACGACCGCGCTGCAACATAGTAAATACGGCTATGTACATACGAGCGGGGTCTCTAACGCGTACAATGACTAATCCTGTTCATCGGATGCCAACCGACTGGGTCGGAACGAAGAAACCGCGTCATCGTGTTCATCGGGAGGCAATGGAATGCGTCGTGTTCATCGGGAGGCAACGGAATACATCATGTTCATCAGGAGCCAACTGGCTTGGATGGAACATCTGATTGAAACGAGGCATGGCGTACCGAAGAACGGACGAAATGGCCTTGTGTTCAACCGGCCACGGTCGAAGGTTCAAACATTAGGGTGCGCACGAAGAACACTCTCTCCCTAGCTCGCTCACTAACTATCCGACGGCCTAGCTCGACGGACCCAAAGAACGAGAGACAGAGTGATTTATCTTGGTTTGGGCCACCTTGCGGTGTAATTCCCTACTCCAGCTTTGTGGTGGATTGCCTCGAGGGGCTCAGGATGCACTAGTATAGTGGGTGAACAGCCTCGGGAGGTGAGGTGCTCTTGGGCTAGATGAGCTAGTGAGCTGGTCAGGGTGGAATGGATCTGATGCTCCCTACGGTGGTGGCTAGGTCCTATTTATAGTGGCCTTGGTCCTCTTCCCAAATGTTAGGCGGGAAGGGATCCCACAATGGCCAAATTCGAAGGGACACAACTAGTACAGGCTATCCAGACAAAAGTAGTCTTCGCCTGCAAAGGCTCTGGTGGTGATGCTGTAGTGGGCTCCGCGATGACCTCCGTCCTGTAGTCCTGGCTGTCTTGGTCTTGTTGCACCAACATGGAAACCTTTGCCTGATGCCTCAGGACCCCGCACCTGTGCTTGCCTCCTTAGCACCAAAGATGAAACTGCTATAGTGCGCCCGCTGGCGCCCTCCTGGCCTTGGTCGTCATGGCTCACCTCATGTGAACCTCGCGATGTGCACCCTGCCTTGATATCTCCACTCCTCGGGAGCCACCCTAGTGAGGACGCCCCCAGGGAGTTCTTGGCGTCATCCGCCTCGCGAGGCTTGGCCTCTCACAAGGGTCTTGAGTTGTTGCTGCCTAACTGGGCCGTACCACGCCGCTGGTGGAGCCACGCCATGGGCTGCAGGCAGGCAAGTTTGCGTACCCTCGGTCCCAGAACACCGACAGTAGCCCCCGGGCCCAAGGCGCGCTCGAGCTTGGCTTCGAGGCGAAGCCAAAGGGCAAGCACGGAGGGCCGTGGGCTCCAACCTCCCGCGGCCTTGGTCGACACGTGGTGATTGATGGGACGTGGGCGCCTCCGCTTCCCCATGCTGCCTTGGTAACTGTTCGACTTGACGGGGCTCCGCTGCATGCAGAGGAAAACCATCATTACGTGCGATCGTGTTGACCGGCGGTTGGCCTTCTCCTGGCTGTAAATGAGGGAGGGGGCAGAGCCCCCTCGCTCATCTCCCTCTTCTTGCCGCCCGCTCCTTCTTCCTCCTCCTCGCCTCGCCGGCTTGCCGCAGCCCCCATGGCACCAAAGAAGAAGTTCTCGACCGTAGAGAAGGGGAAGGCTCACCAAGAGGGGCCTGGATCACCGCCGCCCAAGAGGGGGCTGGGCCGCCCTCATAAGCATGACACGACTCCTGCTATGGCTCCTCGGGGGCACGTGCATACTCCTTCGGGCACGTGCATACTCCTTCGGGGACCGGTGTCGTCCTCTACGGCTGCAACGGTGCCTCCTCTTGTGGCGGGGGCTACTCGAGGCGAGGCAGTCCTTGCACAGAGGGAAGGTGTGCCGTGGTCGCTCGGCCTGCTCGTCCGTGCTTCCATTCGGCGAAGGTGCTCCTGGAGTTCGTCGTGTGGTCAGAGCGGCTGGCCAGTGCCTGGCTCTAGCTCCCACGCTCCTTTGCCGGCGATCTACTAGCCGCGAGCCCTTGTGGCTTCTGGTTGCAAGCTGACGGCTGCTGCAGCAAGGCATCGTGGGCCGTGGTGGAGGTTTCCGCCGCGGGCAATGCGGTCCTGGCCCACGGTTGGCAGATGTTCGCTTGCGCGCGCGGCCTTAGCAGGAGGTGCACCCTCCACTCAAAGTTTGACGGCATCGTGACCCTCTACGTGAGGGTGTTTGGGGAAGATGGTCGCCGCGCAGGGTGCCGCCCCGAAGACAACGATGATGACGGTGGGCTCGGCCTTGACGATGGCCGCGACAACAAGGAAGGCAAGCCTACCCCTAGCGACGGTCGTGGCTTGTCCAGCGGCGGCGGCTCCTCCTCTAACGAGAGCACCAGCAGCGGTGGCTACGAACAGCCACCACGCCATCGAGCTTGCTTCGAGGAGGGCGGCAGGTCGTCCCGCCGTGCTCAGGTGAAGCGCGAGGAGGACTCCGGCTGAGCCCGGGGGCCCTTGGAGCCAACCCTTGTGTGCTGCCGCGACTGTGCGTCCGCTTTTTTTATCCTTCCTTTTCTTCCTGCATCATTAAAAAAACAAGCATGGGGCCCTATGGGCATGTAATGGAATATGATATTTATGCTACTATGTTACGCTTAGTGCTCTGATGCGTACGATAGGATACTGAGCTTCATGCGCTTGTGGTAGCTCCCCTCCTCGTGAGGCTACGCGCATTCCACTATCTAGTGCGGCCCTTCTTGCCGTTGGCTCGGGAGTATCCGAACTCAGGGGGTGTCACGAGGCTGCGAAGTTGTTAGAAAGCTCTTTTGGGTGTCCTTGTTCTTATTCATGCGAGCCCTCAGTTGTGAGTCTATCGTGGGTCAGTGCACCGCGCCCAGTACCCGAGGGGCATGGACATCAAGAGGGTGCGCAGATCACGAGCTTGCTCGATGGCGTCTCGCGAGGATAGAAGAAGTCGGAGCTCTGAAGGAGCGGGGCTACGGCGATGTGTGTTCTATGTGCAGGTCAAGCCTGTCGCACGCAAACACCTGCCCAGCCCCCATGCGCGAGATGCGCGAGAATGAGCGATGGGCAACTGCCGCTCCTCTAGAACCAGGACCAGAACGCAAAAGAGAAAACGGAGGGGGAAGTCGGTCAAGCAACTGAAAGCATGCGAACTCGAAATTCATTAAAAGCTTGCATACCAGATACAAAAAGCAAATGAACAACTGCGTCAATCACCAGAACGGAGCTAAGTGCGAAGCGAAGCCTAACCTCATGGGAGGGAGTCGCCGAGGCTGGAGGGCGTCACTCTGGACACTCCGGGCGTGTACAAACCCACTCATTATTATATGAGAGTGTGACGAGCGGAGATCCTCACAGGCACTGGGCCTTGCTTCATGGGTAGAACCTCCGGAGGTGCTGGATGTTCCAGCCGTTCTGGATGGGTATCCCGTCCTGCGTCTCCAAGCGCGCGGCGCCAGGCCTAGAGACGCGGGCGACCCTAAACGGGCCCTCCCACATGGGTGAGAGCTTATGAAGCCCTTCCCTAGATAGCACCTGTCATAGGACGAGATCTCCCACCTCGAGCGTCCTGGAGCGGACGTTGCGGCAGTGGTACCGTCGTAGTGCCTGCTGGTACCTTGCCGCTCGGAGCGAGGCTTGACGGCGGAGTTCCTCCCCCAGTACGAGGTCCATGCCCCACTCGGCGTCCAGGCATGCCTTTTCAAATGCCAAAACTTGTGCGGAGCGATGCCTGACCTCGTGTGGGATAATTGTTTCGGCTCCGTAGACAAGCAAGAACAGAGTTTCGCCGGTTGGCTTGGTCGTAGTGGTGCAGACGGACCACAGCACGGACTAGAGCTCGTCGAGACAGCCCCTGCCGTAGGCCACGAGCTTCTTCTTGAAGGATCTTGTCTTAAGGCCTCTCAGGACCTCTACATTGGCGCGCTCAGCCTGGCCGTTGCTCCATGGGTGTGCTAACTAGGCGTAGCATATCTACGTTCCAAGGTTAGCACAATATGTTTTGAAGAGGTTGCTAGTTAACTATGAGCCGTTATCGTTGATGATGCGGTTTGGGACTCCGAATTGGCTCACGAGGCCGTTCATGAACTTGACCGCCGAGCTGGCAAGGATGGTGCGGAGTGCTTCCACTTCCACCCATTTGGTGAACTTGTCGATGGCGATGTAGAGGTTGCGGTAGCCCCCGGGCGCTCTGGGGAATGGACCCAAGATGTCAAGCCCCTAGACCACAAACGACCATGAGTGTGGGATGGTCTGGAGGCCCTGGGCAGGCTGGTGGATTTGCTTGGCGTGGAACTGGTAGGGTTCACATGACCTCACCAGCTCGGCCGCGTCGGTGAGCACCGTGGGCCAGTAGAATCCGCTGCGGAATGCCTTGACCACGAGCGTGCGTGATGATGAATGGTGCCTGCAGTCTCCTCTGTGTATGTCGGCTAAGAGCTCATGCCCCTGTTCCTTGGAGATGCATCGCAAGGAAACATCATTTGGTCGTTTTTGGAAAAGCTCACCGTCCTGCATGCAGTAGACTGTGGCCTACCGAGCTACTCATTCGGCGTCTTCTTCCTTCTCAAGCAGGATTCCCTGAAGCAGGTACGCCTTGAATTCTTCACTCCAGCACCCCTCCTGAGACTCGAGAACAAGGAGCAAGCGCGCTCCTGAGGTCGGGCCGTAGGTCGGGCCCCCCGAGGTTGGTGCTGGCGGGAGCTCCACCTGAGGGAGTGCTGGCTCCGCAACAGGAGGGGCTGCTGAGGGCTTGAAGAGCCGTTCTTCGAAGACACCGGTCTCCCGAGGCTGGCTCTTGGACGCCCTCTTGGCAATATGGTCGGCATCCTTGTTCGTGCCGCGGGGCACGTGTTGTAGCTCCAGGCCCAGGAATTTCTTCTACATCTTGTGTACCTCCACCAGGTAGGCCTTCATGTGTTCATCCTTCGGCTCATACACTTTGTTGGAGAAGATGATAAGGAGCTAAGAGTCGCCTTTAGTGGTGAGGCGCTTCACGACCAAAGTAGATGCGGCCTTGAGGTCGGCGATCAAGCCGTTGTACTCCGCGATGTTGTTGGAGACCTTTCCGCCGTGTTGGAAGCAGAGTTGCACGGCGTAGTAGAGGTTGTCTTGAGTAGGCGAAACAAACACGACTCCACCCACCGCGCATGGTCGTGCGTAGGAGCCATCGAATTACATGACCCAGCTGTCTAGTGCTTTCGTCCCCTAGTGAGAGCGTCCGGTCCTCGCCTACCTCTGGCCCTGGGGCATCAGTCCACTCTGCCACGAAGTCGGTAAGCGCAACCCCCTTGATGACCCTGGTGGTGCTGAACTCCATTTGCAATGCCTGTAGCTTGATGTTCCATTCGGCGACTCTACCTGCGGCGTTGGGTCTCCGGTGTACCCTCTCCAGTGGGTAAGCCGAAACGACCTTAATGGGGAGTCCTTGGAAGTAGTGGCGCAGCTTGCGCGAGGCGACGAGGAGCGCGAGAAAGAGCTTTTGTGGCATGGGGTAGTGTGCCCGCACGTCCCGTAGCACCGTGCTGACGAAGTACACAGGGTGCTTGACGAGGGCGGAAGTGTTGGCGGAACATGAAGCCTCCTGATGCTAGAGGACCTCAGGAGTTTGGTCGCCCGTTGGGGCAATGATGGCATTGTGAGCATCGTCTTGTGGAACCTGGTCATCCATTGGTATCGTCGAGGCATCAGGGACGCCGTCCCGAAGCTGCGTCGCCTTGTCCTACCGTGGGGCATTGCCCGGTAGGCCCTTTGTTTGGTGCTCCTCCCGGACCACTACTAGTGCTGCGCTGGTAGAGTGAGGTGTGACAGCTAGGTAAAGCACTAGGGGCTCGAGGGGGCGCGGCACAACCATCACCAGTGGGTTTGTGAGGTATCTTTTGTGATCTTGAAACACTGCGTCAGCCTTCAGAGTCCACTCAAACGCCCCAACTTCTTCATCAGTTTGAAGATGAAGCGCCCCAGCGAGGTCACACAGCCTGCCAGCTTTTGCATTTCCTAAAGAGTCTGTGGTGGACTCATCCTTTCTATTGCCTTGACCTTCTCCGGATTTGCCTCAATCCCCCTATGTGATACCAGAAAGCCCAACAGCTTGCCGGAGGTTACGCCATACACACATTTCTCTGGATTGAGCCGTAGGTCCACCTCACGTAGGCTGGCCAACGTCTCTTCTAGATCCTTGATGAGGGTCCTTTCCTCCCGAGATTTCACCACTATGTCGTCGACATAGGCCTCAGCGTTCCTCCCAAGCTGCTGGCCCATAGTGATGTGCATGAGTCATTGGAAGGTTGCCGCGGCGTTGTGCAGCCCAAAGGGCATGCAGGTGTAGCAGTACACCCCACACGGGGTTAGGAAGGATAGCATCCAGGAAGGATAGCAGGTCGCATTCGGTAGTGGAGTCGATGGTCTGGTCGATGCGTGGTAGCGGGAAGGGGTCTTGAGGGCATGCCTTGTTGAGGTTGGTGAAGTCGACGCACATGTGTTCCTTCCCGCCATTCTTAGCGACCATGACGGGGTTCGCCAGCCATTCCGGGTATCGCACCTCATGAATGACGCCAGCGTCTAGTAGCTTGCGGGTTTCTTGGACAATGAACAACTGCTTCCCTATGGACTGCCACCGTTCCTTCTGCTTCACTGGGCGTACATTGGGGCATACATTAAGGTGATGCTCAATCAACCCCCTTGGGACTCTGGCCAGGTCCTTGGGCTCCCACGCAAACACCTCCTTGTTCGAGCGGAAACCGACCAGCGCCTTTTCCTGGTCTGGGGCGAGGTGGGAGACTATGGTGAAGGTGGCTCCCGACACCCCAACTTGGTCGACCGGTACCTACTTCGTCTCAGCGAGGTCTTGAGAGAACAACTGCTTCTTCGCCGGAGTAGCCCCCGGGGCCTTGGGGACCTCTTCCGCCTCCGGCCGCGCGGCAGCTGCATCCCTGAAGGTGATCTTGAGAGCCGCCAGTGCTTCCTTGGTGTCCCCCACCGTGGTGAGGATGCCGCTGCTCCCTGGCATCTTCATGAGGTTGTATGTGGGGTGAGCCATTTCCATGAACTTGGCCAGCGCCGGGTACCCGAGGATGGCGTTGTACGGGAGGTCGATACGGGCGATGTTGAAGTCGATGAGCTCAGTGCGGTAGTTGTCGCGGGTACCGAAGGTGACAAGGAGGTGGATCTGCCCTAGTGTGACGCCCCAAGACCGACGCTCCAGACGCCTTCCATGTTTTCCGTTGTCCCCGTTTGTTTTATTTGTTTGTTGCATTGCATCATGTCATCATTCGCATTGCATCATGTCATCATGCCATTAATTTTTTGCAACTGTTTTATAAATCTTTTAAATAAATTGTATGGATCTTCGATCCATTTAAATTGAGGGAAGGGTGACTTATCTTTATAACTTATCCTCCCAATATAAGGGAGCTATTGTAAAATATTCCATTGAGGTGGAATTAACCATATCACACTTGCAAAATATTCCATGCCTTTGTTATCTCAGTTCTTGGTCTCCAACTTTGCCCTTAATTTCTTTCATCACTTTCCGGAGCTCCATCAAAAATCTCAACATTTTTGGACCTTCCTTTTACCAAGTCCTAGTTCAAACCGATTTGAATTAAATTCAAATGAGTTTGAATTCATATCTTTTGGTCTTGCCACTTCTAATTTTCTCGGACCAAGCATATTTTTGTGAGTCCAAGAAAATAACCCCCATGCCCAAATTCTTTCTCCAACCCCTTTCCTTCTCTCATTTTATTTCTTTGCTATTTACTATTTTTGATAAATAAAAGAGAAGAAGGAGATTAGAGAGGAAGCCCAGCTGGCCACTTGGTCCTCCCAGCAGGTCGGCCCACCTAGGCCCAGCCAGGCCGCCCTGCTCCCCACAGCCCACCAGGACCCTGTCCCTCTCGCGTCAGAACCCTAGCCCATTATCTTCCCGATCATTCCCCATCTCTCCCTCTCCCTCATCTCCATATCGCGCCGCCAGAACCATGTGCTCGATCCCCTGGTGCCGCGCCCGATCCCCTCGACCCTCTCCCTCTCATTCTCCTAGCGCTGCCGCCAAGACCTTGCCTCCGCCCGTGCTGGAGCAACCCGCCGCGTCCTCCCTCTCCTCCTTGTCTGCGCGCTGCCCGAATCCTCCTTCCTCGAGCTCGTATGGCGTCCGCCGGCCACCTCCTGTGGATCACCATCGTCCGATGTGACACCTCTGTCGCCCTGCAGCACCTCGTCAGGCCGCACCCCTGTGCTCGGTCTCTCTGCCGGCGACCTCCGCTACCGTTGCCTCCTGTTGCGTACCCCGACCAGACCTCACCGCGCCTCCTGCCCCGCCGGCCATCGTCGCCATCCACGCCCTCCGGCTCCGGATCTGCACCTCTCGCGTCCATTCCCGGCACTGCGGGACCGCTGCTTCATCATCCACCACGGCTCTAGCCACCATGGAAGCCTCTTGCCCAAGCTCATCCTCCTGTGGGTTGTATAGATGCACCACCACCACCTCGAGGTCCTTTGCCGTCTTCATTTTGGAATGCCAAGTAGTCGATGGCACAAGGGTGCGCACGGTTCCAATACCATTGACCCCGAACATCTACAATACGTGGACCTCTATGATCGATGTGGAACCATCAACACCGTCAAGTACAAATAGACTACGTTGATACGGGAACCACTACCATCGCAAGAACCGAGACCGGGAAGTCCGAAGACCCCAAGTACCACGACAATTGACGCATAGTACCTCTACCTTTGCCATGTACATCTACCATCACTGACGACCTGATGACCCACAAGTATAGGGGATCTATCGTAGTCCTTTCAATAAGTAAGAGTGTCGAACCCAACGCGGAGCAGAAGGAAATGATAAGCGGTTTCTAGCAAGGTATTCTCTGCAAGTACTGAAATAAGTGGTAACAGATAGTTTTGTGATAGGATAATTTGTAACAAGCAACAAGTAAAAAAAGTAAATAAAGTGCAGCAAGGTGGCCAAATTCTTTTTGTAGCAAAGGACAAGCCTGGACAAACTCTTAAATAGAGAAAAGCGCTCCCGAGGACACACGGGAATATTGTCAAGCTAGTTTTCATCATGTTCGTATGATTCACGTTCGGTACTTTGATAATTTAGTATGTGGGTGGACCGGTGCTTGGGTACTGTCCTTACTTGGACAAGCATCCCACTTATGATTAACCTCTATTGCAAGCATCCGCAACTACAACAAAAGTATTAAGGTAAACCTAACGATAACATGAAGCATATGGATCCAAATCAGCCCCTTATGAAGCAACACATAAACTAGGGTTTAAGCTTCTGTCACTCTAGCAACCCATCATCTACTTATTTCTTCCCAATGCCTGCCTCTAGGCCCAAATCATGGTGAAGTGTTATGTAGTCGACGTTCACATAACACCACTAGAGGAGAGACAACATACATCTCATCAAAATATCGAACGAATACAAAATTCACACGACTACTAATGGCAAGACTTCTCCCATGTCCTCAGGAACAAACGTAACTACTCACAAAGCATATTCATGTTCATAATCAGAGGGGTATTAATATGCATATAGGATCTGAACATATGATCTTCCACCAAATAAACAAACTAGCATCAACTACAAGGAGTAATTAACACTACTAGCAACCTACTAGCACCAATCCCGGACTTGAAGACAAGAATTGGATACAAGAGATGAACTAGGGTTTTGAGAGGAGATGGTGCTGATGAAGATGTTGATGGAGATTGCCCTCTCCCGATGGGAGGAGTGTTGGTGATGATTTTCCCCTCCCGGAGGGAAATTTCCCTGATAGAACAGCTCTACCGGAGCCCTAGATTGGATCCGCCAAGGTTCTGCCTCGTGGCTGCGGTGTTTCATCTGAGAAGATGGCTTATGATTTTTTTTCCTCATCGAAAGACTCCATATAGCAGAAGATGGACATCGGAGAGCCACAAGGGGGCCCATGAGGTAGGGGGGCATGCCTAGGGGGGTAGGGCGCGCCCCCACCCTCGTGGGCAGGGTGTGGCCCCCTGGTGAACTTCTTAGGCTCAGTATTTTTTATATATTCTGAAAACGTCTTCCGTGAAGTTTCAGGACATTTGGAGCTGTGCAGAATAGGTCTCTAATATTTGCTCCTTTTCCAACCTAGAATCCCAGTTGCCGGCATTCTCCCTCTTTATTTAAACCTTGTAAAATAAGAGAGAATAGGCATAAGTATTGTGACATAATGTGTAATAACGGCCCATAATGCAATAAATATCGATATAAAAGCATTATGCAAAATGGACGTATCAACTCCCCCAAGCTTAGACCTCGCTTGTCCTCAAGCGAAAGCCGAAATCGAAAAATATGTCCACACGTTTAGAGATAGAGGTGTCAATAAAAATAAAATACGGACATGAGGGCATCATGATCATTCTTAGAACAACAACTTATATAATTCTTGTCATATGATTTCTTATGCTAGAGTAATAATTCAATCACAATCTCAAGTATGAATAGTAAACTTTAGCTAATTAGCCATATATACCAGGATCTTTTCCAACATACTATGCTTTTCAAAGGATAAAATGTAAAAAGGAAGGGTGAAGATCACCATGACTCTTATGCAAGGTAGGAGATAAAAGTAAAATATAGGCTCTTCATAGAGGGAAGCAGAGGTTGTCATGCGCTTTCATGGTTGGATGCAGAAAATCTTAGTGCAAAAGAACGTCACTTTATATTGCCACTTGTGATATGGACCTTTATTATGCACTCTGTCGCTTTTATTTCTTCCATATCACACGATCGTATAAAGTTTATTTCCTCCCACACTAATAAGTCATACATATTTAGAGAGCAATTTTTATTGCTTGCATCGATGACAACTTACTTGGAGGATCTTACTCAATCCATAGGTAGGTACGGTGGACTCTCATGGCAAAAATGGTTTAAGGGTATTTGGAAGCACAAGTAGTATCTCTACTTGGTACGATGAATTTGGCTAGCATGAGGGGGAAAGGCAAGCTCAACCATGTTGGATGATCCATGACAATATAATTTATCTCAGATGTAAGAAAACATAACCCATTATGTTGTCTTCCTTGTCCAACATCAAGTCTTTAGCATGTCATATTTTAATGAGTGCTCACAATCATAAAAGATGTCCAAGATAATATATTTATATGTGAAGACCTCTCTTTCTTTATTTCTTCCTATTAATTGCAATGATGACCAAAACTATGCTTGTCAACTCTCAACAACTTTTATTCATCATACTTTTTCTATGTGAGCTCATTACTCTCCATAAGATCCATATGATCTCTTTGTTTCCCTTTTTTATTATTTTCTTTTATTCCCTTAGGATCATGGCAAAATAATCAAGCCCTTGACTCAGCACTAATCTTTATTATGTAGCTCATGGACTCGATTACATAGAGGAATTATAAAGCAATACTCACAACTAGATCATAATAAGAACTTTTATTCTACTAGATCAAGATATTACCAAAAGGATCGAACTAATAAAAATGGTAAAGATAAAAGTGATGGTGATACGATACCGGGGCACTCCCCCAAGCTTGGTAGTTGCCAAGGGGAGTGCCCATACCAGATACTCAATTCTTCTTTGTTGGTGGAGAAGGTGATGGCTTTGTTGATGGTGTAGGCTTGTCGTCCTTCTTCCAAGGCATAGGCTCACCATCATAGAAGGATGATCGAGTCTCCTGAAACCTCAAATCTGTAGCCAAACTCATCCTCTTGAATCTATATTCATACTCACAGTTTTGATTTTGCAGGTCATAGATCTGGGCTTGGAGGTGCTCGTTTTTCTCATGCAGCTTGAAGATGGCCTCCCCAATGTCCTTGACGTCTAGCTTGTGGTTGTTGGTGAACTCCGTGATCATAATGTGATTGGAAACGAGTCCACGCTCCACCATCTCCTGACACTTGAAAACTTCTTGCTCCACTACCTCGAGCCTTGCCTCCGTGCTTCCGGTCTTCCTTTGTCCCTCAGCATCGCGGATGTGCAACAACTCCTCACGCATCTCAATGGTTGAGGGTGTTGTAGCACTTCTGCAAGGTAGGGGTTGATGAACTTCTCGAAGAACTGGTCCTTGGGGGCGCTTGAAGACGACATGACGACCTGGATCTGTCAGAAAAATAGCTTGAAACAAAAATAGGAGATTCTTGCATGATACGGGAGTCAAAACCCCCGGGATATTATATAATGAATTTTTACCGATCAAAATAAGTAACGTGTAAGAAAACGGAGCCCAGAGAGCGCACGAGGTGCCCACGAGGTAGCGGGGCACCCAGGAGGGTAGGGCATGCCGTCCACCCTCGTGGAGCCCTCGTGTCCTTCCCGGACTGCTTCTTATTTTTCTAAATATTCCAAAACGGAGAAATATTGCCTTAAAAACTGTTTTGGAGTCGGTTTACTTACCGTACCACATACCTATTCCTTTTCGGATTCTAAAACATTCCAAAAAGTGTCCCTTATGTATTCCTCCGAGGTTACGGTTTCAATAACATTGGTTTCAACATTTATGGGATTACCTGAGATATAATGTTTGATTCTTTGACTGTTCAACACCTTCGGATTGTGCCTTCAAAGTTGTTGATTTTTATGGCACCGGAACGATAGACCTCCTCGATAACGTAAGGACCTTCCCATTTAGAGAGAAGTTTTCCTACAAAAAATCTTAAACGAGAGTTGTATAGCAATACATAATCACCTACATTAAACTCACGCTTTTGTATCCTTTTATCATGCCATCTTTTAACTTTTTCTTTAAACAACTTGGCATTTTCGTAGGCTTGGGTTCTACGTTCATCAAGTGAGCTAATATCAAATAACCTCTTCTCACCAACAAGTTTAAAATCATAATTGATCTCTTTAATAGCCAATATGTCTTGTGTTCTAGTTTGAGAGGTAAGTGACATGCTTTTCCATAAACCATTTTATACGGAGACATACCCATAGGATTTTTATATGCAGTTCTATAGGCCCATAATGCATCATCAAGTTTCTTGGACCGATTCTTTCTAGATCTATTAACAGTCTTTTGCAAAATTAATTTGAGCTATGTATTACTCAATTCTACTTGACCACTAGACTGAGGGTGATAAGGGGATGCAATTCTATGATTAACATCATACTTAGCAAGCATTTTACGAAAAGCACCATGAATAAAATGTGAACCAGCATCAATCATTAAATATCTAGGGACTCAAAATATTGGAAAAATAACTTCTTTAAGCATTTTAATAGAAGTGTTATGATCAGCACTACTAGTTTGAATAGCTTCAACCCACTTAGTAACGTAATCAACAACAACTAAAATATGTGTATACCCATTAGAGGAAGGAAAAGGTCCCATATAGTCAAAGCCCCAAACATCAAATGGTTCAATAACGAGTGAATAGTTCATAGGCATTTCTTGACATCTACTAATATTACCAATTTTTTGACATTCATCACAAGATAAGACAAACTTATGGGCATCCTTCAAGAGAGTAGGCCAATAAAAACCATATTGCAATACCTTATGTGCAGTTCTATCTCCAGCATGGTGTCCTCCATAAGCTTCGGAGTGACACTTGCATAGGATCTGTTCCTGTTCATGCTCAGGTACACAACGTCTAATAACACCATCTACTCATTCTTTATAAATAAGTGGGTCATCCCAAAAGTAATGCCTCAAATCATAGAAGAACTATTTCTTTTGCTGGTATGTGAAACTAGGTGGTACAAACTTAGCAACAATGTAATTAGCATAATCATCATACCATGGAGCAGTATGAGAAGCATTTATGACATTTAATTGCTCATCAGGAAAGATATCATCAATAGGTAGTGGGTCATCAAGCACATTTTCTAACATAGACAAGTTGTCTGCAACGGGGTTCTCAGCTCCCATTCTATCAAAAATATGTAAGTCAAATTCTTGTAGCAAGAGAACCCATCTAATAAGTCTAGGTTTAGCATCTTTCTTTCCCATAAGATATTTAATAGCAGCATGATCAGTGTGAACAGTTAATTTTTAATCAACAATATAAGGTCTGAACTTATCACAAGCAAATACAACTGCTAAGAATTCTTTTTCAGTAGTAGCATAATTTCTTTGAGCATTGTCTAGGGTTTTACTAGCATATTGAATAACGTTTAATTTCTTATCAACTCTTTGCCCTATAACAGCACCTACAGCATAATCACTAGCATCACACATAATTTCAAAGGGTAAATTCCAATCAGGTGGCTGAACAATAGGTGCAGAGATCAATGATTTCTTAAGAATTTCAAATGCTTCTACACAATCATCATCAAAGACAAATGGTATATCTTTTTGTAATAAATTAGTCAGAGGACGAGAAATTTTTGAGAAGTCCTTAATGAACCTCGAATAAAATCCGGCGTGGCCAAGGAAACTTCTTATACCTTTGATGTCCTTGGGGCATGCCATCTTTTCAATAGCATCAACCTTGGCTTTATCAACTTCAATACCTCTTTCAAAACTTTATGCCCCAAGACAATACCTTCATTAACCATAAAGTGGCACTTTTCCCAATTCAAGACAAGATTAGTTTCTTCACATCTCTGCAAAACTCGATCAAGGTTGCTCAAGAAATCATCAAAAGAAGATCCATAGATGGAGAAATCGTCCATGAAAACCTCACAAATCTTTTCACAAAAGTCAGAGAATATAGCCATCATGCATCTTTGAAAGATAGTAGGTGCATTACATAAACCAAAAGGCATACGTCTATAAGCAAAAGTACCAAATGGGCAAGTAAAATTTGTCTTTGATTGATCTTTGGCTGACACAGGTATTTGAGAGAAACCAGAGTAACCATCTAGAAAGCAAAAATGTGTATGTTTGGATAATCTTTCTAGCATTTGATCGATAAAAGGTAAGGGGTAATGATCCTTTTTAGTGGCCTTATTTAATTTGCGGAAATCAATTACCATCCTATAACCTGTAATAATTCTTTGAGGAATCAATTCATCTTTATCATTAGGAACGATAGTAGTACCTCCCTTCTTAGGGACACAATGGACAGGACTTACCGACTAACTATCAGCAACGGGATAAATTATACCTGCCTCAAGGAGCTTTAGTATTTCCTTTCTTACCAGTTCTTTCATTTTAGGATTCAGATGTCGTTGATGATAACGAACTGGTTTAGCATCTTCTTCCAAATTTATTTTATGTTTACATAGAGTGGGACTAATGCCCTTAAGATCATCAAGAGTATACCCAATAGCAGCATGTTGCTTCTTCAATGTTTTCAATAATCTCTCTTCCTCATGCTCTGAAAGGTTAGCACTAATAATAACATGATATATCTTTTTCTCATCAAGATAAGCATATTTAAGAGTATCAGGCAACGGTTTAAGCTCAAACACGGGATCACCCTTGGGTGGAGGAGGTTCCCCTAGGATTTCAACAGGCAAATTGTGTTTCAGAATAGGTTCCTGTTTAAAGAATACTTCATCTATTTCACTTCTTTCATTCATAAACATATCATTTTCATGGTCTAGCAAATATCATTTTCATCAACTAGGTAATTCTTCACGGTGTTGTCTACTAAATTTAGAGAAATTAAATTCGTGAGACATATCATCTAAACCGATAGTAACAACATCCTTTTTGCAATGTATCTTAGCATTAACAGTGTTTAAGAAGGGTCTACCAAATATAATGGGACAAAAGCTATCTTGTGGGGAACCAAGAACAAGAAAATCAGCATGATATTTAGTTTTTCGACACAAGACTTCAACATCCCTAACAATTCCCATTGGTGAAATAGTATCTCTATTGGCAAGTTTAATTGTGACATCAATATCTTCTAATTCAACAGGTGCAATATCATGCATAATTTCTCTATATAGGCGAATAGGTATTGCACTAGCACTGGCACCCATAGCACATAAACCATGATAACAATGATCTCCTATTTTAACAGAAATAACAGGCATGCCTACCACAGGTCTAGGTTTATCTTCAGCACAAGGTTTATCAATTCTAGCAGTTTCATCACAGAAACAAATAACATGCCCATCAATATTATCAGCCAAGAGATCTTTAACAATAGTAATATCAGGTTCAACTTTAATTTGCTTAGAAGGTGTATAAGTTTTAATATTGCTTTTACGAACCACAGTTGAAGCTTTAGCATGATCCTTTATTCTGACAGGGAAAGGTGGTTTCTCAACATAACAAGTAGGAACAATAGGATCATTATAAGTGATAGTCTTCTCTTCAACTTTAATAGGTGCAACTACTTTTACTTCTATGGGAGGATGATATTTAAACCACTTCTCCTTGGGGAGATCAACATAAGTAGCAAAAGATTCATAGAAAGAAGCTACTATCTTAGAGTCAAGTCCATATTTATTGCTAAATTTACGGAAAACATCAGTATCCATAAAAGATTTAACACAATCAAACCTAGGTGTCATACCTGACTCCTTACCTTTGTCGAGGTCCCAATCTTTAGAGTTGCATTTAATTCTTTCCAATAAATCCCATTTGAATTCAATAGTCTTAATCATAAAAGAGCTAGCACAAGAAGTATCAAGCATGGTGCGATTGCTATCAGAAAGCCGAGCATAAAATTTTTGAATAATCATTTCTCTTGAGAGCTCATGATTGGGGCATGAATATAACATTGATTTAAGCCTCCCCCAAGCTTGAGCGATGATTTCTCCTTCGGGAGGCCAAAAATTATATATATGATTGTGATCACGATGAACAAGATGCATAGGATAAAATTTCTGATGAAATTCCAATTTCAATCGTTTGTAGTTCCATGATCCCGTATCATCACATAGCCTATACCATGTCGATGCATCTCCCTTCAAAGATAAAGGGAAGACCTTATTCTTAACAACATCTTTGGGTACACCTGCAATCTTAAATAATCCACAAACTTCATCCACATATATTAGATGCTCATTAGGACGCTTTGTTCCATCTCCTATAAAGGGATTAGCTAGCAGTTTTTCTATCATACCCGAAGGAATTTCAAAGCTGACATTTTCATTTTCATTTGGTTCAGTAGGTTGTGGAGCAACTCTTTGCTCTGGTCGGGGTAAAGATACCCCGAACAAGCCCCTCAGAGGATTACTTTCCATAGTGACAGTAAATTTCAGCACACTATATAAATTTTTCCTTACCAAATTCCACCTACCAAAGGCGCTTCACTCCCCGGCAACGGCGCCAGAAAAGAGTCTTGATGACCCACAAGTATAGGGGATCTATCGTAGTCCTTTTGATAAGTAAGAGTGTCGAACCCAACAAGGAGCAGAAGGAAATGATAAGCGGTTTCCAGCAAGGTATTCTCTGCAAGTACTGAAATAAGTGGTAATAGATAGTTTTGTGATAGGATAATTTGTAAGGAGCAACAAGTAACAAAAGTAAAGAAAGTGCAGCAAGGTGGCCCAATCCTTTTTGTAGCAAAGGACAAGCCTGGACAAACTCTTATATAGAGAAAAGTGCTCCCGAGGACACATGGGAATATTGTCAAGCTAGTTTTCATCACGTTCGTATGATTCGCGTTCGGTACTTTGATAATTTGGTATGTGGGTGGACCAGTGCTTGGGTACTATCCTTACTTGGACAAGCATCCCACTTATGATCAACCTCTATTGCAAGCATCCGCAACTACAACAAAAGTATTATGGTAAAGCTAACCATAGCATTAAACATATGGATCCAAATCAGCCCCTTACGAAGCAACGCATAAACTAGGGTTTAAGCTTCTGTCACTCTAGCAACCCATCATCTAGTTATTTCATCCCAATGCCTTCCTCTAGGCCCAAATCATGGTGAAGTGTTATCTAGTCGACGTTCACATAACACCACTAGAGGAGAGGCAACATACATCTCATCAAAATATCGAACGAATACCAAATTCACATGACTATTAATAGCAAGACTTCTCCCATGTCCTCAGGAACAAACGTAACTACTCACAAAGCATATTCATGTTCATAATCAGAGGGGTATTAATATGCATATAGGATCTGAACATATTATCTTCCTCCAAATAAACCAAACTAGCATCAACTACAAGGAGTAATTAACACTACTAGCAACCTACTAGCACCAATCTCGGACTTGAAGACAAGAATTGGATACAAGAGATGAACTAGGGTTTTGAGAGGAGAAGGTGCTGATGAAGATGTTGATGGAGATTGCCCTCTCCCGATGGGAGGAGCGTTGGTGATGACGATGGCAATGATTTCCCCTCCCGGAGGGAAATTTCCCCGTCAAAACAGCTTTGCCGGAGCCCTAGATTGGATCCGCCAAGGTTCCGCCTCGTGGCGGCGGAGTTTTGTCCGAGAAGATGGCTTATGATTTTTTTCCTCATTGAAAGACTCCATATAGCAGAAGATGGACATCAGAGGGCCACCAGGGGGCCCACAAGGTAGAGGGGCGTGCCCAGGGGGGTAGGGCGCGCCCCCACCCTCGTGGGCAGGGTGTGGCCCCCTGGTGAACTTCTTGCGCTCAGTATTTTTTATATATTCTGAAAACATCTTCCATGAAGTTTCAGGACTTTTGGAGCTGTGCAGAATAGGTCTCTAATATTTGCTCCTTTTCTAGCCCAGAATTCTAGCTGCCGGCATTCTCCCTCTTTATGTAAACCTTGTAAAATAATAGAGAATAGGCATAAGTCCTCGTGGCTCATAGACTACTACAACAACAGTTGCAGGTACAGGTAATGCGATGATCTGACCCGAGTGCGATGCTTGCTTGTTTGGAGTTCTTCTACTTCTTCTTCGATCAAGGGATAGGTTCCGGGTCAGGGAAACTGGGCTAGCAGGGTGGATGTCGTTCTTGTTTTCGTTTGGTTTCATTCGTAATTGGATCCTGCTCTTCTGTATGTCCATTGCTATGTATTGATGTATTGTTGTATTCATGTTGTAACTTGTGGCGAGTGTAAGCCTTTATCTTGTATTCTCATCTATTTCGTACAATGGTATGTTGTAATGGTATCCACCTTGCTATGCGCATGAAATGCAATTGTGCCCCGATCATGAATTCATCATGTGATTGGGATAGAATCGCATCTTGGGCGCTACAAGTTGGTATCAGAGCCTTACCGACCTTAGGAGCCCCCTTGATTGATCGCACCGTTGCCATTGTTGAGTCGAGAAGAAAACTATTTTGAGTCTAGTTATATATCGGAGAGTAGGAATTCTTTTTACTCCTCAGCCCCTTCGTCGCTCTGGAGAGGACTCCTGACATAGGTATTTTCAGACTCTTCTAACCTTTTTCACTCAAATTTTCTTAGGATCACACGAGTATTGTTGGATCATTGCGATATCATTGTGATGGGAATTCTGTCTTGGTGCCTCCTGACATTTAGGGGTTGTGGCAGTGTGTCGGGGAGTTGAGCTCCAAGGTGTTTTTGTCATAGTGCATATCATTTCAGGTCCGGAATACCAGAGTTCGCCGACATCGAAAACTCTTCTATACTCTTTGTGGTGAGAGTAGTTTGGCGACACCCAGTACTGGGGAGAGCGATCAGATGTATTGCCACATCTAGTATATCGGATGTGTTCGAAGGTCTGAGGTACACGATTTCCGAAGGTTTCTTGGTTATGTGTTGACGGATGGATACAGTTGGAGTGTAGGAATTGTTAGTTATGTGAGATAGTTGTGCCTCCCTGTATCCCCAACACCAAATTGCATAACCAGAAAGTTTCGGGAGTTAATAGGTGGGAATCCAAGTAGTTACCTAGGATATCTTTTTGACAGATGCATGATATGAGATTGGGGTTCGACATCTAGTGGTCCGCCTGTCCACGGTTGGTATTAAGTGGTCTTGTTGTGTCTTAAAGAGTCCTTGGGTATGCTGACTCGAGGACACTGCTTATGTCATGTGCACTGCCATGTACATGATGGTGTTGTATGATCGAGCCCGTGCGGGTCCCACCACGAAAACTTCGGACGAAATATCTATCATATGTTTGTTTCTGACTTATTCTGCAAGCCAATCCTTTTTTTATTTTCTGTTGTGGTATTCAAGTTGCTTCAAAGTAAAATGTGGATTCCATACCTCTTTCCTAAACGGTGTTCTCATATTTCTATGTGGATTCTAATCCTTTTTTTATATCGAGATTGGCATGTCAATTCTTTTCCAACCGGTTCGCTTCTCGTCAAGATGATCCTATCATTTTCCCCATTCGCAAGATCACCTCTCAGTTTTCCCAATGTTCTTCATTTCAACCGTCTGCAAGTTGCCTTTGTTTTCCAGCCCTCCCACCCTTTTTCTTCAAAGACTCAGAGATATCAAATCAACTATCCATTTTATTCATGTGAAGTCTTTCATTCTTTCTCTTCATTCTTTTCTTTCAATGTTCTTATCCGGTGATTCTTAGGAAGATGCTCAAGAGCTTCAATCTTATCATTTTTCATTCCCTTTTCTTCTCCGGTGGACTTAATTATAGCTTATGTCTTAATCATATCCCTTTCTTTTGTTTCACATGATTTATCATGTTGCAATATCATAACCAAGTCAATCTTATTTATTCACCTCTCTCTATTCATATCCGGAGTGCTCAAGATATCTCAAAAGATTCATGTTTCCATTCTTAATCCATTCAAGCTATTAGGAGATTATTACCTCATTCAAGTCATTTAATTCAACCGGTGCAATCTCTCTTCAAAATCATTTCAACTGTGTTTCTCTTGAGTGGGCCCTATCACACATGTCTTTTTCTAGGATCTTACCTGACTCTTCTATTTTTCCGGAGCTATTCTCAAATTCTTTTTAAAGTTTGATGTAAGAATGAATTATCATCCGTCATTTGTCTTTCTCCAAGATCTTTCGAATTCTTTCATCATTGGTTCAGCCTTTCTATTCTTCATTCCGCAGTGCCTCAACAATTCATGGTGGTGTTTCTTGTCGTCATTCTCGGATTTCAAGACCGAAGAAGAGTTTCTCTTCAATCCTTACCCGTTCTTCCAAAGATAGGTAGTTCAAGCTTGCCACCATCCTCTCATAATTGTTTTCGGTTGTGGGAATTCTTTTCAACCATCTAGAGCAATTTAGGAGTCTTTTCAGTTTGATTCTCTAGAGCCCATCATCTTAGAATTATTCATTCTCAACTTTCATCTCTCATTCTCCAAATCTTACTGGTGCATCGTTCAAATATCCTCTAATCAGGTCATGGTCTCTTTGTTCTCTCGTATCTGAATTCCCTCAAGTATCTTCGTCCGTTTTCTAAATTCTTCCAGGTGATTCGTTCACTTTTGTTCAATCGTTTTCAGTTCTTACAATGGTTCATTCAAGATACATTTTCCTTTGTTACCATATCAATTCATTCGTTCTTACCGAAATCATACCGGTGGTTCGTTGAAGATTTTCCCAAGTTTGCGCTATATATCTCCTCAATCCTTTTCAAGAGGAATAAGTTGCATGCCAAATCCGTTTGTCATCAATTAAATTTGATGAGGATAAACATACAGTAAATTTTATTCTTGTTTCCTTGAGGTGATTCAATTCTTTACTTCCGGAGTTTGTTCATGATATCAATTTGTCGGTGCTAAGTTGTTCATCTTTTGTTTTTGGAGTTCCGAGAACTCTCAGTTAACTCTCCGCAAAGATCCATCTAAATCATTTCAAGGGTTCATCTTATTGTTTTCAAGCTTCTTTTCTTTGCGACCATATTTTTATCTATCCGGAGTTCTTCGAGAGTTTCTACATGGTGGTTCATCAAAGATTTAATCCATTCTCAAAGTGTTCTTCAAGATTCTTGTTGGAGCTCTAGTATTATTCTTCTTGCGTTCCAAAGTGCAATTCTTTCTGCCTTATCTTTTGAGGTGGTGTTATGTCATTCTTGACATTTTCCCTTCGTGTTTTATGATTCAGATGTTGTCAAGAATGAGGTATTTTAAATCCATCAATCTCTTCGTTGGAGTTATGTTGGTAAAGATTTCACCTAAAGCCTTCCCTACGGAATGTTGCTAATTGTGGTACTTATTAATAATCCAAGTTTCCTCCTATTCTCATGGTGAAACAAGTTTTTTCATCTCTTTGGTGCTCTCACACAAATCAATGGTTTCCGTTAGTGGCCATTTGTCACCTCATAATGGTGAGATGTTTCTATAAACCCACAACAAGCTTGGTCTTTTCGTTGTTAAATTTTCATCAACTCCGTTCAATCCTTCTTTTTAAGGATGCTCTCTCAAATTCATTCGACGTAGAACCTGTTGTTTTCTTATCCATTCTTTTCATTCCATTCATTCATTTCTACCGGAGGCATTGTGATGTTGCTCTCTTCGTCCCGTCGCCTCGTTTTTGCCAAGATCATGTTCTTTTCTTTGCTTATCAATTTAACTAGAGAGTTGTATCATCTCTTCAATTCCTTTTCATATTATCAAGTTTTCCTTCTCTTTTCTACCGGAGGGCAGTGCAAATTCTGTCATCCTTGTTCCTTGGCTATCTCGTTATACTGGTGTGGTCATATTCTTTTGGTTTTTGAAGCTCTTATTCCATGTCTTTCAACCTACAAGGTTCTCGTAATGTTCCTTGTTCCTCTTTGATAACGGAGTGTTTGCAATCCCCTTCATCTCCGCTCTATTATTTCTTCCAAGTTTTTCAACCTCTCAAGGTTCATTGGTTTCATTCGTTTGACAATGAAGCAAGTTGTTTTACCTCTTCCCCTTTCGTTTCTCCCCGGTGCCATCCTTAGATCTCTGGTCGAGATCACTTGTAAGTGGAAGAGAGTTGTGACGCCCCAACACCGATGCTCCAGAAGCCTTCCATGTTTTTCGTTGTCCCCGTTTGTTTTATTTGTTTGTTGCATTGCATCATGTCATCATTCGCATTGCATCATGTCATCATGCCATTAATTTTTTCCAACCATTTTATAACTCTTTTAAATAAATTGTATGGATCTTCGATCCGTTTAAATCGAGGGAAGGGTGACTTCTTTTTATAACTTATCCTCCCAATAATATGGAGCTATTATAAAATATTCCATTGATGTGGAATTAATCATAACACACTTGCAAAATATTCCATGCCATTCTTATCTGAATTCTTGGTCTCCAACTTTGCCCATAAATTCTTTCATCACTTTCCGGAGCTCCACCAAAAATCTCAACATTTTTGGACCTTCCTTTTACCAAGTCCTAGTTCAGACCCATTTGAATTAAATTCAAATGAGTTTGAATTCATATCTTTCGATCTTGCCACTTCTAATTTTCTCGGACCAAGCTTATTTTTGTGAGTCCAAGAAAATAACCCCCATTCCCACATTCTTTCTCCAACTCCTTTCTTTCTCTCATTTTATTTGTTTGCTATTTACTGTTTTTGGTAAACAAAAGAGAAGTGGGAGATTAGAGAGAGAAGCCCAGCTGGCCACTTGGTGCTCCCAGCAGGTCAACCCACCTAGGCCCAGCCAGGCCGCCCTGCTCCCCTCAGCCCACCAGGACCCTCTCCCTCTCCCTCTCCCGCCAGAACCCTAGCCCGTTATCTTCCCGATCGATCCCCATCTCTCCCTCTCCCTCGTCTCCACCTCGCGCCGCCAGAACCCCGTGCCCGACCCCCTAGTGCCGCGCCTGATCCCCTCGACCCTCTCCTTCTCATTCTCCCTGCGCCGCCGCCAAGACCTTGCCTCCGCCCGTGGCGGAACAAGCAGCCGCGTCCTCACTCTCCTCCGTGTCCGCGCGCTGCCTGACTCCTCCTTCCTCGAGCTCGTATGGCGTCCGCCGGCCACCTCCTATGGATCACCGTCGTCCATGTGACGCCTCCGTCGCCCCGCATCACCTCGTCAGGCCGCACCCTCATGCCCGGTCCCTCTACAGGCGACCTCCGCTGCTGTTGCCTCCTTCTGCGCGCCCCAACTTCATGATCGTCCATGCCGTCTCCTTCCAAACCCGACCTCGCTGCGCCTCTTGTCCCGCCGGCCATCTCCGCCGTCCTTATCCTGGACCCGGTCGGAGCTACCCTTCTGGCTCCGGAGCCGCACCTCCCGCGTCCATTCCTGGCACCGTGGGACAGCTACTTTGTCATCCACCACGGCTCTGGCCTCCATGGATGCCTCTTGCCCAAGGTCTTCCTCCTGTGGGGTGTAGAGCTGCACCACCACCACCCTGAGGCCCTTTGCCATCTTCATTTTGAAACGCCAAGTAGCCGATGGCACTAGGGTGCACCAAGTTCCACTACTTTTGACCCCGAAAATCTACGGTACATGGCCCACTACGATCGATGTGGAACTGTCAAGACCATCAAGTACAACTACACTATGTTGATATGGGTGTCGGTGTCAAAACTGGCGAATCTCAGGTAGGGGGTCCCGAACTGTGTGTCTAGGATCGATGGTAACAGGAGACAGGGGACACGATGTTTACCCTGGTTCGGGCCCTCTCTATGGAGGTAATACCCTACGTCCTACTTGATTGATATTGATGAATACGAGTATTACAAGATTTGATCTACCACGAGATCGTAATGGCTAAACCCTAGAAGTCTATCTTGTGTGATTATCATAATAATCTATCGACTAGCCTGGCCTTAGCTTATATAATGCACCCGAGGCCTAGGATAACAAGAGTCCTAGCCGAATACGTTGGTGGAGAGGAGTCCTTGTCTTGATCACCAAGTCTTGTGGAATACTCCTTGTATGCGGCATGGGCTGCCCGAAGTGGCCCATGAGTGAATCGCCATGGGGGTCCTCGGCCCGATCCACCTGGTCGGGAAACGATGTGGTGAGTACCCCCTAGTCCAGGACACCGTCTGTAGCCCCCTGAACCGGTATTCAAGTTGGGGACACTCCTTGATTCTTCCAAACTGTTCTTCATCTTCGGCTGTCGGTCTTGAAAACTGGTTCAAGAAATCTTCTCATCTTCGATCTTGAGGATTGCCAAAGTGAATCCGAAGAGTTTACACGTCAGGTATCCGAGGAGCCCTTTAAGTCTTCAGCCTTTATCAATGCCTTGTTATTTTTATGCCACACCTCGGGTTTGAAGTTGTTCCCAGGCGGCAGTGTCCTCTTGCGTCCGAGCTCCAATGCGGGACTGCATTCAAGTTATCTTTGGCAGCCAAGCACCAATGTCAGACCGCTTCCAAGATCCGACGCTAGAATGTATCCGAGCTCCAACGTTGGACTGTATCCGAGGAGTATTGTTACAAACGAGCTCCAACGCCGAACTATATCCGAGCTCCAACGCCGAACTATGTCCAAGCTCCAACGCCGGACTATATCCGAGGTGTCATAGATCACCTTGTTCAAAAAAGTTGAAGGAGTTTAGCCGAGCTTAATGCCGAAAATGCCCTCTATGGAGCCAGCCACTAGCGCCCGAGATTTATGCCGGACGGCTTTCGAGGTGGTGCACCACCCCGACTGCGGGCCTATTTTTTCTCAATATTTTTATTGGTGCAATTTATTCTCTGCTGAGATATATAGCCAGTAGCCCTCGAGGTGTGCATCGGTCTAAAACCCGAGGTGCACCTGAAGGATGACATAAGACCGCTGATCCTAGTAGCCCCTGAGACTCAGGTTGATTCGCAAAATCGGCCTGAGGATCAACTCCTAGCTCGGCAAAATACTTCGGGACACAAAAAACAATGTGCAAAGTCCTCGAGACTCAGGTTGGGTCCGGCCGACCAACCTGAGGATCATAATCTCCTCGAAAACTATATTGCACTTAAATTTTCTGCATTGGATTGCCAATGCAGTAGCCCCCCCGAGAATTGGGTTGGGCAACATGGCCAACCCTAGGATCGTACCTACTCGGGAACTACTTCAACTGTCATGTATGTTTTGACAATACCGAGGTGGGGTTCGGCAGAAAAGATGCCGAACTGTAGTTTTAGAAAAGAGTTTCACGCCTAACACCTCAACCAAGAGAATGTCCTGCTTCCTGAAAGGAAAACGTAAAATAGGTGAAAAGATGTTATAAGCTCAAAGGCCAAAAACATGCGTAAAAAACTTTACGTCTAGATTGAATCAAGCTGTTTTGGTGCCAATAAGAAATTGGTCTTAAAATTGTACTCCCGTCGTGCTTTGACATGACAAATCCGATCTCTAGACTTCAAGTGGGTTAGCCTTCGGCTTCAACCTCCCTACCCTGAAGGCGGAGTGTTTCTCAGGCCAATTTAGCGAACTAAATGCGAGCGGCTTTTGAGAGAAACCAGGCTACCCAGCTATTGACCATACACCTGAGTTGATAAAGGAGTGGTAGAAAAAGATTTGGCAACGACTAAGAAGAAAACCGCTCATATTAATTTAAGAGCCCCCAAGTGATTTGGGTAAAAGAATTTTATGTATAATGATTGCATGTACCGAAGTACTTATATAATATATGTGTTCACCCGAACTTTAAATGCGTCTTAACCGACCGTCAGTTTCTCCCTCTTTGGTCAAGGGCCGACAAGTGTTACGTATTCCACCTGTCGAGAGTATCGACGGTGTTTCCGATAACCAGGCAAACATGCCATGAGGCTATAACAGACAAAGCGTGCTCAGGTAACTTATGCTATATTACCGACGAAGTGTAAGAAGCATCTTCGAAGAAAATAGTACCTCCACTGATACCTTTCTCCGGTTGCTCATTGTTACTATGAGACTTGTGCAACAGATTTTTTGTACTCATGAGTTTCGTTGTGTGCCGATCATGATTGAAAACAATAAGAGCGCTAGCTTTCGGCTTCAAATAGTCTGAGGTACTAACTCGGATGACCCGGTAGTAACTATCACAGAGGTGCTCCCTTTACCGCCTAGCCGAACAATCGGGAACGTAGGTGTAAGCACAGGAGCCAGGCAACCCATCTTGCGAAACACTTAAGTCAACATGGTGCATAATGTGGCGTAATACACGAACAAGGAATGAAGCCATACAAGTATAATCATATGCAAGAGGAAAGGCTTCATAAAGGAAGCCCCTAAATAAACGGGGTATTTGAATTTGTGTGTCATGAACAAAGTTTTGACAAGGAATTTTGTCACAAACAACTTTTTTGCCAAAAAAGTATAATGCTTGGTCGAACCGAACAAATTTAAAACTGAAAGTTTTTTAGCATGAAAGCGACTTAGCTAGTTAATGTGCTCGGTGTTGATGACGTGATTCGGGCTTGTGGCGGGACGAAAACGCCCATTGATCTGTGACAGATTCGACAAGGTCTGTAGTCCTCGTCATGGCCGAGGTCCCAGCCTCCAAGCCCGATGTGTCCGAGCAAGGAATTCGGCACTCCATGGTAGTTACACGGCTCGGCCAATGCAGGCCAACAGAGTGACGCCGAAGTCCCCGACGTGGGTTAATGAAGTGATGACGAAGCCCCCGGTCCAGCCGAGGTGATAGCGCTGCCCAATCCAGATCATTTACCAGTGCACAGAAGATAGTGCAAGCCGGAGATAATAGTAATAAAAAAGGGCCCGCTTTCAAACAACCGATGAGGTAGGACCGTCTTGACGATGCCGAAGTCCCCGAGGCAACCGAACATGTCGGTATAGCAATTCAATCAACAAGATTATCATGCGAACCGATTTATGCCAATTGGGACGATGACATTGGCTTGCCGAAGTGACCGCGTGACGCAGTCGAATTTGATCACCTACACACATAAAATAGTGCGGTCCAAATCGAATAATATAAATATATATATAATCCTTGCATAATTGCTTTTCGCAAAAATAATTTATTTAAAGATATGTGGCCTAGCGCAGAAGTCAATGTCGATGCAGGGCATCGGCATGATGCGTTAAAGGTGTGGCAAAGCTGAATCCACAGGTCGGTCCGTGCTCCGGATGCGGCGTTCGCCGAACTATGTACGGAAACTGACCGAACCACCACACGACCGTCGTTAATGCGACCATTTGATAGACCTGTGTACAGATGATGGAACAAACCAGAGTAATAATTCCTTGGAAAAGATAAACCCAAACAAATGAAAATTGCTAGGATTAATAGCACCTGATTTATTTGTTGTAGTAGTCTGAAGAAAGGTTACTCCAAAAATTGGGACTCGATCCGCACACCCATTGCCTGATCGATGATGAAGCGACGGCATGGCGATGCTGGCAAAGATTGTCTCGCCGATGCAAAGCCCCGGTCCAGCTAACGTAACGAAACTGGTCGGCTGGTGACGCCGAAGTCTCCGGAGTAGGTTGACGAAGAAATAGCGGAGCCCCAAGTCCAGCCGAGGTGTTGAAAGATATTCGCAGAGGTGAACTCCATGATCGGCGCCCAATCGGATTCGATAGGCACGGATGCAAGCGGCTCGGAGTCCGTGGCCGGAGACGAATCCAGTGGTTCAGCGACACGGCTCTCGTAAGTGGTGAAGTCAGTATCCGGCTCCATAGCCACCGAGAGTGCGGCCTCCGTGGCGTGGTCTATCCCTCCGTCCTCGGATGGCGCTGTTTGCTCCAGATTGAAGGCTGGAGTAGTTGTAGGTGTGATCTCCCGAACACTATCCGACGGCAGAGCTAAATCATGCTCGTCGTGATCGTGCGGCGCACCAGAGATGGGCTCGAATCCGTCGAAGATCAAGTCTCTGCGGATGTCGGCAGTGTAGTTTAAGTTTCTGAACCTGACCTGATGGCCAGGGGCATAGCTCCCGATCTGCTCCAGATGGACAAGCGAATTGGCCCGCAGTGCGAAGCTGCCGAATACGAAGATCGATCTGGGAAGGAAAACCTCACCCTGGACTGCATCGTTACCGATGATCGAAGGGGCCATCGAGCCTTATGGTGACGGCATAGTGGAACTCTCAATGAAAGCACCAATGCAGGTGTCAAAACCGGAGGATCTCGGGTAGGGGGTCCCGAACTATGCATCTAAGGCGGATGGTAACAGGAGGCAGGGGACACGATGTTTACCCAGGTTCGGGCCCTCTTGATGGAGGTAATACCCTACGTCCTGCTTGATTGTTCTTGATTATATGAGTATTAAAATAGTTTATCTACCGCGAGATCATAGAGGCTAAACCCTAGAAGCTGTCCTATGGTATGATTGTATGTTGTCCTATGGACTAAACCCTCCGGTTTATATAGACACCGGAGGGGCTAGGGTTACACATAGTCGGTTACAAGGGAGGAGATCTACATATCCGTATTTCCAAGCTTGCCTTCCACGCAAAGGAAAGTCCCATCCGGACACGGGACGAAGTCTTCAATCTTGTATCTTCATAGTCCAACAGTCCGGCTAAAGGATATAGTCCGGCTGTCCGGAGACCCCCTAATCCAGGACTCCCTTAGAAATGAATATTTTTTATTAATGAAAAATATTCCAAATATTATTATGAGGTGAACCAGAGAGGAAATGATGATAAGAGAGGGAGATGAGGCACTTGGGTGAAAGCCAAGGGTACCCAAGTGTTTAAGTCCCCATGAAAAGATTCAAAAACTCCAACTTCCAAAATCATTTCAAAAGAAAATCAGGCAAATGAAAGAGGGCAAAAACAAGGATGTCACACTGCTGGCCCAGAGCGATGTGCATGAGCCATTGGAAGGTTGCCCTATCGTTGTGCAGCCCAAAGGGCATGCAGGTGTAGCAGTAGACCCCACATGAGGTCAGGAAGGCCGTCTTCTTGACATCCTGCACCGCCATCTTGATTTGGTTATACCCTAAAAATGCATCCACGAAGCTTAGCAGGTTGCATTCGGCAGTCGAGTTGATGATCTGGTCGATGCATGGTAGCGGGAAGGGGTCTTGAGGGCATGCCTTGTTGAGGTTGGTCAATTTGACGCACATGCGTTCCTTCCCACCATTCTTAGGGACCACCACGGGGTTAGCCAGCCATTCCGTGTATCACACCTCACGAATGACGCCAGCCTCCAGCAGCTTGCGGGTTTCTTGGACAATGAACGACTGCTTCCCTATTGACTGCCTTCGTGCCTTCTGCTTCACCAAGCGTACATTGGGGCATTCATTAAGGTGATGCTCAATCACCCCCCTTGGAACTACGGCCAGGTCCGTGGGCTCCCATGCTAACAACTCCTTGTTCGAGCGCAGGAAACTGACCAGCGCCTTTTCCTAGTCCGGGGCGAGGTGGGCACCTATGGTGAAGGTGGCTCCCGACGCGCCATCTTGGTTGACCGGTACCTGCTTCGTCTCGGCTTGGTCTTGAGAGAACAACTACTTCTTCTTCGCCGGATGAGACGTCTCTAGCGTATCTATAATTTTTGATTGCTCCATGCTATATTATCTACTGTTTTGGACATTATTGGGCTTTATTATCCACTTTTATATTATTATTGGGACTACCCTATTAACCGGAGGCCCAGCCCAGAATTGCTGCTTTTTGCATGTTTCAGGGTTTTGAAGAAAAGGAATACCAAACGGAGTCCAAATGGAATGAAACCTTCGGGAACGTGATTTTCTCCACGAACAAGACCCAGGAGACTTGGACCCTATGTCAAGACACGAAAGAGGAGGCCACGAGGTAGGGTCGGGCCTACCCCCCTCTCCCCCAAGCGCGCCCTCCACCCTCGTGGGGCCCCTGTTGCTCCACCGACGTACTCCTTCCTCATATATATACCTACGTACCCCCAAACGATCAGATACGGAGCCAAAACCCTAATTCCACCGTCGTAACTTTCTCTATCCACAAGATCCCGTATTGGGGCCTGTTTCGGAGCTCCGCCGGAGGGGGCATCGATCATGGAGGGCTTCTACATCAACAACATAGCCCCTCCGATGAAGTGTGAGTAGTTTACCTCAGGCCTACGGGTCCATAGTTAGTAGCTAGATGGCTTCTTCTCTCTTTTTGGATCTCAATACAATGTTCTCCCCCTCTCTTGTGGAGAACTATTCTATGTAATCTTTTTGCGGTGTGTTTGTTGAGACCGATTAATTGTGGGTCTATGATCAACTCTATCTATGAACAATATTTGAATCTTCTCTGAATTCTTTTATGTATGATTGGTTATCTTTGCAAGTCTCTTCGAATTATCAGTCTGGTTTGGCCTAATAGATTGATCTTTCTTGCAATGGGATAAGTGCTTAGCTTTGGGTTCAATCTTGCGGTGTCCTTTCCCAGTGACAGTAGGGGCAGCAAGGCACGTATTGTATTGTTGCCATCAAGGATAACAAGATGGGGTTTTCATCATATTGCATGAGTTTATCCCTCTACATCATGTTATGTTGCTTAAGGCGTTACTCTGTTTTTAACTTAATACTCTAGATGCATGCTGGATAGCGGCCGATGAGTGGAGTAATAGTAGTAGATGCAGGCAGGAGTCGGTCTACTTTTCTCGGACGTGATGCCTATATACATGATCATACCTAGATATTCTCATAACTATGCTCAATTCTGTGAATTGCTCAACAATAATTTGTTCACCCACCGTAGAATACTTATGCTCTCGAGAGAAGACACTAGTGAAACATATGGCCCCCAGGTCTATCTTCATCATATTAATCTCCTATTACTTAGTTATTTCCTTTGCTTTTTTACTTTGCCTTTATTTTACTTTGCATCTTTATCATAAAAATACCAAAAATATTATCTTATCATATCTATCAGATCTCACTCTCGTAAGTGGCCGTGTAGGGATTGAAAACCCCTATTCGCGTTGGTTGCGAGGATTTATTTGCTTTGTGTAGGTATGAGGGACTCACGCGTAGCCTCCTACTGGATTGATACATTGGTTCTCAAAAACTAAGGGAAATACTTACGCTACTTTGCTGCATCATCCCTTCCTCTTCGGGGAAAACCAACGCAATGCTCAAGAGGTAGCAAGAAGGATTTCTGGCACCGTTGCCGGGGAGGTCTACGCAAAAGTCAATATACCAAGTACCCATCACATACCCTTATCTCCTGCATTACATTATTTGCCATTTGCCTCTCGTTTTCCTCTCCCCCACTTCACCCTTGTCGTTTTATTCGCCCTCTCTCTCTATCCTCCCTCTCTTTCTCTACTTGCCTCTTTTTGCCTGCTTGCTTTTTGTTTGGTTGTGCGTTAGTTCGTTTGCTCGTCATTATGGCTAGTCCTTTACCTTCTGCCTCTATGTCTGAAAGTGGGGAAATTATTGTCGATATGGACAATAATAATATCATGAAAAATTCTGATGCTCCTGCTAAAGAACCACCCATCTTACATACAAAAAGATTCCGTGTTGGTAGTGGTAATATTATTGGAAAAGTAGTTATTCAAGATTTCTTTACTTGTGCTGGTGCTTTACCTTCTATGGTTAGTTCTATCCTTCATAGAACTAGTAGTCTTGCGGACGTGATTGCCATGCTTGTAGTTGAACTAGAAAGACAATTCATGCACATGCATCCTTGCATACAAAGGATTTTCCTAGATTTTTCTAATATTGAGCATTCTTCTGTTAAGCGTGCCGCTACTATATTTTTGGCTCATGAGTTTAGATTCATGATAAAAGAGGCCAAAGAAATATTTGCACATTATAGGGTGGACGCTTGCCGTCCTCCCATAGAGGCTATCCTCTTTGATCAAGAAGAAATAATGCGTTTTCAATCTCTAGACTGTGTTGCCTTCAATGAAAATCTTAGAAAAAGGGTTCCTACCAATGTTTTAGTTGATAGAATTTCTGAACTTAATTATGATTTGGCTATTCGAAATAATAAACTTGGATATTCTCTTGAATATAGGCTCACAAAGTTCTTTCAAAAGAATGCTTATAATGATGAATTGGTTGTGCAATATGAAGGACCAAAGGAGGAACCTATACCTCCCAAGGTTGATCTTGGGGACTTTTGTCCCATTAAATTTAGCCCTTTCGATTACTTTTGCTTGCTCAAAGAAAACTTGCTGCCGAACGTAGAGAATATGAAAGAATTTTAATAATCTATCTTACTATTATGGCAATACCTAGATCTATCCTTGCTTATTATGCCTAGCTAGGGGCGTTAAACGATAGCGCTTGTTGGGAGGCAACCCAATTTTATTTTTATTCCTTGATTTTTGCTCCTGTTTAGTGATAAATAATTTATCTAGACTCTGTTTAGGTTGTGTTTTTTGTGTTTAATTAGTGTTTGTGCTAAGTAGAACCGTTGGGAAGACTTGGGGAAAGTCTTGATATCTTGCTGTAAAAAACAGAAACTCTAGCGCTCACGATAACTGCTGCCATTTTTATTTGGAAAGTGATATTTAGTTAATTCTTTTTGCAGATGATTAATAGATAAATTTCTCACGTCCAGAAATTTAGTTTAGAATTTTTGGGGTTCCAGATCTTGCGCTAGTTACAGATTACTACAGACTGTTCTGTTTTTGACAGATTCTGTTTATCGTGTGTTGTTTGCTTATTTTGATGAATCTATGGATAGTAAAATAGTTTATAAGCCATAGAGAAGTTGGAATACAGTAGGTATAACACCAATATAAATAAATAATGAGTTAATTACAGTGCCTTTAAGTGGTCTTTTGTTTTCTTTTGCTAACGGAGCTCACGAGATTTTCTACTTTAAGTTTTGTGTTGTGAAGTTTTCAAGTTTTGGCTAAAGATTTGATGGGTTATGGAACAAGGAGTGGCAAGAGCCTAAGCTTGGGGATGCCCATGGTACCCCCAAGATAATCTAAGGAAACCTAAAATCCAAATCTTGGGGATGTCCCAGAAGGCATCCCCTCTTTCGTCAACTTCTATCGGTAACTTTACTTGGAGCTATATTTTTATTCACCACATGATATGTGTTTTGCTTGGAGCGTCTTGTATGATTTGAGTCTTTGCTTTTTAGTTTACCACAATCATCCTTGCTATACACACCTTTTTAGTCAGCCATACATGATTTGGAATTTGCTAGAATACTCTATGTGCTTCACTTATATCTTTTGAGTTATACAGTTTTGCTCTAGTACTTCACTTATATCTTTTTAGAGCATGGTGGTGGATTTGTTTTATAGAAACTATTGATCTCTCATGCTTCACTTATATTCTTTTGAGAGTCTTAAATAGCATGGTAATTTTCTTAAATAATCCTAATATGCTTGGAATTCAAGAATAGTAAAAGAACTTCCTTATGAGTGTGTTGAATACTATGAGAAGTTTGATGCTTGATAATTGTTTTGAGATATGAAGATGGTGATATTAAAGTTGTGCTAGTTGATTAGTTGTGAATTTGAGAAATACTTGTGTTAAAGTTTGTGATTCCCGTAGCATGCACGTATGGTGAACCGTTATGTGATGAAGTCGGAGCATGATTTATTTTTTGATTGTCTTCCTTATGAGTGGCGGTCGGGGACGAGCGATGGTCTTTTCCTACCAATCTATCCCCCTAGGAACATGCATGTAATACTTTGCTTTGATAACTTGTATATTTTTGCAATAAGTATATGAGTTCTTTATGACTAATGTTGAGTCCATGGATTATACGCACTTTTCTCACCCTTCCACCTTTGCTAGCCTCTCTAATACCGCGCACCTTTCGCCGGTATCATACACCCACCATATACCTTCCTCAAAACAGCCACCATACCTACCTATTATGGCATTTCCATAGCCATTCCGAGATATATTGCCATGCAACTTTCCACCGTTCCATTTATTATGACACACTTCATCATTGTCATATTGCTTAGCATGATCATGTACTTGACATCGTATTTGTGGCAAAGCCACCATTCATAATTCTTTCATACGTGTCACTCTTGATTCATTGAATATCCCGGTACACTACCGGAGGCATTCATATAGAGTCATATTTTGTTCTAAGTATCGAGTTGTAATTGTTGAGTTGTAAGAAAAATAAAAGTGTGATGATCATCATTATTAGAGCATTGTCCCAGTGAGGAAAGGATGATGGAGACTATGATTCCCCCACAAGTCGGGATGAGACTCCAGACGAAAAATAAAAAAGGGGAAGAAAAGAGGCAAAAAAAAGAAAAGGCCCAACTAAAAAAAGAAAAAAATGAGAGAAAAAGAGAGAAGGGACAATGTTACTATCCTTTTACCACACTTGTGCTTCAAAGTAGCACCATGATATTCATGATAGAGAGTCTCCTATGTTATCACTTTCATATACTAGTGGGAATTTTTCATTATAGAACTTGGCTTGTATATTCCAATGGTGGGCTTCCTCAAAATGCCCTAGGTCTTCATGAGCAAGCAAGTTGGATGCACACCCACTTAGTTTATTTTGTTGAGCTTTCATATACTTATAGCTCTAGTGCATCCGTTGCATGGCAATCCCTACTCACTCACATTGATATCTATTGATGGGCATCTCCATCACCCATTGATAAGCCTAGTTGATGTGAGACTATCTTCTCCCTTTTTGTATTCTCCACAACCACCATTCTATTCCACCTATAGTGCTATGTCCATGGCTCACGCTCATGTATTGCGTGAAGATTGAAAAAGTTTGAGAACACCAAGAGTATGAAATAATTGCTTGGCTTGTCATCGGGGTTGTTCATGATTTAAATATTTTGTGTGGTGAAGGTGGAGCATAGCGAGACTATATGATTTTGTAGGGATCACTTTCTTTAGCCATGTTATTTTGAGAAGACATGATTGCTTTGTTAGTATGCTTGAAGTATTATTATTTTATGTCAATATTAAACTTTTATCTTGAATCTTTCGGATCTGAATATTCATACCACAATTAAGAAGAATTACATTAAAATTATGCCAAGTAGCACTCCGCATCAAAAATTCTGTTTTTATCATTTACCTACTCGAGGACGAGCAGGAATAAAGCTTGGGGAAGCTTGATACGTCTCCAACGTATCTATAATTTTTGATTGCTCCATGCTATATTATCTACTATTTTGGACATTATTGGGCTTTATTATCCACTTTTATATTATTTTTGGGACTAACCTATTAACCGGAGGCCCAACCCAGAGTTGCTGTTTTTTGCCTGTTTTAGGGTTTCGAAGAACGGGAATACCAAACAGAGTCCAAACGGAATGAAACCTTCGGGAACGTGATTTTCTCAACGAACAAGACCAAGGAGACTTAGACCCTACGTCAAGACACAAAAGAGGAGGCCACGAGGTAGGTGGCTGCACCTACCCCCCCCAGGCACGCCCTCCACCCTCATGGGCCCCCTGTTGCTCCACCGATGTACTCCTGCCTCCTATATATACCTACGTACCCCCAAACGATCAGATACGGAGACAAAACCCTAATTCCACCACCGTAACTTTCTGTATCCATGAGATCCCATCTTGGGGCCTGTTCCAGAGCTCCACCGGAGGGGGCATCGATCATGGAGGGCTTCTACATCAACACCATAGCCCCTCCGATGAAGTGTGAGTAGTTTACCTCAGGCCTACGGGTCCATAGTTAGTAGCTAGATGGCTTCTTCTATCTTTTTGGATCTCAATACAATGTTCTCCCACTCTCTTGTGGATAACTATTCGATGTAATCTTCTTTTTGTGTAGCGACCAGACCTCAAACGGTCCAATCTCAGTGCTCTGGTGTCATCCCTAGATAAGTAATGCTGACACCACATAGTACTTGAAGGATTTATAACAGAGTAGCAATCACATACTTAGTACATCGAGTGTCTCAAAAGAGAACTTATTACAATAAATATGACTTAAGGCCATCTAATAACGATAACAGCGGAAGGCTTGGAAGATAAGTGAGTCCATCAACTCCAACGGCATCACTGAGTATAGAACCACGACCTAAAGGCACCTTACTCGTCGTTTGAAAAGTCTGCAACATGAACGTTGCAGCCCGAAACGGGTCCGCACATGGAATATGCTGGCAATGTAACACATAGAGAGCAATGAAGGAATAAGGCTATACTACATGCATATTTGGCTGGTGGAAAGCTCTATGGTTACAGTTTTGCGTAAAGCCAACTTTTCCGTACTGCAAAGGAATACATTTTATTTAACTATCATGGTGGTTGTTAAACATTGAGAGTGTAGACACCCTCTCAATCCCAATTAAACATCATCATTAAAACCCAACAAAATTAATTAGAGTAACATGATGAGATTCACATGATAATCCAAGAACTAGATACTCAAGTTGTGCATAACCGGGGACACGGGTAACCATGATTAGTTTATACACTCTGCAGAGGTTTGCACACTTTTCCCCACAAGAATCGATCTCCTCCGTTGGGATTTTTAGAAGCGCTAGCACCTTACGAACGGGTAGACCGTTACACCTACTTTCCCCTACATCTGCTAGTCTACCACTGTAAGAGTTCGCACAACTTAGTCAACTATGCTAGAGCCCGTAGTAGCTTGTGGCTGCACACGGAAGTTTCTAGTATGAATAATCTCATGATCCCTTTGAGCCTGGGTGGCGGTCCAAAAGAAAAACATGCAATCGCTGGAATACCCAGGTGCCTCAATCCACCCAGATGTGTATTTAAGTTGCCACCTTAGATAAACCATTAATTTAACAAACTCACATCTGTCATGGATACACTCACCTAATCCATGTCTACTAGCATAGCATGGCATAATAAACAAACGTAGAAGTAACTCCCAAAGGTTTGATAATAACAGGTAATAGGTACTACCTCATCTACTTCCCAAACACACAATTTAATTAGATCCTAATCATGCAATGTGTGATGGTTGATCTAATGCAATAAAAACTGGGTAATAGGAAGTATGATCAAAGTGTTACTTGCCTTGCTGATGATCCGCAAAACCTAGCGATTCAAAGTAGTAAGCGGCGCACTCCGAGTACTCTATCGCAAACAAACAAGCATACAATAAGTACTCAACTAATGCACAGGTAAAACTCAAATAAGAGATCTAACCAGAAAGTTCAACTTAAGAACTCCGGTTGGCAAAAAGAATCACATCGAACGAAGCAACGAAAGACAAATGGCAAAAGAAACAAGCTTCGTTTACTAATCTGGATCTAGGTCAAATTTTACAGAGTCAAAAACTTTTTTGAGTTGGTTAAATGGAAACAGGGTTTCGAGACGAAGCTCCAGGCGCTTGAGTCGCCTGATTCCGATAAACGAGCGAAAAGTTATACTAGAACGAAAATCAGATAAGAAATCGCGATCAGAAAAATCACGGAATAAATCTGAGAAAATAAAAAATGACGAATAGATTAACGAATGAACGTTCGTTATCTGGATCTAAACGATGAATGCGTTCATTAAAACGAACAAACGAGCGAACGCTCGCTAATTAAACTTCCGGAACAAAACCGATCTCTCTAAAAAACGGATCTAAAAAAACCGAATGAAAACCGGCGAAAACCAATTGTTTTCTAAAAAAAACAGTGGCAGTGAGATCAACCTCATCGGCGGCGGCGGAGCTCCGGCGGCGGGGGGTGGCGGGGCGGCGACGGCGGGCGGCGGCGGGCGGCGGCGACGGCGGCTGGGCGGCGGGCGGCTTGGGGCTAGGGTTTGAGGGCGGCGGCGGCTTTGGGCTAGTCGGCCCCGGGGTCGCGCTATATAAAGGCCCCGACCAGGGAGTCCTGGCCGAAACCGGCCCGTAGTCGGTTCGCTCCCTTTAAAAAAATTATTACACACAGAAAAACAAACAAAAGGAATACTAAACGGACTCCAAAAATCCCGAAATAAATTTTCCCCGGCTTCTAAAATCAAGCCGCACAGGATGAACATTTATTTAGGCCTAAATGCAATTTTGAAAGACGCGCATTTTTCCGAAATTCAATAAAGTAGCAAATAAAACCAAAATAAAATCTTATTTGATTTTATCATTTAAATCCTCAATATTTCTTTATTTTGGGAAAGTCATTTTATTCCCACTCTCATATTTTGATAATAGAAATAATTGAAGATAAAAATAAATAAAATCAAATGATCCTATTTTCAAAATTTGAGAAAACTCAAATATGAAAATAACGAAATCCCCAACTCTCTCTGAGGGTCCTTGAGTTGCGTAGAATTTCTAGGATCAACCCCAAAATGCAAATAAAATATGCTATGCAAAGATGATCTATTGTATAACATTCCAAATTGAAAATTTGGGATGTTACATTTTGCGGTGTGTCTGTTGAGACCGATGAATTGTGTGTTTATGATCAAGTCTATCTATGAACAATCTTTGAATCTTCTCTGAATTCTTTTATGTATGATTAGTTATCTTTGCAAGTCTCTTCGAATTATCAGTCTGGTTTGGCCTAATAGATTGATCTTTCTTGCAATGGGATAAGTGCTTAGCTTTGGGTTCAATCTTGCGGTGTCCTTTCCCAGTGACAGTAGGGGCAGCAAGGCACGTATTGTATTGTTGCCATCAAGGATAACAAGATGGGGTTTTCATCATATTGCATGAGTTTATCCCTCTACATCATGTTATGTTGCTTAAGGCGTTACTCTGTTTTTAACTTAATACTCTAGATGCATGCTGGATAGCGGTCGATGAGTGGAGTAATAGTAGTAGATGCAGGCAGGAGTCGGTCTACTTTTCTCGGACGTGATGCCTATATACATGATCATACCTAGATATTCTCATAACTATGCTCAATTCTGTCAATTGCTCAACAATAATTTGTTCACCCACCGTAGAATACTTATGATCTCGAGAGAAGCCACTTGTGAAACCTATGGCCCCCGGGTCAATCTTCATCATATTAATCTCCTATTACTTAGTTATTTCCTTTGCTTTTTACTTTGCCTTTATTTTACGTTGCATCTTTATCATAAAAGTAACAAAAATATTATCTTGTCATATCTATCAGATCTCACTCTTGTAAGTGGCCGTGTAGGGATTGACAACTCTTATTCGCGTTGGTTGCGAGGATTTATTTGTTTTCTGCAGGTACGAGGGACTCGCGCATAGCCTCCTACTGGATTGATACCTTGGTTCTAAAAAACTGAGGGAAATACTTACGCTACTTTGCTGCATCATCCTTTCCTCTTCGGGGAAAACCAACGCAGTGCTCAAGAGGTAGCATCGGAGCAGCCCCCAGGGCCTTGGGGACCTCTTCCGCCTCCGGCCGCACGGCAATCGCAGCCCTGAAGGTGATCTTGAGAGCTGCCAGTGCTTCCTTGGTGTCCCCGACCAGGGTGAGGACGCGGCTAATCCCTGATACGTCTCCGTCGTATCTACTTTTCCAAACACTTTTGACCTTGTTTTGGACTCTAACTTGTATGATTTGAATGGAACTAACCCAGACTGACGCTGTTTTCAGCAGAATTGCCATGGTGTTATTTTTGTGCAGAAATAAAACTTCTCGGAATGACCTGAAAATAAACGGAGAATTATTTTGGAATATATAAAAAATACTGGAAGGAAGATCCACGTCAGGGGGGCCTCCACCTGTCCACGAGGGTGGGGGCGCGCCCCCTGCCTCGTGGGCCCCCTGACGTTCCACCGACCTCAACCCTGACTCCATATATTCACTTTCGGGGAGGAAAAAACCGGAGAGAAGGATTCATCATGTTTTACGATACGGAGCCGCCGCCAAGCCCTAAACTCTCTCGGGAGGGCTGATCTGGAGTCCGTTCGGGGCTCCGGAGAGGGGAATTCGTCGCCATCGTCATCATCAACCATCCTCCATCACCAATTTCATGATGCTCACCACCATGTGTGATTAATTCCATCGTAGGCTTGCTGGACGGTGATGGGTTGGATGAGATTTATCATGTAATCGAGTTAGTTTTGTTAGGGTTTGATCCCTGGTATCCACTATGTTCTGAGATTGATGTTGCTATGAGTTTTCTATGCTTAATGCTTGTCACTAGGGCCCGAGTGTCATGATTTCAGATCTAAACCTATTATGTTTTCATCAATATATGAGAGTTCTTGATCCTATCTTGCAAGTCTATAGTCACCTACTATGTGTTATGATCCGGCAACCCCGAAGTGACAATAGTCGGAACCACTCCCGGTGATGACCGTAGTTTCAGGAGTTCATGTATTCACTATGTGTTAATGCTTTGGTCTGGTACTCTATTAAAAGGAGGCCTTAATATCCCTTAGTTTCCAATAGGACCCCGCTGCCACGGGAGGGTAGGACAAAAGATGTCATGCAAGTTCTTTCCATAAGCACATATGACTATATTCGGAATACATGCCTACATTACATTGATGAACTGGAGCTAGTTCTGTGTCACCCTAGGTTATAACTGTTAAATGATTGATCGCATCTGGCATAATTCTCTATCACCCGATCCATTGCGAACGAGCTTTCCATATATTGTTCTTCGCTTATTTACTTTTCCGTTGCTATTGTTACAATCACTATAAAACACCAAAAATATTACTTTTGCTACCGTTACCTTTTACCACCGTTACCGCTACTATCATATTACTTTGCTACTAAATACCTTGCTGCAGATATTAAGTTTCCGGGTGTGGTTGAATTGACAACTCGGCTGCTAATACTTGAGAATATTCTTTGGCTCCCCTTGTGTCGAATCAATAAATTTGGGTTGAATAGTCTACCCTCGATAACTATTGCGATCCCCTATACTTGTGGGTTATCAAGACTATTTTCTGGCGCCGTTGCCAGGGAGCATAGCTCTATTCTTTGAGTCACTTGGGATTTATATCTGCTTATCATTATGAAGAACTTGAAAGATCCAAGAAACAAGATTTATCCCTCAACTACGAGGGGAGGTCAGGAACTGCCATCTAGCTCTGCACTTCATTCACCTTCTGTTTTTGAGTAAGCTTGCGACACCTATACCTGCTTCTGCTATTAATTCTGATATGCCGCATGTTATTGATGATCCCACTTCTGCTATGCATGATACTTATGATGGAACTACTTCTATGCTTGATACTACTGTGCCACTTGGTGAATTTCTTGATGAACAACTTGCTAGGGCTAGAGAGAATGAAATTATTGAAACTTATAATACTGATGAAAGTGATGATGAAGATTCTCCCCCTAGATATGAATTACCTGTTGTTCTTGAGGGTTATGTTATGGATGAAGAAGCTGTTAGAGGCTTTCTTGCTTGCAATGATAGGAGTGATCTTAAGAATGGTATATGATCCTGCTTATGCTACTTCACCTATCTTTGTTACTGATAAGGATTATAATTTCTCTGTTGAGCCTGAGTTAATTACTTCGGTTGAATATGATCCTTTCTATGGCTATGAATCTAAAACTGTTGTGGCACATCTAACTAAATTAAATGATATAGCCACCCTATTCACTAAAGATGAGAAAACTCGCTACTATTATATCCTTAAATTATTTCCGTTCTCATTAAAGGGTGATGCTAAAATATGGTTTAATTCTCTTGATCCTGGTTGTGTGCATAGTCCCCAGGATATGATTTATTACTTCTCTGCTAAATATTTCCCCGCTAATAAGAAACAAGCTGCTTTAAGGGAAATATATAATTTTGTGCAAATTCAAGAATGTGAAGCATAAGAAAACTACACATCTAGGCAAGTTTAATAAGAAACAAGCTTCGTTAACATGGCAGGAGGTGAAGCATAAGCAAACTACACATCTAGGAAAGTTTAAATGTGGCCGGAACAACAAACAACAAATCTGGAAAATCCCCATATGCATATTTCGAATATGGTACTGTTCTGCCCTATACACAATTTTAATGTTGTTAAACAGCAAAATAAAGTGCACCAAGTTAATCTATGTATTTTTCTACCCCATTTACATATAAAGTTTATTTAATTCGGAGTTACAGTTATTTAGTTATGAAATAAACCATTTTAACATGTCATTATACAAATTAAATGCAAACATCAATTTAAACATTTCAAACATGGATGAAAGATGCAAATTATGAAAGTACAGGAAAATCTTAGCATTTTACATATATAACATGTTTTGTTTGGATGCATGGACATTTAGTTATGAGCATTTTAAAATGATGGCATTTACTGTTAATATGCATGCACTAGATATATGCCAAAATCCCATAATGAAATAAAAATAGCTGCCGGCCGAATGCAACGCACTGTGCATGCCCGGCAGCAAATCTGGCCCAAAGAGGATGTGGATGTGCAAAATAACAGGAAAATAGAGCAAAATGGGGCCGGCTGGGAGTTGATCACAAGACCTCCTGCATAGAGGAGCAGAGCACTAACCAGCTAGCCTAACTGAGTGTTTCTGATTAGGAAGAGGCATCGATCTTTTTAAACAAGCAGAGGCTTGGTCTTGCAAATGCGATAGCAACTTGCCGGTGACGACAACAAGCAAAGCAGTGCCTGGTGGTGTAGCTGAACACTGGCGGGGGAGCAGGTTTGTAAGGTGGATGCGCAGGCGGCGAGGTAGGCGCAACAAAGGTTCGGGTTGTGCGGGATCTCATGGTCGAGCCTTCCTTCTACATGGCGGATGGCTATCCCTCGTCGGCGATAGGAACAAGCAGCGACGACTGCTGCGGCTACCAAGCGCATGCCAGAGTGCGCAAAAGGCTTGCGGTGGCCGTGGTGGAATGTGTGTGATATGCAGGAAAGGCGTGAGCGCGTGGAGCTGTGGTTGCTTGCACGTGCGCGTGCGTGCCGAAGCAGAGCAAAAAAGAGGTGTGCAACGACGTGCACGACCACGAACTCGAACTCGATGTCACAGCCATGGCAGCTGAAACCAGTGATGCGCAGATGATGGCCAAGCGGACAATCGAGACCAGAGAGGGAGATGGGAAGGATCAGGGCTTCACCATGGGTTTTGTCGGTGTCGTTGCACATGGTGAAGGCGTGGTGGAGTCGACGCGAGGACGCACCATCGGAGACGCATGGCAGGAAGTAGATGAAGACGTGCTCCAGGAACAAGATCTAGCATATCCGGGGCACGTGGACACGAACATAGTGGAAGGAGATGAAGGAGAGGCGGCGTGGGGAGGCGCTGACAGAGATGACATGAGGACACGCTGATCTTGGAGATGTTCGGGTTCCCTGAAGAAGTCGAGCAGAGGAAGAAGATGTTGTAGAAGACGGCATGAAGGCGAGATGGCGTCAAATCCATGATGTAGAGGAAGTAGTCGACGTCGGGGTACTCCTAGTGACCTTGGTTGTGGCTGGACTTGACGGAGAGCACGCCAGCGACGAGCACATGCTCCTGTGCTCTCTCGGGTCTCTCACGGGGAAGGAGGAGGAAGGCAGGGGACATGCCTTTGGGTGGCAACAGAGATGAGGAAAGAGGGGGATCGAGGGAAAACCTAGGGATGCCGGGGGGTTTATAAGAGGAGCAGGTGCTGTGTCGTGGCCACGGCTGCCATGTGTGCTGCCTGCTATGTTTTTACTGTGAGCAAGCAGAGGAAAGAGATGCTGGCAGGTGGCATCGCGGGTGTGACCAGCTGGCGCGGGGATGTTTTTACCAGGGAGGTGATCGGGAGATGGGCTGCGGGTGGCTGCAATTGCGCGGCTGGGTTGCGGCTGGAGCACGGAAGGCCCGGGTGGGCCGGATTCTTTCTCCCTCCTTCTCTTATCTTCTGTTTTCTTTTATAATCAACAGATTTCAGACAAGGAAAAAAAGGGGAATCTAGGAAAAGACTTTCGAAGATATAATGATATACGCGTGCTCCTGAAGCGATGCACTATTTGAATAAATGGGTTTGGGAAATTTTTAGAGAAAGAAAATTATCGCAAGTTTGAATTAAATTCAAACTTGAGGCAATTTTGATTCCAACCAAACCAAGTCCAAAAGAGCTAAAAATTAGCAGAGAGGTTTTAGGCATGGTTTAAGATTAATAGGGAAATAATGAACATTAATGGAGGCAGGAATAATGTCACATGACATGAAAGCCAAAATTTGAAATAGATGAAGAAGTGGATAGCTTGTGCACTTGGGGAAATGTTGATGGAAAAGATCAAGATGGACAGCACACCAACAATTCATCAACATAAAGAATGCAACCCACATGATGATCATGATAGAATGCAATAAAATGACACAAGGCATATCAAATCATATAACATACCAAAGCAAGATGATCATGGCAACAACAAGGATGGCATACTATAATCAATAATGAACATGATGCAAGAAGCAAAATATGACAATGGCACTCATCATGATCATGGCATAAATATATAGGAATGAAGTATGCAAAACAATTATGATAATGCAACAAACACACGTCAACAACTAAAGAATGAAAGGGCAACTGAAGTGTCAGTCTCGGGGCGTTACAAGTCTCCTCCACTAATAGAAGATCTCCTCATGAGATCTTAGGAATGAGACGGAAGAGGAAGAGGATGAGGTAAAACAAGGCTGCTGAGAGAAGATGAACAAAATCGAGAGCACTCAGGTACAAAATAGGAACGTCAATTACGACAAAAATTAAAAGCTCAAGGAACAAGATAGACTCTGAAACCACTCCGGTTAGAACAAGATAGAAAAGGAATAAGAATGAAAGAATTGGGATAGCATCCCGGTATAAGAGAAAAAGGAGAGGTAGACAAGATAAGAGATTTGACAAGAAGACACCACACTCCGGTAAATGAATAATCAAGGGAAAATGGTCTTGGAGAAACGATATAATGGGTCGAAGGGAGAAATATCACCATGCCTCCAAAACGAAAAAACAGAAAGTAAATCATTGGAAGGAAAATAAGGGGGGAAACAAAATAAAACTTCCGCCATAATTGAATTGAGAAGCATCCTTGCAAGGAAGGATTGAACGAAGTTGTTGGAAATTCAACAACGAAAAGAATAAGCTTGTTGTGGGCTTATGGAAAACATCTCAAAACTTGAGCTGAAATTATACCCCAATCGAATGCCTGAATAGCTAAGAAGAACAAAGTAGTGCTAATCTCCACTTCAAAAGAATATGGAGAATTAATTGCACTTCGAGATGCAAGAAGAAAAGAGACTTGAGCTCTTCCAAGAAGAATCTTGATGAGCACTTGAAGAAAGAATTAAATCCTTAACGAACCACCATGAAGAACTCCCGGTAACAAAAGGATTAAAGAACTGAAGGTTGAAAATAACAAGATGAAGCCTTGCGATGATTTAGATGGAGCTTCACGACGAGCCAAGCTAGAAAACTTGGAACTTCGGATAAGAAAAGATGAAAACATTGGGACTAGAATTTATTCATCATGAATAGACTCCGAAGGAAGGGATTAATCAACTTGATGAAAAAGAATAAGAATTATGTTATGCTTATCCTCCATCAGTTACACTGATGAGAAGCAATGGATTTGCATACTACTTATTCGTGTTGAAAATGATGAAGGAGAGATATAGCGCAAAATTTGGGAAGGTCTTCATGAACCACCTGTAGGATTGGAAGGGACGAATGAATTGATGTGATAAAAAAGGAAAAGGAATCTTGAATGAACCACCGTAAGAATTTGAAAATGAATGAAGAAAGAGAATTCCTCATCGGGAAGAATTAGAAAACGAACGAAGATACTTGAGATGATTTGGATGCAAGAGAACAAAGAGATCGCAAACTGTTTAAAGAATACTTGAGAGACGCGCCAGGATAATTGGAGAATGATACTTGGAATATGAGGATGAATAGTACTTCTGGAATGATGACCTTCGGAGAAATGAGACGGAAAACAACTCCTGACATACTCCGGATGGGTAAGGAAAGAATTTCTGACAAACGGAATAATTTGAGAGTATAACATGAAGCTAGAACCGTGAATCTTCGAGAGAACGGACAAGATTTAGAGGAAAACTCTTCTTTGGTCTTCAAAGGTTGAGAATGAGGACGAGGAACACCACCAATATTGTTGAGATACTCTGAAAGAATGAAAAGAGAAGATGTTGAGCCAACTATGAAAATAATTTGAAATCAATCATTGAAAAGCATCTGACTGATGAAATTCATTCTTACGAGCTTCACAAAGAATTCGAGAATAGCTTTGGAAAAGAAAACACCGTTGAAAAGGATTGAAGAAGAGATGATGCACCGGAACAATTTGAATACTTTAATGAGGCGACAACCTCGAATTGATTATAACACAAAACACAAATCCTCTGAGATGTCTTCAGCACTCCAGGACGATTAAATGGCGGGAGGCGAACGAGGAAGGGGAAACATATGAGCTGAGGGAAAGAATATAATCTACACTGAATACTTGAATTTTAATGAGAGAGAGAGAATGACGAACTAGAATCCACCAGTTGAAACAATTAAGGAAAGAATGAATACGCTTCACATGAACAAAAAGGATGCTCGATTAGATTCCTGAAACTCTGGGAAGAGAAAGGGCGGGTTGGTGGGAAAAATAAAGTAAACTTGGGACGGATGGAATGGACACCGTTTGAGAAGAACTGAGGGCTGAACTTGAAAAAGACCAAACACCATTGGGAAAACTGAGATACGATGTTGCAAAAGTTTAAGAGGATGGAATAACTCGAAGAGAAGTTCACCGGTTGAACAAAGGATAGACAACAAGCGAAAACACCTGTGTGATCCTAAAACAATTGAAGGGGAAGAGGAGTAAGTCAAAAAACGTACGTCACAATTCCTTACCAGAGTGACGAAGGGGATAAGGAGTAAAAAGAATTCCTACTCTCCGATATAACCAAACTCCGAAAAAGTTTTCTTCTAGACTCGACAACGGCCAACTACGATCAATCAAGGGGGCTCCTATGGTTTGTCGAGGCTCTGATACCAACTTGTAACGCCTAATATGCGATCCTATCCGAGCGTAATTCCAAGGTCCCACCAAGGATAGATCTGCATATTGAAGACGCTTTTGCAAGGTGGATATCATTACATCGAACCATTGCATAATAGATGGGGATACATACAAAGGGCATAATACTGCCACAAGAATACATCAAACATCATGTATGAGAACAACATCTGACTACGGATGCAACACAATCAGAAACTCAAATGACATCCACCCTACTAGCCCATGCTGCTGACCAGGAACCTATCCCCTCATCGAAGAAGAAGAAGAAGCAGAAGAAGAACTCCAAAACAAGAAAATGTTGCTCTGACGTCAGATCATCGCATTACCTGTACCTGCAACTGTTGTTGTAGTAACATGTGATCCACGAGGACTCAGCAATCCTATTACCATGGGTATCAAGACTAGCAAAGCTTAATGGGTATGGAAATGATAAGTGGTGAGGTTGCAGCAAGCGACTAAGCATTGTATGGTGGCTAACTTACGAGTACAAGAGTAAGATGAGAAACTACGCAAACGGTCGCAAACTAGTAATGATCAATAAGTGATCCTGAACTACTTACATTCAAACATAACCCCACCATATTCTCGTCTCAAACTCACTCAAAAAGAGACGGTCACGGTTACGCACACGGTTGGTGTATTCTATTTCGAATCTGGTATCAAGTTCTCTACAACCGGATATTAAAAATTCCCATCTGCCACATAACCGCGGGCACGGCTGTCGAAAGTTTAAACCCTGTAGGGGTGTCCCAACTTAGCCTAGGATCTGCGGAGACAATCCTCCATCTCGGGACCCTCCGATCAGACCCAGAATCCTGGTGCACAATACATTTTGACAATGCTAAAACAAGTCCAGCAAGACCTCCTGACGTGCCGACACCCTAATAGCAGTCGCGGGTATATTTTCTCAGGCCACGATTGATGAGCTATGCGTACAGGTGCCAAAGAAAATAACCCAGGTTGCCCCGGGGCGGCCATGCACAGTGCTCTAGTTTGGACCAGCACCAACAACACTGACTCACCCCTGTATTCGGTTCAATAACGAACCTCGGGTAGCGCTAACTCCCTATGCGTAAAATTTATTATCATGTTTAGTTATTAGGTTGATCAAATGGTAAAACAAATGTTGGTTCTTGCTGGAAGAGACTTATTCAAACCGAACTGTTAAGAGGGGCCCATAAACCCTCACCATGTTGGGGACGCAAAATCAAGGAACATAACACCAGTATGATGGAAAATAAGGTGGCAAGAGTGGAACAAAACATCATCAAAAGGCTAAGCCTTCCACCCTTTACCAAGTATATAGATGCATTAACTAAATAAGAGATATTGTGTTATCCCAAGATATACATGATATCCATGTCCCAACATGGAACAACCTGCAACTAGCAACGCTATAAGACGGGTTGAGCAAAGCGGTAGCATAGCCAAACAACGGTTTGCTAGGATGGTGAAAAAGGTTAGAGGTTGCTTCATGGCATATTGGGAGGCTTGATAAACAAGTGGTAGGTACCGCAACATAGCGATAGCATCAAGACAACTAGCTTAGCAAAGATAGTAGTGAGATCCAAGGTGACAGTCATCTTGCCTAAAATCCCACCCGGAAGAATATCAAGTCCATGAAGTAGATGAACCCTCGTAGTCGAATGAATCCTCACAATCCTAACTGTTGGAGATATAACTACTGAGTATAAACCGCCCAGGAGGGCCGGGTTATACCTGTAATGAGTTATTCATATTGAAGCCCGTGAAGACAAGGAGTATGGGGCTTTAATATGAGAGGTCTAATAGCCCAGGGCCCAAAGGAGGATTAGGGCCCGTAGACATAAACCTCCATAAGGTGTGTAACTTATGTTGTAAGATAGGAAAGAGTAGAAACCGAGCCGGACACGTTTATAAGCCGGCTGGGATTCTGTAAACCGCCGGGGCGTCAGCCTGTGTATATAGAGGGACGACCCGGCGGCGGTTCAAGGATAAGAAACAACAACTCGAGAGCCAGGCAAAGCGGATTCGCTCCCTGGTCATCAAAACCCTAGCAATCCCATCATAACTGGAGTAGGCTTTACCTTCACCACAAGGGGGCGAACCAGTATAATTCCTTGCGTCCTTTGTCCGCTTTAACCCCTTTAAGCTAACTACATTGTGATGGCTCCACGACTAAGTCCTCACACTAGGACATTTGTCGTGACAATCCCACGACAGTTGGCGCCCACCGTGGGGCTATCGCACGATGGTTTCAAGTTCTTAGAGGGCAGCTTCGAATGGCTCAAGGGATACGTTGTGGGCCGGGTGACCAAGAGTTGCCGCGGCAAGCTCTACATCGACGATGAAGGCTGGGGCCCCGAGGCCGGTTCAATTGAGTATGGATATCGGGTCCCCTTCAGGGTATTCACGTCTTCATTGGAAACATTGGCGAACCAGCCATGAGCCGGACATCTACACCGACATCGTCGAAACGGCTCAGCGTGCGAGATCCGCCCGGGTTCAGCCTGCCATGAAGCGTGCCTTCGTGGCAGTCATCCACATAGTGGAATCTGAGGATAGATCGATATCTGGTGGTGAAACCATCATTTACTCTGATGACGAGTCATCTACCGAAGAGACCGAGTCATTGTACCAACTGCAAGATGGCCGGTTTGGGGGCTATTCCGATGGCGACAGTATTCCGGACCCCCTTGATCCGCCGAGTTGAGTTGCGGTCTTCATGGCTGGTACACAGCCAGTGCAGCATTCTTCAACCGCAATAACGATGATCTCCGGTTCAGCAGCAGCGACAAGAGCTGGGCAGGAGGCCCTGCTCCACCGCCGGCTCAGGTTTTGTCCAACTTGTTCGATGCTTTGGCAGCACTGCTCGCGACTGAAGTTAACGCAGCGAATCAGGATCATCATAACGCAAAAGTCGCGAAAGTGAAGGAGCAGATAGCTCAAGCCAAGGCAAACCTGGCAGTCGAGAACACCAGGAAGGCTACGGAGCGAGCCGAGTTGGATGCACAGGCATATCGGCTTATGCTGGATCAGAACACATCAAACAATGTAATGAGGATAAGGTACCGGTCCCACCTACCTCCGATTTATGAGCCAAGGAACCTCTTTAACACGCCAGGAGCAGGAACCAGCAATTAGCCAGTGGTAAACCGGGTAGAAGCACATGGAATGGGGGCGCCGGTTCAGCCGCGCACAGTGGATCTGCCTCGTCACAGCGCATGTCAATACCTCTGGGTCATTTCTCCAACCCCCCTGGATAACATAGTCGCCGCCGCTTCACGATTGGCGGCCCTCCCAGTCGAAGGTGAGTCCCTAATAGTGGTTGAGACGCGACGGGCTAGGGAGCTCCTTCAGACAACTTTGACTCAGCAGCAGGCGTATTCATGCAGCCGCGAGAGTATTCATTCCACCCCCCGCCCAAGCCGGAGTTACAGTAGGCACTTTGATGATCCGGCCGTGTCAAGCAGTGCGCGGGACCGTAACCCGCCGCGAGGGCATAATCCGGCAAGTGGTGGTACTAATGCTCGGGATTTGGTGGATCAGGGTAGAGCGCGTCGAGAAGCCGAGTTAGCGGCACAGTACGCGGCCCGTCAGCTTACTCCAGTTTGTCCAACAACTTCGGTGGCGCCAGGAGTTACCTCCATGTCTTTGGGGGTCCCTTGTCTCATCCCAGCTCTACGTAATGTACGGCTGCCCAAGGATTTCAAAGGGCCCCGCAAAGTGCCCAATTATATTGCCGATTTACCCCCCGATTCATGGATCGAAAGCTACGAGATGGCAATGGAGATGCTGGATATGGATGATGCGGCCTGTGCTAAATACTTCACCATGATGTTGGAAGGAACAACTCGAACTTGGCTAAAAAGTTTGCCAGCTAACTCCATCGGGTCATGGGTTGCATTAAAGGCCCGGTTTATCCAGAATTTCAAGGACATGTGCAAGCAACCCATGTCAATTTTAGACTTAGCCACCTGTGTCCAAAAAGAAGGTGAATCGACAACTCGTTGGGTGCGCTAGGTTTCAGAAATCTTACATTCATCGGACCGCATTAACGCTGATACAGCAGTCTTAATGTTGGAGGGCAATTGCCGGTTCATGCCTTTGAAGCTGAAATTACGACGGCTCAGGCGTCACTTTAATGACATGGGAACGCTTATGGCAGCTCTGGTTAAGTATGCCGACTCTGATAGTCCCAAGGACCCCAAATATGATGATGAAAAGCCGGGGAAGGGAAAGAAGAGTGGCAGTAATAACGGGCAGCAGCATAACCCGGCGGGTCATGGAAACAACGGTAAGAGCAAAGGAGATAACAGTTTGGATTTTGTAGCTAACACCACCACGCAGAATAACAATCAGCGTCGCAAGGGTAAACCGCCCCCGCGGGGTGGAGGGTCAAGTGTCAATCTCGAGCACCTGTTAAACCAGCCCTGCCCAAGGCACGAGACGCGAGAGAGACTAGCCACACACCTTTGGAAGGATTGCTTTATTATGTGGGAGTTCAAAAACTCGGATCTTTTCCAATACGATCATGGACCGCCTAGCAGTTCAGGAGGCAGTTCTCATGGGCCGGGTTATGGTGGAGGCAGTTCTGGTTTAGGATTTCAAGGCAACCAAAGCAGACATGGCAATCAAGGCAGTCAGGCAACCAGGGTGGTTATAATCATCAGGGGAGTCAAAAGCAGTAGCAGTCGGGTTACCAGAGTAATCTGAAGCATTTGAATAGTGGGCAGTATCATGTCTTAACCACTAGCTTATGCAAGCGCGATCAGAAGCTTCAGAAAAGGGTAGTAAACTCCGTTGAACCGGCAGTGCCCCGTTATCTGCGCTGGTCTGAACATCCCATTTTGTGGAGTTGAGAGGATCATCCACCCCGGGTTGACAATCCGGTTCATCTGGCATTGGTGGTGGCGCCTCAGGTTGGAGGATATAAATTCACCAAGGTGCTCATGGATGGAGGGAGCAGTATCAATATCCTTTATTATGAAACTTTCCGTCGTGTGGGGTTGACAGATAAAAATCTTAAACCGTCGAACACTGTTTTCCATGGTGTGGTCCTGGTAAATCGGCGTATCTAGTTGGTAAGATAGCTCTAGAGGATGCTTTTGGAGATGATCAGGACTCAAGATTAGAGACATTGACTTTTGAAGTGGTGAAAATCAAGAGCCCATATCATGCCCTGTTTGGACGGCCGTCTTATGCTAAGTTGATGGCAAGGCCTTGTTATGTTTACCTGTAGCTCAAGATGTCGGGTCATAAGGGGACCATTACGGTACACGGGAATCATAAGATTGCTTTGGAATATGAAGAAGGTGATGCGGCTTATGCTGAGTCGGTTTGTGCAACAGAGGAGTTGAAGTTCTACAAGGACAATGTTGATCCGGCAGATATGACTTCTTTAAAAAAAGCCAACTAAAGAGCATGATCCAGCCTTCAAGTTTAAATCGGCTGAGGAGACGAAGCTGGTTGACTTTGTCCCTGGCGATTCATCCAAGCAATTCAGCATCAGCGCTAACCTGGATCCGAAATAGGAAGGCGCGCTCATCGAGTTCAACCGTGAGAACCGGGACATCTTTGCATGGAAACCTTCTGACATGCCAGGTGTACCGAGGGAACTCGCTGAGCACACTCTTAATATTGATCTTAAGTTTAAACCGGTCAGGCAGTTTCTCCACCGCTTCAATGAAGAAAGGTGTAAGGCTATTGGTGAGGAGGTAGCCCGACTCTTGGCAGTAGGGTTTATTGTGGAGGTTTTTTCACCCATAGTGGTTAGCTAACCCAGTGCTAGTGCTTAAGAAGAACGACACTTGGCGGATGTGTGTGGACTACACAGATTTGAACAAAGCTTGTCCAGCTGATCCCTTTGCTCTCCCTCGTATTGATCAAATCATTGATGCTACGGCATGCTGTGAGCATTTGAGCTTTCTGGATGCTTATTCTGGTTATCATCAGATCAAAATTGCAGTTAAAGACCAGGAGAGGACAACTTTAATAACTCCCTTTGGAGCCTTCTGCTATGTATCTATGCCTTTTGGGCTTAAGAGTGCCCAGGCGACTTATCAGTGCTGTGTGCAGAATTGTCTTCATGACCAGATTGGGCGCAATGTTCATGCTTATGTGGATGATATTGTGGTGAAGTCTAGAAAGGAGGCGACGTTGATAGCTGACTTGAAGGAAACATTTGATAATCTTCGGGGTCTATAAGATGATACTTAATTCAGCCAAGTGTGTTTTTGGCGTTCCGATAGGAAAGCTCTTGGGTTTTCTAGTGTCTAACAGGGGTATTGAAGCTAATCCGGAAAAGATCAAAGCTATTACATCTCTGGCTAAACCGGCGTGTATCAACGATGTTCAACGTCTGGTGGGCTGTGTTGTAGCATTGAGCCGGTTTATCAGCCGTTTGGGAGAGAAAGCAACCCCTCTATATCAGATGATGAAGAAAACAGACAATTTTGCCTAGAGTGATGCTGCTAATGTGGCGTTTGAGGACTTGAAAAGCAGTTAGCTAAGCCTCCTATCCTTGCTGCTCCGGTCGATAAAGAGCCGCTGTTGTCATATGTGGCTGCTAATGCCCAGGCAGTTAGTGTGTCCATTGTGGTGGAGCGCAAGGAAGCTGGGAAGAAGTATCCGGTTCAATGGCTGGTTTATTATATCAGTGAGGTGCTCATTGACTCCAAACAGAGGTACCCACATTGGCAGAAACTGGTGTATGGAGTCATCATGGCAAGCTGGAAGCTTAAGCAGTATTTTCAGGATCATCCCATCACTGTGCTCAGTTCTGCCCCTTTGGGAGATATCATCCAAAACACGGAAGCAACAGGCCGGGTTGCCAAGTGGGCTATTGAGATTGGACCCCACGGGTTAAAATATATGCCTCACACGGCGATCAAGTCCCAAGCGCTTGTGGATTTTATCAATGACTGGATAGAGTTACAGGCACCGGAAGAAAAGCCGGATCATACTTATTGGACTATTCATTTTGATGGGTCCAGGCAATTAGAGGGCTCAGGGGCTGGAGTCGTGTTAACTTCCCCACGAGGTGATAAGTTTTGTTATGTTCTCCGTTTAATGTTCCCTTGCACTAACAATGTAGCTGAATATGAGGCTTTACTCCATGGTCTTCGAATGGCTAAGGAGATGAATCTAAGCCGAGTTAAGTGTTATGGTGACTTAGACCTGGTGCCTCAGCAAGTATTTGGTACTTGGGATTCCAAGGACCCACTCATGGTAGCGTATCATCGAGAAGTAGATATTATTGCAGGTCACTTCAAGGGTTATCAGGTTGACCATGTGGACCGGCGAAAGAATGAAGCGGCGGACGCTTTAAGCCATTTGGGTTCCCAACATAAACTGGTTCCACCCAATGTTTTTCTGGATGTTTTGCATAACCCGTCGGTCAAGCTACCTGCGGAGGAGGATTTGGCTATTCCTGGCTCGGAGGCTCAGTTAGTGCCAGCTCTTCATGTTATCCTGGATTGGACGGTCCCATATTTGGCGTATATGAACCGGGGCGAGTTACCAAAGGACGAAATTTTGGCCAGGCAGATAATCCGACGATCCAAGTCAATGACCATTATCAATGGGGAATTGCATCATTGCAGTGTAACAGGGGCGTTTCAGCGTTGTGTGTCTCCTGAAGAAGGCTATGAGATTTTGCGTGAGATCCACGAAGGAGATTGTGGTCACCACGTCGGTTCAAAATCCCTGGTAGCTAAGGCTTTTTGTCACGGCTTCCATTGTAAAGAGGTGTGATGGTTGTCAGAAGTTTGCACGTCGCGCTCATGTTTCGGCTGAAGAATTGAGGATGATTCCAATTACTTGGCCGTTTGCAACTTGGGGGCTGGATACGGTTGGGCCCTTTAAGAGGTCCAAGGATAAGAAGACCCACCTTCTAGTGGCGGTTGATAAGTTCACTAAGTGGGTGGAGGTAGAGCCAATCAGTAAGTGTGATGCACCCACGGCGGTTCGATTCATCAAGAAGGTGATTTTCCGCTTTAGTTTTCCACACAACATCATAACAGATAATGGTACTAATCTATCCAAGGGTGCTATGGAAGAATTTTGTCAACGTGAGCACATCCGGCTTGACGTGTCATCAGTGGCTCACCCACAATCTAATGGTCAAGCGGAGAGAGTGAATCAAGAGATCCTAAGAGGCATCAAGCCCCGGCTTATGGTTCCTTTAAAGCGGACTCCGGGTTGTTGGGTGGAGGATTTACTTTCTGTGTTATGGAGCACTAATACCACGCCCAATAGATCTATGGGTTATACACCTTTCTTCATGGTTTATGGAGCAGAGGCGTACCTCCCTAGTGACATCCTTCATGATTCATCTCGTGTGGTGGCTTATGTTGAAGCCGACAATGAGAAGACATGCCAGGAAGCACTTGACCTGTTAGATGAGGAGCGTGATATTGCAGCGACGCGTTCGGCGATTTATCAGCAAGATCTGCGTCGTTATTACAGTCATCGGGTTAAAACCAGAATGTTTCAAGAAGGGGATCTGGTGCTCTGGCTCATCCAGGATCAGACTGATATGCACAAGTTATCCCCGCCTTGGGAAGGACCCTTTGTGGTCAGCAAGAATCTGCACAACGGATCATACTACCTTATCGATGTTCGAGAGCACAAAGACTCATATAAATCGGAGGAGACCCACCAGCCGTGGAATATAGCTCATCTTCGGCCTTACTACACCTGAGCCATAGGCTCCTATTATGTACATATTATTGACAATGTATATAAGATATCAATATAATAAACTAGCATCCCTGCTAAAGCAGGGCCTCTGCTGTTATTCCTTGAAAGGTTTTTGGTTACATGGGGGCTTCTGTTTATAAAGCGGAGTTCTAATTACCGATTGATCCGGCTCATAAGCCACACATAAAAACCACTTGGGGGCTTGCCACCCTAGGTCAAAAGGAGCCAAAGAGAGTCTGTTGCAAAACAAAACTCAAACATAGGCACCCATTGAGCACATCTCAAAATATTACTAGGGGGCTCTTTGCTTCTACGAGAACCAAGAGTCTATAACCTTGTAATAGGCTATAAAAGCCAGGCTTGGAAGCCAGGTGTATTCACATAAAACCTCGGGTTATCCAGCCTTTTTTATGTAAGCCACTCCATCCAGGTAATCCTGGTAGACCCGTCGAACATTTGACAAGTCAATCTAATAAAGACCCTGAACTTGTCATAGTTAAAATGACGATTGGTTGATGTGAGGTCCATCTTATAAAGGGTTTGTAAAATGGTTTAACTCACTGGCCTGGCAGCCCATGAAAAGCCTCGCCCTTTTTATATGTTTTCTTCTGAAATCTTTATTTTTGATATTTCTTTTGATGATTTTTATACTAAACCGGTGTTTATTGACCCGGCCTGGCTGTTGACTATATGTCGGCCGAACAAATTGAGAATATTGCTGGTATCTATTGATCCGGCTTCACTGTCGATTATAAGTGGTCAGTATACAATCAGATATAAACCGATGTTGATTGACCCGGTCTGGCTTTGACTACAAGTCACCAGTATGATATATGAATAAACTGGTGTTTATTACAAACCGGTCCGGCTTTACTGTAAATCGGCAAAACAGGGAGGAGTTATCAGTACTAAAGATTTGGGTTATCACCCTTACTACAGAAAGTTCGTGAGGCCAACGATGTGATTCAATGTCAAAGGTATGATATATTTCATATTTGATTGTCATTCAAAATAGCCTAGTTATAAACCCGGATTATATGTTGGGTATTATGACCCATCCGGCGATAAACCGCCAGGACACTTTCAACTTGTTATAAGCAGAAACAGGTCAAATAAAGCTGCTAAGATCATAAGGAGACATAACATAAACCAAGGCGGATTAACAGTGTCATGCAAAGTGAATATGCACGATGGCATAGCAGATCAAGTGTTTTAACTAGCCTATTACAAGGCGTTTTGATGCCAAAAATGATAATTGTTTTCAGCAAGTATTACATTATGAAGAAGATTAAACCGGCCTCTGGATCATGACTCTTCAACAGGCTGTCTTGACGGTTGTGGATCATCCTGCACCGGTTCACCCTCCTCCTCTCCACCCAGCAGCTAAAAATCAATGGTGGTCCAGTCGATTCCAGTTAGGGCCTTGAATATAGCTTCGTCGCTTAGAAGTTTGAAGAGGTCAACATTAGGAGCGTAGGTATGCTTACGGAGTGGCGGGATAAGATCCTCCACATCATGAGTTGGTGCAGCAAGTCGTTTGTTGTCAGCATCATAAACCGGCTGATAGTGAGAAAGATCTGTTTCTTCGGCCAATTTACTCGCTAATGGGCGCATGTCCTTTGTCAATGTTTGAAGATCATCATTATCAAACTCTGACCCGTCTTCCTTTATGCTGGGATAGCCGCGTCCTATGTCAGCTGAGTCAAGATCTAGTATCCAGGCTTTAGCCCGGATTAGCGCAGTCAGAGCACCTGCCCTTGCAGCTGATCTTTTCAACTCGTCCAACCGGGCAGATAGCATTGACAGCTTTTCTAAGGTTTCCTTGATCAGGTGGGGGGGGCAGTTTGTTATGAGTAGTAGTGCAAATGATCCATTGTGCGTCGGTATATAACCGCTCTATTCAATTTCTTCTGCATATTAGAGCCCATGTGGGTAATGCGAGATCCTGCATCATTAAATATATTGATAAACCGGCAGTTTATAGGACAATACATGTTGAAGATTATCATAAGGGTACTTACCAAACACAGCAGTTGTCATGGCATTGATTTGCCGCATCAAGCCAGTCAATTCTTCTACTACTGGTTTAAGAGCTGCTTCAGCGTGCTCCGCCCGCTTTAGCAGCGTTTCTTTTTCAGCTTCCCATCCTGCCAGTTCGCTTTTAAACCCTTCTTTCAGTTGTTCCATGGCTGTTAAAGCGCCAGTCAGCTCTTCTTTAGCTTTGGAAGTTTCTGCCTGCTAGGACTTAATATTTTCCTGAAGATCGGCAATTTGAGATTCTTTTTGGCTTAGATCATCCTGAAAGCGACATGAAAGGAGTTAGTAGTGCATATTTGAAGTCCCAAGCACATGGCAAGTTATACACTTGGCACTTGGGGGTTATGCATATGGCTTTTGTCAACTAACATTTTCATGTCCCAAGCACATAACAAGTTATGCACTTTGCACTTGGGGGCTAATGTATATTTTCTCAAGTCACAAGTATGGATTTTTCTTCATCAATCGGTTTACAAAGATGGTTATCTAGCATTTTGGAAGCTTTATGACAGAAAGGTACTGATTCATCCTAAAGGTATAAACCGATCCCTGGGGACTACACAAGCAAAAATTGCATGATTCATACTTGTCCCGATTCATCATGAAACGACAAACCGGCCCTTGGGGGATACGTAGGCAAAGTTGAAGTATTACAAAGTCCCGGTTCATGTTGATATCATAAACCGACCCTTGGGGGCTACAGGAGTTGATATTAGAAATTGAACAAGAGAAACAATTATGAAGAGTTAAACAGTGTTTACCTCATATCGCTCCTTCATCAAGCCTACTAAACCGGCTTCATAGTCGCGGCTGGTATACGGGCGGTTCAAGAAGCCAGAATGAATCTGTTGGGCACTGAGGTTGGCATAGCTAGATAAATCTGTTTTCCACCTGCCCTTATCCATAGCAGAAAACTATTCCTTGGCACTATGCTTTGTATAAAGTGATAGGATTGCCAGGGGTGGTGTGGCCGATGCCAGTGACAATGACATCGTCCGATTGGTCTGCAGCCGCTTTGGCTAGATTTGGCGGTTCATTAGCTACTTTGGCTGGGGTTGGCGGTTCGTTTGCAGCTCTGGCCGGGCTTGGCGGATCAGTAGCATGGCTGATGGGATCCTCTTCCATTGGTTCAGCAAAGGTCTCAGGATTTTCTGGTGGTGGATCATCATGTATAGCGTCAGCATTCGGCTCAAATTGTTCTGGAGTCTCTGCCGGGTTATCGTCACCCAGGTTATCATCAGTTGGCTTATTGAATTTGGCCTTTTTGCTGGGCCTGGCTTTGGCTCTGAAAGGAAAAGACATAAAGGTTAGATATAACAAATAAGTATAAAGCATCAAGAGTTATGTTGAAAGTGCTCACCCAGGAACAGTCTTTAGAGGAGGGAGTTATGTGGTCGTTGACTCGCCAGATGATGAATGAGGTGTTCCCTAATAGGTTGAATCAGACAGATTAAGAGGTTACCTAAAATAACCCGCCTTGGGATAAGAAGTATCAGAAATATATGAGACCTCTGATCGACGTTTTCGGGTTGGAGTGTTTGGTAAACTGGCTGAAGTAACTGGCTGCTGTGCCGTGTTGTGCGGCGAGCTTCATGCTGTTGTTTCTTCAAAAGAAAGTTGGGATCCAGATAAGCTAGAGGGTGTGAAAATTTTACTTTCCGGTTTGCTTGACGGATTTTCTTTGTTGGCTGACGATCTGAACCGGAGGAAAGAATAATTACCTCTACATCTTCAGCCCGGCTAGCTTCAGCGTCCTCCTGGTAAGGGTCATTGTGAATGAGGTGTATGAAAAATGAACCAAGAGAATCAAGTTCTACCTCTGAGTCAGGATTATCAAGATCCTCGTCGAGGTTGAGCCCGGTGGATTCAGCAGTTTTCTTCTTGGCAGGTCTTTTAGTAACCTTGGTCTTGTGGCGAGGCGTCTTTGCCGGTTTATCCTGAGGTTTCTTCTTCCAGAACGGATCATCACCCTACCAAAGATTGACAAAGGTTATAAGAAACAGTTAAAAATATCAGGTACAAATAGGAGTTAGGCAATTCTTATAGCTGGCGGTTTATTCAAAACGCAGAAGGGACTTAGCCCTATTTTACTACAGACACCTACCGATTCATCCAGTATCTTTTTAACAGCTTCAGTGATTTCAGCGTCAGTCAACTAAATGTCAGTGCGCTGTTGAGGATCTTTTGAGTCCCCTGTATATTCGCACATTAAACCGGGACGACGACTTAAAGGGAAAATACTCCAAGATATCCAGCAACAAACAAAATCAATTCCTGTCAAACCATTAGCCACAAAGGCGCTGAGCTTGGCGAGTTGTAGTGCATATTTGGCTCATTCCTTTGCAGTCAACCGGTGATGACAATAACCCGGCATAGGATTCTCATCTTCAGGGGAAGTATCTTTGCAATATAACCAAGTCTCTTTCCAATCCTTAGGATGACTATGATGCTTGGCGTGAGGGAAGCTGACATCTTTACTTTTTTGAATTGAAACGCCACCAAGTTCTGTATTGGGCCCATCCACAAATTCAGTGCGGCGGTTTAAATAGAAAAAGTCCCTGAATAGTTCAACAGTCGGTTCTTCTTGCAGATAAGCCTCACAAAAAACTTGAAAATTACAAATATTGGATACTGAGTTAGGTCCAATATCTTGAGGGTGGATCTAGAAGCTGGCAAGCACATCACGGAAGAATTTTGACCCGGGAGGTTTAAAACCATGGCTCAGATGATCAAAAAACACAACTATCTCACCATCCTTGGGTGTAGGAGGATTTTCTGAACCGGGGCTTCGCCAGTGGATTTCACTCTGCTTTGGTAAAGCACCAGTGATAACACATCCTTTCAGATCTTCTTCCTTAATCCGAGATGGAACCCAGTTACAAGCATAGAAGGTCTTGGCCATTTCTTAGACAACCTAAAGGAAGGTTTGTGCCAGTTTAAGAGTCATGGTTGACAAGCATAAAGCGTTACAGGTTAAAGGACAAAAGGTTTTCCAGCATGCAACAGTTGTTAAACCAAAGGTTAATGCTAGTATAAAGGATAAAGTGATTGGCGGTTTATAAGGGGACTAATGGAATATGGCAGGTTATTTTCTAAAAGATAAACCGCCTACATGGACAATCGGAGTATAGATCTGAAGCCAAAAAATGACTAAGTGAAGAAGAACAAGTTTCACAGTTTTACATTAGAATTTCAGATCTACCGCATGTCAGGAAAAGGAAAATATTCAGACCTAAGGGTTGGTGCTTGAGCAGTTTATGAAGTTCCAGATCAGGTTTTTCTATGCAAATGGAATGATCTAATGCCAAAAAAGGGACTGTCATTGCTACCGCACAAGAGTGTATTATGTTTGGAACCTATGATATAGGCTATAACGAAGAATAGGGGAAGAACAACGCAAAGTTCCATGAGCCTGTGCGAACCCTAAAAACGGATCTACAGAGGAAAGAAAGAAGAACTCACCGAGGCTGTTGAAAAGAGGAAAGGCGCTGTGGTTCTCTGGTCGAATCAGGTTGATGCAGCGGCTGTTGTTGGGGTAGATGAGAAGGTCGACGGTGGCGACAGTGCTCGAGTGTTGAGGCGACGCAAGGAGGAAGAAAGACGAAGGGGCAAGGGGAGAAAAGTAAAGGGACCTTCGAGCCTATTTATAAGACGAAGGGATAAGTGACAGGCGTGGGAATTCTGGAAGCCCAAAAATTGAATATGTCCCAGAGCTGTCGCCTCGATTTTCGGAGGCTCATTAATAAAAGTAAGGTATATATGGTTTTTTAATGAACAGGTGACGTCATGGAGGTTTATTATAATCCTGGAAGATGACGTCATGGCGGATTATAAGGTTTACTCGAAGGTGCTGAAGAGGAAGTTTTTCTAAGTGTTGAAGATTGACATGAACAGGTTCAAATCAATCTGGGGCCTAATGTTGGAGATATAACTACTGAGTGTAAACCACGCAGGAGGGGCCGGGTTATACCTGTAATGAGTTATTCATATTGAAGCCCATGAAGACAAGGAGTATGGCGCTTTAATATGAGAGGTCTAAAATCCTAGGGCCAAAAGGAGGATTATGGCCCGTAGACACAAACCACCATAAGGTGTGTAACTTGTGTTGTAAGATAGGAAAGAGTAGAAACCGAGTCGGACACGTGTATAAGCCGTCCGGGATTCTGTAAACCGCTGGGCGCAGCCTGTGTATATAAAGGGACGACCCAGCGATCGTTCAAGGATAAGAAACAACAACTCAAGAGCCAGGCAAAGCGGACTCACTCCCTGGTCATCAAAACCCTAGCAATCCCATCATAACTGGAGTAGGCTTTACCTTCACCGCAAGGGGCCAAACCAGTATAATTCCTTGCGTCCTTTGTCTGCTTTAGCCCCTTTAAGCTAACTATGTCGTGATGGCTCCATGACTAAGTCCTCACACCGGGACATCTGCCATGACAATCCCACGACACTAACGAAACCGGAACTATCGAGAAGAAGCACAACCGGAAAGAAGCAAACAACATGGTAAACCAACAACCATAATCATGGCATGATGCACATTCAAGTATGATGCATATCCGGTTTATTGATTCATGGCATGGCAAAGTGCAACAAACAATACTAAAAATTAAGTGGAGCTCAGTATGCAATGGTTTGCCTATTGACGAAACATCACACAATTATTTAGTTCACTCTCATTTAGCTAATCATCAATATTAAATGTTGGTTAATATGGCAGGAGATGAAGCATAAGCAAACTACACATCTAGACAAGTTTAGATGAGGCTGGAATAATAAACAACAAATTCAGAAAATCCCCATGTGCATATTTCGAATTTGGTATTGTTCCGCCCTATACACAATTTTAATGTTTTTAAACAGCAAAATAAAGCGCACCAAGTTAATCTATGCATTTTCTACCCCATTTACATATAAAGTTTATTTAATTCGGAGTTACGGTTATTTAGTTATGCAATAAACAATTTTAACATGTCATTATACAAATTAAGTGCAAACATCAATTTCAAGATTCCAAACATGGATGAAAGATGCAGATTATAAAAGTACAGGAAAATCTGAGCATTATATATATAACATGTTATATTTGGATGCGTGGACATTTAGGTATGAGCATTTTAAAATGATGGCATTTAGAATAAATATGCATGCACTAGATATATGCCAAAATCCTAGAATGAAAAAAAACATCTGCACGCCGAATGCAACGCACTATGCAAGCCCGGCAGCAGATCTGGCCCGAAGCGGATGTGGGTGTGCAAAATAACAGGAAAACAGGGCAAAATGCGGCCAGCTGGGACTTGATTCCAAGACCTCTTGGGTAGAGGAGCAGAGCGTTCACCAGCTGGCCTAACTGAGTGTTTATGATTAGGAAGCGGGATAGATCTTTTTGAAAAAGCAGAGGCTCGGTCTTGGAAACGCGACAGCAACTTGCCGGCGACGACGGCAAGCAAAGCAGCGGCTGCCGGTGCAGCAGAACACCATCGGGGGTGCGGGTTTGGAAGGTGGATGCACAGGCGGCGAGGTAGGCACAGCAAAGGTTCGGGTTGTGTGGGATCTCATAGTCGAGCCTTCCTTCTACATGGCGGACGGCTATCCCTTGTTGACGACAGGAACAAGCAGCGACAACTGCTGCGGCGACCAAGCGCCGACGGGAGTGCGCAAAAGGCTTGCGGTGGCCATGGTGGAATGTGTGTGATATGCAGGAAGGGCGTGAGAGCGTGGAGCTGCGTTTGCTTGCGCGTGCGCGTGCATGCCAAAGCAGAGAAAAACAAAGGTGTGCAGCAACGTGCACGAGCACGGACTCGAACTGGAGGTCAGGGCCATGGTGGCTGAAACAGCGACACGCGGATGATGTCCAAGCGGACAAACAAGACCAAAGAGGAAGATGGGAAGAATCGAGGCTTCACCGTGGGTTTTGTCGGTGTCGTCGAACATGGTGAAGGCGTGGTGGACTCGATGCGAGGACGCACTGACGGAGACATACGGGAGGAAGTAGATGAAGACACGCTCCAGGAATAATATCTTGCCGATCCGGGGCACGTGGACGTGAACGTACTGGAAGGAGACGATGGAGAGGTGGCGTGGGGAGGCGTTGACGGAGATGACATCAAGACGCGCTGATCATGGAGGTGTTCGTGTTCCCTGAAGAAGTTGAGCAGAGGAAGAAGATGTCGTAGAAGACGGCGTGAAGGCGAGATGGCATCCGATCCGTGATGTATAGGAAGTAGTCGATGTCGGGGTACTCCTGGCGACCTTGGCTGCGGCTAGACTTGAAGGAGAGCACGCAGGCGACGAGCACATGCTCCTGCGCTCTCTCGGGTCTCTCACGGGGAAGGAGGAGGAAGGCAGGGGAGATGCCCTTGGGTGGCGGCGGAGATGAGGAAAGAGGGGGATCGAGGGAAACCCTAGGGATGCTGAGGGGTTTATAGGAGGAGCGGGTGCGGTGTCGTGGCCACGGTGGCCATGCGTGCTACCTGCTGCGTTTTTACTGTGAGGGGGGGAAAGAACGAGAGGAGCAAGAAAGCAGAGGAGGGAGACGCTGGCAGGTGGGGTCATGAGGGTGACCAGCTGGCACCGGGAAGTTTTTACCAGGGAGGTGATCGGGAGATGGGCTGCGGTTGGCTGCTCTTGCGTGGCTGGGTTGCGGCTAGAGCAAGGAATTCCCAGTTGGGATGGATTCTCTCTCCCTCCTTCTCTAATCTTCTATTTTCTTTTATAATCAATAGATTTCAGAAAAGGAAAAGAAAGGGAAGCAAGGAAAGTGTTTCTAGGATATAATGATATACTCATGCTCCTAGAGCCATACACTATTTGAGTAAATTGGTTTGGGAATTTTTTTTAGAAAAATAAAATTATCGCAAGTTTGAATTAAATTCAAACTTGAGCTAATTTTTATTCCTACCAAAGCAAGCTAATTTTGATTCCAACCAAACCAAGACATTCGAAAAGAGCTGAACATTGGCAGAGAGGGTTTAGGCATGGATTAAGATTAATAGGGAAAGAATGAACATTAATGGAGATATAAAATCCAAAATTAGAAATAGATGAAGAAGTGGATAGGTTTTGCACTTGGGGAAAAATGTTGATGGAAAAGATCAAGATGGACAGCACACCAACAATTCATCAACATGAAGAATGCAACCCAAATGATGATAATGATAGAATGCAATAAAATGACACAAGGCATACCAAATCATATAGCATAGCAAAGCAAGATGATCATGGCAACAACAAGGATGGCATACTATAATCAAAAACGAACATGATGCAAGAAGCAATATATGACAATGGCACTCATCATGATCATGGCATAAACATATAGGAATGAAATATGCAAAACAATTATGATAATGCAACAAACATAATAAACACACATCAACAACTAAAATAAATGGAAAGGCAACTGAAGCATCGGTCTCGGGGTGTTACAGGTTCATAGTGTGGCTCGACCCTATTCAGACCTTAAACCTTTTTTATTTCCTTTTTTCTTCTTATATTACAGGTTCATTAAAACCTAATTACTTCATGGTCGTACAAGGGCCCTTTCCCAGGCCCCTTCTATACAAACGACCACTGATTGCTCCTCTCAAGGATGTTGCACCAAGGTGAAAAGCGGTGCGGACGTGCGGCAGGGTGTCGAGGGGATCTTCAAGTCTACCTTTCTCTTTTTAGGATCTACATACAGCTTTTCCTTATTCACAAATTCTCAACATGTAAAATAGCCTTGATTTTTATGGCATCATCTGTAATAGCATGTTTTGATGTATCAAACAGATTATAATGGAAACAGTTTTTTCACCAACCCTTGTTCGGTACTGTTTTATTTCGTAATCTGCATTCTTCCTTCGTGTTAAGGTTGCCATACATATATCTTGGTACGGCTTAAATGCCAGGGGCTCTATTCGTCCACATATATTTTCAAGAAGTCTGAACACTTCTATAGTACACTTGGGCGTCCCGAATTTGGCATTATATGCATCAGCTCCGAATCATGTCTTTGGTCAATAGTTGGGTTGCTCGGCTCCTGTGATTACTACCTTACATTCCGCTTGTTCGGCTAGGGGAGTAAAGGGAGAACTAATGCAATTGTGTTTCTGGTTCGTCCGGTCAAATACCTCAGTAGAGATAGCCGAGAACTGACTGTCATGATACGGCGAGAGCTGGTCGGCGATTCGGCGACTTGCTATAAATCTCTTACGATTTCTTCCGTATTATACGAAGGATTGGCCTTCATCGAGTCACGTGCCTAAGGCATCCCAGTTCGGATAGCCGCATACGCACTAGGGGCTAGTTCTTAGTCCCACTGTCAAACTCCTATGGCTAAGTGAAAGTGATAAAGCCACATAGTCTGATTGCCTGGTTCGCTGCGCAGACACCTCCTTTACGGACCAAGACATTGGGTCTAGTGTGATCGTGCGCTATTCTGAACAACCCCGTAGCATCTACATGGGGGTTGAAGCCGACGACTAGTAAACTCTCAGGACTAAAAACGGCCGCACAAGAGGAAAGTAATTTCAGATAAAGGCATTGATATATTATGAAGCCTTGTTTCACAAGACAACATCCGGAGTGCTCGGATACATTCACTCAAACATGATATCCTTCGAGCACGGGCCCTCCACTAACTGGGCACCCTCCAGGACGTCATCAAAATACCGCTCTGGCTTGCGGTGGTCCTTACCTTCAGGTGGGCCCTCGGTCGCCACGGCGGTGGCCTTCATCTTCACCTAGTGCATCTTGACACGGGCAATGGCCATCCGCGCACCTTCTGTGCACCACGAGCGCTTGACAGCTTCAACTCGGGGTAGCGCGTCGGCGAGTCGCTTCACCAGGCCAAAGTAGCTGCTAGGAATGGGTTCGGTTGGCCAAAGCCGGACTATGACGTCCTTCATTGCCAAGCCGGGCATCCTATGCAGCTCCGCCAGCTGCATCATTTGGTTGTTCAACAGCGCTGGACGCTCTGGCGCAATGTACTATGACCAAAAGAGCTTCTCCGTTGTGTTTCCCTCCTGGGCCTGGAAGAACTATGCGGCGCCGGCCGTACTCTTTGGAAGATCCGCAAAGGCATTTGGAGAACTCCATAGTCGAGTGAGCAAGGCATATCTCTGACTGCCAAATATACTCTACAAAAGAAAGGGCTTACCAGCTGCTATCTGTCCGGCCTGCCGGATCTCCTCGTGAGCCACCTGAGACTCGGACCGCACTTGTTTTGCCTCTTGGACGACCTTGGTGAGTTCGATCGCCATGGCCGCACTCTTCTCCTCCAATGCCTCACACTTGCCGATGGCATCCTTTAGCTCTTGTTCTACCTCAGCCATCCTCTCCTCGTGCTGGCGGCAGGTGATCTGTACGGTCTTTAAATCCGTAGCCGCTTTATCAGCGGCCGCGTAGGCTCGCCTTCGCCTACTCCTTGGCCTGGGAAAGGGCGCTCATGAGGGCCTCTACCTCCGTCGCGCTACCTACAATCATAATCATAACAACTTTAGCTCTTTTAAACATACCATGTGCCTCATCAAACCGCTTTTGAATCCAGACGATTTCATCATCAGCCAGTTCTAGCTTCCGATTGAGTTCAGAAACTTCAACGGCCTCAGAAGTTGCCGCCAGTAGGGAAGCATGTTATTTCAATAGACAAGTATGTTACCTCCTACAATAGCTATTCGATCCTCTGTTCGGCCTTTTTTCAAAACCGACCAGAGTCTTAGGGGCTACTATCTATATACAGGCATATTTCCACCATAAGAACAGTGTCTAAGAGCACTACGTCGCATACCTCGAAGCCTATTAGCAGGCCGGTGCAGTCTTCGATCAACCCACTCTTGTGGACTGAACCTTTTCAACCACCGCACCCATCAGGGTGCGGTGCTCCTCCACAATGGCAACGCATTGTAGTGCCTCCACCAATGTATTCGGCACCTCCGGATTAGTGGAGGTCGCCGTCAGAGTCAACGCTTCCCCCTCTTTCAAAGGTGATTGCTCGCTCGATTCCGGAACCTCGTGGGTCTCCAAAATGGTGTTCGGTTGGGGACCAGACTGGTAAGGGCCCCAACCATCGGTCTCCATGGGGGTTGCACTCCCCACGTTCTCAGCAACCGAGGCCTCACCCTCAGGCGCCGTATTTGCAGTCTCCCACACCTCTCCGTGGCCTGTAGAGGCTCTTTGGGACAACACCTCGGTGCCATCCGTGATGGTTGGCGGAGAGGCTTGTAGGGGCATCTCGCTCTCCACCATCTTTGGTGCCAGAGAGTTCCCCTTAGATAGTGATGGTTTGGGGAGGTCACGAGCAGGGCTGAAATACACGCAAGAGAACATGTTACATGAAAAGCATAGAAGACCAAATATTTGTAATAAAACCTTTGGTACTTACGATTCGACCAAGGGCTTCGCCCTGGGGGCGCCTCTTGGAGATGTGTTCGGCATCTGAGTCCGAACCATCCGAGAGGGTTATCTTCCACCTCTTGGACACCCCCTCCTCCGGGACTGTGGAGGTTGTCCTTTTCTTTTTCCTCCCCTTGTGGGGAGAGCCACTTCCACCTCCTCCTCCTCTTCGTCTTCATCTCCCTCATGGGAGGAGGGGGCTTCGGTCTCTCAAGACACAGCGTCCGAAATACCTTTATGGCGGAGGCCGCCCTTGGCCTCCTTGCTCTTCTTCTTGGCCTTCTTCTCCGGTGCCTGATAGGGCACCGGAACTAGCATCTTTGTGAGCTGGGATGTGGCCAGATCTTCTTGCAGCGGAGCTGGACACTTGATCTGCTCCGCCTTTGTTGTCCAGCCCTGTGAGAAGGACGGAAACTCATTATGCCTAAGAATTTATGGACCGAAGTGTATATTTGAATAAAACACTTACCGGAGTAGCCGGATTCGTGTTGTCGAGGCCGATGTCTTCGGTCTTCTTCGGCCACGACTTCTGGGCTTTGAAGAGCATCTTCCAGATCTCTTCGTGCGTTGTGACGAAGAAGTGCTGCAGGGTCCAGGGACCTTCCGGATTGAACTCCCACATATGGAGAGGCTGGCGCTAGCAAGGGAGGGTCCGACGGAAGAGCATCACCTGAATCATGTCGGTGACGCTTGTGTTCTTGCTTATCATGTTTCTGATGCGCTTTTGCAGCGTCATCACTTCCGTGTTCGACCCCCAATCCAGACCCTTATTGGTCCATGACGCAAGCCGCATAGGGGGTCCAGATATAAACTTAGGAGTGGCCGCCCATGCGGCGCCGCGAGGTTCGGTGATGTAGAACCACTCCTGCTGCCATACCTTGATGGTCTCCACGAAGGCCCCTTTGGGCCAAGTGGTGTTTGGGAGCTTGCTCACCATGGCACCGCCGCAGTCCGCGTGCTGCCCATCGACCAGCTTCGGCTTTACGTTGAAGACCTTGATCCATAGGTTGAAGTGTGGGGGGATGCAGAGAAGTGCCTCGCACACGATGATGAACGTCGAGATGTGGAGGAAAGAATTTTGGGCTAGATCGTGAAAATCTAGCCCATTGTAGAAAATGATGCCACAGAAAAATGGGTGGCGAGGAAACCCTAGCCTGCGGAAAAATTGGGGATGAACACAACCCTTTCTCCAGGCTTCGGGGTGGGGGTGACTTTCTTCTTGCAGGGAGCCTATGCGCGACGTCCGTAGTCAGGTACCCTGCCTCCCAGATCTCCTTGACGTCCTTCTCCATGACGACGAAGGCCACCCACTTGCCCTGTAAGCTGGATCCGGACATGGCTAGAGAGGCTGGTGGCGGTGGGAAAGATTGAAGCTTGGGCGCTGGAGCTTGAGGATGGGGAATAGGAGAATGGAGAAGGCGTGGGGTGAAAAGAGGTATTTTTATCCACTAATATAGGCAGTGAATATCAAGCCCCCCCCTTAAGCCTTAAAACTCGCATGTTCCCAAGGGGTCGTGTGAATGACACAGTTGGATTACCGAAACCCGTGTTGATGAGGATCTCATAATAAGTGGGAACGATCTCTGTTTGACAAGAAGTGTCAACAGAGGCCGCGCCTCGAAACGCGAAGTGGGAGGCCAAAAAAGGTTTAAAATGATAAAGAGGCCAGATATAGCGTTTCGCCAAAAAAGTTGTCAGTTGACAGACATAACTTTGATTGAATATTATAGCTTCATGGTTGAGTGTTGTGGCCGTCATGCAGAGACGGATACAGTTCTTTCATTCAGAAGATTGCTTTGAAGTATTCGGAGGAGGAACCCACCTTGCAATGCTAAAGACTGGTTCAGGGGCTACTGAGGGACTCCTGGGTTAAGGGGTCCTCGGGTGTCCGGGTTGCATGATAAGGGTCGGACTGATGGGCCGTGAAGATACAAGGTAGAAGGCCTTCCCCTGTATCCGGATAGGACTGTCATTTGTGTGGATGGTAGGATTGGTGTCCAGATGTATAGTTTCCTTCCTCTGTAAACTGACTCTGTACAACCCTAGGCCCTTCCGGTGCCTATATAAATCGAAGGGGTTTAGTCCGTAGAGGCTATCAGAATTCTTATAGGCTAGACATCTAGGGTTTAGCCATTATGATCTCGAGGTAGATCAACTCTTGTAACCCCTATATTCATCAAAGTCAATCAAGCGGGAAATAGGGTTTTACCTCCACTAAGAGAGCCCAAACTTGGGTAAACATCGTGTCCCCTTTGTCTCCTGTTACCTTCGATCTTCAGATGCACAGTTTGGGACAGTGGGTTGCTTGCCTGGCACTTCTGAAGATAGCTAGCACTTCATCAGTGTCATCGATCTTAATGTCGGAACAACATCTACTGAGAGAGAACAAAACCGGCAAACAGAGAAGGAACACAATCAATGCAATGCAACAATATGATGCATGATAATTACATGGAAATATGATGTTGATCGAGCTAATGCCACTAGCAACACATTAAATGGAGTTGGTTTGTATACAAGATTCAAATTCAAACTCCATATGTGAATATTCATATGCCATTCAATTGGTTTGACCTGATCAACAGGTATAAGTTGTTGAAACATGCATGAAAATGCCATAAATAGATTCTTTGGATTTTTCTAATACTTTTTCATATATATATATATTATTTCATTCTGAGCTATAGATTATTTTCTATGATTTTTAGAAGTTTAGGCACATTTCTGAAAATAAATAAATTATTTAGATTTATTTAAATTCCAAAAATAGTTACTCCATCAGCGTGACGTTGGTGTGACATCAGCAAGTCAACAATAGCCAGTCTAGGTCAAACCTGACCAGCGGGGCCCATCGGTTATTGACATAATGTAAGTAACCAAATTAATTACGATTAATTTAATCATAACCCAGGTTAGTTAAGGGCCTGGGCCCACATTTCAGTGACTTAACCTAACTAACCGAGTTAATTACCATTAGTTTAATCCTAACCCTGGTTAGTTAATGGCCTGGGCTCACATGTGAGTGACATAGAGTTTAGTAACCAAGGTGATTAACCCATAACTATGGTAATTAACACTAATTAAAACCTAAACTAATTTTAGTCAGGGGCCGGCGCCACATGTCATGGACTCAGGTGGGGTCCAGCTAGGATCAAAGTGGGTCAAACCCACCGGCATTTCACCGCCGGCGAGGTCGAGCGCGGTGGGCAGCTGCGGGTTTCGCGCTCCGGCGACCAAAAGGGCGGCCGAGGCCATCTACTTGATGAGGGGGCTCGGCCGCATCGACCAATGCCATTGGTTTAGCCGGAGGTGGCCTAGAACGATGGCGGCGTCCACTCCTGCGGTGGTCGGAGTTCGGGCGAGCTTGGGAATGGTGCTGTGCGCCATGGCGGAGCGAACGGCCGAGTACTACGGCCTCTTGGTGATGAGTTGAGCACGGTGACGCGCTTGGTTTTGAGCTTACGCGTCTGTGGCCACGGCAGCGACATGGCCGGCGGAGCCGAGCTCGCGGCCGTGATGGGCAGTGGGGTTAGGGGGCAGCTCTTGTGATATGGCTTGGGGGAGAAGGAAGAGGAGCTCATGGTGAGTGCAACGGTGGCTTCGGTGAGGTCAGGGAAGGGCTAGTGATGGCAGGAGGTCGCCGGTGATCTCGGCATCCGAGGGAGGAAGAAGAGCTCAGGGTCGTCGTCACGGAGCCCCTGGCGGCCCCTTGCTTGGTGCTAAGGACGCGGCGGTCAAGGCGGAGCTCGTGGCATAGCTGGATGGGTGTGGGGTGGTCGGTGGCAGCGGTGAAGGTGGCGGTGGGTCCGTTCGATGGTGAAAGAGAGAGGTCCAGGGGAGGGGTGAGGATGAGGGGGAGTGGGAGGGGGTTGAGGGGATGTGTGGCATCATCTAGAGCCTTCCAGGGCAAGCAGGCAGGCTAGAGGTGGCCAGGCGCGTGCCGGCGGGCGTCGGCCACGCGCGCTCGAGTCCTTCTGGGACGAGAGGGAGAGAGATGGGCTGGGCCAACAGTGTTGGGCTCCGAGCTGAGCTTCAGGTGAGGTTATTGTTCCATGTTTTCTTTCTGTTTTGTTTGTTTTTATTTCTTTTTTCTGGCACTATTTTCAGTTTAGACAAAGTCAAACAGTGCCAAAAAGTTTCTGAAATATTTTATGATACAGGTATGGACCTAACCAAATGCACATAATTCATTTCAGAAGCATTTAAATTTATATTCTAAATATGTGAATATAAATTCAAACTCAAATACAATAATGATTTAAATTCAGTGGCCAAAATATTCCACAAAAATGTTCACTGTTTTTGGTTTGGTCTCAAAACCTTGCCAAAATTAGCAAACATTGATGAAGGTCATTTTGGGTTCATTGAATGAGATTTTAGGGTTCCTTGCCCTTCCTTTAAAATAATTTCTGAGGCTTGAATAATCCTAATTTCAATTTTCTTGAAATTAACAGGATGCATGATGCTCACTGATGCAATTATCTGCAAACAAATTCAAGGGATGTGACACATGTACATATAATTGTGTTACAGTGCTATCGTCTAAACAGCTACTCTGCGGATATTTGTCAAAAAATAAATAAGCCGCTCAGCAGATAGAGATGGCGGCGGCGGCCTAGGCTGTGGCTATCGGATAAGAGGTTGGGGGGGGGGGGGGGGAGATATGAGGAGCTCAACCATCGAGGTCAGCGGCGGCGTGATTGGAGGACATCCATCGTGGTCGATGGCGGTATAGCGAAGGTCGAACTTCAGGTGGCAGCCGCACTAGGCTTTTCTCCTCGACCCAGCTATCTCGGCGTGCCGCCTCATCGCGCTTCTATGTCTGCTCGGTGGAGGTCACCGCACGGATAATTAATTAAGATATTGTTTTCTTGAGTTGCTTAATTAAGGTATTCAATTCCTAAGTGTAGTGGTGTAGTACTCTGCGTGTAAATTGACTGGCCATTAATTTTTGTCATTGCATGTCTGGATACCAATATGGAGCACCCTCAGTAGTTATGAAAATAAAACCTTGTGATTTACGGATGCATCTTTGTGTATCAGTTAATATGTGTATTAATGTTGTTGTTTTGTTTTTAATTACCATTCGTGTAGTGCACATGGAACAATCTCAATGGATGAAGAATCGGAGAACCACATATTTTATCAGTGGCGTGACAGAGTTCATGAATTTGGCTGAAAGTACAAAGAGGAGAATTGGTGATGCGGATTAAATCATGTGTCCATGTACTCATTGTGCTAATACAGAGTCACGTGAAGTTGGAGATGTCCAGTGTCACTTACTCTCTCGGGGATTCATGGATGGATATACACGTTGGAAAAGACATGGTGAAGAGCAGGTCATGGATGAATTTACCCAGGGCTAGGAGATGCCAAACCCCGGTCAGTGTCAAATGGATGTTGAATCTAATATCAGGGTAGAGGCGTCAAGCTACCAATGGAACACTGGAAAGCCAAAACGCCCACTTGAAAAACCAAGACGTCGAGACAGATGACGACGATCTTGATATGCCAGATTTTTCTAGTATGATTGCAGATTTCAAGGGCCCAAAATATGATATGATTGGGTACAAGGATCTGCCGACCATTGATGCAGACTCCAAGAAATAATTGTATCTAGGTTGGAAGAAGAAATATTCCAAGCTGAGTGCCACCCTAGCGCTTCTCAGATTTAAAGCGGCAAGAGGTCTATCAAACAAGGGCTTCACATAGATGTTAGGTCTTTTCAAAGAAATTCTTCTAGAAGATAATGTGCTCCCTAGAAGCATGAACGAAGAGAAGAAAATTATTTTCCCATTGGAACTTGAAGTACAGAAGAGTGAATGATTGTATATTGTACCATGGTGAGTACAAAGATATGCGTGCATGTCCCACATGCAAGCATGCACGATACACGCATAGGATAGAAAAGGGCAAGTACAAATTGGACAACAAGATCAAGACAGGAATCTCGTTGAAGGTTGTTTGGTACTTGCCTTTAATTCCAAGGTTGAGGCGTTTGTTTGCAAACCCTAGAGATGCAAAGAGGTTGCGGTGGCATCATGATGAGCGAACTGCAGATAAATATATCAGGCACCCGAAAGATGGGGCTCAGTGGGAGTTAATCGACAACAAGTTTCATGACTTTGCCAACGATCCTGGAAGTATAAGGCTCGGTGAGTGTAGACGGGATGAATCCTTTTGGCGGTATGAGCACCAATCACAGCACATGGCACGTGCTTCTATGCATATATAACCTAGCTCCTTGGTTGTGTATGAAGAAAAAATAAATTATGATGTTAATGATTATCCAAGGCCCAAAGCAACCTAGAAATGACATCGACATTTACTTTCGGCTACTGGTAGAAGAACTACTGACAGTGTGGATAGATGCGCCTGTTGTAAAATGTTATGATGCTTACAAAAAGGAGATTTCTGATCTACATGCGATGCTGGTGCACACCATTCAAGATATGCCGGCATTAGGCAAAACACCACGGTAGAAAAAAAGGAGATGTAGGGTGTGTCACATGCATGGATAGGACAGCTAGCATATTTCTTCCCAACTCGTGCAAAATTATGTATTTGCATCATCGTAGGTTCTTACGGAGAAATCACCCATACCGAAAGATGAAATCTGAATTTGATGGCATGACAAAGGTAGATGTGGGCCCTACACCCTATGATGGGTAGGTGGTCCACAACATGGCTAAACAAATTAATGTTGCGCTTGGGAAGAAGCACGCTTTAGCAGTGAAACAAACACCTAAGGGTCAAGTGTTTAATAAGAAATCGATGTTCTGGAAATTACCTTACTAGGAGATTCTACGTGTAACGCACTTTATCGATGTCATGTGTTAGCATTCTAGGAACCAGGGTACCCAGACTTGCCTGCATGTGGCTCATGGCGTGGCTCCATCGAGGGCCTGGTACTGCCCATCTACAACACCTCCAAGACAAGACCCTCGCGAGGGGCCTAGCCTCGCGAGAGGGGGGGCAAGGCCTTCGCAGACTGGCTCCCGAGGAGCGGAGATCTCTATGCAGATACCCAGCTCCCGGGGTTGTGGTGATGCAAGCCATGACGACCAAGGCCCGGTGGGTGCAGTGCAGCAGGTTTGCTCTTTGGTGCTAAGGAGGCAAGCACAGGCGCGAGGTCCCCGGGTATCAGCCAAAGGTTTCCATTCCCATGCAATAGGACCAAGACCGCCAGGACGGCAGGACGGATGTCATCGTCGAGCCCACCATGACGTCAAGACCAGAAGCTTTGCAGGCGAAGACCACCTTTCGTCAAGATAAGATGTACTACTTGTCCCCTTTCAAATTTGCCACTATGGGATCCCTTCCCCCCTATGCTTTGGGGGAAGAGGACCAAGGCCACTATAAATATAGGTTAGCCACCACCATAGAAGGGTCGGTCTACCCAATCCTCAACTCATCCCCTCACCAGAGCAGACCTCGCGAGGTTGTTCTTCCTCTGTACTAGTTCATCCTTAGCCCCTCGTGAGGCTAATCCACCCCAAAGCAGGAGTAGGGTCTTACACCGCAAGGTAACCCGAACCTGGGTAAACTGATGTGTCCATTTTCTTCCTTGTTCATTGATATAGGATGTGGGGGCGATGAACTGGTTGGCTGGGGAGGTTAAGTTCTTCGCACACGCCCCATAGTTGGAACCTTCCTTGGGTCTGCGGAGCCCTGAATCCGACATCATGCACGTAGAGAAGAATGTATGTAAAAGTGTCCTTGGTACTCTGCTCAAGATTGAAGTTAAAACAAAGGATGGTGACAGTGCACGGCTCGATATGCTTGTTGATCAATCAAAACGCTAGATTAAAGTAGAAGATGATGAAACATTCATCAAAGCTTGCCAGAGTTACAATTTCCATACAAAAGAATAAACATAGTTCTTTACCTATTTGTTGTCAGTTAAGACACCCTTTTCCTACTCCACAAACATCCATAGTCTTGTGGATGTGAGCTCAGGTAAAATGAAGTTGGGATACATGAAGTCACATGATTGCCACCTAATGTTGACACAAATCCTCTCGGTGGCCATTAGGAATTTGATGGACAAAGATATAAGAAACACACTCATTGAGCTTTATGATTTCTTCAACCAACTATGGCAGAAAGTTGTAGATCCTGAAGAGTTGGATCATATGCAAGAGGATATTGCAAGCATATTATCCAACCTAGAGATGTTTTCCCACCACCATTCTTTGATGTCAAGGTCCATCTCACTATGCACCTTGTCGATGAGATAAATTATTGTGGTCATGTGTTTCTTTGCAAGATTTATCCCTTCGCGGTTCATGGGAATACTGATGTGCTATTGTCAAAACTGAAACCATCCAGAGGCAAGCATCCTACAATGTTATACCGCGAAGTAGGTGGATGATTTTTGCACCGAATACATGAAACAAAGAGCTATAGGTTTGCCCTTCCCTCGCCATGAAGGAAGGCTGAACGGTAAGCCGGTCCTTGCTGGCACGCAAATGGCTGCACCCTGAGGTTTGGAAGAGAAAGCCCATTTGACTGTAGTGTTTAACAACCCAGTTCAGCATTCTTATTTAGATGAGGAAAAGCTGGTATGAACTCGACCTTTCTTATTTTTGTAAATATGATTAGTCATCGTTCCTAATTTATCCTATTATGAATGAAACATGTTTGCAATGACAAATTGGAGATTACAGTTACTCATGCCATGCTTAATTAGCTAGGAGTTTATATTGGTTTACCTTCCGTGTCAACATGGAAATTCAAATGGTTGTGATGTAGTATGATAGGAAGGTATCCTACTTTGAATGATTTGAGTGGATTGACTTGGCACATGTTCACACATGTAGTGGAAACAAAATCAACATAGCCTCCACGATATTTATGTTCATGGTGATTTATATCCTACTCATGCTTGCGTTCAATGTTGGTTAATCTCAATGCATGTTTATGACTATTGTCGCTCTCTAGATGGCCGCTTTCCATTCTTTTTCTAGCCTTCACTTGTACTAAGCGGGAATACTTCTTGTGCATCCACTTCCATAAACCCCAAAGTTGTTCCACATGAGTCCACCATACCTTCCTATATGCGGTATTTACCTGCCGTTCCAAGTAAATTTTCATGTGCCAAACTCTAAGCCTTCAAATAATAATCTATTTTGTATGCTCAAACCGCTCATATACCAACTAGGGCTGTCAATATCTTCCATGCTAGGTGGGTTATTCTCATGATGAGTGGACTCCACTCATCATTCACGAGAAAATGGCGGTTAACCGGGATACCTAGTCCCATGCTCAAATCAAATCAAAATAATTGCAAACAAAACTCCCCTAGGAATGTTGTTAGTTGGACGTTACCCGTTGTTTCGGACCAGCCGTGGAATGTGCTTGTTGGTGGTGGGGGAGTATAAACTTTACCAATTTGTTTGGGAACCGCCTATAATGTATGTAGCTTGGAAGATACCGAGATCTCTTGGGTGTTATGTTGACAAAGAAAGCATACCGCTCAAAATAATATTCCTCTATATTTAAAAACTCGAGCTCCGGCACCTCTACAAATCCCTATTTCCCTCTGTGAAGGGCCTATCTATTTAATTTTATTGCTGGGTCATCATCCTCTTACAAAAAGCACCAGTTAGAGAGCACCGCTGTCATTTGTATGCATTGTTATTAATTTATATTGAGTATGACTGTGACTGGATCTCTTTTACCATGAATTACGATGTCTAGCCAGTCCTTGATCTTCGGGGGTGGTCTACATTTATGTTTCCGGTCTCGGAAAGGGCTAGTGAGATACCATTTTGTTCTAACATATCATGATTGTTTTGAGAAGGTGTTGTCATCTGAGATTTATTATTATTGCTCGCTAGTTGATTATGCCATTGATATGTGTAAATGTGAGACCTAAATGTTATTGTGGATATTGTTAGTTTATAATTTTTGCTGAAAACTTGAATGCCGGCTTTACATATTTGCAGCAACAAGATCAAACAGAGTTTGTAAAAGTTTTTCTTTGTCATCTTAGTTTGTCAACAGAATTTCTTGAGGACAAGTAATGGGTTAAGCTTGCGAGAGTTGATACGTATCCATCGTATCTACTTTTCCAAACTCTTTTGCCCTTGTTTTGTACTCTAACTTGCATGATTTAGATAGGAACTAACCCGGACTGAGGATGTTTTTTTCAGCAGAATTTCCATGGTGTTATTTTTGTGCCGAAATAAAAGTTCTCTGATGACCTGCAACTTCATGGAGATGATTTTTGGAATTAATAAAAAATATTGGCGAAAGAATCAACTGAATGGGGCCCACACCCTGGCCACAAGAGTGGGGGCCCACCCTCTAACCTTATGGCCCCCCCTGGACCTCCACCGACCTCGACTCCAACTCCATATATTCACGTTCGGGGAGAAAAAAAATCAGAGATAATGATTCATTGCATTTTACGATATGGAGCTGCCACCAAGCCCTGTTCTTCCTCGGGAGGGCCGATCTGGAGTCCGTTTTGGACTTCGGAGATGGGAAATTGCCGCCATCGTCATCATCAACCATCCTCCATCACCAATTTCATGATGCTCACCGCTGTGCATGAGTAATCCCGTCGTTGGCTTGCTGGACAGTGATGGGATTGATGAGATTTTCCATGTAATCAAGTTAGTTTCGTTAGGGTTTGATCCCTAGTATCCATTATGTTCTAAGATTGATATTGCTATGACTTTGCTATGCCTAATTCTTGTCACTAGGGCCCGAGTGCCATGATTTCAGATCTGAACCTATTATGTTTTCATGAATATATTTGTGTTCTTGCTCCAATATTGCAAGTTATAGTCACCTACTATGTGTTATGATCCGGCAACCCCAGAGTGATAACAGTCGGGACACTTCCCGGTGATGACCGTAGTTTGAGGAGTCCATGTATTCACTAAGTGCTAATGGTTTGGTCCAGTACTCTATTAAAAGGAGGCCTTAATATCCCTTAGTTTCCAATAGGACCCTGCTGCCACGGGAGGGTAGGACAAAAGATGTCATGAAAGTTCTTTTCCATAAGCACGTATGACTATATTCGGAATACATGCCTACATTATATTGATGAAATGGAGCTAGTTTTGTGTCATCCTGTTGTATAACTGTTCCATGATGAATGCCATCGGACATAATTATCCATCATTGATCTATTGCCTACGAGCTCGTTTCGTATTGATCTTTGCTCCATTACTTTTTCGTTGCCACTGGTATGATTCCTACAGAACTGTTACTATTACTTTTGTCACCATTACTGTTACTTCCATATTAGTTTGGTACTAAATAGTTTGCTGCGGATATTACGTCTTTCGGGTGTGGTTGGATTGAGAACTCAGCTGCTAATACTTGATAATATTCTTTGGCTCCCGAATCAATAAATTTGGGTTGAATACTCTACCCTCAAAAACTGTTGCGATCCCCTATACTTGGTGGTTATCAGGGGCAGCGATACCTAATGAGAGAGGGGCATATGCATGTTGGGAAGATTGTGTGTGTTCTAGAGAGAGGAGTGTCTGAAAGGGAGAGAGAGGGTGTGTGCGTGTCTGCGTGTGTGTTAGAGAGAGAGAGGTGTGTGTAACGTCTGGATCGACAAGGTTACGAGATTGGGGGTATGGGAGAGCGATAGTGTGTGCGATGAAGGGACATAGAGACAACATCTATTTGCGTGTGAGAGAGCTAGATAGACCTCGACAGCACGACTAGCTAGGGGGTGGAAGGTTGTGTGTCGTAGAAAGAGATAGTATAGAGAGATGAATGTTTTTTTGTTGCAAGGATACCTAACTACATAGATGGGTTAGCAAGAAGTGTTCAGGAACTTTTCTATAGCTAGGAGGTGAGGTTTCAAGATCATGATCAGCATGACAGCCTGGTAAAAGGAACTTATAAAGGAACTATTTTTCCTAGAAGATGTTTCTTATGTTAATAGTAATATAAAATATCTCTCTGTGTACCTTTGTTTATAAAACCATATGGCTGGATTGCCTTGTTTGTCATAAATCTTTGCCCTTATAAAGGCTTTATAAAGTACGACAAACTATCCTCGGCTACTGGCTGAGAAGATTGAAGATAGTTAGTCAACAATGTTTTGTACAATGCGGATCCGAGCATTCATGATGTAAAGTACTTGGATACATATAATCATTACACATGAATTGTGGTTAAAGTCAATTTACTCTGGATATCGATACTTCGGTCAGCCACCATTGCCCAAATTAATGCTCGGGGGCTACTGGGCTCCGTGCTTATCACTTAAAATCCACGAGTGGGTTACATCAATCCCCCGATCTGGTGTTGCCACCCGACTAGTGACCTGGGGGCTACTGCATTGCCTATTCAATGCAGAAGATTCAAAGTGCAAAACAGTTTCCAAGGAGATCACAATCCTTAGGTTGGTCGGCCGCCCCCAACCTGAGCCTCGGGAACTATTGTGCACCGCGTGTCTGTTCCTATGTATGCTGCCCAGGTAGGAATCTATCCTCACGACGATTTCGTGATTCAACTTGAGAATCAGGGGCAACTAGGATCGGCTATTTCATGTTTTCCTTCAGGTGCATCTCAGATTTTAGGCCGACACACACCTTGAGGGCTACTAGCTATATATCTCGGGAAAGAATAAAATGCACCAATCGAGAAAATATATCCACAAAAGAGTAGCCCAAGACCAAGGTGGTGCATTACCTCTCGGAAGGAATCCGACCTAAAGCTCGGCTACAAGTGGCTGGCTCCATAGAGGGCATTTCCGGCATTAAGCTCGGCAGAACTCCTTCAACTTTTTCGAACCAAGGTGATCGATGACACCTCGGATGTAGCTCGACATTGCAGCTCGATGATACGTCTCCAACGTATCTACTTTTTCTCAAGCTTTACCTCTTGTTTTGGATTCTAATTTGCATGATTCGAAGGAAACTAACCACGGACTAACGCTGTTTTTAGCAGAACTACCATTGTGTTGTTTTTGTGCAGAAATAAAAGTTCTCGGAATGGAACGAAACTTTTTGAAGAATTTTTATATGATATATAAGAATTTCTGGAGCCAAGACCTACCAGAGAGGGGTCCCTGGGTGCGCAGAACCCATCGGGGCACGCCCCCCTCTCCTGACGCACCTAGGTGGGTTGTACCCACCTGGTGGCCCCGAAGACCTCAACCCTGACACTATAAATTTCTATTTTTGGAGAAAAAATAAGGGAGAAAGAATTATCACGATCCATGAGATGGAGCCGCCGCCAAGCCCTGTTCTTCCTCGGGAGGGCAGATCTGGAGTCCGTTTCGGGCTCCTGAGATGGGGATCTATGTTCTTCGTCATCACCAACCCTTCTCCATCGCCAATTCCATGATGCTCCCCACTGGGAGTGAGTAATTCTTTCATAGGCTCGTTGGTTGTTGAGGAGTTGGATGAGATTCATCATGTAATCGAGTTAGTTTTGTTAGGGCTTGATCCCTTGTATCCACTATGTTCTTAGATTGATGTTGCTACGATTTTTCCATGCTTAATGCTTGTCACTTTGGGTACGGGTGCCATGATTTCAGATCTGAACCGTTTATGAATCCATCATTATATCCATGTTCTAGACCCGACCTAGCAAGTTATAGTCACCTACTACGTGTTATAATCCGACAACCCCGGTGTGACAATAATCGGGCCCACTCCCGGTGATGGCCGTAGTTTGAGGAGTTCATGTATTCACTATGTGTTAATGCTTTGTTCCGGTTCTCTATTCAAAGGATGCCTTAATATCACTTAGTTTCCAATATGGACCCCGCTGCCACAGGAGGGTAGGACAAAAGATGGCATACAAGTTCTTTTAATAAAGCATGTATGACTATTTACAGAATACATGCCAACATTATATCGAGGAACTGGAGCTAGTGTCGTATCTCCCTAGGCTATAACTGTCTCATGATGAATATCGTCCAACAAGTCATCGGTCCAATGCCTACGAATGTTTCTATATTGTTACTGCTAAGTTACTACTGCTATCATCACTGTTACACTTTCTACAAAATTACTGCTATCGCTGTTACTCTTACTATTGCTACTGTCACTACTATCAAAACTATCAAACTACTTTGCTAGTGATCACTTTGCTGCAGATAATTAATCTTCAGTTGTCGTTGATTTGACAACTCAGCTGCTAATACCTTCAATTATTCTTTGGCTCCCCTTGTGTCGAATCTATAAGTTTGGGTTGAATACATTACCCTTAAAAACTGTTGCGATCCCCTATACTTGTGGGTTATCACTCGGCTGCAAAAATATATCTGAGATGCAGGTCGGCATTGGAGCTCGGCAGCAAAAATATATCTGAGATGCAGGTCGGCATTGGAGCTCGGCAGCAAAAAGACACCTCGGATGCAGTCTGGCGTTGGATCTTGTACGCAAGAGGCCACTGCTGCATGGAAAACACTTCAAACCCGAGGTGTGGCGTAAAAAATAACAAGGCATTGATAAAGGCCGTATAACATGGAAAACACTTCAAACCCGACTTCTGAACTCTTCGGATTTTGCTCGGCAATCCTCAAGATCAAAGATGGGTAGATTTGTTGAACCAGTTTTCAAGACCGACGTCTGAAGATGAAGAACAGTTCGGAAGAACCGAGGAGCGTCCCCAACTTGAAGACCGGTTCAGGGCGCTACTGACGGTGTCCTAGACTAGGGGGTACTCACCACGTCTTCTGCTGACCAGGTGGATCGGACCAAGCACACCCATGGTGGTTCTCTCATGGGCCCCTTTTGGCAGCCCATGATCCATACAAGGAAGTCTCCAGAAGACTTGGCGCCCAAGCCGAGGACTCTCCTAAACCTTAGGCCTCCGGTGTATTATATAAATTGGGGCCAGGCTAGTCAATAGATGATCTCATATTCATTATAACAATCTCATGGTAGATACATTTACTCTGTACTACACCCCATATGAATATAATCAAAATCAGGACATAGGGTATTATCTCTTCGAGAGAGCCTAAACCTGGGTAAAATCCTGTGTCAACGACCATTGCTCCAAGACGCCTAGCTTAGGACCCCTACTTAGAGATATGTCGGATATAGAACCGACACAAGGTCCTCCTCATGGGCATCATGTCAGGACCCTGATCCTAAGTCACACCGATCTAGCATGTAACACATCATACCACTTTCTGGCCGCACGCACGGTATTCCCACGGCTGCAGCCTTACCTAGGCCGGGACGTTTGGCCTTTTGGCTCATGTATATGATTGTGCCAACAGCATCCACCTCACAGATAACTCGGGCCGACATGACTAGCCGTAATCCAAGGTGGCAACAAACTTACAGGGACAGGCATACATGACCCAGCAATGCACGTGTCGGTCAGCAGTGAGTGTAACTGGGTGCTACATCTAGAGCTTGCGTTGGTTTTTCCCTTCAAGAGGAAAGGGTGATGCAACAAAGTAGAGATAAGTATTTCCCTCAGTTTTGAGAACCAAGGTATCAATCCAGTAGGACATACACGCAAGTCTCCAATCTATGGAGTGAGTTGTGAAACTATTCCACGTTGTTTTAAATGAAGGCCAAACTCGTAACTCAAATATTCACTTCTAAGATCAGATCATAGAAACTTTATTTTCTTGTTACTATGATTCCCCACTTCACTAAATTCTTTGAACATTTCAGACTTGTGTTTCATTAAGAAGATATACCCATATTTTCCCAAATCATTTGTGACAGTCAGAAAATAACGATACCCGCTGGGAGCTTCAACACTCATGGGACCACATACATCGCTATGTATTATTTCCAATAAGTCATTAGCTCACTCCATTGTTCCGGAGAACAGAGTTTTTGTCATCTTGCCCATGAGGCATGGTTTGCAAGTATCAAATGATTCATAATCAAGTGATTCCAAAAGCCCATCTGCATGGAGTTTCTTCATGCGCTTTACACTAATATGACCTAAATGGCAGTGCCACAAGTTTGTTGCACTATCATTATCAACTTTGCATCTTTTGGCATCAATATTATGAATATGTGTATCACTACGATCGAGATTAAATAAACCATTCACCTTGGGTGTATGACCACAGAAGGTTTAATTCATGTAAAGATAACAACAATTATTCTTTGACTTGAATGAATAACTGTATTGCAGTAAACATGATCTAATCATATTCATGCTTAACACAAACACCAAATAACATTTATTTTAGGTTCAACACTAATCTCATAGGTAGAGGGAGTGTGTGATGGTGATCGTATCAACCTTGGAATCACTTCCAACACACATCGTCACCTCTCCCTTAACTAGTCTCTGTTCATTTTGCAACTCCTGTTTTGAGTTACTAATCTAAGCAATTGAACCGGTATCAAATACCCTGGGGTTACTATGAACACTAGTAGAGTGTATATCAAATATAACTTTGTTCACTTCGCCATCCTTCTTATCCGCCAAGTATTTTGGGCAGTCCCGCTTCCAGTGACCCTTCCCTTTGAAGTAGAAGCACTTAGTTTTAGGCTTAGGTCTAGCTTTGGGAATTGTTTTCGTCATCCCTTGCATATTATAGTTCATCACGATGTTGTACTAGCTTGGAGATAGTGACTAGAGAACTCTATCAATCACTACCTTATCTGGAAGATTAATTTCCACTTGATTCAAGCGATTGTAGTATCCAGACATTCTGAGCACATACTCACTAGCTGAGCTATTCTCCTCCATCTTGTAGGCAGTCCTTGTCAGAATCTCATACCTCTTAACACAGGCATGAGTCTGAAATATCATTTTTAGCTCTTGGAACTTCTCATATGCTCCATGGCATTCAAAACATTTTAAAGTCCTTATTCTAAGTTGTAAAGCATGGTGCACTAAACTATCAAATAGTCATCATACCAAGCTTGTCAAATGTTCATAACGTCTGCATATGCTCCTGCAACAGGTTTGTCACCTAGCGGTGAATCAAGGACATAATTGTTTTGTGCAGCAATGAGGATAATCCTCCTATCATTGACCCAGTCCGCATCATTGCTACTATCATCATTCAACTTAGTTTTCTCTAGGACCATAACAAAAATATATAGGAGCTATAACGCGAGCTATTGATCTACAATATAGATATGCAAAAACTATCAGGACTAAGTTCGTGAGAAATTAAGTTCAATTAATCATATTACTTAAGAACTCCCACTTAGATAGACATCCCTCGAGTCATCTAAATGATTACATGATCCAAACCAACTAACCCATGTCCTATCATCACGTGAGATGGATTAGTCTTTAGTGTTGATCATCTCTATGTTGATCATATCTACTATATGATTCACGTTTGACCTTTCGGTCTCCAGTGTTCCGAGGCCATGTCTATAAATGCTAGGCTCGTCAAGTTTAACCCGAGTATTCCGCATGTGCAAAACTGTATTGCACCCATTGTATGTGGACGTCGAGCCTATCACACCCGATCATCCTGTTGTGTCTCAGCACAATGAACTGTCGCAATGGTGCATACTCAGGGAGAACACTTATTCCTTGAAATTTTGTTAAGGGATCGTCTTATAATGCTACTGTCGTACTAAGCAAAATAAGATGCATAAAAGATAAACGTCACATGAAATCAAAATATGTGACATGATATGGCCATCATCATCTTGTGCCTTTGATCTGCATCTCCAAAGCACCACCATGATCTCCATCCTTACCAGCTTAACACCTTGATCTCCATCGTAGCATCGTGGTCGTAATGCCAACTATTGCTTCTACAACTATCGCTAACGCATGGTGATAAAGTAAAGCAATTACATGGTGTTTGCATTTTATACAATAAAGAGACAACCTTAAGACTCCTGCCGGTTGCCAGTGACCTTTACAAACCATGATCATCTCATACAATAACGTATATCACATCATGTCTTGACCATATCACATCACAACATGCCCTACAAAAACAACTTAGACGTCCTCTACTTTGTTGTTGCAAGTTTTACGTGGCTGCTACGAGCTTCTAGCAAGAACCCTTCTTACCTACACATCAAACCACAATGGTGTTTCTTCAACTTTGCTGTTTTAACCTTCTTCAAGGACCGGCCTGTAACATCCCAAAATTCTAAATTCTGGAATGTTATAAACACATAGATAGATCGATTGATTGTTTGATTGATTGCGTGAATTGAGTGAAATTCGAATTCTTTTTGAAAGTTAAATGAGAGGGAATAAAAGGACTTTCCCAAACTTTCATATTGGTTTTCTGATCTTCGTGAATTCAAATTCTTTTCAACACAAAACCACGGAGAGAAGATGACATGACTTCTTCCATTTATTTAAATGACAAGGGGTGTTGAAAATATTTGAATTTCATTTGAAAATATTTCCAATTCAGAAACTTTAAGCAACTCAATGATTTTCACGAGAGAAGATAAAATGACTTCTTCAAATTATGAAATATGAGTTGGGAGTTTCAAAGAATTAAATTCAAAGTTCTTTTGAATTTATTTTTCAAATTGGAATACATTAGATCATCATGCATATCCTATTTTCTTGCATTTTGGTCGATCCTAGAAATTTCACGCAACTCAAGGACCTTCGGAGAGAGTTGGAGATTTCGTTATTTTCATATTTGAGAGTTTTCTCGAATTTGAAAAAAAAGGATCATTTGATTTATTTATTTCCTCTTCAATAATTTTTCCGTTATCAAAAATATAAGAGAGGGAATAATATGACTTTCCCAATATAGGAAAAATGAAGATTTAATAAATAGATCAAATTTCGTTTTCCGGTGTTTGTTTGTTTTTCTTTGGATAGGGAAAAATGCGCGTTTTTGAAAATTTTATTTTAGGCCCGGAGAAAAGTTCATTTTGTTCGGCTCATTTTTAGGAGTCGGGGAAAAGTTACTTTATTAGTTTTGGAGTTCGATAGATTTTGTTTTTCTGTGTTTTTCCGAGCGCGGAACCGTTTTAAAAAAAAGAAAAAAAAACTCACCGGCCGGCCAGCCAAGGCCAAGGCCATCGCCGCACCGCGCGCGTGCCCAGGCTCCAGGAGCCGCCGCCGTTGTCTTTTGGAAGTCCTAGTAGGACTTTTGTCCTTATTCCGTTTCTTTTTCTAGATCTTTCCTATTCCTAGTCTATTTCTTGTCCCCTGCCCCAAGTCTCCTCACCCCTCCCCAATATAAATACTCCCACACCCCCCTCTAAATCATCAAACCCAAAATCCCCAAGCCTCCGCCGCCCTGCGTCACCGCCGCCACCGCACCTTGCCGCGCCGCCGCCGCCCTGCGTCACCGCCGCCGCCGCACCTTGCCGCGCCGCCGCCGCCCTGCGTCACCGCCGCCGCCGCACCTTATGCACCGCCGCCGCCACCCAACGCCGCCGTCGCCGCCGTTCGCCGGAGGTACCGCGCCGCGTCTCTTCTTTCCCTCAGTTCGGTTTTTCCTATAAATCGTTCCGATTCTTTTCTTCTCCACCGATTCGTTTTTCTTTCCGGTTCTTCGCTAAACCGTTCCGGTTTTCTAGATCGGTTTTCGTTTCGGTTTTCTTCTCCGAAACCCTAGATCGGATTCGTTTTCTTTTCCGATTTAGTTGCCTTGGACCGTTCGCCGGACCGTTCGTCCTAACGAACGTGATCACCGGATTCTTCTAGGTTAACGAACGTCCGTTCGTTTAACCGTTCTTCTTTTTCTTCTCGTCGGATTTATTCCGCGATCGCGATCTCAGATCCGATCTTCGTTCTAGTTTATCTTCTCGCTTGTTTATCGGAATCAGGTGATTCAAGCGCCTGGAGTTTCATCTCGAAACCGCCGTTCCGTCTAATCAACTTGAACGAACAAGTTTTTGCTACTGTAAAATTTTGACCTAGTTCAACTTGCTAGAACCGAGTTGTTTTCTTCCGCCGTTTGTTTTCCGTTTCTTTGTTCGGTTCCTTCTTTCTTTGCAACCGGAGTTCTTAAGTTGAACTATCTGGTTCGTTCTCTTGTTTGAGTTTTACTTGTGCATTAGATGAGTACTTATTGTGTGGTTACAATTGCTTGATTACGATAGATTGACCGGAGTGTGACGAGTAGATCTATCAAGAGTTTTGAGTGCGCATCATCTTCATCAACATTGCAGGCAAGTTCACACTTTGATCATACCTTTTCTACAACCCAGTTTTATGGCATTAGATCAATCCTCACACATTGCATGATTAGGATCTAATTAAATTGTGGGATGGGAAGTAGATGAGGTAGTACCTATTACCTGTATTATTATCAAACCCTTGGGAGTTACTTCTATGTTGCTTATTATGCCATGCTATGCTAGTAGACGTGGATTGGGTGAGTGATATCCATGACAGAGTGAGATGATAATTTTAATGGTTTATCTAAGGTGGCAACTTAAACACACATCTGGATGGATTGAGGCACCTGATGTCTATCAGGACTTGCCTGTTTTTTTTGGACCGCCACCCAGGCTCAAAGGGATCATAAGATCTTTCATGCTAGAAACTTCCGTGTGCAGCCACAAGCCATTATGGGCTCTGGCATAGTTGACTAAGTAGTGCGAACTCTTACGGGGTGGACTAGCAGATGTAGGGGATGTAGGTGTACCGGTCTACCCCACATGTAAGGTGCTAGTGCTTCTGAAAGACTATGTCTCGGTCATCCGTTTCTCAAACATCATGTAGTGCGAGAAAACAAACGGAGGCGATCGAGTCATGTGGGGAAAAGTGCGCAACCTCTGCAGAGTAACAAACTAATCATGATTAGCCGTGTCCCCGGTTATGGACAACTTGAGTATCTAGTACTTGAATATCATTGTGAATCTCAACATGTTACTTCTAATTAATGTTGTTGGGTTTTAATTACTTTTAATTGGGATTGAGAATGCTGTCAACCATTCTCAATGTTTCACAACCACCATGATAGTTAAATAAATTTATTCCTTTGCAGTACGCAAAAACCTTATAACCATAGAGCTTTTCCACCAGCCAAATATGCATGTAGTGATAGCCATTGATTCATCATTCTCTATGGTGTGAATTTGCCAGTACATTCAATGTACTGACCCGTTTTGGGCTGCAACGTCTCATGTTGCAGGTTTCTTACGACGAGTAAGTGATGCGTTAGGGTTACGATTTCTACACTCAACTTTGCCGTTGGTGTTGATGGGTAACCACAACCTTGTTGCTTCCGCGATTTTGGATTTGAGGTAACAGTATTTAAGTTACTTTATACATGTGATTTACCTCTGTTATAAATCCTTCGAGTACTGTGTGTGTCAGCATACTGATCCAGGGATGACACATAAGCATAGAGACTTGATCCATTCGGGTCGGGTCGCTACACGGCCATAGTAAAATTTGATTCAACTAAAGTAGGATAAATAGACACCCGCCAACCACCTTTATGCAAAACTAGTTGCATGTCTGTCGGTGCAACCGGTCTCATGTGCATGTACATATAAGGTTGGTCCGGGCTGCTTCATCCCACAATACCGTCGAATCAAAATAAGGTGTTGGTGGTAAGTAGTATGTCCGAACGAACGAGGAAGTCGGTGGCAGGGGCTTCGTTGCAGTGCGTCCGACATCACGTGAGTCGTCGAGGAGGCGTAGACGACGGAGGCGGAGCCCATGGGCACATTCAGAGGGGCGCGGGGTGGCTGTTGCTACGGCAACAACGAGAGGCAGCGACGTGCACGCGTGATGTTCGCGTGGGAGAGAGGCAGAGGCGGCGTGAGCACTCGAGGGAGATAGGAGAGGTGCAGGGGGTCGAGGGGGAGTACGTGGCGTCACGGGAGGCGTCCAGTGCAAGCAGGCGGGCTGGAGGTGGCGTCGTGCGTGCGCGCGCGCATCGGGCACACGCCATCCTGCCTACTGGCAGGAGGTTGAAGACGGTGTCGTGGCTGGCTGGGCCTTGCACATTAGTGCACCACCAAGTAGGCTGTCGGGTAAGTGGCCCAGTGGCCTTCTCTCTCTCTCTCTCTTTGTTTTTGTTTTCTATTTTTTCTGTAGTTTTGGATTTGGTAAAAATACTAAATCATTTTTGTTGCTCCTGAAAATGTTCATGTGGTCTGTAGATATAATACTAGAGCCACTCATAAAGTTTCATGATTATTGGACAAGTATCTCTTTTACAAAAGAAATAAATCCAATTCAAATAGTTTATGATTTAAATCAAAGGCTGAAAATAAATATTTTAAAGCCTCCAAAAATATTGGTTTGAATTTTATTCTTGCCAATATTTTTCAAGATTTAACAGGAACATTTTCTTGGGCTTCTTTGATGAGATTTTAATGTTGATTATTTCTGAACTGATTTCTGAGGGTTTCAACTAACCTCAACCAAACTTTCATGAACTTAATGTGGTGATGAGATGCAAATACAAGCCAAAGCTAATGCTACGGTAGTGACAGTTGGTATGGTTGGCAGGCTTGTCGGGGGTGCCGTGAATCTGGCAGGGTCGATCTAGTATTCGGTCTAGGCTGGATGAGCCATCTTTATTTCTTTTAAATGGATTCTTCCGCTGACCGGACTAGGAGCCACTGAATTCGGCGTTGACCGCCATGTCTTCGGTATTGTTATTGCTACTTCGATGCTTGTGTTTGTTGCGTCGGGGCCTACCATTGCCATTTCTGGTTTCTGAAGTACCCGGGTTGCTAGCACCATTGTTGCTACGGGCTAACCAGGTGTCTTCTCCCGTGCAAAAGCGGGTCATGAGCGCTGTAAGGGCTGCCATGCACTTTGGCTTCTCTTGGCCAAGGTGTCGGGCGAGCTAGTCGTCGCGGATGCTGTGTTTAAAGGCCGCTAGGGCTTTGTCGTCCAGGCAGTCGAGAATCTGGTTCTTTTTAATTAGCAACCTAGTCCAAAATTTTCTGGCTGACTCTTCGGGCTGTTGGACTATATGGCTGAGGTCATCGGCGTCTGGAGGTCGGATATAAGTGCCATGGAAGTTGTCTCTAAAGAAGTCTTCCAAGTCTTCCCAGCTTCCAATAGAGTTCTCTGGGAGGCTATTTAACCAGTGCCGAGCTGGTCCCTTAAGCTTTAGGGGAAGGTATTTGATGGCATGCAGATCGTCGTTGCGAGCCATGTGAATGTGGAGAAGAAAATCTTCCATCCATACGGCGGGATCTGTTGTAGTGTTATGTGATTCGATATTCACGGGTTTAAACCCTTCTGGGAACTGGTGCTCCATTACCTCATTGGTGAAGCGTAGGGGTTGTGCGGGCGCCTCTTTATCGGGCTGCATCATGACGTAGTTCGGATGAAGTCCGAATGCGGTTTTCGGCCTGGGTGAGGTTGTGCTTGTCGCGCCAGGCCTGATGGCCGTCTTCCATGCTGGAGCACGGCCCCGTGATCCGTAGATTGATCTGGTCTGACCGGCTCTATTGTCCAGGTCCTGTTGTAGGTCGTAGGTGTATCCCGGAGCCGCTGTTCCCCTGCCTTTACGGCGTACGGGCTGGTGTTCGGCTTGCATTGCCGCTCTGTCCCAGCCACGTGGTGGTCGGTCTGGTCTGTCAGTAACGCCACGCGTTGGCTGTATGAGCTCCAGGGCCTCATTGTCGAATTGGGGTAACAACTTGCGTTTGAAGTAGCTCTTTGTTGGGCGTTCGAGGTTGTATTCCTGAAGTTGTTGCTGCTTCTTTTTCAGGCTTCTTACAGTGGCTACTAGCCGGTGCTTAAAGAGATCTTGTTCGAGGGGTTCCTCCAGCATGATAAAATCTTCATTGCCGAGGCTCGTATCCTCTTCTATGTTTGGTAGGTAGTTGCTATCCTCCGAGTCCTTGTTCCTGACAGGATCGTCGGGGTTTACTAGCCCATCCACTCAATCATCCTGTTCGGATGTTGGCTCTACAGGGGCTTCAGGGTCTTCGGCATTCTCCGGAGTATTATTGTCTTCGGTGCCGGTATTGTTGTCTTTGTCGCAACACGATTTTGAGCGACGCCGCTGACGTCCACGCTTCAGAGGGGCTTCGGCAGGCTTGTCCTCAACCGGATCCTTTTTCCATCGTCGTCATCCTCTTTGGGTGTGCCCACCATGTACACGTCATATGTGGTGGTGGCCGTCCATCATCCGGTAAACAGAGGGTTTTGGACTTGTTCATCTCTCGCATCGTTGTCCGTACCATCGATGTCTTCGGAGGCATAGTCCAGCATGTCGGTTAGATCTTCGATAGTGGCTATGAAATGGGTGGTGGGTGGGACGTAAAATTCCCCACTCTTAGCCCCTAGTCTGGGCTGGGCATAGTTCGGAACCGATCCTTCCGTATGGGCGAGTGATCGCATTAAGTCTAGAGCCTCGTTTAAAGGCGAGGGTCGGACAAAGAAATGAGAGTGCTTGGGGTTGTCTGTAGTTGGAGCCTCCTAGCAACACCCGCTTGACACGGACCTCGAGAGTTCATACTTAAGGTCCGGTGGAGTATCCGGTGCTTGAGTGATAAGAGGAGTTCGGTTCGTCTTCGATTTAGCCGATGACACCATCCCCTCCGGATCTCCGGTAATAAGTTCCATAATTGCAGAGAGTCCAGCGATCTCTAAACTCCCGTCTTCGTACTTGACAGCCTGGTCCGGATCTAAGGCCAGAGCGGTGATCAGGGTCGCAAAGCCTTCGAAGATCAAATCTCCTCGGATATTGGTGACATAGCTTAGGTTCCCGAAACTGATCTGATGAGACAGGGCGTAGCTGTCGATTTGCTCAAGGTGGTCAATCGAGTTGGCACATAGCGCGAGGCCGCCGAATACGAAAATTTGGCCGGGGGGATATCTCCCCGAAACAGCATCATTGTGGATGATCGAACGAGCCATCGAATCCTTTGTCAAAGCAAAGTGGAAATCTCAATGAAAGCACCAATGTCGATCTCAAAACCAGCAGATCTTGGGTTGGGGGTCCCGAACTATGCGTCTAGGGATCGAAGGTAATAGGAGTCAGGGGACACGATGTTTACCCAGGTTCGGGCCCTCTTGATGGAGGTAATACCTTACTTCCTGCTTGATTGACTTTGATGAGTATAGGGGTTACAAGAGTTGATCTACCACGAGACCGTAATGACTAAACCCTAGATGTATAGTCTGTATGATTATGACTGCCTCTAAGGACTAAACCCTCCGGTTTATATAGACACCGGAGGGGACTAGGGTTGTACAGAGTCAGTTTACAGAGAAAGGAATCTTCATATCTGAACGACAAGCTTACCTACCACACCAAGGAGAGTCCCATCGGGACACGGGGGGAAGCCTTCAATCTTGTATCTTCACGGCCCACCAGTCCGGCCCATGTTGCATAGCCCGGACGCCCGATAACCCCCTAATCCAGGACTCCCTCAGAGGTCGAGGTCGAGGCTGCCGCGGCTCCCAAGGAAGAGGAGGACGGGGCAGTTTAGCCGGGCCCATGCTGGCGGCCCTCCCTCCGATGGAAGGCCATGTCGGGCTCAGCCTCGGGAGTTAATCATCAGGTTGTATAAGCCTCCATGCGGCCATCTTCGCCGGGGAGTTGGATGCAGAGGTGGGGATGGTGCTCCCTGGCTCCTCCAGTAGTCCTCCAGTTGGACCCCAGCATGCTTCCTCTCGGGTTGCAGCTCCGTTAGCCCTGGTGGCGGTGATCGTCAGGTCGCCTCCACTGTGCTCTCCATTTATGAGCTCCCCGTGCTCTCCCGCTCCCGCCGGGCTACCTCTCCTAGAGGCCGAGAGGGGCGGGCTGGGCTACTGCCCAGGCGCTCCTTTTGCCCTCCTCACCTTCGACGGCCATGCCTAGGAGGAGAGGGACAAGAAAGGGGATTATGGGGCAATTATCTTTTTTTAATCTTAAACCTCAAGTAACTTGCCCAATTTTAATTCAAATAATGTAATCTCTCGAGTCTATGTTTGTGTTCTGTAATGCTTGTACTTATATTATCAACATATTAACGAAAAAGATGAACCTTGCCGGGAACCCATGCATGTATATGTCCATGCAGAGGTGCGATGCCTCTTTTGTGTAAATAAACGAGTTGTCCCCGGCAAGCTACCCTGTCGGCACCCTTTTTCTTGTCAGAGAACCGTGTCTTCCGGGCAAAAACTAAAGGGGCCAGCCCCCCGCCAACTTCCTTTTACCAAAGGCCACTGCTACCATCCAGACCAAAGCAACGTTCGATTCAAGGATGGGAGCACCTAAGGCTCAAAAGAGTGGCGAGGTTTTCTCATGCACATGCTATAGCTCACAGAACACTAATGGACAAGAGGTAAAACTTATCTGTTTGGCTTGCCGGAGATTGCAATGTTGGTTCATCCTCCGAACTTCTTGTAGAGGCCAAGTTCCCGGTAGGAACCTGCAGCTTCATGCAGATGGGAATGATGCAAAATGCGATCCTATCTATATGAATATGCAGATGCTCATGAAATGCTTATGCAGTGCTTTTAGAATGCTCATGCATGCATGTGAATTGTTCAGGGGCCCCCCAGCGCTTCGTTTATTTTCTCTTGCTCAGGGTCATCGCCCTGGCTTTGTACAAGGGGTTACATGCAACTGAGGCAAAGCCTGTATAGAAGGGTAGATGTCGGGCAGGGCTCGACAGCCACGCCTCACTAGTAAAACTTGTGGAGATGCTCAATATCCCATGAGTTTTGCAATTGAATGCCATCTCCGGTCTCCAGATGGACTGCGTCAGGTCAGGTGACTCGTACTACCTGGTAAGGGCCTTCCCAATTTAGCGTCCACTTGTTTGTACCCTTGGTGGACTGAATGCACCTAAGGACAAGGTCACCTTCCTCAACACACCGGGCATGAACCCTGCGGCTATGATACCGACGCAGGGCTTGCTGATAGCATGCAACACACGTAGCAGCCCTGAGACGGTTCTCCTCGAGTAGCACAGCATGGTCACGCCAGTGCTGATCTTGCTCTACTTCATCATGGCCAAGCACACGAGGTGACCCGTAAATGAGTTCTGTGGGGATAACTGCTTCTGCCCCATAGACCAGGGAGAAAGGACTCTGCCCGGTAGCTCGACTTGCTGTCGTTCCGAGGGACCAGACAACTACCGATAGCTCATTGATCCACTGCCTGTCGTGTTTCTACATCATATCAAAGGTTCTTGTCTTGAGTCCGCGTAACACTTTAGCATTCGCCCTCTTAGCTTGTCCATTGCTTCTAGGATGTGCAATAGAGGCAAATGAGATCATGCATCTGATGGCATGAACATATTCCATGAAGGCGGGCTCATGAACTGGGTGCCATTGTCGGTAATGATCCTTGCCGAAACTCCAAAATGGCACACCAATTCTTTCAAGAACTTGATAGCTAACTCAGTAGTCACCTTTCTCACGGCAGTCACTTCCGACCACTTTGTAAACTTGTCCATAGCAACGAACAAGAATTCAAAGCCCCCAATCACCTGGGGGAAAGGGCCGAGGATATCGAGCCCCCAGACCGAAAATGGCCATGATAAAGGGATTGTGTGAAGAGCTTGGGCAGGCATGTGTATGTTCCTGGACTAGAACTGACAGGCTTCACACTTGGTGACAAGCTTGGCCACATCTTGGAGGGTTGTGGGCCAATAGAATCCTTGCCGGAATGCTTTCCCAACTAATGCCCTTGATACAATGTGGGGGCCGCACATGCCTTTGTGTATCTCAGACAGCAGTTCGTTTCCTTCTTCCCGGCAGATGTGCTTCGATTTCACAATGTTGGGCCTCCTTCTGTATAGAGTGTCATCGACAAACTGATACATACTGGCCCTCCGGTTTGGAGGAAGTGGACTATGTGCCTTGCCCAAGTTGGAGCCTAGGGCTCGCCAACAAGGACTAGCGGCACCTCCTCTATTGTGGGGGTACATTCCTTGTTCGCGGGGACCATTGGTCCGGCTGGAGGGTGCGGTCCGGTAGGTGGTGAGGAGTTGTTGCCGGTAGGGTCTCTGCTAGGAGCGGACGGCTCTACTAGGAGTGGCTTACTGGAGTCCAACTTTCTCCTTTTTTGGGCCATTGTTGTTGGGGATACGGAGGGCTGAGCAAGATGGAGAACAAAAGTCCCTGGTTCCACAAGAAGCTTCTGCGTAGCACACTTTGACAGATGAACAACTATGTTGTTTTCCGCATGTGTGATGCGTCTCCAATGTATCTATAATTTTTTATTGTTCCATGCTATTATATTATCTATTTTGGAAGTTTTATATGCATTAATATGATATTTTATATGATTTTGGGGACTAACCTATTAACCTAGAGACCAATGCATGTTTCTGTTTTTCCTTGTTTTAGAGTTTCGCAGAAAAGGAATACCAAACTGAGTCCAAATGGAATGAAACTTTTGTGATGATTTTTCTTGTAACAGAAGACATCCAGAGGACTTGGAGTGCAACTCAGAGAAGACACGAGGCGACCACAAGGTTGGAGGGCACACCTAGGTGGGAGGGCGCGACCCCACCCTTGTGGGCCCCGCGTTACTCCACCGACCTATTTCTTCCGCCTATATATTCTCAAAATCCCCAAAACCTTCTAACAAATCCACTTTTCCACCGCCACAACATTCTGTAACCATGAGATCCCATCTAGGGGCCTTTTCCGGCATCCTGTAGGAGGGGATTCGATCACGGAGGGCTTCGACATCAACACCATTGTCTCTCCGATGAAGCATGAGTACTTTACCACAGACCTGCGGGTCCACAACTAGTAGCTAGATGGCTTCTTCTCTCTCTTTGATTCTCAATACAAAGTTCTCCTCGATGTTCTTGGAGATCTATTCGATGTAATACTTTTTTGCGGTGTGTTTGCCGAGATCTGATGAATTGTGGATTTATGACCAGCTTATCTATTAATATTATTTGAATCTTCTCTGAAATCTTATATGCATAATTTTATATCTTTTCAAGTCCCTTTGAACTATCGATTTGGTTTGGCCAACTAGATTGGTTTTTATTGCAATGGGAGATTTGCTTAGCTTTGGGTTCAATCTTGCGGTGCTCGATCCTAGTGATAGAAGGGGGAACCAACACGTATTGTATTGTTGCCATCATGCATAACAAGATGGGGTTTTCATCATATTGCTTGAGTTAATCCCGCTACATTGTGTCATCTTACTTAATGCGTTACTCTGTTCTTATGAACTTAATACTCTAGATGCAGGCAGGAGTCAGTCGATGTGTGGAGTAATAGTAATAGATGCAGAATTGTTTCAGTCTACTTGACAAAGACGTGATGCCTATATTCATGACCACTGCCTTAGATATCGTCATAACTTTGCGCTTTTCTATCAATTGCTCGGCAGTTATTTGTTCAACCGCGGTAATATTTTCTATCTTGAGAGAAGCCTCTAGTGAAACCTATGGCCCTTGGGTCTATTTTCCATCATATAATTTCCTATCTACAATTTTAGTTTCCTATTTACTTTTTTTGCAATCTTTTACTTTCCTACCTATAAACCAAAAATACCAAAAATATTACTTTACCATTTATCCATCTATATCAGATCTCACTTTGCAAATAACCGTGAAGGGACTGACAACCCCTTTGTCGCGTTGGGTGCAAGTTGGTGTTTGTTTGTGCAGGTATTCGGTGGATTGTTGCATTGTCTCCTACTCGATTGATACCTTGTTTCTCAAAAGCCGAGGGAAATATTTACTCTACTTTGTTGCATCACCCTTTCCTCTTCAAGGGAAAAACCAACGCAAGCTCAAGAGGTAGCAGCAAGAATTTCTGGCATCATTTCCAGGGAGATGTACGCCAAGCCGAGACATACCAAGTACCAGTCATAGACTCTCGTCCCTCACATCACATTATTTGCCATTCACCTTTGGTTTTCCTCTCCCCCACTTCTAAAACAATTTTTCAAAAAGATTCGCCTTTTCTTCGCCCCTCTTCCGTTTGCTTGGTTTTTGTGTGATCATGTGTTGGATTGCTTGATTTGTCATGATGGCTCAAGATAATACCAGATTGTGTGACTTTTCCAATACCAACAACAATGATTTTATTAGTACTCCGACTATTCCCGCTACTAATGCGGAATCTTGTGAGATTAATACTTCTTTCCTGAATCTTGTTATGAAAGATCAATTTTCCGGCCTTCCCAATGAAGATGTCGCATCCCATCTTTATAATTTCATTGATTTGTGTGATATGCAAAATAAAAAAGATGTGGATAATGTCATTTTTAAATTTAAGTACTCCGAGACCGTGCTAAAACTTGGTTTTCATCTTTGCCTAAAAATAGTATTGATTCATGGAATAAGTGTAAACATGCTTTTATTTCCAAGTATTTTCCTCCCGCTAAGATCATCTCCCTTAGGAATGATATTATGAATTTTAAGCAACTTGATCATGAACATGTTGCACAACTTTGGGAGAGGATGAAATTAATGATTAGAAATTTCCCTACTCATGGTTTGAATTTGTGGATGATTATATAAAACTTTTATGCCGGATTGAATTTTGCTTCTAGAAATCTTTTAGATTCGGCCGCGGGAGGTACTTCTATGGAAATTTATAAAGGAGAAGCTACTAAACTCCTAGATAATATGATGGTTAATTATTCTCAATGGAACACCGAAAGATCTTCCACTAGTAAAAGAGTGTATGCAATTGCAGAGATTAATGCATTGAGTGGAAAGATGGAAGATCTTATAAAATTATTTGCTAGCAAGATTGCTCCTACTGATCCTAATGATACGATTCTTTCTACTTTGATTGAGAATAATAATGAATTTATGGATGTGAATTTTGTTGGTAGGAACAATTTTGGTAATAATGCGTATAGAGGTAATTTTAATCCTAGGCCGTTTCCTAGTAATTCCTCTAATAATTATCATATTTCCTACAACAATTCTTATGGAAATTATAATAAGATTCCCTCTGATTTTGAGATAGTGTTAAATAATTTATAAGTTCTCAAAAGAATTTAAATGTTTTGATTGACAAAAAATTGCTTAAGATTGATGATTTGGCTAGAAACATGGATAGAATTTATCTTGATGTTGATGCTTTGAAACATAGATCCATTCCACCTAAGCATGATATCAATGAGTCTCTCAAAGCCATGAGAATTTCCATTGATGAGTGCAAGGAAAGAACCGCTAAGATGTGTGCTAAAAAAGCTTGGTTTATAAAAGCGTGTTCTTCTAGTTCACGTGAAAATAATGATGAAGATCTTAAAGTGATTGATGTGGATCCTATTGAATCTTTGCTTTCCAATGTAAATCTTGATAAAGACGGGACTGGAGATGAGTCAACTTTAGTTAAAAGGCGTCCCAATGATTCGGAGTTTTTAGATCTTAATGCAAAAATTGATAAAAGAAGGAAACATTAGATTTCAATTTGCGTTAACAAAAGGCATGGAGAACTTCCCTAGAAAGAAAACTAGATTTCCTTATGAATCTATTACGAGAGACACTTATGGATTGCATATCAAGGATGATAATACTTAGATCTATTTGTGTTTTATGCCTAACTAAGGGCGTTAAACAATAGTGCCTGTTGGGAGACAACCCAATTTTATTTTTCTTCTTGCTTTTTAGGTCCTGTTTTGCAATAAATAATTCATCTAGCCTCTGGTTAGATGTGGTTTTAGATTTTAATTAGTGTTTGTGCCAAGTAAGACCTTTGGGATAGCTTACGTTGATATTTGATTTGATCCTGCTGAAAAATAGAAACTTTTGCACCCAGGAGATTAGTTTTCGTTTTTGACAGATTCTATTTTTCTAGTGTTGTTTGCTTATTTTGATGCATCTATGGCTAGTATCAGGGGGGATGAACCATGGAAATTTTGGAATACTTTATATATTACACCAATATAAATAAGTAATGAGTTCACAACAGTACGAAAGGTGGTGATTTATTTTATTATATTAACGGAGCTTACGAGATTTTCTGTTGAAGTTTTGTGTTGTGAAGTTTTCATGTTTTGGGTAAGCATTTGATGGACTATGGAATAAGGATTGGCAAGAGCCTAAGCTTGGGCATGCCCAAGGCACCCCAAGGTAATATTCAAGGATGCCAAAGAGCCTTAGCTTGGGGATGCCCTCGAAGGCATCCCCTCTTTTGTCTTTGTTTATCAGTAACTTTACTTGAGGCTATATTTTTATTCACCACATGATATGTGTTTTGCTTGGAGCGCCTTGTATGATTTGAGTCTTTGCTTTTTAGTTTGCCAAAATCATCCTTGCTTTACACACCTTTTGAAAGACATATGCATGAATCGTGATTTATTAGAATACTCTATGTGCTTGACTTATATCTTTTGAGCTAGGCAAAATTGCTCGAGTGCTTCACGTATATCTTTTTAGTGCACGGCAGTGGTTTTATTTTATAGAAATTGTTGAACTGTCATGCTTCACTTATATTATTTTTAGAGTCTTGAAAAAGAGCGTGGTAATTTTCTCTGGTTATAAAATTAGTCCTAATATGATAGGCATCCAAGAGGGATATAATAAAAACTTTCATATAAAGTGCATTGAATACTATGAGAAGTTTGATTCCTTATGATTGTTTTGAGATATGAAGATGGTGATATTAGAATCATGCTAGTGAGTAGTTGTAAATTTGAGAACTACTTCTGTTAAAGTTTGTGAGTCCTATAGCGTGCACGTATGGTGAACTGTTATGTGATGAAGTCGGAGCATGATTTATTTATTGATTGTCTTCCTTAAGAGTGGCGGTCGAGGACGAGCGATGGTCTATTCCTACCAATCTATCCCCTAGGAGCATGTGCGTAGTAATTTGTTTTGATGACTAATAGATGTTTTCAATAAGTATGTGAGTTCTTTATGACTAATGTTGAGTCCATGGATTATACGCACTCTCACCATTCCGCCATTGCTAGCCTCTCTTGTACCATGCATCTTTCGCCGGTACCATAAACCCACCATATACCTTCCTCAAAACAGCCACCATACTTACCTATTATGACATTTCCATAGCCATTCCGAGATATATTGCCATGCAACTTTTCACCGTTCCGTTTATATGACACGCTCCATCAATGTTATATTGGTTTGCATGATCATGTAGTTGACATCGTATTTGTGGCAAAGCCACCATTCATAATTCGTTCATACATGTCGCTCTTGATTCATTGCACATCCCGGTACACCGCCGGTGGCATGCACATAGATTCATATTTTGTTCTAAGTATCGAGTTGTAATTCTAGAGTTGTAAGTAAATAAAATTGTGATGATCTTCATTATTAGAGCATTGTCCCATGTGAGGAAAGGATGATGGAGAGTATGATTCCCCCACAAGTCGGGATGAGACTCCGGACGAAAAAAGCAGCCAAAAAAATGAGAGAAGGTCCAAATAAAAAATGAGATTAAAGAGAGAAGGGGCAATGTTACTATCCTTTTACCACACTTGTGCTTCAAAGTAGTGCCATGATCTTCATGATAGAGAGTTTCCTATGATATCACCTTCATATACTAGTGGGAATTCATTATAGAACTTGGCTTGTATATTCGAATGATGGGCTTCCTCAAAATGCCCTAGGTCTTCGTGAGCAAGCGAGTTGGATGCACACCCACTTAGTTTCTTTTTGAGCTTTCATAAACTTATAGCTCTAGTGCATCTGGTGCATGGCAATCCCTACTCACTCACATTGATATCTATTTATGGGCATCTCCATAGCCCGTTGATACTCCTAGTTGATCTGAGACTATCTTCTTCTTTTTGTCTTCTCCACAACCACCTTCTATTTCCACATTCAATGCTATAACCATGGCTCACGCTCATGTATTACGTGAAACTTGAAAAAAATTGAGAACATCAAAAGTATGAAACAATTGCTTGGCTGGTCATCGAGGTTGTGCATGATTTGAATACTTTGTGTGATGAAGATGGAGCATAGTCAGACTATATGATTTTGTAGGGATAAGCTTTCTTCGGACATGTTATTTTGAGAAGACATAATTATTTTGATAGTATGCTTGAAGTATTATTGTTTTTACGTCAATATTAAACTTTTGGTTTGAATCATACGGATCAGAACATTCATGCCACAATAATGACAATTACATGGATAAATATGTTAGGTAGCATTCCACATCAAAAAATTCTGTTTTTACCATTTACCTACTCGAGGACGAGTAGGAATTAAGCTTGGGGATGCCTGATACCTCTCGAATGTATCTATAATTTTTTATTGTTCCATGCTATTATATGATCTATTTTGGATGTTTTATATGCATTTATATGATATTTTATATGATTTTTGGGACTAACCTATTAACCTAGAGCCTAGTGCAAGATTCTGTTTTTTCCTTGTTTTAGAGTTTCGCAGAAAAGGAATACCAAACGGAGTCCAAACGGACTGAAACTTTGGCGATGATTTTTGTTGGAACAGAAGATATCCAGAGGACTTGGACTGCAAGTCAAAGAAGCCACGAGGCGGCCACAAGGTTGGAGGGCGCGCCCAGGTGAGTAGGGCATGCCCCCACCATTGTGGGGCCCTCGTGACTCCACTGACCTATTTCTTGTGCCTATATATTCTCAAATGCCCCAAAACCTTCTAGGGGAGACACGAAACCACTTTTCCACCGTCACAACCGTCTGTACCCGTGAGATCCAATCTAGGGGCCTTTTCGGGCATCCTGTCGGAGGGCTTCTACATCAACACCAGTTTCTCTCCGATGAAGGGTGAGCTAGTTTACCACAGACCTATGGGTCCTCGATGTTCTTGGAGATCTATTCTATGAAATACTTTTTTGCAGTGTGTTTGCCGAGGTCCGATGAATTGTGGATTTATGATCAGCTTATCTATGAATATTATTTGAATCTCCTATGAATTCTTATATGCATGATTTGATATCTTTGCGAGTCTCTTCGAACTATCGATTTGGTTTTGCCAACTAGATTGGTTTTTCTTACAATGGGATAAGTGCTTAACTTTGGGTTCAATCTTGCGGTGCTCGATGCTAGTGACAGAAGGGGAACCGACACGTATTGTATTGTCGCCATCGAGGATAACAAGATGGGGTTTTCATCATATTGCTTGAGTTAATCCGGCTACATCATGTCATCTTACTTAATGCGTTACTCTATTCTTATGAACTTAATACTCTAGATGCAAGCAGGAGTCGGTCGATGTGTGGAGTAATAGTAATAGATGCAAAATCATTTCGGTCTACTTGACATGGACGTGATGCCTATTGTCGGTGTCAAAACCGGCGGATCTCGGGTAGGGGGTCCCAAACTGTGCGTCTAAGGTCGATGGTAACATGAGATAAGGGACACAATGTTTACCCAGGTTCGGGCCCTCTCTATGGAGGTAATACCCTACTTCCTACTTGATTGATCTTGATGAATATGAGTACTACAAGAGTTGATCTACCACGAGATCGTAATGGCTAAACCCTAAAAGTCTAGCTTGTCTAACTATGATTATCAGGAAAGCCGTCTACAGACCTAGCCCTCCGGTTTATATAGACACCGGAGGGATCTAGGGTTACATAAGGCCGGTTACAAAGAAAGGAAACTTCATATACTGACACGGGTAGAGTCTTCGGTCTTTGTATCTTCACATCCCATCTGTCCGGCCCATATCAAATAGGTGGGATGCCCGAGGACCCCTTAGTCCAGGAACCAGGCTTCAATGACGAGGTGTCCGGCACGCAAATTGTCTTCGACATTGCAAGACGGGTTCCCCTTTCCGAATACTCCAAGATAGCCTTCAGACGCAATAACGTGTCCGGATCTATAACAAAAGTACCACACACAACCGCAGAGAATATAATATTGCACGAGTCCAATCCACTGACAACTTTTTGTAATCTAACATGATGTCTGCTTGGTCATCATTTCGAACCGTTTTCCGTCTGCCGTTCCACGTTTCGAGACGCGGTTTTCATAGGCACATCTTGTCAAAGCAGAGATCGTGTCCCCTTATTGCGAGATTCTCATCAATACGGGCGAGGGTAATCTAACCGTGTCGTTTACACAGCCCTTGGGAACAGGCGAGTTTTAAGGTGAGTGGGGAGGCGCTTGATATTCACTGCCTTTATAAGCATATAAGGATTCCCTTTTCTTCACCCACGCCTTCTCTCTTTCTTTGCCCTTCCATTCTCGAGCTCCAGCGCCCAAGTCCTCATTCTTTTCGCCTCAAGGAAGCACTCAACCATGTCCGGATCTGGAGGGCAAGGCAAGTGGATGGCCTCCTCCGTTCGGGAGAAGGATATCACTAGGCTTCGGGAGGCTGGGTATCTGGCGAATGAAATCACCCACCGGCTTCCAACCAAGGGGAAAATCATCCCCACCCCGAAGCCCAATGAGAGGGTGTTGTTCATCCCTCATTTCATTTGCGGGTTAGGGTCTCCTCTCCACACTTTTGTCCCCGTCTTATGTTCTACTACGGTCTAGACTTCCATGACCTAGCCCCGAATTCTTTCCTCAACATCTCGGCATTCATTGTCATGTGTGAGGCCTTCCTCCGCATCCAACCCCACTTCGGACTGTGGCTCAAGATTTTCAACATGAAGCCGAAGGTGGTGGATGGCCAGCTCGCGGAGTGCGGAGGCGCCATGGTGAGCAAGCTGCCCAATGTTACATGGCCAAAGGGTACTTTTGTGGAGACCGCCAAGGAGTGGCAGAAACTGTGGTTCTATATCACAGAGCCCTGCGACGCCACCTAGGCGGCGGCTTCCGAATTCAAGTCCGGAGCTCCAACGCGGCTCACCTCCTGGACAGAGAAGGGCCCAAATAGGTCTTCGTCGGACGAGCTGATAGCACTGCAAATGCGCATTCAAAGCATGGTGGATAAAAACATCAAGCTCGTCGACGTAATCCAGGTGATGCTGGTTCGCCGGATCCTCCCATGCCAAAGCCGAAGTCGCCCCTTATGGGAATTCGACCCGAAGAAGCACCAAACCATGCAAAGGCTCTTTGTAACCACTCACGAAGATGCCTGGAAGTCGCTCTTTAAGGGCAACGAGACGCCGCCAGCCATAGACTCGGACCGCTGGCATGATATTACATTCTGCCAATGCGGTAAGCCTTTCATGTCTCCAGACGCATCCTCTACTTGCTTGTTTCAAGGAGGATATCTAAACTTTTTTTAGGTATGGGCGGAGAGTGCAGAGCGGATTCAATGTTCGGCTCCGCTGCCCGAGGAACCAGTCATCCCACTCCTAGCGAAGATGCTGGTGCCGGCGCCATATAAGGCGCTGGAGAAAAAGGCCAAGAAGAAGGCCAAGGGGGTCCATAGTGGCCCCCGCCGCAAGGGAGCTTCGGACGTGTAATCTGAAGACAAGACACTCTCCTCCACTGCTGAAGACGATGAGGAGGAGGAGGAAGAAAGAACCTCTCCCCCTGATTGGGGAGGAAGAAGAGGGCGGCCTCCACAAATCTGGAGGCGGAGGCGCCCAAGAGGGGGATGGGTCCCCATGCGGATAACTCCGCGTGGGACGTCGACAGCAGCCCGGAGCGACGCCCCCAAAACAAGCCTCTGGCCACGTCGTAAGTACTAAAAACTCACATATGTCCATGCATCCGGCCTCTCTTGCTTCATAATATAATATGTTAATTTATGCCATTGCAGTCGGGCCCATGATAGCTCCCTGCGATCCTCATCAAGAGGTTCGTTGGATTAGAAGGCGATAACCAGAGAGTCACCGCCGACCGCTCACTCTCCCACGGCCAAGGGCGACGACGAGGTGATGTCCCAGAGGACCTTCCCTGGCCAGGGAGAGGTTTAGGAGGCCGCCAGGGTGACGCCAGAGGGCGAAACCTCGGCTGCCGGACACACGGGGCAGCAGAGCCCCATGGCGACTGAGGATGGGGGCTTTGCTCAGTTCAGCCCCCAGCCAAATACAAGGCCGGAGACCTATACAGATCCGGAATCCGCCGAGCAACCTCCTTCGAAAGAAGGTGGTGTGCCTATTCCGCCGGTGACCTCTGTCCAACCAGAGGCACTGGATAACCTACTGGAAGCGGTACGAGGCGCTTCCATTGTGGATGAACACCGTATCCTTATGGGTACGGTGATTGAGAGGGTTTAGTTCGTCAAGAGCTGACTAACTAAAGCCTGCAGCAGCCCGTGACATGTTTTGAGGTAAGCGACGCAAAAGAGAAAATCCCAATATAGACAGTAGCCCCTGAGACACTGTCCAATGTTCAAAAAGAAGAGCCGGACAAAGGATCAATTTATTTTCGCAGGAAACTAACTAAATATGTCTTATATGAATAAGCAGGCGTCGTTGCCGGCCGCGACCTCACACACTGGCGAAGTCTCCGGACTAAAGCACAGACTTGAGTGGGCCGAGGAGGAGCTCGGCCAAGCGAGGAAGCAGCTAGAAGACAAGAAAGGTATGTACTAACTGGCTGTATATTCGGAAAGAATAAGTAATGCATATTTACCGTAGTGCCATGATATGTGTAGGAGTGGCAATCGAGGTCGTGGTCCTTAAACAGGCCCTGGCCCAGGCCGAGGAAAAAGCTGCCAAGGAAAAAGCCCCTGCGAGAGGCACGAGGCCCGTCTTGAGGAGGTCCAGCAAGAGCTCCAGGATGCGGTGAAGAAATCCAAATCCTTGGAGCGCGGCGTTTCAGCTCAAGAGACCAAAATCGCTACGGCCCGCCAAATCACGGAAGAGGCCCGGATTGAGGCCCAGGGCGCCCTCCAGGAGACCCAAGAGGCCAAGAAAATCGTAGTGGGTAAGGTGTCTAGTATGCAAAGCAAATATGTGAAAAAGAAGTAGGGAGCCGAAGAAGGCGCGTTTGCGGATCTGCCGCGCAGTGTGTCTGACGTTGCAGAGTTCTTTCGAGCCGAAGAAGGGAGCTCTACAGAGAAGTTGTTCTGGTCGCAATATATTGCGCCAGAACATCCAGTGCCCTTTAGCGATCAGCTAAAATAGGTGGTCGAGCTGCATAGGGTGGCCGAACTGGCCATGAAGGATTTAATAATCCGGCTGTGGCCTGCCGAAGCTATACCCGGTAGCTACTATGGGCTCGTGAAGCGGCTGATGAATGCCTGCCGTCGGCTGGACGTCGTCAAGCGATCGGTCTACATCGAGGGAACGTGCATGGCCTTCGCTCGTGTCAAGGTGTGGTGGGCGAAGATGGACACTGTCAAGCTTATGACCGGGGGACAATCAGAGGGCAAGGAGCACCGCACGCCTGAGCGGTATTTTGAAGACGTCCTGGAGGGGTCTCGTATTGTGGCGACGCAATGTGCGCAAGACATTATTTTGGAAGGAATACATTCATGTTGTCTCTGCCTTGTCTGATGAAACTAAGTCGTTATGTAATATAATGTTTGTTATTTAAAAATTTCACCTCATGTGCGGCCGTGTTGTATGAAATCTGAGAGTTGGCCAGTCTTCGGCTTCTACCCCAACGTAGGTAGTATGGGGGTGTTCAAGTTGTAATCTAAACACTCTTGATCCAATTGTTTGGTCCTTGAAGGAGGTGTTTAGCGCGACGGACAAGGCAATCGAACTATGCGGCTTTAGCACCCTCACTTAGCCATAGGAGTTTGACAATAAAAATATAGGCGCAGCCCCTAGTATCTGAACTAGGATGCTGCAAACACCTGATCAAGTAAGTACCGACCCCTCGCGTAATGCAGAAAAAATCTCTAAAGATTTGAGACCTTCGAAGAGCTGACCGGCTCTCGCCGCATCATGACAGTCAATTTTCGGCTTTCTCTACTGAGATGCTCCTCCGGGTTGAAAGTTCTAGTTATCGACTAGAGGGGGGTGAATAGGCAATTTTTATGAAAGTCTTCAAAACATGGGAGTTTCGAAGACAAACGATAGAAATGAACCTATAACCATGCAGCGGAAGGTAGACTACTCTAGACAAGCCATAGTCAAGTATTCAATGAATTGGAGCACGAAGACTAATAGCAGCTAGGCAGTACGGATCAGGATGGAAGAAAGTATGAAACCAATCAGAACAAACAGTCACCCGGTGAAGACAAATAGATAATGCAAACAGGCAATGACTTCACAAGGACCAAGTGTAAATAAAGAGATGGGAAGGATAGAACCAGTTGCTTGTTGAAGACAATGATTTGTTGGACCAGTTCCAGTTGCTGTGAAAACTGTACGTCTGGTTAGGGAGGCTGAGATTTAACTCAGAAGACCGTGTCTTCACCTTATTCCCCTTGAGCTAAGGACACCCGGTCCTGGCTCAATCACTCTGGTAAGTCTTCAAGGTAGACTTCCAAATCTTCACAGACTTTGTTCACCGGCGATCCACAATGACTCCTGGATGCTCAGAACGCGACGCCTAACCGGCTGGAGGATTCACAGTCCTCAAGTGTAACAAGTCTTCAGATCACACAGACAGGAAGACTTCAGTGATGCCTAACACTCTTTGGCTCTGGGTGTTTAGGGCTTTGTCCTCGCAAGGATTTCTCTCTCAATGGCTTCGAGGTGGGTTGCTCTCAAATGACAAAAGCCGTGCACTAACTCTGAGTATCCACCAATTTATGGTGTAGGGGGTGGGCTATTTATAGCCAATAGGCAACCCGACTTGATTTGTCCGAAATGACCCTGGGTCACTAAGGAACTAACACGTGTTCCAACGGTCGGATTTCAAAAACACGCAGCAACTTTACTTGGGCTACAAGTAAAGCTGACTTATCCAGCTCTGGATAAGATTTTCTCTCATTGTCTTCGCTCAAAGACATAGGATTTTGGTTAAGCATCACTTCAGTCACTCTGACTTTGTTCACTAGGACCCCACTTAACAGTACGGTGGTCCCTATGACTAAACAAAGAAGAAAGGAAACAACGAAACAACTAAGTCTTCGTGCTCCATAGTCTTCACCCGATGTCTTCTCTTGTCATAGTCTTCAATGTGAATGTCTTCACATACCACCTTTGTCTTCAATGTCTTCATACATTTTTAGGGGTCATCTCCAGTAGGTAAACTGAATCAATGAGGGAGTACTACTTGTGTTGTCCTGCAATTCTCACAAACACATTAGTCCCTCAACCAGGTTTGTCGTCAATACTCCAAACTGACTAGGGGTGGCACTAGATGCACTTACAATCTCCCCCTTTTTGGTGATTGATGACAAATTGGTTGAAGTTTTCAATGGGGATAAGAGTATGTAAAATTGTAAAGGATTTAGGTATTGTCTTCGTAAGTAGCAAAAAGGCTCCCCCTGAAGATGTGCATATAAGTATTTTTTTTTGAATGCAAATGCACATGGAGGGTTGTATTTGCGGATCTCCTCTTCCACTTATGAATACAATTCATCATGCATAAACGATATAACGAAGATAATGACATGCATAATGAAAAATGGACGTCTGCAAAATGACTTTGTGCGGGATTTATCATCGCACATGCGGAATTTATCATCGCATCACATAGTTGATGAAAAGGTAGCAGATGACCATCAAGTTTAAGTGTTACAACTCAAAAGAACCAAATGTATCAAAAGAGAGAGTTGTATGCACTTGGCAAATGGAGCAAAAGTATAGCAACCACCCATATGGACCCGCTTGAAGACTGTCAACTCATATGCTTATCCCCCTTTTGTCAGTAATGACCAAAAAGTTTTGAAAACATAGAGCTTGCTACTCGTTCCCATGTGGAGTAGGCGATGCAGCAGGGTCGTCGTTGAGGTTTGGTGGTGCAGACGAACTTGGTGCAGTGTCGATACATGCCGAAGTTGGAGGTGGTGAGGTAGCATCATCTTGATCATCTATGACTCTGGCATTAACTATTGCAGCTGAGGAAGAATAGTTAGAGTTTTCAAGTGATGGAGTCCGACACAAGTGAGCATTCCTTGGAGGAGTTGAGTCAAACTTGAATCTCTCTATGAAGCCATCGTCTTGAAGATCAGCTTCAGCACTGAGCAATGTCAAGCTCTTCCATGACCTCCGACAGGTTTCATGTGTAACAAAGGCATTCTTGGTGGCAAGATTTTGAATGCGATTGACATCCACCAAGAGGCTTTGCATCTGGCGCTTAAGCCAGCCATGATGCTTATCCTGTTTCTGATGTAGAGCGACAAGAAGCTCTCGGTCATTGAGAACACGAGATCGCTTTCGAGGCCTTTGGGCGATGGTACTTGCAGTGGCTTCAGTTTGGGTGCGAGGGACACGTGTATTGCCTGCCAAGGGATAAACACATGAAACGGCCTGAACTCCTTCAATGGGCTGGGTGAAGCTTTGATGGTCGACATTGTGAAGATAAATTGGCTCCTTTGCAGGCTCTGGGAAAATGGCTTCGACAGACAGATCAACCTCTGGCAAGAATATAAGGTGATTGTGCGCAGACGGCTGATAGTTGATAGCAGAGTGAAGCTTGATGAGGCGCATTACCCATGGAGCATAGAACTTCAGACCAAAGATATCGGAGCCAGATGCAACCAATTGTCTGATGAAGAAGTCTTGAGCATTCAAGTTGATGCCATTGAAGATATAGAAAACCAATGTCTTCAGTGCTCCTTCAAGCTTCGCTGCAGGAGAATGTCCTTTGATCGGCCAGAGAGTTCGCCTGATAATATGATAAATAGTGTGTGGCAGATACTCTAGGTCTTCAACCAAGAACTCCTTAGGATAGTCAGTGTCTTGTGGCAGTGGCTTCATCATGCTCATCATTTGGCTCATATTTGGCTCTGGTTTCTGGAAGATGCTTTCCAACGCATTCTTGTGTAGCTGACAACCTGGTTCATAATGTTCGCCAGGAGTGGGCAGGGCAGTAAGCTCAATGATGTCTTAGGCTTTAGCTTCATGGTGTACATCGCCTGTCATCCACTCAAGGATCCAAGTCTTCGGATCCCTGTTGTAGCCGCGAATGTGAAGGGTAGCGCAGAATTGTAGCAGAAGCTCTTCATTCCAATGATCTTTGGCAGTCACAAACTGTAGCAGGCCAGCATCTCTGAAGCAGTCAAGGGCTTCTTCTAGGCAGGGCAGGCCAGCCATGGCTTCGCTGTCTAGACGCATATGAGGGAAAATGTGCCCCTGATTGTATAAGATGCAGGAATAGTAGTTGCGCTGCTGATAACTCCAGAATCGATCTGAGGAGATTCTTGGCCTTGTGTAGGGGTTCTTGGCACTGTCAAAGAATGTGTTCTGTGCCTTGAAGCCATTCAGATTAAACGATCCTGGTAAAGTTGCAGTACCTGGAAACCTTGGTAGCCTAGGCTTTGGCTTCTGGACCTGAGGCCTGTGCTCCACATGATAGTCAAATTGCGGACCGGCAGCAGGTGGATGAACCAGAAAGGGCTAGTGGATGGTGGTAAGTTGGCCTTGATAGAATGCCTACTCAAGAGTGTGTGGCCGTGGAGGTGGTATAGGAGCAGTGGCATTGGCTTCGGGCTGCAGATAGGCTTCAGGTGCAATCACTTCTGGCACCACATTAACTTCACGCGCCACTGTAGCTTCAGGCGCCACAGTAGCCTCGGCCATGACAACGTCATTGGCTTCAGTGTTAGTGTTAGTGGCTGCCTCAGAGTTTTCAACCTCCACTCGAGTAACTGGAGGGTCGTACACGTTCTCCTCGAGAACAACTTCAGGGTTGGTTGGGGGTGTAGCAACATGTTCTTCTTCATGTCTTGGCTCTTCTTGTTCATCGGCTGATGCAACCAGAATATCATCATCCGCTTTGGCTTCAGACTCGGGGATGTTCGCAGTACGAGAGGCTTTAGGAAAGACTTGGCGTGAAACGGATTGGCGCTGTTCTCCTTCTGGAACACTTGACAAAGTGACCTGTGGCCTTGGTCCATTGCGAAGCCTGCGGAGCGCGGGCGACGCCTTTGGAGATGGAGTTGGCTGGGCCACAAAGTCATTGTCTTCAAGAACCGAAGTGGTGACTTGAGGTGGGGGGGGGGGTACTTGGGGATTCTTCTTGACGGGGGGAGTCTTGTGGGTGATCAGTCCATGAGTCATCCTGAGCAATTGGCGTCAATGGACAACCAATGCTGATGAGTTCACTGTTTGTGAGAACAGGCGATGATACCACATTGTGTTCGATCTGAGGAAGGACTTCATCATCTTCAACATTTTCTTGATGACCAATATCTTCAGCTGCGGTGGGGTCAACAGCTGGAATGTCTTCAACTTCTGGAGCCTTTGTGGAAGCAGGCTCATGAACTATCAACTGGCGCTCACAGTGTTTAGACGCAGGACGGGCAACTGAGATTGGCTCAACGACAAGGGGCTCTGTGGGAGTAGCCCGATCTTTCTTCTTGGTTTTTCTCTTCTTGGTCGGTGGAGAATCATCAGTGGTGGCCTTGGTCTTGCGCTTTCGTGCTTCGGCTTCAGCTGCCCTAGTTTTCTTGAGCTCCGAAGCCACTTTGGGACTTTAGGCTTCGAGCCTGTCATACTGGCCGGGAAGACAATGCAAGGTTCTTCCTGCCTTGATGCTTCTGGTTGGGCCACAACAGGCTTCTTCTTCGGAGCCATTCTGGGGTCGATGCCAGGTCGCCCCAAAGCCTTGCGCTTTTCAGCTTCATTGTAGCCTTGAACACATTTGGCAGCCAGGAGTTTCATGCGCTCTCGAGAACCTTTAGCTTCTTCACGTTTCTTGTGGAACGCCTCCTTGAGCTCATGCAGCATGACCTTGAAGTTTTGGACGTCTTCCACGTTGAGCTTGGCCATGTGCTTCTTGAACTGAGCCTTTTCATAATCAATCTTGTGCTTCAGCTCAACAATTTTTTGTGCAAGAGACAGCTCAGGAGAAATGGCTCCATGGAAAGAGATGCTGAGGCCAATTGGGAGCTAAAGATCATCAAAACTAAGGTCTGGGCTGTCAAACCACTCATCAATGAACTTGTACATGACCTACACATCAAAGAGGGGAAGATCATTGAAGATTTCCGCCTCTTGCTTGCTCTTTATAAGCAGCTCAAGAGCATCATCGCCAAGATCGTCATTGCTAGACAGATCAATGGCTTCGTTCCCGTTCCTCAGAACGGCAGTAGGGGTCAATGCTTGACCAGTTGGTTGCATGGGCTTCTTCATCTTGTCAGACTTGGAGATGCGAGAGAGATCTTCAGACTGCACACTGGCTTTAGGAGGCGTAGTGGCCAGAGGCTTTGCCCGCGAGACCTTTGGTGCGGAGGAGGGCTTTGAAGCCTTTGGTTTCTTTTGCTTCACAGGCTTCGATGGTGCAAGCGCTTCGTCAGAATCAGCGTCATCTGCAGAGTGATCCACGGCTGCCCCTTGAACCTGAATGTGAGTGATGAGACCTTCAATGTTGTAGAAGGGCCCAACAATATTGGATTCAGCATCGCGTGTGCCGTCGGCACGAGGAGCAGAGGGCCCGGGTTTAAGTCTAACTGTAGTGACTTCTTGTTCTCTTTGGCAGAAGTTTTGGCAAACTGGAAGTTGTGCTTAAAGAGATTGTCTTCACGACACCATAACAAAGAGGATGGATCGGCATTAGTAGGCTAAGGTTCACAGATCATGCAGGGGTAGAATCCTTGAGCAATAGCCTCAGACTTCGACTTAGGCTGAAGACCTTTGTATATAATATCTCCCCAGGGGCCCTTGATGGCATTCTTTTCAGCATATTCGTCAGTGACAAATTTGTACTTGAACCATTCCTCTGCCCAATGTCTTCGAATCCATTGGATTCGGTTCTTGCATTCTCCATAGGTCTCTTCTGGATCTGACTTGTATAGCTCATAGAGATCCGGTGGCAGGTCCTTGGCAGTGTTATCACGGCGCTGTCTGCGGCCCTTCCTGACTGATTTTTCTATCGCCATGAAGTTCAGACTGAATGGCTTCAGAACTTGCAAAGTCTTCCTTCGGCTGGTCAGACAGGAATTAGCTTCGGGAGAATTGATGTGATGCTGTAAGAACTCTGCAAATGAATGCAGACTATGAGAACCAAGGGATTCTCCCATGGACATGTACCTGTGACAGCATTAGAGATGCGAGGGAAGGAGAAGATGTCATATGCATTCTCAGAAGATTTTGAAGATAAATCCGTTTAGAAGACATTGAACTCATAGTGCGAAGACATTCACTCATATGTAGAGAGTTTGTTCCAGATTTGTACGGATCCATGAATAAGTACAAGTGAGGAATCTAACTACTTTGTGAAGCATAAGTGAACATACTTGGCATGTTATGAGATTCAGAAAAGGATAGATTCAATTTGTTGGGACAGAAACCACTTGTGAATGAAAAAGATGAATCTATCGGATCAAAAAGGACTGTAAAAAGAGTTTTTATTTACCACTCGAGGAACTGCTAGATAGAGTAGGAGATGAGGTCGAGCAGTTCGATCTTCCATGCCCTAACTTGGCGACGGAGGACACCTACGGCGACGGCGGAGAAGACAATGTCCGCGGCTGGCGTGAGGACGGCGTCGGTGAGGTCACGGTAGCTAAGCGCTTCATCGCCGGCGTCGTCGAGGGCTAGTGGTGGCGCTAGGGTTTGTGCGAGAAGGAGAAGTGGAAGAAGAGATAATGTATGGGGTGTGGTGTGTATTTATCAGGACAGGGACGGCGCCATGTTATTACGCAGGTGCCCCTGGCGGTTCACATCTGAAGGACACGTGCCGAACATGCAACACATTGGAGGTTGTTCCATGTTCCCACGCATGCCATGGTTCACATCTGAAGCATTTAAATTAGATTTAATGTTCTGACAAGGACGCAGAGAAGACATTCGACGGTTTCAATAGAATGACCATGATTTGGACAGATAGATTTGAGACGGGAGCATAGAGAGTTTAGGGTCCGATCACATTCACTTAGTTCAAAAGATTCAAAACGAGAAGACATAGCTATAAGTGAATGTTGTAGAGGACAGAATGCTAATATATGAATATATCCGAATAAGACCAAATCAATATAGTGAATATAAACATGAATTCATGTTAATATTGAAGACAAACCAAACGCGAAGATTTTGTAGATGTAACGCCAACAGAAAATACTTCAAGCAAAAGTTTGGTGGTGGCGTTACCCAACGTATAGGAAGTATTAGACCCAGACACGGCACATAATTATCGTGGCGCTCCGAAGTCAAATTACACGTTAATGTATTCACACTTAGAGTGTAAGTCTTCATTAGTTGAAGATATACGTTACTTCATGTGTTGCACATCTAAGTCATCAACATGCATAAGTGTTAGGATGTGTGCATGATCACAGGACATTTGAGGATTCCAAGATATTTAGCTCATACCACAACTTGCAAAATCTTTTCTCATCCAAGGGCATTGTGAAGATATCTGCTAGTTGCTCTTCAGTGTGGACGTGAATGATATCAATATCTTCCTTCATGACATGATCTCTGAGAAAGTGATGACGGATCTGAATGTGCTTTGTCTTCGAGTGCTGTAGTGGGTTGTTGGCAATCTTGATGGAGCTTTCATTGCCACAGTAGAGTGGCACTTGCTTCAGATGAATGCCATTGTCTTTGAGTGTCTGCTTCATCCATAGAAGCTGAGCGCAACAAAATCCAGCAGCCATGTATTCAGATTTAGCAGTGGAAAGAGATACACAGTTCTGCTTCTTTGAAGACCAACACACAAGTGATCGTCCCAGAAAATGACATGTGCCTGATGTAGACTTGTGATCCACCTTATCACCAGCACAATCAGCATCCAAGAATCCAACTAGATCAAACTCTGATCCCTTTGGATACCATAATCCTAGTGTTGGGGTGTAAGCCAAATATCGAAGAATTCGCTTCACAGCTAAGTGATGTAATTCCTTTGGTGCCGCTTGGAATCGGGCACACATGCAAACACTAAGCATGATATCTGGCCTAGATGCACATAAATAAAGCAAAGAACCAATCATGGAGCGGTATACCTTTTGATCGAACTCTTTACCATTGGCGTCGGGACCCAGATGACTTTTGGTTGGCATGGGCGTCGTATAATCACTATAGTCTTGCATTCCAAACTTCTTCAGGCAATCTTTGAGGTATTTCTCTTGAGATATGAAGATGTCGTTGCGTTGCTGTCGTACTTGAAGACCAAGGAAGAACTTCAGCTCACCCATCATGGACATCTGATATTGCTCTTGTAGCATGTGTCCAAACTCATCACTGTATTTCTGATTAGTGTAGCCGAAGATAATGTCATCCATATTGAGGGATTCCTAGATTAGGGGGTATCCGGACAGCCGGATTATATCCTTTGGCTGGACTGTTGGATAATGGAGATCCAAGATTGAAGACTTCGTCCCGTGTCCGGATGGGACTCTCCTTGGCGTGGAAGGCAAGCTTGGCAATACGGATATGTAGATCTCCTTCCACTTAACCGACTCTGTGTAACACTAGCCCCCTCCGGTGTCTATATAAACCGGAGGGTTTTAGTCCGTAGGACAACATACAATCATACCATAGGCTAGCTTCTAGGGTTTAGCCTCTCTGATCTCGTGGTAGATCAACTCTTGTACTACTCATATTATCAAGAATAATCAAGCAGGACGTAGGGTTTTACCTCCATCAAGAGGGCCCGAACCTGGGTAAAACATCGTGTCCCCTGCCTCCTATTACCATCCACCTTAGACGCACAGTTCGGGACCCCCTACCCGAGATCCGCCGGTTTTGACACCGACATTGGTGTTTTCATTGAGAGTTCCTCTGTGTCGTCATCATTAGGATTGATGGCTCCTTCGATCATCGATAGCGATGCAGTCCAGGGTTAGACTTTTCTCCCCGGACAGATCTTTGTATTCGGCGGTTTCGCACTGCGGGCCAACTCGCTTGGCCATCTGGAGCAGATCGAGAGTTACGCCCCTGGCCACCAGGTCAGGTTTGGAAGCTTAAATTACACGGCCGACATCCGCGGAGACTTGATATTCGACGGATTCGAGCCCCTGCCGTGTACGCCGCACGGTCACGATGAGCATGATTTAGCTCTACCATCGGACAGTGTGCAGGAGATCGCATCGGCAACTGCTCCAACCCTTAATTCGGAGCCGATTGCGCCATCCACGGACGGGGGGATAGACCCCGCCACGGAGGCCGCATTCTCAGCGGCGATCGAGCCGAGTAATGACCTTACCCTTCACGAGAGCCATGATGCCAAATTGCCAGATTCTTCCCTAGCCACAGACTCCGAACCGCCTGCGCCCGTGCCTATCAAATCCAATTGGGCGCCGATCCTGGAGTTCACCTCCGCGGATATCTTTCGGCACTCGCCCTTCGGCGACATGCTGAACTCATTAAGGTCTCTCTCCCTGTTAGGAGAGTCCTGGCCGAACTATGTTCGGCAGGATTGGGATGCAGATGACGAAGAAATTCGCCGCCCACCCACCACCCACTAAGTAGCCACTGTCGACTATTTGACCGACATGCTTGACTTCGACTCCGAAGACATCGACGGTATGGACGACAATGCGGGAGATGAAGAGGAACCACTGCCCACAAGGCACTGGACAACCAACTCATCATATGATATATACATTGTGGACACACCCAAAGAAGGCAATGGCGACGGGACAGCGGAGGATGACCCCTCCAAGAAGCACCCCAAGCGCCGACATCAGCGGCGCCGCTCTAAGTCTTGCCAAAGAAAAAGCGGTGACACCAGCACGGGAGATAATAGCACTCCGGATAGTGCCGAAGACGACAACAATCCCCTCCAGCAAGATTTGGAGCAGGAGGATGGAGAATCCAGCCCTCCCGAGAGAGCGGCAGATGGAGAGGCAGAGGATGATAATTACATGCCTCCCTCCGAAGATGAGGCAAGCCTCGACGATGACGAATTTGTCGTGCTGGAGGATCCTGCCGAGCAAGAGCGCTTCAAGCGCCGCCTTATAGCCACGACAAATAGCCTTAAGAAAAAGCAGCAGCAGCTTCAAGTTGATCAAGATTTGCTAGCTGACAGATGGACTGAAGTCCTTGCGGCCGAGGAATATGAACTCGAACGCCCCTCCAAGAGTTACCCAAAGCGCAGGTTGCTACCCCGACTAGAGGAGGAAGCATTAAAACCTACATCTCCATCATATGACGCGGCTGATCGGCCACCTCGTGGCCGCGACAAAGAGGCATTTCAGCAAAAAACTCAGCCCACACCCCGACGCCACTCAAATAAAAATGACAAGGCACGGGGAAACACGCTAGACCTGCGAGATGTATTGGAGGACAAAGCAAAACACGCAAGATCGATCTAAAGATCACGAGGGCGCGCCACTACGCGAGACGATAACCATCACGCCGGATACAGTAAAAGTAAATCCGGTCAGGCCGAACACAACGGACAAGGCTCATTCGAGCTGCGTCGCGACATAGCCCACTACAGAGGCGCCGCACACCCCATATGCTTCACAAACGAAGTAATGGTCACCAAATCCCAGAGAGTTTCAAACCCGTAAATATCGAATCATACGACGGCACAACAGATCCTGCGGTATGGATCAAAGACTTCCTCCTACACATCCAAATGGCCCGCGGTGACGATCTACATGCCATCAAATACCTCCCACTCAAGCTCAAAGGACCATCTCGGCATTGGCTCAACAGCCTGCCAGCAGAATCCATTGGTTGTTGGGAAGATTTGGAAGCCGAATTCCTCGACAACTTCCATGGCACTTATGTGCGACCACCAGATGCTGATGACTTGAGGCACATAATTCAGCAGCCAGAGGAATCGGCCAGGCAATTCTGGACACGGTTCCTGACAAAGAAAAATCAAATCGTCGACTGTCCGGATGCAGAGGCCCTAGTAGCTTTTAAGCACAACATCCGCGACGAGTGGCTCGCCCGGCACCTTGTCCAGGAAAAGCCGAAATCTATGGCAGCCCTCACGACACTCATGACCCGCTTTTGCACGGGAGAAGACAGCTGGCTGGCTCGCAGCAATAACATATCAAAGAACCACGGTACTTCAGATACCAAGGATAGCAATGGCAGGTCACGTCGCAACAAACATAAGCGATGCGTCAATAGCGACAATACCGAGGATACGGCAGTCAATGCCGGATTCAGAGGCTCTAAACCCGGTCAGTGGAAAAAGCCATTCAAAAGAAGCACTCCGGGCCCGTCCAGTTTGGACCGTATACTCGATCGCTCGTGCCAAATACATGGCACCCCCGACAAGCCAGCCAACCACACCAACAGGGAATGTTGGGTGTTCAAGCAGGCCGACAAGTTAAACGCCGAAAAGAAAGATAAGGGCCTACATAGCGATGACGAGGAAGAGCCCCGGCAGCCGAACATCGGAGGACAGAAGAGGTTCCCCCCACAAGTGCAGACGGTGAACATGATATATGCAACCCATATCCCCAACATGGAGGAAAGCGTGTGTTAAGGGATGCATATGCGTCGGAGCCAGTCGCCCCAAAGTTCAACCCATGGTCCTCCTGTCCGATCACCTTCGATCGCAGGGACCATCCCACTAGTATCCGTCATGGCGGATTCGCTGCACTGGTCCTAGACCCAATCATCGACGGATTTCACCTCACTCGAGTCCTTATGGACAGCGGCAGCAGCCTGAACCTGCTTTATCAGGACACAGTGCGCAAAATAGGTATAGACCCCTCAAGGATCAAACCCACAAAAACGACCTTCAAAGGCATCATACCAGGTGTAGAGGCCCATTGCACAGGCTCAGTCACACTGGAAGTGGTCTTCGGATCCCCGGATAACTTCCGAAGCGAGGATTTAATCTTTGATATAGTCCCGCTCCACAGTGGCTATCATGAACTGCTCGGGCGAACCGCATTTGCGAGATTCAACGTGGTACTGCACTATGCATATCTCAAGCTTAAGATGCCAGGACCTCAGGGGGGCGGGGTAATTACAGTCAATGGAAACACCGAGCGCTCTCTCCGCACGGAGGAGCACACTGCGGCCCTCGCAGCAGAAGCGCAAAGCAGCCTCCTAAGGCAATCCACTAGTTCGGCGATTAAAGACCCGGACACCTTCAAGCTCGCCCGAAGTAATCGGCAACAAGACCACCTGGCACGTTGCGAGCTCGCATAGCAATGCGGCCCCCACCCCAGTCCCAGCCAAACGGCAAAATCCGTGCCACGCATACATAATTAGGCATTAAAAATACCATGGGCACAGGTGGGGATGGGGGCATGACTATGGCACGCCCCAAGACGCGACTCAACCGCACTAGGGGCTTCCCGCTTTGTTATTTTTCTCTCTTTCAGGACTTTAATCTCTGGAAACCCCGTCCGGCAGTACGATTGCCGGACACACGATGCAACAACCAAGGAGGCAGAAAGCGACATCGCACCACGGAACTCCCAGGTGGTCTCTGATAACGAGTGAAATACTTGCTTCAAATACCATTCCTCAGGTTGCCCTTGGAGCGGACATGTCAAATAGTCCTACTTTTTTCTTATCGCACTACTTGTATCATTCTGCTTCGACGCACCTTTTTGAATAAACAATGCATAGCACTAGACTATTACCACATTCTCTATTCTTCTTCTTCTTCTTATATATATATATATGTTCATTCACAACATTCAGCACCCGTACACTTTGGTACGGCCAATATGCCAGGGGCTTAAGCGTACCCCATAATACGGCGTGAGAAGCCCGAACACTTTCAACAGTGCGGCACCCCGAACTTATAGCATTATATGCATCAGCTCCGAATCATGTCTTGAGTCAATTGTTGGGTTTGCCCGGCTCCCATGTTTTGGTACCTTACGTTCCGCTATATCGGCTAAGGTAGCACTAGGAGAACTACTACGATTGTGCCCCGGTTCATCTAGGCAAGCACCTCACTAGAGAAAGCTAAGACTGACTGTCATGATAAGGCAAGAGTTGGTCGCTATTCGAGAGGTCTCGAGTCCCAAAAGACTTATGCCGCTTAGAGCGAGGAGTCGGCTTTGTCCGGCTTAAGGCGTGTATAGCGCCCCGAATTCGGCCTTCAGAATACTAGGGGCTTCGCCAAAATTTAAAATTATAGACTTCTATGGCTAAGTGAGAGTGATAAAGCATTATAGTCTGATTGCCTTGTTCATTGTGCTGAGCACCTCCCTCGAAGGACCCAACAATGGGAAAAAGAGTGCTCAAATTTATCCCGAACACCCCAGCACTTAAGGTATGGGGGCAGAAGCCGACGACTGGCCATCTCTTAGATTTAATAAACAGCCGCATAGAAGGTAATATTTTAAATTCAAACAAGCATATGAACAAGTTTTCATAATACAGGATCACACGAGCAAGTTCGTTCAAAAATTACATCCATCGCACACTCGTCTGCCACAAGACGGGCACCCTTCAGGACACCCTCATAATACATTTCGGGGTGGCGATGCTCCTTGCCCGGCGGCGGCCCCTCCTTCACCAGCTTCTCGGCGTCCATCTTGGCCCAGTGCACCTTCTCACGGGCAAAAGCCTGGTGGGCACCTTCAATGCAGACGGACCGCTTGATGACTTCTAGCCGGGGGCAGGCGTCCACAAGCCGCCTCACCAGGCCGAAGTAGCTGTTGGGAAGGGATTCGCCAGGCCACATCCGGACTATAAGGCCCCTCATGGCCTGTTCAGCCACCTTGTGCAGCTCAACCAATTGCTTCAGCTGGTCGCTCATAGGCATCGGGTGTTCGGTCCCAGTATACTGAGACCAGAACAACTTCTCCATCGAGATTCCCTCCTCGGCCTGGTAATATTTCGCGGCATCCGACACGCTGCGGGGCAAATCTTCGAATGCTCTTGGAGAGATCCGGACTCGGGTAAGTAACAAGTAATTTACTTTAACATGCTTGCTTTGCATATTGAATGCCTTACCCGCCTCTATCTTCCTCATCGCCTCAATTTCCTGGAGGGCCTTTTGGGCTTCAGCCTTGGCATGCTTTGTGCTCTGGAGGGCCGCAGCATGCTCGGACTCTCGTGTCTTCGAGTCAAGCTCCAAAGTCTCGTGTTTCTTCACGAGAGCCTGGAGCTCTTGCTGCACCTCGCCCACCCGTGCCTCTTGTTTCTCCCGCTCGGTGCGCTCCTTGGCCACTTTGTTTTCGGTCTCGGACAACGCTTGCTTCAGGGTCACCACTTCGGTTGTGGCCCCTGGCACATTTCATGATGATCCTGTCATTTCGCAACCACATTTTCTTTTTTATATAGACAAGGTATTACTTACGTTTGTTCTCCTCGAGCTGCCTCTTGGCAAGGCCGAGCTCTTTCTCAGACCGCTTGAGGTTCTTCTTTAGTGCGGCGAACTCCGCAGTCAGTGCAGCAGAGGTCAGCAGTGAAGCCTGCATACGCATACAGACATACTTATATTAGACTCGTACAGATATTATTTGATCCTCTATTCGGCTTTTCTTTGTGAACACCAAACAGAGCATCAGGGGCTACTGTCTATGCGGTAATATTTTTCCTATATTTTAAACACTTACCTCAAAGCCTGTTAGAAGGCTGGCACAGGCTTCAGTCAGTCCGCTCTTGGTGGACTGAACCTTCTTGATCACCGCACTCATAATAGCGCGGTGCTCTTTGTTGATGGAAGCGCGCCGCGAAGCGCTCCCAGAATGTCGCCTTGAGGCACCTCCGGGACTATCTCCCCACGGCTCAGTGCCCCTTGAGACAATACCTCGGCATTGTCTGTAGGGCAAGGAGAGGAGGCGGTTGGAAGTGTATCACTATTCATGTCTGACGAGTCCAAGGAACCGTCCGACGAGGATACGTCGATACGGGCTTGGGGCGGACTGCATAATCATATTCGACTTTAGGAGAAGCAGTGCAACAAAAGTATCCTATGAGTTACTCTGGTATCCGAATACTTACGACTTCGCCAGGGGCTTGACCCTGAGCAGCCACTCGTCTTCGCCGTCGGCGGCGGTGGTGGAGCACTCCGGAAGGAGAGTCCTTCCCTTCTTGGACCCTTCGGCCTCCCCGGTTGGGGCGGCCTTCCTTTTCTTGTCTCCCCCGGCTGGAGGGGGAGAATCTTCATCTTCCTTCTCCTCGTTTTCACGGGAGGAGTGCGTCTTGGAGTTATCGGACGATGTGTCCGATACCACCTAGCGCCGGGAGCTCTTTCGGGTTCCCGCGACCTTCTTCTTGGTCTTCTCCGGCACCTAATAAGGAGCCGGAGTCCGCATCTCCATTAGGAGAGCGTCTGCAGGGTCTTCAGGAAGAGGGGCCGGACAGTTAATCTACTCCGATGTCTCCACCCAGTCCTGTCGAAGGCATGGGAGCTCAGACCCCGCACATGGTTAAGCTATGGGAAGTAAATACCCTACCCGATGTACAGAGCTTACCGGATTCGCGGGGCGCTTCATGCTTAACCCACGGTCCTCGGTAAGATAAGGGGGGACCTCGGCGCCTTTGAACAGCACCTTCCAGACGTCCTTATGCGTCGTGTCGAAGAGCTCGCGCAAAGTCTGGTGCTGGGCCGGGTCGAACTCCCGTAAGTTGAAAGCCCGTTGTTGACACGGGAGGATCCGGCGGAAGAGCATGACCTGGACTATGTTGACAAGCTTAAGTTTCTTGCTTGTCATGTTCCGGATACACTTCTGGAGTCCGTCCAGCTCCACCGATGAGCCCCAAGACAGGCTCTTCTCCTTCCAGGAAGTGAGCCGCGTGGGGATTCCGGATCGAAACTCGGGGGCCGCCACCCAGTTGGTGTGGCGCGGCTCGATGACGTAGAACCACCCCGATTGCCACCCCTTTATGGTCTCCATGAAGGAGCCCTCGAGCCATGTAACATTGGGCATTTTGCCCACCATGGGTCCGCCGCATTCCGCTTGTTGGCCGCCTACTACCTTCGGCTTGATATTGAAGTTCTTCAGCCATAGGCTGAAGTGGGGCCGGATGTGGAGGAAAGTCTCGCACACGATGATGAACGCCGAGATGTTGAGGATGAAATTCGGAGCCAGATCATGAAAGTCTAGCCCATAATAGAACATAAGGCTGCGGACGAATGGATGGAGGGGAAACCCTAGTCCACGGACGAAGTGGGGGAGGAAAACCACCCTTTCGTGAGGTTCCGGGGCAGGGACGATCTGCCCCGCGGCTGGCACCCGGTGCGCGATATCCGCGGCTAAGTATCCGGCTCCACGTAGTTTTTTTATGTGTCCCTCCGTGACAGAGGAGGCCATCCACTTGCCTCCCGCTCCGGACATGTTTGGAGAGAGTTGAGGAAAAGGATGTGGACTTGGTTGCTGGAGCTCGAGTGCGCGAGAATGGATGGGCAAGGAGGAAGAAGGCGTGGGTAGAAAAAGGTGAGACCTTATCCCTTTATAAGGGCGTATAAAACTATGCGCCCCCACCAGCCTGGTAAAACTTGCTTATCCCCCAAGTGCCGTAATTGATGGCGCGGTTGGGTTACCCACGTCCGTATTAATGGGAATCCCGTAATAAGGGGACACGATCTCTGCTTCGACAAGACGTGCCAAGGAAACCGCCTCACGAAACACGCTGAGACGGATTATGAAAAACGATTCGAATAAAGACCTGGCTTTGGTGTGATGTCACAATACGGGGAACGTCAGCAGATTAGACTTGTGTAAATATTATTCCCTCTACGGTGGTATATGGAACTTATTTTGCAGAGCCGGACACGATCCTCGTGTTCAAAATCTTCTATGAAGTATTCGGAGGAGGATACCGCCTTGCAATGCCGAAGACAATCTGCGCGCCGGACTCATCGTCATTGAAGCCTGGTTCAGGGGCTACTGAGGGAGTCCTGGATTAGGGGGTATCCGGACAGCTGGATTATATCCTTTGGCCGGACTGTTGGACTATGGAGATACAAGATTGAAGACTTCGTCCCGTGTCTGGATGGGACTCTCCTTGGCGTGGAAGGCAAGCTTGGCAATACGGATATGTAGATCTCCTTCCCTGTAACCGACTCTCTGTAACCCTAGCCCCCTCCGGTGTCTATATAAACCGGAGGGTTTTAGTCCGTAGGACAACATACAATCATACCATAGGCTAGCTTCTAGGGTTTAGCCTCTCTGAACTCGTTGTAGATCAACTCTTGTACTACTCATATTATCAAGAATAACCAAGCAAGACGTAGGGTTTTACCTCCGTCTAGAGGTCCCTAACCTGGGTAAAACAACGTGTCCCCTACCTCTTGTTACCATCCGCCTTAGACACACTGTTCGGGACCCCCTACCAGAGATCCACCGGTTTTGACACCGACACACATATATTTGGCACACAAACAGTTCACCATCATATGTCTTCGTGAAGAGTGTGGGATCCAGGGAACTAAGTTTGAAGCCTTTGCTCTTCAGGAAGTATTTGAGTGTGTCATACCAAGCATGAGGGGCTTGTTTGAGGCCATACAGTGCCTTGTTGAGCTTGTAAACCATGTCAGGATGTTTTGGATCTTCAAAACTAGGCAGGTGTGCAACATACACTTCTTCTTCAATCTTGCCATTGAGAAAGGCACTCTTCACATCCATTTGATACAAAAGGATGTTATGATGATTTGCATAGGCTAGCAGTATGCGTATAGCTTCAAGCCTAGCCACAGGAGCAAATGTTTCATCGAAGTCAATTCCTTCAACTTGAGTGTATCCTTGAGCAACGAGACGAGCCTTGTTTCTGACAACTTGACCATGCTCATCTTGCTTGTTGCGATATATCCATTTAGTGCCTATGATAATGTGTTTACAAGGATCAGGATACTTAACCAGTTCCCATACATTATTCAGCTCGAATTGTTGAAGCTCTTCTTGCATAGCTTGAATACATTTAGGTTCCATGAAGGCTTCATCAACTTTCTTGGGTTCAGATATTGAGACGAATGCAAAGTGACCACAGAAATTTGCTAGTTGTGTTGCCCTTGAACGAGTGAGTGGACCAGGTGCACTGATGCTATCAATTATATTCTCAATATGTACTTCATTTGCAACACGGGGATAACTGGACGAAGATTTTGCTCTTGCTGATCATTGTCATCGTTTGAAGGATTGTCTTCATGCTGAGCATTGTCTTCAGGTTGATTAGGTGCAGAAATGATAAGTTCCTCTTCAGGCTGTACTTCAGACGGTATGATTTCTCCAGTTCCCATAAGCTTGATGGATTCACCTGGTGGAATTTCATCTAGCACATTTGGTAGGTGCTCTCTTTGCGAGCTGTTAGTCTCATCGAATCGCACATCCACAGTTTCAACCACTTTATAGTGAAAGAAGTTGAAGAATCTGTGGGAGTGCGAATCCTTGCCATAACCAAGCATAAAACCTTCATGTGCTTTCGGTGCAAATTTTCAAGTGTGATGTGGATCCTTGATCCAGCACCTAGCACCAAATACTCTGAAGTAGCTGACATTTGGCTTCTTACCAGTGAGGAGTGCATAGGATGTTTTCTTCAGAAGCTTGTGAAGATAAACTCGGTTGATGACATGGCATGCAGTATCAATAGCTTCAGGCCAGAACATTCTTGGTGTCTTGTATTCATCGAGCATCGTCCGAGCCATCTTAATGAGTGTTCTGTTCTTGCGTTCCATGATGCCATTCTGCTGCGGCGTGTACGGAGCCGAGAACTCATGAGTGATGCCCAGTGTATCAAGATAATTGTCGAGGCCGGTGTTCTTAAATTTAGTGCCATTGTCACTTCTGATGTGCTTGATCTTGATGCCATAGTAGTTCATGGCTCGATTGGCGAAGCGTCTGAAGACATCCTGCACTTCAGTCTTGTAGAGGATTATGTGTACCCATGTATATCTTGAATAATCATCAACAATGACGAAGCCATAGAGACAAGCAGTAGTAGTAAGGGTAGAGAAGTGAGTAGGGCCGAAGAGGTCCATGTGTAGCAGTTCGAAGGGTTGAGTCGTTGTCAAGATTGTCTTCGAGAGATGCTTGGCCCTCGTCATCTTTCCAGCTTCCCAGGCACCATATAAGTGATCCTTCTTGAACTTGACGCCCTCGATGCCTATGACGTGCTTCTTCTTTGCAAGAGTATGCATGTTCCTGATGCCAGCATGCCCTAACCTCCGATGCCAAAGCTAGCACTCTGAAGCTTTTCCAAGAAGACGTACGGAAAGCTGTGGTCCTGCTGAGAAATCTACCATGTACAAATCATCTTTCCGATACCCTTCAAAGACTAGAGACTTGTCAGATTCCATTAGAACAAGGAAACAATATTTTCCAAATATCACAAACATGTTCAAATCGCAAAGCATTGAGACAGACATTAAGTTGAAACCAAGGGATTCAACAAGTTTCACTTTATCCATGCGATGATCCTTTGAGATTGCAACTCTACCCACACCCAATACCTTCCTTTTACCAGTATCAGCAAATGTGATGTGACTTTTGTCAGATGAACGTAAGGATGAGTCCATGAGAAGACTTCGTTCGCCAGTCATGTGATTAGTACATCCACGATCAATAATCCATTCTGAAGCAGCTAGTGTCATATCCTACAGTGTAGTTAGGGGGATAGGCTTCATGAAGAGCATTGTGAAGCATAAACATTTGATGAGCAAGTGGATTATGAAAGCTTGGATAGAGGTTAGGACTGATAGGACAAATAGCAAGCAACTCAGGAGAAAAATAAATAATAAGACCATTTGGGCATTTGATCTTGCACCCTACAAGATGTTTTAGGTCCCCAGCAATAGCTTCAGACGCATTTGATTTTCGGCTGGAGACCTTTCCCTGCAAAAGAGAGTTAAGCTTTCTTAGCCACCCACATCTTCCAGGGTGGTTTCGAAGCAATGAGTCTAAGTGCAGCATCTGAGAACTTTGGCTTTGAAGCCCTGGCAAATAGTTTTGCAGGAGGTGAATAATACTCATAGGAATAAGTAGAGTAGTTCTTGGTCTTATGAACATGGCGGTTCGATGAAACACACTCATATTCATAGGCCTGGGTATGATTTCCCTGCAAAACGTTTGTGCTAGTGCGACTTAGGTGAGTCCTTTGTCTGTATGAAGCCTTTGGACCATATGAAGCCTGTGGTCTGGAGTTTGTATTCTTCCCTTTTGGTGTCATGACGACATTCACAGGAATATTCTCTAGACACCTTTTGGGCACCCATACTTTCTTCATAGGTGGCCCATTCCTGCAGTTAGTACCAATATACTTGGCAAACACTTCACCATTCTGATTCTTAAACAGTTTATAGTTTGCATCAAAGGATTCATCAATGACAATAGGATTAGCACAAGTGAAGCCAGATAGGGTGGATGGATCCACTGAAGGTTCCTTTGCAACAACCCATGTGGTTTTGGGGTACTGCTTAGGCTTCCAGTAAGAGCCATCAGCATTCATTTTCCTTTCGAGCCCAACACCCTCTTTCCTTGGGTTTCGGTTCAGAATCTGCCTTTTGAGGACATCACATAGTGTCTGATGCCCTTTGAGACTTTTGTACATCCCTGTTTCAAGCAATGTCTTCAACCTAGCATTTTCATCAGCAATAGCAGTGGCATCCTCGGCAGAGGGGTTAGTTACCAAATCAACAGTTGAAGATATTGCAACAGTAGCAACAGTAGAACATTCAGCAACAGAAGTAGTGTTATCACGCTCAAGGCATTTTAGACATGGTGGTTCAAATCCTTCCTGATCGGGACTGATCTGTTGAGCGCGAAGTGACTCATTTTCCTTTTGAAGATCTTCATGAACCGCTCTCAATTTCTCAAGTTCTTTCTTCCTTTGAAGATAATCATAGGAAAGCATTTCATGAGATGTTGAGAGCATTTCATGACGACTTTCAAGTTCCTCATACTTAACATGAAGATTTTTTATGTCTTCAATTAAGGACTGAGATCGAGTCATTTCCGCGTCCAACAGGTCATCGCTTTTGTCTAACCATTTTTGAATATGTTCCATAGCTTTATGTTGTTCAGTTGCAATTTTAGCAAGTGTTTTGTAGCTGGGTTTGGAATCACAATTAGAATCATCTTCACTTGAAGTTTGAAAGTAGGCATCACATGAGTTTACCTTGGCACCACGTGCCATGAAGCAGTAGGTTGGAGAGGATGGCTCGGGTTCGGGAGACATTGTTTTGAGAGACTCCTTGAAGTCGAGGAACCAGGGATCCTGACGTGTCCGATGACCTTCATAAACATCAGAAATCTGATCCCTATAAGCTTTGCATTGCAGAGATGCATGATGCGCCTGAACTCATCTCTGGATAGAGAGGAGCATATAATCTCCTTTTCCTTGATATCCAGCAGAGTGAACTTTTGAATATCTTCGGCATCCGCCATCTTGCATAAGTCGGTGAGGCCAATCTCCGTGACCACCCAAAGCTCACTGTCCATTGCAAGGAGTCGCTTCCTCATCATAGTCTTCCATTTGGAATAATCAGTGCCATCGAAGATAGGGCACGCAGCGGAGACTTTGATTATCCCTGCAGCCGACATAGCTAAAACTCCAGGTGGTTAAACCGAATCACACAGAACAAGGGATTACCTTGCTCTGATACCAATTGAAAGTGCTAGTTATCGACTAGAGGGGGGGTGAATAGGTGATTTTTATGAAAGTCTTCAAAACATGGGAGTTTCAAAGACAAACGATAGAAATGAAGCTATAACCATGCAGCGGAAGGTAGACTACTCTAGACAAGCCATAGTCTAGTATTCAATGAAGTGAGAGCACGAAGACTAATAGCAGCTAGGTAGTAGGGATCAGGATGGAAGAAAGTATGAAACCAATCAGAACAAACAGTCACACAGTGAATACAAGTGGATAATGCAAACAGGCAATGACTTCACAAGGACCAAGTGTAAATAAAGAGATGGGAAGGATAGAACCAGTTGCTTGTTGAAGACAATGATTTGCTGGACCAGTTCCAGTTGCTGTGACAACTCTATGTCTGGTTAGGGAGGCTAAGATTTAACTTAGAAGACCGTGTCTTCACCTTATTCCCCTTGAGCTAAGGACACCCAGTCCTCGCTCAATCACTCTGGTAAGTCTTCACGGTAGACTTCCAAACCTTCACAGACATTGTTCACCGGCGATCCACAATGACTCTTGGATGCTTAGAACGTGACGCCTAACCGGCTGGAGGATTCATAGTCCTCAAGTGTAACAAGTATTCAGATCACAAAGATCGGACACTTCAGTGATGCCTAACACTCTTTGGCTCTGGGTGTTTAGGGCTTTGTCCTTGCAAGGATTTCTCTCTCAAAGGCTTTGAGGTGGGTTGCTCTTAAATGACAAAAGCCGTGCACTAACTCTGAGCAGCCACCAATTTATGGTGTAGGGGGTGGGCTATTTATAGCCACTAGGCAACCCGACCTGATTTCTCCGAAATGACCCTAGGTCACTAAGGAACTGACACGTGTTCCAACGGTCAGATTTCAAACAAAACCGGCAACTTTACTTGGGCTACAAGTAAAGCTGACTTATCCAGGTCTGGATAAGATTTGATCTCATTGTCTTCGCTCAAAGACATATGATTTTGGTTAAGCATCACTTCAGTCACTCTGACTTTGTTCACTAGGACCCCAGTTAACAGTACGGTGGTTCCTATGACTCAACAAAGAAGAAAGGAAACAATGAAACAACTAACTCTTTGCGCTCCATAGTCTTCACCCAATGTCTTCTCTTGTCATAGTCTTCAATGTGAATGTCTTCACATACCACCTTTGCCTTCAATGTCTTCATACATTTTTAGGGGTCATCTCCGATAGGTAAACCGAATCAATGGGGGACTACTACCTGTGTTGTCCTACAATTCTCACAAACACATTATTCCCTCAACCAGGTTTGTCGTCAATACTCCAAAACCAACTAGGGGTGTCACTAGATGCACTTACACGGGTAAACTAGGGCACAATCGCAGTAGTTCTCCCTTTACTACCCTAGCCGATATAATGGAACGTAAGGTAGCAAGCACATGAGCCTGGCAACCCAACTATTGACCGAAGACATGATTCAGAGCCAATGCATATAGTGCTAAATTCGGGGTGCCGAACTATACTGTAAAAAGTGTTCGAAGAATTGCCTGTGGGGCGCTATATGCATTGTGGGGCGCTATGAAGCACCTGGCTAATTGAAACGTACCAAAGTGTACGGGTGCTGTTTGACGAAGTTATCAAAAAAAGAAGAAAGGGTAGTAAGCTAGAGCCGTAAAATTTGGGATGCAAACTGTTTCCATTATAACTTCATTGGTGTGTTAAAGCGCATTTATACACGTAGTGAAATAAGAAGAAGGCTATCTAATTATGCCTTAACCAAGGGAGAGCTGCGTGTGGGTCCTGAAAACAGGTAAAGGGATCGTTAAAGAAACCACCTAAAAAATCCCCGGTACGTCCATGCTTCTTGCCGTCTTGGTGTATTTATCCTTCGAAAAGGACCGATGATCAGGCCGTCAGGGAAGGCCCGTGGAAAAGAAACCTGAAAAGGAGAAAGAAGAAAAAGTGAATGTACGTGTGTTCGGGGGCGGTCGAGCCGTATTGTGGATCTCAAGCTAGTTATGCCTCCCTCCATGCCCATGGTATTTTGAGTGCGTAGTTATGTACACATGATACAATTGCCACCACTTGGTCAGGACTGGGAGGGAGGCCGAATTGCTAGTTGAGCTCTTTACGAGCCGAGTTGTCCTCCTGCAGAATAGTCCGGACTCTCTTGACAGTGTCCGGGAGCTCGGCCACCGAATTACGGTTCTGCTTGAAAAGGCCACTCTGTACTTCTGCTGCTAAGGCAGCGGTGTGCTCCTCAGTGCGGAGGGGGCGTTCCATGTTTCCATTAACTGTTATGACGTCATGCGGTTTGGGCATCTTGAGCTTGAGATAAGCGTAGTGTGGCACCGCGTTGAATCAAGCAAATGATAAGGGTCGGACTGGTTCAGGGGCTACTGAGGGAGTCCTGGATTAAGGGGTCCTCGGGTGTCTAGGCTGTATGATAAGGGTCGGACTGATGGGCCGAGAAGATACAAGGTAGAAGGCCTTCCCCTGTATCCGGATAGGACTATCATTTGCGTGGATGGCAGGATTGGCGTCCAGATGTATAGTTTCCTTCCTCTATAAACCGACTCTGTACAACCCTAGGCCCTTCCGGTGCCTATATAAATCGGAGGGGTTTAGTCCATAGAGGCTATCAGAATTCTTATAGGCTAGACATATAGGGTTTAGCCATTATGATCTCGAGGTAGATCAACTCTTATAACCCCTATATTCATCAAAGTCAATCAAGCAGGAAATAGGGTTTTACCTCCATTAAGAGAGCCCGAACTTGGGTAAACATCGTGTCCCCTTTGTCTCCTGTTACCGTTGATCTTCAGACGCACAGTTTGGGACATTGGGCTGCTTGCTTGGCACTTCTAAAGATAGCTAGCTCTTCATCAGTGTCATCGATCTTAATGTCGGAACAACGTCCACTAAGAGAGAACAAAACTGGCAAATAGAGAAGGAACACAACCAATGCAATGCAACAATATGATGCATGATAATTACATGGAAATATGATGTTGATCGAGCTAATGCCACTAGCAACACATTAAATGGAGTTGTTTTGTATACAAGATTCAAATTCAAACTCCATATGTGACTATTCATATGCCATTCCATTGGTTTGACCTGATCAGCAGGTATAAGTTGTTCAAACATGCATGAAAATGCCATAAATAGATTCTTTGGATTTTTCTAATACTTTTTCATATATATATTATTTCATTCTGAGCTATAGATTATTTTCTATTATTTTAGAAGTTTAGGAATATTTCTGAAAATAAATAAATTATTTAGATTTATTTAAATTCCAAAAATAGTTACTCCGTCAGCGTGACATTGGTGTGACATCAGCAAGTCAACAATAGCCAGTCTAGGTCAAACCTGACCAGCGGGGCCCACCGGTTAGTGACTTAATGTAAGTAACCGAATTAATTACGATTAATTTAATCATAACCCAGGTTAGTTAAGGGTCTGGGCCCACATTTCAGTGACTTGACCTAACTAACCGAGTTAATTACCATTAGTTTAATCCTAACCCTGGTTAGTTAACGGCCTGGGCTCACATGTCAGTGACACAGAGTTTAGTAAACGAGGTGATTAACCCATAACTATGGTAATTAACACTAATTAAAACCTAAACTAATTTGAGTCAGGGGCTGGCGCCACATGTCATGGACTCAGGTGGGGTCCAGCCAGGATCAAAGTGGGTCAAACCCATCGGCAGTTCACCGCCGGCGAGGTCGAGCGCGGCGGGCAGCTGCGGGTTTCATGCTCCGGCGACCAAAAGGGTGGCCGAGGCCATCTACTTGATGAGGAGGCTCGGCCGCATCGACCAGTGCCATTGGTTTAGCCGGAGGTGGCCTAGAATGATGGCGGCGTCCACTCCTGCGGTGGTCGGAGTTCGGGTGAGCTTGGGAATGGTGATGTGCGCCATGGCGGGGGGAACGGCCGGGTACTACGGCCTCTTGGTGATGTGCTGAGCACGGTGACACGCTCGGTTTTGAGCTTACGCGTCTGTGGCCATGGCGGCGACATGGCCGGCGGAGCCGAGCTCACGGCTGTGATGGCTAGCGGGGTTAGGGGGCAGCTCTTGCGATATGACTAGGGGGAGAAGGAAGAGGAGCTCACAGTGAGTGCAACGGTGGCTTCGGTGAGGTCAGGGAAGGGCTAGTGATGGCAGGAGGTCGCTGGTGATCTCGGCATCTGAGGGAGGAAGAAGAGCTCAGGGTTGTCGTCACGGAGCCCCTGGCGGCCCCTTGATTGGTGCAAAGGACGCAGCGGTCAAGGCGGAGCTCATGGCATAGCTGGATGGGCGTGGGGAGGTCGGTGGCAGCGGTGAAGGTGTCACTGGGTCCGTTCGATGGTGAAAGAGAGAGGTCCAGGGGAGGGTGAGGACGAGGGGGAGTGGGAGGTGGTTGAGGGGATGTGTGGCATCATCCAGAGCCTTCCAGGGCGAGCAGGCAGGCTAGAGGTGGCCACGCGCGTGGCGGCGGGCGTCGGCCACGCGCGCTCGAGTCCTTCTGGCGCGAGCTGGAAGAAGACAAGGGAGAGAGATGGGATGGGCCAACAGTGTTGGGCCGCCAGGTGAGCTTCAGGTGAGGTTATTGTTCCCTGTTTTCTTTCTGTTTTGTTTGTTTTTATTTATTTTTTCTGCCACTATTTTGAGTTTAGAAAAAGTCAAACAATGCCAAAAATTTCTGAAATAATTTATGATACAGATATGGACCTAGCCAAATGCACGTAATTCATTTCAGAAGCATTTGAATTTATATTCTAAATATAGGAATATAAATTCAAACTCAAATACAATAATGATTTAAATTCAGTGACCAAAATATTCCACAAAAATGTTCACTATTTTTTGGTTTGGTCTCAAAACCTTGCCAAAATTAGCAAACATTGATGAAGGTCATTTTGGGTTCATTGAATGAGATTTTAGGGTTCCTTGCCCTTCCTTTAAAATAATTTCTGAGGCTTGAATAATCCTAATTTCAACTTTCTTGAAATTAGCAGGATGCATGATGCTCACTGATGCAATTATCCGCAAACAAATTCAAGGGATGTGACACCTGTACATATAATTGTGTTACAGTGCTATCGTCTAAACAGCTACTCTGCAGATATCCGTCAAAAAATAAAAGAGCCGCTCAGCAGGTAGAGATGGCGGCGGCGGCCTAGGCAGCGGCTATCGGATAAGAGGTCAATCCTCGGTCAGTGGTCGATGGCGGCGTCATAGGAGGTCAATCCACGGTCTCCACGGTCTGCGGGGGGGGGGGGATACGAGGAGCTCAACCATCGAGGTCGGCAGTGGCGTGATTGGAGGACATCCATCGCGGTCGATGGCGGTATAGTGGAGGTCGAACTTCAGGTAGAAGCCGCACTAGGATTTTCTCCTCGACCCTGCTGTCTCGGTGTGCCGCCTCATCGCGCTTCTATGTCTGCTCGGTGGAGGTCACCGCATGGCTAATTAACTAAGGTATTGTTTTCTTGAGTGGCTTAATTAAGGTATTCAATTCCTAAGGGTAGTGGTGTAGTACTCTGCGTGTAAATTGACTGGCCATTAATTTTTGTCATTGCACGTCTTGATACCAATATGGAGCACCCTCAGTAGTTATGAAAATAAAACCTTGTGATTTATGGATGCATCTTTGCATATCAGTTAATCTGTGTATTAATGTTGTTGTTTTGTTTTTAATTACCATTCGTGTAGCGCACATGGAACAATCTCAATGGATGAAGAATCGGAGAACCACATATTTTATAAGTGGCGTGACAGAGTTCATGAATTTGGCTGAAAGTACAAAGAGGAGAATTGGTGATGAGGATTAAATCATGTGTGCATGTACTCATTGTGCCAATACAGAGTCACGTGAAGTTGGAGATGTCCAGTGGCACTTAGTCTCTCGGGGATTCATGGATGGATATACACGTTGGAAAATACATGGTGAAGAGCAGGTCATGGATGATTTTACCCAGGGCTGGGAGATGCCAAACCCTGGTTAGTTTCAAATGGATGTTGAATCTAATATCAGGGTAGAGGCGTCAATCTACCAATGGAACACCGAAAAGCCAAAACGCCCACTGGAAAAACCAAGACGTCGAGACAGATGACGACGATCTTGATATGCCACATTTTGCTATTATGATTGCAGATTTCAAGGGCCCAAAATATGATATGATTGGGTACAAGGATCTGCTGACCATTGATGCAGACTCTAAGAAATAATTGTATATAGGTTGCAAGAACAAATATTCCAAGCTGAGTGCCACCCTAGCGCTTCTCAGATTTAAAGCGGCAAGAGGTCTATCAAACAAGGGCTTCACATAGATGTTAGGTCTTTTCAAAGAAATTCTTCTGGAAGATAATAAGCTCCCCAGAAGCATGAACGAAGCGAAGAAAATTATTTGCCCATTGGAACTTGAAGTACAGAAGATACACACTTGTGTGAATGATTGTATATTGTACCATGGTGAGTCCAAAGATATGCGTGCATATCCCACATGCAAGCATGCACGATACAAGCGCAGGATAGCAAAGGACAAGTACAAATTGGACGACAATATCAAGACAGGAATCTCGTTGAAGGTTGTTTGGTACTTGCCTTTAATTCCAAGGTTGAGGTGTTTGTTTGCAATCCCTAGAGATGCAAAGAGGTTGCGGTGGCATCATGATGAGCGAACTGCAGATAAATATATCAGGCACCCGAAAGATGGGGCTCAGTGGGAGTTAATCGACAACAAGTTTCATGACTTTGCCAACGATCCTGGAAGTATAAGGCTCGGTGAGTGTAGACGGGATGAATACTTTTGGTGGTATGAGCACCAATCACAGCACATGGCACGTGCTTCTATGCATATTTAACCTAGCTCCTTGGTTGTGTATGAAGAAAAAATGCATTATGATGTCAATGATTTTCCAAGGCCCAAAGCAACCTGGAAATGACATCGACATTTACTTTCGACGACTGGTAGAAGAACTGCGGACAGTGTGGATAGATGCGCCTGCTGTAAAATGTTATGATGCTTACAAAAAGGAGATTTCCGATATACATGCGATGCTGGTGCACACCATTGAAGATATGCCCGCATTAGGCAAAACATCATGGTAGAAAACAATGGGAGATGTAGGGTGTATCACATGCATGGATAGGACAGCTAGCATATTTCTTCCCAACTCGTGCAAAATTGTGTATTTGCATCATCGTAGGTTCTTACGGAGAAGTCACCCATACCGAAAGATAAAATCTGAATTTGATGGCATGACAGAGGTAGATGTGGGCCCTACACCCTATGATGGGGAGGTGGTCCACAACATGGCTAAACAAATTAATGTTGCGCTTGGGAAGAAGCACACTTTGGCGGTGAAACAAACACCTAAGGGTCAAGTGTTTAAGAAGAAATCGGTGTTCTGGAAATTACCTTACTAGGAGATTCCATGTGTACGTCACTTCATCGATGTCATGTGTTAGCATTATGGGAACCAGGGTACCCAGGATTGCATGCATGTGCCTCATGGCGTGGCTCCATCGACGGCCTGGTACTGCCCATCTACAACACCTCCAAGACACGCGAGGGGCCTAGCCTCGCGAGAGGGGGGGCAAGGCCTCCGCAGACTGGCTCCCGAGGAGTACACATCTCTATGCAGGTACCCAGCTCCCGAGGTTGTGGTGATGCAAGCCATGATGACGAAGGCCTGGTCGGTGCAGAGCAGCAGGTTTGCTCTTTGGTGCTAAGGAGGCAAGAATAGGCGCGGGGTCCCCGGGTATCAGCCGAAGGTTTCCATTCCCATGCAATAGGACCAAGACCTCCAGGACGGATGTCATCATCGAGCCCACCATGACGCCAAGACCAGAAGCTTTGCAGGCGAAGACCACCTTTCGTCAGGATAAGATGTACTACTTGTCCCCTTTCAAATTGGCCACTATGGGATCCCCCCTATGCTTTGGGGGAAGAGGACCAAGGCCACAATAAATATAGGTTAGCCACCACCATAGAAGGGGTCGGTCTACCCAATCCTCAACTCATCCCCTCACCAGAGCAGACCTCGTGAGGTTGTTCTTCCTCTGTACTAGTTCATCCTCAGCCCCTCGTGAGGCTAATCCACCCCAAAGCAGGAGTAGGGTCTTACACCGCAAGATAGCCTGAACCTGGGTAAACTGCGGTGTCCATTTTCTTCCTTGTTCATTGAGATAGGATGTGGGGGCGATGAACTGGCTGGCTGGGGAGGTTAAGTTCTTCACACATGCCCCATAGTTGGAACCTTCCTTGGGTCTGCGGATCCCTGAATCCGACATCATGCACGTAGAGAAGAACGTATGTAAAAGTGTCCTTGGCACTCTGCTAAAGATTAAAGGTAAAACAAAGGATGGTGATGGTGCACGGCTCGATATGCTTGTTGATCAATCAAAACGCTAGAGTGAAGCAGAAGATGATGAAAAATTCATCAAAGCTTGCCAGAGTTACAATTTCAATACAAAAGAAGAAACATAGTTCTTTACCTACTTGTTGTCAGTTAAGACACCCTTTTCCTACTCCACAAACATCCGTAGTCTTGTGGATGTGAGCTCAGGTAAAATGAAGTTGGGATACATGAAGTCACACGATTGCCACCTAATGTTGACACAAATCCTCTCAATGGCCATTAGGAATTTGGTGGACAAAGATATAAGAAACACACTCATTGAGCTTTATGATTTCTTCAACCAACTATGGCAGAAATTTGTAGATCCTGAAGAGTTGGGTCATATGCAATAGGATATTGCAAGCATATTATCCAACCTAGAGATGTTTTCCCACCACCATTCTTTGATGTCATGGTCCATCTCACTATGCACCTTGTCGACGAGATAAATTATTGTGGTCCTGTGTTTCTTTGCAACATGTATCCCTTCGGTTCATGGGAATACTGATGTGCTATTGTCGGAACCGAAACTATCCAGAGGCAAGCATCCTACAATGTTATACCGCGAAGTAGGTGGTTGAGTTTTGCACCGAATACATGAAACAAAAAGCTATAGGTTTGCCCTTCCCTCGCCATGAAGGAAGGATGAAAGGTAAGGTGGTCCTTGCTCGCACGCAAATGGCTGCACCCTGAGGTTTGGAAGAGAAAGCCCATTTGACTGTAGTGTTTAACAGCCCAGTTCATCGTTCTTGTTTAGATGAGGAAAGGCTGGTATGAACTCGACCTTTCTTGTTTTTGTAAATATGATTAGTCATCATTCCTAATTTATCCTATTATGAATGAAACATGTTTGCAATGACAAATTGGAGATTACAGTTAATCATGCCATGCTTAATTAGCTAGGAGTTTATAATGGTTTACCTTCCGTGTCAACATGGAAATTCAAATGGTTGTGATGTAGTATGATAGGAAGGTATCCTCCTTTGAATGATTTGAGTGGCTTGACTTGGCACATGTTCACACATGTAGTGGAAACAAAATCAACATAGCCTCCATGATATTTATGTTCATGGTGATTTATATCCTACTCATGCTTGCATTCAATGTTGGTTAATCTCAATGCATGTTTATGACTGTTGTCGCTTTCTAGATGGTCGCTTTCTAGTCTTTTTCTAGCCTTCACTTCTACTAAGCGGGAATACTGCTTGTGCATCCACTTCCATAAACCCCAAAGTTGTTCCATATGAGTCCACCATACCTTCCTATATGCGGTATTTACCTGCCGTTCCAAGTAAATTTGCATGTGCCAAACTCTAAGCCTTCAAATAATAAGCCTATAATGTATGTAGCTTGGAAGATACCGAGATCTCTTGGTTGTTATGTTGACAAAGAAAGCATACTGCTCAAAATAATATTCCTCTATATTTAAAAACTCAAGCTCTGTCACCTCTGCAAATCCCTACTTCCCTCTGCGAAGGGCCTATCTATTTAGTTTTATTGATGAGTCATCATCCTCTTATAAAAAGCACCAGTTAGAGAGCAGTGCTGTCATTTGTATGCATTGTTATTAATTTATATTGAGTATGACTGTGAGTGGGTCTCTTTTACCATGAATTACGATGTCTAGCTAGTCTTTGATCTTTAGGGGTGCTCTACATTTATGTTTCCGGTCTTAGAAAGGGATAGTGAGATACCATTTTGTTCTAACATATCATGATTGTTTTGAGATAGTGTTGTCATCTGAGATTTATTATTATTGCTCACTAGTTGATTATGCCATTGATATGAGTAAATGTGAGACCTAAATGTTATTGTGGATATCGTTAGTTTATCATTTTTGCTGAAAACTTGAATGTCGGCTTTACATATTTTCAGCAACAAGATCAAACAGAGTTTGTAAAAGTTTTTCTTTATCATTTTAGTTTTTCAACAGAATTTCTTGAGGACAAGCAATGGGTTAAGCTTGAGGAAGTTGATACACATCCATCGTATCTACTTTTACAAACTCTTTTGCCCTTGTTTTGTACTCTAACTTGCATGATTTGAATAGGAACTAACCTGGACCGAGGATGTTTTTTTCAGCAGAATTGCCATGCTGTTATTTTTGTTCTGAAATAGAAGTTCTCGGATGACCTGAAACTTCACGGAGAAAATTTTTGGAATTAATAAAAATATTGGCGAAAGAATCAACTGAAGGGGGCACACACCCTGGCCACAAGAGTGGGGGCGCACCCTCTAACCTTATGGGCCCCCCTGGACCTCCACCGACCTCGACTCCAACTCCATATATTCACGTTTAGGGAGAAAAAAATCAGAGAGAATGATTCATTGCGTTTTACGATACGGAGCCGCCACCAAGCCCTGTTCTTCCTCGGGATGGCCGATCTGGAGTCCGTTTTGGGCTCCAGAGATGGGAAATCGCCGCCATCATCATCAGCCATCCTCCATCACCAATTTCATGATACTCACCGCCATGCATGAGTAATCCCGTCGTAGGCTTGCTGGACAGTGATGGGATTGATGAGATTTGCCATATAATCAAAGTTAGTTTTGTTAGGGTTTGATCCCTAGTATCCACTATGTTCTAAGATTGATGTTGCTATGACTTTGCTATGCCTAATGCTTGTCACTAGGGCCCAAGTGCCATGATTTCAGATCTGAACCTATTATGTTTTCATGAATATATTTGTGTTCTTGATCCGATATTGCAAGTTATAGTCACCTACTATGTGTTATGATCCGGCAACCCTAGAGTGACAATAGTCGGGACACTTCCCGGTGATGACCGTAGTTTGAGGAGTTCATGTATTCACTAAGTGCTAATGCTTTGGTCTGGTACTCTATTAAAAGGAGGCCTTAATATCCCTTAGTTTCCAATAGGACCCCGCTGCCACGGGAGGGTAGGACAAAAGATGTCATGCAAGTTCTTTTCCATAAGCACGTATGACTATATTCGGAATACATGCCTACATTATATTGATGAACTAGAGCTAGTTTTGTGTCACCCTGTTGTATAACCGTTCCATGATGAATGCCATCGGACATAATTCTCCATCATTGATCTATTGCCTGTGAGCTCATTTCGTATTGATCTTTGCTCCGTTACTTTTCAGTTACCACTGGTACGATTCCTACAGAACCGTTACTTTTACTTTTGTCACCATTACTGTTACTTCCATATTACTTTGCTACTAAATAGTTTGCTGCGGATATTACGTCTTTCGGGTGTGGTTGAATTCAGAACTCATATGCTAATACTTGAGAATATTCTTTGGCTCCCGAATCAATAAAATTGGGTTGAACACTCTACCCTCAAAAAATGTTGCGATCCCCTATACTTAGGGGTTATCAGGGGCAGCGATACCTAACGAGAGAGGGGCATATGCATGTTGGAAAGAATGTGTGTGTTCTATAGAGAGGAGTGTCTGAAAGGGAGAGAGAGAGAGAGGGTGTGTGCGTGTCTGTGTGTGTGTTAGAGAGAGAGAGAGGTGTGTGTAACGTCTGGATCGACAAGGTTACGAGGTTGGGGATATGGGAGAGCTATAGTGTGTGCGATGAAGGGACATAGAGACAACATCTATTTGCGTGTGAGGGAGCTAGATAGACCTCGACAGCACGACTGGCTAGGGGGTGGATGGTTGTGTGTCGTAGAAAGAGATAGTATAGAGAGATGAATGTTTTTTTGTTGCAAGGATACCTAACTACATAGATGGGGTTAGCAAGAAGTGTTCAGGAACTTTTCTATAACTAAATCCTTGATATTTTGCTCCCACCTTGATTGGAGGCGAGGTTTCAAGATCATGATCAGCATGACAACCTGGTAAAAGGAACTTATAAAGGAACTATTTTTCCTAGAAGATGTTTCTTACGTTAATAGTAAAATATAACATATCTCTCTGTGTACCTTTGTTTATAAAACCATATGGCTGGATTGCCTTGTTTGTCATAAATCTTTGCCCTTATAAAGGCTTTATAAAGTACGACAAACAATCCTCGGCTACTGGCCGAGAAGATTGAAGATGTCCAGTCAACAATGTTTTGTACAATGCGGATCTGAGCATTCATGATGTAAAGTACTTGGATACATATAATCATTACACATGAATTGTCATTAAAGTCAATTTACTCTAGATATCGATACTTAGGTCAGCCACCATTGCCCAAATTAATGCTCGGGGGCTACTGGGCTCCGTGCTTATCACTTAAAATCCATTAGCAGGTTACATCAATCCCCCGATCTGGTGTTGCCACCCGACTAGTGACTCAGGGGCTATTGCATTGCCTATTCAATGCAGAAGATTCAAAGTGCAAAATAGTTTCCGAGGAGATCACAATCCTTAGGTTGGTCGGCCGCCCCAACCTGAGCCTCAGGAACTATTGTGCACTGCGTGTTTGTTCCTATGTATGCTGCCCAGCTAGGAATCTATCCTCGAGACGATTTCGTGATTCAGCTTGAGTGTTAGGGGCAACTAGGGTCAGCTGTTTCATGTTTTCCTTCAGGTGCATCTCAGATTTTAGGCCGACACACACCTTGAGGGCAACTAGCAATATATCTCGGGAAAGAATAAAATGCACCAATCGAGAAAATATATCCACAAAAGAGTAGCCCAAGACCAAGGTGGTGCATTACCTCGGCCTAAAGCTCGGCTACAAGTGGCTGGCTCCATAGAGGGCATGTAACACCCCGGATGTAACTTACCCAATTTGTACTCCAACTCTTGTCGTTTCCGGCGTTAAGTTATTTTATTTTCTCGGGTTCGGGTTTTTGTCTTCGTGTGTTGTTGTCATGTGCATTGCATTTGCATACGTGTTCATCTCATGCATTCGAGCATTTTCCCCGTTGTCCGTTTTGCATTCCGGCGCTTCGTTCTCCTCCGGTGGTCATTTCTACCTTTCTTTCGTGTGTGGGGATTAAACATTTCCGGATTGGACCGAGACTTGCCATGCGGCCTTGGTTTACTACCGGTAGACCGCCTGTCAAGTTTCGTATCATTTGGACTTCGTTTGATACTCCAACGGTTAATCGAGGGACCAAAAAGGCCTCGTGTGTGTTGCAGCCCAACACCCCTCCAATTTGGCCCAAAACCCACCTAAACCTGCTCCATCATCTAGAGCGTTCGATCACGATCGCGTGGCCGAAAACCGCACCTCATTTGGACTCTCCTAGCTCCCTCCACCTCTATTTAAAGATCACTCCCCGAAATTTTCGGGGTAAACCCTAGATCTCTCCCTCTCCTCGCGATCGGACAAAAATCCCGCCGCCGGACATGTCCATTTCCACCCCGCCACCACCACTTGTTGCCGTCTGATTCGCCCGCCCGGGCGCCCACTCCGCCGCCGCCAGGGCCCGCGGGGCCCGCGTCCGGCCCTCCTGGCCCGAAGAGCCAGCGCCGCCCCGCGCCTCCTCTTCCCCGTCGCCGGTCCCATGCGCCGCCGCCACCATCGTCGCGCCCCTCGCCGGCGTTGACGGCCGCCACCGCCGCTCGCTCCGGCCGCCTCTCCGGCCGCCCCGCGCGCCCGACGCCGCCGCCTTCGCCGACCACCGCGGCGCCATCGTCGCCTGCCGCCCCGCGGCCGGGTCCGCCGCCCCGCCGCCCGGCCTCCTCTCCTCTCCGGCAAGCCGACGGTCTGCCTCCCCGACGAGCTCGCCGGACTTGCCTCGGTCGGCGTGCGCCAGATCCAGATCCGGGCTAACCCTAGGGTTGACCTCGATTTTTTCCTAAGTCCTGAGATTGCAGATCCATGTGCTCATGTTCATAGCATCGTATCTCCTCATCCGTAGCTCCGTTTTGGGCATATAGCATATCAAAATGTTCATATCAGAGAGTACATCATTTCATTCCATTGCATCGTTTTCATTTGAGTTCATCTTGATGCCCGAAATGCTGTTAGAAGAGGGCTACCTGAGATAATTATCAGATCTGCTACTCCATTTGCATATTTGTCATTTTTGCCATGATTATTGTGTGCATGATCTGCCCATGAGCTCTACATATATTTTGTTAAGGATTTTGTCATCTTTCCAGAGGTGCCACCCATGTATTTTTGTGATGTGTGTGGTGACTAGCACAAGCTTGCGAAGTGGGGCACTTGGTAGTGCTGATTTCAGGGACTTAGCAATTTCACTAAGTCCTTGATCTGTTTATTTCATATGGCCATATGTTCTTGTTGTTTCCGAGTGTTCCGTGCCTCTTTTGAGGATGATCAGTAAGGGTGTTATGTTAATATTGTAGTGCTAATGGAGCACGCTAGCTTGAGTCAATCGAGCTCTATTTTTGCTACTTTGTGAATCTGGGCAGATTGTCAACTTGTTTGCAATTTTGCCGATGATGTTGTAGTTGATCCGTGTATGCTATGCTATTGTTCTTGCCATGTCTAGCTTGAATTTTGTGTATTCTTGATGTGCGTATGCTTAGTTTATCATGACTTGCTCCATAGTGAGTGCATCGAGCTCGTAAACATGCCTACTTGGTATCTGTTTTCAGCATGCTCCAGTTTTCACTAAGTCTGTGATCTGATTATGTTTTTTGCCATGTTCACATGCTTGCAGTTGTATTTTCTAATCCCTTTTGGCTTAAGGTTACTAAGGGACTTTTGTTAAGCTCTTTGAGTAGATCCATGCCATGCTTTACTTTCCCATGTTCAGGTCCTGTAGCATGTAGTTTTGTTGCTCCGAAGAGGGCTACCTGATCTGAAATTCCAGACAAGTGTTAATTTCACTAAGTCTGAGATCTGTTTGCCATATGCATTTTTGCCATGCTTGTTTGAACCTGTTAATGGATGAAATTTTGTTAAGCATCTTGAATTAATCCCTGCCATGTGTTTTGTTGTCATGTTTGGGTGCTGTATCATGTTCATCTCATTGCATTTAGATGACCACTTGCTGTGAATCGCAGACCGGTGTCATAATTGAATCGCTTGCCATTTCCAAACCGTAACTCCGATTCCGGTGATCTTTATATCGTTTTCAAGCGATTTCATCTCATCTTTCCAGTGGCACACCTGGATTTCCAGGTTGAGGCCAGGATCTTGCATTTCCTGTCAAATCTTGCATATGCATCCCGCATCGCATCCCGCATAGCATACCATCCTTGCATCACATTGTTCAATCATTGCACGTGGTTGATTGTGTCCTTGTTGCTTGTTTGTCTTGTTTGGGTAGAGCCGGGAGACGAGTTCGCTAACGAGAAGCCCGTTGAGTTTGCTTTCGAGGATCCAGTCAACTCTGACAACTGTGCAGGCAAGATGATCATACCCTCGAAATCACTACTATCTTTGCTATGCTAGATTTGCTCGCTCTTTTGCTATGCCAATGCTACGATGCCTACCACTTGATTTCAAGCCTCCCAAATTGCCATGTCAAACCTCTAACCCACCTTGTCCTAGCAAACCGTTGATTGGCTATGTTACTGCTTTGCTCAGCCCCTCTTATAGCGTTGCTAGTTGAAGGTGAAGATTGGAGGCCGTTCCTTGTTGGAACCTTTATTTACTTGTTGGGATATCATTATATTATCTTGTTATATTAGTGCATCTATATACTTGGTAAAGGGTGGAAGGCTCGGCCTCTCGCCTAGTGTTTTGTTCCACTCTTGCCGCCCTAGTTTACGTCATATCGGTGTTATGTTCCCGGATTTTGCGTTCCTTACGCGGTTGGGTTATAATGGGAACCCCTTGATAGTTCGCCTTGATTAAAGCTTTTCCAACAATGCCCAACCTTGGTTTTACCATCTGCCACCTAGCCTCTTTTTCCCTTGGGTTTCTGGAGCCCGAGGGTCATCTTATTTAAACCCCCCCGGGCTAGTGCTCCTTTGAGTGTTGGTCCACCTGTCAGCTGCCGGTGGCCACCAGGGGCAACTATGGGCTAGCCTACCCGTACCTAAGACAATCTGAGTGTGCCCTGAGAAAGAGATATGTGCAGCTCCTATCGGGATTTGTCTGCACATTCGGGCGGTGTTGTTGGTCTTGTTTTAACCTGTCGAAGTGTCTTGAAGAACCGAGATACCTAGTCTGATCGGAACGTCTTGGGAGGAGGTCTATTCCTTCGTTGACCATGAGAGCTTGTCATGGGCTAAGTTGGGACTCCCCTGCGGGGATTTGAACTTTCGAAAGCCGTGCCCGCGGTTATGGGCAGATGGGTATTTGTTAATGTCCGGTTGTAGATAACTTGAACCTTAACTTAATTAAAATGAATCAACTGAGTGTGTTACCGTGATGGCCTCTTCTCGGTGGAGTCCGGGAAGTGGACACGGTGTTGGAGTAATGCTTGTGCAGGTTGCTCTCTAGTTTCTCGCTCGTGCTTTGCCTCCTCTTCTCGCTCTCTTTTGCGAACAGGTTAGCCACCATATATGCTAGTCGCTTGCTGCAGCTCCACTTATATTTACCTTGCCTTACCCATAAGCTTAAATAGTCTTGATCGTGAGGGTGCGAGATTGCTGAGTCCCTGTGGCTCACAGTTTACTATTACACCAGATGCAGGGCCTGATGATTCCGCTCCAGGTGACGCGCTCGAGCTCAATTGGGAGTTCGACGAGGACTCTCCGCGTTATTATGTTTCCTTTCCTGATGATCAGTAGTGGTTCCCAGTTGGGGGTGATCGGGACCGTGTCGCATGTTGGGTTATCTTTTATTTTGGCGCCGTAGTCGGGCCATGAGTGTTTGGATGATGTAATGTTATTTATGTACCTTGATTGACGTGGCGAGTGTAAGCCAACTATGTTATCTCCCCTTTATTATTACATTACATGGGATGTGTAAAGATTACCTTACTTGCGACATATGCCTTCAATGCGATTATGTCTCTAAGTCGTGCCTCGACACGTGGGAGCTACAGTCGCATCGAGGGTGTTACAAGTTGGTAATCAGAGCCTTCCCCGACCTTAGGAGCCCCATTGCTTGATCATTTTTAGCGGCCGAGTTGTGTCTAGAAAAATGTTTTGAGTCATTTAGGAATTATATATCAGAGAGTTTAGGAATTCTTTTTACTTCCCAGTCTCCTCATCGCTCTGGTAAGGCATCCTGACGTAGAGTTTTGACTCTTCTCTTCTCAAATTTCACAAAAAAAATTAGGATCACGCGGGTATCTTGGAATTGTTCCGATGGTTTTATGGCGAGAACATTGTCTTGGTGCCTCCTGTCAGGGGTTTTGTGGAAGTGTCCCGGGGAGTTGAGCTCTGAGGTGTTGTCATCATAATTTTATCGTTGCAGTTCTGGAATACCTGAGTTTAGTACGCCGACATCGAAAATCTCTTTTATGCAGTTCGTTGGTGAGATAACCTCGACGCCACCCAGTACTGGGGCGGGAGTTCGGGAGTATCGCCATAACTTGTATAACGGATGCTTTTCGAAGGTTGAGGTAGATGGTTTCCGAAGTTTTTCTTGGTTATGTGTTGAAGGATGGATACAGCTGGATGTAGGATTTGCTAGAATTGGGTGAGATATTATGCTTCCCCTGTATCCCCAACACCTGATTGCATAACCGAAAAGGTTCAGGAGTTTCATAGGTGGGAATTCTCGTAGCTCTAGTTCTTCTTCCACGGATATTGGTTTGAGATTGGGATTTCTTACTGATTATTCGTTCTTGATCCGTACCTTGTTGATTTATTTCTCTACCTTAATTCTACGTGGCTTCTCAATTTATGGATATGTGACCATTTCAAGAGGAATGCATTCGTTCATTTTGTTCGGATGTGAAGACTATATGTTGCAATTTTCATTCCGTTGGATTCAGCTTCAATATTTGTCTATCAATGTGCTAATGGATGTCAACCTCTTCAGGATGGCTCCTCCAACGCGCACGACTCTGAATCCTGATCCGCCACCACCTCCACCTCCTCCGGAGGCATGGCAAGCTGTGATGGCCGCAACCAATGAAAACACACAGTTGATCATGCAAATTCTTCAAGAATGCAATCAAGGCAACCAAGGGAACCAAGGCAACAATCAGAATCACTCTGCTACACTCAACCAGTTCCTTGCTAACGGGCCAAAGACTTTCAGCAATTGTGTTGAGGCAACCGATGCTGACGATTGGCTTGTGGATCTGTGCAAGCATTTCGAGTGCAGTAACGTCAGGCCCGAGGACTTTGTCAAGTTCGCTTCCTTCCAACTCAAAGATCAAGCTGCAGAATGGTTCCAGCAGTACAAGGACTCCAGAGGTGGACGTGTTATCACTTGGGATGAATTCCGTCAAGATTTTAGAGCTCACCATATCCCTCAGAGCGTGGTTGAAAGCAAGCGTGAGGAATTCCACCATCTGAAGCAAGGCTCTTTGTCTGTCTATGACTACAACAAGTTGTTTCAGAAGCTTGCCCGCTTTGCCAAGCAGGACGTCCATGATGAGAAGAGCATGATATACCAGTTCAGAGGTGGTCTCAGAGAAGAAATTCAGCTAGCTCTTGTTCTCTTTGAGCCCTTGAGGTATGATGAGTTCTACAACATGGCACTGAAGCAAGAGGCTGCTCAGTTGAGGTGTGATGCTTCCAAGAAGCGAGTCAGAGATGTTACTCCTTCTTCCTCTACTCAAGTCGCCAAGCAGCAGATTCCTCCTCCTCCGTTCCGTCAGCCGTATCAGCAGAAGAGCAAAGGTGGCAGTGGATCTTCCCCCCCCCCCAACCCCGGCTTTCAGAACAAGACTTCGTCTCAAGCTCCAAGATCGAGTGCTCCGTATCACCGTACGCTTTCAGAGGTCACGTGCAACAAGTGCCAACAGAAGGGTCACTATGCCAACAAGTGCTTCAACCAGAGGCGTCTTCCTCCTCCTCCTCCTGTCAGATCGGCAAGTCTAGCTGTGGTCAAGCATAACCCCAAGCATGCCAAGGTCAACTTGATGAACGTAGCTCAGGCAGAGGATTCGTCAGATGTCATCATGGGTAACCTTCCTGTTAATGATATTCCTGCAAAAGTTCTTTTTGACACGGGTGCATCGCATTGTTTCATCTCAAGACCGTTTTCATCTAAGCATGGTTTGGCTATGCAAATTTTGCCTAGTCCATTAGCGGTTGTCTCTCCCGGTAGGCGCATGCATGCTAACTCCATTGCTCCGGATGTTACTATCAACTTGGGTGACTACAAGTTTCTATCTTCTCCTACGGTTCTTGGTGACTCGGATATTGATCTTATTCTCGGAATGGATTGGCTTTCTAAGCACAAGGCGCATCTTGATTGTGCTGCCAGGCAGATTCAATTGACTCATTCGTCTGAGGATGTAATTGTCTTTGCCGCTCGGGATAATACCATCCGTCTGTTTTCTCTCAATGAGAAGGGTGAACTGGATGCTATCTCGCAGATTCCGGTCGTTTGCGAATATCAAGACGTCTTTCCAGAAGAGCTTCCAGGAATGCCTCCGCACCGGCCAGTTGAATTCGTTATTGATCTTGAGACCGGCACGGAACCTGTGTGCAAGCGTCCTTACAAGCTCGGACCTGAAGAGCTGAAGGAGCTGAAGAAGCAACTCGATATTCAAGAGAAAATGGGTCTCATCCGGCCTAGTTCTTCTCCGTGGGGTTGTGGTGTTCTTTTTGTGAAGAAGAAGGATGGAACAGACCGACTTTGTGTTGATTACCGTCCATTGAACAAGAAGACCATCAAGAACAAATACCCACTGCCCAACATCAATGAGTTGTTCGAACAACTCAAAGGTGCCCAAGTATTCTCCAAGCTTGATCTCCGTATGGGTTATCATCAGATTCGAATCCGTGAGCAAGATATTCCCAAGACGGCTTTCAGGACAAGCTATGGTTCATATGAATACACTGTCATGTCTTTTGGCCTCGTCAACGCTCCTCCGACTTTCTCTCGCATGATGAACTTCATATTCAACGCCTACACCAATGACTTTGTTTTGGTCTATCTCGACAACATTCTGGTTTTCTCGAAGAACAAGGAAGATCATGCCAAGCACTTTCGTTTGGTACTAGATAAGCTCAGGGAACATCAGTTCTACGGCAAGTTCTCCAAGTGTGAATTTTGGCTCGATGAGGCTCTTTATCTTGGCCATATCATCTTTGCCAAGGGCATTGCCGTGAATCCTGAGAAGGTGTCTGCAATTGTGAATTGGGAACCTCCTCAGAACGTGAAGCAACTCCGTAGCTTCCTCGGTCTCGCAAGCTACTGTCGAAGATTCGTTGAAAACTTCTCCAAGATCGTGAAGCCTCTCTAAAATCTTCTCCAGAAGCACGTCAAGTACGTTTGGTCTCCGGAGTGTGACATTGCTTTCAACACTTTGGAAGAGAAATTGATCACTGCTCCAGTTCTGACTCCGCCTGATGAATCCAAGCCGTACGAGGTCTTTTGTGATGCCTCTCTCCAAGGTCTTGGCGCAGTGTTGATGCCAGAGAAGAAAGTTGTTGCTTATACCTCTCGCCAATTGAAGCCCAATGAGAAGAACTACCCCACTCATGATCTCGAGTTGGCGGCAGTTGTGCATGCTCTTTTGACTTGGAGACATCTCTTATTGGGAAGAAAAGTGGACATTTTCCCTAATCACAAGAGTCTCAAGTATATCTTCACTCAGCCTAATCTCAACCTCAGGCAAACTCGATGGGTCGAAATGATTCAAGAGTATAATCCGAGTATCGAGTATACTCCAGGCAAGGCTAATGTGGTTGCTGACGCATTGAGCGGAAAGGCTTATTGCAACAGTCTTATTCTCAAGTCTTATAAACCCGAGCTTTGTGAAGCTTTCCGCAAATGTAACATCCCAAATTTTCAATTTGGAATGTTATACATTAGATCATCATGCATATCATATTTTATTTTGCCTTTGGTTTTGATCCTAGAAAATCCTAAGCAACTCAAGGACCCACGGAGAGAGTTGGGGATTTCGTTATTTACATATTTGAGTTTCTCAAATTGTGTAAACAGGATCATTTGATTTTATTTATTTTTTCATCAATTATTTCTATTACAAAAATATGAGAGAGGGAATAAAATGACTTTCCCAAAATATAGAAATATTGAGGATTTAATAAAAAAAATCAAATAAGATTTATTTCGGAGAATTTCGGTGTTTTTAATTGAATTTAGAAAAAATGCGCGTTTTTCAAAGTTGTCGTTTGGGCCCAGATAAATGTTCACTTTATCGGGCTTGATTTTAGGAACCTGGAAAAATTTATTTCGTGATTTTTGGAGTCCGTTTAGTATTTCTTTTTATTTTTCTTCCGAGCGGAATTAAAAAAACGCGTAACCGACTACGGGCCGTACTCGGCCAGGACTCCCCTGGCCGCGGCCTTTATATAGCGCCTGAGGCCCGGCCGAGAGCCAGCCCACCACCACCGAAACCCTAGCCGCCGCCGCCTCTAGCCGCCGCCGCCGCCCGCCGGAGCCGCGCGCCTTTCGAGGTTCGCCGCCGCCTCGTTTTCCTTGCTGTTTTTTTTAAAAGAAAAAAAATTCAGTTCGTCGTTTTTTTTCTTTTTTGTCGGATTTTTCGCGGTTATTTTCTGATCGCGATTTCTGATCCGATTTTCGTTTTAGTATAACTTTTCGCTCGTTTATCGGAATCAGGCGATTCAAGCGCCTGGAGTTTCGTCTCGAAACCCTATTTCCGAATAATCAACTTAAACAAGTTTTTGCTACTATAAAATTTGCCCTAGATCTAGATTACTAGAACGAAGTTGTTTTCTTTCCCCGTTTGATTTCTTTTGCTTCGTTCGATTTGATTCTTTTTGCCAACCGGAGTTCTTAAGTTGAACTTTCTGGTTAGATCTTCTATTTGAGTTTTATCTGTGCATTAGATGAGTACTTATTGTATGCTTGTTGTTTGTCTGCGATAGAATACCCGGAGTGCGCCGCCTGTTACGTTGAATCTCTAGGTTTCGCGGATCATCAGCAAGGCAAGTAACACTTTGATCATACCTTTTCTAAAACCCAGTTTTATTGCATTAGATCAATCCTCACACATTGCATGATTAGGATCTAATTAAATTGTGGGATGGGAAGTAGATGAGGTAGTACCTATTACCTGTTTATTATCAAACCTTTGGGAGTTACTTCTATGTTTGCTTATTATGCCATGCTATGCTAGTAGACGTGGATTGGGTGAGTGATATCCATGACAGATGTGAGATTGATAATTAAGGGTTTATCTAAGGTGGCAACCTAACACACATTTGGGTGGATTGAGGTACCTGGGGTTTCCAGGACTTGCCTGTTTTTATTTGGACCGCCACCCAGGCCCAAAGGGATCATGAGATTATTCATGCTAGAAACTTCCGTGTGCAGCCACAAGCCATGATGGGCTCTGGCATAGTTGACTAAGTTGTGCGAACTCTTACAGGGTAGACTAGCAGATGTGGGGGAAATTAGGTGTACCGGTCTATCCGTTGTAAGGTGCTAGCGCTTTTGAAAGACTGTGTCTCGGTCATCCGTCTTCTCAAACACCCTGTAGTGCGAGAAACAAAACGGAGGCGATCGAGTCTTGTGGGGAAAAGTGCGCAAACCTCTGCAGAGTGTAACAAACTAATCATGGTTAGCCGTGTCCCCGGTTATGGACATCTTGAGTATCTAGTACCTGGATTATCATGTGAATCTCAACATGTTACTCTAAATTAATTTTGATGGGTTTTAATTATGTTAATTAATTGGTATTGAGAATGCTGTCAACCATTCTTAATGTTTAACAACCACCATGATAGTAATTAATCTTATTCCTTTGAAGTAGGGAAAAATTGGCTTTACGCAAAAACTGTAACCATAGAGCTTTCCACCAGCCAAATATGCATATAGTATAGTTGTTGCATTCCATTACTCTCTATGTGTTACCTTGCCAGCATATTCCATGTGCTGACCCGTTTTCGGGCTGCAAGTTAATGTTGCAGACTTTTCAGACGATGATTAAGGAGTTTTTAGGTCGTGGTTCTATAGTCAGTGATGCTGTTGGAGTTGATGGACTCACTTATCTTCCAAGCCTTCTGCTATTAACGTCACTAGATGGCCTTAAGCCATATTTATTGTAATAAGTTCTCTTTTGAGACACTCGATGTAATAAGTGTGTGATTGCTACTCTGCTATAAATCCTCCAAGTATTGTGTGGTGGCAGCATTACTGATCCAGGGATGACACCGGAGCATAGAGATCAGACTATTTGAGGTCTGATCGCTACAGAGATGGTATCAGAGCACACGCTGACTGTAGGACACGACCACTAAGCTAAAGACCTAGATCACTACTCACTCTCTTCTCTTCTGACTTCTCATCTTTTCTACTCTTTAGGATGGCGGATGCAAGGAACAAGTTCACACAACCAGATGAAGATACACCCTTTGGACGCCACTTGAAGGAAGTCACTAGATACCTGAACATAGGAGTACCAAGCTTCACGGGAACCTACAACGCCACTTTACCTGAAGAAGAGCGCTGGATCATTCAAGTTCAAGTTCCAGGAAGGACGTTCATGCCAGTCACTGAGCCCATAGAGTTTTCTTTTGATGCACCAACTTGGAGTCTAGGAAAGAGTATGGCAGCTCACATCGCCATGGGACGCATTGGAGAAGTCTACCGCAAGGATCTTAAGGATACTATCTACCAGATTTGTGGGCGCCGAGATGAACACTGGGAGATGATCAGCACCAAGAAAGATAGATCAATTGCAGCTTTTATCCAGGAGTTAAACCAGCACATTCGACGATAGGAGAATCAGATGTGCGCCGACATGATAGATCTGAAGAAGGCTAAGACTAGAATCAAGGAACTAGAGGAAGAACTCAAGGCTACACGTGAAGATTATGAAGAAGAAATTGAAGTATTGGTGGAGAAGAATGACGATCTAATCAAGAAGATTGGAATATTTATGGGAGGCCTGACACCAGTAGATGAAGACGAAGAACCCAAGGAGATTAGTCCAGACGACTACATCATCATCGACAGCACCGACTCGGAGCAAGATAGTAGCGATGATGACTATGTGGATGAAGCAGGAGCCGATATCATGGAGTCTAAAACCGTAGAATATTTCTAGTAGACCACCTCATCAGTAGTAGTAGTCCACCATGTAAATATAGTAGTCCGAGCACTGTTGCGATAGCTAGATCGATTATATGCCTTGTTTGATTGATTGAAGTGAATTGTGTGCTTTTGCCTCATGTGCATATGGGTAGTGTTTTCTCTTTAGACCACCTCTATTCTTATATCTCATCTTTTCTAAACCCTCAGATGCCTCCGAGATGTGACCCCGGATTTGCCTTTCCGCCGGAGCTCACCCAGTTGATCCAATAGCAGAACACCTTGATGTAGTTGCTAGTTCAGAATCAGAATCAGGGGAACAACAACAACAACCCACCACCACCATCACCAGTTGACCACTTAGCCCGTTTTCTTAGGCTAAATCCGCCGGTGTTTTCCAGTAGCACCGAGCCGATAGTAGCAGATGATTGGCTCCGCAAGATAGCTAGGGAGTTGACCACAGCAGGATAAACAGATGCGGAGAAGGTGAAGTTTGCCGCACATCAGTTGGAAGGACCCGCAGCATCTTGGTGGGAAAATTTCACAGCCACCTTCCCAGTCGACACTGTCACATGGGACCAGTTTCAGCAGGCTTTTCGTACTGCCCATGTTTCAGCAGGAGCAATGGCCATGAAGAAGCGTGAGTTTCGTAACTTGCGCCAAGGAGGACGGACAGTTGGCCAGTATATGGAGGAGTTTAGCAAGCTAGCACGTTATGCCCCAGATGACGTTGCTACAGATGCAGCTAAGCAGGAGAAATTCCTGGAAGGACTGAATGATGAGTTGAGTATGCAGTTGATGGTAGCCACCTTCAACAACTACCAGGAGTTGGTAGACCGTGCTCTTATGATTGAAGGGAAGCAGCAGCAAATTGAGAACCACAAGAGGAAGTATGGACAAGGAAAGTGTAATTCAGGAGCTCAGCAGAAGCCTCGTTTTACCCCTAGACCGGGAGGACATTTTCAGCATACCCATGGAGTAGGTAGCTCGCACAATCACAATGGCACCAAGAATGGTAATGGGAATGGAGGAAGCAATGGCCATAACCGCAGCACCCCATCAACCCCAGTCAAGAAGGACTTGAGCCACGTCACTTGCTATAAGTGTTCGAAGCCAGGACATTGTGCGAATGACTGTCCGGAAGGACAAAATGGCAATGGAAGCTCTGGGAAGAAGCCGAACCCTTTCAACAGGGGACAGGTGAACCACGTTAATGTGGAGGAGGTTGAAGCTCAGCCCGATGCAGTAATAGGTAAGTTTTTGGTTAAGTCATTTACTGCACTCGTTCTTTTTGATACTGGTGCATCGCATTCATACATATCAAGGGGATTTCTGGAAAAGTATAGCTTGCCCACTAGGATTCTTAAAACACCTATGCTAGTAAGCTCACCAGGAGCGGAGTACATGGCCAGTCAAGGATGTTTTCAAGTGCCATTAAGCATAGGAAGGCATGTTTTCCCAACGGATTTAATTATTTTGGAATCCCAAGGTCTGGATGTGATTCTTGGTATGGATTGGCTGTCGATGTATGGGGGAAACATCAATTGCGCCAGTAAGACAATTTTGCTCACAACGCCAGAAGGAAGAAGGATCAAGTATGTATCCCGACATGCGCCAAACAGGACACAAGTAAATTCCTTATCAGGAGTGGTGCAGGAGGAAGTACCAGTGGTAAAGGATTTTCCTGATGTATTTCCCGAAGAGTTGCCAGGCATGCCACTGGATAGAGACATTGAGTTTTTGATTGAGCTTTTGCCAGGCACTGGGCCAATATCGAAGAGACCATATAGGATGCCAGCAAAAGATTTGGTGGAAATTAAGAAGCAGATTAAGGAGTTACTGGATAAGGGATATATTCACCCAAGTTCTTTGCCTTGGGGATCACCAGTACTTCTAGTGGAGAAGAAGGATGGATCGTTAAGGATGGTTGTTGACTATCGAGGATTGAACAAAGTAACAATCAAGAACAAGTACCCGCTATCAATGATCAATGATCTGTTTTATCGATTGCAAGGAGCTAAAGTGTTTTCCAAGATCGATTTGCGATCAGGGTACCATCAGTTGAAGATTCGAGAACAGGATATCCTGAAGACAGCATTCACCACAAGATATGGACTATATGAGTATACCGTTATGTCATTTGGACTGACTAACGCACCTGCCTATTTTATGAACATGATGAACAAAGTGTTTATGGAGTTTTTGGATAAGTTCGTCGTAGTGTTCATTGATGATATCCTGGTTTATTCAAAGAATGAAGAGGAACATAAGGAACATTTGCGTTTGGTACTTGGAAAGCTCAGAGAACATCAATTATATGCCAAGTTCAGCAAATGTGAGTTTTGGTTGAAGGAAGTAGGATTCCTCGGACACGTTATATCTGGAGAAGGTATAGCAGTAGATCCCGCTAAAGTTGAAACTGTGACCAAGTGGGAAGCACCAACAACAGTTGGAGAGATCCGGAGTTTTCTTGGACTCGCAGGATACTACCGGAGGTTTATTGAGAATTTCTCAAAGATTGCAAAACCTATGATGGAGTTGCTGAAGAAGGATACTAAGTTCAAATGGACTGAGGAGTGTGAGGCAAGTTTTCAGGAATTGAAGAAACGTTTGGTTACCTCACCAGTGTTGATTTTGCCAGATCAAACCAAGGATTATGAGGTGTATTGCGACGCTTCACGTCGAGGACTTGGAGCAGTGCTTATGCAGGAAGGAAGAGTTGTTTCGTATGCTTCACGACAACTGAAGCCTCACGAATTGAATTATGCCACACATGATTTGGAGTTAGCAGCCGTAGTGCATGCATTGAAGACATGGAGACATTTCCTCATTGGAAATCATTGTGAGGTGTACACGGATCATAAGAGTTTGAAGTACATTTTCACGCAGAAGGAGTTGGACCTCAGACAAAGGAGATGGTTGGAGCTTATCAAGGATTATGATATGAAATTGCATTATCATCCCGGAAAAGCTAATGTAGTAGCTGATGCATTAAGCCGCAAGAGTCATGTCAATATGTTAATGACGGGAGAAATACCCAAGGAGTTAGCAGAAAATTTTAGTGAACTATGTTTGGAAATAGTTCCGAGAGGCTATGTAGCAACGTTGGAAATTCAGTCAACTTTGATGGATAGAATCAGAGAAGCTCAGAAAACTGACAAAGAGATTGCCGCTATAAAGGAGAAACTGAGCAAAGGAAAAGCTAAAGGATTTCGTGAGGATGAGCACGACACCCTATGGTTTGAGGACCATGTTTACGTGCCCAATAACCTAGAAATCAGGAAGTTGATTCTGCAAGAGGCACATGATTCACCGTATTCGATTCACCCAGGAAATACCAAGATGTATTTGGATTTGAAGGATATTTTCTAGTGGACTGGAATGAACAAGGATATAGCGGAGTATGTAGCAGTTTGTGACGTATGTCAGCGAGTAAAGGCAGAGCATCAGAAGCCAGCAGGATTGTTGCACCATTGCCGATACCCAAATGGAAGTGGGATAAGCTAGGAATGGATTTTATCACGGGATTACCAAGGACTCGTTCATGCTATGACTTGATTTGGGTTGTAGTCGATCGATTGACGAAGGTAGCTCATTTCATCCCAGTAAAGACCACTTACACCAGTGCTAAGTTGGCAAAGATATACATTACCAGGATCGTATGTTTGCATGGAGTTCCGAGGAGCATCGTATCAAATAGAGGAACCCAGTTTACCTCAAAGTTCTGGAAGCAGTTGCATGAGACTTTGGGTACTAGGTTAGAATTTAGTACAGCTTTTCACCCGCAGACAGATGGACAGACCGAGAGAGTCAATCAGATTTTGGAGGATATGTTAAGAGCTTGTGCGCTAGATTATGGATCTAGTTGGGACGATAATTTGCCATATGCAGAGTTCTCTTACAATAATAGCTATCAGACCAGTTTGAAGATGACACCTTTTGAAGCTTTGTACGGAAGGAGGTGCAGGACACCGTTGTCATGGGACGAAGTTGGAGACCGCCAGTTGTTTGGACCAGATCTGATTAAGGAGTCTGAATAGAAGGTGAAGTTGATTCGCGATAGGCTCAAGGTAGCCCAGTCCAGGCAGAAGAGCTACGCAGATTCTAAACGCAAGGAGACAGTTTACGAAGTTGGAGACAGAGTTTATCTTCGAGTATCCCCACTTCGAGGGATTAAGCGGTTTTGGAGTTAAGGGGAAGTTAGCGCCACGATTTGTAGGACCATATCGAGTCTTGGAGCGTATGGGAGAAGTGGCCTACAAGTTGGAATTGCCAGAAGGATTGGCAGGAGTGCATGATGTGTTCCACGTTTCTCAGTTGAAGAAGTGTCACGCGGAGATGACTGACATAACTTTGAGAGACACAGTGCCATTGGAAGCAATTCAGTTGGATAACAATTTGACCTATGAGGAGAAACCGGTCAAGATCCTCGAGTTTGCCAGTCAAGTTACTCGCAGCAAGGTTATCAAGTTTTGCAAAGTTCAGTGGAGCCACCACACAGAGGATGAAGCCACCTGGGAGCGAGAGGAAGATTTGCTCAAAGACCACCCTCACCTATTTTCTAGCCAACCCGAATCTCGAGGGCGAGATTCATCTTAAGGGGGGTAGGTTTGTAACATCCCAAATTTTCAATTTGGAATGTTATACATTAGATCATCATGCATATCATATTTTATTTTGCCTTTGGTTTTGATCCTAGAAAATCCTAAGCAACTCAAGGACCCACGGAGAGAGTTGGGGATTTCATTATTTACATATTTGAGTTTCTCAAATTATGTAAACAGGATCATTTGATTTTATTTATTTTTTCATCAATTATTTCTATTACAAAAATATGAGAGAGGGAATAAAACGACTTTCCCAAAATATAGAAATATTGAGGATTTAATAAAAAACTAAAATAAGATTTATTTCGGAGTTTTTCGGTATTTTTAATTGAATTTAGGAAAAATGCGCGTTTTTCAAAGTTGTAGTTTGGGCCCAGATAAATGTTCACTTTATCAGGCTTGATTTTAGGAACCCCGCAAAATTTATTTCATGATTTTTGGAGTCCGTTTAGTATTTCTTTTTATTTTTGGAGTCCGTTTAGTATTTCTTTTTGGAGTCCGTTTAGAGCGGAATTAAAAAAACGCGTAACCGACTACAGGCCGTACTCGGCCAGGACTCCCCTGGCCGGGGCCTTTATATAGCGCCCGAGGCCCGGCCGAGAGCCAGCCCACCGCCACCGAAACCCTAGCCGCCGCCGCCTCTAGCCGCCGCCGCCACCGCCGCCGCCGCGCGCGTTTTGCGGTTCGCCGCCGCCTCGTTTTCCGTGATGTTTTTTTAAAAAAAAAGGAAAAAAAATTCTGTTCGTCGTTTTTTTCTTTTTCGTCGGATTTTTCGCGGTTATTTTCTGATCGCGATTTCTGATCCAATTTTCGTTTTAGTATAACTTTTCGCTCGTTTATCGGAATCAGACGATTCAAGCGCCTGGAGTTTCGTCTCGAAACCCTCTTTCCGAATAATCAACTTAAACAAGTTTTTGCTACTGTAAAAGTTGCCCTAAATCCAGATTACTAGAACGAAGTTGTTTTCTTTCACCGTTTGATTTCTTTTGCTTCGTTCGATTTGATTCTTTTTGCCAACCGGAGTTCTTAAGTTGAACTTTCTGGTTAGATCTTCTATTTGAGTTTTACCTGTGCATTAGATGAGTACTTATTGTATGCTTGTTGTTTGTCTGTGATAGAATACCTGGAGTGCGCCGCTTGTTACGTTGAATCTCTAGGTTTCGCGGATCATCAGCAAGGCAAGTAACACTTTGATCATACCTTTTCTACAACCCAGTTTTATTGCATTAGATCAATCCTCACACATTGCATGATTAGGATCTAATTAAATTGTGGGATGGGAAGTAGATGAGGTAGTACCTATTACCTGTTTATTATCAAACCTTTGGGAGTTACTTCTACGTTTGCTTATTATGCCATGCTGTGCTAGTAGACGTGGATTGGGTGAGTGATATCCATGACAGATGTGAGATTGATAATTAAGGGTTTATCTAAGGTGGCAACCTAACACACATCTGGGTGGATTGAGGCACCTGGGGTTTCCAGGACTTGCCTGTTTTTATTTCGACCGCCACCCAGGCCTAAAGGGATCATGAGATTATTCATGCTAGAAACTTCCGTGTGCAGCCACAAGCCATTATGGGCTCTCGCATAGTTGACTAAGTTGTGCGAACTCTTACAGGGTAGACTAGCAGATGTAGGGGAAAGTAGGTGTACCGATCTATCCGTCGTAAGGTGCTAGCGCTTCTGAAAGACTGTGTCTCGGTCATCCGTCTTCTCAAACACCCTGTAGTGCGAGAAACCAAACGGAGGCGATCGAGTCTTGTGGGGAAAAGTGCGCAAACCTCTGCAGAGTGTAACAAACTAATCATGGTTAGCCGTGTCCCCGGTTATGGACATCTTGAGTATCTAGTACCTGGATTATCATGCGAATCTCAACATGTTACTCTAAATTAATTTTGATGGGTTTTAATGATGTTACTTAATTGGGATTGAGAATGCTGTCAACCATTCTCAATGTTTAACAACCACCATGGTAGTAATTAATCTTATTCCTTTGAAGTAGGGAAAAATTGGCTTTACGCAAAAACTGTAACCATAGAGCTTTCCACCAGCCAAATATGCATATAGTATAGTTGTTGCATTCCATTACTCTCTATGTGTTACCTTGCCAGCATATTCCATGTGCTGACCCGTTTTCGGGCTGCAACGTTAATGTTGCAGACTTTTCAGATGACGATTAAGGAGTTTTTAGGTCGTGGTTCTATACTCAGTGATGCCGTTGGAGTTGATGGACTCACTTATCTTCCAAGCCTTCCGCTGTTAACGTCACTAGATGGCCTTAAGCCATATTTATTGTAATAAGTTCTCTTTTGAGACACTCGATGTAATAAGTGTGTGATTGCTACTCTGCTATAAATCCTCCGAGTATTGTGTGGTGTCAGCATTGCTGATCCAGGGATGACACCGGAGCACAGAGATCAGACTGTTTGAGGTCTGGTCACTACAACAAACTTAATCTGCAAGTTGTTCCTCAAGGTTTCCTCGCCAACCTTCAAGTCTCTCCTACCTTAGAAGATCAGATTCGCCAAGCCCAGCTTCTTGATGCTATGGTGAAAAAGGTGAAGATTGGGATTGCCAAGAGTCAACCCAAGTACAAGTGCTACCGTCTTGATGACAAGGACACTCTCTTCTTCGAGGATCGTATTGTTGTGCCCAAAGGTGAACTCCATAAAGTGATCATGAACGAGGCTCACAATTCTCTCCTCTCCATCCACCCTGGGAGCATGAAGATGTATCAGGATCTTAAGCAGGCTTATTGGTGGACTCGAATGAAGCGCAGGATTGCTCAATTCGTGAATGAATGTGATGTCTGCAGAAGAGTGAAGGCAGAACACCAAAGGCCAGCTGGTCTCCTCCAACCTCTTGCCATTCCAGAATGAAAGTTTGACCACATTGAAATGGACTTCATGACTGGGTTTCCAAAGTCCAAGCGTGGCAAGATGCAATATTCATTGTCATCGACAAACTCACCAAAGTGGCTCATTTTCTGCCTATCAAAGAGTCGATCACTGCAGCTCAATTGGCGGAACTCTATACCTCTCGAATTGTCTCTTTGCACGGTATTCCACAAGTGATATCTTCAGACCGTGGCAGCATCTTTACCTCCAAGTTTTGGGATTCTTTTCAGAAGGCCATGGGCACCAACATCCACTTCAGCATAGCTTTCCATCCTCAAACTAGCGGTCAAGTCGAGCGGGTCAACCAGATTCTTGAAGATATGCTCAGGGCTTGTGTGATCTCCTTCGGCATGAACTGGGAGGATTGTCTTCCTTATCCTGAATTCTCCTACAACAACAGTTTCCAAGCAAGTTCGGGCAAGGCCCCTTTTGAAATTCTGTATGGCAGGAAGTGCCGTACCCCTCTCAACTGGTCTGAAACCGGTGAACGTCAGCTTTTGGGTAATGACTTAATCACAGAGGCAGAGGAAATGTGCAAAGTCATTCGTGATAACCTCAAAGCAGCCCAATCCCGTTAGAAGAGCCACTATGATAGTAAGCACCGTGATTTGGCTTTCGAGATCGGAGATCATGTGTACCTCCGTGTCTCTCCTATGAAAGGTACTCGTCGCTTCGGTATCAAAGGGAAGCTTGCCCTAGATATGTGGGACCTTTCAAGATTGTCAGCAAGAGAGGCGATCTCGCCTATCAACTCGAGCTTCCTTCAAACTTTGCAAATGTTCATGATGTGTTCCATGTCTCTCAGCTCCGAAAGTGCTTCAAGACTCCTGACTGCACCGTCAACTTCGAGGACATTGAGCTCCAAGAAGATCTTTCCTATCGTGAGCACCCCGTTGCTATTCTTGAAGAGACAGAACGCAAGACTCGCAATAAGTCAATGAAATTCCTCAAAGTCAAGTGGTCACATCAATCCGACCGTGAAGCTACCTGGGAACGCGAGGATCACCTCCGTTCTGAGTACCCGGCGTTCTTTCAGTCCTAGATCTCGGGACGAGATCCTTTCGTAGTGGTGGAGTGTTGTAACACCCTGGATGTAACTTACCCAATTTGTACTCCAACTCTTGCCGTTTCCGGCATTAAGTTATTTTATTTTCTCGGGTTTGGGTTTTTGTCTCCGTGTGTTGTTGTCATGTGCATTGCATTTGCATACGTGTTCATCTCATGCATTCGAGCATTTTCCCCGTTGTCCGTTTTGCATTCCGGCGCTTCGTTCTCCTCTGGTGGTCATTTCTACCTTTCTTTCGTGTGTGGGGATTAAACATTTCCGGATTGGACCGAGAGTTGCCATGCGGCCTTGGTTTACTACCGGTAGACCGCCTGTCAAGTTTCGTATCATTTGGACTTCGTTTGATACTCCAACGGTTAACCGACGGACCAAAAAGGCCTCGTGTGTGTTGCAGCCCAACACCCCTCCAATTTGGCCCAAAACCCACCGAAACCTGCTCCATCATCTAGAGCATTCGATCACGATCGCGTGGCCGAAAACCGCACCTCATTTGGACTCTCCTAACTCCCTCCACCTCTATTTAAAGATCACTCCCCGAAATTTTCGAGGCAAACCCTAGATCTCTCCCTCTTCTCGCGACCGGACAAAAATCCCGCCGCCGCCACTTGTCGCCGTCTGATTCGCCCGCCCGGGCGCCCACTCCGCCGCCGCCAGGGCCCGCGGGGCCCGCGTCCGGCCCTCCCGGCCCGAAGAGCCAGCGCCGCCCCGCGCCTCCTCTTCCCCGTCGCCGGTCCCTTGCGCTGCCGCCGCCATCGTCGCGCCCCTCGCCGGCGTCGACGGCCGCCACCGCCGCCCGCTCCGGCCGCCTCCCCGGCCGCCCCGCGCGCCCGACGCCGCCACCTTCGCCGACCACCGCGGCGCCATCGTCGCCTTGCCGCCCCGCTGCCGGGTCCGCCGCCCCGCCGCCCGGCCTCCTCTCCTCTCCGGCAAGCTGCCGGCCTGCCTCCCCGACGAGCTCGCCGGACTTGCCTCGGTCGGTGTGCGCCAGATCCAGATCCAGGCTAACCCTAGGGTTGACCTCGATTTTTTCCTAAGTCCTGAGATTGCAGATCCATGTGCTCATGTTCATAGCATCGTATCTCCTCATCCGTAGCTCCGTTTTGGGCATATAGCATATCAAAATGTTCATATCAGAGAGTACATCATTTCATTCCATTGCATCGTTTTCATTTGAGTTCATCTTGATGCCCGAAATTCTGTTAGAAGAGGCCTACCTGAGATAATTATCAGATCTGCTACTCCATTTCCATATTTGTCATTTTTGCCATGATTATTGTGTGCATGATCTGCCCATGAGCTCTACATATGTTTTGTTAAGGGTTTTGTCATCTTTCCAGAGGTGCAACCCATGTATTTTTGTGATGTGTGTGGTGACTAGCACAAGCTTGCGAAGTGGGGCACTTGGTAGTGCTGATTTTAGGGACTTAGCAATTTCACTAAGTCCTTGATCTGTTTATTTCATATGGCCATATGTTCTTGTTGTTTCTGATTGTTCCGTGCCTCTTTTGAGGATAATCAGTAAGGGTGTTATGTTAATCTTGTAGTGCTCAATCCATCCATGTCTTTGTTTGCAATTATGGAGCACCCTAGCTTGAGTCAATCGAGCTCTATTTTTGCTACTTTGTGAATCTGGGCAGATTGTCAACTTGTTTGCAATTTTGCCGATGATGTTGTAGTTGATCCGTGTATGCTATGCTATTGTTCTTGCCATGTCTAGCTTGCATTTTGTGTATTCTTGATGGGCTTATTCTTAGTTTATCATGACTTGCTCCGTAGTGAGTGCATCGAGCTCGTAAACATGCCTACTTGTTATCTGTTTTCAGCATGCTCCAGTTTTCACTAAGTTTGTGATCTGATTATGTTTTTTGCCATGTTCACATGCTTGCAATTGTATTTTCTGATCCCTTTTGGCTTAAGGTCACTAAGGTACTTTTGTTAAGATCTTTGAGTAGCTCCATGCCATGCTTTACTTTTCCATGTTCAGGTCCTGTAGCATGTAGTTTTGTTGCTCCGAAGAGGGCTACCTGATCTGAAATTCCAGACAAGTGTTAATTTCACTAAGTCTGAGATCTGTTTGCCATATGCATTTTTGCCATGCTTGTTTGAACCTGTTAATGGATGAAATTTTGTTAAGCATCTTGAATTAATCCCTGCCATGTGTTTTGTTGTCATGTTTGGGTGCTGTATCATGTTCATCTCATTGCATTTAGATGACCACTTGCTGTGAATCGCAGACCGGTGTCATAATTGAATCGCTTGCCATTTCCAAACCGTAACTCCGATTCCGGTGATCTTTATATCGTTTTCAAGCGATTTCATCTCATCTTTCCAGTGGCACACTTGGATTTCCATGTTGAGGCCAGGATCTTGCATTTCCTGTCAAATCTTGCATATGCATCCCGCATCGCATCCCGCATAGCATACCATCCTTGCATCACATTGTTTGATCATTGCACGTGGTTGATTGTGTCCTTGTTGCTTGTTTGTCTTGTTTGGGTAGAGCCGGGAGACGAGTTCGCTAACGAGGAGCCCGTTGAGTTTGCTTTTGAGGATCCAGTCAACTCTGACAACTCTGCAGGCAAGATGATCATACCCTCGAAATCACTACTATCTTTGCTATGCTAGATTTGCTCGCTCTTTTGCTATGCCAATGCTACGATGCCTACCACTTGCTTTCAAGCCTCCCAAATTGCCATGTCAAACCTCTAACCCACCTTGTCCTAGCAAACCGTTGATTGGCTATGTTACCGCTTTGCTCAGCCCCTCTTATAGCGTTGCTAGTTGCAGGTGAAGATTGGAGGCCGTTCCTTGTTGGAACCTTTATTTACTTGTTGGGATATCATTATATTATCTTGTTATATTAATGCATCTATATACTTGGTAAAGGGTGGAAGCCTCGGCCTCTCGCCTAGTGTTTTGTTCCACTCTTGCCGCCCTAGTTTCCGTCATATCGGTGTTATGTTCCCAGATTTTGCGTTCCTTACGCGGTTGGGTTATAATGGGAACCCCTTGATAGTTCGCCTTGATTAAAGCTTTTCCAGCAATGCCCAACCTTGGTTTTACCATTTGCCACCTAGCCTCTTTTTCCCTTGGGTTTCCGGAGCCTGAGGGTCATCTTATTTAAACCCCCCTAGGCCAGTGCTCCTCTGAGTGTTGGTCCACCTATCAGCTGCCGGTGGCCACCAGGGGAAACTCTGGGCTGGCCTACCCGTACCTAAGACAATCTGAGTGTGCCCTGAGAAAGAGATATGTGCAGCTCCTATCGGGATTTGTCAGCACATTCGGGCGGTGTTGCTGGTCTTGTTTTAACCTGTCGAAGTGTCTTGAAGAACCGAGATACCTTGTCTGACCGGAACGTCTTGGGAGGAGGTCTATTCCTTCGTTGACCGTGAGAGCTTGTCATGGGCTAAGTTGGGACTCCCCTGCAGGGATTTGAACTTTCGAAAGCCGTGCCCGCGGTTATGGGCAGATGGGAATTTGTTAATGTCCGGTTGTAGATAACTTGAACCTTAACTTAATTAAAATGAATCAACTGAGTGTGTTACCGTGATGGCCTCTTCTCGGCGGAGTCCGGGAAGTGGACACGTTGTTGGAGTAATGCTTGCGCAGGTTGCTCTCTAGTTTCTCGCTCGCGCTTTGCCTCCTCTTCTCGCTCTCTTTTGCGAACAGGTTAGCCACCATATATGCTAGTCGCTTGCTGCAGCTCCACTTATATTTACCTTGCCTTACCCATAAGCTTAAATAGTCTTGATCGTGAGGGTGCGAGATTGCTGAGTCCCTGTGGCTCACAGTTTACTATTACACCAGATGCAGGGCCTGATGATTCCTCTCCAGGTGACGCGCTCGAGCTCAAGTGGGAGTTCGACAAGGACTCTCCGCGTTATTATGTTTCCTTTCCTGACGATCAGTAGTGGTGCCCAGTTGGGGGTGATCGGGACCGTGTCGCATGTTGGGTTATCTTTTATTTTGGCGCCGTAGTCGGGCCATGAGTGTTTGGATGATGTAATGTTATTTATGTACCTTGATTGATGTGGCGAGTGTAAGCCAACTATGTTATCTCCCATTTATTATTATATTACATGTGATGTGTAAAGATTACCTTACTTGCGACATATGCCTTCAATGTGATTATGTCTCTAAGTCGTGCCTCGACACGTGGGAGCTATAGTCACATCGACGGTGTTACAGGGCATTTCTGGCATTAAGCTCGGCTGGACTCCTTCAACTTTTTCGAACCAAGGTGATCTATGACACCTCAGATGCAGCTTGACATTGCAGCTCGGTGATACGTCTCCAACGTATCTACTTTTTCTCAAGCTTTTCCTCTTGTTTTAAATTCTAATTTGCATGATTCGAAGGAAACTAACCACGGACTAACGTTGTTCTCAGCAGAACTACCATGGTGTTGTTTTTGTGCATAAATAAAAGTTCTCGGAATGGAACGAAACTTTTTGAAGAATTTTTATATGATATATAAGAATTTCTGGAGCCAAGACCTACTTGAGAGGGGTCCCTGGGTGCGCAGAACCCACCAGGGCCCTCCCCCCTCTCCTGGCACGCCCAGGTGGGTTGTACCCACCTGGTGGCCCCGAAGACCTCAACCCTGACACTATAAATTCCTATTTTTGGAGAAAAATAAGGGAGAAAGAATTATCACGATCCATGAGACGGAGCCGCTGCCAAGCCCCGTTCTTCCTCAAGAGGGCAAATCTGGAGTCCATTTTGGGCTCCTGAGATGGGGATCTATGTTCTTCGTCATCACCAACCGTTCTCCATCGCCAATTCCATGATGCTCCCCACCGGGAGTGAGTAATTTCTTCATAGGCTCGTTGGTCGTTGAGGAGTTGGAGGAGATTCATCATGTAATCGAGTTAGTTTTGTTAGGGCCCGATCCCTAGTATCCACTATGTTCTTAGATTGATGTTGCTACGATTTTTCCATGCTTAATGCTTGTCACTTTGGGTACTGGTGCCATGATTTCAGATCTGAACCGTTTATGAATTCATCATTATATCCATGTTCTAGACCCGATCTAGCAAGTTATAGTCACCTACTACGTGTTATAATTCAGCAACCCCGGTGTGACAATAATCGGGCCCACTCCCGGTGATGGTCGTAGTTTGAGGAGTTCATGTATTCACTATGTGTTAATGCTTTGTTCTGGTTCTCTATTCAAAGGAGGCCTTAATATCACTTAGTTTCCAATATGGACCCCGTTGCCACAGGAGGGTAGGACAAAAGATGTCATACATGTTTTTTAATAAAGCACGTATGACTATTTACGGAATACATGCCAACATTATATCGATGAATTGGAGCTAGTGTCGTATCGCCCTAGGTTATAACTGTCTTATGATGAATATCATCCAACAAGTCATCGATCCAATGCCTACGAATGTTTCTATGTTGTTACTGCTAAGTTACTACTGCTATCATCACTGTTACACTTTCTACAAAATTACTGCTATCACTGTTACTCTTACTATTGCTACTGTCACTGCTATCAAAACTATCAAACTACTTTGCTAGTGATCACTTTGCTGCAGATAATTGATCTTTGATTGTCGTTGATTTGACAACTCAGCTGCTAATACCTTCAATTATTCTTTGGCTCCCCTTGTGTCGAATCTATAAGTTTGGGTTGAGTACTTTACCCTCAAAAACTTTTGCGATCCCCTACACTTGTGGGTTATCACTCAGCTGCAAAAATACAGCTGATATGCAGGTCGGCATCGGAGCTCGGCAGCAAAAAGACACCTCGGATGCAGTCTAGCGTTGGAGCTTGTACACAAGAGGACACTGCTGCACAGCAAACACTTCAAACCCGAGGTGTGGCGTAAAAAATAACAAGGCATTGATAAAGGCCGAATACTTAATGGGCTCCTCGGATGCCCGACTTCTAAACTCTTCGGATTTTGCTCGGCAATCCTCAAGATTAAAGATGGGTAGATTTGTTGAACCAGTTTTCAAGACCGACGGCCGAAGATGAGGAACAGTTTGGAAGAACCGAGGAGCGTCCCCAACTTGAAGACCGGTTCACGGGGCTACTGACGGTGTCCTGGACTAGGGGGTTCTCACCACGTCTTCTCCTGACAGGTGGATCGGACCGAGCACACCCATGGTGGTTCTCTCATGGGCCACTTTTGGCAGCCCATGATGCATACAAGGAAGACTCCAGAAGACTTGGCGCCCAAGCCGAGGACTCTCCTAAACCCTAGGCCTCCGGTGTATTATATAAATCGGGGCCAGGCTAGTCAATAGATGATCTCATATTCATTATAACAATCTCATGGTAGATACATTTACTCTGTAATACACCCCATATGAATACAATCAAAATCAGGACATAGGGTATTATCTCTTCGAGAGATCCCAAACCTGGGTAAAATCCCGTGTCAACGACCATTGCTCCAAGATGCCTAGCTTAGGACCCCTACTTCGAGATATGTCGGATATAGAACCGACACAAGGTCCTCCTCATGGGCATCATGTCAGGACCCCGATCCTAAGTCACACGATCTAGCATGTAACACATCATACCACTTTCTGGCCTCACGCACGGTATTCCCATGGCTGCAGCCTTACCTAGGCCGAGACAGTTTGGCCTTTTGCCTCACGTATATGATTGTGCCAATAGCATCCACCTCACAGATAACTCGGGCCGACATGACTAGTCGTAAATCAAAGGTGGCAACAAACTTACGGGGACAGGCATACATGACCCAGCAATGCACGTGTCACTCAGCAGTGAGTGTAACCGGGTGCTACATCTAGAGCTTGCGTTGGTTTTTCCCTTCAAGAGGAAAGGGTGATGCAAAAAAGTAGAGGTAAGTATTTCCCTAAGTTTTGAAAACCAAGGTATCAATCCAGTAGGACATACACGCAAGTCTCCAATCTATGGCGTGAGTTGTGAAACTATTCCACGTTGTTTTAAATGAAGGAAAAACTCGTAAATCAAATACTCGCTTCTAAGATCAGATCGTAGAAACTATATTTTCTTGTTACGATGATTCTCCACTTCACTAAATTCTTTGAACATTTCAGACTTGTGTTTCATTAAGTAGATATACCCATATTTTCCCAAATCATTTGTGACGGTCAGAAAATAATGATACCCGCTGGGAGCTTCAACACTCATGGGACCACATACATCGCTATGTATTATTTCCAATAAGTCATTAGCTCGCTCCATTGTCCCAGAGAACAGAGTTTTAGTCATCTTGTCCATGAGGCATGGTTCGCAAGTATCAAATGATTCATAATCAAGTGATTCCAAAAGCCCATCTGCATGGAGTTTCTTCATGTGCTTTACACTAATATGACCTAAATGGCAGTACCACAAGTTTGTTGCACTATCATTATCAACTTTGCATCTTTTGGCATCAATATTATGAATATGTGTATCACTACGATCGAGATTAAATAAACCATTCACCTTGGGTGTATGACCATAGAAGGTTTAATTCATGTAAACATAACAACAATTATTCTTTGACTTGAATGAATAACTGTATTGCAGTAAACATGATCTAATCATATTCATGGTTAACACAAACACCAAATAACATTTATTTTAGGTTCAACACTAATCTCGTAGGTAGAGGGAGTGTGTGATGGTGATCGTATCAACCTTGGACTCACTTCCAACACACATCGTCACCTCTCCCTTAACTAGTCTCTGTTCATTTTGCAACTGTTGTTTTGAGTTACTAATCTAAGCAAGTGAACCGGTATCAAATACCCTGGGGTTACTATGAACACTGGTAGAGTGTATATCAAATATAACTTTGTTCACTTCGCCATCCTTCTTATCCGCCAAGTATTTTGGGCAGTCCCGCTTACAGTGACCCTTCCCTTTGAAGTAGAAGCACTCAGTTTTAGGCTTAGGTCTAGCTTTGGGCTTCTTCACGGGAGTGGCAACTTTCTTGTCATTCTTCTTGAAGTTGTCTTTCTTTTCCTCTGCCCTTTTCTTGAAATTAGTGGTTTTTTAACCATCAACACTTGATGCTACATCTTGATTTCTACCTTCGACAATTTCAGCATCGCGAAGAGCTTGGGAATTGTTTTCGTCATCCCTTGCATATTATAGTTCATTATGAAGTTGTAGTAGCTTGGAGATAGTGACTAGAGAACTCTGTCAATCACTACCTTATCTGGAAGATTAACTTCCACTTGATTCAAGCGATTGTAGTATCCAGTCATTCTGAGCACATGCTCACTAGCTGAGCTATTCTTCTCCATCTTGTAGGCAGTCCTTGTCAGAGGTCTCATACCTCTTAACACAGGCATGAGTCTGAAATATCATTTTTAGCTCTTGGAACATCTCATATGCTCCATGGCATTCAAAGCATTTTTAAAGTCCCTATTCTAAGTTGTAAAGCATGGTGCACTAAACTATCAAATAGTCATCATACCGAGCTTGTCAAATGTTCATAACGTCTGCATATGCTCCTGCAACAGGTTTGTCACCTAGCGGTGAATCAAGGACATAATTCTTTTGTGCAGCAATGGGGATAATCCTCCTATCATTGACCCAGTCCACATCATTGCTACTATCATCTTTCAACTTAGTTTTCTCTAGGACCATAACAAAAAATATATAGGAGCTATAACGCGAGCTATTGATCTACAATATAGATATGCAAAAACTATCAAGACTAAGTTCGTGAGAAATTAAGATCAATTAATCATATTACTTAAGAACTCCCACTTAGATAGACATCCCTCGAGTCATCTAAATGATTACGTGATCCAAATCAACTAACCCATGTCCGATCATCACGTGAGATGTATTAGTCTTTAGTGGTGAACATCTCTATGTTGATCATATCTACTATATGATTCACGTTCGACCTTTCGGTCTCTAGTGTTCCGAGGCCATGTCTATAAATGCTAGGCTCGTCAAGTTTAACCCGAGTATTCCGCATGTGCAAAACTGTCTTGCACCCATTGTATGTGGACGTAGAGCCTATCACACCCGATCATCATGTTGTGTCTTAGCACAATGAACTGTCGCAATGGTGCATACTCAGGGAGAACACTTATTCCTTGAAATTTTGTTAAGGGATCATCTTATACTGCTACTGTCGTACTAAGCAAAATAAGATGCATAAAAGATAAACATCACATGAAATCAAAATATGTGACATGATATGGCCATCATCATCTTGTGCCTTTGATCTGCATCTCCAAAGCACCGCCATGATCTCCATCATTACCAGCTTAACACCTTGATCTCCATCGTAGCATCATGGTTGTAATGCCAACTATTGGTTCTACAACTATCGCTAACGCATAGTGATAAAGTAAAGGAATTACATGGTGTTTGCATTTTATACAATAAAGAGAACAACCTTAAGACTCCTACCTATTGCCAGTGAACTTTACAAAACATGATCATCTCATACAATAACGTATATCACATCATGTCTTGACCATATCACATCACAACATGCCCTACAAAAACAAGTTAGACGTCCTCTACTTTGTTGTTGCAAGTTTTATGTGGCTGCTACGAGCTTCTAGCAAGAACCCTTCTTACCTACGCATCAAACCACAATGGTGTTTCTTCAAGTTTGCTGTTTTAACCTTCTTCAAGGACCGTCCATAGTCAAATTTGATTCAACTAAAGTAGGATAAGTAGACACCCGCCAGCCACCTTTATGCAAAACTAGTTGCATGTCTGTCGGTGCAACCGGTCTCATGTGCATGTACATATAAGGTTGGTCCGGGCTGCTTCATCCCACAATACTGTTGAATCAAAATAAGGCGTTGGTGGTAAGTAGTATGTCCGAACAAACGAGGAAGTCGGCGGCGGGGGCTTCGTTGTAGCGCGTCCGACATCACGTGAGTCGTCGAGGAGGCGTAGACGACAGAGGCGGAGCCCATGGGCACGTTCAGAGGGGCGCAGGGGTGGCTGTTGCTATGGCAACAACGAGCAGCGGCGACGTGCACACGTGATGGTCGCGTGGGAGAGAGGCAAAGGCGGGGTGAGCACTCGAGGGAGATAGGAGAGGTGCAGGGGGTCGAGGGGGAGTATGTGGTGTCACGGGAGGCGTCCAGTGCAAGCAGGCGGGCTGGAGGTGGCGTCATGTGTGCGCGCGCACATCGGGCACACGCCATCCTGCCTATTGGCAGGAGGTTGAAGATGGTGCTGTGGCTGGCTGGGCCTTGCACATTAGTGCTGCGCCAAGTAGGCTGTCGGGTAAGTGGCCCAGTGGCCTTCTCTCTCTCTCTCTCTCTCTCTCTCTCTCTTTGTTTTTGTTTTCTATTTTTTCTGTAGTTTTGGATTTGGTAAAAATACTAAATCATTTTTGTTGCTCCTGAAAATATTCATGTGTTCTGTGGATATAATACCAGAGCCACTCATAAAGTTTCATGATTATTGGACAAGTATCTCTTTTATAAAATAAATAAATCCAATTCAAATAGTTTATGATTTAAATCAAAGGCCCAAAATAAATATTTTGAATCCTCCAAAAATATTGGTTTGAATTTTATTGTTGCCAATATTTTTCAAGATTTAACAAGAACATTTTCTTGGGCTTCTTTGATGAGATTTTAATGTTGATTATTTCTGAACTGATTTTTGAGGGTTTCAACTAACCTCAACTCAACTCTCATGAACTTAATATGGTGATGAGATGCAAAGACAAGCCGAGGCTAATGCTACGGCTGTGATAGTTGGTATGGTTGGCAGGCTTGTCGGGGGTGCCGTGAATCTGGCAGGGTCGATCTAGTATTCGGTCCAGGCTGGATGAGCCATCTTTATTTCTTTTAAATGAATTCTTCCACTGACCAGACTAGGAGCCACTGAATCAGGTGTTGACCGCCATGTTTTCGGTATTGTTATTGATGCTTCGACGCTTGTGTTTGTTGCATCGGGGCCTGCCGTTGCCATTTCTGGTTTCTGAAGTACCCGGGTTGCTGGCACCATTGTTGCTACGGGCTAACCAGGTGTCTTCTCCTGTGCAAAAGCGGGTCATGAGCGTTGTAAGGGCTGCCATGGACTTTGGCTTCTCTTGGCCAAGGTGTCGGGCAAGCCAGTCATCGCGGATGCTGTGTTTAAAGGCCGCTAGGGCTTCGACGTCCAGGCAGTCAAGAATCTGGTTCTTTTTAATTAGCAACCTGGTCCAAAATTTTCTGGCTGACTCTTCGGGCTGTTGGACTATATGGCTGAGGTCATCAGCGTCCGGAGGTCAAATATAAGTGCCATGGAAGTTGTCTCTGAAGAAGTTTTCAAAGTCTTCCCAGCTTCCAATAGAGTTCTCTGGGAGGCTATTTAACCAGTGCCAAGATGGTCCCTTAAGCTTTAGGGGGAGGTATTTGATGGCATGCAGATCGTCGCTACGAGCCATGTGAATGTGGAGAAGAAAATCTTCCATCCATATGGCGGGATCTGTTGTACCGTTATGTGATTCGATGTTCACCGGTTTAAACCCTTATGGGAACTGGTGCTCCATTACCTCATTGGTGAAGCGTAGGGGGTGTGCGGTGCCTCTGTATCGGGCCGCATCATGATGTAGTTCGGATGAAGTCCGAATGTGGTTTTCGGCATGGGTGAGGTTGTGCTTGTCGCGCCAGGCCTGATGGTCGTCTTCCGTGCTGGAGCACGGCCCCGTGATCCGTAGATTGATCTGGTCTGACCGGCTCTATTGTCCCGGTCCTGTTGTAGGTCATAGGTGTATCCCGGAGCCGCTGTTCCCCTGCCTTTACGGCATACGGGTTGGTGTTCGGCTTGCATTGCCGCTCTGTCCCAGCCACGTGGTGGTCGGTCTGGTCTGTCAGTAACGCCACGCGTTGGCTGTATGAGCTCCAGGGCCTCATCGTCGAATTGGGGTAACAACTTGCGTTTGAGGTAGCTCTTTGTTGGGTGTTCGAGGCCGTATTCCTCGGCTACCAGGACGTTAGTCCATCTGTTGTTGAGCAATTCCAGATCAGCCTGAAGCTATTGCTGCTTCTTTTTTAGACTTCTTACAGTGGTGACTAGCCGGCGCTTAAAGCGATCTTGTTCGAGGGGTTCCTCCGGCACGATAAAATCTTCATTGCCGAGGCTCGTATCCTCTTCGGAGTTTGGTAGGTAGTTGCTGTCCTCCGAGTCCTTGTTCCCGACAGGATCGTCAGGGTTTACTAGCCCATCCTCCCAATCATCCTGTTCGGATGTTGGTTCTATAGGGGCTTCAGGGTCTTTGGCATTCTCCAGAGTATTATTGTCTTCGGTGCCGGTATTGTCGTCTTTGTCGTGACACGATTTTGAGAGACGCCGCTGACATTGACGCTTCGGAGGGGCTTCGGCAGGCTTGTCCTCAACCGGATCCTTTTTTTCCATCGTCGCCATCATCTTTGGGTGTGCCCACCATGTACACGTCATATGTGGTGGTGGCCATCCATCGTCCGGTAAACAGAGGGTTTTGGACTTGTTCATCTTCGGCATCGACGTCCATACCATCGATGTCTTCGGAGGCATAGTCTAGCATGTCGGTTAGATCTTCGATAGTGGCTATGAAGTGGGTGGTGGGTGGGACGTAAAATTCACCACTCTTAGCCCCTAGTCTGGGTTGGGCATAGTACGGAAGCGATCCTTCCGTATGGGCAAGTGATCGCATTAAGTCTAGAGCCTCGTTTAAAGGCGAGGGTCGGATAGAGAAACGGGAGTGCTTGGGGCTGTCTGTAGTTGGAGCCTCCTAGCAGCGCCCACTTGACACGGACCTCGAGAGTTCAGACTTAAGGTCCGGTGGAGTATCCGGTGCTTGAGTGACAAGAGGAGTTTGGTTCGTCTTCGGTTTAGCCGATGACACCGTCCCCTCCGGATCTCCGATAACAAGTTCCATAATTGCAGAGAGTCCGGCGAGCTCTAAACTCCCGTCTTCGGACTTGATAGCCAGCTCCGGATCTAAGGCCAGAGCGGTGATTAGGGTCGCGAACCCTTCGAAGATCAAATCTCCTCGGATATCGGTGACATAGCTTAGGTTCTCAAAACTGATCTGATGAGCCGGGGCGTAGCTGTCGATTTGCTCGAGGTGGTCAATCGAGTTGGCACATAGTGCGAAGCCGCCGAATACGAAAATTTGGCCTGGGGGGAAATCCCCCCCGAAACAACATCATTGTGGATGATCGAACAAGCCATCGAATCCTTTGTCAACAGCACAGTGGAACTCTCAAGAAAGCACCAATGTCGGTCTCAAAACTAGCAGATCTCGGGTTGGGGGTCCCGAACTATGCTTCTAGGGATCGAAGGTAACAGGAGGCAGGGGACATGATGTTTACCCAGGTTCCGGCCCTCTTGATGGAGGTAAACCCTACTTCCTACTTGATTGACTTTGATGAGTATAGGGGTTACAAGAGTTGATCTACCACGAGATCGTAATGACTAAACCCTAGATGTATATCCTGTATGATTATGACTGCCTCTAAGGACTAAACCCTCCGGTTTATATAGACACCAGAGGGGACTAGGGTTGTACAGAGTCAGTTTATAGAGAAAGGAATCTTCATATCTGAACGACAAGCTTGCCTCCCACACCAAGGAGAGTCCAATCGGGACACGGGGGGAAGCCTTCAATCTTGTATCTTCATGGCCCACCAGTCCGGCCCATGTTGCATAGCCCGGACGCCCGGGAACCCCCTAATCCAGGACTCCCTCAGAGGGCGAGGTTGAGGCTGCCGCGGCTCCCGAGGAAGAGTAGGACGGGGCGGTTTAGTCGGGCCCTTGCTGGCGGCCCTCCCTCCGATGGAAGGCCATGTCGGGGTCAGCCTCGGGAGTTAATCATCAGGCTGTATAAGCCTCCGTGCGGCCATCTTCGCCGGGGAGTTGGATGCGGAGGTGGGGATGGTGCTCCCTGGCTCCTCCAGTAGTCCTCCAGCTGGACCCCAGCAGGCTTCCTCTCGGGCTGGAGCTCCATTAGCCCTGCCGTGTCCTGCTAGCCCTAGTGGCGGTGATCGTTAGGTCGCCTCCACTGTGCTCTCCATTTATGTGCTCCCCGTGCTCTCCCGCTCCCGCCGGGCTACCTCTCCTGGAGCCCGAGAGTGGCGGGCTGGGCTACTTCCCAGGCGCTCCTTTTGCCCTCCTCACCTTCGATGGCCATGCCTAGGAGGAGAGGGACAAGAAAGGGGATTACATGGCAATTATCTTTTTTTAATCTTAAACCTCAAGTAACTTGCCCAATTTTAATTCAAATAATGTAATCTCGAGTCCATGTTTGTGTTCTGTAATGCTTGTACTTTTATTATCAATATATTAACAAAAAAGATGAACCTTGGCGGGAACCCATGCATGTATATGTCCATGCAGAGGCGGGATGCCTCTTTTGTGTAAATAAACCAGTTTTCCCCTGCAAACTACCCTCTTGGCACCCTTTTTCTTGTCACAGAACTGTGTCTACCGGGTAAAAATAAAGGGGCCAGCCCCCCGCCAACTTCCTTTTACCAAAGGCCACTGCAACCATCCTGACCAAAGCAACGTTCGATTCAAGGATGTGAGCACCTAAGGCTCAAAAGAGTGGCGAGGTTTTCTCATGCACAAGCTATAGCTCACAGAACACTAATGGACAAGAGGTAGAACTTATCTGTTTGGCTTGCCGGAGATCACAATCTTGGTTCATCCTCCGAACTTCTTGTAGAGGCCAAGTTCCCGGCAGGAACCTGCAGCTTCATGCAGATGGGAATGATGCAAAATGCGATCCTATCTATATGCATATGCAGATGCTCATGAAATGCTTATGCAGTGCTTTTGGAATGCTCATGCATGCATGTGAATTGTTCAGGGGCCCCCAGCGCTTCATTTATTTTCTCTTGCTCAGGGTCATCGCCCTGGCTTTGTACAAGGGGTTACATGCAACTGAGGCAAAGCCTGTATAGAAGGGTAGATGTCGGGCAGGGCTCGACATCCACGCCTCACTAGTAAAACTTGTGGAGATGCTCAATATCCCATGAGTTTTGCAATTGAATGCCATCTCCGGTCTCCAGATGGACTGCGTCAGGTCAGGTGACTCGTACTACCCGGTAAGGGCCTTCCCAATTCAGCGTCCACTTGTTTGTACCCTTGGTTGACTGAATGCGCCTAAGGACAAGGTTGCCTTCCTCAAAACACCGGGCATGAACCCTGCGGCTATGATACCGACACAGGGCTTGCTGATAGCATGCAACACACGTAGCAGCCCTGAAACGGTTCTCCTCGAGTAGCACAGCATGGTCACGCCGGTGCTGATCTTGCGCTACTTCATCGTGGCCAAGCACTCGAGGCGACCCGTAAATGAGTTCTGTGGGGATAAATGCTTCTGCCCCGTAGGCTAGGGAGAAAGGACTCTGCCCGGTAGCTCGACTTGGTGTTGTTCCAAGGGACCAGATAACTACCGACAGATCATTGATCCACTGCCTACCGTGCTTCTACATCATATCAAAGGTTCTTGTCTTGAGCCCTCGCAGCACTTTAGCGTTTGCCCTCTTAGCTTGTCCATTGCTTCTGGGATGTGCAATAGAGGCAAATGAGATTTTGCATCTGATGGCATGAACATATTTCATGAAGGCGGGCTCATGAACTAGGTGCCATTGTCGGTAATGATCCTTGCCGAAACTCCAAAATGGCACACCAATTCTTTCAAGAACTTGATAGCTAACTCAGTAGTCACCTTTCTCACGGCAATCACTTCCAACCACTTTATAAACTTGTCGATAGCAACGAACAAGAATGCAAAGGCCCCAATCGCCTGGGGGAAGGGGCCGAGGATATCGAGCCCCCAAACCGAAAATGGCCATGATAAAGGGATTGTGTGAAGAGCTTGGGTGGGCAGGTGTATGTTCCTGGACTGGAACTGTCAGGCTTCACACTTGGTGACAAGCTTGACTGCATCTTGGATGTGGGCCAATAGAATCCTTACCGGAATGCTTTCCCAACTAATGCCCTTGATACAATGTGGGGGCTGCACATGCCTTTGTGTATCTCAGACAGCAGTTCGTTTCCTTCTTCCCGGCAGATGCGCTTCGATTTCAGAATGTTGGGCCTCCTTCTGTATAGAGTGTCATCGACAAACTGATACATACTGGCCCTTCGGTTTGGAGGAAGTGGAGTATGTGCCTTGCCCAAGTTGGAGCCTAGGGCTCGGCAACAAGGACTAGAGGCACCTCCTCTATTGTGGGGCACATTCCTTGTTCGCGGGGACCATTGGTCCGGCTGGAGGGTGCGGTTTGGCAGGTGGTGAGGAGTTGTTGCCGGCAGGGTCTCTGCTAGGAGCGGACTGCTCTACCGGGAGAGGCTTACTGGAGTCCAACTTTCTCCTGTTTTGGGCCATTGTTGTTGGGGATACGGAGGGCTGAGTAAGATGGAGAACAAAAGTCCCTGGTTCCACAAGAAGCTTCTGCGTAGCACACTTTGACAGATGATCAACTATGTTGTTTTCTGCATGGGTGATGCGTCTCCAATGTATCTATAATTTTTTATTGTTCCATGCTATTGTATTATCTATTTTGGATGTTTTATATGCATTAATATGATATTTTATATGATTTTTGGGACTAACCTATTAACCTAGAGACCAATGCATGTTTCTATTTTTTCCTAGTTTTAGAGTTTCACAGAAAAGGAATACCAAACTGAGTCCAAATGGAATGAAACTTTTGTGATGATTTTTCTTGTAAAAGAAGACATCCAGAGGACTTGGAGTGCAACTCAGAGAAGACACGAGGCGGCCACAAGGTTGGAGGGCGCACCTAGGTGGGAGGGCGCGCCCCCCACCCTTGTGGGCCCCTCGTTACTCCACCGACCTATTTCTTCCACCTATATATTCTTAAATTCCCCAAAACCTTCCAAGGGAGCCACAAAACCACTTTTCCACCGCCGCAACCTTTTGTAACCATGAGATCCCATCTAGGGGCCTTTTCTGGCATCCTGCCGGAGGGGGATTCAATCACGGAGGGCTTCGACATCAACACCATTGTCTCTCCGATGAAGTGTGAGCAGTTTACCACAGACCTGCGGGTCCACAGCTAGCAGCTAGATGGCTTCTTCTCTCTCTTTGATTCTCAATACAAAGTTCTCCTCGATGTTCTTGGAGATCTATTCGATGTAATACTTTTTTGCGGTGTGTTTGCCGAGATCTGATGAATTGTGGATTTATAACCAGCTTATCTATTAATATTATTTGAATCTTCTCTGAATTCTTATATGCATAATTTGATATCTTTGCAAGTCCCTTTGAACTATCGATTTGGTTTGGCCAACTAGATTGGTTTTTCTTGCAATGGGAGATGTGCTTAGCTTTGGGTTCAATTTTGCGGTGCTCGATACTAGTGACAGAAGGGGGAACCAACACGTATTGTATTGCTGCCATCATGCATAACAAGATGGGGTTTTCATCATATTGCTCGAGTTAATCCTGCTACATTGTGTCATCTTACTTCATGCGTTACTCTCTTCTTATGAACTTAATACTCTAGATGCAGGCAGTAGTCGGTCGATGTGTGGAGTAATAGTAGTAGATGCAGAATTTTTTCAGTCTACTTGACACGGACGTGATGCCTATATTCATGATCACTGCCTTAGATATCGTCATAACTTTCGCTTTTCTATCAATTGCTCGGCAGTTATTTGTTCAACCACGGTAATATTTTCTATCTTGAGAGAAGCCTCTAGTGAAACCTATGGCCCTTGGGTCTATTTTCCACCATATAATTTCCTATCTACAATTTTAGTTTCCTATTTACTTTTTTTGCAATCTTTTACTTTCCGACCTATAAACCAAAAATACCAAAAATATTACTTTACCATTTATCGATCTATATCATATCTCACTTTGCAAATAACCGTGAAGGGACTGACAACCCCTTTGTCGCGTTGGGTGCAAGTTGGTATTTGTTTGTGCAGGTATTCGGTGGATTGTTGCATTGTATCCTACTTGATTGATACCTTGTTTCTCAAAAGCCGAGGGAAATATTTACTCTACTTTGTTGCATCACCCTTTCCTCTTCAAGGGAAAAACCAACGCAAGCTCAAGAGGTAGCAGTAAGAATTTATGGCATCATTGCCAGGGAGATCTACGCCAAGCCGAGACATACCAAGTACCCGTCATAAACTCTCATCCCTCGCATCACATTATTTGCCATTCACCTTTGGTTTTCCTCTCCCCCACTTCTAAAACAATTTTTCAAAAAGATTCGCCTTTTCTTCGCCCCTCTTCCGTTCGCTTGGTTTTTGTGTGATCATGTGTTGGATTGCTTGATTTGTCATGATGGCTCCAGATAATACCAAATTGTGTGACTTTTCCAATACCAACAACAATGATTTCATTAGTACTCCGACTATTCCCGCTACTAATGCGGAATCTTGTGAGATTAATACTTCTTTCCTGAATCTTGTTATAAAAGATCAATTTTCCGGCCTTCCCAATGAAGATGCCGCATCCCATCTTTATAATTTCATTGATTTGTGTGATATGCAAACGAAAAAAGATGTGGATAATGTTATTTTTAAATTGAAGCTATTTCCATTCTTACTCCAAGATCGTGCTAAAACTTGGTTTTCAACTTTGCCTAAAAACAGTATTGATTCATGGAATAAGTGTAAACATGCTTTTATTTCCAAGTATTTTCCTCCCACTAAGATCATCTCCCTTAGGAATGATATTATGAATTTTAAGCAACTTGATCATGAACATGTTGCACAACTTTGCGAGAGGATGAAATTAATGATTAGAAATTGCCTTACTCATGGTTTGAATTTGTGGATGATTATACAAAACTTTTATGCCGGATTGAATTTTGCTTCTAGAAATCTTTTAGATTCGGCCACGGGAGGTACTTTTATGGAAATTTATAAAGGAAAAGCTACTAAACTCCTAGATAATATGATGGTTAATTATTCTCAATGGCACACCGAAAGATCTTCCACTAGTAAAAGAGTGTATGCAATTGCAGAGATTAATGCTTTCAGTGGAAAGATGGAAGATCTTATGAAATTATTTTCTAGCAAGAGTGCTCCTACTGATCCTAATGATATGATTTTGTCTACTTTGATTGAGAATAATAATGAATTTATGGATGTGAATTTTGTTGGTATTAACAATTTTGGTAATAACGCATATAGAGGTAATTTTAATCCTAGGGCGTTTCCTTGTAATTCCTCTAATAATTATGGTATTTCCTACAACAATTCTTATGGAAATCATAATAATATGCCCTCTGATTTTGAGATAGTGTTAAATAATTTATAAGTTCGCAAAAGAATTTGAATGTTTTGATTGACGAAAAATTGCTTAAGGTTGATGATTTGGCTAGGAACGTTGATAGAATTTATCTTGATGTTGATGCTTTGAAACTTAGATCTATTCCACCTAAGCATGATATCAATGAGTCTCTCAAAGCCATGAGAATTTCCATTGATGAGTACAAGGAAAGAACCGCTAGGATGTGTGCTAAAAAAGCTTGGTTTATAAAAGCGTGTACTTCTAGTTCACGTGAAAATAATGATGAATATCTTAAAGTGATTGATGTGGCTCCTATTGAATCTTTGCTTTCCAGTGTAAATATTGATAAAGACGGGACTAGAGATGAGTCAACTTTAGTTAAAAGGTGTCCCAATGATTCGTAGTTTTTAGATCTTAATGCAAAAATTGATAAAAGTTGGATTGGAGAGGTCAAAACTTTAGGTAGCAATGAATCCACTCTTTTGGATTTCAACGACTTTAATTATGAAAATTGTTTTTTTAATAGATTGTATTTCCTTGTTGCAATCTATGTTGAATTCTCCTCATTCTTATAATCAAAACAAAGCTTTTAATAAACATATCATTGATGCTATGATGCAATATTTTGAAGAAAAGCTTGAATTGGAAGTTTCTATCCCTAGAAAATTTTATGATGAGTGGGAACCTACTATTAAGATTAAAGATTATGAATGCTATGCTTTGTGTGATTTGGGTGCTAGTGTTTCCACGATTCCAAAAACTTTATGTGATGTGTTAGGTTTCCGTGAATTTGATGATTGTTCCTTAAATTTGCATCTTGCGGATTCTACTATTAAGAAACCTATGGGAAGAATTAATGATGTTCTTATTATTGCAAATAGGAATTATGGGCCCTTATATTTCATTATTCTTGATATAGATTGCAATCCTACATGTCCTATTATTCTTGGTAGACCTTTCCTTAGAACGATTGGTGCAATTATTGATATGAAAGAAGGAAACATTAGATTTCAATTTGCGTTAACAAAAGGCATGGAGAACTTCCCTAGAAAGAAAACTGGATTTCCTTATGAATCTATTACGAGAGCCACTTATGGATTTCATATCAAGGATGATAATACTTAGATCTATTCGTGTTTTATGCCTAACTAAGGGCGTTAAACAATAGTGCATGTTGGGAGACAACCCAATTTTATTTTTCTTCTTGCTTTTTAGGTCCTGTTTTGCAATAAATAATTCATCTACATCTATCCTTTGGTTAGATGTGGTTTTAGATTTTAATTAGTGTATGTGCCGAGTAGACCTTTGGGATAGCTTACGGTGATAATTGATTTGATGCTGCCAAAAAATAGAAACTTTTGCACCCAGGAGATTAGTTTTCTTTTTTAACAGAAGCGCGATAAAATACTGATTATTTTTGCAGAGCATTAATAAACAAATTTCCTAGGACTTCGTAATTTCTCAGGATTTTCGGAGTTACGGAAGTATTCGAAATCTCCTGATCTATAAACTATTTTGTTTTTGACAGATTCCGTTTTTCGCGTGTTGTTTGCTTATTTTGATGCATCTATGGCTAGTATCAGGGGGTATGAAACATGGAAAAGTTGGAATACTTTATATATTACACCAATATAAATAAGTAATGAGTTCACAATAGTACCAAAGGTGGTGATTTATTTTCTTATATTAACGGAGCTTACGAGATTTTTTGTTGAAGTTTTGTGTTGTGAAGTTTTCATGTTTTGGGTAAGGATTTGATGGACTATGGAATAAGGATTGGCAAGAGCCTAAGCTTGGGGATGCCCAAGGCACCCCAAGGTAATATTCAAGGATGCCAAAGAGCCTAAGCTTGGGGATGCCCCGGGAAGGCATCCCCTCTTTCGTCTTCGTTTATCGGTAACTTTACTTGAGGCTATATTTTTATTCACCACATGATATGTGTTTTTCTTGGAGCGCCTTATATGATTTGAGTCTTTTCTTTTTAGTTTGCCAAAATCATCCTTGCTTTACACACCTTTTGAAAGAGATATGCATGAATCGTGATTTATTAGAATACTCTATGTGCTTCACTTATATCTTTTGAGCTAGGCAAAATTGCTCTAGTGCTTCATGTATATCTTTTTAGTGCACGGCAGTGGTTTTTTTTATAGAAATTGTTGAACTCTCATGCTTCACTTATATTATTTTTAGAGTCTTGAAAAAGAGCGTGGTAATTTTCTTTGGTTATAAAATTAGTCCTAATATGATAGGCATCCAAGAGGGATATAATAAAAACTTTCATATAAAGTGCATTGAATACTATGAGAAGTTTGATTCCTTATGATTGTTTTGAGATATGAAGATGGTGATATTAGAATCATGCTAGTGAGTAGTTGTAAATTTGAGAAATACTTCTGTTAAAGTTTGTGAGTCCTGTAGCATGCACGTATGGTGAACTATTATGTGATGAAGTCGGAGCATGATTTATTTATTGATTGTCTTCCTTAAGAGTGGCGGTCGAGGACGAGCGATGGTCTTTTCCTACCAATCTATCCCCTAGGATCATGCACGTAGTAATTTGTTTCGATGACTAATAGATGTTTTCAATAAGTATGTGAGTTCTTTATGACTAATGTTGAGTCCAGGGATTGTACGCACTCTCACCATTCCGCCATTGCTAGCCTCTCTTGTACCATGCAACTTTCGCCGGTACCATAAATCCACCATATACCTTCCTCAAAACAGCCACCATACCCACCAATTATGAAATTTCCATAGCCATTCCGAGATATATTCCCATGCAACTTTTCACCGTTCTGTTTATATGACACGCTCCATCATTGTTATATTGCTTTGCATGTTCATGTAGTTGACATCGTATTTGTGGCAAAGACACCGTTCATAATTCGTGCATACATGTCGCTCTTGATTCATTGCACATCCCGGTACACCGCCGGTGGCATGCACATAGAGTCATATTTTGTTCTAAGTATCGAGTTGTAATTCTAGAGTTGTAAGTAAATAAAATTGTGATGATCTTCATTATTAGAGCACTATCCCATGTGAGGAAAGGATGATGGAAACTATGATTCCCCCGCAAGTCGGGATGAGACTCCAGACGAAAAAAGCGGCCAAAAAAATGAGAGAAGGCCCAAATAAAAAAATGAGATTAAAGAGAGAAGGGGCAATGTTACTATCCTTTTACCACACTTGTGCTTCAAACTAGCACCATGATCTTCATGATAGAGAGTTTCCTATGATATCACCTTCATACACTAGTGGGAATTCATTATAGAACTTGGCTTGTATATTCAAATGATGGGCTTCCTCAAAATGCCCTAGGTCTTCGTGAACAAGCGAGTTGGATGCACACCCACTTAGTTTCTTTTTGAGCTTTCATAAATTTATAGGTCTAGTGCATCTGGTGCATGGCAATCCCTACTCACTCACATTTATATCTATTTATGGGCATCTCCATAGCCCGTTGATACTCCTAGTTGATGTGAAACTATCTTCTTCTTTTTGTCTTCTCCACAACCACCTTCTATTTCCACATATAGTGCTATAACCATGGCTCACGCTCATGTATTACGTGAAACTTGAAAAAATTTCACAACATCAAAAGTATGAAACAATTGATTGGATTTTCATTGAGGTTGTGCATGATTTGAATATTTTGTGTGATGAAGATGGAGCATAGCCAGACTATATGATTTTGTAGGGATAAGCTTTCTTTGGCCATGTTATTTTGAGAAGACATAATTATTTTGTTAGTATGCTTGAAGTATTATTGTTTTTATGTCAATATTAAACTTTTCTTTCGAATCATACGGATCTGAACATTCATGCCACAATAATGAGAATTACATGGATAAATATGTTAGGTAGCATTCCACATCAAAAAATTCTATTTTTACCATTTACCTACTCGAGGACGAGTAGGAATTAAGCTTGGGGATGCCTGATACCTCTCCAACGTATCTATAATTTTTATTGTTCCATGCTATTATATTATCTATTTTGGATGTTTTATATGCATTTATATGCTATTTTATATGATTTTTGGAACTAACCTATTAACCTAGAGCCCAGTGCAAGATTCTGTTTTTTTTCTTGTTTTAGAGTTTCGTAGAAAAGGAATACCAAACGGAGTCCAAGCGGACTGAAACTTTGGCGATGATTTTTCTTGGAACAGAAGACATCCAGAGGACTTGGACTACAAGTCAGAGAAGGCACGAGACGGCCACAAGGTTGGAGGGCGCGCCCAGGTGAGTAGGGCACGCCCCCACCATTGTGGGGCTCTCGTGACTCCACTGACCTATTTCTTGTGCCTATATATTCTCAAATGCCCCAAAACCTTCTAGGGGAGACACAAAACCACTTTTCCACCGTCGCAACCTTCTGTACCCATGAGATCCAATCTAGGGGCCTTTTCCGGCATCCTGTCAGAGGAGGATTCGATCACGGGGGGCTTCTACATCAACACCACTTTCTCTCCGATGAAGGGTGAGCTAGTTTACCACAGACCTATGGGTCCTCGATGTTCTTGGAGATCTATTCTATGTAATACTTTTTTGCGGTGTGTTTGCCGAGATCCGATGAATTGTGGATTTATGATCAGCTTATCTATGAATTTTATTTGAATCTCCTATGAATTGTTATATGCATGATTTGATATCTTTGAGAGTCTCTTCGAACTATCGATTTGGTTTTGCCAACTAGATTGGTTTTTCTTGCAATGGGAGAAGTGCTTAGCTTTGGGTTCAATCTTGCGGTGCTCAATGCTAGTGACAGAAGGGGAACCAACACATATTGTATTATGGCCATCGAGGATAACAAGATGGGGTTTTCATCATATTGCTTGAGTTAATCCCGCTACATCATGTCATCTTACTTAATGCGTTACTCTATTCTTATGAACTTAATACTCTAGGTGCAAGCAGGAGTCTGTCCATGTGTGGAGTAATAGTAATAGATGCAAAATCATTTCGGTCTACTTGACATGGACGTGATGCCTATTGTCGGTGTCAAATCCGGCGGATCTCGGGTAGGGGGTCCCAAACTGTGCGTCTAAGGTCGATGGTAACAGGAGACAAGGGACACAATGTTTACCCAGGTTCGGGCCCTCTCTATGGAGGTAATACCCTACTTCCTACTTGATTGATCTTGATGTATATGAGTATTACAAGAGTTGATGTACCACGAGATCGTAATGGCTAAACCTAAAAGTCTAGCTTGTCTGACTATGATTATCAGGAAAGCCGTCTACAGACCTAGCCCTCCGGTTTATATAGACACGGGAGGGATCTAGGGTTACATAAGGTCGGTTACAAAGAAAGGAATCTTCATATCCGTACACGGGTAGAGTCTTCGGTCTTTGTATCTTCACATCCCATCTGTCCGGCCCATGTCTAATAGGTGGGACGCCCGAGGACCCCTTAGTCCAGGAACTAGGCTTCAATGACGAGGTGTCCGGCGCGCAATTGTCTTCGGCATTGCAAGGCGGGTTCCCCTTTCCAAATACTCCAAGATAGCCTTCAGACGCAATAACGTGTCCGGAACTATAACAAAAGTACCACACACAACTGAAGAGAATATAATATTGCACGAGTCCAATCCGCTGATAACTTTTTGTAATCTAACATCACGACTGCTTGGTCATCATTGAGAACCGTTTTCTGTCTGCTGTTCCACGTTTCGAGACGCGGTTTTCATAGGCACATCTTGTCGAAGCAGAGATCGTGTCCCCTTATTGTGGAATTCTCATCATTACGGGTGAGGGTAATCTAACCGTGTCGTTTACACAGCCCTTGGGAACAGGCGAGTTTTAAGGTGAGTGGGGAGGCGCTTGATATTCACTGCCTTTATAAGCAGCTAAGGATTCCCTTTTATTCACCCACGCCTTCTCTGTTTCTTTGCCCTTCCATTATCAAGCTCCAGCGCCCAAGTCCTCATTCTTTTCGCCTCAAGGAAGCACTCAACCATGTCCGGATCTGGAGGGCAAGGCAAGTGGATGGCCTCCTCCGCTAGGGAGAAGGATATCACCAGGCTTCGGGAGGCCGGGTATCTGGCGAATGAAATCGCCCACCGGCTTCCAGCCAAGGGGCAAATCATCCCCACCCCAAAACCCAATGAGATGGTGGTGTTCATCCCTCATTTCATCCGCGGGTTAGGGTTTCCTCTCCACACTTTTTTCCGCGGGCTTATGTTCTACTACGGGCTAGACTTCCATGACCAAGCCCCGAAATCTTTCCTCAACATCTTGACATTCATTGTCATGTGTGAGGCCTTCCTCCGCATCCAACCCCACTTCGGACTGTGGCTCAAGATTTTCAACATGAAGCTGAAGGTGGTGGATGGCCAGCACACGGAGTGCGGAGGCGCCATGGTGAGAAAGCTGCCCAATGTCACATGGACAAAGGGTACTTTTGTGGAGACTGTCAAGGAGTGGCAGAAACTATGGTTCTATATCACAGAGCCCTGCGACGCCACCTGGGTGGCGGCTTCCGAATTCAAGTCCGGAGCTCCAACGTGGCTCACCTCCTGGACAGAGAAGGGCCCAAATTGGTCTTCGTCGGACGAGCTGATAGCGCTGCAAATGCACATTAAAAGCATGGTGGATAAAAACATCAAGCTCATCGACGTAATTCAGGTGATGCTGGTTTGCCGGATCCTCCCATGCCAAAGCCGAAGCCGCCCCTTATGGGAATTCGACCCGAAGAACCACAAAACCATGCAAAGGCTCTTCACAACCACTCACGAAGATGCCTGGGAGTTGCTCTTTAAGGGCAACGAGACGCCACCAGCCATAGACTCGGACCGCTGGCATGATATTACATTCTGCCAATGCGGTAAGCCTTTCCCGTCTCCAGACGCATCCTCTACTTGCTTGTTTCAAGGAGGATATCTAAACTTTTTTTCCAGGTATGGGCGGAGAGGGCAGAGCAGATTCAATGTTCGGCTCCGCTGCCTGAGGAACTAGTCATCCCGCTCCTAGAGAAGATGCTGGTGCCGGCGGCATATAAGGCACTGGAGAAAAAGGCCAAGAAGAAGGCCAAGGGGGTCCGGAGTGGCCCCCATCGCAAGGGAGCTTTGGATGTGTAATCTGAAGACAAGACACTCTCCTCCGACGCTGAAGATGATGACGAGGAGGAGGAAGAAAGCACCTCTCCCCCTGATGGGGGGGGAAGAATAGGGCGGCCTCCACAAATCTAGAGGCGGAGGCGCCCAAGAGGGGGAAGGGTCCCCATGCGGATAACTCCGCGTGGGACGTCGACAGTAGCCCGGAGCGACGCCCCCAAAACAAGCCTCTGGCCACGTTGTAAGTACTAAAAACCCGCATATGTCCATGCATCCGGCCTCTCTTGCTTCATAATATAATATGTTAATTTATGCCATTGCTGTTGGGCCCACGATGACTCCCTATGATCCTCATCAAGAGGTTCGTTGGATTAGAAGGCGATAGCCAGCGAGTCACCACCGACCGCTCACTCTCCCACGGCCAAGGGCGACGATGAGGCGTTGTCCCAAAGGACCTGCCCCGGCCAGGGAGAGGTTTAGGAGGCCGCCAGGGTGACGCCAGAGGGCGAAATCTCGGCTGCCGGACACATGGGGCAGCAGAGCCCCATGGCGACTGAGGATGGGGGCTTTGCTCAGTTCGGCCCCCATCCAGATACAAGGCCGGAGACCTATATGGATCCGGAATCCGCCGAGCAACCTCCTTCGAAAGAAGGTGGTGTGCCTATTCCGCCGTGACCTCTGTCCAACCAGAGGCACCGGATAACCTGTTGGAAGCACTACAAGCGCTTCCATTGTGGATGAACACCGTATCCTTATGGGTACGGTGATTGAGAGGGTTCAGTTCGTCAAGAGCAGACTAACTGAAGCCTGCAGCATCTCGTGACAGGTTTTGAGGTAAGCGACGCAAAAGAGAAAATCCCAATATAGACAATAGCCCCTGAGACACTGTCCGATGTTCAGAAAGAAGATCCGGACAGAGGATCAATTTATTTTCACAGGAAACTAACTAAATATGTCTTATATGAATAAGCATGCGTCGTTGCTGGCCGCGACCTCACACACTGCCGAAGTCTCCGGACTAAAGCACAGACTTGAGCGGGCCGAGGAGGAGCTCGGCCAAGCGAGGAAGCAGCTAGAAGACAAGCAAGGTATGTACTGACTGGCTGTATATTCGGAAAGAATAAGTAATGCATATTTACTGTAGTGCCATGATATGTGTAGGAGCGGCGACCGAGGTCGAGGTCCTTAAACAGGCCCTGGCCCAGGCCGAGGAAAAAGCTGCCAAGGAAAAAGATGCCCGCGAGAGGCACGAGGCCCGTCTTGATGAGGTCCAGCAAGAGCTCCAGGAAGCGGTGAAGAAATGTGAATCCTTGGAGCGCGACGTTTCGGCTCAAGAGACCGAACTCGCTACGGCCCGCCAAATCGCGGAAGATGCCCGGATTGAGGCCCAGGGCACCCTCCAGGAGATCCAAGAGGCCAAGAAAATCGCGGTGGGTAAGGCGTTTAGTATGCAAAGCAAATATGTGAAAAAGAAGTATCTCTTACTAACCCGGATTCGGAGTTCTCCAGGGGCGTTTGCGGATCTGCCGCGCAGTGTGTCTTATGCTCTTCCGAGCCGAAGAAGGGAGCTCTACAGAGAAGTTGTTCTGGTCGCAATATATTGTGCTAGAACATCCAGTGCCCTTTAGCGATCAGTTAAAATAGGTGGTCGAGCTGCATAGGGTGGCCGAACTGGCCATGAAGGATTTAATAATCCGGCTATGGCCTACCGAAGCTATACCCGGCAGCTACTTTGGGCTCGTGAAGCGGCTGGTGAATGCCTGCTGTCGGCTGGACGTTGTCAAGCGGTCGGTCTGCATCGAGGGCACGTGCATGGCCTTAGCCTGCGTCAAGGTGTGGTGGGCGAAGATGGACGTCGTCAAGCTTATGACCGGGGAACCGCCAGAGGGCAAGGAGCACCCCACGCCTGAGCGGTATTTTGAAGACGTCCTGGAGGGGTCTCGTATTGTGGCGACACAATGTGTGCAAGACATTATTTTCGAATGAATACATTCATGTTGTCTCTGCCTTGTCCGATGAAACGAAGTCGTTATGTAATATAATGTTTGTTATTTAAAAATTTCACCTCATGTGCGGCCGTGTTGTATGAAATCTGAGAGTTGGCTAGTCTTCGGCTTCTACCCCAACTTAGGTAGTACGGGGGTGTTCGGGATGTAATCTAAACACTCTTGATCCAATCGTTTGGTCCTTGAAGGAGGTGTTTAGCGCGACGGACCAGGCAATCGGACTATGCGGCTTTAGCACCCTCACTTGGCCATAGGAGTTTGACAATAAAAATATAGGCGCAGCCCCTAGTATCTGAACTAGGATGCTGCAAACACCTGATCAGGTAAGTACCGATCCCACGCATAATGCGGAAAAAATCTCTAAAGATTTGAGACCTTCAAAGAGCTGACCGGCTCTCGCCGCATCATGACAGTCAGTTTTCGGCTTTCTCTACTGAGGTGCTCCTCCGGGTTGAAAGTTCTAGTTATCGACTAGAGGGGGGTGAATAGGCAATTTTTATGGAAGTCTTCAAGACACGGGAGTTTCGAAGACAAACGATAGAAATGAACCTATAACCATGCAGCGGAAGGTAGACTACTCTAGATAAGCCATAGTCAAGTATTCAATGAAGTGAGAGCATGAAGACTAATAGCAGCTAGGCAGTACGGTTCAGGATGGAAGAAAGTATGAAACCAATCAGAAAAAACAGTCACCCAGTGAAGACAAATGGATAATGCAAACAGGCAATGACTTCACAAGGACCAAGTGTAAATAAAGAGATGGGAAGGATAGAACTAGTTGCTTGTTGAAGACAATGATTTGTTGGACCAGTTCCAATTGTTGTGAAAACTGTACGTCTGGTTAGGGAGGCTGAGATTTAACTCAGAAGACCGTGTCTTCACCTTATTCCCCTTGAGCTAAGGACACCCAATCCTCGCTCAATCACTCTGGTAAGTCTTCAAGGTAGACTTCCAAATCTTCACAGACTTCGTTCACCGCTGATCCACAATGACTCTTGGATGCTCAGAACGCGACGCCTAACCAGCTGGAGGATTCATAGTCCTCAAGTGTAACAAGTCTTCAGATCACACAGACAGGAAGACTTCAGTAATGCCTAACACTCTTTGGCTCTGGGTGTTTAGGGCTTTGTCCTCGCAAGGATTTCTCTCTCAAAGGCTTCGAGGTGGGTTGCTCTCAAACGACAAAAGCCGTGCACTAACTCTGAGCATCCACCAATTTATGGTGTAGGGGGTGGGCTATTTATAGCCACTAGGCAACCCGACCTGATTTGTCCAAAATGACCCTGGGTCACTAAGGAACTGACACGTGTTCCAACGGTCAGATTTCAAACACACGCGGCAACTTTAATTGGGCTACAAGTAAACCTGACTTATCCAGCTCTGGAAAAGATTTGCTCTCATTGTCTTCGCTCGAAGACATAGGATTTTGGTTAAGCATCACTTCAGTCTCTCTGACTTTGTTCACTGGGACCCCACTTAACAGTACGGTGGTCCCTATGATTCAACAAAGAATAAAGGAAACAAAGAAACAACTAAGTCTTCGCGCTCCATAGTCTTCACCCGATGTCTTCTCTTGTCATAGTCTTCAATGTGAATGTCTTCACATACCACCTTTGTCTTCAATGTCTTCATACATTTTTAGGGGTCATCTCCGATAGGTAAACCGAATCAATGAGGGACTACTACCTGTGTTGTCCTGCAATTCTCACACACATTAGTCCCTCAACCAGGTTTGTCGTCAATACTCCAAAACTTACTAGGGGTGGCACTAGATGCACTTAAAATCTCCCCCTTTTTGGTGATTGATGACAAATTGGTTGAAGTTTTCAACGGGGATAAGAGTATGTGAAATTGTAAAGGATTTAGGTATTGTCTTCGTAAGTAGCAGAAAGGTTCCCTTGAAGATGTGCATATAAGTATTTTGCTTTTGAATGAAAATGCACATGGCAGGTTGTATTTGCGGAGCTCCTCTTCTACTTATGAAGACAATTCATCATGCATGAAACGATATAACGAAGATAATGACATGCATAATGAAAAATGGACGTCTGCAAAATGACTTCATGCGGGATTTATCATCGCACATGCGGAATTTATCATCGCATCACATAGTTGATGAAAAGGTAGCAGACCACCATCAAGTTTAAGTGTTACAACTCAAAAGAACCAAATGTATCAAAAGCGAGAGTTTTAAGCACTTGGCAAATGTAGCAAAAGTATAGCAACCACCCATATGGACCCGCTTGAAGACTATCAACTCATATGCTTCTCCCCCTTTTGTCAGTAATGACCAAAAAGGTTTGAAGACATAGAGCTTGCTACTCGTTCCCATGTGGAGTAGGCGATGCAGCAGGGTCATCGTTGAGGTTTGGTGGTGTAGACGAACTTGGTGCAGTGTCGATACGCGCCGAAGTTGGAGGTGGTGAGGTAGGATCATCTTGATCATCTATGACGCTGGCATTAACTGTTGCAGCTGAGGAAGAATAGTTAGAGTCTTCAAGTGATGGAGTCCGACGCAAGTGAGTATTCCTTGGAGGAGTTGAGTCAAACTTGAATCTCTCTGTGAAGCGATCGTCTTGAAGATCAGCTTCAGCACTGAGCAATGTCAAGCTCTTCCATGACCTCCGACAGGTTTCATGTGTAACAAAGGCATTCTTGGTGGCAAGATTTCGAATGCGATTGACATCCACCAAGAGGCTTTGCATCTGGCGCTTAAGCCAGTCATTATGCTTATCCTGTTTCTGATGTAGAGCGACGAGAAGCTCTCAGTCATTGAGAACACGAGATCGCTTCTGAGGCCTTTGGGCGATGGTACTTGCAGTGGCTTCAGTTTGGGTGCGAGGAGCACGTGTATTGCCAGCCAAGGGATAAACACGTGAAACGGCCTGAACTCCTTAAATGGGCTGGGTGAAGCTTTGATGATCGACATTGTGAAGATAAATTGGCTCCTTTGCAGGCTCTGGGTAAATGGCTTCGACAGAAAGATCATCCTCTAGCAAGAATATAAGGTGATTGCGCGCAAACGGCTGATAGTTGATAGTAGAGTGAAGCTTGAAGAGGCGCATTACCCATGGAGCATAGAACTTCAGACCAAAGATATCGGAGCCAGATGCAGCCAATTATCTGATGAAGAAGTCTTGAGCATTGAAGTTGATGCCATTGAAGATATAGAAAACCAATGTCTTCAGTGCTCCTTCAAGATTCACTACAGGAGAATGTCCTTTGACCGGCCAGAGAGTTTGCCTGATAATATGATAAATAGTGCGGGGCAGATACTCTAGGTCTTCAACAAAGAACTCCTTAGGATAGTGAGCGTCTTGTGGCAGTGGCTTCATCATGCTCAGCATTTGGCTCATATTTGGCTCTAGCTTTTGGAAGATGCTTTCCAACGCATTCTGGTGTAGCTGACAACCTGGTTCATAATGTTCGCCAGGAGTGGGCAGGGCAGTAAACTCAATGATGTCTTGGGCTTTAGCTTCATGGTGTACATCGCGTGTCATCCACTCAAGGATCCAAGTCTTCGGATCCCTGTTGTAGCCGCGAATGTGAAGGGTAGCGTAGAATTGTAGCAGAAGCTCTTCATTCCAATGTTCTTTGGCAGTCACAAACTGTAGAAGGCCAGCATCTCTGAAGCAGTCAAGGGCTTCTTCTAGGCAGGGTAGGCCAGCCATGGCTTCGCTGTCTAGATGCAGATGAGGGAAAATGTGCCCCTGATTGTATAAAATGCAGGAATAGTAGCTGCGCTGCTGATAACTCCAGAATCGATCTAAGGAGATTCTTGGCCTTGTGTAGGGGTTCTTGGCACTGTCAAAGAATGTTTTGTGTGCCTTGAAACCATTCAGATTAAATGATCCTGGTGAAGTTGCACTACCTAGAAACCTTGGCAGCCTAGGCTTTGGCTTCTGGACCTGAGGCCTGTGCTCCACATGATAGTCAAACTGCCGACCAGCAGCAGGTGGATGAACCAGAATGGGCCAGCGGACGGTGGTAAGTTAGCCTTGATAGAATGCCTTCTCAAGAGTGTGTGGTCGTGGAGGTGGTACAGGAGCAGTGGCATTGGCTTCGGGCTGCAGATTGGCTTCAGGTGCAATCACTTCTGGCACCACATTAACTTCAAGCGCCACAGTAGCTTCAGGCGCCACACTAGCCTCGGCCATGACAACGTCATTGGCTTCAGTGTTAGTGTTAGTGGCCGCCTCAGAGTTTTCAACCTCCACTCGAGTAGCTGGAGGGTCGAACACATTCTCCTCGAGAACAACTTCAGGGTTGGTTGGGGGTGTAGCAACACGTTCTTCTTCATGTCTTGGCTCTTCTTGTTCATCGGCTGATGCAGCCAGAATATCATCATCCGCTTTGGCTTCAGACTTGGGGATGTTCGCAGTAGGAGAGGCTTCAGGAAAGACTTGGCGTGAAACGGATCGGCGCTCTTCTCCTTCTGGAACACTTGACAAAGTGACCTGTGGCCTTGGTCCATTGCAAAGCCTGCGGAGTGCGGGCGACACCTTTGGAGAGGGAGTTGGCTGGGACACAAAGTCATTATCTTCAAGCACCGAAGTGGTGACTTGAGGTGGGGGAGTACTTGGGGATTCTTCTTGAAGGGGGGAGTCTTGTGGGTGATCAGCCCATGAGTCATCCTGAGCCATTGGTGTCAATGGACAACCAATGCTGATGAATTCACTGTTTGTGAGAATAGGCGATGATACCACATTGTGTTCGATCTGAGGAAGGACTTCATCATCTTCAACATTTTCTTGATGACCAATGTCTTCAGCTGCGGTGGGGTCAACAGCTGGAATGTCTTCAACTTCTGGAGCCTCTTTGGAAGCAGGCTCATGAACTATCAACTGGCACTCACAGTGTTTAGACGCAGGACGGGAAACTGAGATTGGCTCGACGACAAGGGGCTCTGTGGGAGCAGCCCGATCTTTCTTCTTGGTTTTTCTCTTCTTGGTCAGTGGAGCATCATCAGTGGTGGCCTTGGTCTTGCGCTTTCGTGCTTCAGCTTCAGCTGCCCTAGTTTTCTTGAGCTCCGAAGCCACTGTGGGGACTTTAGGCTTCGAGTCTATCATACTGGCCGGGAAGACAATGCGAGGTTCTTCCTGCCTTGATACTTCTGGTTGGGCCACAGTAGGCTTCTTCTTCTTCTTGGCAGCCATTCTAGGGTCGATGCCAGGTCGCCCGAAGCCTTGCGCTTTTCAGCTTCATTGTAGCCTTGAACACATTTGGCTGCCAGGTGTTTCATGCGCTCTCGAGAACCTTTAGCTTCTTCACTTTCTTTTGGAACGCCTCCTTGAGCTCATGCAGCATGACCTTGTAGTTTTGGACATCTTCCACATTGAGCTTGGCCATGTGCTTCTTGAACTAAGCCTTTTCATAATCAATCTTGTGCTTCAGCTCAACAATTTTCTGTGCAAGAGCCAGCTCAGGAGAAATGGCCCCATGGAAAGAGACGCTGAGGCCAATTGGGAGCTGAAGATCATCAAAACTGAGGTTTGGGCTGTCAAACCACTCATCAATGAACTTGTACATGATCTCCACATCAAAGAGGGGATGATCATTGAAGATTTCTGCCTCTTGCTTGCTCTTTATAAGCAGCTCAAGAGCATCATCGCCAAGATCATTGTCGCTAGACAGATCAATGGCTTCATTCTTGTTCCTTAGAACGACAGCAGGGGTCAATGCTTGACCAGTTGGTTGCATGGGCTTCTTCATCTTGTCAGACTTGGAGATGCGAGAGAGATCTTCAGACTGCACACTGGCTTCAGGAGGTGTAGTAGCCAGAGGCTTCGCCCGCGAGACCTTTGGTGCGGAGGAGGGCTTTGAAGCCTTTTGTTTATTTTGCTTCACAGGCTTCGATGGTGCAGGTGCTTCGTCAGAATCAACGTCATCTGCAGAATGATCCACGGTTGGCCCTTGAACCTGAATGTGAGTGATGAGACCTTCAAGGTTGTAGAAGGGCCCAACAATATTGGGTTCCGCATCACGTGTGTCGTCGGCACGAGGAGCAGAGGGACCAGGGTTGAAGTCTAACCCTAGTGACTTCTTGTTCTCTTTGGCAGAAGTTTTGGCAAACTGGAAGTTGTGCTTAAAGAGATTGTCTTGACGACACCATAACAGAGAGGATGGGTCGGCATTAGCAGGCTCAGGTCCACGGATCATGCAGGGGTAGAAGCCTTGAGCAATAGCTTCAGACTTCGACTTGGGCTGAAGACCTTTGTATATAATATCTCCCCAGGGGCCCTTGATGGCATTCTTTTCAGCATATTCGTCAGTGAAAAATTTGTACTTGAACCATTCCTCTGCCCAATGTCTTCGAATCCATTGGATTCGGTTCTTGCGTTCTCCATAGGTCTCTTCTAGATCTGACTTGTATAGCTCATAGAGATCCAGTGGCAGGTCCTTGGCAGTGTTTTCACGGCGCTCTCTGCCGCCCTTCTTGACTGATTTTTCTATTGCCATGAAGTTTAGACTGAATGGCTTCAGAACTTGCAAAGGCTTCCTTCGGTTTGTCAGACATGAATTAGCTTCGGGAGAATTGATGTGATGCTGTAAGAACTCTCAAACGAATGTAGACTATGAGAACCAAGGGATTCTCCCACGGACATGTACCTGTGACAGCATTAGAGATGTGAGGGAAGGGGAAGAGGTCATATGCATTCTCAGAAGATTTTGAAGATAAAGCAATTTAGAAGACATTGACCTCATAGTGCGAAGACATTCACTCATATGTAGAGAGTTTGTTCCAGATTTGTACGCGAATCCATGAATAAGTACAAGTGAGGAATCTAACTACTTTGTGAAGCATAAGTGAACATACTTGGCATGTTAGGAGATTCAGAAAAGGATAGGTTCAATTTGTTGGGACAGAAACCACTTATGGTTGAAAAAGATGAATCTATAGGATCAAAAAGGACTATAAAAAGAGTTTTTATTTACCACTCGAGGAACTGCTAGACAGAGTAGGAGATGAGGCCGAGCAGTTCGATCTTCCGTGCCCTAACTTGGCGACGGAGGACACCTATGGCGACGGCGGAGAAGACGATGTCCGCGGCCGGTGTGAGGATGGCGTCGATGAGGTCATGGCAGCTAAGCGCTTCGTCGCCGGCGTCATCGAGGGCTAGCGGTGGCGCTAGGGTTTGTGCGAGAAGGAGAACTAGAAGAAGAGATAATGACTGGGGTGTGGCGTGTATTTATAAGGACAGGGACGGCGCAGCGTTATTATGCAGGTGCCCCTGGCGGTTCACATCTGAAGGACACGTGGCGAACATGCAACACATTGGAGGTTGTTCCATGTTCCCACGCTTGCCACGGTTCACATCTGAAGCATTTAAATCAGATTTAATGTTTGTCTCTATGTCTTCTGCTGACAAGGACGCAGAGAAGACATTCGACGGTTTCAATAGAATGCACATGATTTGGACAGATAGATTTGAGATGGGAGCATAGAGAGGTTAGGGTCCGATCACATTCACTTATTTCAAAAGATTCAAAACGAGAAGACATAGCTATAAGTGAATGTTGTAGAGGATAGAATGCTAATATATGAATATATCCGAATAAGACCAAATCTAGTGAAGATAAACATGAATTCATGTTAATATTCAAGACAAACCAAACACGAAGATTTTGTAAATGTAACGCCAACAGAAAATACTTCAAGAAAAAGTTTGGTGGTGGCATTACCCACTATATAGGAAGTAATAGACCCAGACACGGCACATAATTATCGTGGCGCTCCGAAGTCAAATTCCGCGTTAATGTATTCACACTTAGAGTGTAAGTCTTCATTAGTTGAAGATATACGTTACTTCGTGTGTTGCACATCTAAGTCATCAACATGCATAAGTGTTAGGATGTGTGCATGATCACAGGACATTTGAGGATTCCAAGATATTTAGCTCATACCGCAACTTGCAAAATATTTTCTCATCCAAGGGCTTTGTGAAGATATCTGTTAGTTGCTCTTCAGTGTTGACGTGAATGATATCAATATCTTCCTTCATGACATGATCTCTGAGAAAGTGATGACGGATCTGAATGTGCTTTTTCTTTGAGTGCTGAACTGGTTTGTTGGCAATCTTGATGGCGCTTTCATTGCCGCAGTAGAGTGGCACTTGCTTCAGATGAATGCCATAGTCTTTGAGTGTTTGCTTCATCCATAGAAGCTGAGCGCATCAAGATCTAGCAGCAATATATTCAGATTCAGTAGTGGAAAGAGATACACAGTTCTGCTTCTTCGAAGACCAACACACAAGTGATCGTCATAGAAAATGACCTGTGCCTGATGTAGACTTGCGATCCACCTTGTCACCAGCATAATCAGCATCCGAGAATCCAACTAGATCAAATTCTGAGCCCTTTGGATACTATAATCCTAGTGTTGGGGTGTAAGCCAAATATCGAAGAATTCGCTTCACAGCTAAGTGATGTAATTCCTTTGGTGCCGCTTGGAATCGGGCACACATGCAAACACTAAGCATGATATCTGGCCTAGATGCACATAAATAAAGCAAAGAACCAATCATGGAGCGGTATACCTTTTGATCGAACTCTTTACCATTGGCTTCACGACCCAGATGACTTTTGGTTGGCATGGGCGTCATATAACCACTGTAGTCTTGCATTCCAAACTTCTTCAGGCAGTCTTTGAGGTATTTCTCTTGATATATGAAGATGTCGTTGTGTTGCTATCGTATTTGAAGACCAAGGAAGAACTTCAGCTCACCCATCATGGACATCTGGTATTGGTCTTGCATCATGTGTCCAAACTCATCACTGTATTTCTGATTAGTGCAGCCGAAGAAAATGTCATCCACATTGAGAAAGTCCTGGATTAGGGGGTATCCGGACAGCCAGATTCTATCCTTTGGGCGGACTGTTGGACTATGGAGATACAAGATTGAAGACTTCGTCCCGTGTCCGGATGGGACTCTCCTTAGCGTGGAAGGCAAGCTTGGCAATACGGATATGTAGATCTCCTTCCTTGTAACCAACGCTGTGTAACCCTAGCCCCCTCCGGTGTCTATATAAACCGGAGGGTTTTAGTCCGTAGGACAACATACAGTCATACCAAAGGCTAGCTTCTAGGGTTTAGCCTCTCTGATCTCGTGGTAGATCAACTCTTGTACTACTCATATTATCAAGAATAATCAAGCAGGACGTAGGGTTTTACCTCCATCAAGAGGGCCCAAACCTAGGTAAAACATCGTGTCCCCTGCCTCCTGTTACCATCCGCCTTAGATGCATAGTTCGGGACCCCCTACTCGAGATCCGCCGGTTTTGACACCGACATTGGTGCTTTCATTGAGAGTTCCTCTGTGTCGTCATCATTAGGCTTGATGGCTCCTTCGATCATCGATAGCGATGCAGTCTAGGGTGAGACTTTTCTCCCTGGAGAGATCTTTGTATTCGGCGGCTTCGCACTGTGGGCCAACTCGCTTGGCCATCTGGAGTAGATCGAGAGTTACGCCCCTGGCCACCAGGTCAGGTTTGGAAGTTTAAATTACACGGCTGACATCCGTGGAGACTTGATCTTCGACGGTTTCGAGCCCCTGCCGAGTACGCCGCACGGTCACGATGAGCATGATTTAGCTGTTTCGTCGGACAGTGTGCAGGAGTTCGCACCGGCAACTGCTCCGACCCTCATTTCGGAGCCGATTGCGCCATCCACGGACGGGGGGATAGAGCCCGCCACGGAGGCCGCATTCTCAGCGGCGATCGAGCCGAGTATCGACCTTACCCTTCATGAGAGCCGTGACGCCAAATTGCCGGATTCTTCCCCGGCCACAGACTCCGAACCGCCTGCACCCGTGCCTATCGAATCCGACTGGGCACCGATCATGGAGTTCACCTCTGCGGATATCTTCGGGCACTCGCCCTTCGGCGACATGCTGAACTCATTAAGGTCTCTCTCCCTGTCAGGAGAGTCCTGGTTGAACTATGTTCGGTAGGATTGGGATGCGGATGACGAAGAAAGTCGCCGCCCACCCACCACCCACTTAGTAGCCACTGTTGACAATTTGACTGACATGCTCGACTTCGACTCCGAAGACATCAACGGTATGGACGACGATGCGGGAGACGGAGAGGAACCACTGCCCACAGGGCACTGGACAGCCACCTCATCATATGATATATACATGGTGGACACACCCAAAGAAGGCAATGGCGACGGGACAGCGGAGGATGACCCCTCCAAGAAGCATCCCAAGCGCTGACGTCAGCGGCGCCGCTCTAAGTCTCGTCAAAGCAAAAGCGGTGACACCGGCACAGGAGATAATAGCACTCCGGACAGTGCCGAAGATGACAACAACCCACTCCAGCAAGATTTAGAGTAGGAGGATGGAGAAGCCATCCCTCCCGAGAGAGTGGAAGATGGAGAGGCGGAGGATGATAATTACATGCCTCCCTCCGAATACGAGGCAAGCCTCGACGATGACGAATTTGTCGTGCCGGAGGATCCCGCCGAGCAAGAGCGCTTCGAGCGCCGGCTTATAGCCACGACAAATAGCCTTAAGAAAAAGCAGCAGCGGCTCCAAGCTGATCAAAATTTGCTAGCTGACAGATGGACTGAAGTCCTTGCAGCCGAGGAATATGAACTCGAACGCCCCTCCAAGAGTTACCCAAAGCGCAGGTTGCTACCCCGACTGGAGGAGGAAGCATTAAAACCTACATCTCCAACATATGATGCGGCTGATCGGCCACCTCGTGGCCGCGACAGAGAGGCATTTCAGCCAAAAACTCAGCCCGCACCCCGACGCCACTCAAATAAAAATGACAAGGCACGGGGAAACATGCTAGACCTGCGAGACGTATTGGAGGACAAAGCAAAACACGCAAGATCGATCTACGGACCACGAGGGTGCGCCACTACACGAGACGATAACCGTCACGCCGGATACAGTAAAAGTAAATCCGGCCGGGCCGAACACAGCGGACAAGACTCATTCGAGCTGCGTCGTGACATAGCCCACTACAGAGGCGCCGCACACCCCATATGCTTCACAGACGACGTAATGGATCACCAAATCCCAGAGGGTTTCAAACCCGTAAATATCGAATCATACAACGACACAACAGATCCTGCTGTATGGATCGAAGTCTTCCTCCTGCACATCCACATGGCCCGCGGTGATGATCTACACGCCATCAAATACCTCCCACTCAAGCTCAAAGGACCAGCTCGGCATTGGCTCAACAGCCTGCCAGTAGAATCCATCGGCTGTTGGGAAGATCTGGAAGCCGCATTCCTCGACAACTTCCAGGGCACTTATGTGCAACCACCAGATGCCGATGACTTGAGCCACATAATTCAGCAGCCAGAGGAATCGGCCAGGCAATTCTGGACACGGTTCCTGACAAAGAAAAATCAAATCATCGACTGTCCGGATGCAGAGGCCCTAGCAGCTGTTAAGCACAACATCCGCGACGAGTGGCTCGCCCGGCACCTTGGCCAGGAAAAGCCAAAATCTATGGCAGCCCTCACGACACTCACGACTCTCATTTTTTCCTTTTTGGGGCCTTCTCCTTTTTTATGGCCTTTCTCTTTTTTTCGTCCGAAGTCTCATTCCGACTTGTGGGGGAATCATAGTCTCCATCATCCCTTCCTCACTTGGGACAATGCTCTAATAATGATGATCATCACACTTTATTTACTTAGAACTCAAAAATTACAACTCGATACTTAGAACAAAATATGACTCTATGTGAATGCCTCCGGCGGTGTACCAGGATGTGTAATGATGCATGAGTGACATGTATGAAGAATTATGAACGGTGGCTTTGCCACAAATACGATGTCAACTACATGATCATGCAAGCAATATGACAATGATGAAGCGCGTCATAATAACGGAACGGTGGAAAGTTGCATGGCAATATATCTCGGAATGGCTATGGAAATGCCATAATAGGTAGGTATAGTTGCTGTTTTGAGGAAGGTATATGGTGGGTGTATGAAACTCCCTCTGTTTCTTTTTAGTCTGCATATAAGATTTGGTCAAAGTCAAACTTTATAAAGTTTGACCAACTTTGTTGGAAAAAATATCAACATCTACAATACTAAAACTGTATGGGTATGACAATTAATTTCACGATGCATCTAACAATATTGATGTCATATTGTGAATCTTGATATCTTTTTCTATAAACTTAGTCAAAGTTCATAAAGTTTAACTTTGACCAAATCTTATATGCAAACTAAAAAGAAACGGAGGGAGTACCGGCGAAAAGTGTGCGGTATTTGAGAGGCTAGCAATGGTGGAAGGGTGAGAGTGCGTATAATCCATGGACTCAACATTAGTCATAAAGAACTCACATACTTATTGCAAAAATATATTAGTTATCAAAACAAAGTATTACGCGCATGCTCCTAGGGGGATAGATTGGTAGGAAAAGACCATCGCTCGTCCCCGACCGCCACTCATAAGGAAGACAATCAATAAATAAATCATGCTCCGACTTCATCACATAACGGTTCACCATACGTGCATGCTACGGGAATCACAAACTTCAACACAAGTATTTCTCAAATTCACAACTACTCAACTAGCATGACTCTAATGTCACCATCTCCATATCTCCAAACAATTATCAAGTATCAAACTTCTCATAGTATTCAATGCACTTCTATGAAAGTTTTTATATTATTCCTAAAAGAAATTTTCCATGTTGTTCTAAAGGACTCTCAAAATAATATAAGTGAAGCATGAGAGATCAACTATTTCTATAAAATAAAACCACCGCTGTGCTCTAAAAGATATAACCGAAGCACTAGAGCAAAATCTATATGGCTCAAAAGATATAAGTGAAGCACATAGAGTATTCTAATAAATTTTAAATCATGTGAGTCTCTCTCAAAAGGTGTGTACAACAAGGATGATTGTTGTAAACTAAAAAGAAAAGACTCAAATCATACCAGACGCTCCAAGCAAAACACATATCATGTGGTGAATAAAAATATAGCTCCAAGTAAAGTTACCGATAGACGAGGACGAAAGAGGGGATGCCTTCCGGGGCATCCCCAAGCTTAGGCTTTTTGGTGTCCTTGAATTTTACCTTGGGGTGCCATGGGCATCCCCAAGCTTAGGAGCTGCAATCCCAGCAACACATGGCTATTTCGTTGGAAGGTATGCGTAGCTATAGAGGGGTTCGTGGTGTAGTGTTGCCAGGGGCCACGACCGAAGTGGCGACCCTGAAGAAGGCGCTGTCCGAGGCCGAATACAAAGAGGCCAAGGAGCGCCTTGAGGGGGAAAAGAAAGAAGCCCGAGTAGGCGAGGTGCAGCAAGAGCTCAAGGCTCTCACCAAAAAACACGAGTCCTTGGAGCTTGACTCTAAGACGCGAGAGTCTGAGCTTGCGAAGGAGCTCGAAAGCGCCCGGAGCGCCAAGGCTGAAGCCCACAAGGCCCTCTAGGAGATTGATGTGGTGAAGAAGATAGCAGCGGGTAAGGCATTCATTATGCAAAGCAAGCATGTGAAGGAAACTTTCCTTTTACTTACCCGAGTTCAGAGCTCTCTAGGAGCGTTCGCAGATCTTCCCTGCAGTGTACTGGATGCCGCGGAGTTTTACCGAGCTGAGGAGGGGAGCTCGACAGAAAAGTTGTTCTGGTCTCAGTATACTGGGACCGAACACCCAATGCCCTTGAGCGACCAGCTGAAGCAATTGGTCGAGCTTCACAAGGCGGCCGAACAGGCCATGAAGGGCCTTATAGTTCGGATGTGGCCTGGCGAGCCCCTGCCCGGCAGCTACTTCGGTCTGGTGAGGTGGCTTGTGGATGCCTGGCCACGGCTTGAAGTCATAAAGCGGTCCGTCTGCATTGAGGGTGCGCGCAAGGGCTTTTGCCCGGGAGAAGGTGCACTGGGTGAAGCTGGACACCGTGAAGCTGGTGAAGGAGGGGCCGCCGGAGGGCAAGGAGCATCGCTGCCCCGAAATGTATTATGACAGTGTCCTGAAGGGTTCCCGCCTTGTGGCGGATGAATGTGCCAGAGATGTAATTTTTGAATGAACATGCTCATGTGATCCTGTAATGTGAAACGAGTTCATTTGCGCTATGCAACGCTTTTTAATTTAAAATATTACATTTTGTGCGGCCATTTATAAAATCTGAGAGTTGGCCAGTCATCGGCTTCTGCCCCCATGTAACTAGTACTGGGGTGTTCGGGATAAACCTGAGCACTCTTTATCCCAATTTTGGGTCCTTCAAGGGAGGTGTTCAGCACAACGAACCAGGCAATCGGACTATAAGGCTTTATCACTCTCACTTAGCCATAGAAGTCTACAATTTTAAATTTTGGCGAAGCCCCTAGTATTAGGAAGGCCGAATTTGGGGCGCTATACACGCCTAAGTCGGGCAAGGCCGACTCCTCGCCCGAAGCATAAAAAGTCTTTAAGGACTTGAGACCTCTCGAACGGCGACCATCTCTCGCCTTATCATGACAGTCAGTTTTCGGCTTTCTCTACTGAGGTGCTCATCCGGAAGAACCGGGACACAACCACAGTAGTTCTCCCAGTGCTACCTTAGCCGATATAGCGGAACGTAAGGTACCAAAGCATGGGAGCCAGGCAAACCCAACTATAGACCCAAGACATGATTCGGAGCTGATGCATATAATGCTATAAGTTTGGGGTGCCGCACTATCGAAAGTGTTCGGACTTCTCACACCGTATTATGGGGTAAACGAAAGCCCCTGGCGTACTGACCGTACCAGAATGTACGGGTGCAAGTTGTCGTAAATGAACATATAAGAAAAAAAGGGTGAATAATGCAATAATAGACTAATGCTATGCATTGTTATTTAAATAGTACATCGAAGCGTACTGATACAAGTAGTGCAATAAGCAAAAAATAGGACTATTTGACATGTCCTATCCTAGGGCAAGCTGCGTACGGATAGTAAAAAGCAGGTATATCGATTATTATTAGAAACCACCTGGAGGTTCCCGTGTACATCTTAGCTTCTTGCCTCCTTGGTTGTTCCTTCCCGTAATGTGCCCGGCAATCGTACTACCGGAAAGGCCTTCCAGAGAGTTAGGTCCTGAAAGAGAAAAAATGATAAAGGTATGCAGCCCCTAGGACGGTTAAGTCGCATTGCGGGACGTGCCCTGATCGTCCCCCCCCCCCCCCCCCCCCCCCCCCCCCGCCTATGTCAATGGTACTTTCAGTGCGTAATTATGTACGCGCGGCACCGATTTCGTCGCTTGACTGGGACTGGGACGGGGGCCGAGTTGCTAGGCGAGCTCTGAACGTGCCAGGAGATCCTGTTGCAGTTTACTCTGGACTCACTTGAAGGTTTTTGGGGGCTGTATCGCCGAATTAGTGGTTTGCCTTAAAAGGCTGGTTTGTGCTTCTGCTGTGAGGGTCGCAGTGTGCTCTTCCGTGCGGAGCGAGCGTTCTGTGTTTCCATTGACTGTTACAATAGTTGATATACCTCGAGATCGTAATGGCCAAACTGTAACTGTCTAGCCTATGATTATTGTGTTGCCCTCCACGGACTAACCCTCCTGGTTTATATACACACTGGAGGGGCCTAGGGTTATACAAAGTCGGTTCACAGAGGAAAGGAGTATTACACCCGGACACCAAACTTTCCGTTCTACGCACATAGGAGTCCTACCTGGACACGAGAGGTGGTCTTCTGCTCTGTCTTCACGACCCATCAGCCCGACCCATATCGAATAGGCCAGACACCTAAGGACGCCCGAATCCAGGACTCCCTCAGTAGCCCCTGAACTTGCCTTCAATGATGATGTAGTATACAGCTTATGTCTTCGGCTTTGCAAGGCGGGTTCTTCATCATATTCCGGATTAATGACAGTCTGTTTTTGACCTCCATGCCCTGCCTTTACGGATCCTTCTTGTCCTCGCCTTGATTCCCACGCGCTGGGCGAATGCGAATGGTTCAATATTTTTTACAAATAAGCCCCTCACCACGCAAGGGCGACATTCATATAAGGAGGTTGGATCCCCAAATGCCATCCTACATCGCGCCAAGAGCATCAGAGCCAATCCACAAAAAACAAAACATGGCAAATGCCCCTAGTTCTTCTTCGCGTCGTCATGGCCCTCAAGCGGGTGATTGGCGAAGCTGCTCAGTGTCTCATCTCCAGCTGAATCGACTTCAGACGTAGGGATATCTCCCTCCCACAGATCTAGTCTCCGTGCGGGGGGATTGGCCTCGATTGGCAATGATGTGCTAGCAGAGAATTTCCCCAACCCTAACAAGGAGGAGAGGGTGTGCTTTGTCTTGTTTCTTCTGAGGGGCTTAGGATTCCAAATCCACCCCTTCCTCAGAGTTTATTGGAATTCTACGGGATCCAGCTGCACAACCTCACACCAGGTTCCATCCTGCACATTTCAGGTTTTGTTGCTCTCCGCGAACTCTTCTTAGGCTGTGAGGCTCATTTCGAACTGTGGAGAAAGTTCTTTTGCCTCGTCCCCTGCCATCAAGGGGGTTTTATATTTGAAGTGGGCGGTATCGAAGTATGGCGCATAGCCGGAACAAGTTACCTTGTCGGCACTCCCAAGAAGGAATATGAAAAATGGACTTCAGAATGGTTTTATATTGAAGACGTTCCCCTTCCGGACCCAGTTTGGTGCGGACTTCCCGAATTCTCTAGATCTCCTTTCAAGAAACGTTTCAATTGGCGCCCCCGGAGCCCCAAGCATGGAGATAGTGAGGAAGTTAAGATGTTAGTTACCAAGGTCAGGTTACTTACCCATTCCGAACTCTCGATAATCGAAGTCATGGCCATCACGATAAAGCGATGTATCCAGCCCCTTCAGTCTAGAGTGACCCCTTTGGGGTGTTACAACGGAAAGGACGACGCATCTCGTTATAAGTGCGAGGGCCTGGATACCCCAGCCGCTCTGGACGCCATTCTGGCTGATCTTTGTAAAGGCGATAAAGAAGAATTCACTCGTTTAAATTGTTGGGTGATACGGCTCCAACGTATCTATAATTTTTTGATTGTTCCATGCTATTATATTATCTATTTTGGATGTTTAATGGGCTTTATTATGCACTTTTATATTATTTTTGGGACTAACCTATTAACCGAAGTCCCAGTGCAAATTGTTGTTTTTTGCCTATTTTAGTGTTTCGCAGAAAAGGAATATCAAACGGAATCCAAATGGAATGAAACCTTCGCGAGGATCTTTTTTTGGAACAAACGCAATCCAGGAGACTTGGAGTGGAGGTCAAGGAAGCCACAAGGCGGCCAGGAGGTAGCTAGGCGCGCCCCCACCCTCGTGGGCCCCTCGTAGCTCCACCGACCTACTTCTTTTGCCTATATATACTCTTATACCCTCAAAACATCCAGGGGAGCCACGAAACCACTTTTCCACCGCAACAACCTTCTGTACCCGTGAGATCCCATCTGGGGACCTTTTCCGGCGATCTGCCAGAGGGGGATTCGATCATGGAGGGCTTCTACATCAACACCATAGCCTCTCCGATGACGTGTGTGTAGTTTACCACAGACCTTCGGGTCCATAGTTATTAGCTAGATGACTTCTTCTCTCTCTTTGGTTCTCCTTACAAAGTTCTCCTCGACGTTCTTGGAGATCTATTTGATGTAATACTTTTTGTAGTGTGTTTGCCAAGATCCGATGAATTGTGGGTTTATGATCAAGTTTATCTATGAATAATATTTGATTCTTCTCTGAATTCTTATATGCATGATTTGATATATTTGCATGTCTCTTCGAATTATCAGTTTGGTTTGGCCTACTAGATTGATCTTTCTTGCAATGGGAGAAGTGCTTAGCTTTGGGTTGAATCTTGCGGTGCTCGATCCTAGTGATAGAAAGGGAACCGACATGTATTGCATTGTTGCCATCGAGGATAAAAAGATGGGGTTTATATCATATTGCTTGAGTCTATCCCTCTACATCATGTCATCTTGCCTAATGCGTTACTCTATTCTTATGAACTTAATACTCTAGATGCATGCTGGATAGCGGTCGATGTGTGGAGTAATAGTAGTAGATGCAGAATTGTTTCGGTCTACTTGACACGGACGTGATGCCTATGTTTATGATCATGCCTAGATATTCTCATAACTATGCGCTTTTCTATTAATTGCTCGGCAGTAATTTGTTCACCCATCGTATCTTGAGAGAAGCCACTAGTGAAACCTATGCCCCCCCGGGTCTACTTTACATCATATAAGTTTCCAATCTACAATTCTAGTTTACTATTTATTTTGCAATCTTTACTTTCCAATCTATACAAAAATACCAAAAATATTTATCTTATTATCTTTATCAGATCTCACTTTTGCAAGTGGCCGTGAGGGGATTGACAACACTTTATCGTGTTGGTTGCAAGGTTCTTATTTGTTTGTGCAGGTACTAGGCAATTTACGTGTACTCTCCTACTGGATTGATACCTTGGTTCTCAAAAACTAAGGGAAATACGTACGCTACTTTGCTGCATCACCCTTTCCTATTTAAGGGAAAACCAACGCATGCTCAAGAGGTAGCAAGAAGGATTTCTGGTGCCGTTGCCGGGAAGATCTATGCTCAAGACAAGACATACCAAGTACCCATCACAAACTCTTATCCCTCGCATTACATTATTTGCCATTCGCCTCTCGTTTTCCTTCCCCCCACTTCACCTTTGCCGTTTTATTCTCCCTTTTCTGTTCGTCTCTTTCCGCTTGCCTTTTTGTGCTTTCGTTCTTAGTATGTTTTGTTGCCATCATGTCTGAAACTGGGGAGGTTATCATTGAGAAGGATAGTAGTAACGATGGGGGAAACATTGATGCTTTTGATTATCCTTATGAAGAACCTACTATTTTACACACTAAAAGGTTTTGGATTGGTAGTGGTAATATTATTGGAAAAGGAGTTATTCAAGATTTTTTACTTGTGCCGGTGCTTTGCCCACCATGAGCGGGACTATTCTTCATAAAACTAGAAGTCTTGCGGATGCTATATCTTTGCTCGTGGTTGAACTTGAAAGACAATTTATCCACCTGCATCCTTGCACACAGAGGATTTTTTTAGAATTTTTTAAGATTGAGCATTTTTCTGTTAAGCGAGCAGCTATCATCTTTTTAGCTCACGAGTTTAGATTTATAATAAAAGAGGCCAATGAAATGTTTGCGCATTATAGGGTGGATGTTGGCCGTCCTCCCATAGAAGCAATCATTTTTTATCAAGAAGACGTAATGCGCTTATGATCTTTAGATCACATTGCTTTTAATGAAAACCTTAAAAAAGGTTCCTACTGATGTTCTAGTTGACAGGATTTCTTAACTTAATGCTAATTTTGCTATCCAGAACAATGGGTTAGGTTTTTCAATGCCGGATTCAGAGGCTCTAAACCCGGTCAGCGGAAAAAGCCATTCAAAAGAAGCACTCCGGGCCCTTCCAGTTTGGACTGTATACTCGATTTCTCGTGCCAAATACATGGCACCCCCGACAAGCCAGCCAACCACACCAACAGGGAATGTTGGGTGTTCAAGTAGGCCGGCAAGTTAAACGCCGAAAACAAAGATAAGGGGCTACATAGCGATGACGAGGAAGAGCCCCGACAGCCGAACACCGGAGGACAGAAGAGGTTCCCCCCACAAGTGCGGACGGTGAACATGATATACGCAACCCACATCCCCAAGAGGGAGCGGAAGCGTGCGTTAAGGGATGTATATGCGTTGGAGCCAGTCGCCCCAAAGTTCAACCCATGGTCCTCCTGTCCTATCACCTTCGATCGCAGGGACCATCCCACTAGTATCCATCATGGCGGATTCGCCGCACTGGTCCTAGACCCAATCATCGACGGATTTCACCTCACTCGAGTCCTTATGGACAGCGGCAGCAACCTAAACCTGCTTTATCAGGACACAGTGCACAAAATGGGTATAGACCCCTCAAGGATCAAACCCACAAAACGACCTTCAAAGGCGTCATACCAGGTGTAGAGGCCCATTGCACAGGCTCAGTCACACTAGAAGTGGTCTTCGGATCCCCGGATAACTTCCGAAGCGAGGAGTTAATCTTCGATATAGTCCCGTTCCGTAGTGGCTATCATGCACTGCTCGGGCGAACCGCATTTGCGAGATTCAACGCGGTACCGCACTATGCATATATCAAGCTCAAGATGCCAGGACCTCGGGGGGTCATCACAGTCAATGGAAACACAGAGCGCTCTCTCCGCACGGAGGAGCACACTGCGGCCCTCGCAGCAGAAGCGCAAAGCAGCCTCTTAAGGCAATCCACCAGTTCGGCGATTAAAGACCCGAACACCTTCAAGCGCGCCCGGAGTAATCGGCAACAAGACTGCCTGGCACGTTTCGAGCTCGCATAGCAATGCGGCCCCCACCCCAGTCCCAGCCAAACTGTGAAATCCGTGCCATGCGTATATAATTACGCATTGAAAATACCATGGACACAGGTGGGGAGGGGGGCATGACTACGACACGCCGCAAGACGCGGCTCAACCGCACTAGGGGCTTCCCGCTTTGTTATTTTTCTCTCTTTCAGGACTTTAATCTCTGGAAACCCCGTCCGGCAGTACGATTGCCGGACACACGATGCAACAACCAAGGAGGCAGAAAGCTACGTCGCACCATGGAACACCCAGGTGGTCTCTGATAACGAGTGAAATACTTTCTTCAAAGACCATTCCTCAGGTTGCCCTTGGAGGGGACATGTCAAATAGTCCTACTTTTTGCTTATCGCACTACTTGTATCATTCTGCTTCGACGCACCTTTTTGAATAAATAATGCATAGCACTAGACTATTACCGCATTCTCTATTCTTCTTTATATATATATATATATATATATATATATATATATATATGTTCATTCACAACATTCAGCACCCGTACACTTTGGTACGGCCAATATGTCAGGGGCTTAAGCGTACCCCATAATACGGCGTGAGAAGTCCGAACACTTTCAACAGTGTGGCACCCCGAACTTATAGCATTATATGCATCAGCTCCGAATCATGTCTTGGATCAATAGTTGGGTTTGCCCGGCTCCCATGTTTTGGTACCTTACGTTCCGCTATATCGGCTAAGGTAGCACTGGGAGAACTGCTGCGATTGTGCCCCGGTTCATCTGGGCAAGCACCTCAGTAGGGAAAGCTAAAACTGACTGTCATGATAAGGCGAGAGCTAGTCGTTGTTCGAGAGGTCTCGAGTCCCTAAAGACTTATGCCGCTTAGAGCGAGGAGTCGGCTTTGTCCGGCTTAAGGCGTGTATAGCGCCCCGAATTCGGCCTCCGAATACTAGGGGCTTCGCCAAAATTTAAAATTGTAGACTTCTATGGCTAAGTGAGAGTGATAAAGCATTATAGTCCGATTGCCTTGTTCGTTGTGCTGAGCACCTCCCTCGAAGGACCCAACAATGGGAAAAAGAGTGCTCAGATTTATCCCGAACACCCCAGCACTCAGGGCATGGGGGCAGAATCCGACGACTGGCGATCTCTTAGATTTAATAAATAGCCGCACAGAAGGTAATATTTTAAATTCAAACAAGCGTTGCACAGCGCATATGAACAAGTTTTCATAATACAGGATCACACGAGCAAGTTCATTCAAAAATTACATCCTTCGCACACTCGTCCACCACAAGACGGGCACCCTTCAGGACACCCTCATAATACATTTCGAGGTGGTGATACTCCTTGCCCCGCGGCGGCCCCTCCTTCACCAGCTTCTCAGCGTCCATCTTGGCCCAGTGCACCTTCGCACGGGCAAAAGCCCGTCGGGCACCTTCGATGCAGACGGACCGCTTGATGACTTCCAGCCTGGGGCAGGCGTCCACAAGCCGCCTCACCAGGACAAAGTAGCTGTTGGGAAGGCCCCTCATGGTCTGTTCACCAGTCCAGGCCACATCCGGACTATAAGGCCCCTCATGGCCTGTTAGGCCACCTTGTGCAGCTCGACCACCTTGTGCACCAGGACGAAGTAGCTGTTGGGAAGGCCCCTCATGGCCTGTTCACCAGTCTAGGCCACATCCGGACTATAAGGCCCCTCATGGCCTGTTCGGACACCTTGTGCAGCTCGACCAGTTGCTTCAGCTGGTTGCTCATAGGCATCGGGTGTTCGGTCCTAGTATACTGAGACCAGAACAACTTCTCCGTCGAGCTTCCCTCCTCGGCCTGGTAATATTTCGCGGCATCCGACACGCTGCGGGGCAAATCTGCGAATGCTCCTGGAGAGCTCCGGACTTGGGTAAGTAACAGGTAATTTACTTTCACATGCTTGCTTTGCATATTGAATGCCTTACCCGCTGCTATCTTCCACATCGCCTCAATTTCCTGGAGGGCCTTTTGGGCTTCAACCTTGGCATGCTTTGTGCTCTCGAGGGCTGCAGCAAGCTCGGACTCTCGCGTCTTCGAGTCAAGCTCCAAAGTCTCGTGTTTCTTCACGAGAGCCTGGAGCTCTTGCTGCACCTTGCCCACCCGTGCCTCTTGTTTCTCCCGCTCGGTGCGCACCTTGGTCGCTTTGTTTTCGGCCTCGGACAACGCTTGCTTCAGGGTCACCACTTCGGTCGTGGCCCCTGGCACATTCATGATGATCCTGTCATTTCGCAACCACATTTTCTTTTTAATATAGACAAGGTATTACTTACCTTTGTTCTCCTCGAGCTGCCTCTTGGCAAGGCCGAGCTCTTTCTCAGACCGCTCGAGGTTCTGCTTCAGTGCGGCGACCTCCGCAGTCAGTGCGGCAGAGGTCAGCAGCGAAGCCTGCATACGCATATAGACATACTTATATTAGACTCCTGCAGATATTATTTGATCCTCTATTAGGCTTTTCTTTGTGAACACTAAACAGAGCATCAGGGGCTACTCTCTATGCGGTAATATTTTTCCTATATTTTAAATACTTACCTCAAAGCCTGTTAGAAGGCTGGCACAGGCTTCAGTCAGTCCGCTCTTGGCGGACTGAACCTTCTTGATCACCGCACTCATAATAGCGCGGTGCTCTTTGTTAATGGAAGAGCCGCGAAGCGCTCCCAGTAGGTCGTCCGGTGCCTCTGGATGGACAGAGGTCACCGGCACGGATGGCTTGCTCCTCTTGGAAGGGGGCCGCCTGCTCAAGTTCGGAACCACTAGAGGTTCCGGCGCGGTGTCCGGCTGAGGGCCAAACTTGGAGCCCCTGGGAGCCTTGCTCCCTTTGCTCCTGGAGTCCGGAAGGTCGCCTTGAGGCGCCTCCGGGACTATCTCCCCCCGGCTCAGTGACCCTTGAGACAATACCTCGGCATTGTCCGTAGGGCAAGGAGAGGAGGCGGTTGGAAGTTTATCACTATTCATGTCCGACGAGTCCAAGGAACCGTCCGACGAGGATACGTCGATACGGGCTTGGGGCGGACTGCATAATCATATTCGACGTTAGGAGAAGAAGTGCAACAAAAGTATCATATGAGTTACTCTGGTATCCGAATACTTACGACTTCGCCAGGGGCTTGGCCCTGAGCAGCCACTCGTCTTCGCCGTCGGCGGCGGTGGTGGAGCAGTCCGGAAGGAGAGTCCTTCCCTTCTTGGACCCTTCGGCATCCCCGGTTGGGGCGGCCTTCCTTTTCTTGTCTCCCCCGGCTAGAGGGGGAGAATCTTCATCTTCCTTCTCCTTGTTTTCACGGGAGGAGTGCGTCTCGGAGTTATCGGACAATGTGTCCGATACCACCTGGCGCCGGGAACTCTTTCGGGTTCCCGTGGCCTTCTTCTTGGTCTTCTCCGGCACCTCATAAGGAGCCGGAGTCCGCATCTCCGTTAGGAGAGCGTATGTAGGGTCTTCGGGCAAAGGGGCCGGACAGTTAATCTGCTCCGATGTCTCCATCCAGTCCTGTCAAAGGCATGGGAGCTCAGACCCCGCACATGGTTAAGATATGGGAAATAAATATCCTACCCGGTCCTCGGTAAGAGAAGGGGGGACCTCGGCGCCTTTGAACAGCACCTTCCAGACGTCCTTATGCATCGTGTCGAAGAGCTCGCGCAGAGTCTGGTGCTGGGCCGGGTCGAACTCCCATAAGTTGAAAGCCCGTTGTTGACACGGGAGGATCCGGCGGAAGAGCATGACCTGGACTATGTTGACAAGCTTAAGTTTCTTGCTTGTCATGTTCTGTATACACTTCTGGAGTCCGTCTAGCTCCATCGATGAGCCCCAAGATAGGCCCTTCTCCTTCCAGGAAGTGAGTCGCGTGGGGATTCCGGATCGAAACTCGGGGGCCGCCACCCAGTTGGTGTCGCGCGGCTCGGTGATGTAGAACCACCCCGATTGCCACCCCTTTATGGTCTCCACGAAGGAGCCCTCGAGCCATGTAACGTTGGGCATTTTTCCCACCATGGCTCCGCCGCATTCTGCCTGTTGGCCGCCTACTACCTTCGGCTTGATATTGAAGGTCTTCAGCCATAGGCCGAAGTGGGGCCGGATGCGGAGGAAAGCCTCACACACGACCATGAATGCCGAGATGTTGAGCATGAAATTCGGGGCCAGATCATGAAAGTCCATCCCATAAAAGAACATAAGGCCGCATACGAATGGATGGAGGGGAAACCCCAGTCCGCGGACAAAGTGGGGGAGGAAAACTACCCTTTCGTGAGGTTCCGGGGTAGGGACGATCTGCCCCGCGGCTTGCAGTCGGTGCGCGATATCCGCGGCTAAGTATCCGGCTCCACGTAGTTTTTTTATGTGTCCCTCCGTGACAGAGGAGGCCATCCACTTGCCTCCCGCTCCAGACATGTTTGGAGAGAGTTGAGGAATAGGATGTGGACTTGGGCGCTGGAGATCGAGTGTGCGAGAATGGATGGGCAAGGAGGAAGAAGGCGTGGGTAGAAAAGGGTGAGACCTTATCCCTTTATAAGGGCAGACAAAACTATGTGCCCCCACTAGCCTGGTAAAACTTGCTTATCCCCCAAGCGTCGTAATTGATGGCGCGGTTGGGTTACCCACGTCCGTATTAATGGGAATCCCGTAATAAGGGGACACGATCTCTGCTTCGACAAGACGTGCCAAGGAAACCGCCTCAGGAAACACGCTGAGACAGGTTGTGAAAAACAATTCGAATAAAGACCTGGCTGTGGTGTGATATCACACTACGGGGAACGTCAGCAGATTAGACTTGTGTAAATATTATTCCCTCTACGGTGGTATGTGGAACTTATTTTGCAGAGCCAGACACGATCCTCGTGTTCAAAATCTTCTATCAAGTATTCGGAGGAGGAACCCGCCTTGCAATGCCGAAGAAAATCTGCGCGCCGGACTCATCATCATTGAAGCCTGGTTCAAGGGCTACTGAGGGAGTCCTGTATTAGGGGGTATCCGGACAGCCGGATTATATCCTTTGGCGGACTATTGGACTATGGAGATACAAGATTGAAGACTTCGTCCCGTGTCCGGATGGGACTCTCCTTGGCGTGGAAGGCAAGCTTGGCAATACGGATATGTAGATCTCCTTCCTTGTAACCGACTCTGTGTAACCCTAGCCCCCTCCGGTGTCTATATAAACCGGAGGGTTTTAGTCCATAGGACAACATACAATCATACCATAGGCTAGCTTATTGGGTTTAGCCTCTCTGATCTCGTGGTAGATCAACTCTTGTACTACTCATATTATCAAGAATAATCAAGCAGGACGTAAGGTTTTACCTCCATCAAGAGGGCCCAAACCTGGGTAAAACATCGTGTCCCCTGCCTCTTGTTACCATCCGCCTTAGATGCACAGTTCGGGACCCCCTACCCGAGATCCGCCGGTTTTGACACCGACACACATATATTTGGCACACAATCAGTTCACCATCATATGTCTTCATGAAGAGTGTGGGATCCAGGGGACCAGGTTTGAAGCCTTTGCTCTTCAGGAAGTCTTTGAGTGTGTCATACCAAGAACGAGGGCTTGTTTGAGGCCATACAGTGCCTTTTGGGTCTTCAAAAACAGGCAGTTGTGCAACAACACTTCTTCTTCAATCTTGCCATTGAGAAAGGCACTCTTCACATCCATTTGATACAGAAGGATGTTATGATGATTTGCATAGGCTAGCAGTATGCGTATAGCTTCAAGCCTAGCCACAGGAGCAAATGTTTCATCGAAGTCAGTTCCTTCAACTTGAGTGTATCCTTGAGCAACGAGACGAGCCTTGTTTCTGACAACTTGACCATGCTCATCTTGCTTGTTGCGATATATCCATTTAGTGCCTATGATAATGTTTTTACGAGGATCAGGATGCTTGACCAGTTCCCATACATTATTCAGCTTGAATTGTTGAAGCTCATCTTGCATAGCTTGAATACATTCAGGTTCCATGAAGGCTTCACCAACTTTCTTGGGTTCAGATATTGAGACGAATGCAAAGTGACCACAAAAATTTGCTAGTTGTGTTTCCCTTGAATGAGTGAGTGGACCAGGTGCATTGATGCTATCAATTATCTTCTCAATCTGTACTTCACTTGCAACACGAGGATGAACTGGACGAAGATTTTGCTCTTGCTGATCATTGTCATCGTTTGAAGGATTGTCTTCATGCTGAGCATTGTCTTCAGGTTGATTAGGTGCAGAAATGATAAGTTCCTCTTCAGGCTGTACTTCAGACGGTATGATTTCTCCAGTTCCTATAAGCTTGATGGATTCACTAGGTGGAATTTCATCTAGCACATTTGGCAGGTGCTCTCTTTGCGAGCCGTTAGTCTCATCGAACCGCAGATCCACAGTTTCAACCACTTTATAGTGAAAGAGGTTGAAGACTCTGTGGGAGTGCGAATCCTTTCCGTAACCAAGCATAAAACCTTCATGTGTTTTCAGTGCAAATTTTGAAGTGTGATGTGGATCCTTGATCCAGCACCTAGCACCAAATACTCTGAAGTAACTGACATTTGGCTTCTTACCAGTGAGCAGTTCATAGGATGTTTTCTTCAGAAGCTTGTGAAGATAAACACGGTTGATGACATGGCATGCAGTATCAATAGCTTCAGGCCAGAACTTTCTTGGTGTCTTGTATTCATCGATCATCGTCCGAGCCATCTCAATGAGTGTTCTGTTCTTGCGTTCCATGATGCCATTCTGCTACGGCGTGTACGGAGCTGAGAACTCATGAGTGATGCCCAGTGTATCAAGATAAGTGTCGAGGCCGGTGTTCTCAAATTCAGTGCCATTGTCACTTCTGATGTGCTTGATCTTGATGCCATAGTAGTTCATGGCTCGATTGGTGAAGCGTCTGAAGACATCCTGCACTTCAGTCTTGTAGAGGATTATGTGTACCCATGTATATCTTGAATAATCATCAACAATGATGAAGCCATAGAGACAAGCAGTAGTAGTAAGGGTAGAGAAGTGAGTAGGGCCGAAGAGGTCCATGTGTAGCAGTTCGAAGGGTTGAGTCGTTGTCAAGATTGCCTTCGAGGGATGCTTGGCCCTCGCCATCTTTCCAGCTTCCCAGGCACCATATAAGTGATCCTTCTTGAACTTGACGCCCTCGATGCCTATGACATGCTTCTTCTTTGCAAGAGTATGCAAGTCCCTGATGCTAGCATGCCCTAACCTCCGATGCCAGAGCCAGCACTTTGAAGCTTTTGCAAGAAGACATACGGCAAGCTGTGGTCCTGCTGAGAAATCTACCATGTACAAATCATCTTTCCGATACCCTTCAAAGACTAGAGACTTGTCAGATTCCATTAGAACAAGGCAACGATATTTTCCAAATATCACAATCATGTTCAAATCGCAAAGCATTGAGACAGACATTAAGTTAAAACCAAGGGATTCAACAAGTGTCACTTTATCCATGCGATGATCCTTTGAGATTGCAACTCTACCTACACCCAATACCTTGCTTTTACCAGTATCAGCAAATGTGATGTGACTTTTGCCAGATGGACATAAGGCTAAGTCCATGAGAAGACTTCATTCGCCAGTCATGTGATTAGTACATCCACGATCAATAATCCATTCTGAAGCAGCTGGTGTCATACCCTATAGTGCAGTTAGGGGGATAGGCTTCACGAAGAGCATTGTGAAGCATAAACATTTGATGAGCAAGTAGATTATGAAAGCTTGGATAGAGGTTAGGACTGATAGGACAAATAGCAAGCGACTCAGGAGAAAAATACATAATAAGACCATTTGCGCATTTGATCTTGCACCCTACAAGATGTTTTAGGTCCCCAACAATAGCTTCAGACACATTTGATTTTCGATTGGAGACCTTTCCTTGTAAAAGAGAGTTAAGGTCCCGGCGGATCTCGGGTAGGGGGTCCTGAACTGTGCGTCTAAGGTGGATGGTAATAGGAGACAAGGGACACAATGTTTACCCAGGTTCGGGCCCTCTCTATGGAGGTAATACCCTACTTCCTGCTTGATTGATCTTGATGAATATGAGTATTACAAGAGTTCATATACCACGAGATCGTAATGGCTAAACCCTAAAAGTCTAGCCTGTCTGAGTATGATTATCAAGAGAGCCGTCTACGGACCTAGCCCTCCGGTTTATGTAGACACCGGAGGGATCTAGGGTTACATAAGGTCAGTTACAGAGAAAGGAATCTTCATATTCGGACGCCAAGCTTGCCTTCCACGTCAAGGAGAGTCCCATCTGGACAGGGGTAGAGTCTTTGGTCTTTGTATCTTCACAGCCCATCAGTCTGGCCCATGTCTAATAGGTCGGACGCCCGAGGACCCCTTAGTCCAGGACTCCCTCACCTATATTCATGATCATTTCCTTAGATATCGTCATAACTTTGCGCTTTTCTATCAATTGCTCGGTTGTAATTTGTTCACCCACCATAATATTTTCTATCCTGAGAGAAGCCTTTAGTGAAACATATGGCCCCCGGGTCTATTTTCCATCATATGAGTTTCTGATCTACAATTTTAGTTTCCTATTTACTTTCTTTGCAATCTTTTACTTTCCGATCTATATACCAAAAATTTCAAAAAATAGAACTTTACCGTTTAGCCATCTATATCAGATCTCACTTTGTGAATGACCGTGAAGGGATTGACAACCCCTTTGTTGCGTTGGGCGCAAGTTGGTGTTTGTTTGTGCAGGTATTCGGTGGCTTGTTGTGTTGTCTCCTACTGGATTGATACCTTGCTTCTCAAATGTTGAGGGAAATGCTTACTCTACTTTGCTGCATCACCCTTTCCTCTTCAAGGGAAAAACCAACGCAAGCTCAAGAGGTAGCAACGGGGTATGTGGTTTGTTTGCAATCTGTCAAAGCATTCCTCCAATCTTCTCACTTCCTCGACGTATGCCTCCATCAATGGGCTTTGGTAATCCTTGTTGACTTGTCTCACCACAAGTTGTGAATCTCCTTGAATGATCAGCTTCTTAATTCCTAATTCAGTGGCAATCCTAAGCCTGGCAAGGATCCCTTCACACTCTACTGTATTGTTGGTTGCCTCTTCCCGAGAAAAATGCATCTGGACGACGTACTTCAAGTGCTCCCCGGAGGGGGAGACAAGATGCACGCCAGCTCCTGCACCTCGCAGGGAAAAGGCACCACCGAAATACATAATCCATTCTTGGGGCGATTCCTTGCGAGGGATAACTATCTCTGGTACTTCCTCATCAGGGGTTGGCGTCCATTCTGCAATAAACGCTTACAATGCCCTGCTCCGGATTGTTGCTGTGCTCTCAAACTTCCAACCAAAAATGGATAACTGCAAAGCCCACTGCACTATTCTGCCGGTAGGCTCAGGTTTTCAAAGTATACTTTGCAACGGGAAATGAGTGACAACCGTGATCTCATGGGCTTGGAAGCAGTGGCGCAGTTTCCTTCAGGCCATGATGAGACCGAAGATCAACTTTTGCACTCTAGAGTACCTTGATCTAGCCCCCTTTAATGAGGAGCTGACAAAGTACACTGGGTGCTGCACCACTTTCTTCCTTGTCGTGTCCTTGGGGTTGCTCTCACTACCATGCTCATTGCTGCCTTGATCCCTCTCTGGCTCTGCCGGTCCTTGCTCACTCTCTGCATCATCCACTTCCCGCTGCGCTACCAAGGCTGCGCTCACCACTTGGCTGGTTGCCGCTAAGTATAGCAACAAAGGCTCTTGTGGCTTAAGAGCAACCAAGGTGGGCACAGAGGACAAGTAGGCCTTCAACTCTTGCAAAGCTGCATCTGCTTCCGGAGTCCACTTCATGGGCCCTGCCTTCTTCAAAATTTTGAAGAACGGCAGAGCGCGCCCGGCAGACTTGGAGATGAATCTACATAGTGCAACAACGCACCCTGTCACACGCCTCACATCCTTGACTATCCTTGGTGCTTGGATCTGCTCGATAGCTTTAATCTTGTCGGGATTGGCTTCGATCGCCCAATGCGACACAAAGAACCCAAGCAGCTTGCCGGAGGGAACGCCAAACACACACGTCTCCGGGTAGAGCTTCAACTTGATCTTTCGCAAATTAGCAAATGTCTCCTCCAAATGTTGAATAAGGGTGGCTCTATCCTTGGTCTTGACCACAATATCATCCATATAAGCTTCAATGTTTCTGTGCAGCTGTGGCTCGAAACTAATCTGGACTGCCCTCAGAAAAGTGGACCCGACACTCTTTAATCCGAATGGCATGCGGACAAAACAGTACGTACCACATGGAGTGATGAACAATGATTTCTCTTCCTCTTCCTTGGACATGAAGATATGATGATATCCAGAATATTCATCTAGAAAGGAGAGCAAATCACAACCTGAAGTGGAATCCACAATCTGATCGATGCGCGGCAAGGGAAACGGGTCCTTCGGGCAAGCTTTGTTGAGACCTGTGAAATCTATGCAAGGCCTCCACTTCCCGTTAGCCTTCCGTACTACAACTGGATTTGCCAACCATGTGGGATGGAGCGGTCCTCTGACCAAACCAGCTGCTTCAAGTTTCTTGATCTCTTCCGCAATGAACTGTTGGCTCTCCAAGGCCTACTTCCGTACTTTCTACTTAACAGATCGGGCGTGTGGGCAGACAGCAAGGTGGTGCTCGATTACCTCCCTGGGAAATCCGGGGATATTAGATGGTCGCTAGGCAAACACATCGATATTCACCCACAGGTAGGCAACGAGCGTGCTTTCCTATTTGTCATCAAGGGTGGTGCTGATAGTGAAAGTACCATCAATGCCAGCCACCCCTATCAGGACCTTCTTCACTTGGGGTAGAGTGACCTTGGATCTCTTACTGTTGGAGCTCTCTGGCAAGTCATCAACGGGCACAACACACTCTGAAGAGGTACTCTTCCCGGATTCCTTGCCAGCGTCCTTGCTACCCTTCTTCTTTCCTTTGTCCAGCTTGGCGGGAACTGCCGCTGCCGCTGCCTCTGCCGTGACTGCATCCCAGTACATTTTGTCCACACAAATGATTGCATCCTTCTCGGCTAATGGAATGGTAAGGACTCCCATTGGCCCAGGCATCTTCAAGGTGTTGTGGGCATAGTGGGATGCCGCCATGAATTTAGCCAGGGCTACGCGTCCAAGAATCCCATTGCACAGCAGGGGGAGGTCAACCACACCCAACACAATCTTCTCAGTCCGGTAGTTCAGCTCTTCCCCAAACGTCACTGGCAACATGATATTTCCATTTGGATGGCTCCTACCGGGATTAAATCCTTGAAACCTGCCGGTAACCTCTAACTCTTCTTCAGCTATCGGAAGCTTGCTAATGACTACCGGGGAGATCAAATTCGACCTGGCCCCGCCATCCACCAACATTTTTGTGGCCTTGAGGTTTTGAATTGTTGGAGAGACCAAAAACGGCAAACACCCTACTGCAGTGGTACGTTCAAGATGATCCTCTTCGTCAAAGATGATGGGCATGCGCGACCACATGAGCATCTTTCGGGCCTCTAGCACTGGTTCCACGGCATTGATTTCTTGTGCCCACCATTTGAGCTGGTGGTGAGAGACATGCAAAGATGCACCCCCGTCAATTCACAGGGCGTCAGTGGCCTTCTGAAACTCTTGCTCACTGGTTTCCTATTCATCCCCTCCATCACTCTCATCATCACAAGCTTCGTTCTGTCGACCTCTCGTGGGTTTTCCTTGGTTCCTGAAGGGTTTGCCGGGGCGATTTACTTCACCGCCTCGTCCCTTACCTCCAGCAACATTCTAACCCTTTTCCTTGTCACGCTTCTCATATTCTGCTCTCTGTCTCTTAACAAGCTACCAACATGATAGCACTCTTGAAGGTCATGGCCTTTGGTCTGATGAATCTTGCAGTACGGCCCATCACCTTTCCCGGCCTTCTCGGCAACTGCGGCCTCCCGGCAGTCAGCACACACGGCAAGTTCCTTGCCCGGGACCTCAGCTTTGGCCTTCTTGCCGGTACTGCATGTACCCGATACTTCAACAGGCATCACTACCTTATCCTTCCACTTGTTACTGTGCTTCATGCTCTTCTTTTGACGGGTTGATTCATCATCATCCTCTAAATCGACATTGATGCAATCTTCCTCTCCGGGCAACTTCCTACCCTCCTCCATCTGGGCACACTTCTCCACCAAGGTGTAAAGCTCCTTCACAGTCTTGGGCAACCGCATGTTCATCTTGTAATGGATCTGGCGATTGCGCACATTAGACTGGAAAGCAGCTATCATAGCGGCCAGATGGATATTTGGGATGTTCCTATCAACCTTGTTGAATCTCTTAAATACTTACAGAGGGTTTCTCCTTCCTTCTGCTGGATAAGATGCAAGTCACTGGGCCTTCCTGGCTCTTGATGGCCGCCGGTGAAGGCACCAATGAACTCATTGCACAGGTTAGCCCACGACGAAATAGAGTTCTCCGGCAGGTGCATCAACCAAGACCTCACATTGGACTTGAGAGCCAAAGGGAAGTAGTTGGCAAACACCTTCTCATCTCTTCCCCCGGCAACCTGAACAGTGATGGTGTAGATGCTCAGAAACTCAGCCGGGTTCAGCATCCCATCGTACTTCTCAGGTATCTCGGGCTTGAACTTGTGCACGGACGGATAACGGACTTGCCGTAGCTCACGAGTAAAGGCAGGGCAACCAACCTCGAAAGATAGGCACCCGCCAATACTGTGCGCGGGCTCGTCGACGTCGGGGTCGTCGCACCCATTGGTTTGGCGGTGGTCGTCATGGTGTTCCTCAACAACGACACGCGTGTCTCCCCTCCGCCTATCCTCCAGGGCTCACCGTCGGCCTTGACATGCTCGAGGGTCAGAAGAGGCAATCGAGACATCGTCACGTTCTTGATTCGGCTGGGCTCGCGCTGGCTGCTGTGGCGGGGACTACACTTTGGGTGTGGCCCCTTCCGTACGGCCAACAACACGGGCCATTCTCGTCTCTTGGGGAGGCCATGGCGGGCCGGCTCACCGCGAGTCCCCAGCCTCGGCGAAACCAAGCAGACTTTGGATGGTGGGACGCTGTTCGTCCATCTGCTCGGCCGCTGGCGGAAACCTCAGCAGCTGTCGGATTCCAGGCTCTGCAGACCCTTGAGAGGTTTGAACACTAGGGTGTGTATGAAGAGCTCCTTCTCCCCAACCTGTCGGCCCAACGATTCCATAGCCTAACTCGACGAACACAAGGGACAAGAGACACAGCAGTTTATCCTGGTTCGGGCCACCTTGCGGTGTAATACCCTACTCCAGCTTTGTGGTGGATTGCCTCGAGGGGCTTTGGATGAACTAGTACAATGGATGAACAGCCTCAGGAGGTGAGGTTTCCTTCAGCTCAAGGAGCTAGATAGGTGGTCAGGAAGCAATGGATTTCCCTTCCTTTCTATGTTGGTGGCTAAGTCCTATTTATAGTGGCCTTGGTCCTCTTCCCAAATGTAGGCAGGCAGGGATCCCACAACGGCCAATTTCAAAGGGAGATAACTTGTACAAGTTATCCTAAGAAAAGTAGCCTTCTCATGCAAAGGCTCTAGTGGTGATGCTGTGGTGGGCTCCGTGATGACCTATGTCCTGTCGTCCTGGCGGTCTTGGTCTTGTTGCACCAATATGGAAACCTTTGCCTGATTCCTCGGGAATCCACGCTTGCGCTTGCCGCCTTGGCACCAAAGGGGAAACTGGTACGCTGCGCCCGCTGGCGCCTCCTGGCCTTGGTCGTCATGGCTCACGTCATGTGAACCTCGCGAGGTGCACCTTGCCTTGATATCTCCGCTCCTCGGGAGCCAGCCTAGTGAGGCTGCCCCCCTGGGAGGTTTTAGTCTCGCCTGCCTCACGAGGGTCTTGTGTTGTTGCTGCCGAAACTGGGCCGTACCAGTCCGCTGATGGAGCCATGCCATGGGCCGCAAGCACGCAAGTCTAGGTACCCACATTCCCAGGACACCGACAGTAGCCCCCAGGCCCAAGGCGCGCTCGAGCTTGGCCTCGAGGCAAAGCCAAAGGGAAAGTGCGGAGCATCGCTGGCCCCAACTGCATGCGGCCTTAATCGACGCATGGCGATTGACGAGACGTGGGCACCCCCACTTCCCCATGCAGCCTTGATATTCGTTGGGCATGGTGGCCGTGGCCACCGGCTCAGGTCCATCTTCATTGCTTGCCGCGAGCTTCCTTGGCCACTCCATCTTCTCAGCTCTCCCCCTGTCGTCATTGCGCCGAAGCTGGAAAAGAGGAAGAAAGTGAAGAGCCGCGCTCCGGCCGAATATCCGCCGGCCTTTGAGCTCGCCCTCGAGCGGTCGACGGTGGTTAACCAGGAGATGCTAGACAAGGTCTGCCCATCGCTCGCCGCTAGTTCCAATGAGTGGAACACGACGGTGGCCTGGCCTACTTCCCGCGCCATGGTCAACATGGCGTCCACCGAGATCCCCATTCATCTCCATACCTTCCTGGCAGGCTTGATTCCCCCCTTTTCTGATTTCTTCAACGCCATAATCTCGCAATACCAAGTCCACTCTGCACTTGGATCCCCAATCCATTCTTCTCCACGCCATCTTCGCCTTCGTCTGCGAGGCCATGGTGGGCATTGTTCTCTCCGTGGCCTTGTTCCGTCATTTCTTCTCGCTTTTAAGAAATTCTCTCATGCTTCACTTATATTATTTTGAGAGAAGAAAAAAATCATGCTGATGTTCTTCACTTTGATTTGTTTGATCTATCAAAAGAACATATGAAATTAGTCCCAAAGTGATAGATATTCAAGAGGGATATAATAAAAACTTTCATGAAGACCATTGGACAAAATAAACTTGATTCTTTGTAATAGTTTTGTGATATGATGATATTAAGGTTTGATGTTAAGGTTTGTGATTCCCTATTGATGAGTAATTATGCTTTAGTAAGAATATTGATGTTAATGTTTGTGATTCCCTGTGCAAGCATGAAAGTCAATAGTTATGCAATGCAATTACATCCTACTTGTGGTGCATTATTCGATGTTAGTTATGCTTAATGCTCTCTTATTAGATTTTTTTCTTGGTTGGATGCTTCTCAATCTTTTTCTAGCCTTCATTTGCACTAAGTATGATTACTACTTGTGCATCCAAAATCATTAAATCAAATTTTCCATATTAGTCCACTATACCTACCTATATGCAGTATTCTTTTGCCGTTCTAAGAAAATTTGTACGTGCCATCTCTAATCTTCAAAATAAATTTCCTTTTTGTGTGCTCATACTGCTCATGAAATGGTAGGGGGTGGCTGATATTTTTCCATGCTAGATGTGTTATTCTCATCATGAGTGTTTATTCACTTGTCATTGCACGAGAGTATGTCAAAGGTATTAGGGATGCCGAGCCCAAAATGAAAAATGGATTTACTTTATGTAACATCCCAATTTTCAATTTGGATGTTAATCATTAGGTCATCATATGCATTCATGATTTGTGCATTTCGAAATTTTTTATTTGGAATTTTGATCCTAGAAACCTTAAACAACTCAAGGTCCAATCGAGAGAGTTGGAGGTTTTCACAAAAATCCAGTTTTGAATTTTTCAAAATTGGTAATTGGATCAAAGTGGTTTTATTCAAAATATTTTTCCATTTATTTCAATTTAAATAAGTGGGAGAAGATAATATGACTTCTTCAAAACAGCTAGGAAATATTTGAAATTTAATTTCGAATAAAAATTTAATTATTTGTAATTTTATTTGGTTGAATTTTATTAAATTAGGGAAAATATGCATTTTAAAAAAAATACATGTTGCCCAAAAAAATGTTCACTTTGTCCTAAATATTAGGAGAGGACGGTGAAAATTATTTCTGCAATTTTATGGTTTTTATTTTATTTTTTATTTGGATTTTTCTTCGTGGCGAAATTTTATGTAAAAAGAGTTTATGAAAAGAACTAGGCCGAAGGCCCAGCTGGCCTGAGCCGCCGCCGCCTTCCCTGACCATACGGGAGCCGGACTCACCGGGAGTACGGGACTGAGCCGCTGCCGACTTTGCCCCTCCGCCAAGCCGCCGCCCCCCCCCCCCCGACCCACCTTTATAAGGCCGAGGGCCGGCCCCTCTCCTACCATCGAGCCGCGCCGCCGCCGCCTTAGCCACCGCTGACGCGGAGCCACCCGCGCCGTCGCTGCTGCCCGCTCCCCACGCGCCACCGCCGCTAGACTATGGCGTCGGAGCCTCGCCGGAGCCACTTCCATCGATCCGATCCGATCCGCCGCCGGTTTTCCTCGCAAACCGGTATAACCGCCGAATAAACCCGCCCAGGTTTTTTTAGTTTCGGATTTTCTTTTAGATCGGTTTATTTTATTAGGTTAGTTTAATTAGCGGACGTTCATTCGTTTAGATTTTTTAGTGAACACTTTCGTTCGTTAGTTTCTGCTAGCGAACGTTCGTCCGTTAGATTTTTCTGTTTAGTTTTATTTTTGGGCCAGGGACCTATCCGCGATTAGTTTTCTTACATGTTAGTCCCTAATCTTTAAACCCTCATAACTTTTGGCTCGTATATCCAAATCCAATGAAACCAATGCCAATTTCTTTATCTCGTTTCCCATGGTCTAGATAATCAACTTGAACATTATTTTGAAAATTTAAAATTTGGTTTCAAGCAGATTTGAATTTGAACTTCTTTTGATCGTAGTTTGAGTTTCGTAGCTCCGATTCGACTGATTCTTTTTGCAAATCGAGGCCCCTCACTTGAACTTTCTGTTTAGATCTTTTTCTCTGGTTTTACCTTTACATATTATGCTCGAGTGCTTGTTTATTCTATTGTTTGTTTACGATAGATTTTCTGGAGTGCGAGCCTTGCTACTACGAATCTCTAGGGTTTTCCGATCATCATCAAGGAAAGTTACACTTTCATCATATCCCTTTATTACCCAGTTTTTATGAATTAGTCTTAACCCTCAAACATCGCGTGAGTAGGATGGTAACATATGGTATTGTTAAGTAGTTGATGAGGTAGGAACCTATTGTCCTTTATCAACCCTGGCAATATAAGTTATGCTCATACTTTTTTTGCTATGCTCGTAGACGGGGATTGGTATGTCAGATTAATGAAAGTTGTGACAGATAATAACTAAGGGGAACTTAAGGTGGCTACTTTAACACACATCTGGGTGGATTGGTTGTGGGCACCTGGGGAATCCAGTGTTGTCCTAGGAGATCCCGGGGTACCCATGTGATCATCCTATGGAATGCCACCCAGGCTCAAAGGGATCATAAGATTATTCATGCTAGAAACTTCCCTGTGCAGCCACTTGCCATTATGGGCTCTGGCACAGTTGAGTAAGTTGTGAGAATCCTTTCCATGATGGGCTAGCATATGTAGGGGATTGTAGGTGTACCGGCCTATATATCGGTTAAGGGGACCTCTTCAGAAAGAATGTGTCTTGGTCATCCATTTCTCAAACACCATGTAGTGCGAGAAATCCAAGGGAGGAGATCGAGTATTATGGAGAAAGGTGCGCAAACCTCTGCGGAGTGTACAAACTAACCATGATTAGCTGTGTCCCCAGTTATGGACATCTTGAGTATCTGGTATTTGAATTATTTGGTTGATCTCAACATTTACTTAATAAGTTTGTTGGGTAAATAATATTATTTTGGGTTTGAGTTGGGGGTACCTTCTCATTAATGACATAAATTTGGTAGTTAAATAAAATATATTCCTTTTGTTGTAGGGAAAAATTGGCTTTATGCAAAATGTTAAACCTAGAGCCTCCACTAGATATATATATATATATGCATGTTGTGATAGTTGCTATTTGTTCATTGCTCTATAGTGTTATCTTGCCAGCATATTCCATGTGCTGGCCTACACAACTGCAGCGTATCATGTTGTAAAATTTTCAGACAAAGAGTAAGGTGCGATAGGTCGTTGTCATGTACTGAGTTTTACCGTGGAGTTGGATGGACTCATTTATCTTCGAAGCTTCCACCGTTATCTTATTTAGATGGCCTTCAGCCGTATTATTGTAATGAGTTCTCCTTATGAGACACTCGATGTAATAAGTGTGTGATTCAACTATGCTATAATTCCTCGAGTATTGTGTGTGTCAGCAATACCGATCCAGGGACACCACTTAAGCATAGAGAATTCGATCCATTGGGATCGGGTCGCTACAAGATGGTATCAGAGCACATGCTGACTGTAGGACGTGACCACTAGGAAATGCCACATGATACTCTTGTCTAATCATTTCTAACTCTTCTCCATTTCTACTCTATAGATGGCGGACCCAAGGAACAAGTTCACTCAAACGGATGACGACACCCCTTTCGGAGGACACTTGAAAGAAGTCACTAGGTACCTGTGACGCCCCCGATTTGACCGTACACTAATCATACACGCAAATGTGTACAATCAAGACCAGGGACTCACGTGAAGATATCACAACACAACTCTACAAATAAAATAAGTCATACAAGCATCATAATACAAGCCAGGGGCCTCGAGGGCTCGAATACAAGAGCTCAATCATAGATGAGTCAGCGGAAGCAACAATATCTGAGTACAGACATAAGTTAAACAAGTTTGCCTTAAGAAGGCTAGCACAAACTGGGATAAATATTGAAAGAGGCACAGGCCTCCTGCCTGGGATCCTCCTAAACTACTCCTGGTCATTGTCTACGGGCTGCACGTAGTAGTAGGCACCCCCAGTGTAGTAGGAGTCATCGTCAATGGTGGCGTCTGGCTCCTAGACTCCATTGTCTGGTCGCAACAATCGGGTATAGGAAGGGGAAAAGTGGGAACAAAGCAACCGTGAGTACTCATCCAAAGTACTCGCAAGCAAGGAGCTACACTACATATGTATGCATTGGTATCAAATGGAAAAGGGGTATCATATGTGGACTGAACTGCAGAATGCCGGAATAAGGGGGGATAGCTAGTCCTGTCGAAGACTACGCTTCTGGTAGCCTCCATCTTGCAGCAAAAGAAGAGAGTAGATGGTAAGTTCACCAAGTAGCATCGTGTAGCATAATCCTAACCGATGATCCTCACCTCGTCGCCCTGTGAGAGAGCGATCACCGGTTGTATCTGGCACTTGGAAGGGTGTGTTTTATTAAGTATCTGGTTCTAGTTTTCATAAGGTCAAGGTACAACTCCAAGTCGTCCTGTTACCGAAGATCACAGCTATTCGAATAGATTAACATCCCTACAGGGGTGCACCACATTTCCCAACACGCTCGGTCTCCTTTGTCCGGACACACTTGTCAGGGTCATGCCCGGCCTTGGAAGATCAACACGTCGCAGCCCTACCTAGGCACAACAGAGAGGTCAGCACGCCGGTCTAAATACTATGGCGCAGGGGTCTGGGCCCATCGCTCATTGCACACATGCACATTGCGTACGCGGCCGGTGAGCAGACCTAGCCTCCCTTATACAAGAGCAGGCGTTCCAGTCCAACCCAGCGTGCGCCGCTCAGTCGCTGACATCACGAAGGCTTCGGCTGATACCACGACGTCGAGTGCCCATAACTGTTCCCGCGTAGTTGGCTAGTGCGTATAGGCCAGTAGCCAGACTCAGATCAAATACCCAGATCCCGTTAAGCGTGTTATTTTGAAGTAACCGCGGACGCCGACCAGGGCCAGGCCCACCTCTCACCTAGGTGGTCTCCGCCTGCCCTGTCGCTTTGCCACAAAGTAATAATCGGGGGCCGTCGGGAACCCAGGCCCACCACTACCGGGATGGAGCCACCTGTCCTTTCAGACCCCTCATCGAAATCACTTGCGGGTACTCTACGAGCCGACCAGACTTTAGTCATAGCAAGTATAGTATGTATATATGTATGTATATACCCATGATCACCTCCCGAGTGATCACGGCCCGATAGTATAGCATGGCAGACGGACCAGAGTGTAGGGCCACTGATGAAGTACTAGCAACCTATACTAAGCATGTAGGATTGCAGGTAAGGTATCAACAGTTGTAGCAACAATGATAGGCTATGCAACAGGATAGGATTAACGGAAAGCAGTAGCATGCTACACTACTCTAATGCAAGCAGTATAGAGAAGAGTAGGCGATATCTGGTGATCAAAGGGGGGCTTGCCTGGTTGCTCTGGCAAGAGAGAGGGGTCGTCAACACCGTAGTCATACTGGGTAGCAGCAGCGTCGGTCTTGGTGTATAGTGAGAGAAGAGGGGGAAGAAACAATAAATATTAAGCAAACAGATGCATAGCGATGCATGACATGACAAGTATCGGTGCTAGGGGTGCCCTAACGCGGTGTGAGGTGGTACCGATGAAGGGGGGAAACATCCGGGAAAGTATCCCAGGTGTTTCGCGTTTTTGGACAGATGAACCGGAGGGGGAAAGTTGCGTGTTCACTATGATAGGGATGCGTGGCGGACGAACGGGCTGGGTATCCGGGTTCGTCTCGTCGTTCTGAGCAACTTTCATGTACAAAGTTTTTCCATCCGAGCTACAGTTTATTTTATATTAACTTTAAAATATTTAAATCATTTTTAGGATTTATTTAATTAATTAAATTCAACATTATCCATAACAGTGCATGTTGACGTCAGCATGACATCAACCTGACGTGTGGGTCCAGTGGGACCCACCTGTCATACACGGTTAGGTTGATTAGGGTTTAGGTTAAACTAATTACTGTTTAATTGAACTAACATGTTAATTAGATTAATTAAATAGGATTAATTAACTTAATTAACTTGTTAATTAATTAATTTAATTATATATATCTATATTTTTTATTATTCTTTTTTTTCATTTCGTTCTCAGGGGGTGCTCCCTGTTCGTCATAGGCCCAGGGGGCTAGCGGGCGCTGGGCGTCGGGCGGAGGCCGTAGCCCACCCAGTTGCGGAACGAGGCCATGGCCATCTGGCCGCGGGGGTCACCGGCGTGGCGCTCCAGCGGAAGCAGGCGGCGCGCAGCGGGGCTGAGCTCCGGCGGGCCGAGGCCGGGAGGAGCAGGAGGTGCATGCGCGGCATGGTCGAGGGCGAGCGGAGGCAAGGCCAACGGCGGCGATGGGGAAAGCCAGCAGCGGGCATGGCCAGGGGATCCAGGCAGCACGCGGCGACAGTGCGGTGGAGCGGGCGGAGGGCGTGGGCCCACGTCGGAGAGTCGGGCGCGGCCAAGCGCGAATGCGCGCGCACGCAGCAACGGCAAAGGAGGCCGGCGCCAGGAGCAGGTGCAGGCAGGTAGCGGAGTCGGGCGCGTGCGCAGAGGTAAGCTGGTGGGGCTGGGCTCGGCGGGGGCCGCGTCTGCGGGCGGCGACGCAGGAAGCGGAGGGCGGCTAGGGCGAGTGAGCGAGGGCGCGGCGACGAGAGCCAGCGCGGGGGGTGTGGGCGCGCGCACGGGAGCGGGGCTGGCGCACGCGCGAGCAGAAGGCGGGCGGGGCACCGGCGATGCAGAGCTATGGCGAACGTGGGCCGTGGCCAGCACGCAACCGGCGCGCAGTGAGCGGGGCTGTGGGGTAGTAGGCTCGGTGAGGACGCGAGCACGGGCGCGAGGCGGAGAGGGCGCGGGGATGCGGGGGCATGCACGCGCGGCACGGCAGCATGGCGCGGGCGAGTGCGTGTGCGTGCGCATAGGGACGGGAGAATGGAGGGCCGAGGCCTTAGCGGGGTTCATAGGGACGGGGCAGCGGGGGTCGAGGGGTCGACAGGGACGACGCGCGGAGGAGGGGCAAGCCGGCGGTGAGGAGGACGGGGGCACATCGACAACGGAGAGGCGAGCGGCGTCGTTCCGACGACGGGATCTGGGGAGGCGCGGCGTCGGGTCCGATCCCGATTGGATCGGGGGAGAGGAAGAGTGGGGGCGCGAGTGGGGGGGTGGTGGCTGCGTTAGGGATTGGGGGTAGTGGATAAGGGGAGTGGGGGGATGGCCGGTTGGGCCGGAGGGGGCAGTAGGCTGGCCAGTAGCTGGGCCGGCCTGGCTAGCTGGGCCGAATGGCCCAGGGGGAGGGGGGTTTTCTCTTTTTTTTTGTTTGTTTTCTCCTTTGTATTTTCTTTATTTTCTCTTCTGTTTTATTCCATTTTAAATATTCAGGCCTTTTATAAAAGGACGGTTCCTTCACCATAAACACCTAAGCAATTATTTGCACACTCCGAACATTTTAGTTTAATATTTTGAAAACTTTGATGTTTGCCTTTTATTCAATTTTGAATTTGAATTGGTTTTTGAACTAACACGGGATTATCAACAGTAACTGCGGTGACATGGCATCATTAACGGGGTGCCGGGGTTGCTGATCCACGGGCACCTATGGGACCGGCGGACCGGGTCCCTTTCGGTTCGGCGGGGGCGGAGGTCGCGCAAAGAGCAGATCGAGGCGGAGCACGCGAGCGATTTACCCAGGTTCGGGCCGCACGGATGCGTAAAACCCTACTCCTGCTTTGTGGTTTGGTATTGATTTCTAGCTTGGGAGCGCGGAGTGCTACAGTACACACCGGTGGCTGGCGAGACCGAGCGTGAGTGTTGGAACTGGCTCTCCCCCCCCCCCCCCCCTCCCCACCACTTTCCCCCGTTGCACACGGGCCTCCTTTTATATGCTCAAGGGGTTACCGACATAGCAACGGAGATAAAGGGCAAAAATGGAAAGGTGCTGTAGTAGGCATAGCTACCTGCTACAGTATTATCATACCTAACCCTGACGGCAGGGGACAAGGGCATTAAATGCCCGTCTGTGTCGCCTAAACAGTACCGAGAGGGACAGCTAGGGACGCCACTGTTTGCCATGATGGTTATCTTGTCAGCGCCTGCTTGCCACCTCGCACCCCTAGCTGCACGGCCTCCTGCCACGTGTGCTTGGGTAGGTCCCAGAGCGGCACGTGGCGGGTGTGCTGGAGCGCGGGCACGAAGTGGGGGTTTCCCGCGGCAAGCGCCTTGCCGCGGTTGTCGTCTTGTCGTGCTCGGGAGCTTGTCGCTCACCGGGCCTTGCCGGGACGCGTGGCGCGTCGCGGCGAGTTTTCTTGGTACGCCTTGGTTGGCCTTCCCGGCAAGCTCCTCTTGCCGGGGTCTTGTCTTCTTCCCGGTAAGCTCCTCTTGCCGGGGTCTTGGTTTGAGTACTTTGTTCTTGAATGGCTCCAAAGGAACCACGGAGGGCCTTGGTGGTCACCCAGCAAGCCTTGCCGCGGGATGCTGCGACTGCCCGTGCACAAGTTCGGGATACTAGGGTACCCCTACTCTAGTACACCGACAGGAGCCCCCGGGTCTGGGCCAGACACGGTGTCGAGCGCTGTTGGGCCAGGCCCAAAACAGTGCACGGGCGCGCGCGGCCTAGGTCACGCCGCATATCTCTCCGCTTCCACCACGCACGCCCGGAACGGCACGCGTCAAACGCGGCGTCGTGGGCGAGATCGTGGGTGGTTATTTTATTCGGAAATGCGGAACGTCCGCCCCCTCCCCTTTTATAAGCAGGGGAAACAGGGGCAGTCGGCCCACTCGCCCGTTGTCGTTCCCAATCTCAGAAACCTCCGCCGCTCCCTCGCCTTCCCAGAGCAGAGAGAGAGAGCAGCGCCCCGCCCCCCATTGCCGTCAGCATCACCAACGCCATCGGCCTCCTCCACTGCTTCCGCCATGGCTTCGAAAGCCGACAAGGGGAAGGCCGTGAAGTCGACCGACGCGCAGCGGCTCGCGGCGCTGCGGAAGGAGCGGTCTGTTTCCCCCCCCCCCCAAGCTCGGCGCGAAGGAGCTGAGGGAGAACTACTATCTGTTCTGGTCGGCGGAGACGCGCGCGCATCCGCGCACAAAGGTTCTCCCCGCCGCCGCTTGGAAGGAGGCTCCAAATGGGTACCCCTTCTTCGCGTTGTTCTTTTATTGCGGGCTCTGCCCGCCCTTCTCGGATTTCTTCTGCGACATTATGAACACCTATGGATTCCACCTCCTCGACTTCACCCCCAACGCCGTTCTGACAATGGCAGTTTTCGCACACCTCTGCGAAAACTTTGTCGGAGTCCTTCCCAACGTAGCCCTCTTCCGCCACTTCTTCATTCCCCGAGTAAAGAGAGGAGAGGCTCTATCCGGCGGAAACACCTGGATCTCGAGGGCCGGCAAGAAGGAGACCTCCCTGGAGGGAGAGTTCCGCGGCAAGTGGGAGGAGTGGAGGGCTGATTGGTGCTGGATCGTCGAGGAGAGCCCGCAGCCTTTCACCACCCGGCACCGAACCCCAGTGGCGCGCGGTAGTGACTGGAGCAACGTGGCCCCGGAGGACGACAGGCTGAGGATTGCCGTCACCAGGATCCTGCGCCTCAGGCATGCCGGGCTTACTATAGGCGCTATGGGCGCAGACTTCCTTCGCCCGCCGCATCGCCCCCTTGCAGGAACGGGGGAGGCCCACTTGGGAGTTCAAGAACGCGGCAGACATCATGAGGCTGCGGCCAGGCCTCAATTACAACTTCACAGTCCTGGAGCTCGACGCGATGCTGCAGGAGCTGTTCAAATATGACCCCCAGCATCCCGAGGTGTTCAGGTTGCCGGGGGGCGTTGTGCCGTTGTGCAACAATTCCTCGCTCGATCGCATCCGCGCAATGATGCCAGAGTGCGACTCGCACGGAATTGTGCCAACTTGGCAGGAGCCTACAGACGAGGTCGTGCAGAAATTCTTCGACGATTTGGTGGAGGTGCCAGTCCATCTTGACGAGAAGGACGGCCTCACCTGCGACACCACGGATGCGGAGATGGCGCTCATCGCCACTAGGCTGGAGGAGGCAGCGGCAGCCGCAGCCACGGGCGAGCTCGGGTTCACTGCGGAGGAGGCCGATGCAGCAGAAGCGGCAAGCCGTGCCGAGCGAGGGGAGCCTGCCGGCAAGGAGGGGCTTGCCGGGCAAGCCCTCGAGCCGAGCGAGCCCGCCAAGGACGCGAGCGGCTCGTTGCAAATCGACTCTTCTTCCACCTCGTGTTCGGACAGCCCATCAGAAGCAGAGCCTCCATCCCCACCGAGAAGGCGCCTCCGCAAGGTTGGTGATGCGGCGGAGCGGCAAGCGGGTCAACAGTCGCCATGCCGCCTGACACGCTCGACCACGGCAAACACCGTTGCCGCGGGAGCACCTCATGCTACGACGGCAACTGGAGCGGAGCCTAGCCGGACCACCGCTTCAGTCCCTGCCGCTACTCACGCCGCGCCGACAGCCGGAGCGGGGTCGTCTCAGACCGCCGCCACTGCTCCCGCCAAGCGGCCAAGGGAAGCTTCTCCTCCGCCTCCTCGCGCCGGGCGCGCGCCGGGCTTCGACTTCTCCGCGTTAAGCTCCGACGAGGAAGAAGAAGAAGAGTAAGCTTCTCTTGTTGTACTTGCATTTCTTCAACTCTTGCTGTTGGTCTTGTATCTCATTTGCTTTGCTTTGAATTTGTTCCTTCTCAGGACTCTGGCTCAGAGAGCAGCAAAGAGAGCCAAGGCCCCGGTGATCGTCGTCGAGGACGAGCCCACCGCGACAGCGGGTGGCGCGCCCGAGACGAGCTTGCCGGACCTGGCGACTTTCCTCCATGGCAGCCCCCAGCGTAAGTGTACGGTTTACTTTCTGCTGCGAGGCGCGTTCGGGTACTTGTCTTTGCTGATATCTGCTTGTTGACTTGTATAGGAACCGAGCAGCCTCACCAGGAGCCAAGGGAAAATCCCCCGACAAGGGAGAACTCTCCGGCAAGGGAGGGATCTCCGGCAAGGGAGAAGTCTCCGGCAAGGGAGGGTTCTCCGGCGAGGGACAACACCAGTGGCCCCCCGACGGTGGAGACCACGACTGCGGGACCTAGTGCAGGTACTCCTCTTGCTTCAAAACTTCCCTTGGGTTCTTCTCTTGATCTTCTTGAGTTTTTGCTAGATTTTTCTTGACTCTTCCCCCTTTCCCGGTCGTCAGATCCACCCACTGCGGAGCAGATGGAAACCGAGGTCGCCGCTGACGAGGCAACCGGTGGTGGCGACGCCGCCGGTGCAGAGGCCGCCAAGGCAGACGCCGCGGAAACTGGCGAAGGGTCCGGCAATCGCACTGACGGCCCTGAGGCCGCAGGAGCGCCAGGCGCTACACCGACCGCCGATCCGTCCGCCGCCGCCGCAGCGCCAGGCTCCGGAGAGCCCCAGCCAGGCGTCTACCTGAAGGCCGGCGACAACGTCTTCATCAATCTTCCCTGGGCATCAAGCTCTAGAGTGCCGGTCGAGGGGGAGATTTTTGACGGAGAAGTTCTTGCCTCCGCGGGGTTGACGCTGGTCGACGCGCCAAGCAGCAGCAGCAACGAGCCCGAAGAAGAGCGGCTGCTGCGCAGGTTGATGTCGCTCTACCGTGCGCGAGAAGCCAAGCTGGAGTCCCACGAGGCGCTCGTCGCGAAGGCGGGAGCAGATATTGAAAAGCACGCAGAAGAGCTCGGGGGTTTCCACCGGGAAGCCCTCCGATCCCTGGCGGAGGAGCGGGAGCAGCTCGCTGAAGCGCGGAAGGGCTTTCTCCTCGAGAGGGCCGAAGCCAAAGAGCTGCAGCGACTGGCCGCTGCGAAGCTAGCCGCGGAGGAGGGCGAGCTGGCGCAGCGGAAGGTCAACCTCGATGCTCACGAGGAAAAGCTTGCTGCGCGCGAGGAGAAGCTTGGCGGAGCCCTCAAGCAAGCGGAGGACGCTGCCGCCGCCGCCGAGGCCGCCAAGGAGGAGTTGAAGACGAAGGTGGCGCGGCTGGAGGCCGATCTCTCCGAGAAGGGCAAGGAGCTCAGCGCCGCCAAGGTCTCCAACGTGGATCTTGAGTTGAAGCTAACCACTTTGACCAAGACTCTGGACAGCGCCAAGAAGCGGGGGGCGGCCTTGAAGGAGGAGATCAAGGCCGACAAGGCGCTGTTGGAGAGCGCTGCCGCCGCCCAGAACGCCTTCAGTGAGACTGTGACGCACTGGACGGAGAGTCTGGTGAACGTCGCCACAGATATCGACAAGGAGCTGGCGCAGCTGGGAATGGTGGATCTTGGGTATCCCTCCGACGACAACCTCCAGCCCAGCGCCAAGCTCGTCCTGTTCTTCAAGGGCGTGGCGACAGCCCTTCAGCAACTCCGGGAGAGGATCCCCAAGCAACTAGCTGACGAGTCGCGCGAGATCTGCGCAGGAGCCCTCGAGAAAGTGTTGATGAAGGTGGCCTTCCGCAATCTGGGCCTCCGCCTCACCAACATCCTCAGGTCCTTGCCACCAGAAGCTGATCTGGAGGAGCTCAAGGCCCTTGTCGCACCCATTGTGGACAAAGTGAGCGGGATCAAGCGGGTCGAAGGCGATCGCGTAGATTAGGCCGCTCATTTCTTCTTTTTTCTTGTCGCTGTCGATCAAGTTATGGAAACGATCTGTTAGAGCTGCGACAAGCTATTTTGTAATATATCTTTATTTTGGGCAGCCATTGCAGTGTTATTCCCTTTACTCGACTCCTCCTTTTGTATGTTTTTGCCCTACGCTTCTAGGGAACTTGCCGGTGCAGGCACCTGAGCCACGAGCGCTGAGTGCGGAACGTCAGCAGCCTGCTGGCGGTGCCGCTACCGTCAAGAAACCTTGTCGCAACTAGCTGCAGCTCACTTAAGTTGCTGAGCGGGCTCGAAGCAAGGTAAGGGCGCGGCTAGTTAAGCAACTAGTCGCAGATCACTTACGTTGTTGAGCAGGCTCGGAACAATGCAAGGGCGCGGCTAGTTAAGCAACTAGCCGCAGCTCACTTAATGTTGTTGAGCGAGCTCGAAACAACGCAAGGGCGCAGCTAGCCACGAGTTGGCTCCTCCGCGCACAGGTTTTCCATACAAAGGGCAGCCGTTCAGGGGAGATAACTTAAAAAATTAAAAATTTGATTGCTCAAACTTTGGCAACTTAGCTTTTCTGTTGTTGGCTTCCCGGCAAGGCGAAGTTCTTGAACGACGCCTGGTCCATACCTTTTTCTTCTCCTGTCCCCCCCAGCAAACTTGTGCGCGAGGGAGCCTTCCTTTCCTTGTGAAAAAGAAAGAAGAGAAAATACAGATACGGAGCCTTATGGCTCGTTATTGCTTACCTGGGATTAGGTGCTGCACAAAGTGTCAGATCATATATGCCAAAAAATAGAAAGCATAAAATTGACAAAATGTGCGGAGCACATGAGCTTTACTTGTGTACGGGATCTGCGCCCGGCTTTGTACAAAGGATTACATGCAACAGCGGCAAGACTTGTACAAAAGGGTGGTTGCCGGACAGGGTCCGACAACCGCGCCTTACGGGTAAAACTTGCGAAGATGCTCGATGTTCCAGGAGTTGCTCACCGGAATGCCATCTTCGGTCTCAAGGCGGACAGCGCCAAGCCTTGTGACTCGTTTCACCCGGTAAGGGCCTCCTGATGATTGCAACATTACTCCCTTTACTTGATTCCTTGCCTTGTATGCTTTTACCCTACGCTTTTAGGGAACTTGTCGGTGCAAGCACCCGAGCCGCGAGCGCTGAGTGCGGGACGTCAGCAGCCTGCTGGCGGTGCCGCTGCCGACAAGAAACCTTGTCGCAACTAGTTGCAGCTCACTTAAGTTGCTGAGCGGGCTCGAAGCAAAGTAAGGGCGCGGCTAGTTAAGCAACTAGTCGTGGCTCACTTACGTTGTTGAGCAGGCTCGACACAATGCAAGGGCGCAGCTAGTTAAGCAACTAGCCGCAGCTCACTTAATGTTGTTGAGCGAGCTCGAAACAACGCAAGGGCGCAGCTAGCTATGAGCTGGTTCCTCCACGCACAGGTTTTCCATACAAAGTGCGGTCGTTCAAGGGAAGTAACTCAAAATTAATGCCCTTACCCCCTACCTGGCACGCCAGAGATGCCGGGGTTGCTGATCCATGGGCACCTATGGGACCGGCGGACCGGGTCCCTTTCGGTTCAGCGGGGGCGGAGGTCGCGCAAAGAGCAGATCGAGGCGGAGCACGCGAGCGATTTACCCAGGTTCGGGCCGCATGGATGCGTAAAACCCTACTCCTGCTTTGTGGTTTGGTATTGATTTCTAGCTTGGGAGCGCGGAGTGCTACAGTACACACCGGCGGCTGGCGAGACCGAGCGTGGGTGTTGGAACTGGCTCTCCCCCCCCCCCCCCCCCCCCCCCCGTTGCACACGGGCCTCCTTTTATATGCTCAAGGGGTTACCGACATAGCAACGGAGATAAAGGGCAAAAATGGAAAGGTGCTGTAGTAGGCACAGCTACCTGCTACAGTGTTATCATACCTAACCATGACGGCAGGGGACAAGGGCATTAAATGCCCGTCTGTGTCGCCTAAACAGTACCGAGAGGGACCGCTAGGGACGCCACTGTTTGCCACGATGGTTATCTTGTCAGCGCCTGCTTGCCACCTCGCACCCCTAGCTGCACGGCCTCCTGCCACGTGTGCTTGGGAAGGTCCCAGAGCGGCACGTGGCGGGTGTGCTGGAGCGCGGGCACGAAGTGGGGGTTTCCCGCGGCAAGCGCCTTGCCGCGGTTGTCGTCTTGTCGTGCTCGGGAGCTTGTCGCTCACCGGGCCTTGCCAGGACGCGTGGCGCGTCGCGGCGAGTTTTCTTGCTACGCCTTGGTTGGCCTTCCCGGCAAGCTCCTCTTGCCGGGGTCTTGTCTTCTTCCCGGCAAGCTCCTCTTGCCAGGGTCTTGGTTTGAGTACTTTGTTCTTGAATGGCTCCAAAGGAACCACGGAGGGCCTTGGCGGTCACCCGGCAAGCCTTGCCGCGGGATGCTGCGACTGCCCGTGCACAAGTTCGGGATACTAGGGTACCCCTACTCTAGTACACCGACACGGGGGATTACTGTAGCTTAATTACCCGGGCATTACAGTACCTGAACATTGGCATACCAAGCTTCACCGCAACCTTCACCGCCACTTTACCAGAAGAGCGCTGGACGCTTCAAGTTCGTGTTCCAGGAAGGACTTTTGCACCAATTACCAAGCCCATCGAGTTTTCTTTTGATGCACCAACCTGGAGTTTAGGAAAGAGCATGGCCGCACACATCGCCATTGGACGCATAGGAGAGGTGTAAAACAAGGATCTTAAAGACACCACCTACCAGATATGTGGATGCCGAGATGAGCAATGGGAGATGATTCGCACCAGGAAGGATAAATCTATTGCAGCTTAGATACAGTAGTTGAACCAGCATATTCATCGTTATGAGAACCAAATGTGCGCTAACATGATAGACACGAAGAAGGTGATGACCCGGAACATGGAGCTAGAAGAAGAACTCGAGGCTACACGTGATGGATATGAAGAGGAAATTGTTGTACTACTAGGGCAGAATGAAGACGTGAATAGGAAGCTAGGAATATTCATGGGGGAGCCCGGACCTGGAGTGGACATTCGTTCAGAAGATTACATCATACTAGAAGACACAGACTCCGACCCCGACAGCGATGATGATTATGAAGATGAAGCTAGAGCAGATATTATGGAGTCTTCCACCGATCAAAATTTCTAGTCGACCACCATATTACCATTAGAGTTCTTCCATGTATATAGTAATCACTCTCAAGAGCTTGTAATAGTAGATTAGATCGATTGTATGATCTTTTTTGAATTTAGTGGTGTGGAATGAATATGTTTGTCACATGTGCATATGGGTAGTGAAATCTCTCTTTAGACCTCACTCTATTCTATTCTCACCCCTCTAAACCTATTAGACGCATCCGAGACATGACCTCAGATTCATTTTCCTGCCGGAGCTCACTCAGTTGATCCAACAGCAGAATGCCTTAATGCAGTTGCTAGTCTAGAACCAAGGCAACAACAACAACAACAACCCACCGCCACCACCCCAAGTTGACAACCTAGCCCGTTTTCTGAGGTTGAATCCGCCGGTCTTCTCTAGCAGCACCGAGACGATTGTTGCTGATGACTGGCTCTGAAAGATGGGAAGGGAGCTGACCACCGCTGGTTGCACTGATGCAAAGAAGGTGCACCTTGCCGCACATTAACTGGATAGACCCGCAGCCTCATGGTGGGAGAACTACACTGCCACTTTCCCTGTGGCCAATGTGACTTGGGATCAATTTCAGCAGGCTTTCCACACCGCACATGTCTCTGCTGGAGCTATGAGTATGAAGAAGCGTGAGTTACGCAACTTACGCCAAGGAAATCCTACTGTGGCACAGTACATGGATGAATTCAGCAAGTTAGCGAGTTATTACCCAGATGATGTGGCCACAGATGCCGCGAAGTAGGAGAATTTTCTTGAGGGGCTAAATGATGGACTGAGTATGCAGTTGATGGTGGCAACATTCACCAACTTTAAGGAGCTGGTAGACAGGGCCATCATGATTGAAGGCAAGCAGCAGCAGATATAGAGCCGCAAACGGAAGTATGGACAAGGGAAGTACAACTCTGGAGCTCAGTAGAAGCCACGTTTTACCCCGTACTCGGGAGGACACACCCATCATAACCATGGAGGCCATTCTCACAATGGAGGAAGTTCACACAACCACAGTGGCCCTAAGAATGGAAATGGGAATGGAAGTAACAGCAGTCAGACCCGTTCCAACCCCGCGACACCCACCAAGAAGAATCTGAGTCCCGTTACTTGTTGCAAGTGTGGGAAGACTGGACACTACGCCAATGATTGTTCTTAGGCAAATAATGTTAATGGCAATGGAAGCTCTGAAAAGAAACCAAATCCTTTCACCGGAGGTCAGGTGAATCACGTCAACGTGGAAGATGTTGAAGAGCAGCCTGACACAGTTATTAGTAAGTTTTTGATTAAGTCATTTACAACTATTGTCCTTTTAACACTAGTGCATTGCATTCATACATATAAAGGGGATTTGTGGATAAGTTTAAGTTACCCACCGTAGCCCTTAAGACACCTATGTTAGTAAGCTCACCAGGAGCGGAGTATATGGCTAGCCAAGGATCTTTTCAGTTGCCATTGACCATAGCTACATGTGTTTTCCCCTCTGACCTCATTATTCTGGAATCACAAGGATTGGATGTGATACTAGGCATGGATTGGCCATGGATGTATGGAGGAAATATTGATTGTGCTAGTAAGTCAATTCTTCTCACCACCCTAGAAGGGAAAAGGATCAAGTATGTGTCTAGGCATGCATGAAGGTGGACTCAAGTAAATTCACACTCGGGATTTGTACAGGAGGAAGTGCCCGTTGTGAAGGATTATCCAGATGTATTCCCAGAGGAATTACCAGGCATGCCACCAGATCGAGACATAGAGTTTTTGATCGAGTTGTTGCCACGCACCGGACCAATATCGAAGAGATCGTACCGGATGCCCGCAAATGATCTGGAGGAAATTAAGAAGCAGATTAAGGAGTTATTGGAGAAAGGTTATATTTGACCAAGTTCATCATCGTGGGGAGCCCTAGTGCTCTTAGTCGAGAAGAAGGATGGATCCTTGAGAATGGTTGTTGATTATCATGCACTGAATGAGGTGACGATCAAGAACAAATACCCACTACCGATGATCAATGATTTGTTTGACCAGCTGCAGGGAGCTAAAGTATTCTCCAAGATCGATCTACGATTAGGATATCACCAGTTGAAGATCCGAGAACAAGATATACCTAAGACAGCTTTTCCCACAAGATATGTGCAATATGAGTACACGATCATGTCTTTTGGTTTGACTAACGCCCCTGCCTACTTTATGAGTATGATGAATAGGGTGTTCATGGAGTTCTTAGATAAGTTTGTTGTGGTGTTCATTGATGATATATTGGTGTACTCGAAGAATGAAGAAGAACACAAGGAATATTTGCGCTTGGTTCTCGAGAAGCTTAGGGAACATCAGTTATATACCAAGTTCAGCAAATGTGAGTTTTGGTTGAAGGAAGTAGGATTTCTTGGACATGTTATATCTAGAGAAGGTATAGCAGTAGACCCTTCCAAGGTTAAATTTATCACTGAGTGGTTGGCACCCACCCCAGTTGGAGAGATACGTAGTTTCCTTGGACTCGCAGGATATTATTGGAGATTCATTGAAGAAGGACACCAAGTTTAAATGGACCGAGGAATGTGAGGTCAGTTTTCAGGAGTTGAAGAAATGTTTAGTTACAGTCCCAGTGCTAATTCTTCTGGATATACGCAAGGATTTCCAATTATATTGTGATGCTTCTCGCCAGGGACTTGGAGGCGTACTTATGCAAGACGGAAGAGTTGTTTCATATGCCTCACGTCAGCTTCGGCCTCATGAGTTGAATTATGCCATGCATGATTTGGAGTTAGTGGCCGTAGTGCATACACTCAAGACCTGGAGACATTTTCTCACTAGAAATCGTTGTGATGTATACACGGATCGTAAGAGTTTGAATTACATCTTCACCAAGAAGGAGTTGAATCTCAGGCAGAGGAGATGGCTGGAGCTCATAAAGGATTATGACATGAAACTGCATTATCATCCAGGCAAGGCCAATGTAGTAGCAGACGCTTTGAGCCAAAAGAGTTATGTCGATACTCTCATAACCGGAGGATTACCTCAGGAGTTAGCCGACGATCTCAGAGAACTTCGTTTGGAGATAGTTCCGAGAGGTTTTGTTGCAGAGTTGGAAGTTTAGTCCATGTTGTTGGGAAAGATTCGAGAAGCCCAGAAGGCTGATAAGGAGATTGCGGAGATAAAGGAGAATATGAATAAAGTAAAGTCCAAAGGATTTTGTGTGGATGAACACGAAACTTTATGGTTTGAGGATCGTGTTTATGTGCCCAATGATCTAGAGATCAGGAAGTTAATTCTTCAGGAAGCTCATGACTCACCATACGCAATTCATCCAGGAAACACCAACATGTATTTGGATTTGAAGGAACGTTTCTGGTGGACAAGTATGAAGAAGGATATTGCCGAGTATGTAACAGTATGTGACATCTGTTAGGGAGTCAAGGTAGAGCACCAGAAACCAGCCGGATTACTTCAGCCTTTGCCGATACCCGAATGGAAGTGGGATAAGCTTGGCATGGATTTCATCACCGGATTACCCAGTACACATTCAGGATATGATTCAATTTGGGTTGTAGTTGATCGCTTGACCAAAGTGGCCCACTTTATCCCCGTGAAAACCACTTATACAAGCGTGAAGTTGGCCAGGATTTATATGACCAGGAACGTACGTCTGCATGGAGTTTCGAGGACAATCGTATCAGATAGAGGAACACAATTTTCCTCGAAGTTTTGGAATCAGTTACACCAGACTTGGGGAACCAGGCTAGAGTTTAGTACAACCTTTCATCCGCAGGCAGATGGACAGACTGAGAGAGTCAACCAGATTCTGGAGGACATGTTGAGAGCTTGTGCGCTAGACTATGGGTCTAGTTGGGATGATAATTTGCCTTATGCAGATTTCTCATATAACAACAGCTACTAGGCTAGTTTGAAGATGGCCCCTTTTGAAGCTTTGTATGGAAGGAGGTGCGAGACACTATTGATGTGGGATGAAGGTGGAGATCGGAAATTGTTCGAACTAGATTTAATCAGAGAGTCTGAAGAGAAGGTCAAGTTGATTCGTGATAGACTCAAGGTATCTCAGTCCAGGCAGAAGAGTTATGCCGATAGTAAACACAAGGAGGTAACATACAAAGTCGGGGACAGAGCATATCTTCGTGTGTCACCACTTCGTGGAGTTAAAAGATTTGGAGTCAAAGGAAAGTTAGCACCACGATTTGTAGGACCATACCGAGTTTTGGAGAATATGGGTGAAGTAGCTTACAAGTTGGAATTACCCGAAGGATTGTCAGGAGCTCATGATGTGTTTCACATTTCCCAGTTGAAGAAGTTCCATGCAGAGATGGCCGATATTCCTCTGAGAGATACAGTGCCCCTGGAAAATATTCAGTTCGAGAGTGACCTGGCCTATGAGGACAAACCAATCAAGATTTTAGAGTTCGCCAACCGAGTCACACGCAGCAAGGTCATCAATTTTTGCAAAGTTCAGTGGAGCCACCATACCGAGGAGGAAGCCACCTAGGAGCGAGAAGAATACCTCTGGAAGGACCACCCGCACCTTTTTGCTAGCCAACCTGAATCTCGAGAGCGAGATTCATCTTAAGGGGGGTAGGTTTGTAACACCCCAATTTTCAATTTGGATGTTAATCACTAGGTCATCCTAGGCATTCATGATTTGTGCATTTCAAATTTTATTTTATTTGGAATTTTGATCCTAGAAACCTTAAGCAACTCAAGGACCAACCAAGAGAGTTGAAGGTTTTCACAGAAATCCATTTTTGAATTTTTAAAACTTGGTAATTGGATCAAAGTGGTTTTATTCAAATTATTTTTCCAATTTTTTCAATTTAAATAAGTCAGAGAAGATAATATGACTTCTTCAAAACAGCTAGGAAATATTGGAAATTTAATTTTGAATAAAAATATATTTATTTGAATTTTATTTGGTTGAATTTTATTAAATTAGGGAAAAATATGCATTTAAAATAGTTGCATGTAGCCCAGAAAAATGTTCACTTTGTCCTAAATATTAGGAGATGACGGTAAAAATTATTTCTTGAATTTTAGGATTTTTATTTTATTTTTTACTTGGATTTTTCTTCACGGCAAAATTTATAAAAAAAAGTTTTCGGACCGAACTGGGCCCAAGGCCCAAACGGCCCGAGCCGCCGCCGCATTCCCCGTCCGTGCGGGGCCGGACTCGCCGGGAGTCCAGGACGGAGCCGCCGTCGGCTTTGCCCCTCCGCCAAGCTGCTGCACCCCCCGACCCGCCTTTATAAGGCCGAGGGCCGGCCCCTCTCCTCCCAAAAAGCCGCGCCGCCGACGCCGTGTCGCCCGCACCGCCGCTGCTGCCCACGTCGCGCCGCCGCCGCTTGCCGCTGCCGCCGGAGCCTTGCCAGAGCCGCCGCCCGATCTGCTGGAGCCACCGCCGCCGATCCTCCGCTGGTTTTTCTCGCGAACTGGTATAACCGCCGAATAAACCCGCCCCATTTTTTTTAGTTTCGGTTTTTCTTTTTGATCAGTTTATTTTATTAGGTTAGTTTAATTAGCGAACGTTTGTTCATTTAGATCTGTTAGTGAACGCTTTCATTCATTAGTTTCTGTATTTTTAGTTTTCTTTTTTGGCCAGGGACCTATCCATGATTAGTTTTCTTACAGATTAGTCCCTGATCTTTAAACCATCACAACTTTTTGCTCGTTTATCCAAATCCAGTGAAACCAACGCCAATTCCTTCATCTCGTTTCCCTCTATCTAGATAATCAACTTGAACATGATTTTGAAAATTTAAAATTTGGTTTCGAGCAGATTTGAATTTGAACTTCTTTTGATCGTAGTTTGAGTTTCGTAGCTCCGATTCGACTGATTCTTTTTGCAAATCGAAGCTCTTCACTTCAACTTTCTATTTAGATTTTTTCCTCTGGTTTTACCTTTGCATCTTATGCTGGAGTTCTTATGTTTGCTGTTGTTTGTTTACGATAGAGTTCCCGGAGTACGAGGCTTGCTACTACGAATCTTTATGGTTTTCCGATCGTCAGCAAGGCAAGTTACACATTGATCATATCCCTTTATTACCCAGTTTTATGCATTAGTCTTAACCCTCAAACATTGCATGAGTAGGATGGTAATATGTAGTATTGTTAAGTAGAGTATGAGGTAGGAACCTATTGTCCTTTATTAACCCTGGGAATATACGTTATGCTCAGACTGTTTTGATATGCTCGTAGACGGGGATTGATATGTGAGATTCATGAAAGTTGTGACAGATAATAACTAAGGGAAACTTAAGCTCGCTACTGTAACGCACATCTAGGTGGATTGGTTGTGGGCACCTGGGAATCCAGTGTTGTCCTAGGAGATCCCGGGGGACCCGTGTGATCATCCTATGGAATGCCACCCAGGCTCAAAGGGATCATAAGATTATTCATGCTAGAAACTTCCGTGTGCGGCCACATTCCATTATGAGCTCTGGCATACTTGAGTAAGTTGTGGGAATCCTTTGCATGATAGGCTAGCAAATGTAGGGGATTGCAGTTGTACCGGCCTATCTATCAGTTAAGGGGACCTCTTTGGAAAGATTGTGCCTCGGTCATCCGTTTCTCAAACACCATGTAGTGCGAGAAATCCAATGAAGGAGATCGAGTCTTGTGGGGAAAAGTGTGCAAACCTCTACAGAGTGTACAAAATAATCATGATTAGCCGTGTCCCCGGTTATGGACACCTTGAGTATCTGTTACTTGAATTATTTGGTTGATCTCAACATTAACTTAATAAGTTTGTTGGGTAAATAATATTCTTTTGCATTTGAGTTGAGGGTACCTTCTCATTAATGACATAAATTTGGTAGCTAAATAAAATATATTCCTTTTGTTGTAGGAAAAAAATTGGCTTTATGAAAAATGTTAAACCTAGAGCCTCCACCAGCCATATATGCATGTAGTGATAGTTGTTATTTGTTCATTGCTCTATAGTTTATCTTGCGAGCATATTCCATGTGCTGACCTACATGGCTGGAACATATCATGATGCAGAATTTTCAGACGAAGAGTAAGGTGCGATAGGTCGTTGTCGTGCACTCAGTTTTGCCGTGGAGTTGGATGGACTCATTTATCTTCGAAGCTTCCACAGTTATCTTATTTAGATGGCCTTCGGCCATATTATTGTAATAAGTTCTCCTTATGAGACAATCGATGTAATAAGTGTGTGATTGAACTCTGCTATAATTCCTTGAGTACTGTGTGTGTCAGGATTACGGATCCAGGGATGACACTTAAGCACAGAGACTTCGATCCATTGGGATCGGGTCGCTACACTTTATGTTGTCAAATTATAATTCCTTGGAAAGTGTTGGTATGGACGGCACCTGTGGATTCGATTAGCCGTGGAATGTGAAACTATGGTTGAAAAAGGAACAAACTTTATTTTATGTTTGGGAACCTCCTATGATATATCTAGCATGGAAAGTATTGGGAACTACTCAATCATTTTCGTTGACAGGAAAAGCATGCCACCCAAAATGTTTTTGTCTTTATCTTTTTCGCTTTGAGCTCTGGCACCTCTACAAATCCCTACTTCCCTCTGTGGTGGTCCTTTCTTTTACTATATGGAATTTATATTTTTATTTGAATCTCCATCTTCCCTTATAAAGCACCAACGAAGGGACACTATGATCATACTTGAGCATTGGGTGTAGCTAATATGCGAGTGTGTTTCATAAATAGATCTATGATTGAGCATAATAGGCTACGGATAACTTGCTTTAGTGTTGATATTTTGAAAAACATGGTTGCTTGTTGATATGATTGAGTATTGAAATCTTCATGTCGAAACTACACTATTGCTTTGAATCATATGAAAGTCCAAATATCCATGCTACAAAGAAAAGAATATGTGATGAACATGTTAGGCAACAATCCACATCAAAAATATGTTTTTATCATTTACCTACTCGAGGACGAGCAGGAATTAAGCTTGGGGATGCTGATACGTATCCAATGTATCTATAATTTTTGATTGTTCCATGTTGTTATATTATCATTCTTGGATGTTTTACAATCATTTTATAGCAATTTTATATCATTTTTTGGGACTAACCTATTGACATAGTGCCCAGTCCTAGTAGCTGTTTTTTGCTTGTTTTTACTTTGCAAAAAATCAATACCAAACAGAGTCCAAATGCGGTGAAACTTTTTGGACAATTTTCTGGGACAGAAGACATAGGATGGACCAAAGAAGTACTGGAGGGGTGCCCCGAGCGGGGTACAACCCACATGGGCATGCCTGGGGGGCCAGGCGCGCCCTGGTGGGTTGTGCCCGCCTCGGTGGCTTCCCTCACCACCTCTTTGCTCTAAAAATACCCTAATATTCCAAAAACCCTAGGGGAGTCAATGAAACACAATTCCAGCCACCACAAGTTCCAGAAACCACAGATCCAATCTAAACACCATATTGGAGGGGCTCATCATCCTCATTGGTGTCTCTCCGATGATGCATGAGTAGTTCATTGTAGACGTACGGATCCATAGTTAGTAGTTAGATGGCTTCCTCCCTCTCTTTTGATCCTCTACACAATGGTCTCTTGGAGATCTATTTGATCTAACTCTTTTTGCGGCGTGTTTGTTAGGATCCGATGGACTTTCAGTTTATGATCAGATCTATGTTTTTATCCATGGAAGTTATTTGAGTCTCTTGATCTCTTATATGCATGATTACTTATAGCCTCGTATTTGTTCTTTGAATCTTTGGTTTAGTTAGGCCGACTACATCGGTTGTTCTTGCCATGGGAAGAGGTGCTTTGTGATGGGTTCGATCTTACGGTGCTCAATCCCAGTACAGAAGGGGAAATGACACGTATGTATCATTGCTATTAAGGATAAAAAGATGGGATCTATTCCTACATGAATAGATCTTGTCTACATCATGTCATCATTCTTATCACATTACTCCATTTTTCCATGAACTTAATACACTAGATGCACGCTGGATAGCGGTCGATGTGTGGAGTAATAGTAGTAGATGCAGGCAGGAGTCGGTATACTAATCTTGGACGTGATACCTATATAATGATCATTGCCTAGATATTTTCATAATTATTTGAAGTTCTATCAATTGCCCAACAGTAAAAAAATTACCTGCCATATGCTATTTTTCTCGAGAGAAGCCACTAGTGAAATCTACTGCCCCTGGCAAAGACCCACCGTTGGCCATGCCATCCCTCTACTCACGCACACCTCCTGTTATTCTCCGGCGATAGCAGCCTAACACTGCAGCCAAAGCAGACAACCCTCATACTCCCCTCTGCGTGGGCATCCACTACCGCGTCTTCCCCGACTCTGCATCGTTTCCTTCCTAGGACTCACCATCGTCCACTGCCTTGGTGCTCTCGGTGCGGTGTGATCAACGTGGTCAGCGAATGACAGCCATTAGAAGAGGACTTTAGGCGGTGAGGCTGACAGCTGGACCCACCAGTTACATCTTCGAACACAAGGAAGGGCCTCCTTATTACTCGCAAAATAAAAATGATTCCTCCCCTCACAGCTGGGACCCACCAACTATAACTTCGCACGCAAGGAAGTGCGTACTTATCCTCCCTGACAATTGGGACCCACCCAATCGAAGCGTACATAATGTTGTATGTCTAGTTGCGAACGTGTACATACATATTGGTCGATCGGTCTCCGTGCAACGATGAACCGCGATCGAGCAAGTAGCAGCGCGTGTAGTAGTAGAGCCCTCGATGTAGCAGTTCAGGCAGTCCAGTCAAAAACCGTGTACACGTACATACAACCACTTGCCAAAAACTACGTCCACGCACATACATACGGGCGGGGTCTCGCACGCCTACTCACGCATATGTACGGCCAGGGCTCGTGTACATGGAGAGGCTGTAAGTGTGTTATATCGTCAATAGGGGGGTTAATAGGTAATTTTTACAAATTCGTCACTGAGGAAATTCTACGTGAGGAATTTCCTAAGTAACGAACTACTTAGCAGTGTAATAAGTACTCAGGTGCATGCATAACAGAGCAGTAGCATAGTCATCATGATGAAATGAAAAAAAGCATAGAGCACAAGTAGCGTATAAACAGGATAAGCAGGCTGAAGACAGAGTGACTGGAGAATTAGGATTGAGGAAATTGAGGAAGTCTTCAGTCCAAGTCTTCAAACAGTAACAGTCAAGTTCATCAACACATGAATGAGGAAAATGAAAGGGTTTTGGAAATAGAACTAGTAGCTTGGTGAAGGCAATGACTTGGTAGACCAGTTCCAACTGTTGTGATAGTCGTACGTCTGGTTGGAGCGGCTAGGTATTTAAATCTGAGGGCACACAGTCCTCACCATATTCTCCTTGAGCTAAGGTCTCACAGACCTCACCCAATCACTCATGGTAAGACTTCAGGTGACTTCCAAACCTTCACAGAATCGGTCACTCGGCAATCCATAATATCCTCTTGGATGCTCTAGAAAATGACGCCTAACCGTCTGGAGGATACGCAGTCCTGAAAGGTAACAAGCGCCGGTTCCACACAGGAATAATCTGTTCAGTGATGCCCAATCACTTTTGGTTCGTAGATGTTTGGCTTTAGGTTTTTCCTCACTTGATAAATTTCTCTCAATGTCCTCAAAGGACAGGATGCTCTCAATGGCAAGTGTCAGTTTCTCTCAGAGCAGCCAACCAACAAGTGGTTGCAGGGTGCAGCTATTTATAGCCTAGGGAGCAACCCGACATGATAAGACATGAATGCCCTTCAACGATATGACTATTAGGTCGGTAGATATTTTGGGACAGCTGGCGCATAGCACAGCAACGGGTAAGATGTTTGAGCTCTAAAATTCCACAGGGCTATCATGTTCCTCACTTGTAGGCAATCCGCATTGGTGAATTCCTAACTCCTCAGTAAGAACAAATTCCTCTAAGAACAAAAGATCTTCCTCTCTATCACTGAAGAAATTCACTGAACTATATGAGATTTCCAATGGCTTCACTCGAAAGGATTGGGTAGGTGTACGATTTTGATATGAGCATCACTTGGAAAATTTTCCTTAGTTTTACCTCGACCCCCTTTAACAGTACGGTGTTTCCTATGACTCAAGAAAGAGAAAATAAAACTATGAAAACAAAAGTCTTCACGTTTCATAATCCTCATATGAATATCAAGTCTTTAGGGTGACACCAAATTCCTCACTTTGGAAGTCTTTAAGAACACCAAAGTCTTCAACTGAAGACAATCATTTTAAGGGGTCGACTTTCATGTTTAATATCAAACTCCTCATAGTCTTATAGACCTATGTACACTCACAAACACATTAGTTACTTAACCTATAAGTCTTCAATACACCAAAATCACTAAGGGGCACTAGATGCACTTACAATCTCCCCCTTTTTGGTGATTGATGACAATACAGGTTAAGTTTTCAATGGGGATAAACATATGAAGTGTAAATACCGATATTGAGGAATTTGATTTCAAGATAAAGAAGAACTCCCCCAGAAGATGTGCATATTTGAGGAATTTGCTTTGAGTAGCAAATGCACATTGTAGAGTAATATTATTGAGATCTCCCCCTATATCTTGTAATTCATACACGCATTTAACATAAGATATGAAGAATTTGAAATGCATGATCAAATATGGACTCTGACAAATTCAGCATGCGTGCATTAAGGCGGTTGAGAAATAAGCATGCAGAAAAGCAGTTCAAAAGAGTCAGAGCACCATAGGACTTAAGTTTACAACTCATCAGAGCAAACACTTCAGAAGAGCAAGAGTTGTAACTTAGCAAGAAAAACGCCCATATAAGAGACCCACTTGAAGACTAACTCAGATTTCTCCCCCATTGTCTTCGAATGACCAAAAGGGACGAAAAATGAGGACTAACGCCCTTGAAGAATATCATCATGATGTCGATGGAGGAGCGTCAGCATTGTGGGGGTCGTCCATTGGAGTAGGGCCTATCGCGGTGTCGTTCAAGTCTTCGGCTTCATCCATTTCACACGATGAGGAATATGAGCTGGCAACAAGCTGAGTAACTTTGACCTTGAATTTCTTCGAAGGTGGTTGCGCCCAGTCAAAGTGTTGTTGAAATTCCATATCCTTGAGATCTTTAGCACTATAAAGATTAGACAGAATATCCCAAGTGTGGTCTAAGACTTCATGTTCTGAAGTATTGCACCAAACTGATGCTTGACCCACTTGTGATTTCTATCCACTTTCTGATGAAGACTGAGGAGAAGGTCACGATCAGTCATCACACGCAGAGCAGTCGCTTGAGGATTTTGCTTTGAAGCTTTTGCGATAGTGCCTTGTGTTGCAGAGTCATCATTTGTGGAATAGGATGCAGCTTTGCGAAACTATCCATCCAATGGACGAGTGTCTTCATCAATAACAGCAGCCTTGCCCTTCTCATCAGCTGAGGAAATAGTCTGTCTGAGGACTTCAATTCGTGGCAGGTAGCAGAGATGATTTTGATAGTCAGCCTGGTAATGAATTGAATACCTTGATCTGATGAATTTCATGATCCACGGAGCATAAGTGAGGGAGTCCTGGATTAGGGGGTGTTCGGATAGCCGGACTATACCTTCAGCCGGACTCCTGGACTATGAAGATACAAGATTGAAGACTCCGTCCCGTGTCCGGAAAGGACTTTCCTTGGTGTGGAAGGCAAGCTTGGCGATACGGATATGAAGATCTCCTACCATTGTAACCGACTTTGTGTAACCCTAACCCTCTCCGGTGTCTATATAAACCGGAGGGTTTTAGTCCGTAGGACAACATACACATCAACAATCCTACCATAGGCTAGCTTCTAGGGTTTAGCCTCCTCGATCTCGTGGTAGATCTACTCTTGTACTACCCATATCATCAATATTAATCAAGCAGGACGTAGGGTTTTACCTCCATCGAGAGGGCCCGAACCTGGGTAAAACTTCATGTCCCTTGTCTCCTGTTACCATCCGGCCTAGACGCACAGTTCGGGACCCCCTACCCGACATCCGCCGGTTTTGACACCGACATTGGTGCTTTCATTGAGAGTTCCTCTGTGTCGTCGCCGTCAGGCTCGATGGCTCCTACGATCATCGATAGCGATGTAGTCCAGGGTGAGACCTTCCTCCCAGGGCAGATCTTCGTCTTCGGCGGCTTCGCACTGCGGGCCAATTCGCTTGGCCGTCTAGAGCAGATCGAAAGCTACGACCCTGGCCGTCAGGTCAGATTTGGAAGTTTTAACTACACGGCTGACATCCGCAGGGACTTGATCTTCGACGGATTCGAGCCACTGCCGAGCGCGCCGCACTGTCACGACGAGCATGATCTAGCTCTGCCGTCGAACAGTGCCCTGGAGGCCGCACCCGCATCGGCTCCGACCCTTAATTCGGAGCCAACTGCGTCGATCGAGGATGGGCGGTTGGACGCCACCTCGGGGGCTGCGACCCCAACGGCGATTGAGCCAAGCACCAGCCCCGTACTCTACGAGACTCGTAACTCCAAGGAGCCGGACTCTTCTCTGGACTCTGAACCCTCTGCGCCCCTGCCGATCGAATCCGATTGGGCACCGATCATGGAGTTCACTGCCGCGGACATCTTTCAGCACTCGCCTTTCGGCGATATCCTGAAGTCACTGAAGTCTCTATCTTTATCAGGAGAGCCCTGGCCGGACTACGGTCAGCGAGGTTGGGGTACGGACGATGAAGAAATTCAAAGCCCACCCACCACCCACTTTATAGCCACTATCGACGACTTAACCGACATGCTCGACTTCGACACCGAGGACATCGACGGTATGGACGCCGATGAAGGAGATGATGAAGAACCAGTGCCTACTAGGCCCTGGAAAGCCACCTCGTCGTATGACATATACATGGTGGACACCCCAAAAGAGGGAGATGGCGATGGAACAGCGGAGGATGACCCCGCCAAGAAACATCCTAAGCGCCGGCGTCAGCGGCGCCGCTCAAAATCCCGCCAAAACAAACACGGTGATTCCAGCACGGGAGATAATAATACTCCGGAAAGCGCCGAAGAAAACCCCCTCCAGCAAGATTTAGCATAGGAGGATAGAGAAACTAGCCCTCATGAGAGAGCGGCAGACAGAGAGTTCGAGGATGATAATTATATGCCTCCCTCCGAAGACGAGGCAAGCCTCGACGACGACGAATTCGTCGTGCCAGAGGATCCCGTCGAGCAAAAGCGTTTTCAACGCAGGCTTATGGCCACGGCAAGAAGCCTCAAGAAAAAACAGCAACAGCTTAGAGCTGATCAAGATTTGCTAGTCGACAGATGGACTGAAGTCCTTGCGGCCGAAGAGCATAAACTCGAACGCCCCTCCAAGAGCTACCCAAAGCGCAGGTTGCTACCCCGATTAGAGGAGGAAGCACTTGATGCGGCCGACCGGCCACCTCGTGGTCGCGACAGAGAGGCCTCTCGGCCCTCCACTCAAGCCGCACCCCGTACCAAGGCACGGGAATATGCGTCGGACTTACGAGACATGTTGGAGGACAAGCCAAGGCAAAGAAGATCGATCTACGGATCGCGTGGGCGCCCCACGGCTCGAGACGGTAACAATCACGCCGGCCACAAATTCGACGGGGCCGAACACAGTAGACAAGGCTCATTGGAGCTACGTCATGATATAGCCCAGTACAGAGGCACCGCACACCCACTCTGCTTTACAGACGAAATAATGGATCATCAAATCCCCGAGAGTTTCAAACCCGTAAACATCGAATCATATGATGGCACAACAGATCATGCGGTATGGATCGAGGATTATCTCCTTCATATCCACATGGCCCGCGGCGATGATTTCCACGCCATCAAATACCTCCCACTCAAGCTTAAAGGACCAGCTCGGCATTGGCTTAACAGCTTGCCAACAGGATCAATCAGTTGTTGGGAGGACCTGGAAGCTGCATTCCTTGACAATTTCCAGGGCACTTACGTGCGACCCCCAGACGCCGATGACCTAAGTTGCATAATTCAGCAGCCAGAGGAATCGGCCAGGCAATTCTAGACACGGTTCCTAACAAAGAAAAATCAAATAGTCGACTGTCCGGACGCTGAGGCCCTAGCAGCCTTCAAACACAATATCCGTGACGAGTGGCTGGCCCGGCACCTTGGACAGGAAAAGCCGAAATCTATGGCAGCACTCACGACACTCATGACCCACTTTTGCACGGGAGAAGACAACTGGCTTGCTCGTAGCAACAATATGACCAAGAACCCTGGTAATTCGGACACCAGGGACAGTAGTGGCAGGTCGCATCGCAACAAGCAGAAGCGCCGCATTAACGGCGACAATGCTGAGGATACGGCAGTTAATGCCGGATTCAGAGGCTCTAAATCCCGTCAGCGGAAAAATCCATTCAAAAGGAATCCTAGGGGCTCGTCCAGTTTGGACCAAATACTCGACCGCTCGTGCCAGATACATGGCACCCCCAAAAAGCCAGCCAATCACACCAACAGGGATTGTTGGGTGTTCAAGCAAGCTGGCAAGTTAAACGCCGAAAATGAAGACAAGGGGCTGCATAGTGATGACGACGAGGAGCCCCGGCCGCCGAACAACAGTGGACAAAAGGGTTTTCCCCCACAAGTGCGGAAGGTGAACATGATATACGCAACCCATGTCCCTAAAAGGGAGCGGAAGCGTGCGTTAAGGGACGTATATGCGGTAGAGCCAGTCGCCCCAAAGTTCAACCCATGGTCCTCCTGTCCGATCACCTTTGATCGAGGGGATCATCCCACTAGCATCTGTCATGGAGGATTCGCCGCATTGGTTCTAGACCCAATTATTGACGGATTTCATCTCACTAGAGTCCTTATGGACGGCGGCAGCAGCCAGAACCTGATTTACCAGGATACAGTGCGGAAAATGGGCATAGATCCCTCGAGGATTAAGCCCACCAAAACGACCTTTAAAGGTGTAATACCAGGTGTAGAGGCCAACTGTACAGGCTCAGTCACACTTGAAGTGGTCTTCGGATCTCCGGATAATTTCCGAAGCGAGGAGTTAATCTTCGACATAGTCCCGTTTCGCAGTGGCTATCACGCACTGCTCGGGCGAACCGCATTCGCTAAGTTCAATGCGGTACCGCATTACGCATACCTTAAGCTCAAGATGCCAGGCCCTCGAGGAGTAATTACGATCAATGGAAACACCAAACGCTCCCTCTGAATGGAGGAGCACACGGCGGCCCTTGCAGCGGAAGTTCAAAGCAGCCTCTCCAGCAGTTCTCCAGTCCGGCCACTAAACGACCGGACACCGTCAAGCGCGCCCAGAGTAACCTACAACAAGACCGCCTGGCACGATCCGAGCAGGCGTAGCAATGCGGCCCCACCCCCAACCCTCGCAAAAAGGCGACGCCAGTACTTCGCGTACATAACTATGCTCTAGAGATACCATGGGCACAGGGGGAGGGGCACGATCACGGCACGCCCAAAACACGGCTTAAACCGTACCAGGGGCTGCCAATTTTTTAATTTTCTCTTACTTTCAGGACTTCATCCTTCGGAAGGCCTGTTCAGCGGTTCAATTGCCGCACAAACGATGCAAGAACCAAGGAAGCAGACAAGCCACGCCGCACTACGGAACTCCCAGGTGGTCTCTATCATGAGCAGTATACCCGTTCTGCATACTATTCCGCAGCTTGCCCCTGGAACGGACATGTTAACTAGTCCAACCTTCCACTCATCGCATTATTTGTATCGTTCTGCCTTGATCGCACACCTTTTTAATAAACAATGCATAGCTTTCGTATATTTTTGCATTACCTTTTTTCTTTATATATGTTCCTTAACGACATGTTGCACCCGTACACGTTGGTACGGCCAAAATACGCCAGGGGCTTTAGTACCCCTCAATATGGTGTGAGAAGTCCGAACACTTTAACAAGTGCGGCACCCCGAACTTATAGCATTATATGCATCGCCTCCGAATCATGTCTTGGGTCAATAGTTGGGTTTGCCCGGCTCCTATGTTTTGGTGCCTTACGTTCCGCTATATCGGCTAAGGTAGCACTAGGAGAACCACTGCGATTGTGCCCCGGTTGAGCTGGGTCGAGCACCTCAGTGGAGAAAGCTAAAACTGACTATCATGATGAAGCGAGAGCTGGTCGCTATTCGAGAGGTTTTTTTGAGTCCCTAAAGACTTATGGCGCTTAGGGCGAGGAGCCGGCTCTGTCCGGCCAAGGCGTGGATAGCGCCCCGAACTCGGTCCTCCGAATACCAGGGGCTTCGCCGAAATTTAAAATTATAGAATTCTATGGCTAAGTGAGAGTGTTCACGCATTATAGTCCGATTGCCTTGTTCATTGGGCTGAGCGCCTCCCTCGAAGGACCCAAACATGGGAAAAAGAGCACTCAGGTTTATCCCCGAACACCCCAGCACTAGCGGCACGGGGGCAGAAGCCGACGACTCGCCATCTCTCAGAATTGATAAACAGCCGCACAGAAGGTAATATTTTAAATTCCAACAGCATTGCTTAGCGCATATAAACAAGTTTTCAGCGCACAGGACAAAACGAGCAAGTTTCACTCAAAAATTACATCCCTAGAACATTCATCTGCCACAAGGCGGGCACCCTTCAGAACATCCTTATAGTAATTCTCAGGCTTGCGATGCTCTTTCCCCGGAGGTGGCCCGTCCTTCACAAGCTTCTCAGCATCCAGCTTGCCCCAGTGCACCTTAGCATGGGCAAGGGCCCTACGGGCACCCTCAATGCAGACGGAGCACTTGATGACTTCGAGCCTTGGACACGCCTCCACCAGCCGCCACACCAACCCGAAATAGCTCCCAGGCAGAGCCCCTCTAGGCCACAGCCGAACAATAAGGCCCTTCACGGCCTGTTCGGCCGCCTTGTGGAGCTCGACCAGTTGCTTCAGCTGGTCGCTCAGGGGCACGTGGTGTCCGGCCTTAGCGTACTGAGACCAGAACACCTTCTCCGTCGAGCTGCCCTCCTCGGCTCGATAGAACGCGGCGGCATCGGACACACTTTGGGGAAGATCTGCGAACGCTCCTGGAGAACTCCGGATTCGGGTCAGTAACAAGTAACTCACGTTTATGTGTTTGCTTTGCATAAAGAATGCCTTACCCGCCGCTATCTTCTTCACCTCATCCAACTCCTGGAGGGTCTTCTGGGATTCGGCCTTGGCAGATTTGGCATTTTCAATAGCCACCGCGAGCTCGGACGCTTGCGTCTTCGAGTCAAGCTCCAACTCTCATGTTTTTCCATGAGAGTCTGGAGCTCTTGCCGCACCTTGCCAACCTCGGCCTCATATTTCTCCCGCTCGGTGCGCTCCGAGGCCGCACTCTTCTCGGCCTCGACCAGCGCTTGCTTAAGGGTCGCCACTTCAGACGTGGCCCCTACAATAGCCACGATAATCCTGTCATTCTTTGCAATTGCACCTTTTTATATATATTTTTAACAAGGTAATTCTTACCTTCATTATCCTCGAGCTGCTTCTTGGCACGCTCGAGCTCTTGCTCGGACCGCTCGAGGTTCTGCTTTAGCGTGTCCACTTCCGCAGTCAGTGCGGCGGACGCAAGCAGGGAAGCCTGCATACGCATATTGACTCATTTTTGTTAGACTCCTGCGAATTCTATTTGATCCTCTATTCGGCTTTTCTTCCCAAACGCCAAACAGAGCATCAGGGGCTACTGTCTATGCGGTACTATTATTTACACATTCTTTACTTACCTCAAAGCCTATCAAAAGGCTAGTACAAGATTCAGTCAGTCTGCTCTTGGTAGACTGAACCTTCTGGACCACCGCACTCATAATAGCGCGGTGCTCCTCGTCGATGGAGGCGCCTTGGAGCGCCTCCAACATATTGTCAGGTGCCTTCGGTTGGACGGGGGCCACCGGCACGGCGGACTTGCTCCCCTTGGAAGGAGGTCTCCCGCCGGACTCTGGTACCTCTGAAGGTTCCGGAGTGGTGTTCGGCCTAGAGCCGGACTTGGAGCCCTGGGGGGTTTCATCCCCTTTGCTCCTGGAGTCCGGGAGGTCGCCTTGCGGCGCCTCCAGGACCACCTCCTCCCGGCTTGGAACCTGGTGGGACAACACTTCGGTGTCGTCCGTAGGGCGGGGGCAGGAAGCCATCGGAAGCGAGTTCACATCCGACGAGTCCAGTGAGCCGCTCGACGACGCGTCGAGCCGGTCTTTGGGTGGGCTGCATAAACATATTCGACATGAGGGAAAGCTGTGCAATAAATGAATACTATGAATTACTCTGGTATCCGGATACTTACGATTTGGCCAGGGCTTGGCCCTGGGCGCCCACTCCTCTCCGCCGTCGTCGGCGTCGGTGGAGCAGTCCGGAGGAAGGGTTTTCCCCTTCTTGGACCCTTCGGCCTCCCCAGTTGGGGCGGCCTTCCTTTTCTTCCCTTCCCCCGCTGGAGGGGGAGGGGTCTCTTCTTCCTCCTCCTCGTCTTCGTGGGAGGAGTGTGTCTTGGATTTATTGGATGATGAATCTGACACCTCCGGGCGCCGGGCACTCTTTCGAGTCCCCATGGCCTTCTTCTTGACCTTCTTCTCTGGCACCACATAGGGTGCCGAAACCAGCAGCCTCGTCAAGCGAGCGTCCGCTGGGCCTTCGGGCAATGGAGCCGGACAGTTGATCTGTCCGGACGTCACCTGCCAATCCTGTTAAAGGAGAGGGAGCTTAGATCCCGCATGGAGTCAAACTATGAAAAACCGATACCCTTTAAAAGGAAAAAAAAACAGCCTACCGCGAGAGCGTGACGCTGCGCACTGAATCCGCGATCCTTAGTAGCGGATGCGGGAGCCTCGGCGCCCTTGAAAAGCACCTTCCAGGCATCTTCGTACGTCATGTCGAAGAGCCTGCTCAGAGTTTGGTGCCGCGCTGGGTCGAACTCCCACAGGTTGAAAGCCCGTTGTTGGCACGAGAGGATCAAGCGGATGAGCATAACCTGGACTACATTGACAAGTTTGAGCTTCTTGTCCACCAGGGTTTTGACGCATGTTTGGAGTCCGGTCAGCTCTCCTTTTTTACCCCACGACAGGCCCGTCTCTTTCCAGGACGTGAGCCGCGTTGGGGGTCCGGACCGGAACTCAGGGGGTGCGACCCATTCGGCGTCGCGCGACTCGGTGATATAAAACCACCCTGATTGCCACCCCTTCAGGGTCTCCACAAAGGAGCCCTCAATCCAGAGGACGTTGGCCATCTTGCCCACCATGGCGCCTCCGCACTCCGCCTGGCTACCGCGCACCACTTTCGGCTTGACGTTGAAAGTCTTGAGCCATAGGCCGAAATGGGGCGGATGCGTAGGAAGGCCTCGCACACGACAATAAACGCCGAGATGTTGAGGACAAAATTCGGGGCCAGATCGTGGAAATCTAGGCCATAGTAGAACATGAGCCCCTGGACAAATGGATGGAGAGGGAAACCCAGTCCGCGGTGGAAATAGGGGAGGAACACCACCCTCTCATGGGGCCTAGGGGTAGGGATGAGCTGCCCCTCCTCGGGAAGCCGGTGCGCAATGTCATTGGACAAGTATCCGACCTTCCTTAGTCTTTTGATGTGTCCCGCCTTAACGGAGGAGACCATCCACTTGCCTCCCGCTCCGGACATGACTGGAGAAGGTTGAGGTGGGGAGTGCGGACTTGGGCGCTGGAGCTCGAGTGCGCAAGAATGGATAGGCGAAGGAGGAAGAAGGCGTAGGTGAAAAGGTGGATCTTTATCCCCTTATATGGGTGGACGCAACTACATGTCCCCACCAGCCTGGTAAGACTCGCTTATCTCCAAGCGCCGTAATCAATGGCGTGGTTGGTTACCCACGCCCATATTGATGAGAATCCCGGAATAAGGGGACACGATCTCTGCTTCAACAAGACGTGCCAAGGAAACCGCCTCGCATAATGCGCTGGGATGGGACAGTAAAACGGTTCGAATAAAAGCTTGGCCGTGGTGTGATGTCACACTATGGAATACGTCAGCAGATTAGATTTGTGTAAATATTATTCTCTCTATGGCAATATGTGGAAACTTATTTTGCAGAGCCGGACACTATCTTTGTGTTCAAAATCTTCTATGAAGTACTTGGAGGAGGAACCCGCCTTTCAATGCCAAAGACAATCTGCGTGCCGGACTCGTCGTCATTGAAGCCTGGTTCAGGGGCTACTGAGGGAGTCCTGGATTAGGGGGTGCTCGGATAGCCAGACTCCTGGACTATCCGGTGTATATGGGATGTGTATATGGGACTCTCTGGTGTCTATATAAACCGGAGGGTTTTAGTCCGTAGGACAACATACACATCAACGATCATACCATAGGCTAGCTTCTAGGGTTTATCCTCCTCGATCTCGTGGTAGATCTACTCTTGTACTACCCATATCATCAATATTAATCAAGCAGGACGTAGGGTTTTACCTCCATCGAGAGGGCCCAAACCTGGGTAAAACTTCGTGTCCCTTGTCTCCTGTTACCATCCGGCCTAGACGCACAGTTCGGGACCCCCTACCTGAGATCCGCCGGTTTTGACACCGACAATAAGACTTCAATTCAAAAGGTGACAGAGCAACATTGGCCAAAGTCCTCATGAAGAAATCATGGTAGTTGATAGGAATACCATGTATGATATTCAACATCAGATTCTTCATTATGGCAACAACCTGTTCTTCATCAGAGTTGTGGCCCTTGACGGACTGAGGGTTTTGGTCAAGATGCAATATACTGCCCTTGGCACATAAAGCAATTCCTTGACGAGGAATGTGGTCCTTGGAGCTTGGCTAGGCTTCAGTGGCTTCATCAGCACTTGCATCAAGTGATTGGAGAGTTCAGGTTCTTCATAGACAAGCCTTGCACCTTCAACACGAGGACTGACTGGAATGGCATGAAGCAATTCAGAGGCCGATTATTTATAATGATTATTCTCGGTCATCCAGTCTAGCAACCAAGAATTCACATCTTCCACATTGCCACTGAGATGGAGTGTAGGATAAAATTGAAGAATGAGTCACAGATGTCAGCGCAGAAGCTCAGCAGCCCAGCGTCATGAAGAACACTGAGGATAGGTTGGATGCAAGGGGTGATTCCATGTCCACATGAGTAATTTTATGATGTTCAAAAATCTTGTCCTTATCGAATAGCAGTGAGAAATAGAAGTTCATTTCGCTAGCCATCCAGAAGCGCTTGCACCAAAGTCTTGTAGAGTCATAGGGATTGTAATTCGTGAAGAAATGATGCTCAGCAAAGAAATCGCCGGCTTTGAATTTTTGCTTCTTGGTATGAGGATTTTGTAGCTTCAGCTGAATATTTATAGTGGATGGCTTCACAGCCTCCGGGCGCACAACCTCTGGAGCCACAGACTGAGGAATTTTAGTAGCAGTTTCATCAGCTGTAGTCTTGGCCTCCATTTCTTCAGCACTAGTGGCTGGAACTTCTTCTGGAATAGACAGAAGTGAGGCATGAGGTCCATTAGAGCCCGTATGAATTTCTTCAGTTTGAAATGGGGACTGAGGGATCTGATGCAGTGGAGTGGTCAAAGGTGAATTGGGGTGAATTATTTCCCAATAATCATTATTGAGCACAGGAGTGGTAGAGCCAATATCCACATCCTCGTCTTCTTCATCAATTTCTTCAATGCCTGCCTCTTCTGCTATGAACTAAGGCATAGGTGATGATACCAGCTGGGTGAAGGGATGTTATCCACTTCAATTTCTTCATCCAACTGCTCTGAAGAAGCAGCAGAAGGATTTCCTTCATCCATGTCATCAGGTATGACATATTCCTCACCAAAGGGAACAATCTCCTTTGAGGGCACGATCGAGATAGGAACATCATAAATTGGGTTAGTGAATGAGCTTATCAAAGTCTTCACTTTCTTAGGAGCTGAAGATTTTGCAGTTGTCGATGCTTTCCTTTTCTTCACAGCTGCCATCTCCGTAGCTTTAGTCTTCTTCACTTCTAATCGAGAAGGAAGGTTGATACTTTTCATCTGTGATGACTTTGCAGGAGGAGCAGATGAAATTGGTTCAGTTTCTTCATGCACAACTGATGCAGTTGCCCTGGCATGTTCAGTTTCCTTAGGCGTAGTAGTAGATGCTTCAACTAGCCTGGTTTGTTCTTCGGGCGCAACATTGGAGGTTGCCCTGGCAGTTTCTTCAGAGGCTGGAATTTCTTCAGCAGCCCTGGTACTCTCATTTTCTTCAACAGTCTGATTTTCATAAGTTGTGCTTGCATGTTCTTAAGTAGGCTGAGCAGATGTCTCAGCCTAAGGACTTTCTTGTTGTTATGTAGATGCAACCTTCAGTTTGAAACCCTTAGCCAGTTTGACAAATCTGATTTAGGCACCTAGCCAATCTGCACGATACGCGTCAAATTCATCGCTGAGGTCTTTGGTCTGCTTTTGCAGATTCACAAGTTCTTCGGGAGACATGTTTACAACATTCTTCTTCAGAAAACACTCCTTCTTGTACTGAGCTTTCTTTGCATGTCTGTCCTTCTCAAATTTCCATATTTCTTCGCCTATAAAGGCATTGAGCATGTGGCTCTTGCCAGGCGTGAGGTTCAGATCAGGTAGTGGAGTATTTCGGTCCTTGTGCCAAAGATCGATGAAATAAAGGATCAACTTTGGATCCAGCAAGAGTGGCACTTCACTGCCATTGGCTCTAGTGGCCCTTTGCTACCTTTCTCTGATGATTTCAGCTAATTCTTCATCATCAGCTTCATCATCGCTTGAAGGGACTTGAAAGGCAACCTGCTTCTTGTCAGGGCTTCGCCTAGACCCGCATCCAGAAGCAGCCTTGTTCTTCAGCAATGTCGGAGAAGTTGAGGACTAAGGTGGAGCTGAGGAACTTGCAGATGCTCCTAAAGCAATTGAGATTCCTGTAGTCCTTTGGCACGAGGAAAGATGCACAGGTGCTCAGGACTTTGCAGTAGTTGCTGAGGATTTTGCAACACAGGGACCTGGAGCTGCTTTTGAGGATGTTGCTTGAGGAATAGGCCGTGAGGGATTTGAAGAGCTTGGCCGTGTGTAACACCCACAATGCGGCTATATCTCCCACGTGTCGGGGCACGACTTAGACGCATAGCCGCATGGTAGGCATGTCGCAAGAGGGGTAATCTTTACACATCCCATGTACTGAATAAGAAAGGGATAAAGAGTCGGCTTACACTCGCCACTTCACACAATACATAAATAGTCATACATCAACCAAGGTACATTCAAAGGTCCGACTACGGAACCAAAATAAATAAAGACAACCCCAAATGCTAGAACCTCGATTGTCCCAACTGGGCTCCTCTACCGATCATCCGAAAAAGAAACATAGTAACGGCCCGAATCCTCGTCGAACTCCCACTTGAGTTCGGTAGCGCCCCCTGCACTGGCATCATCGGCACCTGCATCTGTTTGGAAGTATCTGTGAGTCATGGGGGCTCAGAAATCTCACACCAGCGAGATCAAGACTATTTAAGCTTAATGGTATGAAAAGGGTAGTGAGGCGGAGCTGCAACAAGCACTCGCATATATGGTGGCTAACTTATGCAAAAGAGAGCGAGAAGAGAAGCAAAGCACAGTCGAGAAGCTATAAATGATCAAGAAGTGATCCTGAAGCTACTTACGTTCAAGCACAACACGAGACCGTGTTCTCTTCCCGGACTCCGCCGAAAAGAGACCATCATGGCTACACATGCGGTTGATTCATTTTAATTGAGTTAAGCGTCAAGTTTTCTACAACCGCATATTAACAAATTCCCATCTGCCCATAACCGCGGGCATGGCTTTCGAAAGTTCAAAACCCTGCAGGGGTGTACCAACTTAGCCCATCACAAGCTCTCACGGTCAACGAAGGATATTCCTTCTCCCAGAAGACCCGATCAGACTCGAAATCCCGGTTACAAGACATTTCGACAATTGTAAAACAAGACCAACAAAGCATCCCGATGTGCCGACAAATCCCGATAGGAGCTGCACATATCTCGTTCTCAGGGCACACCGGATGAACACTACATACAACTAAAACCAACTCTCAAGTTTTCCCGAGGTGGCGCTACATGTGGCTCTGTTTTGGACCAACACTCAGAGGAGCACTGGCCCGGGGGTTTAAAATAAAGATGGCCCTTGAGTCCGCGGAACCCAAGGGAATAGGCTTAGGTGGAAAATGGTAAAACCAAGGTTGGGCCTTGCTAGAGGAGTTTTATTCAAAGCGAACTGTCAAGGGGTTCCCATAACACCCAACCGCGTAAGGAACGCAAAATCAAGGAACATAACACCGGTATGACGGAAACTAGGGCAGCAAGAGTGGAACAAAACACCAGGCATAAGGCCGAGCCTTCCACCCTTTACCAAGTATATAGATGCATTAAAGTAAACAAGATATAATAATGATATCCCAGCAATATCCATGTTCCAACATGGAACAAACTTCAGCTGCACCTGCAACTAGCAACGCTATAAGAGGGGCTGAGCAAAAGTGGTAACATAGCCAAACAACGGTTTGCTAGGAAAGGTGGGTTAGAGGCTTGACATGGCAAAATTGGAGGCATGATATAGCAAGTGGTAGGTAGCGCGACATAGAAATAGAGCGAACAACTAGCAAAGAAAAGATAGAAGTGATTTCGAGGGTATGGTCATCTTGCCTGCAAAGTTCTCAGAGTTGACGAAAGCTTGATCCTCGTTAGCGTACTCAACAGGTTCCTCGATCACGTACTCGTCTCCCGGATCTACCCAAAGCAAGAACACAAGCAAAGGTCCAACAATCAAACACGGTGCAATGCACAATCAACATGATGCAAAACATGGCATGATATGCAAGACATGATATGCAATGCATATGCGTGCTCCAGAAGGAAAAGGATGAACAAGGCATCAACTTGGCAAACCAAGTGTGCCTCTGCAAAGATGAGATGATTTCAGTCAAAATCGATATAAAGATCGCCAGAAACGGAGGCACGGTTTGCAAATGGCAAGCAAACAAGAATGGCACAATTCTGCGATTAACAGCACGATGCCATCTAGAATGCAACAAGAAACTAAGCTACTGCACTCCAACATAGCAATAAAGTATATGCAAGTGACATACTCAAGATGGTTGACAAAACATGAACACTGAGATATGGCTAAATCACATAAGAGCAGTTCAAACAAGCATGGCAAAAGCACAAAAGATATCAGCTTCACAGACTTAGTGAAAATACTAACATGCAAGGAATAACATCAGGAAGCAATGTTTAGAGCAAGCAAATAACATGCTACAGGAACAAAACATAGGAAAGCAAGGCATAGCATGAATCTACTAAATGCATAGAACAAAAGTCCCTTACTGACCATGAGCCAAAAAGGCACAGAAGATATGATGGCACTCATGTAAACGTGGGAGCCGGCGGCGGCGACACGTGGCACCCTCTGGTTGGTGAGGGCGCAGCGGCGGACGCGTCCGGCTTCGCCCGGACGTGTCCAGCAGCGCGAGGACAGGGCGAGCTAGGGTTTGGGACCCGAATTTTCGGAGGAGTGCACATATTTATAGGTAGGAGGAGGTAGGATTGTCCAAATGGAGTTTAGTTTTCGACCACGCGATCGTGAGCCGACGACGGAGGACATGGGAGTGGTTTGGATGGGTTATTGGGCCGTTTTGGAGGGGTTTGGGCTGCAACATACAAGAGGCCTTTTTGGTTCTCCGGTTAACTGTTGGAGCATCAAACGGACTCCAAATGGCACGAAATTTGACAGGCGGTCTACCAGTGGTGTACCAAGGCCACTTGGCAAATATCGGTCCATTCTGAGAACGTTTAACACCAGCTCACGAAAAGAGGCAAGAGGGGTATGCCGGAGGATGTAGGAGTGTCGGATTGCAAAATGGACAACGGGGAAAATGCTCGGATGCATCAGACGAACACGTATGCAACTGCGATGCACATGATGACATGATATGAAATGCATGACATGAAAAAACTGCAAAATGAAGACAAAACCTAACCACGAAGGGAATCTCATAACTTAAAGTTGAAAATGGCAGAGTCAGAGTTACAATTATGGCAAGTTTCATCCGGGTGTTACAACACTCCAACACTACGAAAGGATCTCGCCCCGAGATCTAGGACTGAAAGAACTCCGGATATTCAGAACGGAGGTGGTCCTCGCATTCCCAGTGGCTTTTCGGTTGGAATGGTGTGACCACTTCACTTTCAGGAATTTGATAGACTTGTTGCGAGTCTTATGTCCGGTTTCTTCAAGAATAGCAACGGGATGCTCATGATAAGTCAGGTCTTCTTGGAGATCAATCTCTTCGAAGTTGATGGTGCGCTCAGGAGTCTTGAAGCACTTGCGAAGTTGTGACACATGAAACACATCGTGCACGTTTGCGAAGTTGGACGGAAGCTCAAGTTGATAGGCGAGATCACCTCTTTTGCCAATGATCTTGAAAGGACCCATGTATCTAGGGGAAAGCTTCCCTTTGATACCGAAGCGACGAGTGCCTTTCATTGGAGAGACGCGGAGGTAGACATGGTCTCCGATCTCGAAAGCCAAGTCACGGTGCTTGCTATCATAGTAACTCTTCTGGCGCAATTGCGCGGCTTTCAGATTTTCCCGGATGACTTTACACATTTCTTCAGCTTCTGTGATTAAGTCATTGCAAAGAAGTTGGCGTTCACCAGTCTCTGACCAATTAAGAGGAGTACGGCACTTTCTACCATAGAGAATCTCGAATGGGGCCTTGCCCGAACTCACTTGGAAACTGTTGTTGTAGGATAACTCAGCATATGGAAGACAATCTTCCCACTTCATACCGAAGGAAATGACACAAGCCCTGAGCATATCTTCAAGGATTTGATTGACTCGCTCGACTTGGCCACTAGTTTGAGGATGGAAGGTTGTGCTGAAGCGAATGGTGGTGCCCATGGCCTTCTGAAAGGAATCCCAGAACTTAGAAGTGAAGATGCTTCCACAATATGAAGATATCAATTGCGGAATGCTGTGCAAGGAGATAATCCTGGAGGTGTATAGCTCTGCCAGCTGAGCTGCTGTGATAGATTCTTTGATTGGAACGAAATGAGCCACTTTAGTAAGCTTGTCGATGACCACAAAGATAGCATCATTTCTGCTCTTGGACTTGGGAAATCTAGTCACGAAGTCCATCTCAATATGGTCAAACTTCCATTCTGGAATAGCAAGAGGTTGGAGGAGACCAGCTGGCCATTGGTGTTCTGCTTTCACCCTTCTACAGACATCACATTCATTCACGAACTGAGCAATTTCTCGCTTCATTCGAGTCCACCAATACGACTGCTTGAGGTCATGGTACATCTTTGTACTTCCAGGATGAACGGATAGAAGGGAATTGTGTGCCTCGTTCATAATGACTTTCCTTAGATCACCTTTAGGAACCACAATTCGATCCTCGAACAATAGAGTGTCTTTGTCATGAATGCTATAGCACTTGTACTTGGGTTGGCTCTTGGCAATCCCATCTTTCACCTTCTTCACCATGGAATCAAGAAGTTGTGCCTCACGAATTTGATCTTCCAAAGTAGGAGAGACTTGAAGATTGGCAAGAAAGCCTTGAGGAACAACTTGGAGATTTAGTTTGCGGAAAGCTTCACAAAGGTCCGGTTGGAAGGGCTTGAGAATTAAGCTGTTGCAGTAAGCCTTCCTGCTCAAAGCATCTGCAATGACATTAGCCTTTCCTGGAGTATATTCAATACTCGGATTGTATTCTTGAATTATTTCGACCCAACGAGTCTGCCTGAGGTTGAGGTTGGGTTGAGTGATGATGTACTTGAGGCTCTTATGATCTGTGAAGATGTCCACTTTCCTTCCCAACAAGAGATGTCTCCACGTTAATAATGCATGGACAACTGCCGCCAACTCAAGGTCGTGAGTGGGGTAGTTCCTTTCGTTGGACTTCAGCTAACGAGAGGTATATGCAACAACTTTATTCTCTTGCATTAACACAACACCGAGACCTTGCAGGGAGGCATCACATAAAACTTCAAATGGCTTGGATTCATCAGGAGGAGTCAAGACAGTAGCTGTAACTAGCTTCTCTTTGAGGGTGTTGAAAGCAATGTCACATTCAGGCGTCTAGATATACTTGACATGCTTATGGAGGAGGTTGGAAAGAGGCTTTGCAATCTTAGAGAAATTCTCAACGAATCTTCGACAATTGCTTGCAAGCCCAAGAAAACTGCAGAGCTGCTTGACATTTTGAGGAGGTTCCCAATTCACAATTGCAGACACCTTCTCGGGATTAACAGTGATGCCCTTGGTGGAGATGATATGACCAAGGTAAAGAACTTCGTCAAGCCAGAACTCACACTTGGAAAACTTCACATAGAATTGATGCTCTCTGAGTTTGTTCAGCACCAATCTCAAATGCTTGGCGTGATCCTCCTTATTCTTGGAAAAGACCAAAATATCATCGAGATACACCAGGACAAAATCATTTGTGTAAGGGTTGAAGATGAAGTTCATCATGCGAGAGAACATTGGAGGAGCATTGACAAGGCCAAAAGACATGACATTATATTCATAAGAACCACAGCTTGTTCTGAATGCTGTCTTCGGAATATCTTGTTCACGAATGCGAATCTGATGATAGCCCATACGGATGTCAAGCTTGGAGAAAACTTGAGCACCCTTGAGTTGCTCAAAAAGCTCATTGATGTTGGGAAGTGGGTACTTGTTCTTTATTGTTTTCTTGTTCAATGGATGGTAGTCGATGCAGAGGCATTCCATTCCATCCTTCTTCTTGACAAAAAGAACACCACAACCCCATGGAGAAGAACTATGTCTGATCAGACCCATACGCTCTTGTTAATCGAGTTGTTTCTTCAACTCCTTCAACTCCTCTGGTCCAAGCTTGTAAGAACTTTTGCAAACAGGTTCCGTGACAGGCTCCAGATCGATAACGAATTCAACTGGTCGGTGAGGAGGCATTCCCGGAAGCTCTTCAGGAAAGACGTCTTGATATTCACATACGACTGGAATCTGAGAGATGGCATTCAACTCGCCCTTCTCATTGAGAGAAAACAGCCGAATGGTTTCGTCATGAGCGGCATAGATGATCACTTCATCAGAAGAGTGTGTCAATTGAATTTCTCTGGCAGCACAATCAAGCTGAGCCTTGTGCTTAGAAAGCCAGTCCATGCCGAGAATTAGATCAATATCCGAGTCACCAAGAACAATTGGAGAGGACAGAAATTTATATTCACCCATCTTGATAGAAACATCCGGAACTATGTAGCTTGCGTACAAGCATTTACCTGGTGAGACAATGGCTAACGGTCTAGGTAAATCTTGGAAAGCCAACTCATGCTTAGATGCAAATGGTCTTGAGATGAAACTAAGCGATGCACCAGTGTTAAAAAGAACTTTTGCAGGAAAATCATTAACAGGAAGATTACCAATGATCACTTCTGAAGAGTCCTCTGCCTGAGCTGCGTTCATCATGTTGACCTTCGCAAACTTGGAATTATGCTTGACCACTGCATTGCTGGCAGATCTCACATGAGGAGGAGGAGGAGGAAGGCGCCTTTGGTTGAAACACTTGTTTGCATAGTGCCCTGTCCGCTGACACTTGTTGCAAGTAACCTCTGAGAGCGGACAGTGATAAGGAGCACTCGACCTTGGAGTATGAGACTAAGCTTTGTTCTGATAGCCTGGGTTGGGTGGGTGGGAAGATCCATTGCCACCTTTACTCTTCCGTTGATAAGGCTGACGAAATGGAGCAGGAGGATGCAACCAGAACTTCTGTTGCTTAGCTGCCACTTGAAATGAAGAAGAAGATTGAACTGCATCCCTGACTCTCTTCTTGGATGCCTCACACTTGAGCTGAGCAGCTTGTTGCTTTAGTGCCATGTTGTAGAATTCATCATACTTAGTCGGCTCAAGAAGCACGAGAGCTAATTGCAGATCTTCTCTGAGGCCACCTCTTAATTGATAAATCATACTCTTTTCATCAGGGACGTCTTGTTTGGCGAAGCGAGCGAGTTTCTAAAACTGGATATTGTATTGATACACAGACATGCTGCCTTGCTTGAGATTGCAGAGCTCCTCACGCTTACTCTCAGCAACACTTTGTGGAATGTGATGAGCTTTGAAGTCTCGGTGGAAATCATCCCAGGTAATCACACGACCTCCACTGGAATCTCTGTATTGTTGATACCGCTCATCAGCTTGATCCTTGAGTTGAAACGAAGCAAACTTGACAAAGTCCTCAGGCCTGACATTGCTACACTCAAAATGTTTGCACATATCCACGAGCTAGTCGTCGGTGTCTGTGGCCTCGACACAGTGGCTGAAGGACTTCAGCTGGTTTGTGAGGAACTGGTTGAAGGTAGCAAGCTGAGGCTGATTGTTGCCTTGGCCTTGATATCCTTGGTTGCCTTGCCCTTGGTTGCGCTCTTGCAAGAGTTGCAAACGCATCTGAGTGTTGGCGTTGGTGGCTGCCATGACAGCTTGCCATGCCTCCGGAGGTGGAGGTGGTGGCGGAGGGTTCGGATTCTGACGCGTTGGAGGAGCCATCCTAAAGAGGTTGACATCCGTTAGCATCTTGAAAGACAAATATTCAAGCTGAATCAATGGATCGAAATTGCAACATATAGCCTTAACATTCAAACAAGAATGAACGAATGAATTCCAAAGTAAATCATCACACTTCCATTAAGTTGAGAAGCCACTTAGATAAAGGTAGTTCAATAAAGCAACAAGGTATGGATATGAACAAATAAGTGGTAAGGATTACCCAATCACAAACCAAATATCTATGGGAAGAAATACTAAAGCTGCTTGAATTCCCACCTATGAAACTCCCGAAAATTTCTGGTTATGCAATCAGGTGTTGGGGATACAGGGGAAGCATAATATCTCACCCAAAACTAGCAAATCCTACATCCAGCTGTATCCATCTTTCAACACATAACCAAGAAACCTTCGGAAATCATTTACCTCAACCTTCAAAAAGCATCCGTTATACGAGTTATGGCAATACTCCCGAACTCCCGCCCCAGTACTGGGTGGCGTCGAGGTTATCTCACCAACAACTGCATAAAAGAGATTTTTTATGTCGGCGAACTCAAGTATTCCAGAAGTGCAACGATAAAATTGTGACGACAACACCTCGGAGCTCAACTCCCCGGGACACTGCCACAACCCCTAAATGTCAGGAGGCACCAAGAACAATGTTCTCGTCACAAAACCATCGGAACGATTCCAAGATACCCGCGTGATCCTAAAAACAATTTTGTGAAATTTGAGGAGAGAAGAGTCAAAACTCTACGTCAGGAGGACTCACCAGAGCGATGAAGGGACTGAGGAGTAAAAAGAATCTTACTCTCCGATATAATCCTAAGACTCAAAACATTTTGTTCTAGACTCAACAACGTCAGCGATTCGATCAAGCAGGGGGCTCCTAAGTCGGGGAAGGCTCTGATTACCAACTTGTAACACCCACAATGCAACCATATCTCCCACGTGTCAGGGAACGACTTAGAGGCATAGCCGCATGGTAGGCATGTCGCAAGAGGGGTAATCTTTACACATCCCATGTACTGAATAAGAAAGGGATAAAGAGTCGGCTTACACTCGCCACTTCACACAATACATAAATAGTCATACATCAACCAAGGTACATTCAAAGGTCCGACTACGGAACAAAAATAAAGAAAGACAACCCCAAATGCTAGAACCTCGATCGTCCCAACTGGGCTCCTCTACTAATTATCCAAAAAAGAAACAAAGTAATGGCCCGAATCCTCGTCGAACTCCCACTTGAGTTCGGTAGCGTCCCCTGCACTGGCATCATCGGCACCTGCATCTGTTTGGAAGTATCTGTGAGTCACGGGGACTCAGCAATCTCACAGTCGTGAGATCAAGACTATTTAAGCTTAAGGGTAGGAAAAGGGTAGTGAGGTGCTGCTACAGCAAGCACTAGCAAATATGGTAGCTAACTTATGCAAAAGAGAGCGAGAAGAGAAGCAAAGCATGGTCGAGAAGCTATAAATGATCAAGAAGTGATCCTGAAGCTACTTACGTTCAAGCATAAGATGAGACCGTGTTCTCTTCCCGAACTCAGCCGAAAAGAGACCATCATGGCTACACACGCGGTTGATTCATTTTAATTGAGTTAAGTGTCAAGTTTTCTACAACCGGATATTAACAAATTCCCATCTGCCCATAACCGCGGGCCCGACTTTTGAAAGTTCAAAACCCTGCAGGGGTGTCCCAAATTAGCCCATCACAAGCTCTCACGGTCAATGAAGGATATTCCTTCTCCCAGGAAGACCCGGTCAGACTCGGAATCCCGGTTACAAGACATTTCTACAATGGTAAAACAAGACCAGCAAAGCCTCCCGATGTGCCGACAAATCACAATAGGAGCTGCACATATCTCGTTCTCAGGGCACACCGGATGAACACTACATACAACTAAAACCAACCCTCAAGTTTCCCCGAGGTGGCGCTGCAAGTGGCTCTGTTTTGGACTGATACCTCTTGAGCACTGTGTTGTATTTCCCCGAAGAGGAAGGGCTGATGCAGCAAAGTAGTGTAAGTATTTCCCTCAGTTTTTGAGAACCAAGGTATCAATCCATTAGGAGGCTACGCTCGAGTCCCTTGTACCTACACAAAAACAATAGCTCAACGCAACCAACGCGCTTAGGGGTTGTCAATCCCTTCATGGTGACTTACGAAAGTGAGATCTGATAGAGATAATAAATAATATATTTTTTGGTATTTTTGGTATAGAGATGCAAAATAAATAAAGTAAAAACAAAGTAAAAGCAAAGCAATAGTAAAGTGATGGAGATTGATATGATGAGAAAGAGACCCGGGGGCCATAGATTTCACTAGTGGCTTCTCTCAAGAGCATAAGTATTCTACAGTGGGTGAACAAATTATTGTTGAGCAATTGACAGAATTGAACATAGTTATGAGAATATATTGGTATGATCATGTATATAGGCATCACGTCCGAGACAAGTAGACCGAAACGATTCTGCATCTACTACTATTACTCCACTCATCGACCGCTATCCAGCATGCATCTAGAGTATCAAGTTAAAAATAGAGTAACGCCTTAAGCAAGATGACATGATGTAGAGGGATAGTTTCATGCAATATGATAAAAAACCCCATCTTGTTATCCTCGATGGCAACAATACAATACGTGCCTTGCTGCCCCTTCATTCACTGGGAAAGCACACCGCAAGATTGAACCCAAAGCCAAGCACTTCACCCATGGCAAGAACAACCAATCTAGTAGGCCAAACCAAACTGATAATTTGAAGAGACTTGCAAAGATAACCAATCATACATAAAAGAATTCAGAGAAGATTCAAATATTATTCATAGATAGACTTGATCATAAACCCACAATTCATCGGTCTCAACAAACACACCGCAAAAACAAGATTACATCGAATAGTCTCCACGAGAGAGGGGGAGAACATTGTATTGAGATGCAAAAAGAGAGAAGAAGCCATCTAGCAACTAGCTATGGACCCGTAGGTCTGAAGTAAACTACTCACACTTCATCGGAGGGGATTGGATGATGATGTAGAAGGCCTCCGTGATCGATACCCCCTCCGGCGGAGCTCCGAAACAGGACCCAAGATGGGATCTCGTGGATACAGAAAGTTGCGACGGTGGAATTAGGTTTTTGGCTCCGTCCCCGATCGTTTGGGGGTACGTGGATATATATAGGAGGAAGAAGTACGTCGGTGGAGCTTCAAGGGGCCCACGAGACAGGGGCACGCCCTAGGGGGGCGCCCCCTACCCTCATGAGCACCTCATGGCTTTCTTGAAGGAGGGTCCAAGTCTCCTGGATCTTATCTGATGAGAAAATCACGTTTCCGAAGGTTTCATTCCGTTTGGACTCTGTTTGATATCCCTTTTCTTCAAAACCCTAAAACAGGCAAAAACAGCAATACTGGGTTGGGCCTCCGGTTAATAGGTTAGTCCCAAAAATAATATAAAAGTGGAAAATAAGGCCCAATAATGTCTAAAACAGTAGATAATATAGCATGGAGCAATCAAAAATTATAGATACGTTGGAGGCGTATCAAGCATCCCCAAGCTTAATTCCTGCTCGCCCTCGAGTAGGTAAATGATAAAAACAGAATTTTTGATGCGAAGTGCTACTTGGCATAATTTTAATGTAATTCTTCTTAATTGTGGTATGAATATTCAGATCCGAAAGACTCAAGAGAAAAGTTCACATTGACATAAAAATTATAATACTTCAAGCATACTAACTAAGCAATTATGTCTTCTCAAAATAACATGGCCAAAGAAAGTTCATCCCTACAAAATCTTATAGTTTAGTCATGTTTCATTTTCGTCACACAAGAATGCTATCATCATGCACAACCCCGATGACAAGCCAAGCAATTGTTTCATACTTTAGTAATCTCAAACCTATAAAATTTCACGCAATATATGAGCGTGAGCCATGGACATAGCACTATGGGTGGAATAGAATATAATGAAGGGGGGTTATGTGGAGAAGACAAAAAAGGAGAAAGTCTCAGATCAACGAGGCTAATCAATGGGCTATGGAGATGACCACCGATTGATGTTAATGCAAGGAGTAGGGATTGACATGCAACAGATGCACTAGAGCTATAAATGTATGAAAGCTCAACAAAAGAAACTAGTGGGTGTGCATCCAACTTGCTTGCTCATGAAGACCTAGGGCACTTGAGGAGGCCCATTGTTGGAATATACAAGCCAAGTTCTATAATGAAAAATTCCCACTAGTATATGAAAGTGATAACATGAGAGACTCTCTATTATGAAGATCATGGTGCTACTTTGAAGCACAAGTGTGGTAAAAGGATAGTAACATTGTCCCTTCTCTCTTTTTCTCTCATTTTTTTAGGCCTTCTATTTTTTTATGGTCTTCCTCTCTTTTTTTGGGCCTTCTCTTTTTTTATGGCCTTTCTTTTTTTATACCTCATTTGGGACAATGCTCTAATAATGATGATCATCACACTTCTATTTATTTACAACTCAATGATTACAACTCGATACTAGGACAAAGATGACTTTATGTGAATGCCTCCGGCGGTGTACCGGGATATGCAATGAACCAAGAGTGACATGTATGAATGGATTATGAACGGTGGCTTTGCCACAAATACTATATCAACTACATGATCACGCTAAGAAATATGACAATGATGAATGTGTCATGATGAACGGAATGATGGAAAGTTGCATGGTAATATATCTCGGAATGGCTATGGAAATGCCATAATAGGTAGGTATGGTGGCTATTTTGAGAAGATATAAGGAGGTTTATGTGTGAAAGAGTGTATCATATCACGGGGTTTGGATGCACCGGCGAAGTTTGCACCAACTCTCAATGTGAGAAAGGGCAATGCATGGTGCCGAAGAGGCTAGCAAGGGTGGAAGGGTGAGAGTGCATATAATCCATGGACTCAACATTAGTCATAAAGAACTCACATACTTATTGCAAATATCTACAAGTCATCAAAAATCTCGGCACTACGCGCATGCTCCTAGGGGGATAGATTGGTAGGAAAAGACCATCGCTCGTCCCCGACCGCCACTCATAAGGAAGACAATCAAATAACACCTCATGTTTCAAATTTGTTGCATAACGTTTACCATACGTTCATGCTACGGGACTTGCAAACCTCAACACAAGTATTTCTCAATTTCACAACTACTCAACTAGCATGACTTTGATATTATTACCTCCATATCTCAAAACAATCATCAAGCATCAAACTTTTCTTAGTATTCAACACACTCATAAGAAAGTTTTATTATTAATCTTGCATACCAAGCATATTAGGATTTTAAGCAAATTACCATGCTATTAAGACTCTCAAAATAATCTAAGTGAAGCATGAGATAACAATAGTTTCTATAGAGCAAATCCACCACCGTGCTCTAAAAGATATAAGTGAAGCACTAGAGCAAAATTATAAAGCTCAAAAGATATAAGTGAAGCACATAGAGTATTCTATCAAATTCCAAATCATGTATGGCTCTCTTAAAAGGTGTGTACATCAAGGATGATTGTGTTAAACTAATAAGCAAATACTCAAATCATAAAAGACGCTCCAAGGAAAACACATATCATGTGGTGAATAAAAATATAGCTCCAAGTAAAGTTACTGATAGAAGTAGACGAAAAAGGGGATGCCTTCCGGGGCATCCCCAAGCTTTGGCTTTTAGGTGTCCTTAGATTATCTTGGTGGTGCCATGGGAATCCCCAAGCTTAGGCTCTTGCCACTCCTTGTTCCATAACCCATCAAATCTTTACCCAGAACTTGAAAACTTCACAACACAAAACTTAAAGTAGAAAACTCGTGAGCTCCGTTAGCGAAAGAAAACAAAAGAACACTTCAAGGTACTGTAATGAACTCATTCTTTATTTATATTGGTGTTATACCTACTTTATTCCAACTTCTCTATGGATTATAAACTATTTTACTAGCCATAGATTCATCAAAATAAGCAAACAACACACGAAAAACAGAATCTATCAAAAACAGAACAGGCTGTAGTAATCTGTAGATAGCTCAAGATATGGAACCCCAAAAATTCTAAAATAAACTTCTGGACGTGAGGAATTTATCTATTAATCATCTTCAAAAATAATTAACTAAATATTACTTTCGAAATAAAAATGACAGCAGTTCTCGTGAGCTCTAAAGTTTCTGTTTTTTACAGCAAGTTCAATCAAGACTTTCCCCAAGTCTTCCCAACGGTTCTACTTGGCACAAACACTAATTAAACACAAAAAGCACAACCAAAACAGAGGCTAAATAATTTATTTATTACTAAAAAGGAGCAAAGAACAAGGAATAAAAACAAAATTGGGTTATCTCCCAACAAGCGCTATCGTTTAACGCCCCTAGCTAGGCATAACAAGCAAGAATAGATCTAGGTATTGCCATCTTTGGTAGGCAATCCATAAGTGGCTCTCATGATAAATTCATATGGTAATTTTATTTTCTTTCTAGGAAAGTGTTCCATGCCCTTTTTTAATGGAAATTTAAATCTAATATTCCCTTCCTTCATATCAATAATTGCACCAACCATTCTAAGGAAAGGTCTACCAAGAATAATAGCGCAACAAGGATTGCAATCTATATCAAGAACGAAAAAATCTATGGGCACATAATTCCTATTATCAACAATAAGAACATAATTAATTCTTCCCATAGGTTTCTTAATAGTGGAATCCGCAAGATGCAAGTTTAGAGAGCAATCATCAAAATCACGGAAATCTAGTAAATCACACAAAATTTTGGGAATAGTAGATACACTAGCACCCAAATCACACAAAGAATAAAACTCATAATTTTTTATTTTAATCTTAATAGCTGGTTCCCACTCATCATAAAGTTTTCTAGGGATATAAACTTCCAGTTCTAGTTTTTCTTCATAAGATTGCATCAAGGCATCAACGATATGTTTAGTAAACGCTTTATTTTGACTATAAGCGTGAGGAGATTTTAGCACGGATTGCAACAAGGAAATACAATCAATCAAAGAGCCATTTTCATAGTTAAATTCCTTGAAATCCATAATAGTGGGTTTAGCAACATCTAGGGTTTTAATTTCTTCAATCCCACTTTTATCAAATTTAGCATCAAGATCAACAAATTCCGAATTCTTAGAACGCCTTCTAGGTAATGGTGGATCATATTCAGTCCCATCATTATCAAGATTCATATTGCAAAACAGAGATTTAATAGGGGACACATCAATAACTTTTAGATCTTCATCATTATTTTCATAGGAACTAGAAGAACACGCTATTATAAAGGCATCTTTCTTAGCACGCATCCTAGCGGTTATTTCTTTGCATTCGTCAATGTAAATTCTAATGGCTTTGAGAGACTCGTTGATATCATGCTTAGGTGGAATAGATCTAAGTTTCAAAGAATCAACATCAAGAGCAATTCTATCAACGTTCCTAGCCAAATCATCAATCTTAAGCAATTTTTCTTCAATCATAGCATTAAAATTCTTTTGCGAAGAAATAAATTCTTTAATATTAGCTTCAAAATCAGAGGGCATCTTATTATAATTTCCATAAGAATTGTTTTAGGAATTACCATAATTATTAGAGGGATTACTAGGATAAGGCCTAGGATTGAAATTTCATCTATACGCGTTGTTACCAAAATTGTTCCTACCAACAAAGTTCACATCCATAGATTCATTATTATTCTCAATGACAGTAGACAAGGGCACATCATTAGGATCAGAAGAAACACTCTTATTAGCAAATAATTTCATAAGTTCATCCATCTTTCCACTCAAAACATTAATTTCTTCTATCGCATGCACCTTTTTAGTAGATTTTTCAGTATGCCATTGAGAATAATTAACCATAATATTATCTAGGAGTTTAATAGCTTCTCCTAAAGTGATTTCCATAAAAGTGCCTCCCGCGGCCGAATCTAAAAGATTTCTAGAAGCAAAATTCAATCCGGCATAAAAATTTTGTATAATCATCCACAAATTCAAACCATGAGTAGGGCAATTATGTATCATTAATTTCATTCTCTCCCAAGCTTGTGCAACATGTTCATGATCAAGTTGTTTAAAATTCATAATATCGTTTCTAAGAGAGATGATCTTAGCGGGAGGAAAATACTTAGAGATAAAAGCATCTTTGCACTTGTTCCATGAATCAATATTATTTTTAGGCAAAGACAAAAACCAAGCTTTAGCATGATCTCTAAGCGAAAAAGGAAATAGCTTCAATTTAACAATATCATTATCGACATCTTTCTTCTTTTGCATGTCACACAAATAAACGAAGCTATTAAGATGGGTAGCGGCATCTTCACTAGGAAGGCCGGAGAACGGATCTTTCATGACAAGATTCAATAAAGCAGTATTAATTTCACAAGATTCAGCATCGGTAAGAGGAGATTGCTAAGGAAATCATTATTGTTGTTATTGGGGAAGTCACACAATTTAGTATTATCTTGAGCCATCGCGACAAACTAGCAATCCAACACACGAGCAAACAAGAGCAAACGGGCAAAAGAGGCAAATAGAGAGGGAGGGTAGAGAGAGAGGGCGAATAAAACGGCAAGGGTGAATTGGGGGAGAGGAAAACGAGAGGCAAATGGCAAATAATGTAATGCGGGAGATAGGGATTGTGATGGGTACTTAGTATGTTGACTTTTGCGCAGACTCCCCGGAAACGGCGCCAGAAATTCTTCTTGCTACCTCTTGAGCACTGCGTTGGATTTCCCCGAAGCGAAAGGGATGATGCAGCAAAGTAGCATAAGTATTTCCCTCAGTTTTTGAGAACCAAGGTATCAATCCAGTAGGAGGATACGCTCAAGTCCCTCGTACCTACACAAAAACAATAGCTCAACGCAACCAACACGCTTAGGGGTTGTCAATCCCTTCACGGTCACTTATGAAAGTGAGATCTGATAGAGATAATAATGATATTTTTTTGGTATTTTTGGTATAGAGATGCAAAATAAATAAAGTAAAAACAAAGTAAAATCAAAGTAATAGTAAAGTGATGGAGATTGATATGATGAGAAAGAGACGCGGGGGCCATAGGTTTCACTAGTGGCTTCTCTCAAGAGCATAAGTATTCTATGGTGGGTAAACAAATTACTGTTGAGCAATTGACAGAATTGAGCATAGTTATGAGAATATCTAGGTATGATCATGTATATAGGCATCACGTCCGAGACAAGTAGACCGAAACGATTCTGCATCTACTACTATTACTTCACTCATCGACCGCTATCCAGCATGCATCTAGAGTATTAAGTTAAAAACAGAGTAACGCCTTAAGCAAGATGACATGATGTAGAGGGATAGTTTCATGCAATATGATAAAAAAACATCTTGTTATCCTCGATGTCAACAATACAATACGTGCCTTGCAGCCCTTCTGTCACTGGGAAAGGACACCGCAAGATTGAACCCAAAGCTAAGCACTTCTCCCACGGCAAGAACAACCAATCTAGTAGGCCAAACCAAAATGATAATTCGAAGAGACTTGCAAAGATAACCAATCATACATAAAAGAATTTAGAGAAGATTCAAATATTATTCATAGATAGACTTGACCATAAACCCACTATTCATCGGTCTAAACAAACACACCGCAAAAAGAAGATTACATCGAATAGATCTCCACGAGAGAGGCGGAGAACATTGTATTGAGATCCAAAAAGAGGGGGAAAGCCATCTAGCTACTAGCTATGGACCCGTAGGTCTGAAGTAAACTACTCACACTTCATCGGAGGGGCTTGGATGATGATGTAGAAGGCCTCCGTGATCGATGCCCCCTCCGGCGGAGCTCCGGAACAGGCCCCAAGATGGGATCTCATGGATACAGAAAGTTGCAGCGGTGGAATTAGGTTTTTGGCTCCATCCCCGATCGTTTGGGGGTATGTGGATATATATAGGAGGAAGAAGTACGTCGGTGGAGCTTCGAGGGGCCCACGAGGCAGGGGGCGCGCCCTAGGGGGGCGCCCCTACCCTCGTGAGCACCTCGTGGATTTCTTCACGGAGGATCCAAGTCTCCTGGATCTTATCTGATGAGAAAATCACGTTTCCGAAGGTTTCATTCCGTTTGGACTCCGTTTGATATTCCTTTTCTTCGAAACCCTAAAACAGGCAAAAAATAGCAATTCTGGGTTGGGCCTCCGGTTAATAGGTTAGTCCCAAAAATAATATAAAAGTGGAAAATAAAGCCCAATAATGTCTAAAATAGTAGATAATATAGCATGGAGCAATCAAAAATTATAGATACGTTGGAGACGTATCATGGACCAACACTCAGAGGAGCACTGGCCCGGGGGTTTAAAATAAAGATGACCCTTGATTCCGTGGAACCCAAGGGAAAAGGCTTAGGTGGCAAATGGTAAAACCAAGGTTGGGCCTTGCTGGAGGAGTTTTATTCAGAGCAAACTGTCAAGGGGTTCGTGTAACACCCAACCGCGTAAGGAACGCAAAATCAAGGAACATAACACCGGTATGACGGAAGCTAGGGCGGCAAGAGTGGAACAAAACACCAGGCATAAGGACGAGCCTTCCACCCTTTACCAAGTATATAGATGCATTAAAGTAAACAAGATATAATAATGATATCCCAGCAATATCCATGTTCCAACATGGAACAAACTTCAGCTTCACCTGCAACTAGCAACGCTATAAGAGGGGCTGAGCAAAAGTGGTAACATAGCCAAACAACGGTTTGCTAGGAAAGTTGGGTTAGAGGCTTGACATGGCAAAATGGGAGGCATGATAAAGCAAGCGGTAGGTAGCGCGGCATAGAAATAGAGCGAACAACTAGCAAAGCAAATATAGAAGTGATTTCGAGGGTATGGTCATCTTGCCTGCAAAGTTCTTAGAGTTGACGAAAGCTTGATCCTCGTTAGCGTACTCAACAGGTTCATCGATCACGTACTCGTCTCCTAGCTCTACCCAAAGCAAGAACATAAGCAAAGGACCAACAATCAAACACGGTGCAATGCACAATCAACATGATGCAAAATATGGCATGATATGCGACATGATATCCAATGCATATGCGTGCTCCATAAGGAAAAGGATGAACAAGGCATCAACTTGGCAAACCAAGTGTGCTGCTGGAAAGATGAGATTATTTCGGTCGAAATCGATATAAAGATCGCCGGAAACGGAGGCACGGTTTGCAAATGGCAAGCAAAACAAGAATGGCACAATTCTGCGATTAACAGCACGATGCCATCTAGAAGGCAACAAGAAACTAAGCTACTGCACTCCAACATAGCAACAAAGTACATGGTAGTGATGTACTCAAGATGCTTGACAAAACATGAAGACTGAGCTACGGCTAAATCACATCAGAGCAGGTTCAAACAAGAATGGCAAAAGTGCAAAAGATATCAGCTTCACAAACTTACTGAAAATACTAACATGCCAGGAATAACATCAGGAAGCAATGTTTAGAGCAAGCAAACAACATGCTACAGGAACATAACGTAGCAAAACAAGGCACGACATGAATCTACTGAATGCATAGAACAATAGTCCCTTACTGACCATGAGACAAAAAGGCACAGAAGATATGATGGCACTCATGTAAACATAGCAAGTTTTATTATCAGTTTCAAACTTTGCAGAAAATAGAGCATGGCATAAACAGAATTATGAAGGCATCTTTGTGAGCTCAAATCACTCATTACAAAGCATTACATGACAAAACAAGTATAGAATCAGCAAGAAGACATGTTCATAAAGCTAACCATGGCAATAGAAAGTTGATAGCATGCATGGATCACTTACAACAACCATGGCAAAATTGATTAACATGTAAACAATCTGCCAGGAACATTTTACAGCAAAAGTAGGTCAAGATTAAGACATGCTAGGGCACTCCATAATTTCAAACAGGGGCATGGATGGATAGAGAATAACCATATGTTCAAAAGACCCTTACTGAAGATAGTCAAAACAAGCATGGATCTCACTGTAGCATCAAGTTTACATGGCATAAAAATAACATCAAAACAAGGACTTAGAAAAATCCTAAGTCCCTGAAATCAGCAATATCACGAAGGCTCCTTTGCATGCTTGTGCTAGTCACCACATTGATAACAAAAATACATGGAAAGCACCCCTATAAATATGGCATGGCATAGCTCAAAACACATGTAGAGCACATGCCCATATGAAGCAAACATCAAATGTGACAAAAATGACAAATCATCATAATATGCTAAGTAACAGGAGCAAACATTTTATAGCACTCTTGCATCAATGATTTGGGCACCAAGATGGACTCAAACAAGCATGTCACAATGGAATGAAATTAAGAGCATCTCCCAATGAACATTTTGATATATAATGTGCACGAAATAGAGCTACAGTCATGGAGTTATGATGGAATGAACAGAGCCTAAAAATATAAGGGGAAAGGACTTTGGAAAAATATACCCCTCCGAAATGGATCTAGGGTTCTTAGCACGGATGTCGAGGTGGCCGGATCTTCGCCGGAGCTGGACGCCGAAGTGGGGGGAGATGGCTGGAGAGGAAGGGGCCGGCCGGAAGGGTGCAGGGAGGTGGATCCAGGCAAGGGGAGGTGTGGGCGGCGGAGGAGAAGACCGGCGACGGGGAGGCACGGCCCACGGGGTCGGCGTGGCGGCGGAGCTTGGTGGTGGCAGGGCGGTGGAGCTCGTCGGAGCCGGGCAGCGGAGCGGTGGCGGTGGCCAGGCGCGCGGCGGTGGCGCACTAGAGGAGCGGGAGCGGGCGCGGGGAGGCGCGGTCGGGCCGCAGGGGCCGGATCTGGGCCTCAGCGGGCCCGGCGGTGGCGCACGGTGGGAGCCGGCGGCGGCGACACGTGGCACCCTATGGTTGGTGCGGGAGAGGTAGGGTTGGGGACCCGAATTTTCGGAGGAGTGCACATATTTATAGGTAGGAGGAGGTAGGAGTGTCCAAATGGAGTGTAGTTTTCGACCACGCGATAGTGATTCGGCGACGGAGGACATGGGAGTGGTTTGGATGGGTTATTGGGCCGTTTTGGAGGGGTGTTGGGCTGCAACTCACAAGAGGCCTTTGCGGTTCTCCGGTTAACCGTTGGAGCATCAAACGGACTCCAAATGGCACGAAATTTGATAGGCGGTCTACCGGTGGTGTACCAAGGCCACTTGGCAAATCTCGGTCCATTCTAAGAAAGTTTAACACCCGCTCAGGAAAAGAGGCAAGAGGGGTACGCCGGAGGATGTAGGAGTGTCGGATTGCAAAACAGACAACGGGAAAAATGCTCGGATGCATGAGATGAACACGTATGCAACTGCAATGCACATGATGACATGATATGAAAGGCATGACATTAACAAAATGCAAAACGAAGACATAACCCAACCACGAATGGAATCTCATAACTTAAAGCTGAAAATGGCAGAGTCAGGGTTACAATTATGGCAAGTTACATCCGGGGTGTTACACCGTGAGGGCATTGCAGCTATGGAACTTGGCTTGACAGATGGTTTCTTTGGCATTGCCTTCTTAGGCTTGTTAGCAGAGGACTCAGCAGTGGCAGCAGCAGAATCTTCATTGAATTTCTTCACTCCTTCTTTGGCCATTTTTGCCAACTTAGCTTGCCGCTTGGCCCACTCCTTGGGAAAATCCTCACCTCTTCTGATGCTAGAGGGATCAGCTCTTTGGCCTGAAGCCAATAGAGGTCTTGGGCATGGATGGCGTACGACGAATTTCTTCATGTACTTGGGAGTCACATATCGATACTCCGTCCATTCTCTTTCCCATCTCCTCTCAATCCAATGAATGTGCAACTTGATAACCCACGAGTATAGGGGATCAATTGTAGCCTCTTTTGATAAGTAAGAGTGTCGACCCCAACGAGGAGCTAAAGGTAGAACAAATATTCCCTCAAGTTTTATCGACCACCGATACAATTCTACGCACACTTGACGTTCGCTTTACCTAGAACAAGTATGAAACTAGAAGTAATTTGTAGGTGTAACAGGATAGGTTTGCAAGAATATAAAGAGCACGTAAATAAAAACTAGGGGCTGTTTTAGGTAAAGAAGCAATAAAGTTAGTATAGCGAGTGTGGAAAAGTGGTGGTAGGAGTTGCGAAATTGTCCCCAAGCAATTGACTACTTTACTAGACCGACACTAGTAGAAAAAGGGTCAAATGTGAAGCACATTAGTGCCGGTTTGAATTTGAGCCGGCACTAGTGTGTCCATTAGTGCCGGTTCCAACGGCTAGGCAGGCGGACATCATTAGTACCGGTTCGTGGTGAACCTTTAGCACCGGTTTGTGCCACGAACCGGTACTAAAGTGAGTGGTGGCAGGATGTTGTCAGTCCGGGGCCCCTCCAGCATCTTGAGTACCGGGTCGTATCACGAACCGGTACTAAAGGTCGTCCTACATAGACCCTTCGTCCACCCGAGCTCACTCTGTTCTTCCCCTTTCCCCTCTCCTCTCTGTTCTTTTCCCTCTTCCTCTCAAGATCATCACACATTTTGCCCAAAATTTGTCAAGATTTGAAGGCCCCCATCCATTCAAATGATCACAAAGGTTAGCAACTTTGCCCTTTCATCTCTCATTGCTAGATCAGCTCGTGCAATGCTTTATATAGTGATTGATTTTTGAGTTTAGTAATTTGGGAGGAATTATATATATGTGCTAGTATTTGATTTATATGCAATTTGAGGTCAAAAATAACACTTAGTTTGCATATGTAGGTGTGGTTTACTTAGTGCCTTCTAAATCTCCATAGTAACCACCGTCGGTCACCCGCGATGTCCCGTCGCCGGCACCACCTTGTGGTGAGCCTCTTGTTCATGAAGTTTATATAAAAAAATTGATGTTTGTGTGATTTGGATATATAGTTTCTCGTATAATTATCTTACCCATACGTTGTTTGTTATACATAGTGCCATGGTTTTGATATCCGTCCCTGCCGGCCCTCGTCCGGGTTATGATTCGGATGTGGTATATTCTCTTTTAAAACTATTCATTGCATTTCGTGTTTATGACAAATTATGCCCATCAACTTGACGTAGATATTTGTATGTAGGAGGTAGTTGAACCAGGAATTCCAACCGACCCTATTGTCGAGAGGTTAAATTTAGTTGAAAGAGAAAACGAGGATTTGAAGGAAAAATTGAAAAGAATTGAGGGGGAGAAGATGGAATTGGAGTTGCATGTTGCCGATGTCGTCGATGATCACAAGATTAAGATGGAGAAAATGCGCTTGAAGATTAGAAAATATGCCATTCATAGTGAGGCTTGGTATCATTATGTTGTTGGATCAATTGTTACCTTAGTTGCGATCTTGATCGCATTTGTTGTTGCATTTAAATTCTTTAGCTAGAGAGTTATCTGTTTGTTGCATTTAAGTGTTGTATGATCTTTATGTATGAACTTTATGTATTGTATTAATTTGGTGTTTTCGGTGTTGTGTATTGAAGATGAGCCGGCAATGGATGTACGATGACCGATGCTCTCCTGAGTTCATTAATGGCGTGCGTACTTTTCTGCTTGCGGCTGAGGCAAACAAGCGGGCGGATGGTTTTATGCCTTGTCCATGTGCTGGCTGTAAGAATGGTCACAATTACTCTACGTCAAGAACCATTCACGTCCACCTGTTTGAGTCCGGTTTCATGCCCCACTATAATGTTTGGACCAAGCATGGAGAAAGAGGGGTTATGATGGAAGACAATGAAGAAGAAGAGGACGACGACAACTATCCTGGCCATGGGTTCCCTGAATACGATGATACAACAATGAGGGAAGAAGATGAGCCGGTAATGCGGGAAGAAGCTGAGCCGGCAATGCGGGAAGAAGCTGAAGAAGAGGCATCAGATGAGCCCGTTGATGATCTAGGTCGGGCCATTGCCGATGCAAAGAGAAACTGCGCAAGTGATTTGGAGAAGAAGAAGTTGCAGCGCATGTTAGAGGATCACAAAAAATTGTTTTACCCGAATTGCGTAGGTGACAAGTAAAAGCTGGGCACCACACTGGAATTGCTACAATGGAAGGAAGAGAATGGTGTATCTGACAAGGGATTTGGAAAGTTGCTGGTAATGATAAAGAATATGCTTCCAAAGGACAACGAATTGCCCGAGAGTACGTACGAAGCAAAGAAGGCTGTATGCCCTCTAGGGTTAGAGGTGCAGAAGATACATGCATGCCCTAATGATTGCATCCTCTACCGTGGTGAGTACGAGGATTTAAACGCTTGCCCGGTATGCGGTGCATTGCGCTATAAGATCAGCCGCGATGACCCTGGTGATGTCGAGGGCGAGCGCCCCAGGAAGAAGATTCCTGCCAAGGTGATGTGGTATGCTCCTATAATACCACGGTTGAAATGTTTGTTCCAAAACAAAGAGCATGCCAAGGCGATGCGATGGCACAGAGAAGACCGTAAGAACGACGGAAAGTTGAGAGTACCCGCTGACGGGTCGCAGTGGAGAAAAATCAAAAGAAAGTACAGGAATGAGTTTGTAGATGACACAAGGAACGTATGGTTTGGTCTAAGCGCAGATGGCATTAATCCTTTTGGGGAGCAGAGCAGCAACCATAGCACCTGGTGTGTGACTCTATGTTTGTATAACCTTCCTCCTTGGTTATGCATGAAGCGGAAGTTCATTATGATGCCAGTGCTCATCCAAGGCCCTAAGCAACCCGGCAACGACATTGATGTGTACCTAAGGCCATTAGTTGAAGAACTCTTACAACTGTGGAATGGAACAGGTGTACATGCGTGGGATGAGCACATGGGGGAAGAATTTGACCTAAAGGCGTTGCTGTTCGTGACCATCAATGATTGGCCTGCTCTCAGTAACCTTTTAGGACAGACAAATAAGGGATACCGCGCATGCACACACTGTTTGGACGATACCGACAGTATATATTTGGCTAATTGTAAGAAGAATGTGTACCTGGGACATCGTCGATTTCTTCCGAGCAGGCATCCCGTAAGAAAGAAAGGCAAGCATTTCAAAGGTGAGGCGGATCACCGGACGAAGCCTCGCCACCGTACTGGTGCTGATGTACATGATATGGTCAAGGATTAGAAGGTGGTATTTGGAAAGGGTCCTGGTGGACAACCTGTTCTGAATGACGCTGACGGACGCGCACCCATGTGGAAGAAGAAATCTATATTTTGGGACCTGCCCTATTGGAAAGACCTAGAGGTCCGCTCCACAATCGATGTGATGCATGTGACGAAGAATCTTTGTGTCACCCTGCTTGGCTTCTTGGGCGTGTATGGGAAGACAAAAGATACACCTGAGGCACGGGAGGACCAGCAACGTATGCACGGAAAAGACATCATACATCAGGGTCATGCAAGCTACGCTCTTAGCAAAGAAGAGAAGGAAATCTTCTTTGAATGCCTGCTCAGTATTAAGGTACCGTCTGGCTTCTCGTTGAATATAAAGGGAATAATAAACATGGCAGAGAAAAACTTTGAGAACCTAAAGTCTCATGACTGCCACGTGATTATGACGCAACTACTTCCGGTTGCATTGAGGGGGCTTCTACCGGAAAACGTTTGATTAGCCATTGTGAAGCTATGTGCATTCCTCAATGCAATCTCTCAGAAGGTAATCGATCCAGAAATCATACCAAGGTTAGAGAATGATTTGGTGCAATGTCTTGTCAGTTTCGAGTTGGTGTTCCCACCATCCTTCTTCAACATCATGACGCATGTCCTAGTTCACCTATGCGAAGAGATTAACGTTTTGGGTCCTGTATTTCTACACAATATGTTCCCCTTTGAGAGGTTCATGGGAGTCTTAAAGAAATATGTTCATAACCGTGCTAGGCCAGAAGGAAGCATCTCCAAGGGCCATGAAAATGAGGAGGTCATTGAGTTTTGTATTGACTTTATTCCTGACCTTAAGCCGATTGGTGTTCCTCAATTGCGGCATACGGGCAGACTGGATGGAAAAGGCACGCTAGGAGGGGAACAAATAATATGTATGGATGGACATTCTCTCACTAAAGCACACTACACAGTTCTATAGAATTCCGCCTTGGTGGCTCCGTATATGGATGAACACAAGAATTTGCTACGCTCCAAACACCCGGAGCGGTCTGATGACTGGATTACACGTGAACAAACCAGGAGTTTCGCCAGCTGGTTGCAGACACGTACCATGCATGACTCCTCTATTGAAGATGACCTTTACTTGCTGTCCCAGTTACCATCTTCGAATATAATGACTTTTAAAGGGTACAAGATAAATGGAAATACATTTTACACGATCGCCCAAGATAAGAAGAGCACCAACCAAAACAGTGGTGTCCGCTTTGATGCAGAAACCAAGACGAGAAAGGAAACATATTATGGTTATATACAGGACATATGGGAACTTGACTATCAATGTGGTTTGAAGGTCCCTTTGTTTCGGTGCAAATGGGTCAATATGACACGAGGCGGGGTAACGGAAGACCCGCAGTACAGAATGACAACAGTGGATCTCAACAATCTTGCGTATGCAGATGAACCATTCGTCCTAGCCAATGATGTGGCACAGGTTTTCTATGTGAAGGACATGTCTACCAAGCCGAGAAAAAGAAAAGATAAGGAAGCGAATGCATCGTACGATGAGCCAAAGCGGCACATAGTTCTTTCTGGGAAGAGAAACATCGTGGGAGTGGATGACAAGACAGACATGTCAGGAGATTATGAAAAGTTTGATGAAATTGCTCCATTCACAGTGAATATTGACCCGAGCATCCAGTTAAATGATGAAGATTTTCCATGGCTACGGCGCAAAGGGACACACGCGAAGAAAAAGTTTCACACCCAAAGATCTGGGATGTGATCGGCTTCACTATCATCACTTTCTTCTGTGTTTCACACCCAGGAGGGAATCTCTGTAATAGTTAGGGTAGCTAGTTATGTGTTTTGGCATTTGAAACATGAAGAAATTTTATGTGCAAGCAAATTCTTTCATGCATTTACTGATTTTTTCAGCTAAATGACCCTGAAATTAAAAAGAATTTCAAATGAACTCAGAACAGGTTGAAAGTTGGCATGGTATCATAATTTCACTCACATAGCATGTGCAAAAAAGTAGAGAGGGTTACCGCAAAAACTGGATGCACTTCGTGTACAAAATGGATAATCTCTTTCGAAGTATCAGGGTTTTGGACGAAAACCCATCCGTTACAAAGGCATTTCATTTTTTAAATAACCTAAGCATTACCAAATTGAATATAATGATAAAACACACTAATATTAAACATAAGAAAAAAGAATCACTGAAAAATCTATTTTCAAAGTTAAGTTATTCACAAACTAGTGATTCACACAAATTTCAAAGAATTCAAAATTTAAACTATTCAAATTTGTAAACTACTGGTACTAACAGAAAGTTTGTAATTTTTTGTACCTAAAGCAAAAATATTCACAAAGAAACTCTAAATAGAGCAAACAACAACTCAAAAATAAATAAAACAAAAATAAATAAAGCAAAAAAATAAGAAAAAAAAGCCCACCTACGGCGCCACAGTGGCCTACATACGACTAGAAACCTAACCTGTTGTTGGGCCAGGATGCAGGCCCGCAAAGCCCCAGTAGGCCCACAGGGCAGCACAGAACATTTAGGCCCAGTAGGCCTGCTTTGGAGAGGAGCTCGAGGGAGCTACCGCACTGGGGCTTATAAACCAGTGCGGATGCCCCTCGGCTAGAGAGGTGGGACTAAACATGACGCGCCGCACCTGCGCCAGTGCACCCCCTTTAGCACCGGGTGGTGGCTCAAACCGGTACTAAAGGGGGAGTCTTTAGTACCGGTTGGAGCCACCACCCGGTACTAAAGGGGTGCCATTCCCGCCGCTTGGCCTGGCCAAAACAGCCCTTTAGTACCGGTTGGTGGCTCCAACCGGTACTAAAGGTTGTTCTATATAAGAAAACACTTCAAAAAATTTGTCAGTTTCTCATCTCTCCCTCTGCTTCTTTCTCCTCTGCCCCGTCGCCGCCGCCCCTCGTCCCCGTCGATGTCCGTCGCTATCCGTCGCCGTCCCCGTCCCTGTCGTCCCTGTCGCCGCGCCCCTCCCCGTCCTCCCGTCGTCCCCGCCCGGCCCGTCCCGGTCGTCGCCGCCCCGTCCCCTTTGCCGTCTCCGTCTCCGTCCCCTTCGCCGCCCCCCGTCGTCGCGCCTCGCCGGTGAGCTCTTGCCTCGGCCGCCATGTACCACACACACACACATTGTTATAGAAATGTTAGCAATCTTTCTATTTTTTATTTATATAATTATTAGAAATGTTAGTTATATACAAATGTTTTTTAGTTATAGAAATATTAGAAATGTTAGTTATATAGAAATGTTAGTTATATAGAAATATTAGAAATGTTAGTTATATTAGAAATGTTAGTTATATAGAAATGTTAGTTATATAGAAATGTTTTTTAGTTATAGAAATATTTGAAATGTTAGTTTTACTTATAAAAATATTAGATATGTTAGTTTTAGTTATAAAATTTAGAATTTGCATATATGAAATCACAATCCATCATTTAAAAAATGTTACTTTACTTTTGCGGCATATAGTATTTGTTGTCGATGATGCCCGGCCCGCATCCTCGCCGTCGACCCGTTCGCGACGACGTCCTGCTTCAGAGGACCCATGTCTGGGACTGGGCTCCGCTGGGCTGGCACTGGGAGGTGCTACCTTCAGGGGCGCGATGCTTGGTGAGGAACCTGGCCCCGGGTCCCGTCATCGACCCTGATCTCCTTTGGTGGAGTTCGCGTGGGCCACTTTCGGTGCGGAGGGAGCCGGCCCCGCCGGAGGTGGTACGTCGTCGTGTCAGGGAGGAGGATGAGCACGCCCATCACTACATGGCTGCTATGGACGTCAGGTTCTCCAATACCAGGCAGGTTCTTTTGGGAGATCACCCGAGCTATGATCCAGTGATGGTTCCTTCTCTTTGGGTGTCCACCGCCCGCACCTCAGGAACCGTGAGTGGCCTAGATCACTCTATAGTATTCGATCTTTATTAGCTTGCTAGCTAGCTAGCTAGTAATGTATTCGATATTATATCTATTATTCGAGACGATGTATTCGAGATTATATCTATTATTAGAGACGATGTATTCGAGATTATATCTATTATTCGAGACAACGTATTCGAGATTATATTCGATGATGCTTATTACGTACTATGATTGATTCAGTTTTTCCTTATTAATTGATTGCATCCATGCATTGTAATTTGAATATATTTCTTTTGGATTAGTTAAATAAAACCTATGGCAGACAATACTGGCAGAGAGGGAGAAGAGGCCCTGTTCAATATCATACGCAATCCTCGCGGGCCAGATGATGATCAGAATGAAGAAGATTATGACGGCTCCCAATATCTAAACAACACCGGGTGGGGTGATATGATATTCGATCGCGACGACCGAATTGATGAAGTCATGAACTATGAACATGACGAAGAAAATGTTGATCTTGAAACAACAAAGACCGGTGAGGTATATATATTTATATAAGCAGGCATCTGGTGATCATCACATGTTTTAAATGACTTGAAGATATATTAACGAATTGATCTTTCTTCTTCCAGCCATCCAGATCGAGCAAATCTTCAGGCAACAGGAAACGAGGCCCGAAAAAAAAGTTAAAGGAGGGCGTAATGTACAATATCGAGGCCATCAAACCTAATGGCGAACCATTAGCACCTAAGAAGATTGCAGACAAGTTCATTCGTCAGTGCGGAGTTCTTGTGAAGGACCAACTCCCGATCTCCCTTCAAGAATGGAGAGAGCCAGCAAAGCCACGTCCAGGAGTTACTTTTGTCGATGACAGACAAAAACTTCTGCTTTGGGAAATGCTCATGGAACATTTCACCCTACCAGATCATTTCACAGATGCGGATGTGGAGAAAGTCAAGGACGTTGCTCTTAGGAAGATGGCAGTTGCATTCAACAACCACAAGAATCGTGAATGGGACAAGTACGTCAAGGGAGGAAGGAAGACTCCAGTATTCGAGGGAACACTAGAGAAGCAAAGTGCTCATTGGGACGATTTCGTGAAATTCAAGGATTCGGAATTATCTAAGGAACGGTCGAGAATAAACAAGGCCAATGCCGCAAAAAAGGATAAGTTCCATAAGCTAGGGCCAGGTGGCTATGTGGTGGGAATGCCTAAGTGGGATAAGTCTGAGAAAGAGATGGAGGATGCAGGTGTCACTCCAGAAACATTGAGCTGGCCCCCCAGGTGCAGGACATGGTTCTATGCGCATGGGGGGAGTTGGACACGAAGACAGGCAAAGTTTCGAAGAAGGCATGTCTGGACGGAGCCGAAGATAAGCTACTTGTTGCAATAGAAGAGGCTCGATCGGGGGTGTTCCAGCCCAACAGAGAGAACGACGAGCTTACGCGTGCCCTGGGAAATCCTGAACACCCGGGAAGAACACAAGGCAAGGGCGCTATTCCGTGGTATGAGGGGTTTTCGGACTGGAACGCCGACTACAGAACCCGTGCGAGAAAGAAGATTGCGGAGGAGAAGAAGAGGAAGATGGAGGAGGAGCAGAGGAAGCTGGACTATGAACGCCTTCGAGGCCTAGAATCAGCGCACGCGGACTTGGCAGTCAAACTCCAGCGGCAGCAGGAGCAGATCGACTCACTTAGCCAGCAAAGGGGGTCTCAGCAGCTGCAGCAGCTAACGGATGATCCGGCATTGGATAGCACCGTCCCATCCATGCCGAGAAGCAGCGTGGGTTCCGCCCCGGGCGACACATTGCTGGATAGCTACCCAGTGGATGACATCATGGAGAACACTAACTGCGAGCTACACTTCAAAATGAAGAACATATCCATGAAGGTGGCGGACGCCGTTGCTTTTACAAATCCCCTCGAGGCAAACTTCCATTGCAACCCGATTCCAGCGGGCTATGCTCGTGTCTTGGTTGATGAGGTGGTGGACCAATATTCGGGGCTAGAGCTTGACATTCCTGGAGGTGACAAGGAGAACACACTGGGATAGGCCAACCATCGTAGCATCCTATGGAGAAAGGATTGCATCATCTTTCGAAGGCCACCGACACCGCATCATCCGACTCCTCATCGAAGTCCGCCACCGAGTCAGCAGACTCCCGCTCCTCCAAGTCCACCAACGCGTCAGGCCACTCCTCCTCCAAGTCCGGCACAGCTTCAGGCCACTCCTCCTCCTCCAAGTCTGGCAAAGCGTCAGGCCACTCCTCCTCCAAGTCCGGCACAGCTTCAGGCCACTCTTCCTCCTCCAACTCAGCCACGTCAGTCGTCTTCGCCGCCTCAGCAATCACGGAAGAGAGCCGCCTCAGCTATGGTGTGTAGCAGTACAAGTCGAGGTAGTACTGGAGGTACATGCGGAGGCAAGCGAATTCAATATGGTCCGAGCAGCCTCGCGCCTCTTTCGCAGAGGCCTTATGACAAGTCCAAGGAGGAAAACGCAGCCATATCGAAGGCCGAGGTGGAAGCCCATTTCGCACCGAAACCGCCACCGCCGCCAAGGGATAAAGTTCCTGAGGAAAAGATTGACCACTTCATTCGTATGGCTAGAGCACCAGCTCCCAAGCCTGTTGACACAGACTATGAGCGCCACCTCAGGAAGTTAAATCGAGCACGTCTACAGAAAGAGGCGAGCTCGAGCTCGAGCAAATCAGCTGGCAAAAAATGTGGTAAAACCGTTCCCCAGCTGGGAGAACAGGCGGCGCAATCAATCCCCCCGCTTGTTGTGCCAACAACACATGAGACTAGGCGCGCCCAATATTATTGTGGGCAAACCGTTAACATTCCTGGGCTGGGCGATGTGGTAATAACCGAGGAGCATATTAAGCAGGCTAAAATCCTCATGATCACTGTTGGACAACTCCTCGATATCGAGCCCATGTCTCCGACTAGAGAGGAGGAAATAAAATGGAAATATGTCCGGGGCCAACCTTTGGTCAAGCCAGACGAGGTCAAGAAGCTCCCAACGAGAATGTATGAATTGCATCAATGGTACATGGACATTAAGAAGATTTCCAATCGAGAGTCCCTCATGGTGAATGTCAAGAAGGATCATTACTACCATGAGAAAGCTGTGTCCGTTGAGTATTCAGAACTATTTCAGTTATACAATCAAGACGCACTCGACAAATCTATCGTAAGTTGCTATTTTCTGTAAGTGATTTCTTTCTGTAATTTAAGTCTCAAGCTAGCTGTAGTGATCATTTTGATCAATCATTACCTGTAATTATCCTCGCTATATTTTTTCTGTGGTATTATGCAGGATGAAGATTTATGAAATGAAAAAAAGTGGACGCTATGGCATTGGGTTCGTTGACCCAAATACCATTAATGAATACACATGGAAATTAGATCCATATTACGAAAAAAGTGTAGAGGAAAGCATGCTAGAGTTCTTCAAGCGCCTCAAATACAATGAAGATATACTACTTCCTTACAACTTCGAGTGAGTCACACTGTCTTGTACTACAAATTCTGTTTTTGCCTACTAGCTAGCTACATGTTTTTGCTTACATATGCCCGCTTAATTAAGACATGCAAACGTGTGTGCATGCAGATTTCACTCGATCTTGTTAATCATTAAAGGTGATGAAGGAACAGTTGAAGTACTAGACTCACTACTTAACAAACCAACTGACTACACCATCGTGAAGGGGATAGTCAACAGGTAATTTCAATCATTATTAACTATATCTCGGCCTATTTAATTAGTTCGTCATTTCCTGATAACAACTATTTAATAACCCAGTTATTCATTTTCTTTGTCTGCGGTCAGGGCTTGGGCAAAGTTCATCAGCGTCACTCCAGGCGAATGGAAACAAAATCTGAAATGGTATCGACCCATGGTAAGTAATTAAGTAGTACTAGCTACCTGCCATCTCTTTAATTATCATGCTTGATTAATTATTATTTGATCAAATTCCATTCTCGTAAAGGCCCTGAAGCAGGCGCCGGGGAATAATCTGTGTGCATACTATGTTTGCGACAACATTCGCATGATGGCATCCGAAAGGAGCAGATCTCAAAGACAAGAGTGGGTACGTTTGTCAAAACACTATTCACAATTTTTACACCATTATCGATATCTAGTCACACAACATACACATGCATATTGATCTCCTTCTTAATAGTTCAAAGAGGTGCGGGAGAAGCTCCTACCAGAGGACCGCATAGAAGTAATTCAAGAGGAAATAGCGGGATTTTTCCTCGACCAGGTCATAGATCCCAAAGGAGAATACTTTTACCCGCTACCGCCCCCATGAACCACTTCCAATTGTTATCGTGCTCCGAAGGCACCAATTAGGAGAAATTGTATATAGCTATCTAATTGTATATATATATATATACATGTGTGTATATGTGTGAATTAATTAATGGTGGTTGTGAGACATTCGATGATATATATATACTAGCAAAAGGACCCGTGCATTGCAACGGGAGAAAAAATATATCATAATCTCCAATGTAATTATGTAACAATTTTTAATTCAATTTTTGCAAACATCAAAAATAAAGTTACATTGAGTATTTCTTTTTGGCCTATGGAATTTGGACGTATCATAGCAATGTCTGTCATGACCCATTTCAGCTCTCCGATGAAAGAATCTTTCAATCAATTTTATTTTTGATGTTTAGAAAAACATGAATATATATTTAATTTGAGAAGGTGTTTTATCTAATTTTTGAGAATATTTTGTAAATGGAATCATTTTTGTGGTGACTAACATTTTTTTGGAATATTATGTTTCATTTGTAATAGCTTTTGTGAGAGCATCAAACTATGATGCATCGTAAACAAATTTTAAAAATGATTAACATGCAAGATAATAGCATATTTAAAATCTACATATTTTTCTGAGAAATTTTCATATATAGCATGTTGGATTTGAAGTTAGAATTTGACAAATATCAATATTTTTTAAATATTTGAATTTGGAAAAAGAAATTAAACAATGAGAAAAAAGCAGATTGGGTCGAGCAGCGGTTACGTGGTGCAGCCAAAAGAAAAAAATAAGGGGGAGAAGGGATCGAACATGTGGTGCAGCCAAAAGAAAAGAAAGAAAAAAATAAGGGAGAGCAGGGATCGAACCCAGGTCTACAGGACGCAAGTCATAAGCTGCAACCAGCAGGCTAGGCATGTATTCTTGTAATATGTGAGAGTGTTGCGCTATATGAATCAAATGCAAGGTGGATGCGGCCGGGAAACATTTTTTCTCACTTACTGGTGGCATAACGGGTAATTAATGCGAACTTCGGGGGCAATTTTTCTGACGGACGATCAGAAGCACTGTTTGCTTTATTATTAGGGAAAGATATATATATATATATATATATATGATCGGTTCTACTAGAAATTCTATTTATATATATGCATAACGTGTATAATATGTAGTATCCTAAAATACTAGCAAATGAAAAATAATTAAATGGAAAACACAAAATTAAATGAAAAAGAAATCATAAACCCAAAACCCCCCAACCTTTTAATACCGGTTGGTGTCACCAACTGGTACTAAAGGGCTCCCTGCCCCCGGAGCTGGCTCGTGCCACATGGTTGCCCTTTAGCACCGGTTCGTGTTGAACCGGTACTAAAGGGGGGACCTTTAGTGCCCACACTTTAGTGCCGGTTACTGAACCGGCACTAAAGGGCCTTACAAACCGGTGCTATTGCCCGGTTCTGCACTAGTGTAATAGCAAGTTTTATGTGGGAGAGGCCACTGCTAGCATGTCATCCCTGACTTGGAATTCTATGCACTTATGATTGGAACAATTAGCAAGCATCTTCAACTACTAACGTTCATTAAGGTAAAACCCAACCATAGCATTAAGATATAATGGTCCCCCTTCATTCTTGTATGCATCAATTTCTATGCTAGGTTGAAGCTTCTATCACTCTTGCCATCCAATACATAGTCCTGTCAACATAAAACTAACTCTATGGTGTGATCCACGCGCGCGCTCATATGATGGGCACCAAAGGACGGCAACATAACCACAAGAAAATTAAACCAATCATAGCAATTCACCAATTACCGATAGGACAACGAAAATCTACTAAGACATCATAGGATGGCAACAAATCGTTGGATAATAATATGAAGCATAAAGCACCATGTTCAAGTAGAGGGTACAACGAGTTGCGGGAGAGTGGACCACTGTAGACAGATGGGTGAAGGCGATGAAGATGCTGGTGAAGATGACGGAGGTGTTCGTGTAGATCGCCGTCACACGATGATGGCCCCGGCGCCGTTTCGGCGCCACTAGGAGAGAGGGGGAGAGGGCCCCCCTCCTTCTTCTTCTTCCTTGACCTTCCCCCTAGATGGGAGAAGGGTTTACCCCCTGGTCCATAGCTTCCATGGCGGCGGAGGGGTAAGAGCCCCTCCGAGATTGGATCTGTCTCTTTCTCTCTATCTGTTTCTGCGTTCCAGATTCTGACCTTTCACCGTTTCTTATATGCCCGGAGATCTGTAACTCCTATTGGGCTGAAATTTTAACATGATTTTTATCCAGATATTGGCTTTCTTGCGGCGATAGAAGGGCACCAACCACCTTACGAGGTGGCCACGAGGGTCAGGGGCGCGCCCACCCCCTGGGGCCCGCCCCCTGCCTCGTGGCCTCGTCAGGCATCATCTCGCGTTGATTCTTCTTCCCAAAAGTCACATATATTCCAAAAATATCTCCATAATATTTTATCTCATTTGGACTCTTTTCTGCGAAACAAAAAACATGCAATAAATAGGAACTGGCACTAGGCAATGGATCAATATGTTAGTCCCAAAAATAGTATAAAAAGTTGCCAAAAGTATATGAAAGTTGTATAATATTGGCATGGAATGATCAAAAATTATAGATACGACGGAAACGTATCAACATCCCCAAGCTTAATTCCTGCTCGTCCTCAAGTAGGTAAATGATAAAAAAGATAATTTTTGATGTGGAATGCTACCTAGCATAATCTTGATCACATAATGTAATAATGGCATGAATATTAAGACACGAGTGATTCAAAGCAATAGTCTATCATTTGACATTAAGACAATAATACTTCAAGCATACTAATAAAGCAATCATGTCTTTTCAAAATAACATGGCCAAAGAAAGTTATCCCTACAAAATCATATGGTCTGGCTATGCTCCATCTTCACCACACAAAGCATTCAAATCATGCACAACCCCGATGACAAGCCAAGCAATTGTTTCATACTTTTGATGTTCTCAATCCTTTTCAACTTTCACGCAATACATGAGCGTGAGCCATGGATATAGCACTATAGGTGGAATAGAATATGATGATGGAGGTTGTGCGGAGAAGACAAAAAAGGGAGAAAGTCTCACATCAACGCCGCTAATCAATGGGCTATGGAGATGCCCATCAATTGATGTCAATGCGAAGAGTAGGGATTGTCATGCAACATATGTACTAGAGCTATAAGTGTATGAAATCTCAAACTAAAACTAAGTGGGTGTGCATCCAACTTGCTTGCTCATGAAGACCTAGGGCACTTGAGGAAGCCCATCATTGGAATATACAAGCCAAGTTCTAAAATGAAAATTCACACTAGTATATGAAAGTGATAACTCAAGAGACTCTCTATATGAAGAACATGGTGCTACTCTGAAGCACAAGTGTGGTAAAAGGATAAGTAACATTGTCCCTTCTCTCTTTTCTCTCATTATTTTTTATTTTTCTTTGTCTTTTTTAGGCTTCTTTGGCCTCTCTCTTTTTTGGGGGGGGCTTCTTTGGCCACTTTTATTTTGATAACCTCACATGGGACAATGTTCTAATAATGATGATCATCAAACTTTTATTTACTTACAACTCAATATTAGAACTCGATACTAGAACAAAATATGACTATATATGAATGCCTCCGGTGGTGTACCGAGATGTGCAATGATCTAGCGTAGCAATGACATCAAAAAACGGACAAGCCATGAAAACATCATGCTAGCTATCTTACGATCATGCAAAGTAATATGACAATGATGCTCAAGTCATGTATATGAAGATGATGGAAGTTGCATGGCAACATATCTCGGAATGACTATGGAAATGCCATGATAGGTAGGTATGGTGGTTGTTTTGAGGAAGATATAAGGAGGCTTATGTGTGATAGAGCGTATCATATCATGGGGTTTGGATGCACCGGCGAAGTTTGCACCAACTCTCGAGGTGTGAAAGGGCAATGCATGGTATCAAAGAGGCTAGCAATGATGGAAGGGTGAGAGTGCATACAATCCATGGACTCAACATTAGTCATAAAGAACTCACATAGTTATTGCAAAAATCTATTAGTCATTGAAACAAAGTACTACGCGCATGCTCCTAGGGGGATAGATTGGTAGGAAAAGACCATCGCTCGTCCCCGACCGCCAGTCATAAGGAAGGCAATCAATAAATACCTGATGCTCCAACTTCGTTACATAACGGTTCACCATACGTGCATGCTATGGGAATCACAAACTTCAACACAGGTATTTCTACAATTCACAACTACCCACTAGCATGACTCTAATATCACCATCTTTATATCGTAAAACTATTGCAATGAATCAAACATATCATATTCAGTGTTCTACAAGTTTTATGTAGGATTTTATGACTAACCATGTGAATGACCAACTCCTGTCATATCTCTAAATAGATATAAGTGAAGCAAGAGAGTTTTATTATTTCTACAAAATATATGCCCACGCTCTAATAAATATAAGTGAAGCAAAAGAGCATTCTACAAATGGCGGTTTTCTATGTGAAGAGAAACAGGCAATCCAAAATTCAAATGATATAATTGAAGCACATGAAGCATTCTATAAAGCCATACTCAAAAGATATAAGTGAAGTTCAAAGAGGATTCTTATAAATCAACCATGGACTATATCATACCAGCATGGTGCATCAAAGAAAATTGAAAACGAAATGCAAAAGACGCTGCAAGATTTGTTCATATCACATGAACGAAACGAAACCGAAAACATACTGATACTTGTTGAAGAAAGATGGGATGCCTTTCGGGGCATCCCCAAGCTTAGATGCTTGAGTCTCCTAGAATATTTACTTGGGGTGACTTGGGAATCCCCAAGCTTGAGATCTTTCCTCTCCTCCTTCTCCTCATATGGAGGCCTCCTCGATCTTTGATCACTTCATCCACACAAAACACAATAGAAAGATCGATAAGATCCATTAGTATAATAAAGCAAATCACTACTCTAAGTATTGTTGAAAAACAATTCATATTTTGTTTTTCCATTGTATCTACTGTAATATAACTTTTCCATGCCTTAATACACTAATAGAAATCGATAGTTTCATCAAAACAAGCAAACTATGCATCAAAAACAGAATCTGTCTTAAACAGGACAGTCTGTAGTAATCTGAACATTCACCATACTTATGGTACTCCAAAAAATTTGAAACAATTATTAAAAATAAACAATTTTATAGAAAGACAGTGCAAAAGGTTTCAAAACCGTTTGACATTCCAGTAAAAAACATAAAATCGTGCACTACAGCCAAAGTTTCTGTTTTGCACCGCATGAACCAACAAGCAATGTAAACATCCTAAAGGCAAATCTTGGCACATTATTTTTATAATAAAATGGATTTGTACTTTATAAAAGCACACACCAGAAATAAATGACTCTCTAAAACTTTCGGGTTGTCTCCCTGGTAGCGCTATCTTTAAAGCCATTAAGATAGGCATATGGTGCTCAAGTAATGGATCCACCCGGATCCCAATGTCTATCAAAGCCAATTTTAATTAACAATGATTTGTGATTTAGTAGTGAGAAAAAAGTAACATATATCATGCAAAAGCGAAGTCTAACTCTCTTCCTATGCATCGTCATGTCATAAAAGAACAATTCATGCACACATAGTAAAGGCCAATGCATAGTATAAACAGTTTCTTGCAATTTAATCATATTGGAAACATGGAGGGGCGGAGATGTAGTTCCTCTCTCATAATAATTGCAAGTAGGAGCAGCAAGCACATGCATATTATATCTATCAAAATCATCATGTGTAGTAGTAAAACGCAACCCATCAATATAATCCTTAATAAGGGCAAACTTCTCCGATATAGTGTTGTCTGGAGAATTCAAAAAGATAATAGGACTATCATGCGTGGGTGCAATAGCAACAATTTCATGTTTAACATAAGGAACTATAGCAACTTCATCTCCATAAGCATAATCCATATTGGCATCTTGTCCATAAGCATAGCAAGCATAATCAAAAAGGGATATTTCAAAAGAATCAATGGGATCATAACAATCATCATAGCATTCATCCTTCGGTAAATTCGAAGGGATATTAAACAATGTATGGGAAAAAGAGTTACTCTCATTAGATGGTGGGAACGGGTGATCAATCTGCTCTTCCTCCTTTTGTTCTTCGCTCTCCTCCTCATCTTTTTCATCCAATGAGCTCACAATGTCATTAATTTCTTCTTCCATAGACTCCTACAAAATATTAGTCTCTTCTTGGACAGCGAAGGAGTCCTCAATATATGGTTTAATATAAGGATTAGAAGCATAATTATCATAGTGATATTTAAGTATGGCCAAATTTTCAGATTTGTAGAGAGTAGTATCACACTCTTCAATAAAAAGAGCAATTTCACAAGTACCCCTAAAAGCAGCAAATTCTTCAATTTGTTGAACATCATAGTAAGTATAAACACCCTTAGTATACGAAGATACGATTCCATTATCACTAAACTCACATTGGTAAGGAAGGTGTTTCTTAGGGTCTTTAGAACAACAAGTACAATCATATATTTCACATAAATTCCAAGCATAGCACTTCAAACGATGAATTTGATCCAGTAAAAGTTCCCCTTTTGCAGATATGCGGTGTCGCACATAACAAGCATGCTCATCTAAAGATTTGCCCTCAACTAAGCTAGTTAGGGTTTCAGCCCGAGCACATAGGGATCAAAGATGATCCAAGTAAAAAGCTTCAGTAGTGTGATAGATTTTGAGTGGTTCTTCAACCATTGGTTCAGTAGGTACCACTAATTTTTTTGGTATTTTGCATTTCCTACCCATAACTAAAGATAGAAAACAAGAGAACAAAATAAAAACTACTTAGTGATAAAGCAAACAAGCACACACGAGAATATTCACCCCACGCTATAACTCCCAGGCAACGGCGCCACAAAAAGGTCTTGATAACCCACAAGTATAGGGGATCAATTGTAGCCTCTTTCGATAAGTAAGTGTCGAACCCAAAAAGGAGCTAAAGGTAGAATAAATATTCCCTCAAGTTTTATCAACCACTGATACAACTCTACGCATGCTTGACGTTCGCTTTACCTAGAACAAGTATGAAACTAGAAGTACTTTGTAGGTGTAACGGGATAGGTTTGCAAGAATATAAAGAGCACATAAATAAAAACTAGGGGCTGTTTTATGTAAAGAAGCAATAAAGTTAGTAGAGCAAGTGTGGAAGAGTGGTGGTAGGAATTGCGAAATTTTCCCCAAGCAGTTGACTACTTTACTAGATCGATAGCAAGTTTTATGTGGGAGAGGCCACTGCTAGCATGGCATCCCTGGCTTGGAGTTCTATGCACTTATGATTGGAACTACTAGCAAGCATCCGCAACTACTAACGTTCATTAAGGTAAAACCCAACCATAGCATTAAGATATATTGGTCCCCCTTCAATCCCGTATGCATCAATTTCTATGCTAGGTTGAAGCTTTTGTCACTCTTGCCCTCGAATACATAATCCTATCAACATACAACTAACCCTATGGTGTGATCCACGCGCTCGCTCATATGATGTGCACCAAAGGACAGCAACATAACCACAAGTAAATTAAACCAATCATAGCAATTCACCAATTACCGATAGAACAACGAAAATCTACTCAGACATCATAGTATGGCAACACATCATTGGATAATAATATGAAACATAAAGCACCATGTTCAAGTAGAGGGTACAGAGGGTTGCGGGAGAGTGGATCGCTGTATATAGATGGGGGAAGGTGATGAAGATGTTGGCGAAGATGACGGAGGTGTTGGTGTAGATTGTCGTCACATGATAATGGCCCCGGCGGTGTTCCGACGCCACCGAGAGAGAGGGGAGAGGGCCCCACTCCTTCTTCTTCTTCCTTGACCTTCCTCCTAGATGGGAGAAGGGTTTACCCCCTGGTCCATGTCTTCCATGGCGGCGGAGGGGCGACAGCCCCTCCGAGATTGGATATGTCTCTCTGTCTCTCTCTGTTTCTGCGTCCCAGATTCTGGCCTTTCACCTTTTCTTATATTCTTGGAGATCTGTAACTCCGATTGGGATGAAATTTTAACATGATTTGTATCCGGATATTGGCTTTCTTGCGGTGAAAGAAGGGCAGCAACCACCTTACGGGCTGGCCACGAGGGTTAGGGGTGCGCCCCCTGCCTCGTAGCCCCCTCGGGTATCGTCTGGCATTGATCCTTCTTCCCAAAAATCTCAATGAAATCTCCGTAAGTTTTTATCCAGTTTGGACTCTGTTTGATATGGATTTCCTGTGAAATAGAAAACATGCAACAAATAGGAACTGGCACTGGGCACTGGATCAATATGTTAGTCCCAAAAATAGTATAAAAAGTTGCCAAAAGTATATGAAAGTTGTATAATATTGGCATGGAACAATCAAAAATTATAGATACGACGGAGATGTATCACACCTTGCGCTGATTTTTATTTTCCTTGCCATGAGTGCCTTCGTCAGGAGTGCAATATTCATCATATATGTCATCAGGGATTTCAAAAGCAGTGTTCACCTCTGGTCCCTTTCCTCCCTTTTGAGGTCTTTTGCCATCAGCCATTTTCTTCACTTGAGGATTTTGAACATTCGAATTTTCTGACGAGGTATGAAGTTTGTCTTCTAGGAACGCTGCAAATGAGCTAAGTTGATGAGAACCTAGAGATTCAGCAACGGACTTTTGTACCTGTGAACAGAATATAGGTGCGAAGAATTTGGAGAGGCCGTATGCGTTCTCAGAAGTTTTTCAAAAGAATCAAGTTTGAGGAATTGACCATGGGTGTCTTGAGGAATTTCACTAAGGGTTCTTGACTTAGGTTCCAGAGTTGTACAGATTTAAAAATCCACACAACTGAGGAATCTTGAGGAAAAACGTTGCTTAGAGAAACAAATCAAGAAAAGAAGCAATGGGTGTTTAAGAGTACAGAAGTTGAAGAATAAACACCTTTTGAAGATTTTGTAGAAATCATCAGAATCAATGAGGGTAGTAAAAATAGATTTTATTTACCCTTGACGAAGAACACGACGAACTGGGAGTTGAAGTTGACAAGCTCGTCCGTTCATATCTTCCACGCCCTAACTTGGCGGCGGAAGACAGCTACGGCGGTGGCGGAGTGAACATTTCCATTGCTGGCGCGAGTACGATGGCGACGAGGTCGAGGGAGTGAAGCTCTTCCTCACCGGCGATGATGGAAGGTAGCGGCCCTGCTAGGTCTGAGAGCTCGAGCGAGGGGAGTGAAATCGAGCGGAGTAAATGAGGTTTCCTCATCGGCGACGATGGAAGGTAGCGGCCCTACTAGATCTGAGAGCTCGAGCGAGGGGAGTGAAATCGAGCGGAGTAAATGAGGTTTGAGGAGGGAGAGGGGTATTTATAGCCGAGGTGAAAAACCGCTCGTCCGAAGAAATTGGACGAACGTGCCCCTGACCCTTGCCATCCTAGCGACATGTGTCACCCACGTACTAAGAAGTGGAGATCGTGTTACATCATGGGTGAATAGATTAATCTTATCGTGGGATGCGAAACGGTTTGAGCGGCAAAAGCCAAAATTTCAGATAAGAAAATGGTCATGCTTCGTTCGCAAATTCTTCAGCTGACAATGACACAGTGAAGATTTTGAACGGGTGTCAAATAGAACGCACATGAAGAATTTGTGAAGAGATTGGGTGGAGTTTAGCATATAGGGGGAGGGGTCCGATCACATTCACTTAGCAGAAAAGTCAACTTGAAGAATTAGCAATAAGTGAATGTTGTAGAGGGCTTGAAAACTCAAATATATATAGTCAATGAAGAACACAGTCGGAAAGAGTGAATACAGTGCAAACTTGAAGGATTTGAACAACTCAGGAATTTCAAAAACTGAAGAAAAAACTCAAATTGAAGATTTTCAACTTTTGTTGGTGGCGTGACCCACCATATAAGAATGATGATTTCGGAAGCCGTGTACAATTGTCGTAGGGCTCTGAGAATCAAATTCTTCGTTAGTTTCTTCACACTTAGAGGGTTAGTCTTCATCGATTGAATAACAATGTTACTTCATGTGTTGCACATCTAAGTCATCAATTTTCATAAGTGTTAGGATGTGTGTCCTTTTCAAAGAACATCCGAAGATTCTAAGATATTTAGCTCACATCGCAACTTGCTAAATCTTTTCTCATCCAAGGGCTTTGTGAAGATATCTGCTAGCTGTTCTTTAGTCTTCACATGCTCAATACAGATGTCACCCTTCAACACATGATCTCGGAGAAAATGATGACGAATCTGGATGTGCTTTGTCTTCGAGTGCTGAACTGGGTAATCAGCAATCTTGATGGCACTCTCATTGTCACAAAAGAGTGGCACATTCTTCACATTGATGTCGTAGTCCTTGAGGGTTTGCTTCATCCATAGCGATCGAGCACAGCACGAACCAGCAACAATGTACCGAGGAAATGACATGTTCCTGATGTTGACTTGCGATCCACTCGATCACCAGCATAGTCAGAGTCAGAATAACCAATGAGATCAAAAGCCGAGCCCTTGGGATACTGATGACATACAAGTATAGGGTATCTATCATAGTCCTTTCGATAAGTAAGAGTGTTGAACCCAACGAGGAGCAGAAGGAAATGATAAGCAGTTTTCAGTAAGGTATTCTCTGCAAGCACAGAAATTATCAGAAACAGATAGTTTTGTGATAAGGTAATTTGTAACAGGTAACAAGTAATGAAAGTAAATAAGGTGCATAAAGATGGCCCAATCCTTTTTGTAGAAAAGGACAAGCTTGGACAAACTCTTATATAAAGGAAAGCACTCCCGAGGACACATGGGGATTATCATCAAGCTAGTTTTCATCACGTTCATATGATTCGCGTTCGGTACTTTGATAATTTGATATGTTGGTGGACCGGTGCTTAGGTACTGCCCTTATTTCGAGAATCATCCCACTTATGATTAACCCCTCTTGCAAGCATCCGCAAATACAAAAGAATTATTAAGGTAAACCTAACCATAGCACGAAACATATGGATCCAAATCAGCCCCCTACGAAGCAACTCATAAACTAGGGTTTAAGCTTTTGTCACTCTAGAAACCCATCATCTACTTAATACTTCCCAATGCCTTCACCTAGGCCCAAACAATGATGAAGTGTCATGTAGTCAACGTTCACATGACACCACTAGAGGAAAGACAACATACATCTCATCAAAATATCGAACGAATACCAAATTCACATGACTACTTATAGCAAGACTTCTCCCATGTCCTCGGGAACAAACGTAACTACTCACAAATCATATTCATGTTCATAATCGGAGGGGTATTAATATGCATAAAGGATCTAAACATATGATCTTCCACCGAATAAACCAACTAGCATCAATTACAAAGAGTAATCAACACTACTAGCAACCCACAGGTACCAATCTAAGGCTTTTGGACAAAGATTGGATACAAGAGATGAACTAGGGTTTGAGATGAGATGGTGCTGGTGAAGATGTTGATGGAGATTGACCTCATCCCAATAAGAGGATCGATGGTGATGACGATGGTGATGATTTCCCCCTCCCGGAGAGAAGTTACTCCGGCAGAACAGCTCCGCCGAAGCCCTAGGTTGGTTCTGCCTCATGACGGCGGAATTTCATCTCGTGAGCAGGCTTATGATTTTTCCGAGGGCAAAAGACCTCATATAGCAGAAGATGGGCACCGGATGCCTGAAGGGGGCCCACGAGGTAGGGGGCACGCATAGGGGGGTAGGGTGCGCCCCCTCCCTCGTGGATGGTGGGTGGCCCCCCTCTGGTACTTCCTTCGCCCAATATTTTTTTTATTCTGAAAATAATTCCCATGGAGTTTCAGGACTTTTGGAGTTGCGCAGAATAGGTCTCTAATATTTGCTCCTATTCCAGCCCAAAATTCTAGCTGCTGGCATTGTCCCTCTTCATGTAAACCTTGTAAAATAAGAGAGAATAGGCATAAGTATTGGGTCATAACGTGTAATAGCAGCCCATAATGCACTAAATATCGATATAAAAGCATGATGCAAAATGTACGTATGAACTCCCCCAAACTAAGACCTCGCTTGTCCTCAAGCGAAAGCCCAAATTGAAAAATATATCCACATGTTTAGAGATAGGGGTGTCGATAAAATAAAATACGGACGTGAGGGCATCATGATCATTCTTATAACAGCAATATATATATATATATATTGTCATATGATTTCTTATGCTAAAGTAACAATTCATTCACAATTTCAAGTATGAATCACAAACTTCATTGAAAACTAACAAACTATAATCTCACTCATTGAAGCAATTGCAATTTATCATAACATCGGAAAGAGTCAATATAAGAGCTTCTCAGCAAGTCCACATACTCAACTATCATTTAGTCTTTCACAATTGCTAACACTCACATAATACTTATGGGTATGAAGTTTTAATTGGACACAGAGAAAGATAGGGGCTTATATTTTGCCTCCCAACCTTTTACCTCAAGGTTAATGTCAACAATAATAGTTCATGAAAACTCACATCCAATGAGCTATATATATCAGGATCTTTCCAACACATTGTGCTTGCCAAAGGATAAAATGTAAAAACGAAAGGTGAAGATCACCATGACTCTTGTGTGAAGTATAAGACAAGAATAAAAGATAGGCCCTTCGCAGAGGGGAGCAGAGATTGTCATGTTCTTTTTGGTTGGATGCACGAAATCTTAATGCAAAAGAACATCACTTTATATTTCCACTTGTGATATGGACCTTTATTATGCAGTCCGTCGCTTTTATTTCTTCCACATCACAAGATCGTACAAAGCTTATTTTCTCCACACTAACAAATCATACATATTTAAAGAGCAATTTTTATTGCTTGCGACAATGACAACTTACTTGAAGGATCTTACTCAATCCATAGGTAGGTATGGTGGACTCTCATGGCAAAACTGCGTTTAAGGATATTTGGAAGCACAAGTAGTATCTCTACTTGGTGCAAAGAATTTGGGTAGCATGAGAGGGAAAGGCAAGCTCAACATGTTGGATGATCCATGACAATATAATTTATTTCAGATGTAAGAAAACAAAACCCATTATGTTGTCTTCCTTGTCCAACATCAGCTCTTTAGCATGTCATATTTTAATGAGTTCTCACAATCATAAAAGATGTCCAGGATAGTATATTTATATGTGAAAACCTCTCTTTATTTATTACTTCCTATTAATTGCAACGGTGAGCAAAACTATGTTTGTCAACTCTCAACAACTTTTATTCATCATACTCTTTATATGTGAAGTCATTACTCTCCATAAGATCCATATAATCTCTTTATTTCTTTTTATTCTTTCTCTTCTCTTTTATTTTTATTTTATCAAGGTCATAGCAAGATAGCAAAGCCCTTGATTCAACACTAATCTTTATTATATAAAGCTCATAGACTCGATTACATAGAAGGATCGTAAAGCAAAACTCAAGACTAGATCATACTAAAATTTATTCTACTAGATCAAGATATAATCAAAAGGATCGAACTAAGAAAAATGGTAAAGATAAAGGTGTGATGGTGATACGATACCGGGGCACTCCCCCAAGCTTGGCAGTTGCCAAGGGGAGTGCCCATACCCATGTGTTTATGTCTCCTTCCTCGGAGGTGGTGATGATGGAGTTGTTGATGATGTAAGCTTGTCGTCCATCTTCCAAGGCATAGGCTCACCATCATAGAAAGACGATTGAGTCTCCGGGATCCTCGAATCTGTAGCCAAACTCATCCTATTGAATCTATATTCATACTCATAGTTTTGGTTTTGCAGGTCATAGATCTGGGCATGGAGATGCTCGATTTTCTCATGAAGCTAGAAGATGGTCTCCCCGATGTTCCTCGCATCTTGCTTGGTGTTGTTGGTGAACTTCGTGATCACTATGTGGTTGGCATTGAGTCCACACTCCACCATCTCCTGGCACTTCAAAACTTGTTGCTCCATTGCCTCGAGTCTTGTCTCCATGCTTCCGGTCCTCCTTGGTCCCTCAACATCACGGATGTGCAGCAACCCCTCACGCATCTCAATAGTTTGAGGGTGTTGCAGCACCTCCGCGAGGTAGGGGTTGATGACCTTCTCAAAGAACTTGTCCTTGGGGGTGCTTGAAGACGTCATGGCGATCTAGATCTGTCAGAAAAATAGCTTGAAACAAAGACAGAAGATATTTGCGTGATACGGTGGTCAAAACCTTCGAGAGATTATATAATGAATTTTTACCGACCGAAATAAGTATCATGCAAGAAAACGGAGTCCGGAGAGCACACGAGGTGCCCATGAGGCAGGGGGGCGCCCAGGGGGTAGGGCGCGCCCTCCACCCTCGTGGACACCTCGTGTCCTTCCCGGACTACTTCTTATTTTCCTATTTTCTTAAATATTCCAAAACGGACAAAATTGCTATTAGAACTATTTTGGAGTCGGTTTACTTACCGTACCTCATACCTATTACTTTTCGGAGTCTGGAACGTTCTGGAAAGTGTCCTTTATGTATTCCTCCGGGGTTACGGTTTCGATAATATTAGTTTCAACATTTATAGGGTTACCTGCGATATAATGTTTGATTCTTTGACCGTTCAGCACCCTCGTATTTGTGTCTTCCAAGTTGTTGATTTTTATGGCACCGGAACGATAGACCTTCTCGACGACGTAAGGACCTTCCCACTTAGAGAGGAGTTTTCCTGCAAAAAAATCTTAAACAAGAGTTGTATAACAATACATAATCACCTACATTGAACTCACGCTTTTGTATCCTTTTGTCATGCCATCTTTTAACCTTTACTTTAAACAGTTTGGCATTCTCATAAGCCTGGATTCTCCATTCATCAAGTGAGCTAATGTCAAAAAGCCTCTTCTCACCAGCAAGTTTGAAATCATAATTGCTCTCTTTAATGGCCCAATATGCGTTATGTTCTAGTTCGAGGGGTAAGTGACATGCTTTTCCATAAACCATTTTATACAGAGACATACCCATAGGATTTTTATATGCAGTTCTATAAGCCCATAATGCATCATCAAGTTTCTTGGACCAATTCTTTCTAGATCTATTAAAAGTCTTTTGCAAAATTAATTTAAGATCTCTATTACTCAGTTCTACTTGACCACTAGACTGCGGGTGATATGGAGATGCAATTCTATGATTAACATCATACTTAGCAAGCATTTTACGAAAAGCACCATGAATAAAATGTGAACCACCATCAGTCATTAAGTATCTAGGGACTCCAAACCTCAGAAAAATAACTTCTTTAAGCATGTTAATAGAGGTGTTATGATCAGCACTACTAGTTGGAATAGCTTCTATCCACTTAGTAACATAATCAACAGCAACTAAAATATGTGTATACCCATTAGAAGAAGGAAACGGTCCCATATAATCAAAGCCCCAAACATCAAATGGTTCATTAACAAGTGAATAATTCATAGGCATTTCTTGACGTCTACTAATATTACCAATTCTTTGACATTCATCACAAGACAAGACAAACTTACGGGCATCCTTGAAGAGAGTAGGCCAATAAAAACCGGATTGCAATACCTTATGTGCAGTTCTATCTCCAGCATGGTGTCCTCCATAAGCCTCAGAGTGACATTTGCGTAGGATCTGTTCATGTTCATGCTCAGGTACACAACGTCTAATAACACCATATACTCCTTCTTTATAAAGGTGTGGGTCATCCGAGAAGTAATGTCTTAAATCATAGAAAACCTTTTTTCTTTTGCTGGTATGTGAAACTAGGTGGTATAAATTTAGCAACAATGTAATTAGCATAATCAGCATACCATGGAGCAGTATGAGAAGCATTTATGACAGCTAATTGTTCATCAGGAAAGCTATCATCAGTAGGTAGTGCGTCATCAAGAACATTCTCTAACCTAGACAAGTTGTCTGCAACGGGGTTCTAAGCTCCCTTTCTATCAATAATATGCAAATCAAATTATTGTAGCAAGAGAACCCATCTAATAAGTCTAGGTTTAGCATCTTTATTTTCCATAAGATATTTAATAGTAGCATGATCAGTGTGAACAGTTACTTTTGAATCAACAATATAAGGTCCGAACTTATCACAGGCAAACACAACTACTAAAAATTCATTTTCAGTAGTAGTGTAATTTCTCTGGGCACTGTCTAGAGTTTTACTAGCATATTGGATAACATTTAATTTCTTATCAACTCTTCGTCCTAGAACAGCACCTACAGCATAATCACTAGCATCACACATAATTTCAAAGGGTAAATTCCAATTAGGAGGCTAGACAATAGGTGCAGAAATCAAAGCTTTCTTAAGTATTTCAAATGCTTCTACACAATCATCATCAAAGACAAAAGGAACATCTTTTTTGTAAGAGATTAGTCAGAGGCCTAGAAATTTAAGAGAAGTCCTTAATGAACCTCCTATAAAAACCTGCATGACCAAGGAAACTTCTTATACCTTTGCTGTCCTTAGGACACGACATCTTTTCAATAGCATCAACATTAGCTTTATCAACTTCAATACCTCTTTCAGAAATTTTATGCCCCAAGACAATACCTTCGTTAACCATAAAGTGGCACTTCTCCCAATTAAAGACAAGATTAGTTTCTTCACATCTCTACAAAACTCGATCAAGGTTGCTTAAGCAATCATCAAAAGAAGTTCCATAAATGGAGAAATCATCCATGAAAACCTCAACAATCTTTTCACAGAAGTCGGAGAATATAGCAGTCATACATCTTTGAAAGGTAGCAGGTGCATTGCATAAACCAAAAGGCATACTTCTATAAGCAAAAGTACCGAAAGGGCAAGTAAAAGTTGGCATTTCTTGATCCTCTTTTGACACAAGTATTTGAGAGAAACCAGAATAACCATCTAGAAAGCAAAAATGTGTATGTTTGGATAGTCTTTCTAGCATTTGATCAGTAAAAGGTAAAGGGTAATGATCCTTTTTAGTAGCTTTATTTAATTTGCAGAAATCAATTACCATTCTATAACCTATAACAATTCTTTGTGGGATCAATTCATCTTTATCATTAGGAACCATAGTAATACCTCCCTTCTTAGGTACACAATGGACAGGGCTTAACCACTGACTATCAGCAACGGGATAAATTATACCTGCCTCAAGAAGCTTTAGTATTTCTTTTCTTACCACTTCTTTCATCTTAGGATTTAACCGTCGTTGGTGATCAACAACTGGTTTCATGTCTTTCTCCAATTTTTTTTTGTGCTGGCGTAGAGTGGGACTAATGCCCTTAAGATCATCAAGAGTATATACAATAGCAGTGCGGTGCTTCTTAAGAGTTTTCAATAATTTCTTTTCTTCATGATCTGAAAGGTTAGCACTAATAATAACAGGATATATCTCTTTCTCATCAAGATAAGCATATTTAAGAGTATCAGGTAAAGGTTTAAGCTCAAACACGGGATCACCCTTGGGTGGAGGAGGATCCCCTAGGATTTCAACAGGCAAGTTGTGTTTCAAAATAGGTCCTTGTTTAAAGAATACTTCATATATTTCCCTTCTTTCATTCATAAACATATCATTTTCATGGTCTAGCAAATATTGTTCTAAAGGATCATTAGGAGGCACGACAATAGAAGCAAGACCAATAGTTTCATCTTTACTAGGCAATTCTTTATCATGGGGTTGTCTACGAAATTTAGCAAAATTAAACTCATGAGACATATCCCCCAAACCAATAGTTACAACATCCTTTTTGCAATCTATCCTAGCACTAACAGTATTCAAGAAGGGTCTAGCAAATATAATGGGACAAAAGTTATCTTGTGGGGAGCCCAGAACAAGAAAATCAGCAGGACATTTGACGTTCCCACACAAGACATCAACATCTCTAACAATCCCAACTGGTGAAATAATGTCTCTATTGGCAAGCTTAATTGTAACATCAATTTCTTCTATCTCAGCAGGTGCAATATCATGCATAATTTCTTTATATAAGGAATGAGGTATTGCACTTGCACTAGCACCACATAAGCCATGATAGCAATTATCTCCTATTTTAACAGAAATAACAGGCATGCCTGGAACAAGTCTATGTTTGTTTTGAGTGTTAGGTCTAGCAATTCTAGCAGCTTCATCACAAAAGTAAATAATATGCCCATCAATATTATCTGCCAAGAGATCTTTAACCATAGCAATACTAGGTTCAACTTTAATTTGCTCAGAGCGTGTAGGTGTTCTAGTATTACTCTTACGAACCACAGTTGAAACTTTAGCATGATCCTTTATTCTAACAGGGAAAGGTGGTTTCTCAATATAAGCAGTAGGAACAACATAATCATTATAAGTGATAGTCTTTTCTTCAACTTTAATAGGTGCCACTACTTTTACTTCAATGGGAGGATTATATTTAAAACACTTCTCCTTTGGGAGATCAACATGAGTAGCAAAGGATTCACAAAAAGAAGCTGCTATCTCAGATTCAATTCCATTTTTGTGCTAAATTCACGGAAAGCATCGTATCCATAAAAGATTTAACACAATCAAACTTAGGTATTATACCTGACTTCTTACCTTCTCGACATCCAAATCTTCAGAGTTGCATTTAATTATTTCCAATCAATCCCATTTGAATTCAATAGCCTTCATCATAAAAGAACCAGTACACGAAGTATCGAGCATGGAGTGATTATTGAGAGAAAGCCACTACTAGAAAAAAGGATGTTAGTGGCGCACCAGTTTTTGCTATTAATGGCGCACTATAGGTGCGCCATTAGTATCCCAGATAATAGTGGCGCACCACATAGTGCGCCATTACTATGCCTAGAAGTGCGCCATTACTATCTAACTTAGTAATGGCGCACCACATAGAAGTGCGCCATTACTAACAATTTTTAAAAAAAAATAGATATTTTTTTCAATTTTTCCTTAATCTCAAGTCAAATCGCACTCGTGGTCAAACTTCTCGGAAGGTCACCCATCCTCACACTACTCCAGCCCCAGCACGCTTAACTTCTGAGTTCTATCCAACCCCAGCACCAGCTCACTTAACAGGCACTTGTTGATATATCTATCATATCAATCCTATTAAACCTTTTTGATGTCTAGGACTTTGTTCATGTTCATGAGTGTGATGAAATTTTGAAAAAATATTTCAAACTTCCCGGTTATATTACGTATCATATTTTGAACATTTTTTCCAAAAAAAAATTAGAAACCAATTTTTTTTTCTATTACTAGTGGCGCACCTAGCAAATGGTGGGCCATTACTAAGTTTGAATTTTTTTCCATTTTCCCCCCTCTAGATCTTAAAAGCCTCGTATCGTTTATTCTTGTTAGGTTTTTGGGGATTCTAAAAATCTTCAACGGGGTTCCCCCAGTTGAATTCCGATGTAAATTTTCGAGTAGATGATATTTCATATAAAAACTTTTTAATCCGAGTTCGTATGCAAAAGTTATGCCCATTTTACTAAATTCTAGAGAGATTTTGCAAATAAAGTCGAAATTCATATTTGTAAATTTTCCCAACAACTAGACCACATATCACATGTGAAACTTATTTTCTTTTTTTTTACATTTCCATCATTTTCTTTTATTTTTTTTAAACTGAAAAGGCGGTCCACGAGGGGGGGTGCATTTAGTAATGGCGCACCTTCACAAAGTGCGCCATTACTATGTGTATGACTTGGTCAAACCTTGGTCAAAGTTAGTAATGGCGCACTTTTTATAAGTGCGCCATTAGTAAGTTGACATAGTAATGGTGCACCTATGCAAAGTGCGCCATTACTAAGTTTGACCAAGGTTTGACCCAGTCATACACATAGTTATGGCGCACTTTGTAAAGGTGCGCCATTACTATGTCAACTTAGTAATGGCGCACCTATACAAAGTGCGCCATTACTATGTGTATACTGGGTCAAACCTTGGTCAAACTTAGTAATGGCTCACTTTTCACCTGGTGCACCATTACTATTTTAGTTACTAATGGCGCCCCTACACATGGTGCGCCATTACTATTTAGTAATGGCGCAACACATGTATAGTGCGCCATTAGTGTCCATATTGGCTATAACTGTTTTTCTAGTAGTGAGCCAAGCATAAATTTTTTGAATAATAATTTCTCTTGAGAGCTCATGATTGGGGCATGAATATAACATTGACTTAAGCCTCCCCCAAGCTTGAGCGATGCTTTCTCCTTGGCGAGGCCAAAAATTCTATATATAATTACGATCACGATGAATGAGATGCATAGGATAAAACTTCTGATGAAATTCCAATTTCAATCGGTTGTAGTTCCATGATCCCATATCATCACATAGCCTAAACCATGTCAATGCCTTTACCTTCAAAGATAAAGGGAAGAACTTCTTCTTGATAACATCCTCGGGCATACCTGCAAACTTAAATAATCCACAAACTTCATCCACATAGATTAGGTGCAAATCGGGGTGTAATGTTCCATCACCTGTGAGAAGGATTAGCTAGCAGTTTCTCTATCTTACCGAAGGAATTTCAAAGTAAACATTTTCAGTAGGTTCAGTAGGTTGAGGAGCAACTCAATGCTCTACTGGTCGGGGTGAAGATACCTCGAACAAGCCCCTCAAAGGATTATGTTCCATAGTAAGAAGTGACATTAAATTTCAGCACACTATTTAAATTTTTCCTTACCAAATTCTACCTACCAAAGGCGCTTCACTCCCCGGCAACGGCGCCAGAAAAGAGTCTTGATAACCCACAAGTATAGGGGATCTATCATAGTCCTTTCGATAAGTAAGAGTGTCGAACCCAACGAGGAGCAGAAGGAAATGATAAGCAATTTTCAGTAAGGTATTCTCTGCAACCACTGAAATTATCGGTTACAGATAGTTTTGTGATAAGTTAATTTGTAACGGGTAACAAGTAATGAAAGTAAATAAGGTGAAGCAAGATGGCCCAATACTTTTTGTAGCAAAGGACGATCCTGGAAAAACTCTTATATAAAGGTAAGCGCTCCCGAGGACACATGGGAATTATCGTCAAGCTAGTTTTCATCACGTTCATATGATTCATGTTCGGTACTTTGATAATCTGATATGTGGGTGGACCAGTGATTGGGTACTGCCCTTCCTTGGACAAGAATCCCACTTATGATTAATCCCTCTTGCAAGCATCTGCAACTACAAAAGAAGTATTAAGGTAAACCTAACCATAGCATGAAACATATGGATCCAAATCAGCCCCTTACGAAGCAACTCATAAACTAGGGTTTAAGCTTCTGTCACTCTAGCAACCCATATTCTACTTATTACTTCCCAATGCCTTCCCCTAGGCCCAAACAATGGTGAAGTGTCATGTAGTCGACGTTCCCATGACACCACTAGAGGAAAGACAACATACATCTCATCAAAATTTCAAATGAATACCATATTCACATGACTACTTCTAGCAAGACTTCTCCCATGTCCTCAGAAACAAACGTAACTACTCACAAATCATATTCATGTTCATAATTAGAGGGATATTAATATGCATAAAGGATCCGAACATATGATCTTCCACCGAATAAACCAACTAACATCAACTACAAAGTGTAATCAACACTACTAGCAACGCATAGGTACCAATATGAGGCTTTGGGACAAAGATTGGATACAAGAGATGAAATAGGGTTTGAGATGAGATGGTGCTGGTGAAGATGTTGATGGAGATTGACCCCCTCCCGGTGAGAGGATCGATGGTGATGATTTCCTCCTCCCGGAGGGAAGTTTCCCCGGCAGAACAGCTCCGCTGGAGCCCTAGATTGGTTCCGCCAAGGTTCCGCCTCATGGCGGCGGAGTTTCGTCCCATGAGCTAGCTTATTATTTTTCCAGGGAAAAAGACCTCATATAGCATAAGATGGGCACCGGAGGCCTACCAGGGGACCCACGAGGCAAGGGGGCGCGCCCCCCACCCTCGTGGATGGTGGGTGGCCCCCCTCTGGTACTTCCTTCGCCCAATAATTTTTATATATTATGAAAATAATTCCTGTGGAGTTTCAGGACTTTTCGAGTTGCACAGAATAGGTCTCTAATATTTGCTCCTTTTCCAGCGCAGAATTCTAGCTGCCGGCATTCTCCCTCTTCATGTAAACCTTGTAAAATAAGAGAGAATAGGCATAAGTATTGTGACATAACATGTAATAGCAGCCCATAATGCAATAAATATCGATATAAAAGCATGATGCAAAATGGACGTATCAGATACCATAATCCAAGTGTTGGAGTGTGAGCTAGATATCGAAGAATATGCTTCATAGCCTTATGGTGTAATTCCTTCGGTCTAGCTTGAAAACGGGCGCACATGCAAACACTAAGCATAATATCTGGCCTAGATGCACATAGATACAATAAAGATCCAATAATGGAGCGGTATACCTTTTGATCGAAGTCTATACCATTTTCATCACTGCATAGATGGCCATTTGTGGGCATAGTGATTTTGACGCCTTTGCAATCTTACATGCCGAATTTCCTCAATACATGAGATATTTCTCTTGAGATATGAAGATGCCATTTTGCTGTTCACGAATTTGAAGACCTAAGAAGAATTTCAATTCTCCCATCATAGACATTTGATATTCCTCACTCATCATATAGGCAAATTCATCACTATAAGTTGGTTAGTACAGCCAAAGATAATATCAGCAACATATATTTGGCACATGAATAATTCATCATCATAGGTTTTGGTGAAAAGAGCCAGGTCAAGTGAACCGGGTTTGAAGCCTTTCTTCATGAGGAATTCCTTCAAAGTAACATACCACACCTGAGGAGCCTGCTTGAGGCCATAGAGGGCCTTATTGAGTCTGAAGACTTTGTCAGGATGCTTAGGATCTTCAAAACCCGAGGGTTGAGCAACATATACTTCTTCCTCAAGCTTACCATTAAGGAATGCACTTTTCACATCCATTTGATATAAGATGATATTATGATGGTTAGCATAAGCAAGCAATATGCGAATAGCCTCAAGTCTGGCAACAGGTGCACAAGTTTCACCGAAATCAATTCCTTCAACTTGTGTGTAGCCTTGAGCTACAAGACAAGCGTTATTCCTCACCACAAGGCCATTTTCATCTTGCTTGTTGCGATAGATCCATTTGGTACCGATGATATTATGTTGGTGTGGGTCTGGTCGCTTGACAAGTTCCCAGACATTGTTGATCTCAAATTGATGTAATTCCTCTTGCATTGCTTGAATCCACTCAGGCTCCAGAAATGCCTCATCAACTTCGGTGGGCTTTGTGATAGAGACAAAAGCAAAGTGCCCACAAAAGTTAGACAAATGTGAAGCCCTTGAGCGTGTGAGAGGACCTGGTGCATTGATGTCATCGATGAGTTTCTCAATCTACACTTCATTTGCAACGCGAGGATGAGCAGGTTGACGCGTTGAGTGGGCTCAGCATTTTGTTCAGAGCCATTTTCCTTAGGTGCACCAGCATGATTTTCTTCACGTTCTGGAAAGACTTCTTCAGTAGATTCTTCAGTAAGAATGGCATCCTCAGTAGCCTTGAACTTGATGGATTCCTTAGGTGACATTTCGTCTAGCACAGGAGGTAGGTGCTCTCTTTGCGAGCCATTAGTTTCATCGAACCACATATTTATAGCTTCAACAACCTTGTGATGAAAGGTGTTGAATACTTTGTAAGTGTGCGAGTCATTTCCGTAACCAAGCATAAAACCTTCATGTGCTTTCGGTGCAAATTTAGAATTGTGATGAGGATCTCTAATCCAACATTTAGCACCGAAGACTTTGAAATAACTCACATTGGGTTTCTTGTCAGTGAGGAGTTCATATGAGGTCTTTTTGAAGAATTTGTGAAGATATACCCTGTTGATGATGTGGCATGTAGTATCAATTGCCTCAGGCCAGAAGCGAGAAGGAGTCTTGTATTCATCAAGCATAGTGCGAGCCATCTCAACAAGAGTCGTGTTCTTGTGCTCCACGACGCCATTCTGCTAAGGAGTATAAGGAGCAGATAACTCATGAGGAATACCAAATTCATCAAGATAGTCATCAAGAGTAGATAACTCACTCCTAATGTGCTTGATCTTCACACCGAAGTTAGTTGAAGCCCTCGAGGAAAATCGTTTGAAGACTTCTTGCACTTCAGTTTTGGAAGTGATGATATGCGCCCATGTGTAACGAGAATAGTCATCAACAATAACAAAGCCATATAAAGATGTTGCATTTGTGAATGTGGCATAGTGAGTAGGGCCGAAGAGATCCATGTGAAGCAATTCAAATGGACGAGTGGTAGTCTTGATAGTCTTTGAGGGATGCTTCGACTTGGTCATATTTCCAGCTTCACAAGATCCACACAGATTGTCCTTGAGGAATTTGACACCCTCGATGCCGATGACGTGCTTCTTTTGCACGAGTGTGTGCAAGTTCCTCATGCTAGCATGACCTAGTCGCCATAACCAGCCTTCTGAAGCTTTTGCAAGTAGACATGTGGCAGGCTATGGTCCTGTAGAGAAATCGACAATATACAAGTCTCCTCTACTAAAGCCTTTGAAGACTTTGGAATTTTTAGATTCCATGATCACAACACAACGATATTTTCCAAAGACAACAACCATATCAAGATCACAAATCATTGAGACAGACATGAGGTTGAATCCTATGGACTCGACAAGCATGACTTTGTCCATGTGTTGATCCTGTGAGATCGCAACCCTACCTAGACCAAATACCTTGCTTTTGCATTTGTCAGCATAGGTGATATGCTTCAGTTGTGATGGAGATAAAGCAGTGTCCATCAATAAGCTATTGTCACCGGTCATGTGATTTGTTCATCCACTGTCGAGGACCCACTCAGTAGCTTTGGGTTGATCATCCTGCAGATGAATTAGTGCATCTTACGAACTCATATACTTCATCAGTGAAGAATATGACATCAAATTCATCAGATCAATTTCATCAAGCAGTACAACAGATATAGTAGTATAAGGACGTGAGAAATGAATATTCATTTCTTCATGATTAGCTTGCGTCCTTTCAAGCATATTCAGGTCTCCAGCAAATCCTTCAGACGTTCAAGTTTGTCTGGAGACCTGACCCTACATAAGAGATTAGTTCTTTTTTTCACCACCCACATCTGGAGGGGTGGCAAAGAGTTCATCATTCTGCGAGCTCCATAAGAGAAAGGTGGCATAGCAGCTAGTCCACTTCGTTTCACAGAAGAGGGGTTAGAATAAGCATATGAATAAGCAAAGAAATTCTTCGAGGACTTATGAACATAGTGATTTGAAGAATAATGCACATATTCATAACCCTTAGGCTTTCCCTGCGAAACAAAAGTGTTAGCATGATGATGTTCATATGAGGATTTTGATCCATATGAGGAATTGGATCCATATGAAGAATTTGGTCCATATGAAGAATTTGATCTGGGGTTCCTATTCTTCACAGGTGGTGTCATGATGACATTCACCTGAAGATTTTCAAGGCACCTTTTGGGAACCCGGATTTTTTTCATAGTAGGACCATTACTGCAGTTAGTTCCAACATATCTAGCAAATACTTCACCATTCTGATTTTTGAACAGTTTATAGTTGGAGTCAAATGACTCATCAAAAGAATATGAAGATTCACATGTAAAGCCAGATAAAGTGGATGGATCTATGGGAGGTCCCTTCACAGCAACCCATGAGGTTTTGGGATGCTGCTTAGGTTTCCAGTAGCTCCCATCAGCATTGAGTTTCCTCTCAAAGGCAACACCCTCTTTCCTAGGGTTCCTGTTGAGGATCTGCTTTTTAAGCACATCACAAAGAGCCCGATGCCCTTTGAGGCTTTCATACATGCTTGTCACATAAAATTCCTTCAACCCTCCATTGTAAGTGATACTTGTGGTATCCTCAGATGAGGAATTTGTGACCACAGAGACAGTTGAAGAATTTGCAGCAATAGAAGCATTTGAACTTTCAGGTGAAGAATTAGCAGATTCTCGTTCAATGCATTACAAACCTGGTGGAATGAAATCATCGTGAGCGGAACTGATCTGTTGAGCAAGCAATGACTCATGTTCCTTGTGAAGATCTTCATAACTCACCCTTAGCTTTTCAAGATCTTGCTTTCTTTGAAGAAATTCATAAGAAAGTTTCTCATGATTGGCTCTAAAGGTTATCACACTTAGTCTAAAGTATCTGAAGATTTTCAGATAGAGTTTGAGTTCCATCTATTTCTTCACTCAACAGGTCATCAGTTTTGTCTAGCATATTTTGGACCTTTTCAAAAGCCTGTTGTTGTTTGACAGCAATCTTAGCAAGTTTGGAATAGCTACGTTTGAGGTTTTCATTAGATTCACCCTCACTTGATTCATAGGAGAGATATTTGAGTACCTTGGCACCTCTTGCCATGAAGGAATAGGTGGGAGCGTAGTCATCGTTGCCGTCGTCAGCAGTGCTAGGGAAGTTAGTTTCCTCAATGTTAAAGATGGACTTGCTGAAGAAAGTAGTAGCGAGGGCTAGGCTCGCCACACTAGAGTTTGACGCCTCAGATCCCTCTTCTTCCTCATTTTCCACAGATTCAGCTTCAGAGTCCATTTCCTTGCCAATAAATGCCCGAGCCTTTTTGGAGCTGCTCTTATTGTGAGATGAAGACTTGGAAGATTTTGATGATGAGGACTTTGAAGATTTCTTCTTCTTCGAGTCATCAAAACTATCATCCTTATACTGCCTCCATCCGGAAATACTTGTCATCAAAATGAATAAAAGGTGATGTATATAAATGTATTTTAGTTCTAGATACATCCATTTTTGTCCATTTTGATGACAAGTATTTTCGGGCGGAGGGAGTATTTCTTCTTTTTTGACTCCTTCACCTACTGAGGACAATCAGTAATGTAGTGGCCAGGTTTCTTGCATTTGTGGCAAGTCCTCTTGTTGTATTCACGGGATGAGGAATCTGATCTCATGTCATTACCTCTTGAAGATTTTACAAGGCGACCACGTCTTGAGAACTTCTGGAATTTCCTCACGAGCATTGCTAGCTCCTGGCTCAGTTCTTTAGGTTCACCAAGGCTACTACCAGAATCTTCTTCTTTAGATTCAGAGACAGCCTTGGCCTTTTGTGTGCAAGATCGACCATATCCTGGTCTGTAGAGGTCTCTCTTCTCAGCAAGTTGGAACTCATGAGTATTTAGCCTCTCAAGGATATCAGCAGGATCAAGTGACTTCTATTCTCCACATTCTTGAATCATCAGCGCAAGAGTGTCAAATGAGGAGTCAAGCGATCTCAGCACTTTCTTCACCAACTCATGGTCGGTGATGTCAGTGGCATCAAGTGCTTGAAGCTCATTTGAGATGTCAGGGAGGCGATCAAAGGTTTGTTGAGCATTTTCATTGTCGAGTCTTTTGAAGCAGTTGAAGAGATTGCGAAGAACGTCAACTCGAGAGTCACGTTGTGTTGAGACTCCTTCGTTGACTTTGGACAGCCTATCCCAGATAAGCTTTGCTATCACCAAAGCACTCACTCTTCCATACTGTCCTTTGCTCAGATGGCCACATATGATATTCCTCGCTTGAATCTCTTCACATCAGCGGCATTCATGGAAGGTGTGATGGAGGGAATGCCATTTTCCACAATGTACCAAAGATCATTGTCAATTGCCTAAAGATGGATGCACATCTTATTCTTCCTGTAGGGGTAGTCCGTCCCATCGAAGGTAGGACACCCAACTGAGACCTTGATCATGCATGCAGTCGACATAACTAAAACACCAGGGGGTTAAACCAAAATCACACAGAACAAGGGAGTACCTTGCTCTGATACCAATTGAAAGTGCGTTATATCGACAAGTGGAGGGTGAATAGGCGATTTTTACAAATTCGTCACTGAGGAAATTCTAGGTGACAAATTTCCTAAGTAATGAACTACTTGGTAGCAGAATAAGTACTCAGGTGCATGCATAACAGAGCAGTAGCATAGTCATCATGATGAAATGAAACAAGCACAGAGCACAAGTCAAACAGGATAAGCAGGCTGAAGACAGAGTGACTGAAGAATTAGGATTGAGGAAATTGAGGAAGTCTTCAGTCAAAGTCTTCAAACAGTAACAGTCAAGTTCATCAACACATGACCCAGTAGCTTGGTGAAGGCGATGATTTGGTAGACCAGTTCCAACTGATGTGATAGTCGTATGTCTGGTTGGAGGGGCTAGGTATTTAAACCTGAGGACACACAGTCCCGGACACACAGTACTCACCGTATTCTCCTTGAGCTAAGGTCTCACAGACCTCACCCAATCACTCACGTTAAGTCTTCAAGTGACTTCCAAACCTTCACAGGCTCGGTCACTCAGCAATCTACAATTTCCTCTTGAATGCTCTAGACCATGACGCCTAACCTTCTAGAGGATGCACAATCCTCAAAGGTAACAAGTGTCAGTTCCGCATAGGAACAATCTCTTCAGTGATGCTCAATCACTTTGGGTTTGTAGGTGTTTGGGTTTGGGTTTTTCCTCACTTGATGATTTTCGCTCAAAGTCCTCGGAGGATGGGATGCTCTCAATGACAAGTGTCAGTTTAACTCGGAGCACCCAACCAACTAGTGGTTGTAGGGGGGCGGCTATTTATAGCCTAGGGAGCAGCCCGACATGATAAGACTTAAATGCCCTTCAATGATATGATCATTAGGTGGGTAGATATTTTGGGACAGCTGGCGCATAGCACAACAATGGTCGGATATTTGAGCTCTGAAATTCCTCACGGCTATCGTGTTCCTCACTTGTAGGCAAACCACACTGGCAAATTCCTAACTCCTCAGTTAGAACAAATTCCTTAGAGAATAGAAGATCTTCATCTCTGTCACTTAAGAAATTGGCTGAACTATATGAGATTTCCAATGGCTTCACTCAAAAGGATTGGGTAGGTGTAGGATTTTGAGATGAGCATCACTTGGAAACTTTTCCATAGTTTTACCTCGACCCCCTTTACCAGTACGGTGTTTCCTATGAGTCAAGAAAGAAAAAATGAACCTACGAAAACAAAAGTCTTCATGCTTCATAATCCTCGCATGAATATGAAGTCTTTAGGGTCACGCCAAATTCCTCACTTTCAAAGTCTTCAAGAACACCAAAGTCTTCAACTGAAGGCATTCATTTTGGGGGGTCGACTTGCATCTTAAACATCAAACTCCTCATAGATTTATAGACCTGTGTACACTCACAAACACATTAGTTACTTAACCTATAATTCTTCAATACACCAAAATCACTAAGGGGCACTAGATGCACTTACATGAGAATATCTTGTTTAGCTTGAAGCTGCTGTTGTTTCTTTTTTAGGCTTCGCGCGGTGGCGATAAGCTATCGCTTGAAGCGTTCTTGGACGAGGGGTTCCTCTAGGACGATGAAATCTTCGTTGCCGGGGCTGACATCCTCTTGGGAGGCAGGTAAGTAGTGACTGTCTTCCGAGTCCTCGTGATCAGCGTTTTCGGGGCTGTGTTGACCTTCCTCCCTTTCATCCTTCTCAAACATAGGCTCGACGGGGTGGTCGGGATCTTCGGTGTTGTCTAGAGTGTTATTACCTCCGGTGTCCGTATTGCTTTCCCTTGCCTGACGCAATCGTGAGCAGCGCCATTAATGCCGGCGCTTTGGTGGTTCATCTATGTGCTTATCCTCGTCTGGATTTTGAGTACCATCATCGTCCTTCTTCTCAGGCGTGTCCACAATGTATATGTTGTATGTAGAAGTGGCTGTCCAATGCCCCGTGAACAGGATGCACTTACAGAGGCAGCAGCCGGCAACAACGGCGTCTTGTTCATCGGCAGCCAACCGGATCGGTTGAAACAAAGAAGCTGCATTGTGTTCTTTGGGAGGCAACAAAATGCATCATATTCATCAGGAGCCAACTGGCTTGGATGGAATAGCCGAAACGAGGCCTGGCATACCGCAGAACGGAGAAAACGGACTTATGTTCGACCGCCTACGGTCGAAACGGGATCCTGTTCATCGGGAGGGGTCTGGTGTACCGCAAAATGGAGGAAACAAACTTCTGTTCGAGCGCCTAGGGTCAAAATGGGGTCCTGTTCATCAGGAGGGTGTGGCATACCGCAAAACGCAGGAAACAAACTTCTGTTCGAGTGCCTACGATTGAAATGAGGTCCTGTTCATTGGGAGGGGTGTGGCATACCGCAAAACGGAAGAAACGAACTTCTGTTGGAGCTCCTACCGTCAAAACGGGGTCCTGTTCATCGGGAGGGGTGTGGAGTACCACAAAACGAGACTCCGCGGGCTACTGTTCATCCACCGTCAACTGCCTCTTGCTCCAGCCTCCATGGGGTACTGTTCATCAACAATCGCCTAATGCAAAAGGACGTCACGTTATATTGCCCCTTATGATATCACCTTTATTATGCAGTCCGTCGCTTTTATTAGTTTTCCATCACAAGTTCGTACAATGCTCAATTTTCTCTTACAGTAAATGATCCAACACATTTAGAAGCAATTTTTATTGCCTTTTTGCACCGATGACAACTTACTTGAAGGATCTTACTCAATCCATAGGTAGGTATGGTGGACTCTCAAAACAAGATTTTGGGTTTAAGGTTTTTGGGAGCACAAGTAATATCTCTACTTAGTGCAGATTTTTTGCTAGCAAAGATATTGAGCAAGCACCACATGTTGAAGGATCTATGACAATATAACTTCTATCTGAATATGAACAAATATAAATCATTATGTTGTCTTCCTTGTCCAACGTCAACAATTTTGGCATTTAATATTTTGATGGGGGCGCATGATCATAAAAGATGTCCAAGATACTGTATTTGCATGTGAATCTTATCTTCCCTTATAAATACTTTTATGAGTTGCATCATTGACCAATGCTATGTTGTCAACTTTCAACAAATTTTACCACTTTTACTTTTCCTTATGTGATGTCATTACTTAACATAAGATTAGCATATGATATTTTTCATTGTTTTCTTTTATTTTGATTGAAGCATAAAAGTAAAGAAGCAAAACTCAAACTAAACTTTATTACATAACTTTTCACTAGATTACATAGATAGATGGATCACAAAACTAAGACTCGAAAACAATGCTAAACTTTTATTCAAATAATTCATGAGATAACTAAGATCGAACTAAGAAAGATAAACACAATAAAAGTTATGGCGATACGATACCGGGGCATCTCCCCCAAGCTTGGCACAAGCCAAGGGGAGTGCCCATACCATGTACTCAAGTCTCCTTTGGTGGTGGATAAGAATATGGAGGTGATGACAATGTAGTGAGATTATCCGGCTTGCGTCGGAGGCTAAAATTGCCATCCCTCAGATCCTCATTCTCTAGCTCAAGATTTAGTATCTTTTTGCATAATGCTGCCTTACTATCCTGCAGAAAATGAGAAGGTATAGATTGCGTTTTAGTTTTGCTGGGGAGGCTTGACTTCTTGAGCCCCACATGCGTCTCCCCAGGTTGAGGAAGTGGAACTTCATCTTCATCCAACGATGCATCGTCCAGATCGGTGTCCTCCTCCTCATCTGTAAACCATAAATATGGGAAGAACTTCTTAAAGACATTTGGATCGAGAGGTTGGTGAGAAACATGGCTCTCTTCCTCCGAGTCTTGAGATGAAATATTTCCAGATCTATCAGAAAAACCGAATGAAACAAAAACAAAAGATTCTCTGTGATACGGTGGTCAATATGTCTATGGGTATATAAAGATTTTTTATCTTTGGAAACAAGAAAAACGGAAGAAAAACAGAGTCGGGAAGGCTCCCGAGGTGGGATAACCCACCTGGGCGCGCTAGGCAAGGCAGGCGTGCCCTGGTGTATCGTGCCCTCCTCAGTTGCCTTCCTAGTTATTTCTTATTTTCCTAATTTTTGTAATATTCCAAAACTGACAAAAAATATTTTTGCGGATTTTTCAAAGTTCGTTTACTTACTGTATCATGTACCTCCTCTTTTTCAGGGTTCTGGAGTGTTCTGGAAGGTTTCTTTTATGTGTTCCTCCGGTGTCATGGTTTGGATAATATCGGTTTCAACATTAATGGGCGTACATGAGATATAGTGTCTAATTCTTTTCCCATTAACCACCTTTGGATTAGTGCCTTCGACATTATTGATCTTAATGGCTTCGGAATGATAAACTTCTTCGATAATATATCGTCCTTCCCATTTGGAGAGAAGTTTTCCTGCAAAGAATCTAAAACAAGAGTCAGACAAGAGAACATGTTCACCAACTTTCAATTCCCTCTTTTGGATTCTTTTGTCATGCCACCTTTTAACTTTTTCTTTGAATAGTTTGGCATTTTCAAAAGCTTGGGTTCTCCATTCATATAGTGAGCTAATATCAAGTAACCTATTTTCACCGGCAAGCTAGAAATCATAATTGAGTTCTTTCATTGCCCAATATGCTTTATGTTCTAACTCAATAGGCAATGACAAGCTTTTCCATAAACCATCTTATATGGAGACATACCCATAGGATTTTTATAAGTTGTCCTGTAGGCCCAAAGTGCATCATCTAGTTTCTTAGCCCAATTCTTTCGGGACCTATTGACAGCTTTTTGTAATATTCACTTTATTTCTCTATTGCTAAGTTCAACTTGACCACTAGATTGAGGATGATAGGGTGAAGCAATTCTATGGTTAACATAATATTTAGCACACATTTTACGGAAAACACCATGAATAAAGTGTGAACCACCATCAGTCATTAAATATCTATGGACTCCAGACCTTGGGAAAATAACTTCTTTAAGCATTTTAATGGAAGTGTTATGATCAACACTACTAGTTGGAATAGCTTCTACCCACTTAGTAACATAATCAACATCAACCAAAGTATGTGTATACCCATTAGAGGAAGGAAAAGGTCCCAAATAATCAAAAACCCAAACATCAAATGGTTCAACAGCAAGTGAATAATTCATAGGCATTTCTTGATGCTTACCAATATTACCTATCCTTTGACATTCATCTCAAGATAAAACAAACTTACGGGCATCCTTGAAGAGAGTAGGCCAATAAAAACCAGATTGCAATACCTTGTGAGCAGTTTTGTCTCCCGCATGATGCCCTCTATAAGCTGTGGAGTGATATTTCCGTAGGATTTGTTCCTGTTCCTGCTTAGGTACACAACTTCAAATAATACCATCTACTCCTTTATAAAGATGTGGGCCATCCCAAAAGTTATCTATTAAATCATAGAAGAATTTTTTCTTTTGTTGGTATGTGAAACTAGGTGGTAAAAATTTAGCAAATATATAATTAGCATTGTTAGCATACCAAGGAGTATAATGAGAAACAATTATTGCAGCTAGTTGTTCATCAGGAAAGCTATCATGAATAGGCAGTGGGTCATCAAGAATATTTTCTAACCTAGAAAAGTTATCAGCTATGGGGTTCTCAACTCCTTTTCTATCAGTGATGTGTAAATTGGATTCTTGTAACAAGAGAACCCACCTAATGAGTCTAGGTTTAGCATCTTTATTTTAAGATATTTTATAGCAGCATCATTAGTGTGAACAATCACCTTGGAATCAACAATGTAATATTTTAACTTATCAAAAGCAAACACAACTTCTAAAAATTCTTTTTCAGTGGTAGCATCATTTCCTTTAGCACTGTCTAGAGTTTTGCTAGCATAATGGATAACATTTAATCTCTTATCAACTCTTTGTCCTAGAATAGCACCAACATTATAATCACTACCATCACATGTAATTTCAAAAGGCAAGTTCCAATCAGGTGGTTGAACTATAGGTGCATAAGTTAAGGGTTTCTTAAGAGTTTCAAAGGCTTCTACAAAATAATCATCAAAAAAATGTGACATCCTTTTGTAAAAGATTTGTAAGAGGCCTAGAAATTTTAGAGAAGTCTTTAATAAACCTCCTATAGAAACCAGCATGACCGAGGAAACTACGAATACCTTTAAGATCTTTTGGACATGGCATTTTCTCAATAGCATCAACTTTAGCATTATCCACCTCAATACCTCATTCAGAAATTTTATGCCCCAAGACAATACCTTCATTAACCATAAAGTGGCAGTTGTCCCAATTCAAGACAAGATTGTTTTGTTCACATCTTTGCCAAACTCGATCAAGGTTTCTTAAGAAATCATCAAAAGAATTTCCGTAAACGAAAAAATCATCCATGAAAACCTCAATAATATTTTCACAAAAATTGGAGAATATAACATTCATACATCTTTGAAAGGTAGCAGGTGCATTGCATAAACCAAAAGGCATACGTCTATAAGCATAAGTTCCAAAAGGGAAAGTAAAAGTGGTTTTCTCTTGATCATGTTGTGAAACAGGTATTTGAGAAAATGTAGAATATCCATCAAGAAAACAAAAGTGTGTGTGCTTAGATAATGTTTTTAGCATTTGATTAATAAAAGGCAGAGGGTGATGATCTTTTCTAGTAGCTTTATTTAATTTTCTAAAAATCAATTACCATTCTATAGCCAGTAACAATTCTTTGTGGAATTAGTTCATTTTCATCATTAGGAACAACGGTAATACCTCTCTTCTTAGGGACACAATGAACATGACTTACCCATCTACTATTAGCTATGGGATAGATTATACCTGCTTCCAGAAGCTTTAGTATTTCAGTTCTTACGACTTCTTTCATCTTAGGATTCAAACATCGTTGGTGATCAACAATGGGTTTAGCATCAGGCTCCATATTAATCCTGTGATGGCCTAGAGTGAGACTAATGCCCTTAAGATCATCAAGAGTATATCCAATAGTAGCACAGTGCTTCTTCAGAATTTTCAATAATATTTCTTCTTCTTGTTCTGAAAGGTTAGCACTAATAATAACAGGATATATCTTTTTCTCATCAAGATAAGCATATTTCAAAGTGTAAGGCAATTGTTTTAATTCAAACACAGGATCACCTTTAGGTGGAGGAGGACTTCCTAGAGTTTCGATAGGAAAACCGTGTTTAAGCAGTGGTTGTTGTTCAAAGAATATTTTATCTATTTCATTTCGCTCATGCAAGTGCACATCATTTTCATGGTCTAGCAAATATTGTTCTAGTGGATTAGTAGGAGGCATAACAATAGAAGCAAGACCAATTATTTCATCTTCACCAGGCAATTCTTTATTATGAGGTTCTACATTAAACTTAGAGAAATAAAAATCATGAGACTCATCACCAAAGCTCATAGTGACAGTTTTTTCTCACAATCTATTTTAGCATTAACAGTGTTCAAAAAAGTTCTACCAAAGATTATGGGACAAAAATCATCTTGTGGGGAACCAGGAACTAGAAAATTAGTAGGGTATTTTATTTTCCCACACAAGACTTTAACATCTCTAATAATCCCAGTTGGTGTGATGGTGTCTCTATTAGCATGTTTAATAGTAACATCTATGTCTTCTATTTTAGCGGATGCTGTGTCACTCATAATTTTTTGGTATAAGGTAGAAGGAATAGAACTCAAACTAGCACCTAAGTCACATAAACCATGATAACATTGATCTCCTATTTTAACTGAGACAACGGGCATGCCAACAACAGGTCTATGTTTATCTTTTTCATCGGGGTTGGCAATTCTAGCAGCTTCATCATAGAAATAAATAGCATACCCATCAATATTTTCTACCAGGAGATCTTTAACCATAGCAACACTAGGTTCTACTTTAATTTGTTTAGACGGTTTAGGTGCTTTAATATTAGTTTTGCAAACCACAGTTGATACCTTAGCATGTCCCTTTATCCTAACAGGGAAAGGTGGTTTTTAATATAAGCCCTAGGCACAACTGGATCAACATTGTAAATAATAGTTTCATCTTTAGCTTAAACCGGTTCTTTAATTTCTTATTTAATAGGGGGACAATATTTAAACACTTCTCCAAAGGGAGGTCAACATGAGTAGCACATGATTCACAAAAAGAGGCTAATATCTCAGAGTCAAGTCCATATTTAGTGCTAAAGTTGTGAAAAGCATATGTATTCATAAAAGATTTAACACAATCAAACTCAAGCTTAATACCTGACTCTTTAGCCTCGTCGAGTTCCCAATCTTTAGAGTTGCATTGTAACATCCCAAATTTTCAATTCGGAATGTTATACATTAGATCATCATGCATATCATATTTTATTTTGCATTTTGGTTGATCCTAGAAATTCTACGCAACTCAATGACCCACGGAGAGAGTTGGGGATTTCGTTATTTTCATATTTGAGTTCTCTCAAATTTTGAGAATAGGATCATTTGATTTTATTTATTTTATCATCAATTATTTCTATTACAAAAATATGAGAGAGGGAATAAAATGACTTTCCCAAAATAAAGAAATATTGAGGATTTAATAAAAAAATCAAATAAGATTTTATTTCGGAGTTTTTCGGTGTTATATTTGAATTTAGGAAAAAAGTGCGTTTTTCAAAATTGCATTTAGGGCCCAAATAAATGTTCACCTTGTGCGGCTTGATTTTAGAAGCCCGTGAAAATTTATTTCGGAATTTTTGGAGTCCGTTTAGTATTTCTTTTTATTTTTCTTCCGAGCGGAATAATTAAAAAAAACGAACCAACTTCGGGCCGTACCCGAGCGGGACACCGCCCGGGGGTAGCCTTTAAATAGCGTCGCCCCGAGCCGCCCCAGCCCACCATCCCCGCCTCGATCCGCGCGCGTCGCCGGAGCCGCCGCCGCTGCCGCCGACGATCCCGCCACCCGAGGTTCGTCGCGCCTTGTTTTCCGTGCCGAAAAAAAGAGAAAAAAATTCGGCGTTCGTCTTTTTCTTTTTCTCGGATTAAATCCGTGATTTTTCTGATCGCGATTCCTGATCCGATTTTCGTTTTAGTATAACTTTTCGCTCGTTTATCGGAATCAGGCGATTCAAGCGCCTAGAGTTTCATCTCGAAACCCTCTATCCGTTTAACCAACTTAAACCAGTTTTTGTTACTGTAAAATTTGCCCTAGATCCAGATTAGTAGAACGAAGTTGTTTTCTTTCGCCGTTTGTCTTTCGTTGCTTCGTTCGATTTGATTCTTTTTGCCAACCGGAGTTCTTAAGTTGAACCTTCTGGTTAGATCTCTTATTTGAGTTTTACCTATGCATTAGATGAGTACTTATTGTATGCTTGTTTGTTTGTCTATGATAGAATACCCGGAGTGCGCCGCCTGTTACTTCGAATCGTTAGGTTTCGCGGATTATCAGCAAGGCAGGTAACACTTTCATCATACCTTTTCTACTACCCAGTTTTGTTGCATTAGATCAATCCTCACATATTGCATGATTAGGATCTAATTAAATTGTGGGATGGGAAGTAGATGAGGTAGTACCTATTACCTGTTTATTATCAAACCTTTGGGAGTTACTTCTACGTTTGCTTATTATGCCATGCTATGCTAGTAGACGTGGATTGGGTGAGTGAAATCCATGACAGATGTGAGATTGTTAATTAATGGTTTATCTAAGGTGGCAACTTAAACCCACATCTGGGTGGATTGAGGCACCTGGGTATTCCAGGACTTGCCTGTTTTCTTTTGGACCGCCACCCAGGCTCAAAGGGATCATGAGACTATTCATACTAGAAACTTCTGTGTGCAGCCACAAGCTATTATGGGCTCTAGCATAGTTGACTAAGTCGTGCGAACTCTTAAAGTGGTAGAGTAGCAGATGTAGGGGATGTAGGTGGTACGGTCTACCCATCGTAAGGTGCTAGCGCTTCTGAAAGACTATGTCTCGGTCATCCGTCTTCTCAAACACCATGTAGTGCGAGAAACCAAACGGAGGCGATCGAGTCTTGTGGGGAAAAGTGCGCAAACCTCTGCAGAGTGTAATAAACTAATCATGGTTAGCCGTGTCCCCGGTTATGGACATCTTGAGTATCTAGTACTTGGATTTTCATGTGAATCTCAACATGTTACTCTAAATTAATTTTGTTGGGTTATGATGATGCTTAATTGGGATTGAGAATGCTGTCAACCATTCTCAATGTTTAACAACTACCAAGATAGTTAAATAAATTTATTCCTTTGAAGTAGGGAAAATTTGGCTTTACGCAAAACTGTAACCATAGAGCTTTCCACCAGCCAAATATGCATATAGTATAGTCGTTTCATTCAATTACTCTCTATGTGTTACATTGCCAGCATATTCCATGTGCTGACCCGTTTTCGGGCTGCAACGTTAATGTTGCAGACTTTTCAGACGACGATTAAGGAGTTTAGGTCGTGGTTCTATACTCAGTGATGTCGTTGGAGTTGATGGACTCACTTATCTTCCAAGCCTTCCGCTGTTATCGTTATTAGATGGCCTTAAGCCATACTTATTGTAATAAGTCCTCTTATGAGACACTCGATGTAATAATTGTGTGATTGCTACTCTGCTATAAATCCTCCGAGTACTGTGTGGTGTCAGCATTATTGATCCAGGGATGACACCGGAGCACAGAGATCAGACTGTTTGAGGTATGGTCGCTACAGAGATGGTATCAGAGCACACACTGACTATAAGACACGACCACTAAGCTAAAGACCTAGATCACTATTCACTCTCTTCTCTTCTGACCTCTCATCTTTTCTGCTCTTTAGGATGGCGGATTGCAAGGAACAAGTTCACACAACCGGATGAAGATACACCCTTTGGACGCCACTTGAAGGAAGTCACTAGATACCTGAATATAGGAGTACCAAGCTTCACGGGAACCTACAACGCCACTTTACCTGAAGAAGAGCGCTGGATGATTCAAGTTCAAGTTACAGGAAGGACGTTCATGCCAGTCACTGAGCCCGTAGAATTTTCTTTTGATGCACCAACTTGGAATCTAGGAAAGAGCATTGCAGCTCACATCGCCATGGGACGCATTGGAGAAGTCTACCACAAGGATCTCAAGGATACTATCTACCAGATTTGTGGGCGCCGAAATGAACACTGGGAGATGATCAGCACCAGGAAGGATAGATCAATCGCAGCTTTTATCCAAGAGCTAAACCAGCACATTCGATGATAGGAGAACCAGATGTGCGCTGACATGATAGACCTGAAGAAGGCAAAGACTAGAATCAAGGAACTGGAGGAAGAACTCAAGGCTACACGTGAAGATTATGAAGAGGAAATTGAAGTATTGGTGGAGAAGAATGACGACCTGATCAAGAAGATTGGAATATTTATGGGAGACCCTACGCCAGTAGATGAAGACGAAGAACCCAAGGAAATTAGCCCGGAAGACTACATCATCATCGACGGCACCGACTCGGAAGCAGATAGTAGCGATGATGACGATGTTGATGAAGCTGGAGCAGATATTATGGAGTCAACAACCGAAGAATATTTCTAGTAGACCACCTCATCAGTAGTAGTAGTCCACCATGTAAATATAGTAGCCGGAGCACTTTTGCGATAGATAGATCGATTGTATGCCCTTGTTTGATTGAATGAAGTGAATTGTTTGCTTTTGCCTCATGTGCATATGGGTAGTGTTTTCTCCTTAGACCCCCTCTATTCTTATATCTAATCTTTTCTAAACCCTCAGATGCCTCCGAGACGTGACCCCGGATTTACCTTTCCACCGGAGCTCACCCAGTTGATCCAGCATCAGAACACATTGATGCAGTTACTAGTCCAGAATCAGAATCAGGGGAACAACAACAACAACCCACCACCACCACCTCCACCTGTTGACCACTTAGGCCCGTTTTCTTAGGCCGAATCCGCCGGTGTTTTCCAGTAGCACCGAGCCGATAGTAGCAGATGATTGGCTCCGCAAGACCGCTAGGGAGTTGACCACAGCAGGATGCACAGATGCGGAGAAGGTGAAGTTTGCCACACATCAGTTAGAAGGACCCGCAGCATCATGGTGGGAGAATTTCACAGCCACTTTCCCAGTTGACACTGTCACATGGGACCAGTTTCAGCAGGCTTTTCGTACTGCACACGTTTCAGCAAGAGCTATGGCCATGAAGAAGCGTGAGTTTCGCAACTTGCACCAAGGAGGACGGACAGTTGGCCAGTATGTGGAGGAATTTAGTAGGTTAGCACGTTATGCCCCAGATGACGTCACTATGGATGCAGCTAAGCAGGAGAAGTTTCTGGAAGGACTGAATGATGAGTTGAGCATGCAGTTGATGGTAGCAACCTTCAACAACTACCAAGAGTTGGTAGATCGTGCTCTTATGATTGAAGGGAAGCAGCGGCAAATTGAGAATCGCAAGAGGAAGTATGGACAAGGAAAGTACAATTCAGGAGCTCAGTAGAAGCCACGTTTTACCCCTAGACTGGGAGGACATTTCCAGCATACCCATGGAGGAGGTAGCTCGCACAATCACAATGGCACCAAGAATGGTAATGGCAATGGAGGAAGCAACGGCCAGAACCGCACCAACCCCTCAACCCCAGCCAAGAAGGACCTAAGCCAAGTCACTTGCTTTAAGTGTTCGAAGACAGGACATTATGCCAATGAATGTCCTGAGTTACAAAATGGAAATAGCAATGGAAGTTCTGGGAAGAAGCCGAACCCTTTCAACAGGGGACAGGTGAACCACGTTAGCGTGGAGGAGGTTGAAGCTCAGCCCGATGCAGTAATAGGTAAGTTTTTGGTTAAGTCATTTACTGCACTCGTTCTTTTTGATACTGGCGCATCGCATTCATACATCTCAAGGGGATTTGTGGATAAGTATAACCTACCAACCCAAGCCCTTAGGTCACCCATGTTAGTAACCTCGCCCGGAGCAGAGTATGTGGCTAGTCTATGGTGTGATCGGTTACCATTAAGGATTGGTAACTATGTTTTTCCCTCAGACCTAATAGTATTGGAATCTCAAGGATTGGATGTGATATTAGGCATGGATTGGTTATCAAAGCATGAAGGGAATATTGAGTGTGCTAGTAAGACAATTTTGCTTACCACCCCAGAAGGGAGAAGGATCAAGTATGTATCCCGGCATGTGCCAAAGAGGACTCAAGTAAATTGCCTAACAGGAGTTGTGCAGGAGGAAGTACCAGTGGTAAGGGATTTCCCTGATGTATTTCCAGAGGAGTTGCCAGGCATGCCACCGGATAGAGATATTGAGTTTTTGATTGAGCTATTGCCAGACACAGGTCCAATATCAAAGAGACCATATAGGATGCCAGCAAAGGATTTGGTGGAAATTAAGAAGCAGATCAAAGACTTACTGGATAAGGCATATATTCGCCCAAGTTCTTCGCCTTGGGGATCGCCAGTACTTCTAGTGGAGAAGAAGGATGGATCGTTAAGGATGGTTGTTGATTATCGAGGATTGAATGAAGTAACGATCAAGAACAAGTACCCGCTACCAATGATCAACGATCTGTTTGATCGATTGCAAGGAGCTAACGTATTTTCCAAGATCGATCTGCGATCAGGATACCACCAGTTGAAGATTCGAGAACAGGATATTCCAAAGACATCTTTTACCACCAGGTATGGGCTGTATGAGTATACCGTTATGTCATTTGGTCTGACTAACGCACCTGCCTATTTTATGAACATGATGAACAAAGTGTTTATGGAGTTTTTGGATAAGTTCATCGTAGTGTTCATTGATGATATCCTGGTTTACTCGAAGAATGAAGAGGAACATAAGGAGCATTTGCGTTTAGTACTTGGAAAGCTCAGAGAACATCAATTATATGCCAAGTTCAGCAAATGTGAGTTTTGGTTGAAGGAAGTAGGATTCCTCGGACATGTTATATCTGGAGAAGGTATAGCAGTAGATCCCGCTAAAGTTAAAACCATGACCAAGTGGGAAGCCCCAACAACAGTTGGAGAGATCTGGAGTTTCCTTGGACTCGCAGGATACTACCGGAGATTTATTGAGAATTTCTCAAAGATTGCGAAACCTATGACTGAGTTGTTGAAGAAAGATACCAAGTTCATATGGACAGAGGAATGTGAGGCTAGTTTCCAGGAGTTGAAGAAACGTTTGGTTACCTCACCAGTGTTGATTTTGCCAGACTAGACCAAGGATTATGAGGTGTATTGTGACGCTTCCCGTCGAGGACTTGGAGCAGTGCTTATGCAGGAAGGGAGAGTTGTTTCATATGCCTCAAGACAACTGAAGCCTCATGAGTTGAATTATGCCACACATGATTTGGAGTTAGCAGCCGTAGTGCATGCTTTGAAGACATGGAGACATTTCCTCATTGGAAACCATTGTGAGGTGTACACGGATCATAAGAGTTTGAAATACATCTTCACACAGAAGGAGTTGAATCTCAGACAAAGGAGATGGTTGGAGCTTATCAAGGATTATGATATGAAATTGCATTATCATCCTGGAAAGGCTAATGTAGTAGCTGACGCATTAAGCCGTAAGAGCCATGTCAATACATTAATGACGGGAGAAATACCCAAGGAGTTAGCAGAAAATCTTCGTGAACTATGTTTGGAAATAGTTCTGAGAGGCTATGTAGCAGCATTGAAGATTCAGTCAACTTTGATGGATAGAATCAGAGAAGCTCAGAAAGCTGACAAAGAGATTGCCGCTATAAAGGAGAAACTGAGCAAAGGAAAAGCTAAAGGATTTCATGAGGATGAGCACGACACCCTATGGTTTGAAGACCGCGTTTACGTGCCCAACGACCCGGAGATCAGGAAGTTGATTTTGCAAGAGGCACATGACTCAACGTATTCAATTCACCCAGGAAATACCAAGATGTATATGGATTTGAAGGATATTTTCTGGTGGACCGGAATGAAGAAGGATATTGCGGAGTATGTAGCAGTTTGTGATGTATGTCAAAGAGTAAAGGCAGAGCATCAGAAGCCAGCGGGATTGTTACAACCATTGCCGATACCCGAATGGAAGTGGGATAAGCTAGGCATGGATTTTATCACAGGATTGCCCAGGACTCGTTCAGGCTATGACTCGATTTGGGTTGTAGTTGATCGATTGACGAAAGTAGCTCATTTCATCCCAGTAAAGACCACTTATACCAGTGCTAAGTTGGCAAAGATATACATGACCAGGATCATATGTCTGCATGGAGTTCCAAGGAGTATTGTCAGGGATATACCCCGCGGTGTAAACCGGCTAGAAGTTAACCCGGCCGGACTTGGCGGTTTATCTGAAGACCCCGCTGACACTTGGCGAGTTACTGGCGACCTGCCCTGACCTGGCGGTTTACAAGCAACCCACCTGGTCATTATGACTCACTGGTGATCCGGCGTGCGGGATCGACGGATGACAAGGCCCAAAGCCCAGAAGGCTGGTTCACGCTTAACGGTGGGCCGGTTTAAGAGGAAAGGAACGAGGAACATTATCTTACAAGGAGCTAAGACCTGAACTTGTATCCGGTTTGTATTAGAGATAGACTAGTCCTAATCCTAAGAGGAATCCACATGTAAACCGCCCCTTCAACATATATAAGGAGGGGCAGGGCACCCTAAGAGGGGAAGATTGACAAGTTCCACAAGTTGGACAAGTTAGGTTTAGACAATAGCTCTCGAGATAGAGCACTTTTGTAACCGTGATCATCATCATCAATATCAATGAAGCAGGATGTAGGCTTTTACCTCCACCATGAGGGGCCGAACCTGGGTAAAACATCGCGTTTCTCGTCCCGCTCAACCCCTCTCAAGCTACCACATAGATGTGTTGGCCTCGCGACTAAGTCCTGACACCTAGGACATCTGCCGTGACAATTCCACGACAGTTGGCGCCCACCATGGGGCCTGCGCACGGTGGTGTCGAGTTCTTGGAGGGATCTCTCACAGGGATCGAGAGGTTTGCAATTTTTTCAGGAAAGAAAAGCCGATTTGGGAAGATCCGCATCAGCGTCAAGTTCATCAACCCAGATTTATATTTGATGAGATTCAATGTTCGAGAGAAATTAGGATTTGGGTCGAGATCTGTTAACTACTGCAAATCGCCGAGATGAAGCGGTCAAATCGCCGGAATCCTCGTTTTTCGTCTGATCGAACAATCAAGATGCACATGTACCAAGGAATCAGGCCAGCTGTAGTATTTTCACGTGAAGGAATCATACTGTTTCAACTAGTAGTCGATCGGATCGGCTGGTACAAATTCACGTTAAAAAAGGGAGGGGTTGCGACCCGAAATTGGATACGACCATGATTCAGAGACGGATACGGCCACGATTGTGGTTTCGCTTCGAGCGACCTTCCGCCCCAGTACCTCGAGCCGCCGGCGCCCCTACACAGCGGTGGCACCTGCCTCCACCAACAAATCGCCACGACCACTATGCTTCGTAAACCGCCGCAACCTGACGCCAATCCGAGTCATCGCCTGGTCGTCCGTGGCCTTGACTCAAAAAGTGGCTGCCCCGCCAAAGCTGCGGACTCACGCGGCCTCCTAAACTGCCATCTGCAGTTGCAGCCACACCTCGGAACGGTCGCTGACCGCTGCTCAGACCACCCGGCGTTGACTCGTCGAGCCGCAGTCACCGTAAATCGCCTCCATCCACCGGACCAGAAGCTCAATTCCGCACTGCTGCTGAGTTGCCGCATCGATCCGGCCTCGCGGGCCTCACCCTGCCCCTGCTATCTTTACTAAACCACCAATACGGCCACAAGTTGTCATGCCTCGTCAATTCATCGGCCCACTGCGGTCCTGTGCTAAATCGCCGGTGCCTCTCCATCGCTGCTGTGGCTCAAACTGCTGCCCACGTTTCGGCCCAGAGCCAGCCTGCCGCCCCGTCGACTTGCCCCGTTGCTCAGAGCCCAACATCTACATGGATTCAAGGACACAGCCTTCGCCGTGGTCGACAGCGCCGATTTATCACCTCGCACGTGCTCTCTGCTGGCTCACACCACTACGTGCCCCTTCCGCGCAACCCGCGCTACAACGCCATCGTCGCCTCCGAGCAACTCACCCCCGAGTCACCGCTGGTTTGGGCCAAACCGGCCGTATCCGAGCCACCGTATCACCTTTGTGGTGAATTGCCGCACCGGCTGGCCTCGAGTCGCCACTTCCATGGCCGACCACACCCTCTGCCGAACTCTGCTTCGTCACGCGATGATCCTACCATAAGCCCGGTTGACCCGCCCAGAGCCGCGTCGACCTACAGCTGCGCCTGAGCCGCCTGATGGCCTCTTGAGCCCGCCTCTGTTGATCCGCTGGGCCGACGTGCCCTTGCTGGGCAAGCCTTATCTCGCCAAGTGAAAAAAAAACCTTTTGATTATATCAAAAGATATACGAGGCGTTCCCGAGGATAAATATGCTCCAATTTCTTAGAGTGAAGGTTATACAAACTACGGCGAACTCTGGCAAGGCCCTTGAAAGGATCAACACAAAAGTTCTTGGTTATCTACGGACGCCATATAATGATCATCTGACGCCTAAAAATCAGGTGATATTTATCTTACATATTTTGTTAAATACATGTTGATTTCCTTCGACAAACAACTACTCTGCCCTGCTGTATTTTTTGTACGCAGGACAATGATTTACTGCAAATATGGTTTATACCACGGAGACGGAGCACGTACTGGTAATATTGCACCCGGTATGCATCTGTGCCTCGTTACCTGGTAAATGGATATGCGCGAGCCGCCGCCCTTGCATCCTGGACTACTTCAACTCACCAGGACCATCCCTGTGAATTAACTCACTCGTCCGTGCCGGCTTACAATGCCGCGGTCGACTCATCTATCCGAGCTGCCTTTGATGCTACGATCGTCTTTGTCGTCCGTCTCTCGCAGCCTGGTCTACATCAACATACCGGGCCGCACCTGTCTGCATGAGCTGTTTATTGGGTATGAGCAAGTCACAGCTTGGGTAGCCCGGTTTTCTTTCAGATTGGAGACAAATTATCATCAACCGCCGTTTGCACTGGATGGTTCAATGGGCAGGTGCACAAGTCGCCGCCACTACAGTTTTGATTAACTTCAAATCGCAGTTGGAAGGAACCGTTGGCCGAGTTGCTGACACGGCTCATACGGGATCATTTATAACCCGCCGTAGTCACCTCAACCTTCTGTGGATTCACATTGTGCTATCAACACCAATGATATACAAGTTATGCTGGTTTATATCACGGTCAAATATGGAGAATCTCAAGCCAACTCCTCGAGTCACCTTGAGACTTGGGGGCTACAATGATATGACTTAGCAAACGTTGCCGGTTTTCAGTGAAGTCAAGAACCCCAATACGTTGGAGGGAAAGATAACCCGGTCCCGGATTCACATCGTGCTGTCAGAAGGTTTCCGGATTAGAAAGTATATGACAGTTACAAAATCCCAGCTCAATGAAGAAGTTTCGGGTCATCAGAAAAGGATTCCGGTTTACAATCCGGTACAAGGGAAATTTGTTCTCCAATAAAGCTCTGAAGCTCTCAAATCCGGTTTAATAATTTCCGGTTCAAAAAGGAATTAACTTCTCGCAAGTTCGAGTTTAAAGGCCGTCAAAAAATTTCCGGCTAAAAATGAAGATTCTGGTTTAAAATCCGGTTCAAGGGAAAGATGTCTCCCACAAAGCTTTGAAGGTCTCCATATCCGGTTCAAGATCCCGGTTCAAGAAGAATTTATCTCTTGCAAAAAGTTAAAAATTGCAAAAGAGGACCTGCTGCCATGATGCGCGGTTCAAACATGGGTATCCCGCCTTACTGGCCTGACATATTATTGATCACATGGGGGCTTCTGCTTCATAAAGTGGGGTCTTTGTTCTTTTACATCATGTGTGGTTACACGGAGTTGTTCTAAAAGCGGCCTCCGGTTTACCCCTTGAGTTTGCTTTTTAAAAGCATCATGTTATATCACTTGGAGGTTTGGTCGTGTTCGAACCAATACCATACCTCTTGATAGGCGAGAGCCACCAGATCACTTGGGGACTTGGTCACGTCTGAACCAATCATGCCTCTTGATCGGCCTAAGGCCACAGAATCACTTGGGGACTTGGTCGAACCCGAACCATTGCCATGCCACTTGGTCGGCATAAATGCCACGGTTTCATTTGGAGACCTGGCTGACTAGAACCATAGTTACACCTAACGGGAGCTTGGCCGTGTTCAGCCATGGTAACGCCATTTGATCAGCTCAAATAAACCTTTTTTGCAAACGGTTTTGTCATTGCTTGTGCTTTGCACTTTTCTTTGCAAGATATTTTTTTCTTTTTTATTGCGTTTTTTTAAACCGACAAAGTTTTCAAACAATCAATTGACGGAACACAGTTCACGTCAATCCGGAGACTATTTGCCCGGTTTGATCCTTGTTGTTAACATCCTCTTATGGAGTAAACCGGTGTTTATCAACCCGGCCCGGCTTTCAACTACAAGTTGTCAGTACACGACCAAGTTATAATCCGGAGACTATCAGCCCGGTCTGGTTTGACTACAAGTCACCAGTATTATATATGGTTAAACCGGTGTTTATCACAACCCGGCACGGTTTTATCGTAAACCGGCATAATATGGAAGGAGTTATCAGTACTCAAGATTGGGGTTATCACCTTTACTACAAAAAGTTGGTAATACCAACAATGTGATTCAATGTCACAGGTATGATATATTTCATATTTGATTATTCTTAAAGTGCAGCCTTGGTTATAAACCCGGGTTATATGTTGGGCATTATGACCCGTCCGGCGGTAAACCGCCAGGACACTTTAAACTTGTTGTATGCAGAAACAGGTTTGTTAAACCGTCCTGGCTTTGGACTATAAGTCGCCAGTATATATATTTGGATTGCGCCATTGGAATCATGCGCTTATAAATCATTGGGTTATATTATTCAAATAGCTAAACTTGGCTGAATTTCCATTATGATGTTGAATGAATAAGGTTTTCATACCGGATTATGTTATCTTGAATAGCCAACATGGCTGGATTTTATTATGGTTATTAATAACAGGTATTATTGAGGTTTTCAAAGTCGCTTTAGCGCAATGGCTATTATATTGTCAATGGATATGGTTTATTTTACAATTGAAGGAATAGTCCCGAGTCGCTGCAGGTTCACGACCCGGCACTTGGGGGCTACATTATTCAACTGAAGATTATATCAAATATGCAAGTCTCATGTCGCTGCAAGCATGCACCATGACACTTGGGGGCTAATGCAAAGTCAATTTTTTCTCAACTTATTGAAGACCCGACTCATCACATCATAATGAGCCGGACCTTGGGGGCTACCAATTGCTCCTGTCAACAATTCAAGGTACACAAGTTTTATTCATTATATTGAAGGATTCATTGCTCAGTTGGTAAAGCACAAAACTCTTAACCTTGTGGACGTGGGTTCAAGCCCTACGATGGAATCTACATTATAAGATGTTATTTTCATTGAAGTATATATCAAGTCCCGGTTCAGTATTATCTTACTAAGCCGGCCCTTGGGGGCTACACATCACTGCTCAAGTCTACATGATTATATTTATAAAGTCCCTGCTAATTATTGCATAATGACCCGGCCCTTGGGGGCTACACTGATTGAAGTTTTTATAAGAAATTGCAAGTCCCAGGTTGCTGCATGCATGACAACCCAGCACTTGGGGGCTACATATATGGAGTATTCAGTTTATATGATTGAGATGAACAAACCGGATTTCTTCAAGGTTGAAACACTTATTGGAGCAAGTCTTAAGTTATCACTATGTTCTCCTCTTAAGACTTGGGGGCTACAGGTATTATGCATATAAAGGAGGAACATCTTCATTTTATTAGTTTTGAGCAAATCAGGAAGATCAATTACATGACCCGGTGTCGACAACAATTATGACCCGGCGCCATCAATATTTATAAACCGGCCATTTTGGTAATATTAAACCGGCAAGTTTTACATCTTCAAACTGGCTGAATATCAGATAAGTATTTTCAGACCCATATTTCTTAAACTGGCGGAGCTGAGTCAAAGGAGTTATTCTTCACAATATTTCACGGTGACAAGACAATGTCGGCAAATTGATCATGAAGCTGGTCTGTTGACCCGGATTTCCCAGAAGGAGGAAATAACAAGGACTTAAGGATGATCAGGTACCGGTTTACAAAAATTCTTAACCCGGAGCATAACCTGTCAAATTTGTTCTTGTGTTTATTTTGCAGCATAAGTTTACCATGAATAAATCCAAGCTAAACTTGGGGGATAATGTCGGGGATATACCCCGCGGTGTAAACCGGCCGGAAGTTAACCCGGCCGGACTTGGCGGTTTATCTGAAGACCCCGCTGACACTTGGCGAGTTACTAGCGACCCGCCCTGACCTGGCGGTTTACAAGCAACCCACCTGGTCATTATGACTCACTGGTGATCCGGCGTGCGGGATCGACGGATGACAAGGCCCAAAGCCCAGAAGGCCGGTTCACGCTTAACGGTGGGCCGGTTTAAGAGGAAAGGCACGAGGAACATTATCTTACAAGGAGCTAAGACCTGGACTTGTATCCGGTTTGTATTAGAGATAGACTAGTCCTAATCCTAAGAGGACTCCACATGTAAACCACCCCTTCAACATATATAAGGAGGGGCAGGGCACCCTAAGAGGGGAAGATTGACAAGTTCCACAAGTTGGACAAGTTAGGTTTAGACAATAGCTCTCGAGATAGAGCACTTTTGTAACCATGATCATCATCATCAATATCAATGAAGAAGGATGTAGGCTTTTACCTCCACCATGATTTGGAGTTAAAGCGTTTTGGAGTTAAAGGGAAGTTTGCACCACGATTTGTAGGACCATATCGAGTTCTGGAGCGTATGGGAGAAGTGGCCCACAAGTTGGAATTTCCCGAAGGATTGTCAGGAGTACATGATGTGTTCCACGTTTCTCAGTTAAAGAAATGTCACGCGGAGATGGCTGACATACCGTTGAGAGACATAGTGCCATTGGAAACTATTCAGTTGGATAATGATTTGACCTACAAGGAGAAACCAGTTAAGATTCTCGAGTTTGCCAGCCGAGTTACTCGCAGCAAGGTTATTAAGTTTTGCAAAGTTCAGTGGAGCCACCACACGGAGGATGAAGCCACTTGGGAGCGAGAGGAAGATTTGCTCAAAGACCACCCTCACCTATTTTCTAGCCAACCCGAATCTCGAGGGCGAGATTCATCTTAAGGGGGGTACGTTTGTAACATCCCAAATTTTCAATTCGGAATGTTATACATTAGATCATCATGCATATCATATTTTATTTTGCATTTTGGTTGATCCTAGAAATTCTACGCAACTCAATGACCCACGGAGAGAGTTGGGGATTTCGTTATTTTCATATTTGAGTTCTCTCAAATTTTGAGAATAGGATCATTTGATTTTATTTATTTTATCATCAATTATTTCTATTACAAAGATATGAGAGAGGGAATAAAATGACTTTCCCAAAATAAAGAAATATTGAGAATTAATAAAAAAATCAAATAAGATTTTATTTCGGAGTTTTTCGGTGTTTTATTTGAATTTAGGAAAAAAAGTGCGTTTTTCAAAATTGCATTTAGGGCCCAAATAAATGTTCACATTGTGCGGCTTGATTTTAAAAGCCCGAGAAAATTTATTTCAGAATTTTTGGAGTCTGTTTAGTATTTCTTTTTATTTTTCTTCCGAGCGGAATAATTAAAGAAAACGAACCGACTTCGGGCCATACCCGAGCGGGACACCGCTCGGGGGCAGCCTTTAAATAGCGCCGCCCCGAGCCGCCCCAGCCCATCATCCCCGCCTCGATCCGCGCGCGCCGCCGGAGCCGCCGCCGCTGCCGCCGACGATCCCGCCACTCGAGGTTCGTCGCGCCTCGTTTTCCGTGCCGAAAAAAAGAGAAAAAAAAGAGAAAAATATTCGGCGTTCGTCGTTTTTCTTTTTCTCGGATTAAATCCGCGATTTTTCTGATCGCGATTCCTGATCCGATTTTCGTTTTAGTATAACTTTTCGCTCGTTTATCGGAATCAGGCGATTCAAGCGCCTAGAGTTTCGTCTTGAAACCCTCTATCCGTTTAACCAACTTAAACCAGTTTTTGTTACTGTAAAATTTGCCCTAGATCCAGATTAGTAGAACGAATTTGTTTTCTTTCGCCGTTTGTCTTTCGTTGCTTCGTTCGATTTGATTCTTTTTGCCAACCGGAGTTCTTAAGTTGAACCTTCTGGTTAGATCTCTTATTTGAGTTTTACCTATGCATTAGATGAGTACTTATTGTATGCTTGTTTGTTTGTCTGCGATAGAATACCCGGAGTGCGCCGCCTGTTACTTCGAATCGTTAGGTTTCGCGGATCATCAGCAAGGCAAGTAACACTTTGATCATACCTTTTCTACTACCCAGTTTTGTTGCATTAGATCAATCCTCACACATTGCATGATTAGGATCTAATTAAATTGTGGGATGGGAAGTAGATGAGGTAGTACCTACTACCTGTTTATTATCAAACCTTTGGGAGTTACTTCTACGTTTGCTTATTATGCCATGCTATGCTAGTAGACGTGGATTGGGTGAGTGAAATCCATGACAGATGTGAGATTGTTAATTAATGGTTTATCTAAGGTGGCAACTTAAACCCACATCTTGGTGGATTGAGGCACCTGGGTATTCCAGGACTTGCCTGTTTTCTTTTGGACCGCCACCCAGGCTCAAAGGGATCATGAGACTATTCATACTAGAAACTTCCGTGTGCGGCCACAAGCTATTATGGGCTCTAGCATAGTTGACTAAGTCGTGCGAACTCTTAAAGTGGTAGAGTAGAAGATGTAGGGGATGTAGGTGGTACGGTCTACCCATCGTAAGGTGCTAGCGCTTCTGAAAGACTATGTCTCGGTCATCCGTCTTCTCAAACACCATGTAGTGCGAGAAACCAAATGGAGGCGATCGAGTCTTGTGGGGAAAAGTGCGCAAACCTCTGCAGAGTGTAATAAACTAATCATGGTTAGCCGTGTCCCCGGTTATGGACATCTTGAGTATCTAGTACTTGGATTTTCATGTGAATCTCAACATGTTACTCTAAATTAATTTTGTTGGGTTATGATGATGCTTAATTGGGATTGAGAATGCTGTCAACCATTCTCAATGTTTAACAACTACCAAGATAGTTAAATAAATTTATTCCTTTGAAGTAGGGAAAAATTGGCTTTATGCAAAACTGTAACCATAGAACTTTCCACCAGCCAAATATGCATATAGTATAGCCATTGCATTCCATTACTCTCTATGTGTTACATTGCCAGCATATTCCATGTGCTGACCCGTTTTCGGGCTGCAACGTTAATGTTGCAGACTTTTCAAATGACGATTAAGGAGTTTAGGTCGTGGTTCTATACTCAGTGATGCCGTTGGAGTTGATGGACTCACTTATCTTCCAAGCCTTCCGCTGTTATCGTTATTAGATGGCCTTAAGCCATACTTATTGTAATAAGTTCTCTTATGAGACACTCGATGTAATAAGTGTGTGATTGCTACTCTGCTATAAATCCTCCGAGTACTGTGTGGTGTCAGCATTACTGATCCAGGGATGACATCGGAGCACAGAGATCAGACTGTTTGAGGTCTGGTCGCTACATGCGTTTAATTATTTCTAAAAGATCCCACCTGAGTTCAATAGTCTTCTTCATGAAAGAACGAGTACAAGAAGTATCGAGCATGGATTGGTCATCACGAGAAATCCAAGCATAAAAGTTTTGAATAATAACTTCTCTTGAGAGCTCATGATTGAGGCATGAATATAACATTGACTTAAGCCTCCCCCAAGCTAGAGAGATACTTTCTCCTTCACGAGGCCAAAAATTATACATATAATTCCAATCACGATGAACTAGATGCATAGGGTAATTTTTTTAGTGAAATTCCAATTTCAATCGATTCCAGTTCCAAGATCCAATATCATCGCATAGCCTATACTATGACAATGCTTTTCCCTTCAAAAATAAATGGAGAACCTTTATCTTAGCTTCATCTCCGAGTAAACCTGCAAGCTTACATAATCCACAAATTTCATCCACATGGATCAAGTGCATATCAGGATGTTTTGTTCCATATCCTGCATAAGGATTTGCTAGCAGTTGTTCTATCATGCCCGAAGGAATTTCATAACAAATATTTTTAGTAGATGCAGTAGGTTGAGGGGAAACTAATTGTGCCCGCTGTCGAGGTGAAGATACCCCAAACAAACTCCTCAAAGGATGGTTTTCCAAAGTAGCAGGTGACAATAAATTTCAGCATGTAGTATTAATTTTTCCTTACTAATTACCACTTACCAAGAGCTCTTCACTCCCCGGCAACGGCGTTATAAAAGTGTCTTGATGACCCACGAGAACAGGTGATCAATCATAGTCTTTCGATAAGTAATAGTGTTGAACCCAACGAGGAGTAGAAGGAAATGACAAGTGGTTTTCAACAAGGTATTTTCTGCAAGGACTGAAATAGTCGGTAACAGGTAGTTTGATAGCAAGATAATTTGTAACATGCAAGTAACGATAATGATATAAAGTGCAGCAAGGTATCCCAATCCTTTTATGCCAAAGGATAGGCCAAAACAGTCTCTTATAATAAACTAAGCGTTCTCGAGGGCACACGGGAGATTTCATCTAGTCACTTTCATTATGTTGGTTTGATTCGCATTGCTAATTTGATAATTAGATATGTGGGTGGACCGGTGCTTGGGTGTTGTTCTTACTAGAACAAACCTGTCACTTATGATTGACCCCCTTGTAAGGATCCGCAACTACGAGAAAAGTATTAAGATAAAATATAACCATAGCATTAAACATTTGGATCCAAATTGGTCCCTTACGAAGTAGCGCATAAACTAGTGTTTAAGCTTCTTATCACTCTAGCAACCCATCATCTAATAAATACTCCATAATGCATTCCCTTAGGCCCAAAGATGGCTAAGTGCCATGTAGTCAACGTTCACATGACACCACTAAGGGAATCACCACATACATATCATCAAAATATCGAACACATATCAAGTTCACATGATTACTTGCAACATGATTTCTCCCATGACCTCAAGAACAAAAGTAACTACTCACAAATGCTAATCATGCTCAAGATCATAGGGGTATTAAATAGCATAATGGATTTGAACATATAATATTCCACCAAATAAACCATATAGTAATCAACTACAAGATGTAATCAACACTACTAGTCACACATAGGTACCAATCTTAGGTTCCGGTACAAAGATTGAACACAAGAGATGAACTAGGGCTTGACAGGAGATGGTGATGTTGAAGATGTTGATGGAGATTGGCCTCCCAAATATGAGAGGGTTGTTGGTGATGACGATGGCTTCAACTTCCCCCTCCGGGAGGGAAGTTCCTGCGACGGAGTCGCTCCGTCGGAGATAAAAGGTGCTCCTGCCCAAGTTCCGCCTCGTGACGGCGGCACTCCTTCCCAAAAGTCCTCTCCTGATTTTTTTTCTAGGTTAAAATGACCTATATAGCAGAAGATGGGAACCGGAGGTGGGTCGGGCTGGCCACAACCCACCAGGGCACGCCTGGGGGGGCTAGCATGCCCTGGTGTCTTGTGGTCACCAGGTGGCCCCCCTCTAGTAGTTATTTGCTACAGTATTATTTATATATTCTAAAATAATTCTCCTTAAATTTTCAGCTCATTTGGAGATGTGCAGAATAGGTGCCCTGACGTAGGTTTTTCAGGTCCAGAACTCTAGCTACCGGTAATCTCCCTCTTTGTGTAAACCTTGCATACTATGAGATAGAAGGCATTAGAATTAATCCGTAAAGCATTATTATGCATAAAAACATTATAAATAACAGTAGGAAAATATGATGCAAAATGGACGTATCATCGTCCTCCAGCCTCCACAGGCTACTGTTCATATAGCCTCCAAGGGGTCATGTTCATCCACCCCCAACCAGCTGGGGTGTGGTGGCCTCCTCAGGGTCATGTTCATCCAACGACAATGTCCTACTACCATGGGGTCATGTTCATCCAACCCCCACCAGGAACTGTTCATCCACAACCAACCAACCAGCTCGACTCATCACTCACAACGTCTTGACTCGTTCTACATACCACGCGCACGGTAGCAATGATCATTGTTCATCGAGAGTCAACCCAACACCGGCTGGCTACATCTGGCATGGGGGCTCGATCGGCTTCTGTAAGCAAAAGTAGTGATCGATCGCTCAGGTTCAATTAGCAGCCGCAGCAAAGGAAGCACTCGGGTTCAATCAGCAGCGAATGAATTGCTCGGGTTTAGTTCACAGCCCTGGGATCGATCGCTCGGGTTCAGTAACGTAGCTAGTGCGATCACTTGGGTTCGGTTAGCCAATGCCTCACATACCCGCGCATACATGAGAGAAACTCACAAACCATAGTGCATCACTTGGCCCCAACCACCCACCGTAACTAGGAACTCCTCGATATTTCCCTTGCCCTTGTTTCTACCATGATTTTTTCCGTCATGGACGACCCAAAGAATGTCATGCAGGTGCGTCTCTAGCCCGCCCAAGATGAAAGTCCCATTTTCTGTCATTATTTTTTTCATAGAAGTAGGAGCCCACCACATCTATGATGATACGTGTTTTTGTCACAATTATTGTCATAGAAGTATCATAAGCATGACAGAAAAACTTTTCGTTCGGGCCAAAATGTCATGGACGTGTCTTTTTTTGTAGTGATGGGGAGCGCCATTGGAACCGCTAGATATCCTCTCTGTATATGTCATCGTGGGTGTGCTTATTGTGTTGTATGGCGCAAGAGATGAAGGTAAATGGCAGCGGGAATAAATGGGGGTCGGGCGGCCTGGATTCTCGGCACGTCCGCATGGCAGTTTTTGCAGCGGGTAACTGCATCGTGGCGCCGCACCCGGTGCAACCACATGCATAATGGCAGCATGAACATACATGATCGTGCGCTGGCCAAAAACACTGGAAGCGTTCGTGGAGGGATGCGGGCAGAGCGCGCGGAGGGACACGAGAGCAGAGCGCACGCGGCCGGACGCGAGCAGAGCGCACCGTGGCTTCCTCAATCGCGGGCAACCACACGCATAGAGCAGTTGAACACGTAGGGAATGGTCATCTACAAGTTGCCTGGTAGTTGCGAGCAAACGGCATCATGTGAAACTACGTCGCGTTCCAGATCACACGGTGGTCGAACAATCGTTTGAGACGCTGTGTAGAGAGTGGCCGTGTGCTATTACCTCCGTCTTGGTTTATTAGTCCCCTTTATATTTTGTGCCATATTTGACCTTATATTTAACTAAAAAATGTTAATGCATGCTATAAAAATAATATAATCTTTGGTGGCATGCATTCGTATTTTATTTTTTAAATCTCTAGTCAAAATTTGGCACAAAAATACAAAGAGAACTTATAAACCAGGACAGAGGTAGTAGGTAATTAAATCGCAAATGTATTTTTATTAACCGTATGTGTACATGTCGTTTCATCCTCCTATCGCAGGTCTTGTCACCTCGCTGCCGCAGATGGCTTCGAGTGCAAGCTTGAGCACTGCGTGGGCATTCTTTTGGCCAAACGGTGGCTCGAAGTGGAGCTAATGAATCGTCGGTGAGCCCATTCCCGTGTAGGTTCCCACTCATAGCAGTGCAAACTTCCCGCCCGCCTCAGCAAAATCCCAATGCTTACCAGCCTGCTTTATAAACCATCACGACCGGCGAGTCCTACATCACATTTTCCCCTCCCTCCCTGTAGCTTATCTCGCCTGCTTCTCCCACAATCGCCAATGGTGTCGGTCCATCATCGTCGCTTAGCCATTCCGCCGTCATTAGAGGATAGCTCCAGCTGGGAGGCTACACCGCGGCGGCGGCGCAGTCCCTGACATAGTGTAGTGCACGTGGCATCCCTGTTCGGTGTGCGCACAACACCCACCACACGCTCCGCCACCCCTGCCCGTCGGCGGCTGTTACCACCAACCGAACGTCTGCTGCCTTGGCCGACACACCATCGTTGAAAGCCAGGGGCCATCGCCTGCTCCGCCACCATAGCCTGGAGGCGGGACGTGACCGTCGTGGCTACCACCCCACTTTCGGCCACCGTGGCCATCATCCGTTCCGCCACCGCGGCCCGAAGGCGCGAGGTGGAGGTCGTGGCCACCACCCCACTGTCGACCGCCGTGGCCACCAGCCCACCGCCAACCACTGGGGTCATCACCCGCTTCGACACTATCGCCTGAAGGCGGGAGGTGGAGGTGGAGCCCTGCATGTGAATCAGCGACCTTGCGCGCTACATCGAGTTCCTGCGGGAGGAGGGGAGGAGTGCCTGGTCGAGCACGCAAAGAGTCTTAATGCCGTTGTGGCCCCAGCACACACCATTGCAGAGGCACGGAATGAGGACATCTATGAGGACTCCCGCCGATTTGAGAGGGGTCATCTGGAGTGGCAAAGGGTGTTCGAGGTGAGCGTCGCTAAAGGTGGAGCAGCGAAAGCACCGGATTCCGGTTGTCCAACTCGTCGCTAGGATCCTCCTCCTCTGCCTCTTACTAAGCGCCCTCGGCAGAGAAGAGGCTGTTGGAAGTAGTACCAAGACCCTCCGTAATAGTAGTATTTAGGGGCTATTTTTTCCAGTTCATCTGACTATAGATGTGGTTGTACTAGACAACGTACTTATAATTAGCTAGTATATATAGTTGAATTAGCTATTTCAGTATGTGGTTGGCAAAAATTGGGGAAAAGTTTGGTCGGTTCAGCTATCTAGTTTAACTGTTTGTATAAAGAACGACGGCTTAATCTACGAATGAAATCTATGTTTACTGAATTTTAGTTGCAAAAATTAGATAGTGCTAGTGATTTTTAGCTGCAAATTTTGGCAAATGACAATGTTACAAGGTTGACAAAGGGCAATGTTACTAGATTGACAAATTTCAATCTTTCCAGTTTGACAAATGCCAATATACCCAACATGGCAGATGCAAATCTTACCAAATTATCTGTACGTGGTTGCACACGGGGCATCAGAAAAAATCGTTTGGGTTGAAGGGATGTACAAATCTTGCGCGCCAGATTTTCTCTTGTCTTAGTGGCAAAGGAACCATAGCTCTCACTTTGCATACCATCTTCAATCTGAACTGTTTGCGATGAAGATATGGACAAATCCTGTGCGACACATTTTCCCTTGGCATACTGGGAAGGACCATACCTCTCACTTCGCATACGGGTGTTCTATCTAAAATGTTTGCAATGAAGAGCTGCACAAATCCTGCGCGGCACATTTTCCCTTGGCTTACTAGGAAGCTGTCGGTTTGCATCGGATGTTCTATCTAAAATGTTTGCGATGAGTGTTTTAAATTTAAAAACCATTGATTTTTTAAAAAAAATCATTTGATAAGTCTGTACATTCAGAGAAAAAACACAAGTTTTTTCAAACCATAGGTTTCATTTAGTCACACTGCGACTTTATATTTATATGATCCAGATTCAATATTAAACCTAAAAATCTAATTCCGATGGCGGCGAAGATGGCGTGCTGCGTCGGCGTTGTTTTTTTCGTCCTCCGGGACGCCCTTGTTGAAGTCTTTAAGGCAGCACAGAATGTTCTTCACTTGGAAATCAAACATCATGTCGTCGCGTGATCGACGGGCAGGGCGCGGGTGGACGGCAACTTGCAGTGCTGCAAGGTAGCGGTCGACTGCGGCGTCCTATGACGCTAAGCGGGGCGTGCGCACGGGCACGGGCGCGGTGGTTGCAGGAAAATGCATGGGGACTGGGGCCGCAGTGGGTGCAGGGGTGTGCACGGGCACGGGCACTGGTGCTAGCATGTACACGAGCTCGCGCGTGTCCGTGGGGACCTCACGGATGCCCATGGCTTCTAGCTCTACGATAGTGCTCGGTGACCAGCCCGTCAATGCTACGGGGATGGTCGCTAGGCGAGCACGGGGATGTGAGCTGGGATGGGCGCGGGGGGAGCAACCGCCGCAACCATCTCATTCAGGGCCATGTCCATGAGGCCCTATTCCTCCTTATTTTCTATCTCGTCTGGCTCAGAGTCGACTTCACCAAACTGGAAGACTAGTGGAAGATGATCCTTCCGCACTATGGCGTTGGTGGAGGTTTGCGGGAGAGGAATGGGAGGTGAAGAGTAAGGCTACCCGTATTAAACATCGGCTCGGTGCCATTAATGGAGAGGATGCGAGTGAGGTGGACGACCATGAAGTCAAAGGGCTGGCTTCCCAGTGAGCCTGCGCAGCATACAGCTCGCATGCTTCCCGGTGAGCCTGCGCACTAGAGGACAGCTCGCACGCCTCCCGTCTACTCAAGTTGTCCGCACACCACCTCCTAGCCATTAAAAGTGTGACGTGTGGCATCATGTGAATGGTTAACAGAACGCCCATGATTTAAATTATACAAACGTTTGAGCTGATAAGGTGGAAGCTATTTGTTTCAAAATGCCTTCGTTGGTTGTTGATCTGAGTGCACCTTATCTCAAATTGGACATGAAAAATACGGCAGCATGTCGGTGCCATTCCATGATAGCATGCCAAGTTTGATGAATTTCAGGCGAGTTTTGGATTTACTAGAATTTTAAAACCAAGTATCTCAACGTTTGCGGCTGAGGCATGATACTGAGGTGTTTGAATTTTATTCCCATTTCTTGCATGGGACCTAAGCATGCACGCATGGACACACATATGATTTTTTTAACCCAATTTGCTACACTGGAGCATGTGCTTGTAGTTCAAATTTGAATTATGCACATAAAATGCCTAGAAAACTCAGTTAATGCATAGAAATGTCCAAACGAACATCGAATAATTCCAAAATTTAACATCACACTCATGTTGCCCTATGTTGTATCTAGAAAAAAAATCAAGGAGAGAAGAGGCAACAAATGTTGTTTCGTCCAGAAAGGTGACACAAGTTCCCTACTGGAACCACGGGGCATCTTGGGAGAAGTTCTGATTTGTGAGGAGCGTATACCAAAACCTGCTCCAAATGAGACTTTTTTTACCATAGCATGTTGGTGCCATTCCATGATAGCATGACAAGTTTCATGAAATTCAGATGAGTTTTGTATTTACTGGAATTTAAAAATAAAGTATCTCAACATTTTGCCGGCAAGCAACGGTTCCCTGGTGTTTGAAATTCAATCCCATTTCTTGCATGGGACCTAATCATGCACCCAAGGACACACATTTGATTTTTTGAACACATTTTTCTGCACTAGAGCATGTGCCGGTAGTTCTAATTTGAATTATGCACATAAAAAGCCTAGAAAACTCAGTTAATGTATAAAAATGTCCAAACAAACGTAGAAAAATTCCAAATTTTAACTCGACACTCATTTTTCTCTATATTGACACTAGGAAAAAAATTGAAAGCAAGAAGAGGCAATGAATATTGTTTCATCCATGAAGGAGGCACGTTCCCAACAGGAACCATGAGACTTGTTGTGAGAAGCTCTGGTTTGTGAGAAGCTTATACCAAAACATACCCAAATGGGACATTTTTTTACCATAGCATGTTAATGCCATTCCATGATAGCAGGCCAAGTTTCATGAATTTTAGATGAGTTTTGGATTTACTATAATTTAAAAACCATGTATCTCAATGTTTGTGGCCAAGCGACGGTGGCAAGGTGTTTGACATTCATTCCCATTTCTTGGATGGAACCTAAGCATGCAACCAAGGACACACATCTGATTTTTAAACCCATTTATATGCACTGGAGCATGTGCTTGTAGTATGAATTTTAATTATCCACATAAATGCATAGAAAACTCAGTTAATGTATCAAAATGTCCAAATGAACCCAGAAAAAATCCAAAATTTAACACGACACTCATGTTGTTCTATGTTGGCACTAGAAAAAATTGAAAGAAAGAAGATGATGGAAATATGCCCTAGAGGCAATAATAAATGGTTATTATTATATTTCCTTAATAATGATATAGGTTTATTATTCATTCTAGAATTGTATTAATTAAAAACTTAATTACATGTGTGAATACATAAACAAATACTGTGTCCCTAGTAAGCCTCTACTAGACTAGCTTGTTGATCAAAGATGGTTAAGGTTTCCTAACCATGAACATGTGTTGTCATTTGATAACCGGGTCACACCATTAGGAGAATGATGTGATGGACAAGACCCATTTGTTAGCTTAGCATAATGATCATTCAGATTATTGCTATTGCTTTCTTCAGGTCAAATACATATTCCTCCGACTATGAGATTATGCAACTACCGAATACCAGAGGAATACCTTACATGCTATCGAACGTCACAACGTAACTGGGTGATCATAAAGATGCTCTACAGGTATTTGCGAAGGTGTTTGTTGAGTTGGCATAGATCGAGATTAGGATTTGTCACTCCAAGTATCGGAGAGGTATCTCTGGGCCCTCTCGGTAATACACATCATAAGCTTGCAAGCAAATTACTAAGGAGTTAGTCACGATGTGATGTATTATAGAACAAGTAAAGAGACTTGTCGGTAACGAGATTGAACAAGGTATGAGGATACCGACGATCGAATCTCGGGCAAGTAACATACCGATAGAAAAAAAGAATTACGTATGTTGTCATAACGGTTCGACCAATAAAGACATTTGTAAAATATGTAGGAGCCAATATGGGCATCCAGGTTACACTATTGGTTATTGAACGGAGAGGTCTCTCGGTCATGTCTACATAGTTCTCGAACCCGTATGGTCCGCACGCTTATAGTTCGTTGATGATATAGTGTTATATGAGTTATGTGATTTGGTGACCGAATGTTGTTCGGAGTCCTGGTTGAGATCACGTACATAACAAGGAGACTTGAAATGATCGAAAGGGAAAGATTGATATATAGGACGATGGTATTCGGATACCAGAAGTGTTTCGGAGGGTACCAGGTACTTATCGTGTCATCGGAAGGAGTTTCGGGCACCCCCGACAATGCTATGGGCCTTATGGGCCAAGTGAGGGAAGACACCAGCCCACAAGGGGCTGGTGCGCCCCTATAGAGGCTGGCCCTATGAGCAGGAGAAGGAAAGAGCATACGGAAAGGAAAGTGTGGAGTAGAACTCCCCCTTCCTTCCCTCTCCCAGTCTTTCCTCCCCCTTGTTGATACAAGGAAAGGGGGGTGTAGGGCAAGGCAGGGGACCTAGGGGCCGGCGGCCAAGCCCTAGGGCGTAGCTAGCTGCCTCCCCTCCCCTCACACCTATATATATGTGGGGAGGGGGCACCACACGAGAACACAACATTGTCTTAGCAGTGTGCGGCGGCCCCATCCACCTTTACACCCCTGGTCATATTTCCGTAATGCTTAGGCGAAGCCCTGCGAAGATCACATCACCATCACCGTCACCACGCGATCGTGTTGTTGGAACACATCTACTACCTCATCATCTTTCTGGATCAACAAGGCGGAGGACGTTACTGAGCTGAACATGTGCAGAACACGGAGGTGTCATGCGTTTGGTACTAGATCGGTTGGAGTGCGAAGAAAGTTTGACTACATCAACCGCGTTGTGTGGTACGTCTCCAATGTATCTATAATTTTTGATTGTTCCATACTATTATATTATCTGTTTTGGATATTTAATGGGCTTTAATATGCACTTTTATATTATTTTTGGGACTAACCTATTAACCGAAGGCCCAGGGCAAATTGTTGTTTTTTGCCTATTTTAGTGTTTCGCAAAAAAGGAATATCAAACGGAATCCAAATGGAACGAAACCTTCACGAGTATCTTTTATGGAACAAACGAAATCTAGGAGACTAGGAGTGGAGGTCAAGGAAGCAACGAGGCCGCCACGAGGTAGGGCGGCGCGCCCCCCACCCTCGTGGGCCCCTCATAGCTCCACCGACCTACTTCTTTCGCCTATATATACTCTTATACCCTGAAAACATCCAGGGAGCCACAAAACCACTTTTCCACCGCCGCAACCTTCTATACCCGTGAGATCCCATCTTGGGGCCTTCTCCAGCGATCTGCCGGAGGGGGATTCGATCACAAAGGGCTTCTACATCAACACCATAGCCTCTCCAATGATGTGTCTGTAGTTTACCACAGACCTTCGGGTCAATAGTTATTAGCTAGATGGCTTCTTCTCTCTCTTTGGATCTCAATACAAAGTTCTCCTCGATGTTCTTGGAGATCTATTCGATGTAATACTTTTTGCGGTGTGTTTGCCGAGATCCGATGAATTGTGGGTTTATGATCAAGATTACCTAGGAACAATATTTGATTCTTCTCTGAATTCTTATATGCATGATTTGATATCTTTGCAAGTCTCTTCAAATTATCAGTTTGGTTTGGCCTACTAGATTGATCTTTCTTGCAATGGAGAAGTTCTTAGCTTTGGCTTCAATATTGCGGTGCTCGATCCCAGTGAAAGAAAGGGAGCCGACATGTATTGTATTGTTGCCATCGAGGATAAAAAGATGGGTTTTACATCATATTGCTTGAGTTTATCCCTCTACATCATGGCATCTTGCCTAATGCGTTACTCTCTTCTTATGAACTGAATACTCTAGATGCATGATGGATAGCGGTCGATGTGTGGAGTAATAGTAGTAGATGCAGAATCATTTCGGTCTACTTGACACGGACGTGATGCCTATGTTCATGATCATGCCTAGATATTCTCATAACTATGCGCTTTTGTCTCAATTGCTTGGCAGTAATTTGTTCACCCACCATAATTTATGCTATCTTGAGAGAAGCCACTAGTGAAACCTATGGCCCACGGGTCTACTTTACATCATATAAGTTTCCGATCTACAATTCTAGTTTACTATTTATTTTATTTTGCAATCTTTACTTCTCAATCGATACAACAAAAATACCAAAAATATTTATCTTATTATATTTCTCAGATCTCACTTTCGTAAGTGACCGTGAAGGGATTGACAACCCCTTTATCGCGTTGGTTGCGAGGTTCTTGTTTGTTTGTGCAGGTACTAGGCAATTTGTGTGTAGTCTCCTACTGGATTGATACCTTGGTTCTCAAAAACCGAGGGAAATGCTTATGCTACTTTGCTGCATCACCCTTTCCTTTTCAAGGGAAAACCAACGCATGCTCAAGAGGTAGCAAGAAGGATTTCTGGCGCCGTTGCCGGGGAGATTTGCACCAAGTCAAATCAAGATTTGATCTCCCATCAACTAGCGATTCATGGCGCCATTGCCGGGGTGATATACGCTCAGGTCAAGACATACCAAGTACCCATCATAAACTCTTCTCCCTCGCATTACATTATTTGGCATTTGCCTCTCCTTTTCCTCTCCCCCACTTCACCTTTGCTGTTTTCTTCGCCCCTCTTCCATTCGTCCTTCTGTTTGCTCGTGTTACCATGTGCCTTCTATTTGCTTGCATCTTCGCTTGATAAAAATCTATTGATATGGATCCTCATCCTCTTGCTAATATTTTTAAAATATCCAATTATGATGAACCAATTGCTAGTGAGTTGAGTGCACTAGATTATCTTTATGAGGTTTTGCTTGAAATTCGTGAATCTAAAAATTGTGATGAATTGCTTTATGAGGTGATTCACGATAGATCTTTGAATAAAAAGCATGATTGCAATGATGTTATTATAAATTCTATGAATGTCAATTGTGCTAATAATATGCAAAACCCTAAGCTTGGGGATGCTAGTTTTCCTATGTCCACTACTTGTTGCAATGATCATGATTGGGGTGATTCTTCTTATGATCTTGAAAATTTATTTAAGCCCCATGATGAATATAAGATTGATAATAGTGTTTGCAATATCATTGAAAGTGGGTTTGGAAGAGTGTCAACTTTAGATCCCACATATTTGGAGAATGTTCAATCTTATGAAATTTTGGAGAAAAGTGGGTTTGGAGAGGTCATGACTTTAGTTAATGTTAATCCCACTATTTTGGAAGAGTGTCAACTTCGCATGCATGTGGATCGTGTTGAAAATATTTTATGTGATAGATATTTTGTTGAATTTGCTTAAGATCCCACATGTAATTATTATGAGAGAGGAAAATATGATTGTAGAAATTTTGATGTTACTAAATTACCTCTCGTTATGTTGAGACTGCTATTGTTTCTTTCCGCTTCCTTGCATATGCTAGTTTTTGCTTGTTGTGATAATTTGTTTGCCTATAATATGTCTATGCATAGGAAGTATGTTAGACTTAGATGTGTTTGTCACGTGTTTCATGATGCTCTTTTTGTGATTCAACTCTTGTCTTTCATGTGAGCATCATTGAAATTATCAATGCCTAGCCAGGGGCGTTAAACGATAGCGCTTGTTGGGAGGCAAACCAATTTTATCTTTCTTCTTTACTTTTTATTTCTGTTTAGTAATAAATAATTTATCTAGCCTCTGTTATGATTGTGTTTTTTATGTTTTAATTAGTGTTTGTGCCAAGTAAAGCCTTTAGGATCTTCTTGAATGATTGTTGTTTGATCTAGCTGGAAAAAAAACAGAAAGTATGCGCTCACGAGAATAATTTCATTTTCTACCAGAGAGCGATAAAATACCAATTCCAACTGAAGTAGATCAATATTCAAATTATTCAGGCCGTCCTAATTTTTCAGAATTTTTGGAGTTACAGAAGTATTCGAAATCTCCATATTACTACAGACTATTCTGTTTTTGACAAATTCTGTTTTTCGTGTGTTGTTTGCTTATTTTGATGAATCTATGGCTAGTATCGGGGGGTATGAACCATGGAGAAGTTGTAATATAGTAGGTTTAACACCAATATAAATAAAGAATGAGTTCATTGCAGTACATTAAAGTGGTGGTTTGTTTTCTTATACTAACGGAGCTCATGATATTTTCTGTTTAAGTTTTGTGTTGTGAAGTTTTCAAGTTTTTGGGTAAAGATTTGATGGATTTTGGAACAAGGATTGGAAATAGACTAAGCTTGGGGATACCCATGGCACCCCAAGGTAGAATTCAAGGACAACCAAAATCCTAAGCTTGGGGATGCCCCGGAAGGCATCCCCTCTTTCGTCTTCATCTATCAGTAAATTTACTTGAGGCTATATTTTTATTCACCACATGATATGTGTTTTGCTTGCAGTGTCTTGTATGATTTGAGTCTTTGCTTTTTAGTTTACCACAATCATCCTTGTTGTACACACCTTTTGTGAGAGACACACATGAATCGGAATTTATTAGAATACTCTATGTGCTTCACTTATATATTTTGAGCTAGATAAATTTTGCTCTAGTGCTTCACTTATATCTTTTTAGAGCACGGTGGTAGTTTTATTTTATAGAAATTGTCAATATCTCATGCTTCACTTAAATTATTTTGACAGTCTTTTAGAACAACATGGTAATTTGCTTTGGCTATAAAAGTAGTCCTAATATGGTAGGCATCCATGATGGGTATAATTAAAACTTTCATATAGAGTGCATTAAATATTATGAGAAGTTTGATACTCGATAGTTGTTTTGAGATATAAAGATGGTAATATTAGAGTCTTGCTAGTTGAGTAATTGTGGAATTGAGAAATACTTGTGTTGAAGTTGGGAAGTCCCGTAGCATGCACGTATGGTAAACATTGTGTGACAAATTTGAAGCATGAGGTGTTCTTTGATTGCTTTCCTTATGAGTGGCGATCGGGGACGGGCGATGGTCTTTTCCTACCAATCTATCCCCCTAGGAGAATGCGTGTAGTGCTTGGTTTTGATGACTTGTAGATTTTTGCAATAAGTATGTGAGTTCTTTATGACTAATGTTGAGTCCATGGATTATACACAGTCTCACCCTTCCATCATTGCTAGCCTCTTCGGTACCGTGCATTGACCTTTCTCACCTCGAGAGTTGGTGCAAACTTCACCGGTGCATCCAAACCCCGTGATATGATACACTCTATCACACATAAGCCTCCTTACATCTTCCTCAAAACAGCCACCATACCTACCTATTGTGGCATTTCCATAGCCATTCCGAGATATATTGCTATGCAACTTTCCACCGTTCCGTTTATTATGACATGCTCCATCATTGTCATATTGCTTTGCACGATCATGTAGTTGACATCGTATTTGTGGCAAAGCCACCTTCTTAATTCTTTCATACATTTCACTCTTAATTGATTGCACATCCCGGTACACCGCCGGAGGCATTCACATACAGTCATATTTTGTTCTAAGTATTGAGTTATAATTCTTGAGTTGTAAGTAAATAAAAGTGTGATGATTTTCATTATTAGAGCTTTGTCCCATGTGATGAAAGGATGATGGAGACTATGATTCCCCCACAAGTTGGGATGAGATTCCGTACGAAAAAAAAGAGGCCATAAAAAAGGCCCAAATAAAAAAATGAGAGAAAAAGAGAGGAGGGGCAATGTTACTATCCATTTTCCACACTTTTGCTTCAAAGTAGCACCATGATTTTCATGATAGAGAGTCTCTTATGTTTTCACTTTCATATACTATTGGGAATCTTTCATTATAGAACTTGGCTTGTATATTCCAATGATGGGCTTCCTCAAAATTCCCTAGGTCTTCGTGAGCAACCAAGTTGGATGCATACCCACTTAGTTTCTTTTGTTGAGCTTTCATATATTTATAGTTCTAGTGCATCCGTTGCATGGCAATCCCTACTCCTTGCATTGATATCAATTTATGGGCATCTCCATAGCCCGTTGATTAGCCACGTCAATGTAATACTTTCTCCTTTTTGCCTTCTCACACAACCTCCATCATCATATTCTATTCCACCCATAGTGCTATGTCCATGGCTCGCGCTCATATATTGCGTGAAAGTTGAAAGGGTTTGAAAAGGCTAAGTGTGAAACAATTTCTTGGCTTGTCATTGGGATTGTGCATGATGGGAGCATTTCATGTGACGAAAATGAAGCATGGCCAAACTATATGATTTTGTAGGGATAAGCTTTCTTTGGCTATGTTATTTTGATAAGACATAATTACTTGGTTAGCATGCTTGAAGTATTATTATTTTCATGTCAATATTAAACTTCTGTCTAGAATCTTTTGGATCTAAACATTCATGCCGCAATAAAGAGAATTACATTGAAAATTATGTTAGGTAGCATTCCACATCAAAAATTCTATTTTTATCATTTACCTACTCGAGGACGAGCAGGAATTAAGCTTGGGGATGCTTGATACGTCTCCAACGTATCTATAATTTTTGATTGTTCCATGCTATTATATTATCTGTTTTGGATGTTTAATGGGCTTTAATATGCACTTTTATATTATTTTTGGGACTAACCTGTTAACAAAAGGCAGTGCAAATTGCTGTTTTTTTGCCTATTTCAGTGTTTCGCAGAAAAGGAATATCAAACAGAATCCAAACGGAACGAAACCTTCACGTGGATCTTTTTTGGAACAAACGCAATCCAGGAGATTTGGAGTGGAGGTCAAGGAAGCAACGAGGTGGCCACGAGGTAGGGCGGCACGCCCAGTGGGGTAGGCATGCCCCCACCCTCGTGGGCCCCTCGTAGCTCCACCGACCTACTTCTTTCTCCTATTTATACTCTTATACCCTGAAAACACCCAGGGGAGCCATGAAACCACTTTTCCACCGCCGCAACCTTCTGTACCCATGAGATCCCATCTTGGGTCCTTCTCCGGCGATCTACCGGAGGGGGATTCGATCACGGAGGGCTTCTACATCAACACCATAGCCTCTCCGATGATGTGTGAGTAGTTTACCACAGACCTTCGGGTCCATAGTTATTAGCTAGATGGGTTCTTCTCTCTCTTTGGATCTCAATACAAAGTTATCCTCGATGTTCTTGTATATCTATTCGATGTAATACTTTTTATGGTGTGTTTGCCGAGATCCGATGAATTGTGGGTTTATGATCAAGATTATCTATGAACAATATTTGATTCTTCGTTGAATTCTTATATGCATAATTTGATATCTTTGCAAGTCTCTTCAAATTATCAGTTTGGTTTGGCCTACTAGATTGATCTTTCTTGCAATGGGAGTAGTGCTTAGCTTTGGGTTCAAACTCCCAGTGACAGAAATGGAACCGACACGTATTGTATTGTTGCCATCGAGGATAAAAAGATGGGGTTTATATCATATTGCTTGAGTTTATCCCTCGACATCATGTCATCTTGCCTAATGTGTTACTCTATTCTTATGAACTTAATACTCTAGATGCATGCTGGATAGCGGTGGATGTGTGGAGTAATAGTAGTAGATGCAGAATCATGCCTAGATATTCTCATAACTATGCGCTTTTGTATCAATTGCTCGGCAGTAATTTGTTCACCCACCGTAATTTATGCTATCTTGAGAGAAGCCACTAGTGAAACCTATGGCCCCTGGGTCTAATTTACATCATATAAGTTTCCGATCTACCATTCTAGTTTACTATTTATTTTATTTTGCAATCTTTACTTCTCAATCTATACAACAAAAATACCAAAAATATTTATCTTATTATATTTATCATATCTCACTTTCGTAAGTAATTGTGAAGGGATTGACAACCCCTTTATTGCGTTGGTTGTGAGGTTCTTGTTTGTTTGTGTAGGTACTAGGCGATTTGTGTGTAGTCTCCTACTGGATTGATACCTTGGTTCTCAAAAACTGAGGAAAATACTTACGCTACTTTGCTGCATCACCCTTTCCTCTTCAAGGGAAAACCAACGCATGCTCAAGTGGTAGCATTATGAAACACTTCCGCTTACGGTCTACGACAGTATGTAGACACACTCCCCCCCTCTCGTTGCTATGCATCTCCATGGACAGATCATTGTGTGTGCGCAGAATTTTTTTGTTTTCCATGCAATGATTCCCTACAGTGGCATCCGAGCCAGGTCTATGCGTAAATGATATGCATGATTATAACACAAAGGGTTGTGGGCGGTGATAGTAATACTGCTTACCACCAACATCTTATTTTGATTTAGCGATATTTTGGGATGAAGCGGCCCGGACCAACTTTACATGTCCACGCACATGAGATCGGTTCCACCGACAGACATGCAACTAGTTTTGCATAAAGGTGGTTGGCGGGTGTCTGTTTCTCCTAGTTTAGTTTAATCGAATTTGACTATGGTCGGTCCTTGAAGAAGGTTAAAATAGAAAACTTGATGAAACATCGTTGTGGTTTTGCATAGGTAAGAACTGTTCATGATAGAAGCCCGTAGCAGCCACGTAAAACTTGCAACAACAAAGTAGATGACGTCTAACTTGTTTTTGCAGGGCATGTTGTGATGTGATATGGTCAAGATATGATGTGATATATGTTGATGTATGAGATGATCATGTTTTCTTATATCGACAACCGGCAGGAGCCTTAGGGTTGTCTCTTTATTATATGAAGTGCAAGAACCATGTAATAACTTTACTTTATCAGTATGTGTTACCGATAGTTGTAGAAGCAATAGTTGGCGTGACGCTAGAATGGAGATCAAGGTGTCAAGCCGGTGACGATGGAGAACATGATATTGCCTTGGAGATTGAGATCAAAAGCACAAGCTGATGATGGCCATATCATGTCACATATTTTGATTGCATGTGTTGTTTATCCTTTATGCATCTTATTATGCTTAGAACGGTGGTAGCATTATAAGATGATCCCTTCACTTAAGTTCAAGATAAAAGTGGTCTCCCGGAGTATGCACCGTTGCTACAGTTCGTCATTTTGAGACACCACGTGATGATCAGGTGTGATAGACTCTACATTCACATACAATGGGTGTAAGACAGTTTTGCACATGTAGAATACTTGGGCTAAACTTGACAATCCTAGCATGTACAGACATGGTCCAGGAACACCGGAGACCGAAAGGTCGAATGTGAGTCGTATACTAGATATGATCAACATAGAGATGTTCACCATTGATGGCTACCCCATCTCATGTGATGACGGGACATGGGTTAGTTGATTTGTATCACGTATCACTTAGATGACTTTAGGGATGTCTATTTAAGTGGGAGTTCTTTACTAATGTGATTAACTGAACTTAATTTATCATGAACTTAATCTTATAGTTTTGCATATCTATGTTTTCGATCAATAGCTCGCTATATAGCTCCCCTATTTTTGATATGTTCATAGAGAAAACTAAGTTGAAAGATGATAGTAGAAATAAAGAGGACTAGGTCCGTGATCTGAGGACTATCCTCATTCCTGCACAGAAGAATTATGTCCTTGATGCACTGCTAGGTGATAGACCTAGTGCAGGAGCAGATGCAGACATTATGAATGTCTGGCAAGCTCGATATGATGAGTACTTGATAGTTTAGTTCACCATGCTTTATGGCTTAGAACCGGACTTCAAAAACATTTTAAATGCCACGGATCATATGAGATGTACCAATAGCTGAAATTGGTATTTCAGACTCATGCCCTTGTCGAGAGGTATGAGACCTCTACTTTGCCTACAAGATGGAGGAGAATAGCTTGTCCAGTGAGCATGTGCTCACAATGTCTGGGTACTAAAATTGCTTGAATCAAGTGGGAGTTAATCCTCCAGATAAGATAGTGATTGACAGAGTTCTCTACTCACTATCACCAAGCCACTAGAACTTCGTGATGAACTATAATATGCAAGGGATGACAAAACGATTCCCAAGCTCTTCCCGATGCTGAAATCGGCGAAGGTAGAAATCAAGAAAGAGCATCAAGTGTTGATGGTTAACAAGACCACTAGTTTCAAGAAAAAGGGCGAGGGAAAGAATGGGAACTTTAATAAGAATGGCAAGCAAGTTTCCACTCCTGTAAAGGAGCCCAAAGCTGGACCTAAGCCTGAAACTGAGTGCTTCTATAACGAAGGAAATGGTCACTGGAAGTGGAACTGCCCCAAAACTTGCCGGATAAGAAGGATGGCAAAGTGAACAAAGGTATATTTGATATACATGTTATTGATGTGGATTTTACTAGTGTTCGTAGTAACCCCTAGGTATTTGATACCGGTTCAGTTGCAAAGATTAGTAACTCGAAGTAGGGGTTGTAGAGACTAGTTAAAAGCAAGGTGACGATGTGTGTTGGAAATGATTCCAAGGTTGATATGATCACCATCGCACACTCCATCTACCTTTGAGATTAGTGTTGAACCTAAATAAATCTTATTTGGTGTTTGTGTTGAGCATGAATATGATTAGAGCATGTTTATTGCAATACATTTATTCATTTAAGTCAAAGAATAATTGTTGTTCTATTTACATGAATAAAACCTTCTATGGTCATACACCCAATGTGAATGGTTTATTTAATCTCGATCGTAGTGATACACATATTCATAATATTGATGCCAAAAGATGCAAAGTTGATAATGATAGTGCAACATGCTTGTGGCACTGTCGTTTAGGTCATATTGGTGTAAAGCGCATGAAGAAACTCCATGTAGATGGACTTTTGGAATCACTTGATTATGAATCATTTGATACTTGCGAACCATGCCTCATGGGCAAGATGACGAAAACTCCGTTCTCCGAAACAATGGAGTGAGCTAACGACTTATTGGAAATAATACATACCGATCTATGCGGTCCGATGAGTGCCGAAGCACGCGGCGGTATCGTTGTTTTCTAACCTTCACAAATGATTTGAGTAGGTATGGGTATATCTACTTGATGAAACACAAGTTTTAAACATTTGAAAAGTTCAAAGAATTTCAGAGTGAATGGAGAATCATCATAACAAGAAAATAAAGTTTGTACGATCTAGTCGCGGAGGTGAATATTTAAGTTATGAGTTTGGCCTTCACTTAAAACAATGTGGAACTGTTTCACAACTCACGCCACATGGAAAACCACAGCGTGATGGTGTATCCGAACGCCGTAACCATAATTTATTGGATATGGTGCATTCTATGATCTCTCTTACCGATTTACCACTATCGTTTTGGGGTTATGCATTAGAGACAGCCGCATTCGCGTTAAATAGGGCACCATCTAAATCCGTTGAGATGACACTGTATGAACTATGGTTTGGAAAGAAACCTAAGCTGTCATTTCTTAAAGTTTAGGGTTGCGACACTTATGTCAAAAGGCTTCAGCGTGATAAGCTCGAGCACAAATTGGAGAAGTGCGTCTTCATAGGATACCCTAAGGAAACAATTGGGTACACCTTCTACCACAGATCTGAAGGCAAGATCTTTGAAGCCAAGAATGGAACATTTCCAAAGAAGAAGTTTTTCTCGAAGGAAGTGAGCAGGAAGAAAGTAGAACTTGATGAGGTAATTGTACCTTCTCTCAATTTGAATAGTAGCACATTAGATAAATTTGTTCCCGTGATGCCTAAACCGACTAGAGAGGAAGCTAATGATGATGATCATGAAACTCGAGATCAAGTTACTACTAGACCTCATAGGTCGAACAGAGCATGTTCCGCACCATAGTGGTACGGTAATCCTGTCCTCGAAGTCATGTTACTAGACCATAGCGAACCTACGAACTATGAAGAAGCTATATCCCAGATTCCGATAGATGGCTTGTGGCCATGAAATCTGAGATCGGCTCCATGTATGAGAACAAAGTATGGACTTCGGTGGACTTGCCCGATGATCAAAAATCCATTGAGAATAAATGGATCTTCAAGAAGAATACAGACGCTGATGGTAATGTCACCATCTACAAAGGTCGACTTGTCGCGAAAGGTTTTCGACAAGTTCAAGGGGTTGACTAAGATGAGACCTTCTCACTCGTAGCGATGTTTAAGTCACTCCGAATCATGTTAGCAATTGCCACATTTTATAACTATGAAATTTGGCAAATGGATGTCAAAACTGCATTCCTTAATGGATTTCTTATAGAAGAGTTGTATATAATGGGTTGTGTCTGATGACCCTATGCGCGCCAATTTTTTGCTGCACCGAGCCAAAATTTTCAGCTTCCGTTGAAATATCTACCTCCCCGCCCCTCCCCCTCACCAAAAGCCACATTTCCCATGTTTTCACCTTCCTTTCATGTTCAAACCTTCACTCATTGTTTGCAGCGCCACTGACCCTCCTTCACGGTGCTCGGCATTGTCGATCTAGGCAGGTAATCCACACCTGACCCCCATCCTCCTCCTCCTTCTACATCCCACATGCGCCGACCGCTGGCACGACACCTTCCACCCAAATCACCGACCGCTAGCATGACACCTTCCACCCACATCACCGACCCCTACTCCAAAGAGCCGCCCTAATCCATGGTGCACGCAGTATAGCCAGGAGCTTAACGAGCATTTGGCAGCGGAGAAACAAATCATGGTCGCACGTGCGGATGAGGTCGTGATGGCTGCCATTCATGTTAACCCATAGATCTTGGAGGAGCACCTCGCCATTGAGGCTACCGTCGACACCTCACGCGCCAATGCCGCGACGTGGTTGGCTGCTTTAAACGATAGTTCATGGAATTTTCTCGAGGCCACTGTCTGTGCCTTCGACGAAGACTATGAGGTGTTTTCTCAGCGTGCCCGTGCTTACCTCCACTCGAGAACCAACAGGTTGGTGCCCGGAGCGGCTCAGGCAACTCACCACGACGAGGAGCGCACCCATGATGTGGAGGCCTCGCCCTCTTCCAAGTCCATGGAGCCAATCGCCATCGATATCTCCGACGATGAGGATTAGCTTGTCTTATTAGCTCACTATGAGGACATATGTTCAGTTAGCTAGCTACGTCGGTTAAGCATGTTCGTTTTACCTGTTGCATGTGCTGCTTCTGCCTTTCCTTAACAAATTCTAGTGAATTGTCCTATGTACTTTTACCATGTGCATATGTTCTATATGTCATGCAATGTGGTGCTCACTTATTAACTATTTGGTTAATTTGTTGTCGTGTTCAGTTAACTGTTTGGTTCAATTATGCAATGTGATGTTCAATTGTTCTGGGTGCAATTTTGTATTGTCTTCCATGTGAAAAATAAATAGAATTTGGCTGTACAAAATACATGTGAAAATATATACAATTGCTATATTTTCAAGTTGTTAAGCATTCTTGGTTTGGTTAATTGTCTAATTTTCTAGTATGTTATATATTGTGCAATGTGGTGCTCAGTTAATGTTTGGTTCATTTATTGTGGTGTTTAGTTAACTATTTGGTTCAATTCTGCAATCCGATGTTTATCTATTGTGGGTGTATTTTTTTATTGTCTACCTTGTGAGAAATAAATTGAATTTGGCGATACTAAATACTTGAGAAACAAATACAATTGCTATATTTCCAAGTTTTTCACTACAAGAAATATGTCAACTTGCGACCATCACTATTGGCCACTGAAAACTCATGGTTTTTCATTTGCAACCTTTTTGTGACCAAAAACAGATGGTTAAAAGCTGGCGGTCGTAAACTGAAATTAACGACCTTCTTTGTGATATGTAAAAGGTCGTTGGTTCCACGACCAAATTTTTGGTCACTGGCAGCCTCCCCAGGCCACGTAAGATCTAGCGTGGCAAGCTGACGTGGATAAGAATCAGCCCGGTCCATTTCTCTGCTTTAGATGGGCCGAACCCAGTAATTCAGCCCACTTAATATATTATTTGCTGCTAATTTTTGTTAGCTACCTAGGCCTGGCCCAACAATTCGGCCTTTTTAATTTCTTTGCGCATCCCTTTTGATGACAGATTTTTTTCCTGTATTTTTCTAGGCCATTTCTTTGCTGGCCCTCTCAAGTTTTCCCCTTAGAAATAATTGTTCAATATATCTTGGGCTGGGCCGAAATAATTGATCCAGTCCAACTTTTTTTATTATGCCATTTCCATTACAACACATCACACTACAAGTTATCTTGGGCCTAGCCCAGTTCCGATACATTTTCAAAGCAACATGAAATGTTATAGGAGCCCAAAATATCTTTACATGCATTCATTCTAGCAGTACATATCTTTACATCCAAGCAACCAGCAAGTGCCAAACAAAACTATTCTACTGCAAAGAAAATAAAATAGATGACAAGACATCACAGAAGTTCCTATTGTCCTCCTCCTACAACATTTGAAAACCTTCGCCTGGCAGTAGATCAATCATGAGTGAGAAATAATACAGCAGCAAAACAATACAGAAACAATACGGTTGATTATTCAAAGAAGCTAAACTAAGTGCAGGTTACCCGAAATTGAATTTCTTGCAATCCAAACAACACAAACAGCAGGGAGATGGTTGCATAGATACAAATCCATGTGGTAGCAGCAAAATTGGCCAATCTGGACCGCATCTTCTCTGTTTGGTACTAACTAAATAAAAAATGGACTTGTTCATACAAATCCCTCTTGAATTCCTTGATATAACTAGGATTTGCATCAAATATTCCTTAATTTAGCGGCATTAGTAAGCAGAGAAAGAGGGGGAGGGAGATGGGGATGCTACCTACCTTGTTCTGAAGTTCCAACCACCAGACCAGAGAGAAGTTGCTCCTCATCTTCTTTCCTCAGCCCCAAATTCCCCTGCAATAACCACAATTTCGGTCAGGGTAAATTCTCAGGTCAAGGTAACCTATCTCCCCAGAACGACACTTCCAGGGGTGCGTCCGAGCGAGTGCAGATCATGGCAATCACTTGTCATAGCTGAAGGAATAGCAGTTCGCAAGGAAATCAGTGAAGCAGTAAAAACACTAAACACCAGGCTTATAATTGTCAAGCTACTTTAGGCTCCTCATCCGTTTGACAAGTGCAAGCAATTTCTTTTTTCACAGACAATGGCATCCCTCAATGTATATAACTACATAATTAACCAAAACTACGGAGTTGGTTCATTGGATCAACCAACGATCTGATCTCACAAGCCCCACCCAGGTGGTGGACTGGTGGTAGTACAACAGCTAGAAGGCGCATCACTCACCGGTTGAAAAAATCGACCTGGTACTCCATCTCCTTCTCCACCATTCCAAACATCTGCATCGCGCAACCACCACCATCAATTAACCTCAATCACAAGCTCGAAATCGAAGAGGAAGGCATGTACACACAAAAAAAGAACATGAAACTTCCAGAAAAAGGCGACTTGTAGCTGCCAGGCAGCAACTTGAGAATGAATGATTGATATCCTGGAAGTTGTAAACTGGAAGCCAGAGAAGCTACTAGTCAGGTTAGTTTCAAGTTTGAAACTGAATACATGGGGTCAAGTTTCAGTATTCTGTGTAAATTAGTCATATGATGTACCTGTAGTTACACAATGATTTTGCTCATGTTAGATAGCATGTACTTCTATACGAGAGAGAAGGATTGCTATCAAATCTACTACATTTTATTGTGCAATGTCAGTCAGTTTGTGTAGCTAAACTGCTAACAATGAACCGACCAAGTGCATATATACTGCTCGTGAGCATAACCAATTTTTTAATCGAACTAAATTAACACCGCAAGATAATTTTCTCGCACTGGAAGGTTACACCGTGTACTTCTCCAGAATAATCCAATCATTTTATGACAAAACCAAATATGTTGCAGAATAAAAAATCAACAAGGTGAATAGTAGAAGCTGAGTTTTCAAAGAATGTATCACTTTCAACTATACAAGATTGCCCATCCTCATGAAAACAATTATAATTTGGAGTCATGGCCTGAACAGCCCTAGTAACTCATCCTCAAGAAAACAATTATGAAAGACTAATCTTAACTCACTGGTAGCATTTGAACACTAGCAACTAGTGAGCACTGAAGAAACAACACAATGAAATAGCTCACCCTGATGGTGTCGGCGTAGTTCCATCCGGCCTCCTTGGAGAGCTAGCTGAGGAGGCAGTTCTTGTGCCCAGGCTGCAGCCTTAGAACCCTGCAAAACCACAAGCGACGTCAACATCAAACACACATACAAGGCACACACCTAGATCTAGAAGGCAGTCCAACGCCGACGTACTTGAGTGCGTCAGGGATGACCATGAGCTTGGTCCTGTCATACGGTGGCGGCACGCCCTCGTATGCCTTGAGCCTGGGCGTCATCCTCGAGGCCACCAGCGGCCCCGGGCGCGGCATTCGGCGCAGACGACTAGCAGGCGAAGCTGAAGCTGCTGCATTGGGATAGTACGAACAGTGAGCCATATGCATGGACCCATGAACCTTGAAGAAAGCAGTACAAAATTGCACTTCGTATAGGACTGTCATGCAGACCAAAGTAAGCATGAATCGAGTAGACCCCACTAGCATTATGCTTTATAAAAGATTGCTCGACTGGCATTTTTTAAATAGTAGTGTTGTAGAAACTGAATTGAGCGTAGTGAAAAGGTCCAGAATATGCACTTGGATCCTCACATTTTTGGATGATCACCAAAGGCAAAACTACTCCTGACTATGATCATCAACATCTACTACTCCTAACTACTCCCTGTGCAATCCTACTCTGCAGTAAAACTTTATCACCCTCCATTCACCCTGTTCAAGCAGTACTGTAGTAAAACTACTCCTAATGCTACAGCAGTTAACCGCAAGTGAAATTACTGTGATGTGCAAAATTTGCTGTAAATACTCCACTGAATATTACTGAAACTTAACAAAAGTTAACTAAGCTTTTTCAGTTTCAGAATATACAAGTCAGAAAATAAGCTTGCAAGCAAGTTTATGTAAGTAATGCACACTGGAGTACAATACTTCTATGGATTTCTACAAATAATTCGTGATTTTCTAACTAATCCAAGATGTCCATTTAATTAACTAGAAAAGTAAGTTAAATCTTCTTGAATCTTGTTAAATACTCCAAGCAAAATTACTCCACACATGTATAGTTCAATCTTATTAAATACTCTAAGAAAAATTATTGGAGTACTGGAGTACTACAAGTTAAATGTGTTGCGCATTTCTCAAGGAACCAGCAGCGCTGCTTGCTCCCTTGGTCCAGCTACTTGCTATGCAGGATGACCGAGACTCGGATGCAGAGCGAGCTCCCTGCAAATGACATATTGTATCAATGTTTTGCAGCAACAAAAGGAACTCACGTACAATAGAACTTGCGCAATAGTGTATGAACACCCCAAAGGAGGCATTACAAAATTCTCAAAGAATGTTTCTGAAGGGGTTAACCACATAGCAACACACCAACCTGAATATACTACCACTGTACTGGAACCACCGTACATTCAACCAACGGGATATAACAAATACCAAGTCAGGCAGCACATGTAGATAACTATGTTTGTGCAAATCAGATCTTCTGCATAGAATAGTACATCCTATTCAAAAGAATACAGAGACCTCAAGCCATGTAACTACTGAAATAAGAGGGAATGAATGCAATTCTATATAGACAAAAACACATGTAGTGATGTTATACATAGCAAAACTTTAGTATTTGGTGGTAAAAATGAAAGAGAAGTTTAGTTGAAGAGTCCCTAATTGATGCAAGATTTGCTGCAACTGAATTATTAGACACATCAATGTCAACACAGAGATGATCAATACCTCATAACACAGAGCTAAACTTTTGGGTATAACCTTTGTAAAAAATTGCAGGGTATAACTAAATCTAGTAAAATGGAGTAAGCATTTGCAAGGGAATACTAGTCTATCAACTATAGGCTCCTGTTCGATCCTTCAGTTTCAGAAGTTTCAGATCGAAATCTTGATACAGGGCACCACACCAAAATGTTTACTTTGAAAACCGAATCCAACAGAGGGCTGTTGGGCCTTGTACAGTAGGCGGAGGGGAGGAGGCCTAGGTGTGTGCGGTCGTGGGACTTGGCACTTGCTGGAGGTCAACAAGGGGTGGCACATGTCCCGTCGCCCGAAGCAGAGGATGAACATGCGTCATTGCTTATATGGCGGGGCGACAAAGACGCAAGGGTGGTCGGCGGCACCAGATCACAGCGGAGATGAAGCGGGGCGGCGGAGTGGAGGGGGAGATACCTGATCTGGCGGAGGCGGTCGATGAGCGGCAGGGAGTAGACGCCCTCCTCATCGGTGAAGTAGACGACGCCATCGAGGAGGTGGTTCTCGACGACCTCGAGGCCGGCGTTGAGCTGGTGCGGGCGGAAGTCAACTGCGGGGGAGGTGTTGAGGCCGTCGCAGCAGCCGACATAGTGCATGATGGTGGTGTGGCGCAGCGTGAGGGTGGCCTCCGGGGTGGGCTTGTCAGCCTCGATGACGACCCTCGTTGACCTCGCACGAGCGGGCGGACGAGGCGCAGCATCTGGCCCATCCGGCTGAGTTAGTAGGCCAGAAGTGGTGCGGGGGAGAAGGAGAGATGGTCAGTGGAGGGAGGGACAAGGTCAGCGGTGGGTGGGAGGTTGGATCGGGAGGCGGTGGGAAGAGATTGGATCGGGAGGTGGTGGTGGTGGCGAGGAGATGGAGGAGGAGGGTGCGATGGGGGAAGGGGTGTGATGTGAGCTAGGGTTTGGGCTGTGGTGGGGGTATCTCTTTTTCATATTTTTTATTTTTTTCTATAGATAGATGGATGGATGGATGGATGTGGGATGGTGAGATGGATGGATGGATGGCCGCATGTCATCGATCCGTGCGAAGAGTCCTGTTTGGTTAGGAAAACCAGTGATTTAAAAAAGTATCTAAGTACTAAAAATAGAAGAATTTTGTGAAGTAACTATCAAAAATATTTTGCAAAACGGCACCACACAAATTTTCACTAGAGTTAGACCACATTTTATGGATAAGGACCAATTTGTATGCATTTTTGATCTTTCTAGCTATTTTTAATTATTTTCCGAGTGCCCAAAATGAATTTTTTTTAAAAGACCTACCATATGTTTGTTGCAAATTGTACCAAATCAATTTTCTAAAATACTAGGACATATTTAATGCACAATTAACCAAATGGTTGGGTGTCAAAAGTTTTGATCCACCTCTTGTGAAAAAGACAAATTTCCGCTGATTCAGTAGGAAACGAATCAAATTTGAACTGCAGCGTCCTCATAGTTTGTTATTTATTTATTTTAAAAATTATTTCTAGGTACATAAGTATCTATTTAATCAGAGAAACACCAAAAGTTTCCCAAGATTCAACCAATAGCTAGGAACGGTCATGCCAGCCATTTTGACCGCATTTTGAAACTGACATAAAAAATTAAAGAAAATAGAAAAAATAGAAAAACCTTCGCATTGTGTCAATATATGTGACCAAGTTACCAGGAAAAATAATAAACTTGTAATACAACAATTCTTTTAAAAAAGTGTTATCAGAGATGAGCTATCATGTATGAAGATTCATGGCTTTCAAGCCAAATGATCAATCTTATGCCCACATTCATGACATAGTTTATTCAAATGATCTCATATCGTGCACAAGTGTGCATCTTGGAATGCTAAACAATGTTTCCTAAGGAAGTTTTCATTTTCTTTGGACGAAAAATTCATTTTCCATTTCTTGAGTGCCCAAAATAAGTTTTTTTTGTGAAGGACCTACCATATATTTGTTGAAAAATTGTACCAAATCAATTTTATAAAATACTAGGACATATTTAATGCACAATTAACCAAATGGTTGGGTGTCAAAAGTTTTGATCCACCTTTCGTGAAAAAGACATATTTCCGTCGATTCACTAGGAAGCGGGTCAAATTTGAACTATAGCTGCCTCATAGTTTGCTACTTATTTTTTCCAAAAATCATTTCTAGGTACATAAGTATCTATTTAATCAGATAAAAAGCAAAAAAATTCCAAGATTCAACTACTAGCTAGGAAACGGTCATTCTCGCCGTTTTGACCATATTTTGAAACGAGCATAAAAAATTCAAACAATTCAAAAAATTGGAAAACCTTCGCATTTTGTCATTATATGTGACCTAGTTACTAGGAAAGTTAATAAACTTGTAATACGGTAATTATTTTAAAAAGGTGTTCTCATAAACGAGCTATCATGTGTGGAGATCAATGGCTTTCAAGCCAAATTATCAATCTTATGGCCACATTCATGGCATAGTTTGTTCAAATGATCTCATACTATGCACAAGGGTGCATCTTGGGATGGCAAACAATGTTGCGTAAGGAAGTTTTCATTTTCTTTGGTCAAAAAATTCATTTTCTATTTTTCGAGTGCCTAAAATTAGTTTTTTTGTGAACGACCTACCATATATTTGTTGCAATATTGGACCAAATCATTTTTATAAAACAATAGGCCATATTTAATTCACAATTGATCAAATGGTTGGGTGTCAAAAGATTTGATCCACCTCTCATGAAAAATACAAATTTCTGCTGATTCAGTAGGAAGCGGCTCAAATTTGAACTGCACCTGCCTCATAGTTTGCTCTTTATTTTTTCCAAAAATCATTTCTAGGTACATAAGTATCTATTTAATTAGAGAAACACCAAAAAAAAGTCTAAGATTCAACAACTAGCTAGGAACGGTCATTCTTGTCGTTTGACCGCATTTTGAAACAGGCATAAAAAATAAAAAAAATTGGAAAACCTTCGCATTGTGTCATTATATGTGACCAAGTTACCAGGAAAAATAATAAACTTGTAAAATGGTAATTATTTTAAAAAAGTGTTCTCAAAAATGAGCTATCGAGTGTGAATATTCATGGCTTTCAAGCCAAATGATCAACCTTATGGCCACATTCATGGCATAGTTTGTTAAAATGATCTCATATTGTTCACAAGAGTGCATATTGGAATGGCAAACAATGTTGCCTAAGGGAGTTTTCATTTCCTTTGGACAAAAAATCAATTTTCCATTTTTCGACTGCCCAAAATGAGTTTTTTTTGTGAAGGACCTACCATATATTTGTTGCAAAATTGGACCAAATCAATTTTATAAAATCCTAGGCCATATTTAATGCACAATTGACAAAATGGTTGGGTTTAAAAAGTTTTTGTCCACCTCTCGTGAAAAAGACAAATTTTCGCACATTGAGTAGGAAACATGTCAAATTTGAACTGCAGCTGCCTTATAGTTTGCTCTTTATTTTTTACAAAAATAATTTCTAGTTACATAAGTATCTATTTAATCATAAATACATGGTTTGGTGGTGATACGTCGAGGTTTGGACGATGGCCCAGGGCCCCAACTCCAAAGCGCGTAGACTCGCATGCCCGCCGCGTGGTCACCGCGTGACCGTGGCATTGCCATGCGTTCTGGACAACCTAGGCATGTCTAGTAGGTTGGGCACTCCCCAGGTAGATGCTAGGAAGAAAATAACAATAGAAGAATCTCACGAGGAGACTGAACTATGGTCAAACATGAATTAGCAGCCAAAGTGTTTGATAAGCGGCGCAGGAAATTCACAAGGCCAATGGGCCTTAGTTTTGGCTGAGAAAGATCATCTACTAGGAAGACTGTCTTGGCAAATTTTCAGCTCAAATGGAGGAGTTTGGATGGCACTTGCTTTGTAAAGTACCACATCGCGCAGAAATATGGATGTTGAATCTTGGCTCAAATGGATAAGTGGATTCAGCTGAAATTTTGTGGAGTATGGTAATTTGGGCATATTAAAGCACTGTAAAAAAATTATACCATTTGGATAATCCTAGCTTGTACTTCCTTCACAAAGCTTCTCTCTGGATAGAAACTTTAGAAATTTGTTGAGGAAGATTTAATAGGCAAATAGAGCTGAATATTGGAATGTGGCAATGATTTTTATATTTAAGATGGCACAAAAAGTTTGAGGACAATAGGAGGTGTCTAGATAGCACTTGCTTTGCAATGTGCCAATTTGGATGGAAAATAGAAACTGAAGCTGGGCTTACATAGATGATTGGATTATGCTGAAATTTGGTGTAGGGGGTTTCTATAGTCAGGGTAATGTCCTGGTAAATTTTTAGCAATTATAAAGCAATATAAAATGCAGTTGCTTCACAAACTAAAAATATTACCAAGAACAAAGGTTCGATGGTGAGCTCACATGTATTGTTAGATAGAGCTAAACTTTTGTGTAGAGCTATGACTTTGGCATGTAGAATATGTTGCAAAAATTAAACTCATTACAATATTCCTATCTTGTATATCCTTCACAATGCTTCTAGGTGGACAAAAACTTTGGAAATTTTTTGTGGAAGATTTACTAGGAAATGGAGCTGAATTTTTGTCGGTGGGAACGACACCTATGGGATCACAAAAATCCCTACTGTGGTTAGCGGGGCGCGGGGTCGTGAGAAGAGCGGATCAAACAGATAGCACACGGTTCATTTATCCAGGTTCGGGCCACGAGGATGCGTAAAACCCTACTCCTGCTTTGGTGGATTGTATATCTGTGTTCTTGAGCTAGCTATGGGGCGTGAGGAGCTCCAAAAAGACGAATCCTCCCTCTGGTCGCCTCGTGCCTCCTTTTATAGAAAAAGGGGTTGCCACAGTGGCACACAGGAGGTGGAAAGGGTACAGTGATGCGAGGTTATCCCTCGCATTACATGACAAGGCGCATTTAATGTGTATTGCTTAGGTGTCCTTGCTTTATCGGGGATGGGGGAGAGACCTGTCTCGTCCGTCGCCGCTCCTTCTTGTGTCGACATGCGCCCTGGCCAGCGACGCCTACGATGCCACGTAGGTAGGCAGGCAGCTGAGGTGGCGCAGTGGTGGGTCTTCACGAAGATCTGCATGCCGGCACGCAGGTTCCTGCCCAGCTGGTTGGGTCGGCAGCTGCATGCGAACGGCGGTGGAGGTTTAGTCGGCGTGGGCCTGATGGTGGTCCTGCGGATGTCCTTGGCAAGGGTTTTGCCGAGGTGACTGCTGTCATCCCTGGCAAGGTGCTTGCCGGGGGCCTTGTGGTTTTCCTCGGCTGGGATCCCGCCAAGGGTTGTCGTCTCCTTAGTGCGTATCTGATCTTGAATGTCTTCACAAAGATCTGCATGCCGCCACAGGGATGTCTCCCGAATCCTTGCCCTTTGGGGGCAGTGGACTCAAGGGTGATTTGCTCCGTAGGCGCGGGACGAGTCGCCGCGGCAAGGGTCTTGCCGGGGCTGCTAGAACTGTCTCCCGGCAAGGACCTTGCCGGGGGAGTTCGCTTCGTCCCCTTTGCTCTTTGTGGTCTTAGCCTTGGCGTCATTCTAGTTCTCTTGAGCTTCGGTCTTACCCTGGCTCACCTCCCTTGCCTTGCTTGGTGTGGTGGTATCCGCGGCTCAGACTGCCCATGCACAGTTATAGGGGTCCAAAAAGGGTACCCCTCTTCTTGTACACCGACAGGAGCCCCCGGGCCTGGGCCACACATAAGCGCAACGCGTTGTTGGGCTAGGCCCAAAAACGATGCGCGGGCAGGCGGGGCGTTTTTTACCGCGGTAAGATTCTTCGCACGCTGCGGTTCCCACGATTCCCGCGCGTGGCGCGACGTGGGGAGGTGCGTGTGACGTGGGCAGCATGCGTGGGGTTGGTTCCCGCGGGCATGCGTCACACCACAGTTAATGTGAAAGGAGGCGGCCCGTGTTTTCCCCCATAAAAAAGGAATAACCACGGGCGCGCTGCTCACTTTCTCCTCTTTCCTCATGCCTTTTCCAATCTCAGAGCCACCGTTTCCTCTCTTCCTTCCTTCCTAAGCTTCTGCCGTCGCCCGCCGTCGTTGCTTCGCCATCCCCCTTCCTCAGCCCTCTAAACTTCTTGGCCGCCATGGCGCCCAAATCCGTCAAGGGCAAGGGGGTGGCTAAGGGCGCTGGGACTGTGGAGCCGCCGGAGAGCGCGCTGTCGGGGGACCGGACAAAGTCTGCCTTCTTCTTCCCCTCGACGGTTGATGTTCGTGAGCTCCGGGCCTCCTTCAGGCCTCTATGGGGAGTGAAGACGGGGGGAGAGAATTCGGGACATCCGGCGACGCGTGTCATTCCTGCCGCTTGCGCCGATCCTGCCCCAAATCGGTATCCCTTTTTTGTCGATTATCTTTCTTGCGGGTTATGTCCCCCTTTCTCCGATTTCTTCTGCGACATTATGCACACCTTCGGCTTTCGCCTCTTGGATTTTACTCCAAATGCGGTGGCGTGCATGGCTTTCTTCGCGCATCTTTGAGAAGGCTTTGCCGGGGTGCAGCCCAACACGGTGCTCTTCCGCCATTATTTCTTCCCTCGGATCCAGCCGGGAGGTGCCATCTCTGGTTGCGTCACCTGGATCCCAAGATCCAATGGGGCGTACCCAGACGGTGCCGTGAAGGAGAGGTGGGAGGAATGGCGTGGCCGGTGGTGCTGGATTGAGGATGAAGACCCGCCGGAATTCTGCAAGGTCCGCCGAGTGTCGTCGGTCCGTGGCAGCGATTGGAGCGATGTCGACGCCGCTGACGGGAGGCTCACTGTTTCCACTACTAGGATTCTCCGGCTCACCCGGGCCGGACTCACCCTTGAGATGATCGAGGCGGACTTCATTCACCGTCGGATCGCCCCGTTGCACAACAAGGGGAGGCCAGCTTGGCTCTTTACGAATCCGGCTGACATTATGCGACTCCGCCCCGGCCTCGATCACAACTTCACAGTGATGGCGCATGCCCACTTCTGCCAGCGGCTTTTCCAGCTTGATGTGGGTCGTGATGGCGAGGTCGAACGGACCGGCAAGGCCGCGAGGGCTGCCGCAAAGGTTGGCAAGGCCCTCAAGGGGACGTTTTTCAAGCTGCCAGCGGGGTGGTCCCGTTGTGCAACAATTCACGTTGGTCCGAGATCATCGCCATGATGCCGGACTGTAATGCGCACGGCCCTGTCCCGAGCTGGAAGGAGCCGAAGGACACGGATGTGTAGCAATTCTTTGACACCCTGATTGAGGTACATGTCAATGCTGACGCCGAGCGGTGGCTTGTCATGGACACCACCCAGGCAGAGCTGGACTACATCGCCACTAGGGCGAGGGAGGCGCAGCTCGCCATGGAGGCCGGCAGTGCCGGGGGCGTGGAGGACAAGGCCGCAACGGCTGCGGAGGAAGAGCAGCTTACCCGGTGGGCGGCGGCCACCGAGGAGGTCAGCAGCGCCGACACTGGAGCTCCGCTTGTCGAAGACGCGGCCGACGAGTCGTTGTCGGAGGAGGATGTGGCGGCGGGCTCGACGCCAGCCAGGGGAAGAGGGCGAGTCCTGCGGCAGTCTGGCTCCGGTGAGCCGGTCCGGCCCAGCAGGGCTACGCGGCCTCAATTGACCCTGGAGGGGTCCGGGCGTCACACGAGGGCCACGGCAGCGAAGAGGCTGACGAAGGCCGCTGAGAAGAAGAAGACAACAGTCCCTTCCTCATCTGGGCGCGCACAAACCCCGCCTTCTTCGCCTTCTCCGGCAGACGTCGACTCGGATGTCGACGCGGAGGTCGCTTTTGATCTCGGTCCTCTCAACCCGAAGAGGAAAAGAAAAGTGGTGGAAGAGGAGGAGATGGATGACGAGTAAGTACTCCGTTCCTTACTGCCATTTCCATTCCCCCAAATTAAGTCACCTCTCCTGATCCGTTTTTGCTTTGCAGGGATGCAGAGACGTTGGCCCAGAGGGTGAAGAGGGTGAAGGCCTCGGCGAGCAGTCAGCCCCCGGCTGGGGCTTCAAAGACGCCACTGGTGGTGTTGAGCAGCCCGGACAGCAGCCCCCGGCACAGCCCCCAGCGTAAGTTCATCACCCTCCTCTTATTCTACATGTGGTAGGCGTTCGATGCTATGGTGTTGACCTTGTCGGGTTTGTAGGAGGGGAGCGGCAGTAGGAGGAGTCGCAGAGGGCTACCCCCAACACACCACCCCATCGACTACGCCGCCGCGAGGGGCGTCCCCGGCAAGGGCATCAAGCACGGATCCCACACCCATGGAGGAAGAGGGGAACTTGGGCGCTGGTGAATCTTCCATGGCACCAAATGCTGGCGGGGAGGGGACTTCTGCTTCACAGCCTGGCACTGGTGAGTCGCCTGTCCTCTGTCTCTGTTTTTCCCTTATTCTTTTTCTTGGCTTCAATGCTCCCATTACTACCCAGGCCCTCCTTCAATAGGTATGGAGGACGTGGATACTGTTATTGGAAATATTGCTGAGGAGGCCGCGGCGGAGGCCGACAGGATTGCTGCCGAGGAGGCCGCCAGAGATGCTGACGAGGCCGTCGCTGATGAGGCTGCCAAGGATTCTGCCGAGGACACCACTGCGGGGGCCGCCAAGGCGACCGGCGAGGCTTCTGCCGAGGGCGCCAGCGGTGGGCCCGCCGGGGAAGCCGGCAAGGCCACCGCCGAGGAAGAGGTGGTTGATGATCAGCCTCCTTCCTCCTCAACCTCGGGCCCCGGCAGATACCTGAAGGTGGGCGACGATCTTTTTGTCCATCTTCCAGGGCGTCAAGTTCCCAAGCGCCCGCCGAAGGGGATGTCTTTGACGGCGAGGTGCTTGCCGCCACCGGGCTCGAGGTTGTCGATGAGCCGGGCATTGGCGGCGATGGTTCTCCAGAAGAGCAGCTTTTCTGCGCTATGGGGGCCAACTTCCGAAAACTCCATGCGCTCTACCGTGTCCGTCTGGACAAGGTTAAGTCTAGGACGGCAACGGTGGACCAGGCGGAGGTGGATTTCAAGGCGCGCGTTGCTGAGACGCAGACCTGGTTCCACCAGACTCGCGAGGAGCAGAGGGCCTTTCAGGAGGAATTGGCCAGGCGCAATGTCGAGCTCGCCATGAAGATGGCTGACATCGAGAAGGCCCAGGAAAAGGCGGCGAACTTGGCTGCCGCGGCCGAGGCCGTCCGGAACCAGCATCAAGCCGCACTGGATTCCCAGGAAGAGGACCTCACCGTGCGTGAGTCAAAGCTTTCCACAGCGCTCCGTGGCAAGGATGAGGAGCTCGAGGCCCTTGTCGCGCGGCGGACTCGCGAGCTGGAGCAGAGGCACTCGATGCCCAGGCTTTGGCCCATGCCGGCAAAGTAAGGGAGTTGGAGGTGGAGCGGGACGAGCTGAAGGAGCAGGCCCTCAAGCTGTCCAACGAGAAGAGCATGCTCAATAGCGCCTTGGTAGAGGCGCAAGGAGCGGTCATTAGCAGGGCTGGGAGCTCTCTGAAGCGCAAAACTCCATCAGAGATCTCAAGCTGAAGCTGGAGAATCTCGAGAAGATGTTGTCGGAGAGCAGGGCTCGGGAGGAGACCTTGACCAGGAATCTGGAGGAGGAGAAGCAGCTGCGGGCGAACGAGGCCGCCTCCCACCAAGAATATGTGGCGGGCGAGAACAGATGGATCAGCCGTCTGAAGGACGTCGCCGGCAAGGTCACCTCGCAGTTGGCCACCATGGGGATGCCAAACGTGAGGTATGCCCCTGAGCGCAGCTGGACCGTCAACACCAAGCTGACCCAGTTCTTCGAGGGCGTCCTTGGAGCCTTGGCTTATCTTCACTCCAGCAGAGCGGCCACGTTGGCGGGGGAAGCCCGGCGACTTTGCCGGGGGGTCATGACCAAGGTCCTCACCAAGATGGCGTACTGGAATCCCGACCTCGACTTCGATGCCGCGATGGATAGCTTGCCGGATGGTACTGACCTCACGGTGCTCAATGAGCGCATCAAGCCCGTCATCAGCAGCATCGACGAAATCAAGAGGGTGGAAGGCCAGCGCCGGGATTAGGCATCCCGTTCTTCACCGCCGCTGCAGGTTCACGACCAAGACAAATTTCATCTTTAGTTATAACTGCAGCAATGATGTGATGTAATATAACTTTGCATTACTTTTAATTTCATGCACGTTATTTCCCCGTTCAATTCCTCTTTGTATGCGCACCCTACGTCGATTGGGTAGGCTCGCTGGCGCGGAAGCCCCTAGCGGTGTTTTGGGGACGGATCCCCATGGGCCTGCTGGGTATGCGTGCTGCCGGACGAGCCACCTTTCTGTTCTGAACGCGGCCGCTCGAACTGTCGAGCTTGACTCGAGTCAAAATCGAGAGCCTTGTTGATCGCGGAAGGCTACTCTGCCATTCTCGACGCAGCCGCTTGAGCTGTTGAGCGGACTCAAAACAGGGCAAGGGCGTTGCTGATCGTGGGAGAGCCCCCTGGCGTGCAGGTTTCTCATACAAAGGCGTGACATCTCCGAGGGGGAATAACCTCATATAAGAAGGATAGAACAAATAAGGGTTCAGTGCAACTTAGCTTCTGTTTGCAGTCGCTCGAGTGCCGATCTTCTGGCCTCCTTTCTTCTCGAAAGGCCACGAAGACGAAGGGGTGTTGGGCTAACTGCTAGAGCCAATTCTCACAACCGCATCCCCTACCTGGCGCGCCAAAGATGTCGGTGGGAACGACACCTATGGGATTACAAGAATCCCTACTGTGGTTAGCGGGGCGCAGGGTCGTGAGAAGAGCGGATCAAACAGATAGCACACGGTTCGTTTATCCAGGTTCGGGCCGCGAGGATGCGTAAAACCCTACTCCTACTTTGGTGGATTGTATATCTGTGTTCTTGAGCTAGCTATGGGGCGTGAGGAGCTCCAAAAAGCCGAATCCTCCCTCTGGTCGCCTCGGGCCTCCTTTTATAGAAAAAGGGGTTGCCATAGTGGCACACAGGAGGTGGAAAGGGTACAGTGATGCGAGGTTATCCCTCGCATTACATGACAAGGCGCATTTAATGCGTCTTGCTTAGGTGTCCTTGCTTTATCGGGGACGGGGGAGAGACCTGTCTCGTCCATCGCCGCTCCTTCTTGTGTCGACACGCGCCCTGGCCAGCGACGCCTGTGATGCCACGTAGGTAGGCAGGCAGCTGAGGTGGCGCAGTGGTGGGTCTTCACGAAGATCTGCATGCCGCCACGCAGGTGCCTGCCCAGCTGGTTGGGTCGGCAGCTGCATCCGAACGGCGGTGGAGGTTTAGTTGGCGTGGGCCTGGTGGTGGTCCTGCGGATGTCCTTGGCAAGGGCCTTGCCGGGGCCCCGGCAAGGGTTTTGCCGAGGCGCCTGCTGTCATCCCCGGCAAGGTGCTTGTCGGGGGCCTTGTGGTTTTCCTCGGCTGGGATCCCGCCAAGGGTTGTCGTCTCCTTAGTGCGTATCTGATCTTGAATGTCTTCACAAAGATCTGCATGCCGCCACAGGGATGTCTCCCGAATCCTTGCCCTTTGGGGGCAGTAGACTCAAGGGTGATTTTCTCCATAGGCGCGGGACGAGTCACCGCAGCAAGGGTCTTGCCGGGGCTGCTAGAACTGTCTCCCGGCAAGGACCTTGCCGGGGGAGTCCGCTTCGTCCCCTTTGCTCTTCGTGGTCTTGGCCTTGGCGTCGTTCTAGTTCTCTTGAGCTTCGGTCTTACCCTGGCTCACCTCCCTTGCCTTGCTTGGTGTGGTGGTATCCGCGGCTCAGACTGCCCGTGCACAGTTATAGGGGTACAAAAAGGGTACCCCTCTTCTTGTACACCGACAATTTTGTCATGCAGACATGATTTGGATAGGAAAGAGTGCCCAAAAATTTTGAGGGCAATCAAGAATATATAAATAGTACTTCCTTCACAAAGTGATGTTCTGAATAGAATAGGAAAATGAATATTTGAATTATTTTTGAACTAGGAAAGGATGTATTTTTACATATTTGATGAAGATATGACCCAAAGAATTTATGAGATTTTTTTGGGAATTTTTGGAATGACAGAAATATAGGTTGCTTCACAACCTAGGGCAAAAATGGACACATGGACATGACACATAGGCAAAACTGATGAGGTGGCGCCTAGTCATAGCAATCCACCACAATTTACAAGGTTATGACCAGCTATATTGGTCGTCATCATCTAGAAATAAGGCAGCGGACCATTGCTGTCTGCTTTATGACCATTTCGTGTAAGGAAATTACGACCTTTCTGAGCAAAATGGTCTATATAGTTTAGGGTTTGGAGCCCCCCGAACAGTTTTTGACCAATTGGTCTCCAATGGTCATAGATTTATAACCAATTCTTCTAGGGTCACCGACAGAAGGTCACAAGTTAACATATTTCTTGTAGTGGTTAAGCATGCTTGGTTAGGTTAACTGTGTGATCTTCTATTAGGAGTATGTTATATCATGCAATGTGGTGCTTAGTTAATGTTTGGTTCATTTGTTGTGGTGTTTAGTTAACTGCTCGGTTCAATTCTGTGATATGATGTTCAATTATTGTGGGTACAATTTTGTATTGTTCTGCATGTGAGGAATAAATCGAATTTGGATGTACTAAATACATGAGAAACATATACAATTGCTATATTCTCCTAGTTCTTAATCATGCTTGGTTTGGATAAATGGATTTTCCATGTGGCTGGAATTAATCTGCCGAATTTTCAATGTGTTTATTTTTCATCAACATATTTCTACTGATAGCATATGAACCCTCACTTATCCTGATCAATAACTACCATATATGCATTGCAGGGAAACAATGGGAAGCACTGAGGTTTACAATCGAGTTTGCACATGCATGGTCCTTTGTCTAATAGCACATTATTGAGCAATTATATGAACCATTTTAATACTTAGGTTTTAACAATTTGGTCTTGCACATGTAGGTCCTTCTGTCAAAGGTTTTGACCCACTTTTCGACCCTTTTTGCATATGGGGAAATGAGTTGTCCATGAATATCAGTCAAGTCAAGAAACTCAGAAAGATTGTTATGATAAAGAAACTAGCGACAAAAAACAACAAGATCTTTGTCTTCACAATGAAGAAGACATCGGTGCACTACAGGATGGTACTAACTATTATACCTTATATTTTTTATTCCTTTGCACCATTTCAAATTTAGATAAGATGTTTATGCATATCCTTGTTTTTAGGCCTTTCCAAAGTAGTTCACTGATGATTACCTCTCAAACCACCTGTATGGCCAGGAGGCGAGGAAGGTATTCATCCAACACCCATTGGACAATATTGAAGTCTTCCTCAAGAGGACAAAGGATGGACGGTCAATCATATACATGAACTGGCCTAAACTTGCAAGGACCTTCAACATCAATGAAGCCTCAATATTCGCCTTTCGCTTCAGCAGTTTTCCAGATGAGATTCATTTGTATATCTACCATCTACGACGCTAATTTCCAAAGGTTATAGATGTTGCATGTGAAACTTGGTGCTGGTGAAGTTGTGTAATGGGGTAGCTAGCTATGTGCATATATGGTGTAATTGAGTGCTGAAGCTATATGATGTTGTACTCTGATGTATTTGAATTATGAAATCCTGGTTCCGTAATATAAAAATGAAATATATTGTGTGCTTAATATGAAATGTGAATTTGATTAATAAATGGATTATTAACAATAGGCCAATTACCCTGCTTTATTGGGTTTTACTATTGCAACCGGTTTTTGAGAAAACACCATCGGTGATGACCTCGGACAACCCACATAGTTTCTAGGAAGAAAATGTTTTGGATCAATGAACAATCACATACAACTTCATCTTGAAAACTATTTGCGTTAGGCCACCTTGCGCAAATGTTTTCCACATAAAAAGTGTGTGTGATGGCCATCGTATGCCACACAGTTTGCTCCTACGCACCGTGTGTAATGCATTCAATAACGCAAACGATAAAAATGTTAATATCATCTGCAATGGCAACACTATCACAGACGATTTGATGGGGAAAACTATGTGCCATGTACGTGCGAACAGAAACGTTTGTCTGGGATTAATCATGTGGGATGTACATACGAATGGAAACGTTCTTCTTTGATTGAACCGTGTGGGATGTACATGCAAACGGAAATGTATTCCTTGGATTGACTGTGTGGGATGTACATACGAAGGAAAACATTTTTGTGGGATTTACTGTGTGGGATGTACTTACGAACGGAAATGATTGGGCCTGTATAATTGTATGTGATGGCTAGCATGATTGCACACGAGCTCATTTTGAACAGCGTGTGTGACCGGAGGGCCTATCCCCGACGGTTTCTAGGTCGTGTGGGAAGGACCCCCTATCGCCCAAAGTAGCAAGGCGACGGTTTAAAAGGTCGTCGCGGAAAGGGGTTAAAACCTGTTTGTCTAGTAGCTTGCTGTACCAATGAACGGAGAGTATTTCAGGGCATCTTGTAATAACAAGAGCAACCGGGGATGAATGTATGAATGGCAAGTGTATGTAGTTATCCATAAGGATATATCTATGGTAGGGAATTGCAAAGGCGGTGCCACAAGGGTCTAGGGAAAACATCGACAAGTATCTTCGGAATCTTCTGCTGAAGCAGGTGATCATCTGGAATGAAGGGGCTCTCTGGGAGGAAGTAGTTACGAGAACCTAGAGTTAGAGTTAGTGAAATCTTTGACCCGAAAAGAAGAGAGATCAGAATCCCAGAGTAAAAGCGAGGAATAAAAGATCCCAATACCACCCATTTGTGATGTCGGCCCGTAAGCCACACAACAATGATAGTAACTTAGTTTTTCAAAGACTAGACTCAAGTTCGGCCAAGGAGTTGGAAAGGGGCTTCCTACAGGCAGTCGGCTCTGATACCAACTTGTGATGCCCTGACTAAACCATGTGCTAATCTTACACGCAAATGCACACGATCAAGATCAGAGACTCACGGAAAGATATCACAACACAATTCTAGACACAATTAAAGTCATACAATCTTTATATCACAAGCCAGGGGCCTCAAGCGCTCAAATACATAAGCTCTAATACAAACGAGTCAGGGGAAGCAACAATATGTGAGTACAGACATAAGGTAAACGAGTCTACCTTAAGAAGGCTATCACAAACAATAACATTGATCGAAAAGGCAATGCCTCTTGCCTGGGAGCCTCCTAACTACTGCTGGTCATCGGCGGTCTCCATGTAGTAGTAGGCTTTGTCGGGGTAATAGTAGTCGTCGGTGGTGGCATCTGGCTCCTGGGATCAGTCATCTTATCATAGCAAACGTGTATAGGGAAACAGGGGTAGCAAAGAAACCGTGAGTACTCATCATCAGTACTCGCAAGACTTACATCAGAACTATGCTAAGTATGCATCAGTATCAAAGGAATGGGGCTATAACTTTGAAATGAACTGTAGAAACTAGTTGACCCGTTGCACCAAACGGCGCAGAAATTTTGTCGATGAAAATAGTTTCATTTTGCTAGGACATATTCGATATTGGTAATAAAAAGCCCATGTGTTAAGTCATGCTATATTGAAAATATGTTTATCACGATGAGAAATTTGAGTTAAAAAAATTCATATTTCTATAACATGCATAGACGAGCTAAGGAAGCATTATTTTTAGTTAAAAATATGGTTATCGCGATGAGAAATCTGAGTTTGGGAAAAAACATGTTTGTATAATATCTATAGACCAGTTAAGGATGTATTTTTTTTAGCAGTGTTTGAAATAAATTTTTATTTACCATGTGCACAAAAAAACAGCTATGTTGTGCATATGAAGGCATAGGTATGTGAAAGATACATATGCTACCTAGCCCGGCCTAGGAACAATTCTTTGTTTGGCCGTTCGGAGTCACGCCTACATACATAGTGACTACTTATCCCCTTTTCTTCCTAGGTTCCTCATTTGGGCGAGAGAAGCATACTCAACTGTTGAGATTTCTCCTTATTATTTCTGATTTCTCTGCATGCATGGTTACACAAATGGCCCATTACACCAAACAGCACAATGTCAATTTCAAACACAAAGTATTTTCAAAATTAAATTAGGTTTTAGCATGGAGGAACATTCCAGACCTGTAACAGCGGATGCAACCACTTTACCAATTCAAACTCTTTAGCAACCATTTATGATTATGATGTCTAAAGTGCTAGATGCAATTTCACTACACATAAGAATTTTCAAGCTCGGTTAAAAAGGTATGTTCATGCATACGAACCATAACTAAACAACGTGAATGTAAATATATATGACTGAGTCATACTTCCTAATACAAAAGCAAGCAACGGACTGGTAATAGGTAGGCCTGTTGTAGAGAGATTGTGGTAAATTACAGTTCATTATTACACGCAAAATGTTTTTGCGTCGGAGCACAACACTCATATATCTTTGTCTTCATATCCTTTCCTTCTCAGAGCTGGAGTGTGATGCCCTGCTCCTATTCATGGCTCTTGACCTACAATTTTTGAACAATCTAAATTAGTTATTCATTCTATGGGAAATATGAAGTGGGGATTACTTTGCCAATATCGTTAGCAAGTTTATGAGGGAAAAGAAAGAATGTAACTTCCAAAAGCAAAGGTAAGAATGAAGTACATAGTAGTGTAGAAAGTCGGAACATGAGCCGAGACATGTTTCAGAAAAATGGTCGAGGTTCCCTGATCCTTTTAACATGAGCTGCGATTATTTTGTTAGGGACTCATGGATGTATATAACTTTCACAAGCCAAATCCCCTGTGTGACAACCTACCTTTGATCACAAAGCTATATAATCTATATAATGGAGAAAAATGGAGCTTTCGATAACCTGCATACATATTTCAAGCAAAGCTAGGAATGAAGTACACAGTATTGTAACCGGGAAAGTAGGAAAATCAAATCATACACTCCGAAACATATTGCAGAAAGAGAAGCGTGAAGCACACTTTCTTGAAATTTGAACAAAAGAGAACATTCATTTTTGTTGAACCTGCTATTTATCTATGGGGAAGCATGGATAAGTAAAGATAGGAATTTATAAAATGTATGCAAATTCACATATATTTTTCTAACATCCCATGGAAATGTCTATCAGGACGGTGTATTTCGAAAAAGCAAGTCAGGCAGCTAATAGTTTGGATAAAACCTCTATAGATAGTAGAAAACAACTTCCAACGATTCAACTGTACATACTAAAAAGTTCGCCAGGAAATGAGAAGAGCCAGGAAAATACACTAAGTTACAGAAGAAGCACCTGAAATATAATAGTGGCAGTTAGTTTGGCAAGAAACCTGCATATATTCGAGTGCAATTCACATCCTCTAGGCCATCGTTCTCACGCATTTTTTCCTAGTAAGTAGAAAGCATATACAGAGTATAAAAAGGGGGTACTGATCACACAACAAGTAGTAGTTAACCGCAAAAAACAAAAACAAATAGTAGTTTCAGAGCTTTAGAAGGCTGTCCGGTTTTGCACAGTATGCTTTCACCTATGCAGAACTGGACGTTGTACTACTTATTTCGGAGTCAAGACATATTTCAATCTCTAAAAGAAACCTGACACGAATCATCTGCTACTCTAGAAATTTGATTTATCACGGCTAACCAACATGGAACGATCATCTGACTTTCTGGTTATACTAACGTGTAAATGTTTGGCAGGTGTAGACTATATTGTCAACCATAAAGTATTATTTGCAAAAGCAAGGAAGGTTGCTGTAGCTAGATAAATGACTCTTTTCAAGTTGACTTCCAAATTTTTATTAGAAAGCGGATGCCTACTAATAGCGCATCTCGGGGAATCACAATGAGAATGAAAGGCCTGTAGAAATGCAAAACGGCAAGATAAAATTCAGACATTGGCATAGAGAGAAACTAATAGGAAAACATGCACCATCAACCACTCACCATAAGGTTAGCAGCTGGACAATAGCTGAGCTGCAGTAGATGGTTACCAAGTAATGAATAGAAGGCAAATCACCACAAAAATAACCACGAGAGTACCAAACTATCTGCAAACATGAAGGCCCTCGCTTGGATTACACAGGATGAGTACGCCATGATAAAACAAAGAACAAAAAGATGGATTAAAATTTATAGAGCAATGCTAGGAAGATATTGTCTTGAAGAACAGAAAGTAAGAAAACAATAATGCAAGCAACGAACCTGCAAAAATATCCTCCAAGTTTGGCATGAAAAATATATCCTTGACCGCATATTTGTCTCTGTCGAGGTACTCTACAGGAAGGTTCTCAAAAAACCAAAGTAAAGTTGTTTTTCCATTTTTGAGAGTTTGATAGCAAACCAGCAATGCATAAAAAGGGATTAGAATTGATAGAAAAGAAATCTCTGCTACTTTATAGTCAAAGAACATGGTTCCATCGACAAAAATACAAAAACATTGAAATTTGACGGTGTAAGGAACCTGTAGTGATATACTGAGCCATAAACTACTTTGCAATGATATACTGAACCATAAACCTGAAGCTCTACTTTGATGCCAATAAATTTATAACTGGGAAAGAAGGAAAATGAAATCATATACTCTTAGAAATTTTGCAGAAACAGAAGCATGAAACATCTTTACTTAAGAATAATCTTATGGTCTAATATCTTTAGAAATAGCTGAATCTTATTTATTCTAAGACGGTTACTACAGGTATCAAATCACTCCAGCTATTAGTACGTATGAAACTTCTCTTTAGTGTTTCCATGCTGCCTGTCTGCACACTTCAATTATTTTTTGCAAGAACAAACCAGACTAAGAAAGCATTAGTGTGTTGCATCTTACTCAAGTTACCAGAAGATGAGAGAATGCTTGCCGATAAAAAGGGGAGCAATGATATAATAATCTTTAAACATCCAAGGAAGTAACGTGTAATCCACCCATCAAGAAAAACAGAGGCCATGGAAAGTCTCACCTCAGCATTCCAAGACCTGACTTGCCCTCTAGATACAGATCACGAGAGTAACCAGAGACAATCAATTTTACACTCGTTGATTACAAATCTGAACTTCTAGCTAGCATGCACCTGAAGAGCCAGACATGGCAACGATGAGCATCAATATATACGCATATATATTCCCTAAATCCAGGGGCAGTAAAAATGAGAACACTCATTCCGTTACCCATTTCTAACCTTTACACTATCCCTCTTCCAAAGAAAGGAGGCTAGCTAAATGATATCATACTCTCTGATGAGAGTGATATTAATTAAACAAACTACTAATGCCAGGTTGCTTGATTAGTTGAAGGAACACTTCATACAACCACATAAAGAATAGCAGGCATGTATGAGACTCCTCCTCTTTGCTTGTTACGATTAACCAAATATACCAAGCCAGTTGCAGCACGAGGATGTCAGCAAACTTGACACAACTGCGGTACATCAAAAGAGGTTATAAATTACCATTAGAGCCATTGGAAGAAGATCACTTTTGAATATGAGGAACGTGGTCTTCTATGTCAGATCTGCACACGCCAAGTTTAAAAATCCAAAAATTAGCAAAGTAAAATATGAGTGAGGAAGGAAGTGAGGGAGAGAAAAGAGTGGAGCACCTAGTTCGCCGCTGACCTGCATCGCTCGAGTCGCCTCCAACAAGCACGTGTTGTCCTCCAGATGCACGAGGCAGCCATTGGAGGAGAGATGAGCTCCTGCTTCCTCTCACCTTCCCACCGCCTATTCACCTCGAGCTCCTTGCCCGGTGGGGGGTGGAGGCAGAGGTGGCACCTCATGGTGCAGAGGAGGCGACGACGCGGTGGCGCGACAATTCGACCTGCCTGCCGCTGGCAGGTGCGCATGTATGTGACTCCTCCTCTTTGCTGGTTACGATTAACCAAATATACCAAGCCAGTTGCAGCACGAGGATGTCAGCAAACTTGATACAACTGCGGTACATCAAAAGAGGTTATAAATTACCATTAGAGCCATTGGAAGAAGATCACTTTTGAATATGAGGAACGTGGTCTTCTATGTCAGATCTGCACACGCCAAGTTTAAAAATCCAAAAATTAGCAAAGTAAAATATGAGTGAGGAAGGAAGTGAGGGAGAGAAAGAGTGGAGCACCTAGTTCGCCACTGACCTGCATCGCTCGAGTCGCCTCCAACAAGCACGTGTTGTCCTCCAGATGCACGAGGCAGCCATTGGAGGAGAGATGAGCTCCTGCTTCCTCTCACCTTCCCACCGCCTATTCACCTCGAGCTCCTTGCCCGGTGGGGGGTGGAGGCAGAGGTGGCACCTCATGGTGCAGAGGAGGCGACGACGCGGTGGCGCGACAATTCGACCTGCCTGCCGCTGGCAGGTGCGCATGTATGTGACTCCTCCTCTTTGCTGGTTACGATTAACCAAATATACCAAGCCAGTTGCAGCACGAGGATGTCAGCAAACTTGACACAACTGCGGTACATCAAAAGAGGTTATAAATTACCATTAGAGCCATTGGAAGAAGATCACTTTTGAATATGAGGAATGTGGTCTTCTATGTCAGATCTGCACACGCCAAGTTTAAAAATCCAAAAATTAGCAAAGTAAAATATGAGTGAGGAAGTGAGGGAGAGAAAGAGTGGAGCACCTAGTTCGCCGCTGACCTGCATCGCTCGAGTCGCCTCCAACAAGCACGTGTTGTCCTCCAGATGCACGAGGCAGCCATTGGAGGAGAGATGAGCTCCTGCTTCCTCTCACCTTCCCACCGCCTATTCACCTCGAGCTCCTTGCCCGGTGGGGGGTGGAGGCAGAGGTGGCACCTCATGGTGCAGAGGAGGCGACGACGCGGTGGCGCGACAATTCGACCTGCCTGCCGCTGGCAGGTGCGCGAGGCCTCAACCTGCCCCTTCCCACCCGCTAGGATCGCTCACCTAGCTCATTCCCCGCTGTTGCTTGCCTTCCTCACCGGCTTCCTCCTTCCCGTACATCCCCACCCCTCCCCTACATCCCCATCCGCACCGCGAAGACACCGCCGTCGCTGCTCTCCCATGACGATGACCTAGGCAAGCTGAGGAGAATGCCGGCGGTGGATCGACGACAACGTGATAGAGGAGAGGAGGAGGCGAGTGGAGAGAAGGCCGGCGGCTGCGGTGAGAGGATGAGGGGGAGAGGGAGGGGCGCGGCGGCTCGTGGGGATAGAGGGGAAGGACAAAGGGCGCCAACCTCCCAAGTCGCGTCCAGGTCGGGACCGTCCTCTCCGGCGCCGGCCGATGACCCTCTCTCCTGTCAGCCGCCGCACCTCCCTTTCCTCTTTCCTCTCTCTTTCTCCCTCCTCTCCTTCCTTCTCTCTCTCCCCCTCATTTTGTCTCTCAGCTAGGGTTCGTGCGCGAGGAGGGGCGCAGGCCGACGCCTCGCCGGTGTAGGCCGACGCTGGCCGGTCACCCTCTCCCGTCCGCTGCCGGACCTCCCTCTCCTCTCCTCTCCCCTTTCTCTCCCTCCCATCTTCCTATCTCTCTCTCCTAGGTTTCATGCAGGATGAGGGGACCGGAGTGTGCACGGCGTGCGGGACAAGAGGATTGGGTTGCGTTGGGTGCGGGCGCGGCGCGCGGATGGGACAAATTCTCTCTCACCCGGGCGCCGATACAGACACGAGACGAGCCCATCAGTCATTGGAAAGAAAAATAAACTGTAGGATGAAAATAATTTAACCGCGAGTGAAAATCCAACGGCTCAGGCGCGTCAAAAAGGCAGATCGGACGGCCGACGAAGCTCCAATCGGGGAAGCCTTGTGGAGGTGAGTTGGATAGCTTCTTTATAGTTTTAAATGCCATAGGAGAAGGAAAAGTCCTAGCCTATCGAAGACTAGCATCTTGAAGCATCTTACATCATAAAAAGAGTGTAGATTAGCATATACTTCCTCTCTTCTATAATGTAGTGCATATAGTTTCTATAAGTCAAACCTCATCAACTTAGACCGATTTGTGAAGAAAAACATTTACGTCTAGAATGACAAACATATATCATTAGTTTCATTGTAAGACATAGTTTCATATTATATATATATTTGATATTGTAGATAAAAAAATTTCTCTATAAACTTGGTCAAAGTTTACAAAGTTTTACTTTTCAAAAAATCTATGCGCACTACATTATGGAGAGGAGGGAGTATAATGTATCAAAAATTTTGTAGTAACACCCAGAGATCCTTCCTCGAGTCCCTGCGAGAAAGCAATCCCGGAGCCATCATATCCATTTCCTGCCTTCAACATCCAGTTCTAGTTGTATAGATCGGGAAAAAACTTCGAGCGTCCGTTACCGTGGACACGGCTATTCGAATAGATTAACTTTTCTGCAGGGGTGCACAAACTTACCCAACACGCTCGATTAACTCCAGCCAAACACACTTTCCTGGGTCATGCCCAGCCTCGGCTGGTCAACACGTCATAGTCCTACCTAAGTTCAACAAAGAGGCCAACACGTCGGTTTACATCCTAAATCCGAAGGGGTCATGGGCCAATCGTCCTTTGCAATCCTATCCTACACATTGTGAACGTGGCCTGGAGTAGACCCACCCCCTTATAGAAGCGTAGGTGCGTGTCGCTAAACCGCTGACGTCTGTGAGCTCTCGGAAGAATCGTACAACACAAAGTGCCCATACTTATTCCCGCATGGTGGTTAGTGCGAAAAGGCCAGAGGCCTACTCGAATCACATATCCAAACCCATTAGTGTCTTGGGAGCACGTGCAAACGATCAATGTCCATGATTTCTTATCCCTTCACTTGGTCTCACAGACTAACGACAAGGGCTAAGAATGCCCGGCCGTGCCACGTAATTAACTTGCAGGTATCCTCTAGATCAACCCAACTCTAGAACTCTCGTGGGTACCCTCACGGTCAACCCGACTCAAAGGAGACTATCGGGAACTCAGGTCCACCCTTTACCGGGGTGGTATCTCCTGTCCCTCCAGTCCTTCAGAAACAGTAACTCTCGCAGGTACCCCTCAGAGCCGAACCATCTTTAACATGGTTCTAGGGGTAAATTCAAAGTAACCGTGTGCCCATAACACCAAGGGGAAATCCGAGGAATCACCCTCGATGGATTCCACTTGATGTAACCGTCAAGGTGAAATTGGATGAATCACCCTCGAGGGTTCACACTTGAGGTGTTTGCATGACAGAGTCATTATTGGGAGTTGTGAAGGAGGAATACCCTTCGTAGACTACGACCGATTATTTACACTAAAGAGATCTCATTAGAAGTGTTGTACGAGGTATTGAAGGAAATATGCCCTAGAGGCAATAATAAAGTTGTTATTTATATTTTCCTTATATCATGATAAATGTTTATTATTAATGCTAGAATTTTATTAACCGGAAACTTAGGACATGTGTGAATACATAGACAAACAGAGTGTCCCTAGTATGCCTCTACTTGACTAGCTCGTTAATCAAAGATGGTTAAGTTTCCTGACCATAGACATGTGTTATCATTTGATGAATGGGTTCACATCATTAAAGAATGATGTGATGGACAAGACCCATCCATTAGCTTAGCATTATGATCGTTTAGTTTTATTGGTATTGCTTTCTTCATGACTTATACATATTCCTCTAACTATGAGATTATGCAACTCCCGAATACCAGAGGAACACTTAGTGTGCTATCAAACATCACAACATAACTGGGTGATTATAAACATGCTCTACACGTGTCTCCAATGGTGTTTGTTGAGTTGGCATAGATCGAGATTAGGATTTGTCACTCAGTGTATCGGAGAGGTATCTCTGGGCCATCTCGGTAATGCACATCACTTTAAGCCTTGCAAGCAATGTGACTAATAAGTTAGTTATGGGATGATGCATTACAGAACGAGTAAAGAGACTTGCCGGTAACGATATTGAACTAGGTATGAGGATACCGACGATCAAATCTCAGGCAAGTAACAAAACGATGACAAAGGGAATGACATATGTTGTTTTGCAGTTTGACCGATAAAGATCTTTGTAGAATATGTAGGAGCCAATATGAGCATCCAGGTTCCGCTCTTAGTTATTGACTGGGGATGTGTCTCGGTCATGTCTACATAGCTCTCGAACCCGTAGGGTCCGCACGATTAAACGTTCGATGACTATTTGTATTATGAGTTATTTGATTTGATGACCGAAGTTTGTTCGGAGTCCCGGATGAGATCACGGACATGACGAGGAGTCTTGAAATGGTAGAGGTAAAGAATGATATATTGGACGAAGGTATTCGGACATCGGAAAGGTTTCGTGACATTTCGGATATTTCTTAGGGAACCGAGGGGTTACCGAAACCCCCGGGGAAGTTATGGGCCCCAATGGGCCATAAGGAAGTAGGAGAGGGAAGGCCACAAGGTGCCCCCCCCAATGGCAGTTCGAATTGGACTAGGGGGAGGGGGCACGGCCCCCTTCCTTTCCCTCTCCCTCTCCTTCCCTCCATCCCCTTCTTGGAACAGGAAAGGGGGGCGAATCCTACTAGGAATGGAGTCCTAGTAGGACTCCCCCATGGCGCGCCCCCCTTAGCCAGCCACCTCCTCCTCCCCCCCTTTATATACGGAGGCGGCGGGCACCCCAAAGGAACAACAAACAATCTCTTAGCCGTGTGTGGTGCCCCCTCACAGTTCAACACCTCGCTCATATTGTCGTAGTGCTTAGGTGAAGCCCTGCGCTGGTAACTTCATCATCATCGTCGCCACGCCGTCGTGCTGACGGAACTCTCCCTCGTCCTCAACTGGATCAAGAGCTCGAGGGACGTCATCTTGCTGAATGTGTGCTGAACACAGAGGTGCCATACGTTCGGTGCTTGGATTGTGAAGACGTTCGACTACATCAACCGTGTTGCTAAACACTTCCGCTTTCGGTCTACGAGGGTGCGTGGACACACTCTCCCCTCTTGTTGCTATGCATCTCTTAGTTAGATCTTGCATGATCATAGGAATTGTTTTGAATTACTACGTTCCCCAATAGTGGTAACAGAGCCAAGTTTATGCATAGATGATATATGCACGAGTAGAACACAAAGAGTTGTGGGCAATAATAGTCATACTGCTTACCACCAACATCTTACTTAGATTCGGCGGTATTGTTGGATGAAGCAGCCCGGACCAACATTACATGACCGCATTCATGAGACTGGTTCTACCGATGGGCTTCGCACACAGGTGGCTGGTGGGTTTCTGTTTCTCCAACTTTAGTTGAATCGAGTTTGACTACGGTCGGTCCTTGTTGAAGGTTAAAACAGCACACTTGACAAAAGATCGTTGTGGTTTTGATGCGTAGGTAAGAACGGTTCTTTGTAGAAGCCCGTAGCAGCCACGTAAAACTTGCAACAACAAAGTAGAGGACGTCTAACTTATTTTTGCACGGCATGTTGTGATGTGATATGGTCAATACGTGATGAGATATAATTTGTTGTAGGAGATGATCATGTTTTGTAAAAGTTATCGGCAACTGGCAGGAGCCTTATGGTTGTCGCTTTATTGTATGAAATGCAATCTCTATGTAATTGCTTTACTTTATCACTAAGCGGTAGCGATAGTCGTAGAAGAAATAGTTGGCGTGTAACGCCCCGAGACCGATGCGCCAGGTGTCTTCCGGTTATTCGGTGTTGTTGCCTTGTCAATTGTTTACGTGTTGCATCTTGCCATGTCATCATGTGCATTGCATCAACATGTTTTCAAAACTTGCATCTGTCCCGGTCTCCCCGTTCCTTCCGTTGTCAATTCGGTGCCCAGACACTCTTGCACGCGCACGCGGCACGTCCGAAATAGTATTTTATAAGTGGTCGGAGAATGTTCTTGGAATGGGTTGAAAGTTGGCATGCAGTGTTGTTATGTTGTCAGTAGGCCTCCTGCAAAGTTTCATCGCATTCGGAGTCCATTTGACGCCCCAACGGATAACTATAGCGGCATTATAGTCGATCTAACGTTGGACGTTTTCGGTCTCCGGAAACGGTTGCCGGGTTGCATTCCCCCTCTCTCTTCTCAGTCCAACCACACACTTGACCTCGTTCGCCTAACCCCTCTTTGCACAATGCATCGACCCGTCCGAAACTTCCCCGAACCCGACTCACTCAGTTGTCACCGATGGGTCCGGATCATCCCCAAACATCTTTAAACCATCTCCGTTTTGTTAATTGGGCTCCCTAACCTATCTATCTGAGACTGTCCGATTTTGATCGGAGGGTCCAAACCTAATCCTTGTCCGTATATATAAACCAACCCCTACCCAAATCAGACAAATCCCTAATTTCTAGGGATCCTCCTCCCCGCCTCCGGTCTCTGGTTCCCCTCGGGATCCATCCCGAGCCAACCAGCAACCCCGACCTCTTCCTCTCAGATCGACCCCGCGCTCGATCCCCTACCTTGCCTCGATTTGGAGCCGGTCCATCTCCCCTAGAGACCCCGCTGCCTCCAGTGAACGTCGCCGGTGACCACCTTCAGCAAGACCCCCGCGCCCTTGTCTCTCCCTTCTTCTTCCTTCCCTCCTCCTTCTCTCACCTGCTCTCTCTATTCGTGCAACAGCGAGCCACCGAGGAGTTTGCGCCGGCCATCCTAGCCTCTCGCACCCGGAGGTCATCGTCCTTGAGCTCCTCAACCCGTTCTCTCCTACCTCATCGCCGGACCCAAGCCATGGCTGCCGCCAAGTTCATCGGGACATTGCTGCTTCCCACCGCCCGGACCCAAGCCATGGCTGCCGCCAAGTTCATCGGGACATTGCTGCTTCCCACCGCCCGGACCCGGCCTGGAGTCGGCGCCCTCGGCCATTTCCCCGCCGTCTCTGGCAACCACGAGAACCTCCTCGTCCCCGCCACTGCCTCGCTGGACGGCTCGTGCCGTCCAATGCCATCGTCGTTTTCCTCCTCAGTCGCCACCTTCGCTGCCATCCGTGAAACCCGATGATGCCAACCACCAGGACCCACAGAAGCCATCTCCGGTGACTAGCCAACGAGCCCCGTTGCCGGTGATAACCTCCATCACGCTCCTGCCATCTCCTTGCGGTCTCTCTCCTGTCCATCTCATCCTCTCTCTGAATCCTCTCTTTTTCTTCGACAGGAGCTGTCACCGTCGCTGCAGTTCGTCCTCCTGCAACACGCCGCCCCTTGCGGCATGCTCGCGCGCGCCCCACCACGGCCTCCCTAGCAGGATTCTGCATCCTCGCCGGTCCCCTGCAACCACAACAACAGTAGTTGTTCTCTCCCGTCGCCGGCGAGTCCTCGTGCGCCCACTTCAGGTTGTGTCCTGGCTGCGGTGCCCACATGCTTTATTTTCTGTCCATCTCCCTTTGCATCACAAACATAGAGCTAGCTCAGTGGCTAGCGCAGCCTCTTTCCATTCGAGGTGTCCGGGGTTCGAATCCCAGCAGCCCCCATTTTGCCTTGTTTTCCTGTTTTTTTGCACACCCATGTCTGCTTCGGGCTAGATTTGCTGTTGGGCTTGCACAGTGCGTTGCATTCGGCCTGGCTATATTTTTTCCCTGCTGACGAATTTCCTAATATCCAGTGCATGCATAATTACATGAATTTGCCACTGTTTTGCATTGTTAATAACAATTTAACCATGCATCGTCTTAAAATGATTTAAACATGTAAAATGCTTAGAATTTCATGTAGTTTCACAATATTCAACTTGCATTCATGTTTAAAATGTTTAAAATGATGTTTGCAAATAATTTTCATATTGTCATGCTAAAATGTTTTATTTCATAACTAAATAACCGTAGCTCCAAACTTAATAACTTTATATGTAAATGGGGTAGAAAAATGCCTAGTTTAACATGGTGCACTCATCTTGCATGTCTAACAACTCTAAAATATAGTTTAGGGCAAAACAGTACCAAATCCATAAATTGCATATGGGGATTTTTCCGGACTTGTTGCTTGTTGTTTCGGCCTCATTTAAACTTGCCTAGATGGGTAGTTTTCATATGCTTCACATCTTGCCAGGTTTAATAACATTTAATATTGTTGGGTACATAAACGAGAGTGAACTAAATGTTTGATGTGGTGTTTCGTTAATATGCAACTCGATGCATATTGAGCTCCACTTAACTTGTAGTTTTGTTTGTGCACTTTGTCATGCCATGCCTTTTTAAACCGGACATGCATCATACTTGGTTGTGCATCATGCCATGTTTATGTGATGGTTGTTTACTATGTTGCTTGCTTCTTTCCAGGTTGCTTCTCTCGTTAGCTTCGGTTTCATTCCGGAGTTGTGAGGATCCGTTCAACTACGTCCGTTTGTCTTCTTCATTGGCTCGTTCTTCTTCTTTGCGGGATTTCAGGCAAGATGACCATACCCTCGAAATCACTTATATGTTTGCTTGCTAGTTGTTCGCTCTATCGCTATGTTGCGCTACCTAGCACTTGTTATATCATGCCTCTCATATTGCCATGTCAAGCCTCTAACCCTCCCTCCTAGCAAACCATTGTTTGGCTAAGTTACCGCTTTTGCTCAGCCCCTCTTATAGCGCTGTTAGTTGCAGGTGAAGTTGAATTTTTGTTCCATGTTGGAACATGGATATGTTGGGATATCACAATATCTTTTATTTAATTAATGCATCTATATACTTGGTAAAGGGTGGAAGGCTCGGCCTTATGCCTGGTGTTTTGTTCCACTCTTGCCGCCCTAGTTTTCATCATACCGGTGTTATGTTCCTTGATTTTGCGTTCCTAACACGGTTGGGTGTTATAGGAACCCCTTGACAGTTCGCTTTGAATAAAACTCCACCAGCAAGGCCCAACCTTGGTTTTACTTTTGCCTAACAACCTATTACCCTTCCCTTGGGTCGGCCAACCCGAGGGTCATCTTTATTTTAACCCCCTGGGCCAGTGCTTCTCTAAGTGTTGTCCGAACCGGGCAGCCTGCGGGGCCACCTCGGGGAAACTTGAGGGTTGGTTTTACTCGTAGCTTGACCTATCCGGTGTTACCGTGACAATGAGATATGTGCAGCTCCTATCGGGATTGTCGGCACATCGGGCGGCTTTGCTCGTCTTGTTTCACCATTGTCGAAATGTCTTGTAACCGGGATTTCAAGACTGATCGGGTCTTCCTTGGAGAAGGAATACCCTTCGTTGATCGTGGGACCTTGTGATGGGCTAAGTTGGGACACCCTTGCAGGGTATAAACTTTCGAGAGCCGTGCCCGCGGTTATGTGGCCGATTGGAATTTGTTAATGTCCGATTGTAGAGAACTTGACACTTAACTTAATTAAAATGCATCAACCACGTGTGTAGCCGCGATGGTCTCTTCTCGGCGGAGTCCGGGAAGTGAACACGGTTCTTGTGTTATGCTTGAATGTAAGTAGATTCAGGATCACTTGTTGATCACTTCTAGTTCACGACCGTTGCATTGCTTCTCTTCTCGCTCTTATTTGCATATGTTAGCCACCATATATGCTTAGTGCTTGCTGCAGCTCCACCTCATTACCTTATCCTACCCATAAGCTTAAATAGTCTTGATCTCGCGGGTGTGAGATTGCTGAGTCCTCGTGACTCACAGATACTTCTAAAAAGTTGCAGGTGTCAATGATACCAGTGCAGGTGACGCAACCCAGCTCAAGTGGGAGCTCGATGAAGATCTTGGTCGTTGTTTTGTTTCGTTTCCTTTTGATCAGTAGTGGAGCCCGGTTGGGACGATCGGGGATATAGCATTTGGGGTTTTCTTCTTTTATTTTGGTTCCATAGTCGGACCTTGATTGTATTCTGGATGATGTTTGATCTATTTATGTATTGTGTGAAGTGGCGATTGTAAGCCAACTCTTTACCCCTTTCTTATTCAGTACATGGGATGTGTGAAGATTACCCCTCTTGCGATAAGCCTACCATGCGGCTATGCCTCTAAGTCGTGCCCCGACACATGGGAGATATAGCCGCATTGTGGGTGTTATATTGCGAGGCGACAACGATGCCACGATGGGGATCAAGGTGTCAAGTCGATGATGATGGAGATCATGACGGTGCTTTGGAGATGGACATCAAAGGCACAAGATGATGATGGCAATATCATGTCACATATTTTTGATTGCATGTGATGTTTATTGGTTATGCATCTTATTTTGCTTAGTACGGCGGTAGCATTATAAGATGATCCCTCACTAAATTTCAAGGTACAAGTGTTCTCCCAGAGTATGCACCGTCGCTACAGTTCATCGTGCCAACACACCACATGATGATTGGGAGTGATAAGCTCTACGTTCACATACAATGGGTGTAAGCCGGTTTTACACATGCAGAATACTCACGTTAAACTTGACGAGCCTAGCATATGCAGATATGGCCTTGGAACACTGAGACCAAAAGGTCGAACATGAATCATATAGTAGATATGATCAACATGGTGATGTTCACCATTGAAAACTACTCCATCTCACCTGATGATCGGACATGGTTTAGTTTATATGGATCACGTGATCATTTAGATGACTAGAGGGTTGTCTATCTAAGTGGGATTTCTTAATCAATATGATTAATTGAACTTCAATTTATCATGAACTTAGTACCTGATAGTTTTTGCATATCTATGTTGCTGTAGATCAATGGCCTGTGCTACCGTTCCCTTGAATTTTAATGCGCTCCTAGAGAAAGCTAAGTTGAAAGATGATGGTAGAAACTACACGGACTGGGTCCGTAACCTCTGGATTATCCTCATTGCTGCACAGAAGAATTACGTCCTGGAAGCACCGCTAGGTGTAAGACCCGCTGCAGGAGCAACTCCAGACGTTATGAACGTCTGGTAGAGCAAAGCTGATGACTACTCGATAGTTTAGTGTGCCATGCTTTACAACTTAGAATCGGGACTTCAAAGACGTTTTGAACGTCATGGAGCATATGAGATATTCCAAGAGTAGAAGTTAATATTTCAAGCAAATTCCCGAGTTGAGAGATATGAAGTCTCAAACAAGTTCTATAGATGCAAGATGGAAGAGAATAGTTATGTGAGTGAACACATACTCAGAATGTCTCGGTACCACAACCACTTGACTCACCTGGGAGTTAATCTTCCTGATGATAGTGTCATTGAGAGAGTTCTTCAATCACTGCCACCAAGCTATAAAGGCTTCTTGATGAACTACAATATGGAAGGGATGGAAAAGACTATTCCCGAGCTCTTCGCGATGCTAAAGCCTGCGGAGGTAGAAATCAAGAAGGAGCATCAAGTGTTGATGGATAACAAGAGCACTAGTTTCAAGAAAAAGGGCAAAGGGAAGAAGGGGAACTTCAAGAAGAACAGCAAGCAAGTTGTTGCTCAAGGGAAGAAGCCCAAGTCTAGACCTAAGCCTGAGACTGAGTGCTTCTACTGCAAAGGGACTGGTCACTGGAAGTAGAACTGCCCCAAGTATTTGGCGGATAAGAAGATGCCAAAGTTAAAGGTATATTTGATATACATGTTATTGATGTGTACCTTATTAATGCTCGTAGTAGCGCCTGGGTATTTGATATTGGTTCTGTTGCTCATATTTGCAACTCGAAACAGGGGCTATGGATTAAATGAAGATTGGCTAAGGATGAGGTGATGATGCGCGGGGGAAATGGTTCCAAAGTAGATGTGATCGCCATCGGTGCGCTACCTCTACATCTACCATCGGGATTAATTTTAGAGCTAAATAATTGTTATTTGGTGCCAGTGTTGAGCATGAACATTATATCTGGATCTTGTTTAATGCGAGAAGGTTATTCATTTAAATCAGAGAATAATGGTTGCTCTATTTATATAAGTAATATCTTTTATGGTCATGCACCCTTGATTAGTGGTCTATTTTTGTTGAATCTCGATTGTAGTGATACACATATTCATAATATTGAAGCCAAAAGATGCAAAGTTAATAATGATAGTGCAACTTATTTGTGGCACTGCCGTTTAGGTCATATTGGTGTTAAGCGCATGAAGAAACCCCATGCTGATGGGCTTTTGGAATCACTCGATTATGAATCACTTGATGCTTGCGAACCATGCCTCATGGGAAAGATGACTAAGACTCCGTTCTCCGGAACAATGGAACGAGCAACTGAATTATTATAAATAGTACATACTGATGTATGCGGTCCGATGAGTGTTGAGCCTCGCGGCAGGTATCGTTATTTTTTGACCTTCACAGATGATTTGAGCAGATATGGGCACATCTACTTAATGAAACATAAGTCTGAAACATTTGAAAAGTTCAAAGAATTTCAGAGTGAAGTGGAAAATCATCGTAACAAGAAAATCAAGTTTCTACGATCTGATCGTGGAGGCAAATATTTGAGTTATGAGTTTGGACTTCGTTTGTAACAATGCAGAATAATTTCGCAACTCACGCCACCTGGCACACCAGAGCGTAATGGTGTGTCCAAATGTCGTAATCGTACTTTACTAGAATGGTGCGATCTATGATGTCTCTCACTTATTTACCGCTATCATTTTGGGGTTACGCTTTAGAGACAGCTGCATTCACGTTAAATAGGGCACCATCTAAATCCTTTGAGACGACACCTTATGAACTGTGGTTTGGCAAGAAACCCAAGTTGTCGTTTCTTAAAGTTTCGGGCTGTGATGCTTATGTGAAAAAGCTTCAACCTGATAAGCTCGAACCCAAATCGGAGAAATGTGTCTTCATAGGATACCCAAAGGAGACTGTTGGGTACACCTTCTATTACAGATCCGAAGGCAAGATATTCGTTGCTAAGAATGGATCCTTTCTAGAGAAGGATTTTCTCTCGAAAGAAGTGAGTGGGAGGAAAGTAGAACTTGATGACGTAATTGTACCTTCTCCCGAATTGGAAAGTAGTACATTACAGAAATCAATTCCAGTGATCCCCACACCAATTAGTGAGGAAGCTAATGATGATGATCATGAAACTTATGATCAAGTTACTACTGAACCTCGTAGGTCAACCAAAGTACGATCTGCACCAGAGTGGTATGGTAATCCTGTTCTGGAGGTCATGTTACTTGACCATGATGAACCTACGAACTATGAGGAAGCGATGATGAGCCCAGATTCCCTGAAAAGTCTTGAGGCCATGAAATATGAGATGGGATCCATGTATGGGAACAAAGTGTGGACTTTTGTTGAATTACCTGATGGTAGGCAAGCCATAGACAATAAATGGATTTTCAAGAAGAAGACTGACGCTGACAGTAATGTTACTGTCTACAAAGCTCGACTTGTTGTGAAAGGTTTTCAACAGGTTCTAGGAGTTGACTACAATGAGACCTTCTCACTCGTAGCGATGCTTAAGTCAGTCCGAATCATGTTAGCAATTGCCGCATTTTATGATTATGAAATTTGGCAAATGGATGTCAAAATTGCATTCCTTAATGGATATCTTAAAGAAGAGTTGTATATGATGCACCCAAAAGGTTTTGTCGATCCGAAAGGTGCTAACAAAGTGTGCAAGCTCTAGCGATCCATTTATGGACTAGTGCAAGCCTCTCGGAGTTGGAATATATGCTTTGATAATGTGATCAAAGCATATGGTTTCATACAGTCTTTTGGAGAAGCCTGTATTTACAAGAAATTGAGTGGGAGCTCTGTAGCATTTCTAGTATTATATGTGGATGACATATTGTTGATTGGAAATAATACAAAATTTCTGGATAGCATAAAAGGTTACTTGAATAAGAATTTTTCGATGAAAGACCTTGGTGAAGCTGCTTATATATTGGGCATCAAGATCTATAGAGATAGATCAAGACGCTTAATTGGACTTTCACAAAGCACATACCTTGATAAAGTTTTGAAAAAGTTCAAAATGGATCAGTCAAAGAAAGGGTTCTTGCATGTGTTACAAGGTGTGAAGTTGAGTCAGACTCAATGCACGACCACTGCAGAATATAGAGAGAAAATGAAAGTCATTCCCTATGCCTCAGCCATAGGTTTTATCATGTATGCAATGTTGTGTACCACACCTGATGTGTGCCTTGCTATAAGTTTAGCAGGGAGTGGATCACTGGAAAGCGGTCAAGAACATTCTGAAATGCCTAAAAAGGACTAAGGATATGTTTCTCGTTTACGGAGGTGACAAAGAGCTCGTCGTAAATGGTTACCTCGATACAGGCTTTGACACTGATCTGGATGACTCTAAGTCACAAACCAGATACGTATTTATATTGAATGGTGGAGCTGTCAGTTGGTCAGTTCCAAGCAGAGCGTCGTGGCAGGATCTACGTGTGAAGCATAGTACATAGCTGTTTCGGAAGTAGAAAATGAAGGAGTCTAGATGAAGGAGTTCATATCCGATCTAGGTGTAATACCTAGTGCATCGGGTCCAATGAAAATCTTTTGTGACTATACTGGAGCAATCGCCTTAGCGAAGGAATCCAGATTTCACAAGAGAACCAAACACATCAAGAGACGCTTCAATTTCATCTGCGATCCATTCAAGGAGGGAGACATAGAGATTTGCAAAATACATATGGATCTGAATGTTGCAGACCCGTTGACTAAGCCTCTCTCACGATCAAAACATGATCAGCACCAAGACTCCTTGGGTGCTAGAATCATTATTATGTAGTCTAGATTATTGACTCTAGTGCAAGTGGGAGACTGAAGGAAATATGCCCTAGATGCAATAATGAAGTTTTTATTTATATTTCCTTATATCATGATAAATGTTTACTATTCATGCTAGAATTGTATTAACCGAAAACTTAGTACATGTGTGAATACATAGACAAACAGAGTGTACCTAGTATGCCTCTACTTGACTAGCTCGTTAATCAAACATGGTTAAGTTTCCTGACCATAAACATGTGTTGTCATTTGATGAATGAGATCACATCACTAGAGAATAATGTGATCGACAAGACCCATCACTACAAAAAATACACTTCCGTGATGATACGTGTTTGTCATAGTAGGTCATGTTTTTTGTCATGCATGTATATCCATGCCAAATTTATGACAGAATCAAGATAGTCATACATGTGTTGTCGTAGAAGTGTTCCATGACATTACCAAAATTATCATCACAGAAGTGTTCACTTCCATGATGATAAATGTCGCGTCATGGAAGTGATTTTGTCAAGGGTGACCAACACGTGGCATCCACCATAATAGGTCGCCGTTAAGCTATCGGGTCCGCTTTTGGATCCGATAACCCGCTAACAGCCACGACCAATGTCGATTTTCCATGTGTAAAATTCTCATTGGTCAATGAAACCACGTGTCAGCTCCGCGTTGGCACAGGTGTCACTCATCCAATGGGCGAGATGCGCCTATGATATGTTGACACGTGGATGGACCCAAAAGTGGCCCATAAAGAATAAATGGTCCGGCCCAACTAAAGGCCCACAAGATTTTTCGAACCATAATGGGCCGTCCCAGCTAAAGGCCCAGGAGATTTTGCCGACCATAATTAGCCTGCGCAGCTAAAGGCCCACAAGATTTTGAGGACACTAGTGGGCCGACCTGTTAATAGGCTGCCATGTTTTGGGCCAAATGTCGGCCCTTATTTGATCAGGTCCATTAACAACCTGCCACGTTCCTGGATTAATAAAGGCCCATATGAGATCTGGCCCGTTAAAAGCCTACCACATTATGGGCCAAATTACGGCCCAGATCAGATCCAGTCCTTTAAGAGGCTTTGGACTAAATTATGGCCCATATCAGATTTGGCCCATCAACTGGACGCTATGCTTTTGGGCCCACTTGCTAAAGACCCATTTAGTAATTCAGCCTGATATTAGTTTCGGCCTGTTAAAGGCATGTTTAACATTTCGACCCTATATTTATTTCAGCTTGTTAAAAGCTCGTCATATAGTTGGGCCTAACTACGGCCCGGTTTGCATCCGGCCTGCTCACAGCTGATAATCTAATTGTGCCAAACAAGGACCGAGACAATTTTGGCATGTTAACGGCCTCTGATGTGATCTGCACAATCATGGGCCAGGTTCTATTTCGGCCTACTGCCGGCCCGTGAGCTGTTCAGCACTTTTCAGGTCGAACCTACTTTTCAGCCTCCTAAAATCCCATTGAGTTTTCTTGCGAAAATAGGACTGGCGGTTTACTCGGCCTATTAAAGGCCCGAATTTACTAGTGGGCTAGTTTACATTTAGGCCTGTTAACGGACCGATTATGTAGTGATTTGCATGAAGGCCCGATTATGTACCATAATTTTATGGTTTGGTCGGTTTACTGCGAAGACAGGATATATATACAGTAAAATAATAACAACATCGTGAATAAGAAAAAACCTAGACTATACAATAAATAAATTACGGCATATTACATCCACTCGGCAACAAAGTTTGCTACTATGATAATAAAGCACAAGCAGACAGTAGATTACATACATTGGGCATCAAAGATCGCCACCAGTGCAAATAAACACGCCGACAAAATAATATACAAAACCAACATCACTTCGATTGAGTTCAAGAAAGGTTGGCCCTGCTCGGGAGCTATAGCGCAAGCAGCTGAGTAAGCTGATGAGACTGCGCTTGTTTGACACCTATATCCTCCTCACTCTGATAGATAAACAAGAAGACAGATGAAACGTTTTGCACATATAAGTATCAGTGATGACAATTCATCACATTTCTTACTGAAGAATAAAGTGACATAGTTTAAAATAGCATTAACATAATATGGTATTGTTCAGGTTAAGACATGGTAGGAAATGACATTGTGAAGGAGTTGGCAGCTTCATGACACCACTGGATTACAGATCAAGAACTTATAAGTATCAATGGTTAGTGGGTTATCAATTTATCCCATTTCAGATTGGCAAATGAAGAGACGGTTTAAATAATAGTAGAATGATATGACATTGTTCATACTTAAGACATTACAGAATATGACATTGTGTTGTAGTGGGTAGGTTCACCACACCACTGGATTACAGACCATGAATAGAAGCATACATTCAGTGCAAAAGAAGATCACTTGCTCTGTATAGTTTAATTTACATGGTATGAAGAAGGAACTTGGTTGTATAACTGAAAACTTAAATTAGAAGGACAAACTTTTGTTTATGAACTACATAATAAACTTTAAACATGCAATTTCATGCAAACACCAAAAATAAACAGCTGTTGCAGTCATTCCTAACCAAATATACACAACAAAGTTTGAAGGCTTGAGAAGGACAAACTTACATTATTGGTGAAGACGGGCTCTATAAAGCCTTTGTCCATGCTGATGGGGGGCAATTCAAGAAGTTTACCACAGAATCTTGTTCATAAGCATTGCCTTTATTCTACATTTTGTGAAGAGTAAATATAGATGTGATAATATAAGAAAAAATGGAGAATATTTAAGATAAGATGAAGAGTGATGCTACATAACCAAGCAGCTATAAATATAAGTACAGCGATACAGGCAAAAGGTACAGCCATGAGCAATGCAGAGCTAAACTTCTTCAATACCATCGGTGTTATCCAACCTTATGGTAAGAGTAAATATAGATCTGATGTGTAGAAAATGGAGGGTAAAGGAAAATAAGGTGTAGAGCGATGGTACATGAACAACTACCTGTCAATATAAGTACACTGATAAAGGACAACATGTACTTACAAGAACAATGCAGAGCTAAAAAATTTCTTTGGCATTGGATATATTCTACACTAATGTAACCATTCTTACAGATCAGATAATTTGGAGTGGACAATTGATAAGCAACCTATTATGCATACTGCTGTCACATAATGAACCAGGTATGAATGAAAGTACTGTTATACATGACAACAGGTACTAACAACAGCAAAATAGCGGGCATCATATTTGTGATATCCTGTTGTTCTTTTCAAACCGGAATTTTTCTTCGAGCTGATTTCCTGCAAAAAAGATCCGTAAGGCACATGCGGAAAAGTAGAAGTTCAAATTCTCATGTGATATCATAGACAGTACCTCATCGTGGGAACGAGACCAGTGCATAACAAGGTTTTTCCATATAATGTCTTCTAAATTTAGCATATGAGACTTCACCGGAAATTTGTTTATAGACTTGCCATCAAAGTGTGATTTCCTCAGGTAACACCGATACTGCTGCAATGCTTCCTTAAAAAGCGCAAGCAAGCTTTGCTCGTCATGACTATCCAGATTGACCCTCACCTACTTACAACAATGTAATGTAAATCATTGATGTGTTCAATCAGCAGAAAACAGGAAAATAATCACCATGAATAATAGCACTTACACGTAAGTGGGACGGGAAGATGTGAAAGTGGTGTTTGTCTTCACTATAATCTTCCCATGATGGGAATATATGCACGTAGTCCCTAAAAACATCGAAAGCATTGTCTTTTAAACTGGGGATAACTGGAATGGGGTTCCAATCTGCAGGAATTGGCCGTCTCTACAGTTGGGATAGGTCTTCGGCCGGTGGACTTGCTGTACTTTTTGCTAGAGTGGGATTCTTCTATGGTACGACTGGTGCTATGGAAACTGAAATCGGCATACCTTTTGCTGGAGTGCAGGTCCTGTGTGGTGGGGCTATTGGTGTGGCCAGTGAAGTATGGGTATGTCTGCTGGAGTCGGTCCTACGTTTTGTGTCACTAGTTGTACAACCAATATAAGTGGGGTGCCGTCTGATTTCTCCGGCACGACCACGTTTTCAAGGACTTTGCTGGTGCTCCTTCAGTTTCGGCAATCACCCTCTTCCTTTTTCATGTCTAATGCTCAAGAAAAACATTTGAGTGGAAAAACATGGGATGATGACAGATGGAATATGTATTGATAATGGATGGGCATGGAATCTTGACATATATGATGAGTAAACTAAGCAGATGGTGGTGCAACAAAGTAGAAGAAATGCAAGACAACGTATGCAAGATACGTGCAATCAATAAAACCTTGCCAAATTAGAACATGCACCTTGATGGGTGAACAAGACAGGACAACTTCCTTTGACTCCTCGAGGTTAGAATAGTCATTAAAATCATATTCCGAACAAGAATCTATAGGTGGGAGCGTATGAGTTTCATTGCATCCAGAAAGGCACTCAATGCCTTGGTGCCAATTTTGTAAGTCGTTGTAGTGTTCCACAATATTCTTCTGATGCACGAATTCTAATATTCACTGTAATTACGTATCATAGCTGAGAACCATGAAAACATAAATAGTAGTGAGATTATCTTTGTAATGCAGAGGATATTCTAATATAGGGGCGGCCGTGTAAACCCTTGTGTGCTATCACTGGATTCTGATGAGAGAGCTCATGTGTGCTGTAATATGGCCCGTGCATTAATATAATCTGGCACAAGTACACAAAAAATAGGCTCCAAAAGTAAGGATAGTTGGCATATGATAGGTTCATAATATACTATATAGAGAGAGTTTATTGCCAAACCATGATAACAAGAGCACACAGCAACTAGGCAGATCATAGTGTACATAAAAGGGGTACACCATAACTATGATATATAAATCAGGAAAGTGGAACTGGCTAGAAAATACGGTGTTGTATTGCCGGCACTAATTGAAAGCCTATCGATCACGTACAGGCCAGCTCTATCAGCTGTTGACTACAGATGTCCCTGCTCCCCTTCCTGACAAGGAACATACTATACGTACTAAATACAGAATAACAAATGAGGAACATGTTAAAGAGCATAAGAGGAAGCATATTCTTGAGGTTCCGCTTCATTGCATACAATGTTGGTTGCCCATTCATGATGAATCACATGCATTTGGAAAATCAGTGAGAGCATTACCTGACCAATTAAATGTGTGTCTATTAACTAATATCAGTATCATATCAAAATTCATATTTGAAGAAGTAAGCTTTGGACTTATGATTGGTGTGTTGTTTAGCTTCAAGAGTGGACTACTGCTAGTGCGGCACAAAGCAGCTACACAGATCATAGTGTAGATATAACGGGAAAAATCGTAAGCATCAGGAGTAAAATCAGCAAAGTGGAACTTGCTGGAATATATGTGCTAGTATTGTCGGTACGACTAGAAAGGCTTCGGATACCAGCTCTCTTCAACTGAAGGTGTGGTGCTATTAATATCAGTGTAACTCTAAAAGGCGACACAGCTGCCCGCATTTCCTTGCTAATCTAATAGGATTCAAGTGGGCATGCCACTACAATTCCTATTCCTATGTTTACAAAATCCTACGAATCAAAGAGGCCCGAAGAATTCAAAGTGTCCATCACAACCGACCGTATAGACCTCTACACTGCAAATGTCCCTGCTCATCTTCACTACAAGGAACATATTGTACTACTATCATACTCCCTCCATTCCAAAATATATGTCTTTGTAGAGATTTCCACTATGGATCACATACAGATGTATACAAATACATTTTAGAGTGTAGATTCACTCATTTTGCTCCATATGTAGTCCATGGTGGAATCTATACAAAGACTTGTATTTAGGAACGGAGAGAGTACTTGTTAAAGAAGAACGGAAGAGGAACATGCTAAAGAAGAGCAAGCAGATTTAGGATAATAAAATGTTCGTTGCGCAATGCCCACACATGATGAACCAGAGCGCATTAAGAATGCAACTCCCTGCTGTCTCTCTATATGTGGCACACGTGCTTTTCGAAAGTAAAGTATGAACATTAGCTGACCAATTAAACATTATCTGTTTTAGTAATATCAGCATCATATCTGATTCGTATTTGAGCAAGTTTGGAATTGTGAGTGGCACATTGTTTAGCTTGATGGATTCTAGAGCAGTGCTAAGCAGCTACGATGATGGTACTGAATATAAAGGCATGTATGCATGCAAGTCGTGTGACTTTTGTCATTTGGGCCAGTCAACCATTTCAGGCTGTTGGATGAAGATCCTACGTCTCCTAACCCTTCTTCTTCCTCGTCTCTGATTCTTCCCATATAGAACATTGCACGGGCAGCCGGCCGAAGCACCGGCCCCGACCCCCCCCCCCGCCCTCCCCTGAACCGCCCCACCGCCTGTGTTCCTCCGCCACGCCCACGCCCACCCCCGCACCCACCTGCGTCGAGTTTTCTTCATTCGGCGAGGCTCCACCACCGCCCCCACAACCACCATCCCCACCCAAGCCCCTTCCTTCGCGCCGGCGAACTCCGGCGAGCTCTCAAAAATTGAGAGCGCCAATTTTGAAATTTAGTCTACTGTCATTTAACTAGTGTGGAATATAAAAGGGGAAAACCATAAGCATTGCGAGTATAGTGTTGAGCGTGCCATGGCGGATCTGAAGGTGCAAACCGTACAAAGGAAACTTCGCAACCAATGTTTGCTTTCAACTAACAAGTAGGTGATGGACAAGAAATAAGAGTAAAGCAGTGGCGATCTATTTTCTTGCTGCGATAAATAAGTTGACCAAATACGAAAGAGTATCGCCTCTGGTGCGGCGCCGTGTATGGATATGCTAAGAATTTGATGGTGATGCGCTAGCGATATCTATCGGCGGCGTGGAAGTAGATCTAGGAGGGTAGACGGTGGCGGCGGGGCGCGGTTGACGAGATGGTCGTAGGAGCGGCGCCGACAAGGTGGACAACGGCGGTGATGAAGCCAGAGGACAGGATGCAACGATCCTGGTTTGAAGCCGTGGATGAGAGAGGTCGATCTCTTGTAATGGAGGACAACGTTGGGGTATCAGCTCCGGCATGGTGGAGGAGGACGGCGGTGGATGGGGTGGCGGACGGAGGAGGCTGGTGTGGAGAGGGTGTTTTGGCGCCCATGGAGTATGAATGGGGAAATGGAGGGAGAGAGGAAGGGGGAACCATGTCTTCAGGGCGTGGTTGTCTCAAATGCGAGGAAATTTACAAACTTAGCCCACATTTAAAATTTCCTACATCACATCTATATTAGTCGATTGGGGATAGGACGGCAATCTCGCACACACCGAATATTTGCTGACGAGAGTTTGTTTTTGGCGCCCACCGTGTATGAATCGGGGAGGGGGTCGATTTCGGCCGAGGAGACACTGTATCTTGGCACCCATCGTGTAGGAATCTGGGTGAGAGGCATTTATGTCACGTTTGAGTGAAACTACAAACCTACCCCTATCGAAACCTATAGAAATCGAGCCGATAGGCTTTGCATGTCAGCGACAGGCAGTAATTTCCATCTCGCAGAGTTTGGTTGCGGGCGGTTACTGCGGCTTTCCCCGCTTCGTTCAAAATTTTGCAAAGCAAGAGTGCACGTTTACCATGCCGACTCAATTTGAATCCAGTTTGTATTCTATTTTTGTTTGGGCAGGATTCATTTTTGATTGGAATAAAATTCTATATACATCATTTTTTATATATACTTTCAAAAGAACAACAAAGAATTTTGCTCCTTTATATGTATAATATGATTTACGAATACAATGATCTCAAAATCATAAGGTTGAATTCAAAAAATTTAAATCAAATTATGTTCTACTAAAATGTATGTGTCAGTAATATCTACATATTAAATAACGTGAATTCTTATGAGTATGCATGTTTGATAGATCAATTTTGGTTCGAGTATGAATTACGTGTATCATCATCTCAAATTCAAATATTTGAATCCCTTTTATGTTGACTCCTTTCACGCCCATCTCTCGCACATGATCCTTCATGTAGCTATCATTCTCTTTTCTCCAGCTCACCCGCACGCTTACATCATGTTTCTCCTATCTTCGCAAACATGGCCTCTTGATGTATCCCTTGAGAAGTGTCACACTCTCCCTATCATTATACATTACATGGTTTTCATTATCTCTCACGTCTCTACCGTTCTCTGGTATCACTAGGTACCTAAGCTTTCTTTTTCGCCGCCACACATACAGTCTCGCTTGTCTTTCACTTTGTCTTTCTCTCTATGGGGTTCTCCCACACACCCTATATGTCTCTAGATATGACTCATACCACTAAAACTACTCTCTCCTGCAGACACAACATTTGTTGCGGTCTCCTTTCTGTCTCCATCCCATTTATAAAATTGACATTATTCATTTGGTTACCGATCAGACAAATCCCCCCCGCTCTCTCTCTCTCTCACACACAACTCCTGCTTCCACTGCCCTTCCCGACTACTCTCTCTCTCTCTCACACACACACAAAACTCTCGCTTTCGCACCCCGACTCGTATTTCTCTCACAAACATTGATCGACTAGCCTCCAGATAGGTTTATAGACCTGCACACTCGTGCTACCACTATCGCATACATGTCTCTCTCACGCTCCTTGTATCTATGTAGATTTTTCGTCCCTTCTTGAGACACGCCCTCTCGATCATGCACACACACACACTATCGCCTCATTTTAAGCTGATACCTCTCGCACACCAACTCTTTGTGTCTTTGTCACACATGCACTCCGTCCTCCTCCTCTCTCCCCCTCTCTCACACACACACAACACACACACATGGGCTTTCTGCTACAACTAGCAAGATACCCATGCGTTGCATGGAACATCAAGATGCATTTGTATGAGTAGTTTATCTTGTGGGAGAAAAGGATGAAAGAGGGAAGGCCTTATTTGCAAATGTGGAGAGGGTTGTGGGTATCTTTTTGAAAAATTGCCATAGTTTCCTTGCTATCTGTCAGATATAAATTAGACTGCCTATATTGCAGGATGGCAGGCACACCATCATCACCAACTCTGTTTTTATCCCTACTCTTATAAAAAGCATAGTCAATGATGCTGGTGTGCCTGCCATCCTGCAATATAGGCCATCCGATCTATATCTAACGGATAGGAAGGAAACTATGGCAATTTACCAGCACTCCTCTCCACATTTGCAGATAAGCCTTCCCTCGTTCACCCTTTTCTCCCAGAAGATCTTGATGCATCTTGCTAGTAAGAGTAGAAATTAGAGATATACATTTCTCGAATCTTGAAACCAACAACATTCCTCCTTTATCTCATCAAAACCGCCAAAGGAATATATTTTGAGTGAAACATAACATATTTTTAGTGATACACGTATTTCAAAACTAGACTCTTTTTTCTATCAAATTGGTGAATATGTATTAGTCTAGTTTGATCATGTGGCAACGCATTGGCACATTACTAGTAGTTATTACTACTGTATAATTTTTTGGACACCAGACAAACGGTGGAGTACATATGCGAAGAGAAGAGGCGCACACGCGCAGTTGGTCTCTCGCTGTCTCGCACACATGAGAGTTACGTAAAGGCACCGTTAACAAATAAACCCTAAAACCCTAGGTGCACGATTGTTGCATGCGTGGGTACCGGGTACATGGTTAGTGCACCTTTGTAGGAATAGTCAGCTCGCGTGATAATTTGATCTGTAGGAGTTGATGGTCGGCACCACAGGTGAACGACCTGGAGGTGGTGGCTCGCCAGTTGCCACAGATCGAGTAGCTATGTTTAAAATATCATTTTTAGCGGGGTAAGAGTTCCAATTTTCAATGGCGCATTATAAGTACTAAGTAGTTTTTAGAACGATTGGTATGGAGCGAGAACGGAATTCATAATTACTACCTCCTTGGCGTATGGCTGTATGGGTTTATGTCGCGAGATGTTGAACCTGGTAGTTCTAGGGCAAACACTATGGTTTAGATGTTGGTTTTCGGTAATGAAATAGGAAGGGGAGACCCTTCTTTGATAAAAAAAACTAGTACCTCCGTTCTGGTTTACTAGTCGCCATTGTATTTTTGGTCAAAGTTTGTCCACGAATTTTACTTGTAAAATGTGAATGGAAAATGAGATTTTGTTGTACCCAAACAAAAAAGGGCTGGAGGGAGTGATTGCTCTGACACAGATGCAACCTCTCATAGCGCAGGCATTGAACCGGCGCGTCGGCCATGATGGCCCAACTCGCTACAGGCCCGGCTGAACACGCCTCCTAGCCACATGCAACCGGCTTCAGACTACCCCGCCTGCCTCCATTGAATTCGCGCATGTGCCGGCAACACGTCCTTCTGCGAGCCAGCCGGCATTTTAGAACAAAAAATGATCAAAATATAATTAATTACGCATGGTCTTGACTTGTTGTGCTCGCACTGGTAGCAGGAACTAGAGGTTTTTATTTATTTATAACTCTCCTCACATTTTTTTGGCTTTGAAGTGAATCATGGTTTTGGACATTATCTATGAATGTGCAGATATCTGTGAACATGAGTTTGATGTGGAAGTTGAACTTGGAATGTTGGGCTTGCGCGTGAACTATAGCATGTCCAATGCTTCGTGTGTTATTGCTTGGAAAGTAATTGCTGTTATTACATGACCCAAAAAAATTATTTTGTGCCACATCAGTAGATGCAAGGATATCACAACATGCATGCTGACTGGATAAACATTTGAACCTAGCTATTATGAAGCAAAATTTCTATTGACAACAGTTTTAGATAGCAGGAGACGCCTAGCCTGCTCTGCCTCTGCTAGCTTATTCCTGGCTTCTTCCATCTCTTCTTTGGCTTGGGGAAGAGAGCATCTAATTGCTCTTTTCGCTTCTTCAGGAACTCAGCTACATTCTCAAGGGCTGCTGCACACTTTCTTTCAGCCTTCACTAGAGCCACGAGGACACGAACAGTTGAAGACTCCACCTGGCTTCTGTGTAATCCAGCATCATCTGGGAATTTGCACCTTGTGTCTAATCCAGCATAACTAGGCAACTGGCACCTTTTGTGTAATCCAGCCTCATTTTGGAAACATGATCTCGAGGTTGACCATACTTCCCTCCTCATGGGAACTGCATCCTGACATGAAGTTACTTCTTTTATAGATCAATACTCAGAGCAACCCAGATCCATTTAGTAGAAGCCAGATAAATAGGACTCAGAGAAGTGAATTCAAAAGGAAAAATATAAAAACAGACTACAAGGTAAAAACTAAAGCGTTAGGATGATTAAGACTCTTCCTATTACGCATTGAAGAACACGAGGCTAAGAGAAACAGATACTACAACATATACACATCGAAGAACACGAGGCTAAATGAAAGTAATTGAAAGGGTGTTACTTACCAAAGCTCGTTTTATAGGTTCAGTGCACCTCCTCTTTAACTTGCCACACTCCTTAAAGATGTCCCGAAAATCCCGTGTTTGGTCTTCATTGCTCCTTTGCATGTTCGCACTCGTGGTATTAAAATCTCAACATGGCAAGAAAAATATACTACTCCCTCCGTCCCATAATATAAGAACGTTTTTGACACCACACTAGTGTCAAAAACGTTCTTATGTTATGGGACGGAGGGAGTAGTAATACTCACGCATCTTGTGGGCAACATTAAAGCACTCGTCTGCCATGTTAGAGCATCTCCAACAGAAGCGCATCGCGCGACGCTTCAAAAAAGCGTTTACAGCGCCGGAATAGCCAGTTTTTGCGGCCCAGAGTGCTGAGATCAAGAAGTAGAGATAGAGAGTAGAGACATAGATAGTTCTTAGCATAGATATAGCATAGATAGATAAATAATAGATATTTCAACTACTCCTGGTTGTACGACTCCTCCTTGGTGATGTCCTACTCTGACGTCGTCGTCGGATTCCCAGGGCGACGCTGCTCCTAGCATCATGTTGAATTGAGCGTCCGCTTTTCGCGTACACTTGTCCTCATGATAGGCGGCTCGCTCCGCCCACTTCTTCTCCCTGTCCGCGCTCCTTTGTGCGTAGAACTCGCGCTCGTTGATGATGTCCTGCGGGAAGCGTTGGCGCCACAACGCCATGGCTTCCTCGTCCATCTCGACGATGCCGAGACGCTGCTCCCGCCTTCGATTGGCGCGACGATCCTCATCGGTGATAAGCCGCGGCAAAGGCGCGAGCTCCTGCGCCCGCTCCCGCGTCGGCATGTTGGGGGAAGTTCAATGTTCTATGAGGCCACCGGAGGCACCATGCTGCCACGTCGTACACTTGGGCGGCCTCGTTGGTGGTGTCGAAATTGCCGAGGTTGAGGCGCATCCCACTGAGGGAGTCCTGGACTAAGGGGTCCTCGGGCGTCCGGCCTGTTATCTATGGGCTGGACTGATGGGCTGTGAAGATATGAAGACCGAAGACTGTACCCGTGTCTAGATAAGACTCTCCTTGGCGTGGAAGGCAAGCTTGGCGAACAACTATGAAGATTCCATCTTATGTAACCGACTCTATGTAACCCTAGATCCAATCGGTGTCTATATAAACCGGAGGGTGTAGTCCGAAAAGGATATACTCAATACCGTAGTCATACAGGCTAGACTTCTAGGGTTTAGCCATTACGCTCGTGGTAGATCAACCTTTGTAATACTCATATTCATCAAGATAAATCAAGCAGGAAGTAGGGTATTACCTCCGTAGAGAGGGCCCGAACCTGTGTAAACATCGTGTCCCCTGTCTCCTGTTACCATCAACCTTAGACGCAAAGTTCGGGACCCCCTACCCGAGATCCGCCGGTTTTGACACCGACATTGGTGCTTTCATTGAGAGTTCCTCTGTGCTGTCGCTAAAAGGTTCGATGGCCCCTTCAATCGTCAATAATGATGCTGTGTGCTGAGAAACTTTCCTCCCCGAACAGATCTTCGTGTTCGGCGGCTTCGCACTGCGGGCCAACTCGTTTGGCTCTGTAGCAGATTGAAAGCTACGCCCCTGGCCATCAGGTCAGATTCGGGAGCTTGAACTACGTCGCGGACATCCATGGAGACTCGATCTTTGCTGGATTCGATACCGCGGCAGCCGCTCCCGGTCACCCCGATGAACATAACCTAAATCTATCATTGGGCCGCATCCAGGAGATCGCTCCTGTAATCGCTCTGTCCCTAGAGCCGTAGCAGGCCGCGCCATCCAAAGACGGGAGGATTAACCCCACCTCGGAGGCCGTAGATTCCATGGCGTTGGAGCCGCACATGGATGTGGTCTCACACGATGCCTATGCCACCGGAACGCTGGACTCATCTCCGGCTGTAGGTTCCGACCCGCACGAGCCCGCGGACGCCGAGCTTGATCATTTATCGATCTTCAAATTTAGCGCCGCAGACATCTTCTAGCACTCACCTTTGGGAGATGTGCTAAACTCATTAAAAAACCTGTCCCTGGCGGAGGACTCTCAGCCGAACTATATTCGGATCGAACTAGGGGCTGACGATGGAGAATTTTACTTCCCACCCGCCAGCCACTTTATAGCCACGATCGAGGATTTGACCGACGAACTTGATTACGACTCCGAGGACATTGATGGTATGGATGACGATGCCGGAGAAGAAGAGGCCCCGAACCCGCCGTTCATCGGACGCTGGATGGCCACTTCCTCGTATGATGTATACATGGTGGATGCACCAAAGGAGCACAGCGGCGATGATAAGGAAGACCCAGTTGAGGATAAACCATCTGAAATACAGTCCAAGGGCCGGTGTCAGCGACGCCGCTCTAAGTCACGCCGCAGTAAAGACAACAACACTGGCACAGGACAAGATGACACTCCGGAAGGTGCCGAAGACAACGAAGACCCTGTTGATAAAGCAAACAAACAAGTTGAATGGGAAGATGAGCAGGTTAGCCCTGTTAAACAGGCCACGCACGAAGATTTGGAGGACGATAATTACCTTCCGCTCTCCGAGGATGAGGTGAGTGTCGGTGTCAAAACCGGAGGATCTCGGGTAGGGGGTCCCGAACTGTGCGTCTAAGGTGGATGGTAACAGGAGGCAGGGGACACGATGTTTTACCCAGGTTCGGGCCCTCTTGATGGAGGTAAAACCCTACGTCCTGCTTGATTATTCTTGATAATATGAGTAGTACAAGAGTTGATCTACCACGAGATCGGAGAGGCTAAACCCTAGAAGCTAGCCTATGGTATGATTGTATGTTGTCCTACGGACTAAAACCCTCCGGTTTATATAGATACCGGAGGGGGCTAGGGTTACACAAGGTTGGTTACAAAGGAGGAGATATACATATCCATATTGCCTAGCTTGCCTTCCACACCAAGTAGAGTCCCATCCGGACACGGGACAAAGTCTTCAATCTTGTGTCTTCATGGTCCAATAGTCCGACCAAAGGATATAGTCCGGCTGTCCGGAGACCCCCTAATCCAGGACTCCCTCAGTAGCCCCCGAACCAGGCTTCAATGACGTCAAGTCCGACACGCAGCATTGTCTTCGGCATTGCAAGGCGGGTTCTTCTCCAAATTTCGAATGTTTGTCAAGAAGTTTCCGGCCCCATAAATGTTGGTCCTCTTAGCTTCTGTGCCCAATAAGGGCTATCTCCCATGCGTCGAATGAATACGAGGAGCCAGGGCGTTTTTACATTCGCCCCCCTAGCCAGATAAATAAGTTTTCTATTGAAGGGACGGGGATTCTTAGATCCAATCCATATCATCCTCCCCCAGTGAGAATCCATCAGAGCGCGCTTCGGAAAAATCCACTCCAGCATGGCCGACAACCGCAGCTCCTCCTCCCGCCCCCGTAGCCCCAAGCCCGGTGATTGGGAGAGGTGTCCCGTCCCACACAGTCGATTAGTCGAACTGCAGACTAAGGGATTTCTCCCTCAGCGTATATGGTTCCCATCCGAGCCGGGCTTGCCACCTATAATGGCGGGGAGCAAGCGGAGAGCTTCCCCAGTCCCTCTACAGGGGAGCGGGTATGCCTTGTTTCTTACTTATTAAGGGGACTCGGATTTCCAATTCATCCGTTCCTCCGCGGGCTCCTGGAGTTTTACGGCCTCCAATTGCATAATTTCACCCCTGCTTCCATATTACACATCGCCGTCTATGTTTCCCTTTGCGAGTTATTCCTGGGTTGCGAGGCTCATTTCGAGCTGTGGAAAAGGTTATTTTGCCTCGTCCCCCGCACACAAAAGGGGTCACTTTATCAAGTGGGCAGAGCCGAAATATGGCGCATCGCCAAAACCGGATACCTGTCTGGTACTCTGAAGAAGACGTCCGAAGACTGGCCTTCAGAATGGTTTTATATGGACGACGTCCCCCTTCCGGATCCTATTCGGCAGGGTCTTCCTGAGTTCAACAATGCTCCTCTGAAGAAACACCGAAGTTGGCGCCCACGGAGCCCCCAGGAGGAAGATAACAGAGAAGTCCTTTACCTGATGAACTGGATTGAAGCGCTGGCTCAATCAGGATTGACAGTAATCGAGGTTATGTCAATATGCATAATGCGGGGAGTGCTGCCACTTCAATATCGAGGGCACCCCCTATGGTGTTTTAACGGGGAAGATGATGCCACCCGTTGCGGGCGTAAGGGTCCGGACAACGCTGCCGCTTTAGCAAAAATTCTGTCCGAGTTGTTCAAGGGAGAGGAGGAGGAGTTCGTCCACATCAAGCCACGAGATGGATTCTCCATGTACAACCCTCCAAGCTGGGTGAGTTATATCTCCCTATTCCCATTCTTCCCGCATTCTTTGTTGTAGGTCTTCACCTTGCCATTGTGCGGCAGGAACTGCAAAAAGCCATAAGGGAGGTCAACAGCCCATCCCCACAACCAGAGGACCCTGACCGGGCCCTCGGTCCCGGACTCGAAGAAGATCCGGACATATTCGTGGAGCTGATAGACCGGCAGTTCAATCAATTAAGCTGTGATGACGCCATGGTGGCCATTACGGCCGACTATCCCGGACTGCTTCCTACGTCGCACGTAAGAAAAACCAAAAATCCCAACTCCAAAAACTAGGATCCCCTTTTAGACACTTCACCTACCATATACATATGGTGTTTTATAGGGAAGGCCTTCGAGACGCCGTGCCGAACCCGTAGCAACTCGCCAACAAGAGGCACCAAGGCCGGGCAGGCCAAAAAGGAAGGCGGTCAGGATGGAGACGCTGGCGCAGAGGTATGACAAAAACCCCGCTCCGTGGTTGTCGTCTTTCTCAAAATGTAATGACATCCATGTTTCTTTAACAGAAAAAACACTCGCCGGAATATGTCCGGTGAGGCTGCCGATCATGCTTCCACCAGTCAGGCTCTAGGACCGGACATAGAGGCGGAAGCCGACATGGGGCGGACGCCGGATACTCCTCCTACAGAGGATACGGGTAGACTATTCGCTACAAATTCAGAAGTGGAGAGCGCCATGAATCATAGGCGTCGGTGAGCCGTACTCCGTGACACTTGCTTCTCCCCAGAGGCATTTGATGCCTTCAATTCTGGAGACGCATACCTCCGTGCTGCTCAAAATGGTCTAGCCACAGCCACGGACCAGTATGTAAGGGATGTACGGGTAAGCAAATCTGATGATTATATGTATCAGTAGCCCCTGAGACTTGAAACAATTAGCAGGACTGATTTAAGGATCATCTATTGTGCAGGTTCTTACAGAGAAGAATACTCGACTGTCTGTAACACCCTCGATGCGACTATAGCTCCCACGTGTCGAGGCACGACTTAGAGACATAATCGCATTGAAGGCATATGTCGCAAGTGAGGTAATCTTCACACAACCCATGTAATATAATAAGGGAAAAAGATTACATAGTTGGCTTACAATCGCCACTTCACACAATTACATGAATAAACATTACATCAATCAAATACACTCATGGTCCGACTACGGAACCAAAATAAAAGAAGAACCCCAAATGCGACAAAGGTCCCCGATCGACCCCAACTGGGCTCCACTACTGATCAACTAGAACGAAACCACACAAAGGACAAGATCTTCATCGAGCTCCTCCTGAGCTTGGTTGCGTCATCTGCACGGACTCATCGGCACCTGCAAGCTGTTTTTGGAAGTATCTGTGAGCCACAGGGACTCAGCAATCTCGCACCCTCGCGATCAAGACTATTTAAGCTTATGGGTAAGGTCAAGGTATGAGGTGGAGCTGCAGCAAGCGACTAGCATACATGGTGGCTAACATACGCAAATGAGAGCGAGAAGAGAAGGCAAGGCACGGTCGGTAAAACTATGATCAAGAAGTGATCCTATAGCAACCTACGTCAAGCATAACTCCAACAACCGTGTTCACTTCCCGGACTCCGCCGGAAAGAGACCATCACGGTTACACACGCTGTTGATTCATTTTAATTAAGGTCAAGTTCAGGTTTTCTACAACCGGACTTTAACAAATTCCCATCTGCCCATAACCGCGGGCACGGCTTTCGAAAGTTCAAATCCCTGCAGGGGTGTCCCAACTTAGCCCATCACAAGCTCTCACGGTCAACGAAGGAATAGACCTCCTCCCGAGACGTTCCGATCAGACTCGGTATCCCGGTACTCCAAGACATCCTCGACAATGGTAAAACAAGTCCAGCAAGACCACCCGATGCGCCGACATCCCGATAGGAGCTGCACATATCTCGTTCTCAGGGCACACCGGATAAGCTAAGCGTACAGGAGCCGACGTAACCCAAGTTGCCAAGGGATGGCCCTGCACGGTGCTCTGGGTTGGACCAACACTTAGACAAGCACTGGCCCGGGGGGGGGGGGTTAAAATAAGATGACCCTTGGGCGCGCGACCCCCAAGGGAAAAGAAAAGGCTGGGTGGCAAATGGTAAAACCAAGGTTGGGCCTTGCCGGAGGAGTTTTATTCAAAGCGAACTGTCAAGGGGTTCCCATTATAACCCAACCGCGTGAGGAACGCAAAATCCGGGAACATAACACCGATATGACGGAAACTAGGGTGGCAAGAGTGGAACAAAACACCAGGCATAAGGCCGAGCCTTCCACCCTTTACCAAGTATATAGATGCATTAATTAAATAAGACATATAGTGATATCCCAACAAGAAAACATGTTCCAACGAGGAACAACATCACCATGTTCCAACAAGGAACAAACTTCAATCTTCACCTGCAACTAACAACGCTATAAGAGGGGCTGAGCAAAGCGGTAACATAGCCAATGAATGGTTTGCTAGGACATGGTGGGTTAGAGGTTTGACATGGCAATTGGGAGGCTGACAAGCAAAAGGTAGGCATCGTAGCATTGGCATAGCAAAAGAGCGAGCATCTAGCATAGCAAAGATAGTAGTGATTTCAAGGGTGTGGTCATCTTGCCTGAGATCCCGCAAGGAAGAAGAACGAGTCCATGAAGAAGACAAACGGAACGTAGACGAACGGGTCCTCACAAACTCGACGTTACCGGAACCAACCCGAAGAAGCAACACCGGAAAGAAGCAAACAATCATGGTAAACAACCACCACATAGACATGGCATGATGCACAAACAAGTATGATGCATGTCCGGTTTGATGATACATGTCATGGCAAAGTGCACAAGCAATCCTACAAATTAAGTGGAGCTCAATATGCATCGGGATGCATATTGACAAAACACCACATCAATTATTTAGTTCTCTCTCATTTATGTACCCAACAAGATTAAATGTTATTAAGCATGGCAAGAGGTGAAGCACAACAAAACTACCTATCTAGGCAAGTTTAAATGAGGCCGGAAGCAACGAACAACAATTCCGGAAAATCCTCATATGTATAATTTAAGGTTTGGTACTTTTCTGCCCTAAACATTATTTTAGAGTTGTTAAACATGCAAGATGAGTGCACCATGTTAAACTAGGCAAAATTCTACCCCATTTACATATAAAGCTTGTTAAATTCGGAGTTACGGTTAATTAGTTATGAATTAAATCATTTTAACATGGCATAGGAGCAAATTTAAACAAACATCATTTTAAGCATTTCAAACATAAATGAAAGTTGGATATTATTAAACTACACAAAATTCTGAGCAAGTTTCATATATAAATCATTTTAATCCGATGCACCATTTGTGAGTTATTAAATGCATGAACTAGGGGGACTATACTGCAAAACTGCTGTCTCAGGAATAATAGGAAAAATCCCAGGCGCTGAAAAAAAACACATCACGGGCCAAATCTGAGGTAAGCCCAACAGTGAGGAAAAAAATAGAGGAGGGGGCGCTGGGGTCGGCTCACCCTGGGCCTGGCCCGGTTCGGAGGAGACAGGACGAGGCGGGGCGCTGCGCTGGGCCGGCGAGGACGATTGGGCCGGCCCACGCGGGCGCGGCAACGGAGGAAGCAGATCGGGTCCCTCCCGATCCCTCTGAAGGGCGGCGGCGGCCTGAGGGAGCTCGGCTCCGGCGGCTGTCGCCGGTGCGCAGTCGGGCCCGGCGAGGAGGGCGGATCCGGCGAGGGAACAGCGTCGGGGAAGCGGCGCGGCGGCGGGCGACGAGCGCCGGGCGGCGGGGCGAACGGCTGCGGCAGCCGGGAGGATGGAGAAGGCGGCGAGCGGCGTCGGCGGGCGGTCGGCGTCGAGACGGCGTGCAGCGGCGCAAGGGAGGATGGAGAAGGCGGCGAGCGGGCACGGCTCTCCGCGGGCGGCGGCGAGGTTGGGCCCCGCGGGCTCGATCTGGGCTCGCGGGCCGGCGGCGAAGTGGGGCAGCGTGGTGCCATGTGGCGCAGTGGGATTGGAGGAGGGAGGCGGTGGTGACGACGTGTCGCGCTCCCATTGGCTGGAGTGAGGTGGCGGTGGCAGTGGACAAGTCCGGTGCAGCGTGGACGCGTCCGGTGGCGCGGGGAGGAGTGGATCTAAGGTTTAGAGTGCGAAATGATCCGAAATTTCAGGAAGGGGTGCTCTTTTATAGGGGTAGAGGGAGCTAGGAAGCTCCAAATGAGGTGCGGTTTTCGGCCACGCGATCGTGATCGAGCGACCGAGATGATGGAGCAGAGTTAGGTGGGTTTTGGGCCAAATTGGAAGGGTGTTGGGCTGCAACACACACGAGGCCTTTTCGGTCCCTCGGTTAACCGTTGGAGTATCAAACGAAGTCCAAATGGTACGAAACTTGACAGGCGGTCTATCGGTAGTAAACCAAGGCCGCTTGGCAAAACTCGGTCCAATCCGGAAATGTTTAATCCCCACACATGAAAGAAAGGTAGAAATGACCACCGGAGAAGAACGGAACGCCGGATTGCAAAACGGACAACGGGGAAAATGCTCGGATGCGTGAGACGAACACGTATGCAAATGAAATGCGCATGATGACATGATATGCAATGCATGTCACGCAAGGAATGACAAGGCAACACCAGCGAATAACTGAACGACACCTGGCATATCGGTCTCGGGGCGTTACACTGTCACAGGAGCTGGAGGAATGTAAGACCCAACTTCGGGCCGCCGTTGCCGCATTGAAGGAACCTAAAAAGTCCCCAGCTGGTAACATTTGTTTCAAAGAATGATAGGTACCATATAGCATGCGGCGTGGCTGCAGATCTAACAATAGATATTGCAGATGAGTCCGGAGAGAATCCGGAGGACCAGCATGCCGTACGACAGCTGAAGGCTGGCGAACGCGTGCTGACTGAGGTGAGGCGGGAGAAAAACAATCTCCAAGACGCCAATACCAAGCTGAGCGTGGAACTAGAAGGTGTTCAAGCCCAACTTGCGGACTCCGAGAAGGAGAATAAGCGGCTTCGACGCGGCATTTTCAGTAAGTGCTTGAACGAACCCTTAAAAAAGGGGACAGGGGAGAAGCCGGCTAATAGAGTTATGTCTGCTGGTATGCTGACGGGTCGTCCCACGGAGGACATGCCCGGGTCTGTGGGTGATCTTCTATCTGAGCTCTCACAACTGCATGAACAAGTTTGGTAGGTGATGCAAGGTATTGCCTAGACCTTGTGGCCATCAGTCTCCCTGCCAGAAGGCATTGGAGAGCTTGTGGAGAAGCTCAAGGGAGCACGACGGCGCTTCCGATTATGGAAGATATCGGCCTGCCGTCAAGGTGCCAGGGAATCCTGGGCCATGGTGAAGACGCGGTATACCAAGGCTGACCCAAACCACATGGCCGAGGTCGGACCTGTGGGGCCTGATGGGAAAGAGATCCCCGTTAGCTTAGTCTATGGGCAAGTAGAATTAGCCACAAAGTATTCCCAATAGGATTGTAGGCTAGACCACCTGTTGGATGGTATAGAAGAGGAATTTAGTCAGTCTAAATGACTATGTAACTAAAGTGACATGTATAATGCTTTCTAGCTGGATTGTAAATCATTTGTCATGGCTGACCTTTTCGCTTCAACCTCGGGACCCGATAGTCCGGAGTGTGTACGAATACCCGCTCAGTTATATAAGAACCGGGGTATGCGTGGAAACCAGGCGTAGGGGTCATTAGTGCTTGAACAGACAAGTACCCAACTAGTTATGTTATATTACATGGGTAGTAAGAAACATCTTCCAGGGAGAATAGTTCCGTTAGGGGTTCCTTTCCCTGGGCACGCATGCCCTAAAGTGCATGTCCGGACTGCGAGCGGAGACGCAGGCAAAAATATCTGGGGGCATATATGGAAAATAAATAAAAATCATCTTTTGCTCGCCGACCGAATATTCCCTTAAGAATGCTAGCTTTCGGCTTCACCCAGTCTGAGGTACACATCCGGCTGACCCGGCAGTAACAATCGTAGAGGTGCTCCCCTTATGCCCTAGCCGAATTAACGGCAACGTAGGGCACAAATACAAGAGCCAGGCAACCTAGCTTGGCCAAAACTTAAGTCATATCGATGCATATAATGGCGAAGAAAAGGTACATGCGGAAGAATAACATATGTGCGGGGCATGAAGCCCAGATAGATAATTAAGCTTCTGTGTAAGAAGCCCCCAGGTATAATGAGTGCGGTTAGCGCCTCTATAGTGTGCAAGCGAGGCTGAGAAAGAATAAAAGAAAGAAAGAGAAAAAAGACAGATAATGTATATGCAAAAAATGGACAGAGGAAGGAGACGAACATAGAGTCCGGCGCTAGGCATAGAATCTTCGGAGCCTGGCTGCGTTCCATGGGTTTGGCTCAAGTCGATTATTCGATGCATCCTGTAGACGGTACGCTCCACCGGTCAGAACTTGGTCAATAATGAAGGGACCTTCCCATTTGGGCTCGAGCTTGGTCTTTTTCTTCTCCGGCGGGCGTAGAACTAACTCGCCAACGTTATAAGTTTTGGCCTGCACTTCTCTGCTTTGGTATCTACGAGCCTATTGCTGATAGAATGCGGAACGGGATTTTGCCACATCGCGCTCCTCCTCCACGGTTTCCAGACAGTCCTCCCGATCGAGCTCGGCTTCTCTTTCTTCGTACATGCGCACTCGAGGTGAGTCATGAATTATGTCGCAGGGCAGAACTGCCTCTGCGCCGTACACCATAAAGAAGGGTGTATATCCGGTAGTACGATTTGGCGTGGTCCGCAGCCCCCAGAGTACGGAGTCGAGCTCCTCTACCCAGTGCATGTTAGACTCCTTTAAGGACCGCACTAATCTGGTTTTAATGCCGCTCATGATAAGACCATTTGCTCACTCAACTTGGCCGTTGGTTTGTGGGTGATAGATGGAAGCATAATCGAGCTTGATGCCCATGTTGCTGCACTAGAGTTTTACCTCGTCGGCCATGAAGTTCGTGCCGTTGTCAGTGATGATGTTGTGGGGGACGCCATAATGGTGTACGACCCCGGATATGAAGTCTATCACCGGTCTGGATTCAGCTGTTTTAACAGGTTTGGCTTCTATCCATTTGGTGAATTTATCCACCATGACTAGTAAGTATTTTTTCTAATGGGCTCCCCCTTCAAGGGGTCCAACCATGTCAATCCCCCAGACCGCGAAGGGCCGGGTAATGGGGATTGTTTGGAGGGCGGTGGGTGGCATGTGGCTTTGGTATGCAAAAAGATGGCAACCGGTGCAGCGTTGGACCAAGTCCTGTGCGTCTGCCCGGGCCGTCGGCCAATAAAACCCTGTATGGAAGGCCTTGCTTACAAGGGCCTGGGCTGCGGCGTGGTGGCCGCCGAGTCCGGCGTGAATTTCTGCCAAAACCTTCCGCCCTTCCTCTTCGAAGATGCACCTTTGAAGGACTCCGGTGGTGCTTTTTTATACAACTCTCCCTCGTGGACCCTCTAGGCTTTAGATCACCGCACTATGCAGCGTGCCTCATTTTGGTCCTCAGGAAGTTCCTGCCTAGTTAGGTAGGGCAAGAATGGTTCTGTCCACGGGGCAATGATGGCCATTATAACGTGGGCTGAAGGTGTTATTTCGGTGGCAGAGCCTCCGATTATGTCAGAGTGTTCGGTATCAGGCATTTTGGCCGGGTCCGGACTATTGTTACCGGTGTCCCCTTCCCATACCACGGATGGCTTAAACAACCTCTCCAAAAAGATGTTGGGGGCACCGCATCGCGTTTTGCGCAGATGCGGGCGAGGATATCCGCCGCCTGATTGTTTTCCCGAGCCACATGGTGAAATTCGAGCCCCTCAAACTGATCTGACATCTTTAGGACGATGTTTCGATAGGCCGCCATCTTCGGATCCTTGGCATCAAAGTCTCCATTTATTTGGGATATTGCGAGGTTTGAATCCCCGCGCACCTCCAGGCGTTGAATGCCCATGGAAACTGCCATCCGAAGACCATGTAACAGGGTTTCGTATTCGGCTGCATTGTTGGAGTCTGTATACAGTATCTGCAGTACGTATTGCACTGTATCTCCGGCTGGGGACGTCAGGACGACGCCAGCCCCCAGACCAGCCAGCATTTTGGAGCCGTCAAAGTGCATGATCCAATTGGAGTATGCGCCGTACTCTTTAGGGAGTTCGGCTTCCGTCCATTCGGCGACAAAGTTGGCCAATACTTGCGATTTAATGGCTCGCCGAGGTTTGTATGTTATGTCGAACGGGAGGAGCTCAATGGCCCATTTGGCAATTCGGCCCGTGGTGTCGCGGTTGTTTATAATATCATTAAGTGGCACTTCCGAGGCTACTGTAATTGAACACTCTTGAAAGTAGTGTCGCAGCTCCCGGGATGCCATGAATACCGCATAGGCTATCTTTTGATAATGTGGGTATCGTGATTTGCATGGAGTGAGGACAGTGGATACATAATATACCAGTTTTTGAAGAGGGAATTTATGTCGGTCCGCTTCTTGTTCGACGACGAGCACTGCGCTTACAACCTGATGGGTTGCCGCAATGTACAACAGCATTGGTTCGCCGATGTTTGGTGCGGCCAGGATTGGGTTGGTTGCCAGTATGGCTTTTATTTCTTCCAATCCGGCTGTGGCAGCGTCCGTCAAACTCGAAGTGTTCGGTGCACCGAAGGAGGCGATAAAGGGGTAATGCCTTTTCTCCTAAGCGAGAGATAAAGCGGCTTAGAGCCTCCACACATCCAGTTAATTTCTGGATTTGTTTGAGGTCCGTTGGGATAGCCAACTGTGACAGAGCTCGGATTTTCGCCGGATTAGCTTCAATCCCTCTACTGGAGACAATGAAGCCCGGGAGCTTTCCGGCTGGTACGCCGAAAATGCATTTTTCCGGATTGAGCTTGATGTCGTATGTTCGGAGGTTGTTGAATGTGAGCCTCAAGTCATCTATTAGAGAGTCGACGTGTTTGGTTTTAACGACCACATCATCTACGTATGCCTCTACTGTTTTGCCGATCTGTTTCTCCAGACATGTCTGAATCATGCGCTGATATGTTGCGCCGGTGTTTTTGAGACCGAAAGGCATTGTGTTGAAACAGAAGGGGTCGTATGGTGTGATAAATGCCGTTGCGGCTTGGTCGGACTCCGCCATCTTGATTTGGTGGTAGCCGGAGTATGCGTCGAGGAAACACAATGACTCATGTCATGCGGTAGCATCGATAATTTGATCAATGCGGGGGAGGGGGAAGGGATCCTTTGGGAAAGCCTTGTTGAGGTCCGTGAAGTCGACACATAGGCGCCAGGGTTTGTCCTTCTTTGGTACCATCACCATGTTTGCCAGCCAGTCCGGGTGTTTTATTTCTCTAATGAATCTGACCTCCAATAACTTGGATAGTTCCTCTCCCATAGCTTGTCTCTTAGGTTCAGAGAAACGCCGAAGAGCCTGCTTGACCGGCTTGAATCCCTTTAGGATATTAAGGCTGTGCTCGGCCAACCTGCATGGGATTCCTGGCATGTCTGAGGGGTGCCAGGCGAATATGTCCCAATTCTCGTGCAGGAACTCTTGTAGTGTGGCGTCCACGGCGGGGTTTAACTATGCCCCGATGGAGGCTATTTTTGTAGGGTCTGTTGGGTGGACTTGGAATTTGACTATTTCATCCGCTGGTTTAAAAGAGGTGGACTTGGATCTCTTGGCAAGTATCACGTCGTCCCTGTCCACTGTGGAGCGTAGCTTAGTTAATTCCTCGGCCGAAAGGGCTTCGGATAATGCCTCGAGGGCCAATGCGGCTGTTTTGTTTTCGGTGCGGAGTGCTGTGTCCGGATCACTAGCGAGAGTGATGATTCTGTTGGGCCCAGGCATTTTGAGCTTCATGTACCCATAATGGGGGATGGCTTGGAAGATCGTGAACGCCTCCCGTCCTAAAAGGGCGTGGTATCCACTACTGAACGGGGCCACTTGGAATGTAATTTCTTCGGACCTATAGTTCTCCGGCATGCCGAATACCACATCTAGTGTGATTTTCCCAGCACAGCGTGCTTCCCGACTGGGGATGATTCCTCTGAAGGTTGTGCTGCTTTGCTCAATGCGGTTCCAGTCTATTTCCATTTTTTGAAGAGTTTCCTCATAGATGAGGTTCAGTCCACTGCCGCCGTCCATGAGTACTTTGGTGAGTCGAAAGCCGTCCACAATTGGACTAAGGACCAGTGCAGCTGGTGCTCAGGCTGTTCGAAATTTAGGTTCGTCACTGGCATTGAAGGTAATAGCCGTGTCACTACATGGATTTATTGCTGCCATGTGGCAGATTTCGGCAATGCTGCAGAGTGTTCGCTTGCGCCTATTATTTGATGCGAAGGTCTCAAAGACTGTTAATACCATATTGTTATCCACGGGATGGTGCTCTATGGCATTTGGGATGAGAAGATCCTCACCACTTTTGGCCACCTGCCGGAGTATCCAACATGCTCTAAGGCTGTGTGTTGGTATGGTATCCGCTGTACTATGAATTTTGCAGGGTCCGTTAAGCCATCCCTCCAATACGGTTCCATGCCCTATAGAGGGTTTTTGTTTCTTTGTAACTAACTCGGGTGTCTTATGATAGTGCACCCTTTTTCTTCGGACTGGGTGTATATTCCAAGCTGGATTATCCCAAAATATCGTTTCGGTTTTCCAGGCACTTTCCATCGCACATTACTTCCGTACTATGGATGCCAAGTCAGCGAAGCGTGATATGTCACGGAGACTTAAGGCGTTAAGGATTCCCTTGTCCGTGCAATTATCGCAGAAAAATGAGACTGCGTCTTCCTCGCGACAGTCCTTAACCTTGTTCATCACAAGGAGGATCTGTCCCAATAATGATGTACTGTTTCATGGGGCTCTTGCCTGATGTGGGAAAGATCGTTTATGTCTGGGTGGGTGGGTGGATTTATGTCCGAACCCCTACCCGATCTGAGACCCAAGGGGTGAGGAGTTTCCAATATTGGAAGTTCAGATTCCAGAGTGTTGTCCAATAAGTCTGGCCCGCTGCCTGATTCTAGGTTCAGGGCATGGGTGATGTCCTCCCGTAAACGGGTATCCGGCTCGGAGAGCTCAGGAATCCGGACATAGTTAGTCCTCAAGATAGAGGAAGAATCGCCACATTGTTCCTCCACCACCGCAATATGATGGGTGACCGGTGGAGAGTTAATCTCCCTTTGATCGGGTTTAAGCCCAATCCGATCATAGTTTGTAGCGACTCCCAAGGCGGTGATACGATCCAAGAGCTCGTTTAGGGAAGAGAGCTCCATTGGATCCATCTGCTCGGCGAATTCCGAGCTGACGTGGAGGCTGTTTTTGATGACCCGAGAGGTCATCGTCAGTGCAGCGGCCGAGCTGGCGGTCATGATGAAACTGCCAAGCCGAAGAGTTTGGCCGACAGCCAGAGCTCCCCCGGCGGTAATGTTGTGTTTAACAACGAGACAAGGCATCCTTCCTTACGGTGATGACACAGTGGAACTCTCAATGAAAGCACCAATGTCAGTGTCAAAACCGGCGGATCTTAGGTAGGGGGTCCCAAACTATGCGTCTAAGGCGGATGGTAACAGGAGGCCGGGGACACGATCTTTTACCCAGGTTCAGGCCCTCTTGATGGAGGTAAAACCCTATGTCCTGCTTGATTATTCTTGATAATATGAGTAGTACAAGAGTTGATCTACCACGAGATCTGAGAGGCTAAACCCTAGAAGCTAGCCTATGGTATGATTGTATGTTGTCCTACGGACTAAAACCCTCCGGTTTATATAGACAGCAGAGGGGGCTAGGGTTACACAAGGTTGGTTACAAAGGAGGAGATATACATATCCGTATTGCCTAGCTTGCCTTCCACGCCAAGTAGAGTCCCATACGGACACGGGACGAAGTCTTCAATCTTGTGTCTTCATGGTCCAACAGTCCGGCCAAAGGATATAGTCCGGCTGTCTGGAGACCCCCTAATCCAGGACTCCCTCAGTGAGCCTCGGCACAGAAGACTTCGTCGTACCCGAGGAACCTCTTGAGCAGGAGCGCTTCAAGCGCCAGCTAATAGCCATGGCAAGGAGCCTAAAAAAGGAGCAGTAGCAGCTTCAAGCTGACCAAGATCTGCTCAATGATAAATGGACTGATGTCCTAGCAGCCGAAGAATACGGCCTCATGCGCCCAACCAAAAGCTACCGAAAGCGCAAATTTCTACCTCAGTTCGACGAGGAGGCGCCGGAGTACATACCACCATCGCACAATACGGCCGACCGACCACCATGTGGTCGGGACAAAACGGCAACTCATCCTGAACACCAGCCCGCCCCGCCTCATCATTCAAGTAGAGGTAAATTAGCCCATGACCATACATATGCCTCCGGTAGAACCTGAACAATAAAGCAGGACATACCAGATCAATCTATGGATCGCACGAACCCGCCTCGACACGCGATAACGGCCACCTATTCGGACGTGACAAACCCAGTCATGCGCGGGCTGAACACCGTAGACAGACTCTATTAGAACTGCGTCACGATACGACCCAATATAGAGGCCCCTCACACCCTCATTGCTTCACTGATGAGGTCCTGGATCACGAATTCCCAGAAGGATTCAAGCCCGTGAACATAGAATCATATAATGGAACCATAGACCCCGCGGTGTGGATCGAGGACTTCATTCTCCACATTCATATGGCCCGCGGAGATGACCTCCACGCCAAAAAATACCTCCATCTAAAACTCAAAGGGCCAGCTCGGCATTGGCTAAACAGTCTGCCTGAAAATTTCGTTGGCAGCTGGGAGGACTTGGAAGAGGCTTTCCTCGACAACTTCCAAGGTACATATGTTCGACCTCCGGATGCTGATGACTTAAGCCATATAGTTCAACAGCCCGGAGAGTCTGCCAGGAAATTCTAGACAAGGTTCTTAACTAAAAAGAACAAAATTGTTGACTGTCCGGATGAATGGCTTGCTCGCCACCTCGACCAAGAAAAGCCAAAATCCATGGCAACCCTCACAGCACTCATGACCCACTTTTGTGCGGGCGAGGACAGTTGGTTGGCCCGTAGCAAAAACAATGCAAGCGACGCCGACACCCCTGAAGTTAAAAGCAACAAAGACAAGTCCCGACGCAATAGATACAAGCGCCGAAACAACAGTGACAACACCGAGGATACGCTGGTCAACGCCGGATTCAGTGGCTCTAAGTCCGGTCAGCGGAAGAAGCCGTTCTAAAAGAACAATTCGAACCCATCCAGCTTGGACCGCATACTTGATCGTCCATGCCAGATTCACGGCACCCCCGACGAGCCTCCTAATCATACAAATAGTGAGTGATGGGTTTTCAAACAGGCCGTCAATTAAACACCGAGAACGGGGAAAAGGGATCACAAAGCAAGGACGATGACGAAGAGCCACGACAACCAAACATAGGGGGACATAAGAGGTTTCCCCCTCAGGTCATAACGGTGAACATGATATATGCTACCCACATCCCCAAGAGGGAGCGCAAGCGTGCGCTCAGGGACGTCTACGCGATAGAGCCAGTCGACCCAAAATTCAATCCATGGTCGTCATGCCCGATCACTTTTGATCGTCGAGATCACCCGACCAGTATCCATCACGGAGGCTCAACCGCACTGGTCTTAGACCCAATAATTGATGGGTTCCACCTGACTCGTGTCCTTATGGACGGCGGTAGCAGCCTCAATTTGCTCTATCAGGATACAATGCAAAAAATGGGCATTAACCCATCAAGGATCAAGCCTACAAAGACCACTTTTAAAGGAGTCATTCCTAGCGTAGAGGCCCGTTGTACGGGCTCAATCACATTAAAGGTTGTCTTCGAATCTCCGGACAACTTCTGAAGCGAGGAGTTAGTCTTTGATATCGTCCTATTCCGCAGCGGCTATCATGCACTGCTCGGACGAACTGCGTGTGCTCGATTCAACGCAGTACCACACTATGCTTATCTCAAGCTCAAGATGCCCGGCCCACGCGGCGTCATAACAGTCAATGGAAATACGGAACGCTCTCTCCATACAGAAGAACACATAGCTGCCCTTGCATCAGAAGTACAAAGCAGCCTTCTCAAGCAGAACCTTCATTCGGCTGCCGAGCCATCAGACACCCTTAAGAGGGTCCGAACTACTTTGCAGCAGGAGAGCTCGGCTTGTTAGGAGATCGACTAGCAATTCGGCCTCCGTCTCAGTCCAGATCAAGCGGTGGCATGCACGCCGTGCGTACATAACTATGCACTCAAAATTCCATGGGCATCGACGGAGGCATAGCTAGCTTGTGATCCACGGCACGGCTCAACCGACATCGGATACACACATACTTTCACTTCTGCTTGTTTTCTTGCAGGTTTTAATCCTACAGGCCCCATCAGGTGGTCTGGTTATCGGTCCTCTTAAAGGATAAATACACCAAGATGGCGAGGAGCGCAGACATACAGGGACTTTTAGGTGATTCCGTTAACGATAATTCTACCTGTCTTCGAGGACCCACATGCAGCTCTCCCCTGGTTTTGGCATGTTAAATAGCATGTTGCTTATTGCACTACTTGTATCAATGCGCCTTGACGTACTAATTACACTACAATGAAAACAGTTTGTAGCTGGAGCTGTAGGACCCCGGCTTTTTACCTTTACATCTTTTCTGTTTTCTTTTTTCTGTTTTCTTTTTTTCAGTTTCCCTGTGGATAACCCCATCAGGTAGCACCCGTACACTTTGGTACGTTTTGATGTTTGCCAGGGGCTTTATAGCACCCCACATTATGGCAACAAAAGTTCGAACACTTCTTATTAGTATAGTTCGGCACCCCGAATTTAGCATTATATGCATTGGCTCCGATTCATGTCTTTGGTCAATAGTTGGGTTGCCCGGCTCCTGTGCTTGCTACCCTACATTCCGCTACATCGGATAGGGTAGTAAAGGGAGAACTACTGCGATTGTGCCCTGGTCTAAACCGGATGAGCACCTTAGTAGAGAAAGCCGAAAACTGACTGTCATGATGCGGTGAGAGCCGGTCAGCTGTTCGGAGGTCTCAAATCGTTGGAGATTTTTCTGCATTACGCGAAGGATCGGTACTTCCCGATCAGACGCTGACAACACACTGGTTCGTATACCAGGGGCTGCGCCTATGTTTTATTATAAAATTCCTATGACTAAGTGAGGGAGTTCAAGCCGTATAGTCTGGTTGCCTGGTTCGTTGCACTAAACAACTCCTTCAAGGACCATATAATTGGATCAAGATTGTTTAGATACCATCCCGAACACCTCCGTACTACCTATGTGAGGGCAAAAGCTGACGACTGGCCAACCCTCATATTTCATACAACACGGCCACACAGGAGGATACAACTAAAACATAATAAAAATTATATTACAAAGCGGATTTGTTTTCATCATACAAGGCAAAATATGAATGTATTCATTCGAGAATAACGTCCTTCCCGCACTGCGTTGCTACAAGTCAAGATCCCTCCAGGACATCCACAAAATATCGCTCAAGTGTGCGGTGCTCCTTACCCTCCGACGGCCCCCGGGCCACCTCGACGGCATCCATCTTTGCCCACCACATATTGCAACGAGCGAAGGCCATCCGGGCACCCTCGATGCAGACTGATCGCTTGACGATGTCTAGCCGCGGTCAAGCCTCCACCACCCGCTTCACGAGGCCAAATAACTGCTAGGTATAGCTTCGGCCGGCCATAGTCAGATTATTAAATCCTTCATGGCTAGTTTGGCCATCCTGTGTAGCTCGACCAACTGTTTCAGTTGATCGGTAAAGGCCACCGTATGTTCTGGCACAGCATACTGCGACCAGAACAGCTTCTCCGGAGAATCCCCTTCCCTGGCTCGGAAGAACTCCACAGTATCGGATACACTGCATGGCAGATCCACAAAAGCCCCTGGGCAACTCCGAATCCGGGTTAGTAAAAGGTACTTCCTCTCTGCATACTTGCTTTGCATGTTAAATGCCTTACCCGGTGCAATCTTCTTTGCCTCCTAGATCTCCTGGAGAGCGTCCGGGCCTCATTCCATGCGGCCTCTGCGCTCTGACGAGCCTTGGTAAGTTCGGCCTCTCGACCTGACGCCTCGCGCTGCAAAGCTTCACACTTCTTCACCATGTCCTCGAGCTCCTTCTGGACCTAGCTGACCCGGGCCTTGAGCTTCTTATGGGCGGCTTGCTATTGGACAACCTTTCCCTTGGCTTCGGCTAGGGCCTTTCTCAGGGCCTCGACCTCGGTCGTCGCTTTTGTACAAATCATGGCATTTTGGTCATCACATATCATTTTCTTCTTTTCGAATATATAACAGGTTATTGCTTACCTTGTTTCTCCTGGAGCTGCCTCTTCACTCGGCTCAGCTCTCCCTCGGCCTCCGCCAATTTCTGCTTTAGTCCGGAGAGTTCGGCAGTATGCGAGGCCGCGGCCAGCAACGACGCATGTATTTAAGAAAAAATTAGTTGGTTTCCAGTCATAGGAGATTGATCCTCTATCCAGTTTTTTCTTTCCGAACACCGGACAGTGTCTCAGGGGCTGTTGTCTACAGTGGGATTCTCTGCTTTTGGCGTCACTTACCTCAAAACCAATCAGCAGGTTGCCGCATGCCTCGGTTAGTCCGCTCTTGGCGGACTGAACCCTTTCAATCACCGTGCCCATAAGGACACGGTGCTCATCCATAATGGAAGTGCCTCGCAGCGCTTCCAGCAGATTATCCGGTGCCCCTGGTTGGACAGGGGCCACCGGCGGAACAAGCATCCCCCTTCTTTCGAAGGAGGGTGCATGCTGGATTTTGGAGCCCTCGGTCTCTGGAATAGATCCCCCTTGGTGTCCGGCGATGGGGGTTTCACCTTCGGGCGCCTCCTGAGCCTCTCCCCCATCGGGAACAGTCCTTCAAGACAGCACCTTCGCATCATCCCTGGTCTCGGGGGAGTGTGTGGCTAGCGGGGAGTGGCTGGCCATTGCCTTGGAATCCAGCGAGCCTCCTGACGAGGATCATGGAGGGCTGTTGTGGGCCGCACTACAATAACATAACCAATCATCTCAATACAATGAGGAGGGGAAACTTCATGGGCGGATAAGGTATTAGTACTTACGATGTGGCCCGAGGCTTAGCGCGGGGGCGTCTCTCCGGACTGTCATCGACGTCCCATGCGGAGTTATCCGCGAGCGAGGCCTTCCCCTTTTTGGGCGCCTCCGCCTCCAGAGTTGCGGAGGCCTCCCTCTTCTTCCTCCCCCCATCAGGGGGAGAGTCGCTCCCCTCCTCCTCCTCATCTGCGTCGTCTTCGGCGGTGGAGGAATGGTCCTTGTCTTCGGACGTCGCGTCCGAGGTACCCTTGCGGCGGGGGCCGCTCCGGACCCCCTTGGCCTTTCCTGTGGCCTTCTTCTCTGGTGCCTTATAAGGCGCCGGCTCCAGCATCTTTTCTAACCGCGGGATGACTGGCTCCTCGGGCAAGGGAGCAGGACACCGGATCTTCTTTGCCTTCTTCAACTAGTACTAAAAAAGCAATGGTAATGAAAGCTTAGATATCATCCTTGAAACAAGCAAGTAAGGGATGTGTTGAAAACAACATACCTCTTTGGGTTGAAGTCCCATAGAGGACGGCTTCGGCTCTGGCAGGGAAGGATTCATCGCAACATCACTTGGATTATGTCGACAAGCTTGATGTCCCTATCGATCATACTTTGGATACGCGTTTGCAGCGCAATCAGCTTGTCCGACGAACACCAATTTGGGCTCTCCTCGACCCAGGAGGTGAGCCTCACGGGGGTGCCGGAGTTGAATTCGGCAGCCGCGGCCCAGGTGGCGTCGCGGGGTTCGATGATGTAGAGCCATAGCTTCTTCCATTCCTTGACAGATTCCAGGAATGTGCCTTTTGGCCAAGAGACATTGGTGAGCTTGCTCACCATGGTGCCCCCGCACTCTGCGTGTTGTCCGTCCACCACCTTGGGCTTCACGTTGAAGGTTTTGAGCCACAACCCGAAGTGGGGTTGGATGCGGAGGAAGGCCTCGCACACGACGATGAACGCCGAGATATTGAGGAAGGAGTTCGGGGATAGATCATGGAAGTCTATCTCGTAGTAGAAAATTATCCCGCGGATGAAGGGTGGAGTGGAAACCCTAGCCCGCGGAGGAAATGAGGGATGAACACTACCCTCTTTTTGGGCTTCGGTGTTGAAGACGGTTGGTGATTTCCTTCGCCAGGTACCCGGCCGCCCGAAGCTTGGCGATCTCGGTGGAGAAGCCGCCGTAGGGGCACGCGTGGACGCCGCCGTATCCCCAAGGTTCCTGGTGACGCGGGGCATGGTGGCGCAACGGTGTTAAGGCGAGAAAGAGCGGGGAGAGAGCGGTGGCGAGGCACGGAGTGGGGAGAGAGCGGTGGCGAGGCACAAAGCGGGGAGAGAGCAGTGGCAAGGAACAGAGCGGAGGGAGGGCGTTGGATTTTATAAAGCTCGCCGGACACCGCGCGCCAAAACTAGCGCATGCCCGACCGCTTTTTCCCGCGTGCGCGCGATCCTTTCCCGACGTCCCTGCAATCTCTACTCTCTTGTCTATTGTTATATTGATTTTATATTTAATATTTATCTCTACTCTCTTCTCTACTATTATATTTATTTTATATTTTATATTTATCTCTACTGCCCTACTCTCTACTCTTTTTTCTTTTAAAAAACAGAGTTGGTGATGATGGTGTGCAATTTATATCTGATGGATAGGAAGGAAACTATGGCAATTTTGCAGAAAGGTACCCACACCCCTCTCCAGATTTGCAAATAAGGCCTTCCCTCATTCATCCTTTTCTCCTACAAGATAAACTACTCATACAGATGCATCTTGATGTTCCGTGCAATGCATGGGCATCATGCTAGTTCTAAAAAACTTTCCATCATTTGCCACACTACTGGTTGCAAATGAAGAACCTACCCAAGCACAACGCGATACAAGAGCGACGCACAATTACAAGCTGATATTCTATTGGACAATGGAGGCTATAACCAATTACTTTTACGGGAACAATAGCAACTAGGAAATTTGAAGGGTAGGTATGAACAAAATTGGAACTGCACATGGACGGCTAAGTGATTCAATGTTGAGGAAATCGTTAACTGGTAGCTGCTCGGTCGGCTGGTGAGTAGGGGATTAATAGGCTAATCGGCAAGTTAATCGGCCATTTAATCAATTAATCGGACGATTTATCGGGTAATCGGCTACTCGGGGACCCTATGAGTAGGGATTAATCGGCAAGTTAACTGGTTAATCGGATGAATTCTTGAACAAGGGATTCAATACACACATTACCAATCGAGGAGGAGAACGATGGTTGCGGTGGCCTCTGTGCATCATGGTCGGCAATGGGAGTTAGTTCATTGTCCACGACAGTGGTGCTTCTATGTTTGGCGTTGGCTTCCAGGAATCAGATCCAAGACCATGGAAGACGGTGACGGGGAAGAGACTCCGTGTACAACGATGATGGTGGACCGGCTCCAGTGTGATGTACGAGGTCATCGATGAGGCAGATGCGCTGCTGTGGACGAGTGCACCGATGTAGAAGGGGAGGAGCACGAAGGCTGCGGTGCCGTGGAGAAGTCTATTTACTATGGGGATAGAAAATGGGGAGTATTCAGGTGTACTACTCTGGGTGCTGGGGTGGGGTTGGCTGGGTAGGGTGAACCCGAAGTTACGAAAACAGCCCCCTACCAAGCGTCATCCGTAGGCTTGTTCCGAAGGCTATGATGGTAACTTCACACTGCTCGAATTAGGGTCGCGGGAGATTTTCCCGCCGGCCTCAAAATTTTCTGACACTGAACTCCCCGTGTGGCATGCTGGGTGATTGGGCTAAGCAACTAGCGAGTAGTACTAGTAACTACTAGTACTCCCTCCAATTTTATTAACTCTGCATATTAGGTTTGACCAAAGTCAAACTTCCTAAAGTTTGACCAAGTTTATAAAAAATATAAACATTTACCATAACAAAAATGTATGATGTGAAAGTACATTCAATAATGAATCTAATGGTATTTATTTGTTATTGTATATGTTAATATTTTTTGTTATAAACTTTCTGAGAGTTAACAAAACTTGACTTTGACCAATGATAATATGCGGACTTAAATAAAAATGGAGGGAGTACACATTCGTTTTCTTAGTTTGTAGTGAATTAATCATTTGTTGTAATTGTTAAACAAATATATTAGGCTACTGACTTGGAATGTAATGGCTATACAATTCAATAGTTACAATCGCTGTTGAATTCCAAGATGTATACGAGGTCTATAGTACTTCACAATATGCTCAAACTCACATAATCCCAGTCAAATGAGAATCTAAGTGTGATTACTTTGTAGGATGCAACAAAACCAACCATAACTTTACATCATCCATTATAAAAGCAACATTTTGAACACATCCCAATGTGTGAATGAAACGTGTAGAGAGAGCTTGTGAAGATGGAGCAGATAGGGCGGGAAAGATTGTGTGTATGTGGGCAAGAGAGTAGGAGACAAACCTAACAAGAGAGAGAGAGATAGAGAGAGAAAGAGAGAGGAAGAAGTTAGGTCTATGAGAAAGATGGAGACATGTAATATATGTAAGATGTGTGTGCATCCAGATTCAGTACACGTGGAAGGAGAAGAGACAACAGGTTTGATGAGAGAGCTGGGAAAACATGGACGAGAGGGGAAGGATCTCGTAGGTTGAGGGATTGATAATTTTGTGTGGGAGACAGAGGGATTGGTAATTTTGTGCGGGAGAGAGAGGGGGGGGAGGAGTCAGTCAGGCGTCGTCACATCATCTTGCTTCCAAATGGCCCCACATTCTCTAGTGCAGTGTGGTCGCCGTCTTCGATCTCCTCGATGCCCTCTTTGAAGATTGAGGTGTTGTGAATGCTGGGGTGCAGATAAGCACAAGCGAGAGTGGTCGCCATATAACCTTGGATGGGGAAGAATTGTGTTCTCGGGGGAGGGGGAGTGTGTGTGCGGGTGTGTGTGTGTGTGTCAGATATTGAGAGAAATCAAACCTATGGGGAGAAATGTGTGTGTATGTGACGGAAATCTACATGCTAAATAGGGTTTTCACGAAGGGATTGTGCGTGCGAGATAGAGAGCGATGTGCGGGCCTTGAGGTGGGCAGGGGCCAGGTGAGGGTGTCAAAATATGTGCGTTGATGCATGTGTTACATGCGATCGTGCGAGGGACGGACGAATCGAGAGAGATGGTTGTTTTTTTGACCTGGAAGACTGCAGGGCTTACACCCCACAGCAATTTATTGAAAGAAGAAAGGTAACAAGTACAAAGTTCCTCAAGAGGAGGAACAGAGAAAAGAAAAAGCTATACTAGAAAGGCTAAAGAAGACTAAGAAAAGAAAGGCAAAAGCACTACAATGTACAACTAGGAGATGAAGAGGGTGCAAAAGATGGCCCTCAAGGAGGCAGGAAATCAATCCATTTTAGCAGAGCCTCCTTGTACTTGGTCTTGATTCGGTGTGAAAGAAGAGTAATGTCATGAATAAATCCATTTCTCCACTGCCTAAAAGTTGGGTTGACATGCCTAAAAGCCCTGTCATTCCTAACTTTCCAAATATTCCACCATGCAAGAAAAACCACCTCTGGACATTGCCTTTCCGCCACAACGCACATATGGACACATAGACACGTTCTCTCTCAGTCACACACACAAAATCAGTATTAAAAAAACTAGGGCGCACCTAAAATGTCCAAATCCAAATAAACACGAACTGGAGCTAAATTCAAATATATGGAAATATTGTAGCGTCAAGAACTTTTCCAGGAAAAAAGTTGACTATTATTCGGGGATTGTTTTCACACACACAAAAAGGTTCGGTGGATGTCCTTCGAGCGCGACACGATGAGCACCGTTTGATCGACCGCGTGGCCGCGATTCACGCGCTTGCACAGGATTCCGTATCGTGTCTGTGCTAACTAATATAAGCGCTGCCTCAGTCTAATGTTTACGTGTACTAGTACGGTTTTCTTTTAAGTTTGACCAACACTATATAAAACTAAACTAAGCTCCCATACGCGCAATCATCAATATGCCGCCGTTGTTGCGCATGCCGGCGCCCGCCTGCTCCGGCCAACCATTTCTCGCCCATCACCGCCGTGTCGCCGCCGTCCCTGTGCCATGAAGCCTAAGGCTCGCCTGCTCACATCATCTGCAGTCCCTCCTCGATCGTGATGCCGTCATGTTGCCAAGCACGCGAGCAGCTGCTGGTGCCGCGTCTATGCATGCAACATACGAAGAGGAGGATGAGCGTGTGCTCCAGCATGCCGGCGAGGAGGAACTAGCGGTCATTGTCATCTCCGCCCACGTGGAGAAGGCACGCATGGTGGCTGTCGCGGTGGAAGGCGGTTGCGCCTGTGCCGAGCCTGCAAACCGGGTACATATACAGAATCTACCTTCGAGACCTTGAATGCCACGTGGATCCTGCAATCTGAAGGAGCAATTTGGGTCAGTCGACTCTTGTGAGCCATTGGATGCAACATGGATGGCTAGAAGGGCTTCTTCAACCTCCGAAGTTGATGCACTGTTCATCTTCTCAGCCCGCCACACGCCTAACCTCCTGCCACCGCCGCCCCGCCCTCCACTAAACCGCCTGCCACTGCCATGCTCCCCCACCCCTGCCATCCATTTAACCTTGGGCATGATCCATTTTTTCCGGCGAACTGCATTCCACACCCAACACTCATGAGATAGATCATGGGCACCCTGCCACCCTAATATAGATACCGGGGTAGCTTCTCTATCGTCTTCTTCCTTTGCTCCGTTGAACTTGTTTCACAAATCGACTGACCCAAATTATACTACTAGTAAGAACGTATTAAGTACAGTAGGAACAAGAAGATACAAGCAGTAGTACCAGCTACAAGAAGAACAGTAGTAAGACATAGTACTAGTACTACTACTGTACATACTAAAGAGTTCAAATAATGAGAAATAACATAAAGTTCAAATAACAAGAAAGAACATAAACATAGTTCTATTGGGGGCTCAGCACAACACACCCCTGAAAATAAAACTAAGCAACTAGTCTGCTTGACACTGTAGTAGAACCAGCAAGAGAGACGACACTGCCACTTTACTCAGAGTATGAGTCCACGTCCTCGACTTCGTGCTCGTCCCTCTTCCTCTTCATCGCCGCTTCTTTGCTTGAACTGGTCACTAGGCTCTGCTTCTTCATCCAACCCTTATAGATATTTAAACAAAGGTAGGCATCCATTGCTGCGTATAGGATGTGATCTTCATCTATTGTCTTCGACTCCCATGAATGTTGAAACTCGTGGTGAGGTTTCTTCAGTTTAGCGTACGAAGGATCAACCATGGCTGCTAGCAGGGTTAGCATTGAAGGCTGAGAGGAGGACACCGGGCTTGCCTTCTGGAGATCAAAGGGCTGGCCTCCAATGAGGCCTACCCGACCTAGGACATCCCTGTCCTTCCTAAAGTCTACAATAACGAATTTCACTCTTTTGTCCTTGAGGAAGTTCTTGAAATCCTGGCACTCAACGTCAGCATGGCATATGTGGTAGACCAAGCACACGTTATGTACACAAACCTGGATCACGGCGGGCTTCTTCTTCTCTACCTCCTTTAGTATCTTCTCGCTTTCCAGGACTGTAGTGTACTCAACATCTAGCCCAGTGACCCACTCATCCTTTGAACTGTTGAACATGCGTAGGAAGCGAGCAAGGCATGCTTTCACCGTCGCGGATCCACGGGTGTAGATGACGATGAACTCATCACCGGTGATGGCTTTAACTTGGTATTCAGCGGCGACCATGGAGATTTGGGAGGCCATGGGTTTTGTAGGAGGGTTAGGACAAGTTGAACTGGTGTAATGTGAAAGGATGGGACGACTGGGAGAGAACTATTGTAAGGTAGAAGACGGGGACGAGTAGGGCGTGCGAATGGCGTGGGGTTGTTGGCTTGCCCGGTGGATAAACGGCTGCAAGCCCCCAAAGATTTCTCGAGGACTATGCGGGACCCACTAGATGTCATGTGTACTAGACCCATATCGTAGGCCTGACGGTATAGCTTCCGCATGTTCGCACGCCATGCCGGCGTGTGGATGTAACTTCACTTAATTCCGTCAACCATCGCGCCTCCTATGACCTTCGCCTCCCTCGCGCGGTCGCGCCCTTTGAGACTTCGACCAGCTATAAATGAGCAATTTTTTTGCCTACTCCACATGCATGATACTCCCTCTGGTCATTTTTACTTCTGTTAACCGTTTGCAAAGTTTTTGACCAAATTTATACTAACAATATCAATATCTACAATACTGATTATAATGAGTATAAAAATATTGATTTGACATTGTGAATGTTGATGTACATTTTTCTATAAGTTTAGTCAAAGTAGAGGTACATTGACTTCAGACAAAACTTAAATGCACAATGCAGACTAGTTCCTCCGTCCAGGTGCGTGCCATGTCCTATCAAGTCATCACAACAAGGTTAGCTAACATGTCCTATCTAGTACTACTACCTCCCTTCTAGTTTAAAGGGATCGATTCAAAAATTTCACCTACTCTTCCCAAGATAGAGGCGGTGGAATAGTTTTTGTAGTGGTTTCTAGAGTCTGGACTCCATCTTCAGGAACATTCGCTGCTGCCGGCAAGAATGCAAGGAGATGAACCAGAAAGGAAATGAGGCTAGAATGAATAGCTCCATATTTTATACAGTGGCAGAGGTGGGTAAATCTCTGCTATACCTCCGGTCGCAGGGACATGTCTCTATGCACACACATCTCACCCGTTGGTTCCAAGTAGATCAAACGGCTCACGTTGTCCAGAGGCAGACATACCATCACCACCAACTGAGATTTTTATAGGAGTGGTCACGTATGCATGTGGTGTAATTAATGCATCGGTTTACACAAATTTTTGAGAAAACGAGAATACTAATTAAGTACTTTTAAAAACTACGGAATTAATTCCACCATTCATCATCTACCTTGGTTGAAGAGATCTTCAAATTAATCCCTATAAACCGGAAAGGAGGGAGTACCACATTACCACCACTAAGGCCAGCCTTAATCACCGCATGCAATAATTTAGTGCACCTTGAAATCTGAATGCGTGCTTAACTCTCCTTCTCCCTCCAGCAGTCCCACCACTCCACCCCGTGTGGAAAAAATCCGCATGCATGACTCTCCTCCCTCACGCTCATCCAATCCGTTGTGACCAGCAATATTTCCACCCCTTCCCTCACTCGTAATTTACTCCAACAAATATGCCCATGTACGTGCTTCAATTACTTAATTGCAGGTGCATTGGGTCACTGACATGTGGGCCCAACAGGCATCTGGCCCACATGTCAGTGATGCAACTGGACCTGCATTTAAGTCAGTGAAGCTCAGTCCATATATTATGTAGGTGTGCCATTGCTCGCTATAAATACTGCGCCTTCCACGGCATTCACAAGAACGCGCACGCTCATTGCTATCTCCTCCCCCTCCCTCTCACGTCGACCACCATGGCATCGCCACTCCCAAGCCCTAGGCGCCCCTTGCTGCACCGCGCGGATGGTCACGCATCACCGTTCCGTTCCTCTCCGCCACTAGTCGAGGAGGACGCGTTGGTGTTCTGCTCCTCCCTGCGACACGTCGAGGTGGATGCGTCAGCATTGCCAATCTCGCCAGCACGCGCGTCGAAGGACCCGTCGGCTCCCCGCTACGAGGAGAACGTCGCGCCGCCCGCCGAGCCCCCCAGGCTTGAGGAGCTTTGGAAAGAAATGGATGTCGCCTTGTGGGAGGCTTTGCCTCCGGCAGAGCACGCCAAAATAGAGGCGGAGAAGAAGGCCGAGGAAGAGAAGTGCGTTGCAGGGCAAGCTACCTGGCAGGCGTATATCGCGTCCAAGAGAGTCAGGCAATTGGCTCTTTGGCAGAAGGCTCGTGCGAGGGCCGTGAGGGTGGCGGAGGACGCCCGTGCCCAAGCCCTGAGTGCAGTCAGGCCCAAGCGCCTCCTCTACGCTTGGTGGTACGTGTACTGGGTGCACGCTTCTAGCAAGGAGGAGTACCTGTTGGCGCCGGATTACCACACTGGTGAGATCGCGCTCGCCCGCCGACAAGCCGCCAATCGGCACCTCACGAGTTGCGAGGTTGAGGAAGAGGCATTGTGTCGGCGTGCTGGGAAACGGACGCACATCATGGCACTCGTGGCACGCCGCAAGCGCTCCTGCGAGCGCCATGGCTTTTATTAGGAATATAATTTAGTTCCGTACGGCGATCTCTTTAGTTTTGGGATGCAAATGATAAATCCCGAACGTTCAAGAATTATTAGCGGCCTTAATTAAGTATGTATAAAAGGAAAAATTTGGAAACATTGTGTATCCGTACGCATTTTGTAAGTACGTGCATATAGCACAAACTTTACTATATACTATCGCACTACATGTCTCTCTATATATGCTTGTAGACTGTGCTACTCCCTCCGTCCAGGTGAATAAGTCATCTTTGGTTGTGCACCGTGACCAAGAAGGAGGGAAGACTTATACAAATAGACGGAGGGAGTACTACTATTACTTATGTACGTGCGAATGCGTGTTTTAACATTATGATGCGGTTTTTGCAAAAGTAGAAAAATAGAACTAGTCAAGCATGGGAAACGATTCAATGCAAAAATACTTGTTTGATTGTTTACTTTTAGCTTCCTTCTCGGTGGTTATTTCTCAATTGTACTTTTGTGACGCCCCGAGACCGATGCGCTAGGTGTCTTCCAGTTATTCGCTGACGTTGCCATGTCTTTCGCTTGCGTGTTGTATCTTGTCATGTCATCATGTGCATTGCATCATCATATTTTTGAAAACTTGCATCCGTCCCGGTCTCCTCGTTCTTTCCGTTGTCCGTTCTCAGCCCAAACACACTTGCACGCGCCCGCGGCACCTCTGAAATACTATTTTATAAGTGGTTGGAAAATGTTCTCGGTATGGGATGAAAGTTGGCGTCCGGTGTTGTTATGTTGTTAGTAGGTCGCCTGCCAAGTTTCATCGCATTCACAGTTTGTTTGATGCCCCAACGGTTAACTATAGCGGCATTATTGTCGGTCTAACGTCGGACGTTTTCGGTCTCGGGAAACAGTCGCCGGGCCTCTCTCTCTTCTTTTCTCTCAGCTTGAGACCGTCTACACAGTCCACTACCTGCCGCCAGGCCCAACCTAACCTCTCTCGGTTATGCTGCGGCCCTCCTCGCGCACACGTCCGAAAGCTGTCCCGGACCCGACCCGGGCGGTCGTCACCGATGGGTCCGGATCATCCCCAAACATCTACAAAACATCTTCGTTTTTCTTTTTGGTCTCCCTAGCCTATTTATCTCGAGCGTCCGATCCAAATCGAAGGGACCGGATTAGCCCCTACCAAAAATCCTATTGCTATATATAGTGGCAACCCTAGACTAATCCCTAAATTCAAGCCCGCTTGTCCCATCCATTCCGTGTCCGCCGCCGCCACCATCTTCTTGGGGATCCGTGCTGCCCAACCTCCAGCCGCCACCCACTCTCCCTTGAATCCTCCATCGAGCCAACCAGAGCATCGCCCGATCCCCTTCTCCTCGTTTTTTCCTCCACCCACCAACGGGAGCCCGAGCTCCTTCTCCCCGACCCCGAGCACTCGACCCACCTCGCCGGTGCCTCCTCCTCCAAATTCAATCGGGAGAGGAGCTCCCAATCTAAAGCTTTCTTGCGCCCACGGTCCAGCGCGCCCGTTCCAAGGCCTAGCCTCTTCCTCCTCTGCCCGACACCCACCATCCTCGCAGTCTCCTGCAGCCTCCCGTTGCCGCGACCCCGTTCGCCTCGTCGGGCCGAAGCTCGCCGTCACCGGTGACAGCAACATCGTCGTCGCCCTCCTCCTCTCCTCCCGTGCGCGCATCCACTCAACCCCGTCGCCCTCCGTCTTCATCGTCGCACCGCCCGTGCTCCTCCGCACTGTCCAACAGCAGCAGCGTACCCCAGCGCCCGCTCCTTTCCTCCGCTCGTGGCACCAAGCCCGAGCCTCCCATCGCCAAACGCCACTGTGGCCTGCCGCCGGAGCCAGACTGGACCATGCCGCAGCTCCTCTGCCTCCTTCCTTTCTCTCTTTCTCCTTCTCCTTCTTCTCTGTCGTTTCTCTCTCCCTCCTTCCCGCGGCTCACCTTGTCTCTCTCTCTCTTTTTCGGTTTCACAGGAACACCGACGCCGCTGAACGAGCACCATCGGGACGCCGCCATCGCCTCGTCCACCTGATCTATTTCACTCCGCCGCCGCCTGCCGTTTCCTGCCCTTGCCTCACGCCAGTGTGCAGCCCTCGCCGTCGCGTGTTCTTCTGTTTCCGGCGTTGTCTATGCGTCGAGTTCTGCCTCTGTTCTTCTGCAACGAGGAGCATCAAGTTGTCCGTGTGTTGACCACGTTCCCCTCCCTTATCGATCAATCTAGACAGGAGCAGCCCAGCAACCGCGGCCTGCCCGCTCCCCTGCCGGACCCTCCTCTCCGTCGAACGGGCCGAGGCCCACTGGGTGAGCTGACCCCAGCGCCCCACCCTTTTGTTTTTTTCTCTCTATTGGGCTAGCCTGCAGATTCAGCCCGATTGTGTTTTTTTCCTGTCCAGCGAATTTCCAATTTATCCCGGAGAGTGCAGTTTTACAGAATAGACCCTCTAGTTCATACATATCATATCTCACCAACCGTGCATCGGATTAAAATAAGTTATATATGAAAAATGCTTAGAATTTTGTGTAGTTTGATAATATGCCACTTTCATCTATGTTAAAATGTTTAAAATTGATGTTTTCTTAAATTTGCTTAAATAGCATGTTAAAATGCTTTATTTCATAACTAAATAACCGTAGCTCCAAACCTAACAAACTTTATATGTAAATGGGGTAGAAAAATGCCTAGTTTAACATGGTGCACTCTTCTTGCATGTTTAACAATGCTAAAATATGGTTTAGGACAGAACAGTACCAAATCCTTATTTTGCACATGAGGTTTTTCCGGACTTGTTGCTTGTTGTTCCGGCCTCATTTAAACGTGCCTAGATGTGTAGTTTACTTATGCTTCACCTCTTGCCATGCTAACCAACATTTAATATTGTTGGTTAAATAAAAAAGAGTGAACTAAATAAGTCATGTGGTGTTCTCGGCAATATGCAACTCATTGCATATTGAGCTCCACTTAATTTGTAGGATTGTTTGTGCACTTTGCCATGCCATGCTTCATTAAACCGGACATGCATCATACTAGGTTGTGCATCATACAATGTTTATGTGATGGTTGTTTACTATGTTATTTGCTTCTTTCCGGTGTTGCTTCTTCGGGTTAGTTCCGATAACGTTGCGTTTGTGAGGATCCGTCCGACTACGTCCGTTTGTCTTCTTCATGGACTCATTCTTCTTCCTTGCGGGATCTCAGGCAAGATGACCATACCCTCGAAATCACTTCTATCTTTGCTTGCTAGTTGCTCGCTCTATTGATATGCCGCGATACCTACCACTTGCTTTATCATGCCTCCCATATTGCCATGTCAAGCCGATAACCCACCTTTCCTAGCAAATCGTTGTTTGGCTATGTTACCGCTTTGCTCAGCCCCTCTTATAGCGTTGCTAGTTGCAGGTGAAGATGAAGTTTGTTCCTTGTTGGAACATTGATATGTTGGGAAATCATAATATCTATTATTTTAATTAATGCATCTATATACTTGGTAAAGGGTGGAAGGCTCGGCCTTATGCCTGGTGTTTTGTTCCACTCTTGCCGCCCTAGTTTCCGTCATACCGGTGTTATGTTCCTTGATTTTGCCTTCCTTACGCGGTTGGGTTATAATGGGAACCCCTTGACAGTTCTCCTTGAATAAAACTCCTCCAGCAAAGCCCAACCTTGGTTTTACCATTTGCCACCTAACCCTTTTTCCCTCGGGTTTCCGGAGCCCGAGGGTCATCTTTATTTTAAACCCCCGGGCCAGTGCTCCTCTAAGTGTTGGTCCAAACTAGAGCACTGTGTAGGGCCGTCCCTTGGCAACTTGGGTTACGTTGGCTCCTGTACGCTTAGCTTATCCGGTGTGCCCTGAGAATGAGATTTGTGCAGCTCCTATCGGGATTTGTCAGCACAGCGGGTGGTCTTGCTGGTGTTGTTTTACAATTGTCGAGATGTCTTGTAACCGGGATTCCGAGTCTGATCGGGTCGTCCTGGGAGAAGGAATATCCTTCATTGACCGTGAGAGCTTGTGATGGGCTAAGTTGGGACACCTCTGCAGGGTTTTGAACTTTCGAAAGCCGTGCCCGCGGTTATGGTCAGATGGGAATTTGTTAATGTCTAGTTGTAGAAAACTTGACACTTAACTTAATTAAAATGCATCAACCGTGTGTGTAGCAGTGATGGTCTCTTCTCGGCAGAGTCCGGGAAGTGAACACGGTTCTTGTGTTATGCTTGGACGTAAGTAGTTTCAGGATCACTTATTGATCACTTCTAGTTCACGACCGTGCATTACTTCTCTTCTCGCTCTCATTTGCGTAAGTTAGTCACCATATATGCTAGTGCTTGCTGCAGCTCCACATCACTACCCCTTTCCTACCCTTAAGCTTAAATAGTCTTGTTCTCGCGGGTGTGAGATTATTGAGTCCTCGTGGCTCATAGATACTTCCAAACAGTTGCAGGTGCCGATGATACCAGTGCAGGTGGCGCAACCGAGCTCAAGTGGGAGTTTGATGAACATCGTGTTCGTTGTGTTGTTTCGTTTCCTTTTGATCAGTAGTGGAGCCCAGTTGGGACGACCGAGGATCTTTTGCATTAGGGGTTGTCTTTCTTTATTTTGGTTCCGTAGTCGAACCCTAATTGTATTCTGGATGATGTAATGCTATATTTATGTATTGTGTGAAGTGGCGATTGTAAGCCAACTCTTTATCCCTTTCTTATTCAGTACATGGGACATGTAAAGATTACCCCTCTTGCGACATGCCTACTATGTGGTTATGCCTCGAAGTCGTGCTCCGACACGTGGGAGATATAGCCGCATCGTGGGTGTAACAAGTTGGTAATCAGAGCCTTCCCCGACTTAGGAGCCCCCTGCTTGATCGAATCACTTGCGTTGTTGAGTCTAGAAAAATGTTTTGAGTCTTATAGGATTATATATATCGGAGAGTAGGATTGTTTTTACTCCTCAGTCCCTTCGTCCCTCTGGTGAGGCCTCCTGACGTAGAGTTTTGACTCTTCTCTCCTCAAATTTCACGAAATTTTTTTAGGATCACACGGGTATCTTGGAATCGTTCCGATGGTTTTGTGATGAGAACATTATTCTTGGTGCCTCCTGACATTTAGGGGTTGTGGCAGTGTCCCGGGGAGTTGAGCTCCGAGGTGTTGTCATCACAATTTTATCAATCTAGTTCTGGAATACCTGAGTTTCGCCGACATCAAAAATCTCTTTTATGCAGTTTTTGGTGAGATAACCTCGACGCCACCCAGTACTGGGGCGGGAGTTCGGGAGTATTGCCATAACTCGTATAACAGATGCTTTTCGAAGGTTGAGGTAAATGATTTCCGAAGGTTTCTTGGTTATGTGTTGAAGGATGGATACAACTGGATGTAGGATTTGTTAGTTTGGGTGAGATATTATGCTTCCCTTGTATCCCCAACACCTGATTGCATAACCAGAAAGTTTCGAGAGTTTATAAGTGGGAATTTAAGTAGCTCCTAGGATATCTTTCCGACAGATGCATGATATGAGATTGGGGTTCGACGTCTAGTGGTCCGCCTATCCACGGTTAGTTTTACAGTGGTCTCGTTGTGTCTTAAAGAGTCCTTGGCTATGTTGACTCGGGGACGCTTCGTATGTCATGTGCACTGCCTTCTACATGATGGTGCTGTACGATCGAGCCTGTGTGGGCCCCACCACGAAAACTTCGGACGAAATCTCTATCATATTTTTGTTCCGGCTTATTTTGCAAGTCAATCCTTTGTTTTGTTTTGAGTTGTGGTATTCGAGTTGCTTCAATGTCAAATGTTGATTCCATACCTTCCCTAAGTGGTGTTCTCATATTCCTATGTGAATACTAATCCTTCTTGATCATCGAGGTTGGCATGTCAATTCTTTTTCAACCGGCTTGTTTCTCTTCAAGTGGAACCGATCATTTTCGACATCCGCACGATCTATTCTAAGTTCTCTCAACGGTGTTTGTTTCATCCTTCCCAAGCTGCCTTTGTTTTCCCCCCCCCCCCCCCTTTTTTTTAAGGACTTGGTTTTCTTAATCAAGTATCCATCTTATGGATGTGAAGACTTTTCATTCTTGTCTTTCAATGTTCTTATCCGGTGATTCTCATGAAGATTCTAATGGAGCTTCAAGTTCATCATTCTTTGTTATTTTTTTCTTCTCCAGTGGATTCAAGACAAGTTTTCGGTGTTGATCGTATTCCCTTCCTCGCTTCAAGTGCTTTCGTATGCCGGTGTATGTCGGTGTACTAGAGTAGGGGTACCCTAGTATCCCGAACTTGTGCACGGGCAGTCGCAGCATCCCGTGGCAAGGCTTGCCGGGTGACCGCCAAGGTCCTCCGTGGTTCCTTTGGAGCCATTCAAGAACAAAGTATCCAAGCCAAGGAGACAAGACCCCGGCAAGAGGAGCTTGCCGGGAAGGCCAGCCAAGGCATCTCAAGACCCCGGCAAGAGGAGCTTGCCGGGAAGGCCACCCAAGGCATCTCAAGGAACTTGCCGCGATGCGCCGCGCGTCCTGGCAAGGCCCGGTGAGCGACAAGCTCCCGGACGCGATGAGACAACGACCGCGGCAAGGCACTTGCCGCGACAAGCCACCACTCTGTGCCCGCGCTCCAGCACATCCACCAACGTGTTGCTCTGGGACCCTTCCAGGCGTGTGTGGCGGGAGGCTGTGCAGCCAGCAGTGCACGGTGGCAAGCGGCGCTGACAAGTTTGCCATCGTGGCGAGCGGTGGCGTCCCTGACGGTCCCTTTTGCACTGTTTAGGCAACACAGACGGGCATTTAATACCCTTGTCCCCTGCCGTCAGGGTTAGGTATGATACGCTGTAGCAGGTAGCTGTACCTACCGCAGAACCGGCGGGGGCGGAGGTCGTGCAAAGAGCGGATCGAGGCGAAGCACACGAGCAGTTTACCCAGGTTCGGGCCGCACGGATGCGTAAAACCCTACTCCTGCTTTGTGGTTTGTATTGATTTCTTGCTCGGGAGCGCGGAGTGTTACAGTACACACCAGCAGCTAACGAGACCGAGCGTGAGTGTTCTCCGAACTAGCTACCCCCCTCTACGTTGCGCATGGGCCTCCTTTTATATGCTCAAGGGGTCACCGACAGGTGGCAACGGAGACGAAGGGTAAAAATGGAAAGGTGCTGCGGTAGGTACAGCTACCTGCTACAGCGTATCATACCTAACCCTGACGGCAGGGGACAAGGGTATTAAATGCCCGTCTGTGTCGCCTAAACAGTGCAAAAGGGACCGTCAGGGACGCCACCGCTCGCCACGATGGCAAACTTGTCAGTGCCGCTTGCCACCGTGCACTGCTGGCTGCACAGCCTCCCGCCACGCACGCCTGGAAGGGTCCCAGAGCGACACGTTGGTGGATGTGCTGGAGCGCGGGCACAGAGTGGTGGCTTGTCGCGGCAAGCGCCTTGCCGCGGTCGTTGTCTCGTCGCGTCCGGGAGCTTGTCGCTCACCGGGCCTTGCCGGGACGCGCGGCGCGTCGCGGCAAGTTCCTTGAGATGCCTTGGGTGGCCTTCCCGGCAAGCTCCTCTTGCCGGGGTCTTGAGATGCCTTGGTTGGCCTTCCCGGCAAGCTCCTCTTGCCGGGGTCTTGTCTCCTTGGCTTGGATACTTTGTTCTTGAATGGCTCCAAAGGAACCACGGAGGACCTTGGCGGTCACCCGGCAAGCCTTGCCGCGGGATGCTGCGACTGCCCGTGCACAAGTTCGGGATACTAGGGTACCCCTACTCTAGTACACCGACAGTGTACCTCTTAATCATCCACTTCTCGCTATTCAATTATTCCGGAGTGCTGAAGATATCTTAGAAGACTCAAGTTCCATTCTCTATTCGCTCAAGTCCTTTTGAGGATGTTATCTCATTCAAGCCATTTAAATCAACCGGTGCAATCTCGTTTTCAAGTAATCATTCAACGGTGTTTCTTTTGAGTGGGCCCTAACCCCCAAGTCTTTTCCCAGGATCTTACCTAAATCTTCTAATTTTCCCCGGAGCTATTCTCAAATTCATTTCAAAGTTGACGTAAGAATGAAATACCATCAGTCAAGTGTCCTTCTCTAAGATCTTTCAAATTATTTTCATCGTTGGTTCAACCTTTCTATTCTTCATTCCGGAGTGCCTCTATAATTCATGGTGGTTTTTTCTCGTCATTATTCCCGAATTTTGAAGACTGAAGAAGAGTTTCTCTTAAATCTTGCTCCGTTCTCGTGAAAATTCATGGTTCTATTTTGATGCCATCCTCTCATAATTGTTTTCGATTGTGAGAATTCTTTTCACCCATCCGGAGTAATTCATGAGTCTTTTCAGTTTGATTCTTCGGAGCACATCATCTCAGAATTATTCATTCTCAGCTTTCAGCTCTCATTCTGTAAATCTTACCGGTGCATCATTCGAGTATTCTCTAATCAGCTCATGATATCCTTGTTTCTCGTGTATCTAAATTCTCTCAAGTATCTTCGTTCATTTTCTAATTCTCCCCGGTGTTTCTTTATCTTTTCTTTGTTCATCTTCAATTCTTACGGTGGTTCGTTCAAGATTTCTCTTCTTTGGTTATCATATCAATTCATTCGTTTTTTTCCAATCCCACCGATGGTTCGTTGAAGACCTTCCCAAGTTTTCGCTATATCTCTCTTAATCCTTTCAACGAGAATAAGTAGTATGCCAAATCCATTGTTTCTCATCAATTTAATTGGTGAAGGATTGACATAATTTAATTCTTATTCTTGTTTTCATCGAGTAAATTCAATTCCTTATTCCGGAGGTTAATCAAAATTCTCAGTTTCAATTGATTCATCTTTTCTTTTCCTGGAGTTCCAAGTTCTCTCAATTATATCGTCGCGAAGATCCATTTAAATTATTGCAAGGCCTCACCTTGTGTTTTCAACTTCTCTTTCTTTCGTCATCCTTTTATTACCGGAGTTCTTCATGGAGGCTCTACATGGTGGCTCGACAAGGACTCTTTTCAATATTTGATCGTTCTTCAAGATTTCTCTCGAAGTTTTGATCTGCCAAGCTATACTCAAAATAGACATGGTGTTCAACACATGTCTTGTTTTGAGGAGTTCAAGCATTCTTCATCTTGCATTCCGAAGTGCAATTCTTTCATATCTCATCTTTTGAGGTGGTGTTATGTCACTCTTGACAATTTCTCTTCGTATGTCATGATTCAACAGTTGTCAGGAATGGGATAATTAAATCCATCATTTTCTTCCTTGGAGTTATCTTGGTATAGATTTCACCTAAAAGCCTTCCATTGAGAATGTTGCCATTATGGTGCTTATCTATGATCCAATTTCCGCTTTTCATCTCGATGAAGGAGTTTTTCATCTCCTTGTTGATATCAATCCAACCTATTGCTTTCGTTAGTGGCAGAATTTCACCTCAAGATTTCGGCATGTTTTCCATAAGCCCACAACAAGCGTACTCTTTTCGCTGTTGGTTGTCCAACAACTCCTTTCGACCCTTCTCCTAAAGATGTTTTTCAAGCTCATTTGAGGTAGAAAATGTTGTTTTCCCCTTCGTTCTTTTCATTCCATTCTTTTATTTTCTTCCGGAGGCTTTGTGATGTTGTTGCTATTTTCACCCATCATCTCGTTTGTTCAAAGATCATGTTCTTTTTGTGCTTATCCATTTAACCGGAGTGTCGTGTCCTTCATTCAAGTTCTCTCATCTTATCAAGTTTTTCCATCCCTTCTCAACTGGAGTGCTGTCTGAAGTCGTTCTTACCCCTTGTGCCATCCTTCCAATTGTTCCGGAGGCAGTGTGTTGTGATTTCATCAAGTATATTCTCATCTTATCAAGTTCTTATTCAATTCCTTTTCTTTTCAGTCGGAGTGATGTCCAATTTATATCATTCTTATTCCTTCTCTATCTTGTTTAACCGGAGTGTTGTGTCCATCATTCCTCTTCTAACCGGACTCTCATCCAAGTGCTTTCATTTTGCCAAGGTCATATTATTTACCTTCCATTCCCAACCGGAGTGTTGTCGTAATTGATTTTTATCGTTCCTTGTACATCTTGTTTCAACCGGAGTGCTTGCATGTACTTTTTGTCCATTGTAGCCCTTTTCTTATGTCTATCAACCTACAAGGTTCCCGTAATGTTCCTTGTTCCTCTTTTCTAACGAGGTGTTTCCAACTTTGGTCATCTTCGTTGTATTCTTTCTTACAATTTGTTCAACCTCGCAAGGTTCTTTGGTTTCACTCTTTTGTCAAAGGAGCAACTTAGTTTACCTCTCCTCTTCTCTTCCTCTTCCGTTTCTCTCCGGTGCCATCCTAGATCTCGGGACAAGATCCTCTCGTAGTGGTGGAGTGTTGTGACGCCCCGAGACCGATGCGCCAGGTGTCTTCCAGTTATTCGCTAACGTTGCCATGTCTTTCGCCTGCATGTTGTATCTTGTCATGTCATCATGTGCATTGCATCATCATATTTTCAAAAACTTGCATCCGTCCCGGTCTCCTCGTTCTTTCCATTATCCGTTCTGAGCCCGAACACACTTGCACGCGCCCGCGGCACCTCTGAAATACTATTTTATAAGTGGCTAGAAAATGTTCTCGGTATTGTAACGCCCATGACGCGGCTATATCTCCCACGTGTCGGAGCACGACTTAGAGTCATAACCGCATTGTAAGCAATGTCGCAACCCTGTTCAAGAATTCCTCCGATTAACCAGTTAACTTGTCGATTAATCCCTACTCATAGGGTCATCGAGTAGCCGATAAACTGATAAATCGTCCGATTAATTGATTAAATGGCCGATTAACTTGCCGATTAGCCTATTAATACCCTACTCGCCAGCCAACCGAGCAGTTACCAGTTAACGATTTCCTCAACAATAGTCGCAAGTGAGGTAATCTTCACACAACCCATGTAATACATAAGGAAAAGAGATACATAGTTGGCTTACAATCGCCACTTCACACAATACATGAATAAAACATTACATCAACCAGATACAAACAAAGTCCGACTACGGAACCAAAATAAAAGAAGACTACCCCAAATGCATCACAGATTCCCGATCGTCCCAACTGGCTCCACTACCAATCAACTGAAAAATGGAACAACATAACGAACACGGTCTTCATCGAGCTCCTCCTTGAACTCGGTTGTGTCACCTGCACGGTAACATCGGCACCTGCAAACTGGTTTTGGAAGTATCTGTGAGTCACGGGGACTCAGCAATCTCACACCCTCGCGATCAAGACTATGTAAGCTTATAGGAAGGGTAACAGGTATGAGGTGGAGCTGCAGCAAGCACTAGCATGTATGGTGGCTAACTTACGCAAATGAGAGCGAGGAGAGAAGGCAAAGCGCGGTCGAGAATCTATGATCAAGAAGTGATCCTAGAACAACCTACGTTCATGCATAACTCCAACAACCATGTTCACTTCCCGGACCCCGCCGAGAAGAGATCATCACGGCTAGACACGCGGTTGATGCATTTTAGATAAGTTAAGTTTCAGGTTTTCTACAACCGGACATTCACAAATTCCCATCTGCCCATAACCGCGGGCACGACTTTCGAAAGTTCAAATCCCTGCAGGGGTGTAGCAACTTAGCCCATCACAATCTCTCACGGTCAACGAAGGATATTCCTTCTCAAAAGACAATCCGATCAGACTTGGCATCCCGGTTACAAGACATCTCGACAATGGTAAAAAAAGTCCAGCAAGACCGCCCGATGCGCCGACATCCTGATAGGAGCTGCACATATCTCGTTCTCAGGGCAACACCGGATGAACACTACGTACAGCTAAAACCAGCCCTCAAGTTTCCCCGAGGTGGCGCCGCAAGTGGCTCGGTTTCGGACCAACACTGGCCTAGGGGGTTAAAATAAAGATGACCCTCGGGATGCGCGACTCCCAAGGGAAAAGGCTAGGTGGCAAATGGTAAAACCAAGGTTGGGCCTTGCTGGAGGAGTTTTATTCAAGGCAAACTGTTAAGGGGTTCCCATTATAACCCAACCGTGTAAGGAACGCAAAATCAAGGAACATAACACCGGTATGATGGAAACTAGGGCGGCAAGAGTGGAACAAAACACCAGGCATAAGGCCGAGCCTTCCACCCTTTACCAAGTATATAGATGCATTAATCAAATAAGAGATGTTGTGATATGCCAAGAAAATATTCATGTTCCAACAAGGAACAAACTCCAATCTTCACCTGCAACTAACAACGCTATAAGAGGGGCTGAGGAAAGCGGTAACATAGCCAAACAACGGTTTGCTAGGACAAGGTGGGTTCGGGGCTTGGCTTAACAATATGGAAGGCATGATATAGCAGGTGGTAGGTATCGCAGCATAGGCATAGAAAAAGAGTGAGCATTTAGCAAGCAAAGATAGAAGTGATTTCAAGGGCATGGTCATCTTGCCTGAGATCCCGCAAGGAAGAAGAACGAGTCCATGAAGAAGACAAACGGACGTAGTCGAACGGATCCTCACCAACGCGACGTTATCGGAACTAACCCGGAGAAACAACACCGGAAAGAAGCAAACAACATGGTGAACAATCATCACATAAGCATGGCACGATGCGCAAACAAGTATGATGCATGTCCGGTTTAATGAGGCATGGCATGGCAAAGTGTATAAACAATCCTACAAATTAAGTGGAGCTCAATATGCAACTCCGTTGCATAGTGATGAAACACCACGTGACTTATTTAGTTCCCTCTCGTTTATGTACTCAACAATATTAAATGTTGTTAAACATGGCAAGAGGGTGAAGCAAATGAAAACTACCTATCTAGGAAGGTTTAAATGAGGCTGGAACAACAAACAACAAGTCTGGAAAGTCCTCACGTGCATATTTCAAAGTTGGTACTGTTCTGCCCTATACACAATTTTATTGTTAAACATGCAAAGTGAAGCCACCATGTTAAACTAGGTATATTTCTACCCCATTTACATATAAAGTTTGTTTAAAACCGAGCTACGATTAATTAGTTATGAATTAATCATTTTAGCAAGTTATTTAAGCAAATTTAAACAAACAGCATTTTAAGCATTTTAAACATGGATGAAAATGACATATTATGAAACTAGACAGAAACCTAAGCACATTTCATATATAACTTATTATAATCCGATGCACCATTTGTGAGTTATTAAATGAATGAAGTGCAAGGGTTTTTATGCAAATTGGCGTTCACAGGATAATAGGAAAAACGTTTAGGAGAAAAAAAATATAGAGCTGGGCCAAATCTGGAGCGCTGCTCACATTGGGCCAACAGGGAGCTGGCAGATCTGGGCCATGTAGCGATCTGGCGCTGGGCCTCGGCAGGTTGGACGGTCAACGCGCGGCGGTAGCGTTCGACGTCTCGGTCCTGAAGCAGGGGATCGGGCAGGCTGGACTTGGTGCTGGGGTTCGAGCTTGCTGGTTCGACAGGGAAACAGCGGCAGCAGCGGACCCGGCCGAGAAGAGGCCTGCAGGCGGCAGGTCCGGGCAAGGGGCAAAGTCCACGCGGGCGCGGCAGATCTGGCCAGTCCGAAGGTCAGGCAGGCGATGCTGCTCCTTCTGTTTGACAGGGAAGGGGAGAGCAGGGGAGGTCAGAGAAGGCAAAAGAGAGAGAGACGGGGACGTGCGATGGCGGGGTCTCACTGGTGAGGTCCGGCTTGGGATGGTGCGGACGGGAGCTCCTCTCCTGAACCAAAATGAGCATGGAGGCGGGCGAGCACTATTCCTGGACGGCGTGGAGGGAGGCGTGGGGCCTGCTGGTTCGGTCGTCGGGACGAGCTGCTCCTGAACCCCTCAGGATCGAGCATAGGAGAGGCTCCGGTTAGTGGGATGGGTGGATCAAATGCGAGGTGATTGGCCTGGTTGAGAAAACAAGGAGGGTGGCGTTGTGGATGGATGGATGAAAGTGCGTTATATCGACAAGAGGGGGGGTGAATAGGCGATTTTTATGAAAGTCTTCAAAACTTGGGAGTTATGAAGACAAACAGTGAAGATTATGCCTATCACTATGCAGCGGAAGTTAGATTACACTAGGCCAGCCATGGTCATGTATTCAATAGAGTGAAAGCACAGTGACAAACAACTTCAGTGTAATAAGGATCAAGTAGGAAGAAGTTATGAAGCCAAACAGATCATGCATTCACGTTGTGAAGAAAAATGATAAAGCAAGCATGCAATGACTTCACAATGAGTAACAGCAAGAGAAGGAAGTGAAGATGAAACCAGTGACTCGTTGAAGACAATGATATGTTGGACCAGTTCCAGTTGCTGTGACAACTGTACGTCTGGTTGGAGCGGCTAGGTATTTAAACCTTAG